>NC_132781.1:1255000-2505000 GCF_048418805.1 Vulpes vulpes
TGTTGGGGGCTTTTGTATACAGGGGATCCTGTGAGCTGCCCACCTGAGTTGAGGGTGGCCCGCAGATCCCTGTCTGGGGCATCTTGGATGATCAGGGCGCAGGTTCCCTCCATGTGCTGAGGGAAGGGTCGCTTTCCTTCCAGGAGCCCCAGGAGAGGCCCGGAAGTTCATGAAATCACTGGCTCCCTGGCCCAAGAGACTGGTCACGGATGATGTGAAAGTGCCCAACTTCCTTTGGAGGCATCGAGTGTGCTGCACGTTTTCCCTTGGCCTCCGTACTTCTAGTGGCAGATCTGAGCCTTAGGCCTTTTCAAGTATTCATTATGTGCACGTTGGGACAAAAAAGGTTTTCCTTAGTTTTTTTTGAGAAGGTGCATTTTGTGGGGTTGGGTTGAGGAGAGGGAGAGAGGCTTAAGCTTAAGCGGTGGGGCTGGAACTCGACCTTGAGAATCCTGACCTGAGTAAAACTTCAGCCGTGTTCTAGGCTGAGCCACCCAGGCTCTTGAAGGAAGTAAGATTTCTTAACTTGATTGAGAGCTTAGGAATTTGGAAGGACTTCCTTGAAATGGTTAGGGCGCCTACTGGCTGGTGGACCATTTTTCCCTGTGCTGCAGGAGAAGCACATTTCATCAGTGGGGGACAGGGGTGGGCTCCTGGTCCGTTGGTTGGGGAGGCGGCTCTAAGGTCTGGAGCAGGGCACCCGACAGCACATGGTCCTCCCGGGGCCCAGGCCTTCCTCCCGCTGTTCCCTCCTCTGACCACCCATGGGAAGGACTTTCTCACCCTGGGCAGCTTTCCACTTGGGGGCTAGGTCTAACCCTCAGGGTGCACGGACCCCGGGAGCGGAGCAGAGGGCTCCCTGTGTGTCGGGGAGAAGAGCGAGGGAGGAGAACCTTCTACTCCTCTACTCGGCATGTCAGGCCCCAGACAGGCGCCCGGGGAGGAGGGGTGGCTTCTCCCCACGGATGTGAGGACGCAGTGCGGCCCCCCACACCTGAGCCAGCAAACCACCCTGGTCAGCGTTTCTCTCCGTAGCCCTGAGTCCACCAACATGCCAAGCTTTGAGGAAGGAGATGGGGCTCGAGATGACATGGAAGTCCATCTGCTCGAAGCCAAGCAAGACAGGGATAGTTTCAGCCTCCACAAAAGAAAAAGGGGGCTCTCTTCAAGGGAGGACGTCATCAACAACGTCAACAGACAGGCACTTGGGACGCGCATCTTCCAGGTGGAGAGAGAACCAGGGCTTCTATCCAGACGCACGGAGCTGCGAACCAGGGAGACAAAGGAAAATCTGCAGGCGAGTGAGGGAAAGGATCCGAGTGGACGCCTCCCAGAAGATGAAACCTCAGATGCTAACATCAGCCTAAATACCATTCGATTTAACGAATGGAAGCTTCTGGACGGATGTGTCCTTGGAGAAGCATCTCGTACACCCGGGCACTCAGTGCACCCCTGAAAGGCTCACCTTCCCCAGGGCCGCCCTGGTGTCCTGCCCTTGCGGCGGAGGGGAAGGGCTCCGAGGGGAGCAGGAGGCTCGCGGGCGCCCCGGCTTTCTGCCTCGTGAGGAGCGTCCACACGCCCACCGGATGCTCGGTAACTGCTCCAGCCTGGAGTCGATGTCCCCAGAAAGATGGGGGTCGCGTTTACTGGATGCAGTTCCAAGTCCAAGGTCCTTTGTCTCAAACGGCCAGTGTTTTAGCAGAGGACAGAGACCATGTCAGGGATTCGCACTGGAGACGCTGGTGTCCCGCGAGTGACAGGCTGTGGCCTGCAGGACCTTGTCCGGTCGCAGGCCCCCAACATCCATGGCTCTGGGAAGCGTGGGAGCCTCCGCCGCTGCCCACGGAGCCCCCAGGGCCTCCCACAGCTGTGCAGGCCTGTAGCCCCAGCCCCGACCGCGGCCTCCAGGAGTTCCTTGGCGCAGGAGGCCGCCCCTCCCTTGCAGCTCCTTGCGGGGCCCTCCTCGGGGTGCCTGGGGTGCACGATTCCTGAGGGTCATCCTACATTTGCAGGAGGCTGCCCCCCATCTGGAGACGGTTACACCTCCCACCCCAGCTATTGCGGGTTTGGCCACGGGACCCATGTTAGACAATGAAATGGCTTTAGGAGCTCTAGGAACCAGTGCGGGCGGCCTTGCTCTCTTTCCCCGGTTCTGGGGCCACAGTATTCCAGAGAGAGTCTTCTCCCTCCATCTGGAAGCTGGAGAGATGCCATCAGAGCCAACCTGGGTGGCTCTGGGGTGGACATATGGGGTGGACGAGAAAGAAATCCTTATTGCTAGCAGCCAGCAAGATTGAGGGTCACTCCTTATGCAGCTTAACCAAGCCTCTGCTGCCTGATGCAGCAGCATAGTGAATCTGTGTGAGTGGCACCCTCTGGAGCTGTGCCGCGTACCACCTGCGTGCTCGTCCGTGCTGTCCCTGCACAGCCCAGCCTGCCACCGTGCTCTATCCCACCAGTTCGGTGCCTGTGCTATTTGTTGCCCTCCCTTGTCTCTAGGATTCATGGCTGGATCAACCTATCCATCTTTTTTTTTTTTTTTTTAAAGATTTTATTTATTTATTCTTGAGAGATAGGAGAGACAGAGCCAGAGACACAGGCAGAGCCAGAGCCAGAGACAAAGGCAGAGGGAGAAGCAGGCTCCATGCACCGGGAGCCCGACGTGGGATTCGATCCTGGGTCTCCAGGACCGCCCTTTTGGCCCTGGGCCAAAGGCAGGCGCCAGACCGCTGCGCCACCCAGGGATCCCCCATCTTTTTTTTTTTAATTCTACTTTTCTTTATTTTTAATTTTTATTTATTTATGATAGTCACAGAGAGAGAGAGAGAGAAGCAGAGACATAGGCAGAGGGAGAAACAGGCTCCACGCACCAGGAGCCCAACGTGGGATTCGATCCCGGGTCTCCAGGATCACGCTCTGGGCCAAAGGCAGGCGCCAAACCGCTGCACCACCCAGGGATCCCCAACCTATCCAACTTAAAAAAAAAATTGTGGTAAGATAAACAAGACATAAAATGTATCCTTTTTAGGGGGCACCTGAGTGGCTCAGTGGTTGAGCATCTGCCCTCAGCCCAGGGTGTGATCCTGGGGTCCCGGGATCAAGTCCTGCATCGCGCTCTCCGCAGAGAGCCTGCTTCTTCCTCTGCCTGTGTCTCTGACTCTCTCTCTGTGTCTTTCATAAATAAATAAATAAATAAATAAATAAATAAATAAATAAATAAATATTTTTTTTAATGGTGCTGGAAACTGGGTTGTCCACACGCACAAGACTGAAGCTGTACCCCTACCTCACACCACATGCAAACATAGGCTCGGTACTGAGCAAGAACAGAGCCTAAGACTTAGGAAACCATGGAAGGAGAGCTCCATGACACTGGACTCGGCAGGGATTCCCTGGGGGTGACACCAAAGTCACAAGGTGGCAAAAGAAAAATAGACCAAAAGGACCTCATGAAAATTCTACACTTTTGTGCATCGAAAGACACAGTCGATGGCTCTAAGGACTCTGGGACCTCGGGTGAGTGGAATCACCTGCCTTCCTCACTGAGCACAGCGTCCCCGGGTTTGTCTGTGGTGCCGCGGGTGTCAGGATGTCCTTCCGTGGATCAAACCCTGTTGACACGAGACTGTGTTTCATCTGTTCATCCGCAGCGGCCACGTAGCTGCTCCCACGTCCGGCTCCCGTGAATCGTGCGGTTGTGAGCGTGGGTGCACGAGTGTCCCCTAGGGGCCCGCTCCCCGTGGGGCACAAGCGGGGAGGCGCGACACAGGATCCCGCTGTAGTCCTCACCCCCGGAGCCCCCTCCCGGTGGGCCGGCCCTTGCCGCTTCTGCTCTGGCCCCGGCGGCGGGCCGCAGGCTCTCTGAGGGCAGGGCTGTGGGCTCACCAGGGTGTCGCCCTCTCAGGCAGGGCCCCCTGGCACCCGCAGGTGCCCTGGACCTGCCGGGGACTCGGGCCCTGCCTCCAGGGCAGTAAAACCAAGCACTCGGAAGGCACTTAAGCTGCGAATTCAGGGAGCGGAGCGGAAACCGCCTTGGGACGGCGCGGGTGGCGCTGCGGCCTCGAGCGCGGTTGGCATCCAGGGGCCAGCGCCACCGGCTGAGCCCGCGTACGGGACTTCGCCTGCAGGGCGTGACCTCCAGGACCTCCGGCCGGTTGCTGGAGGCCAGGCGGGGTGAGGGCCAGCGCCCCGGACACGGGCAGTTCTGTCTCCGCCGACCCGGCTGCGCCCCACGCGCTCAGAGCCCTTCGCTCCCTGCCCCCAGCAGAGCCCGGGCACGGCTGTGCCGCCCGCCCCGAGGGGGCTCTCGGGCGGGCAGGACAGAAGGGCCGCTCCGGCCTCCTGCTGTGGCGCCTCACGCCGCCGGCTGCCCCTGACATCCTGTCATCCGGGGTCTGTCCCCTCTCGGGCCTGCGCGGGGGCCCACTGCTGCGGATCGGAGCCTCCCCCGCACCCCGCCGAGCTCTGCACCCCGCTCCCTGGGCTCCCAGCAGCCAGCTCCGTCCGGTCCCCTGACTGGGGAAGGCCCCGAGGGCCACTCGGGAGCCCCTGCCAGGCCCCTGCGCCCTCCCTGCTCTGCGCCCCCCGTCCTGATCACACGTGCTTTTCGTCGCCCCAGGGCTGCTGGACGGCGGCCGTCGGGGGCACCGGGCCATCGGGGGCACCAGGCCTGGACCAGGCCGAAGCCTCGCCCCGGCGGGAACAGGACCCACCGGCCCGCAGCAGCTCCCCCCGCGGAGTGTGAGGCGGGCACAGGCATGAAAGTGTTTGTGAATCACTAAGTGCCCCAAACACACGCGTGGCGATCGCGGAAGGGACGGCGGCAAAGACGCCTGAAGTGGGGTCTGAGAAGGGAGGAGCCGGCCGAGGACCTGCACGGGGGGGCTCGTGGGGCTGCAGAAGGAGGGGTGCCCCTGCCCGCCCCTGCCCCCCTCCTGAGGGAACTGGCTGCCCTCTCCCCAGCCAGCTCTCAGCCCTGCGCCTTGGGGTGGCCTGGTGCCGGGGGGGGGGGCACCCACTCTCCCAGGCTGCGCCGCGCCCGCCGAGGGAGGTGTCCGTGATGTAGCTCCTGGGGGACGTCGTCGCGGCGGAGAGCGGGCCGGGCTGCCGTGGGCACGTGAACACGGAGGCCGCCCCGGAAATCTGGGTTCCAGCCGCGCGGCCAGCCTTAGGGGGTGCGTGTCCCGCTCACAGACGCGCTCGCTCCCGAACCACGGCCTAACCCGAGCCGCGTGGACCTGGCCTCCGCTCGCACCGCCCCGATCTGTGGACGGGGCTGCGGGGGGTCCCGGGCCGGTGGCGTCAGAGGCAAAGGGCAGGCCCGCTGGCCCCGGGGGTGGCGCCCCAGCTACTGTCTCCCCGAGTCACAGTGTCACCCGTGATGTCCAGGAGCACCCCAAGTCTTCAGGACGGGCTCAGGGACGGTGAGGACGGCGCTCCTCCCGGTGTCCACACAGCCGTGAGAAGTGGGGCGCAGCCTGGGCCCCCGGAGATGAGGGCTGAGGAGTAGGGGCTCTGGTGAACCCCCCGGGACTGGTCTTCCCCACAGCAGAGCTGAGGGCTGAGGGTAAACTGGGATGCCGTGGGGGGCACTAGAGGGAGCCCCGCGTCTGACACCCGCAATCGGGGCCCCAGGGGGGGATGCAGCTGTCCTGCGGGCAGGGGCTCCTGAGGGCCGTGGGGGCCACCCCAGGGGCTGGACCCTGCCCGGGTGAAGCCGCAGCCATGCCGAGGGCCCGGGCCGGCCCAGCGTCCCGCCCCTGCCACCCTCCCCGCCGTCCTTTCTGGAAAGACCCCTGAGGAGTAGGCGCCTGGTCCCTGCCCAGCAGCCGGCTCTGCCCAGGGGCGTAGAGGCCGAGGCAGCGGCATTGGGATGTCCCGTCCCCCCACCCCGGGGCCAGGAGGGAGGCTCGAGCCGCGTGGCTCCCCCAGAACACGAGGGGCGACCTGCCTCCCCTGCTCGGGTGAAGAGGCAGGAGGCCCCGTAATTCTCGGTGGCTCTCTGTGACCGCCACGCGGCCCACTGCGGCTGGCCTCCGAGGAGCCTCCGTCCCCCTCCTGAGGGGAGACCCCGCGATGTCAGAGGCCTCCGCCCCGGCCCCAAGGACCCCGCCTCCGGGGTCAGACACGTGGCTCTGTGTTCAGGGAATAACACATTGGGGGGGGGGTCCGTGGTGGAGCATCTGCCCTCAGCCCAGGGCGTGACCCCGGGGTCCCGGGATCGAGTCCCAGGTCCGACTCCTGCATGGAGCCTGCTTGTCCCTCTGCCTGTGTCTGCTTCTGTCTGTGTGTCTCATGAATAGATAAAATCTTTATTTTTTTTTTTAATTTTTATTTATTTATGATAGTCACAGAGAGATAGAGAGAGAGGCAGAGACACAGGCAGAGGGAGAAGCAGGCTCCATGCACCGGGAGCCCGACGTGGGATTCGATCCCGGGTCTCCAGGATCGCGCCCTGGGCCAAAGGCAGGCGCCAAACCGCTGCGCCACCCAGGGATCCCAGATAAAATCTTTTAAAAAATAAAATCTTTAAAAAAGAAATAACGCATCATGTCTGTGTGTAAAGGTGAAGCACTTGGAAATATATTTTTTTAAGATTTAATTTATTTATTCATGAGAGACACAGAGAGAGGCAGAGACCCAGGCAGAGGGAGGAGTGGGCCCCATGCAGGGAGCCTGATGTGGGACCCGATCCCGGGACCCTGGGGTCACGCCCTGGGCCAAGGCAGGGGCTCAACCGCTGAGCCCCCCGCGCGCCCCAAGCACTTGGGAAGAATAAAGGAGAAGTGGTCCCCGAGTATCGCCGAGTATCGCCGAGTAAGCACGAGGAGAGCTCCGAGCTGCCTGTTTCTCTCCTGTGCCTTGAAGAGGAAAAGACACGCTCATGCGGGTGTTCGACGCCCCCCCCCCCCCCCCCCCCCCGCGCCCTGCCCCCAGCGATGCCCATTGTCCGCTTCTTTCTCTTCCTCCCCTCCCTCCCTCCCTCCCTCCCTCCCTCCCTCCCTCCCTCCCTCCTTTCCATCCTTCATTTTCTTTCCTTTTTAATTTTTAATTTTTTTCTTCATTTTCTTTTTAATCAACTTTCAATCTTAGGACAGTTTCGGATTCCCAGAACTCGGGGGGTCACGGCTGTCCCGAGTCTCCATCCGCCCCGCCCTGCGTCTCCCGCCCTCCCCACGGATTATCGGAATCCGGGACCAGCACAGGCTCCCTGTGGTTAACCAAAGTCCACACTCTGTTCAGGTTTCCTTGGTTCCTGTCACACCCTCTCTCCGCCCGGAACGTCACATTTCCCCGACGCCTCTGGGCCGTGCTGGCTCCCCCGTCCTTGGTTTCAGGTGGCCCAGCAGTTCTGGGGGTGCTGGGACCCTCCCTCCATCGGGACGCGTCTCACGCTGGGCGATGGGTTTGGGGAGGAAGACCACGGAGCTGAAGGCTTCTCATCACATCACTCAGGGGTCCCTGCTGTCACTGTGACACCATCACTGAGGACGGGCCGTGAGCCCTGGCTGGGGTGTGTTCATTGTCCCCAGGGCGTGTGACCGTTCCCTTTGGGGGGATGTCACCACGTGGGGCCGGGGGCCCTGCTCCGCCTACGCCTCCCCTCTTCCAGCGGGGAGCCTCTCCATAAATGATTCCCAGGTCTGCGTGGGAGCTCGTGTGTCCTCCATCCCCTCATTTGTCGTGTGTCCCCACGAGTGAATATTTCAGTACCCGGGATGCCGTGGGCTGTAATCCACTTACTGCTTCACTCCAAAGACCCCGCGGTGTGGATCGTCACCTGCGTGTGCCCCTCTGGCCCCGGCGGGACGCGGCAGGCTCCCTGGGCACCCCCGCCTCGGTCCTAGGGTCGGCTGGCCTCCAGCTCCTCCTTTCCTTGGAGGATGGAATCAGAGGCCGCACTGGGGGGGCTGGGCGTGCTCAGTGCCCTTGGGGTGCCCCGGCTTGCCGCCCCTTCTGGCAACAGAGCTGGGAGTGACGCGTGCATGTGCTCACGTGCATGCAGGTGCACGCATCTTCCTACCTGCGACCGCCTGCGCTTCTCGTAAAGCAACAGTGAGCGCCCACGGCCTTCCCACCTCCAGCCCCCGCCCCCTGCTTCTCGGCCAACTCCCACCCCACGGCAGGCAACCCGGCTCGCAGCACCCAGCACCCAGCACCCAGCAGCCAGCAGCCAGCAGCCACCGACTCTGCAACCCAGTCCCAGTGCGCGACGAGCGCCCCGGGGAAACCGCCTCCGCCCCGCTGTGGCTCCAGGCCCCTGTCGCAGACCTGGTCCCCCTGCCGGGGTTCTCCTGCCCGGGTCCTCCTGCCACGGCCTGCCTCCTGGTGCTTCCTGCGGTCCCCTGACCTACTGAGTCGCCTGGGAAGCGTCGTGCCCGTGATGGCTCACTGTCCTGCTGGAAAAGCCTGCAGAAGCGCAGCCCCCCCCAGGACAGTGGAGCTAGGGCCCCCCCGGGCCTGCCCCACGCCACCCCCGTCAGGCCCCTGGCGATCACCCGTCTATTTACTCTCTCGCTGTCGCTCTCTCGGTCGCCTTTTCTAGAAGCCGGTCGACATGGAAGGGACAGGATGTGGCCTTTCACACCGGCCTCTTTGGCTTTTGTCCAGCTCTGTGGCTTACCGAGTCTCACCGGCCACTGTCCCATGTGCGCGGCCCGAGGTCGCCTCCTCATGGGCCTGTGGTCGGCTCCCGGCCCTTGGCAATAAAACCATTACAGGGGCGCGGGGGGGGGGGGGGGGGGCGGCTCAGTGGTGGAGCGGCTGCCTCCGGCCCAGGGCATGACCCCGGGGTCCCGGGATCGAGTCCCACGTCGGGCTGCCCGCAGGGAGCCTGCTCCTCCCTCTGCCTGGGTCTCTGCCTCTCTCTGTGTCTCTCATGGATAAATAAATAAAATCCTTAAAAAGAAACCGATTATGAATGTGTCTGTGGCGGTCTTGGCGCGGACACAGGCGCGGACACAGGCTCTCAAATCAGGTGGATAAACCGCCCGGGGAGTCACTGGATTCAGTGGTAAAAATTAGGTTTGTCTTTGGTTTTTTTGTTTTGTTTTGCTTTTGTTTGTGTTTTTGTTTTTGAGGTTTGTCCTTGTAAGGACCGCAGCTCCCCTCCACGGGCGGCCGCTCGCGATCCCGCGGGCAGTGGGCCACGGTTTCCGATGCTCTGCTCCTTGCCTGCGATCTCATATTCTCGCTTTTCCGTTTCTAAATGTGGTAAAACACACATAACGCAGGATTTCCCATCAGAACCACTTTTAAGCGTTCGGCGGTCTTGAGTTCATGGTGGTGCCACCCATGTCCAGAACCATTTTCATTTTGTAGAACTGAAACTGTCCCCACCAACCGACAGCCGCCCCGGCCCGGCGCCTGCGTCCTCCCGTCCACCCCAGGGACCTCATCCAGCAGGTTCCTCGGAAGCTGCCCTTCGCTGCGGGCTGCTTTCACTTGTATGATGTCTTCAGGCTTCATCTGCTGTAGCGCGTGTTAGGATTTCCTTCCTTCCTTCCTTCCTTCCTTCCTTCCTTCCTTCCTTCCTTCCTTCCTGAGGGCAGGTAACGCTCCTCGGGCGGGGGCCCATGTCGTTGATCCGTCCACCTGCGGATGGACACTTGGGGGGCTTCAGGCCGGCCGTGCGAGTAGGGCTGCAATGAATGTCGGGCTGCAAATAGCTAAGACCCTGCTTTCAGTTCCTTTGGTTAATGCCCAGAAGTGAAATTTCAGGGTCATATATATAGATGATCATTCTCTTTTTAATATTTTTGAGGAACTGACCTGTCAGATTTTTACTTTAAATTTTTTTAAAGATTTTATTTATTCTTGAGACACACAGAGAGAGGCAGAGACACAGGCAGAGGGAGGAGCAGGCTCCATGCGGGGAGCCCGACACGGGACTCGATCCCAGGGTCCTGGGATCATGGCCTGGGCCGAAGGCAGATGCTCCACTGCTGAGCCACCCAGGTGTCCCAGTTTTTAATTTAATTTTAAAATATTTTATTTAGCTAGCTATTTGAGAGAGAGAGAGAGAGAGAGAGAGAGAGCAAGCACAAGCATGGAGGAGGGAGAGGAAATCTCAAGCAGACTTTGCACTGAATACACATCATGACCTGAACCAAAACCAAGAGTCAGGTGCCCAAACTACTGAGTTACCGAGGTGCCCCTGTTTTTTTGGGGGGAGGGTGTTTTTTTGTTTTAACTTTAGCCATTTGAATAGTAGTGTAGCTGTAACTTGTCTTAATGTTGCATTTCTCAAATGACAAATTACATTCAACATAATTTCACATGTGTGTCACCTGTGCATCTTAGGTGAGAGGTCTATTCAGATCATCTGGCCATTTTTTTTGTTTGTTTTTAAAGATTTTTTAATTTACTTATTCATTAGAGACACAGAGAGAGAAAGAATCAGAGACACAGGCAGAGGGAGAAGCAGGCTCCTTGTGGGGAGCCCGACATGGGGCTCGATCCCGGGTCTCCAGGATCACGCCCTGAGTTGTAGGTGGCGCTAAACGCTGAGCCACCGGGGATGCCCAGAGTAAAAGTTTTAAAGTTTAATAAAGTCCAATTCAATTTTTTCTTTTGTGGATCAGGATTTTGGTGTTACATCCAGAAACTCAAATCTGAGGTCGTGTAGATTTTCTTCTGTCCGTTCTAGAAGTCACAGAGCTTTACATTTTACGTTTAAGCCCAGGGCTTAGGACTTCAACGCATGAATTTTGTGGGGACACAAGTCAGCCCATAAAACAAATCAGTGTGACTAGAGCTTTATCAAAGTTACTGAGGTTTTCAAAGAGCTAGTTTTTCCTTTAATTGATTTTTCTCTATTGCTTATTCATTTTCTATATCATTGATTTTTGCTATTTTCTTTGTCCTTTCTATTTTGGATTTAATTTGCTCTTCTTCTTCTTCTTCTTTTTTTTTTCCAGGTCTTAAGATATAAGCAGACAGGGATCCCTGGGTGGCGCAGCGGTTTGGCGCCTGCCTTTGGCCCAGGGCGCGATCCTGGAGACCCGGGATCGAATCCCACATCAGGCTCCCGGTGCATGGAGCCTGCTTCTCCCTCCGCCTGTGTTTCTGCCTCTCTCTCTCTCTCTGTGACTATCATAAATAAATAAAAAAAAAAATTAAAAAAAAAAAAGATATAAGCAGACATACTTGACTTCGGACCCTTATTATTTTTTAATGTAAACATTTAAAACTATATATATCCTCTAAGCATTGCTGTGGTTGAAGCACCAAATTTTTGATATATTGTGTTTTCCATATCATTTGGTTAAAAATATGTCCTAATTTCTTTTGTGATTTATTTTATAATCCACAGAAATCTTAGAAATATATTAGTTACTTCCAAATATTTTTGATTTTTCCAGAATCTTTATGTTGTTGATTTCTACTTTACTTTTGTAGAGGTCAGAAAACATAATCTATATTCTTTCAATCCTTTTGGATTTATTAAAACTTGTTTTATAGCCCAGAATTTGGTCAATCTTTTATTATTACTATTATTATTATTTAAAGATTTTGTTTATTTATTCATGAGAGACACACACAGAGAGGGAGAGACACAGGCAGAGGGAGAAACAGGCTCCCTGCGGGGAGCTGGATGTGGGACTTGATCCCAGGACCTTGGGATCCCACCCTGAGCTGAAGGCAGATGCTCAACTGCTGAGCCACCCAGGTGTCCTGAATTTGGTCAATCTTAATTTATTTTCAGGTAGTGGGGAGGGGCAGGGGGAGACAGAGAGAAAGAATCTCAAGCAGACTCCCATCCGGCTTGGAACCAGATGCAGGGCTCGATGTCACAAGCCTGAGATCATGACCTGAGCCTAACCAACTGAGCCACCCAGGCATCCAATCTTAGTTAATTTTCTACGTATACTTGGAAAGGATGTGCAGGGCACCTGGCTGCCTCAGTCAACAGAGCATGCAACACTTGGGCTTATGAGTTCAAGCCTCAGAGCGGGTGTGGAGCATATTTTTAAAAAAAATAATTAATTTAAAGAAAAAAGGGAAATGATGTGGATTTTGCCATGTGGGGTTCAGTGTTCTAAAAATGTTAATTAGGTCAAGTTCTGAGTGGTGATGTGGTTGTTCGGGTGTTCTATTCCTTACTAATTTTTTTTTTTATTGTCGTCTCACATTCTTGTTTGTGACTTTTGTTATTATTATTATTAAGTGAGCTCTATGCCCAATGTGGGACCTGAACTCATGACCGGGAGATCAAGAGTCACATTCTCGGGATCCCTGGGTGGTGCAGCAGTTTGGCGCCTGCCTTTGGCCCAGGGCGTGATCCTGGAGACCCAGGATCGAATCCCACGTTGGGCTCCCGGTGCGTGGAGCCTGCTTCTCCCTCTGCCTGCTTCTGTCTCTGCCTCTCTCTCTCTCTGTGACTATCATAAATAAATTTAAAAAAAAAAAAGAGTCACATTCTCTACTGAGTGAGCGAGGCCTCTGTCTTCTCAGTTTCTAGGAGAAGATTGTTGAAATCAACTCTACATGTGAACTTTCAGTGAGATTTTTGTCACATATTTTGGAACTTTGTTATTAGGTGTATATACCTTTAGAATCATGATGGCTTTACCTCTGAAAATATTCCTTGTCCTTAAATCTACTTTGTCTGATACTAATATAGCAACTCTCCTTATTTTTTTCTTTTTTTAAAATATTTTATTTATTCATTCATGAGAGACAGAGAGAGAGAGAGGCAGAGACAGAGGGAGAAGCAGGCTCCATGCGGGGAGCCCAACGCGGGACTTGATCCCGGGACCCTGGGGTCAAGACCTGAGTGGAAGGCAGCCTCTCCACCGCTGAGCCACCCAGGTGGTGGCGGTGGTGGTGGCAGCGGCAGCAGCGGCCTCCTTCTTTTTCTTCTTCTTCTTCTTCTTCTTCTTCTTCTTCTTCTTCTTCTTCTTCTTCAGATTTAATTTATTTGGAGAGAGAGTGAGAGAGTGAGAGATCACGAGCAGAGGCAGAGGGAGAAGCAGACTCCCCACTGAGCAGGGAGCCCGACGCGGGCCTCGACCACAGGACCCGGGATCATGACCTGAGCCAAAGACAGATGCTTCACCCACTGAGCTGTCCAGGCGTCTGCAACTCCCCTTTCTTATGATTACTGTTTGCAAGCTCTAATATAGTCCATTTTTAGACTTTTAACCTATTTCTGTTCAATGTATGTTTCTGGCAGGCATCAGTTACTCGGTCTTGTTCCACATCCAGTGTGGCCATCTCTGCCATTCCCGCTCCCCTACCCCCTCCGGCCTCTCTCTCTCTTTCTCTCCAGACATAGCACACTCTACCTTCACGTACAGATTTTACCAGTCCACATCTGATGTAAGAATCTTACAATAATACACTTCTATTTCCTTTTTCTTGTCTTTGTGCTAGTTTTGACATATCGTACTTCTACATGTGTTGAAACCTAATGATGCACTGCTATGCATTTTTGCTTCAGAGTCAACTATCTTTAGGCAGCGCCTGGATGGCTCAGTCAGTAAAGTGTTTGACTCTTGGTTTCAGCTCAGGTCAGGATCTCAGGGTTGTGGAATCCAGCCCTGTGATCAGCTCAATACTCAGTATGGAGTCTGCTTGAGATCCTCTCTCTCCCTCTGCCCTTCTTCCCCTCTAAAATAAATAAATAAATAAATCTTAAAAAAATAAAGTCAGTTATATATTTTTTAAAATATTTTATTTATCAGACAGAGAGAGAGAGAGAGCGAGGAAGTGAGCACAAGGAGGGGGAGCAGCAGAGGCAGAGGGAGAAGCAGGCTCCATGCTGAGCAGGGAGCCCAAAGTGGGACTCGATCCCAGGAAGGACCCCAAGATCGTGACCTGAGCCAAAACCAAGAGTCAGACACTTAGCTGACCTAGCTGAGTGGAAGGTAGATGCTCGACTAAACCACTGAGCCACCCAGGGGCCCCCAAAATCAACTATATTCTAAAAGAATTAAAAACATAAAAATTCTTACATTTCCCATTTTTGGCATTCTTTGGTATCAATTTTCTTCAGTTTGCAGATTTTCCTTTTTTAAAATATGATTTTAAGGCAGCCTGGGTGGCTCAGCAGTTTAGTGCTGCCTTCAGCCCAGGGCCTGATCCTGAGTCCCGTGTTGGGCTCCCCGCAGGGAGCCTGCTTCTCAGAACCTCTGCCTATGTCTCTGCTTCTGTGTGTGTCTCATGAATAAAAAAATAAAATACTTAAAAAACAAATAAAGATTTTATTTTTAAAACTAATCTCTATACCCAGTGTAAGACTCGAACCCACAGCCTTGAGATCCAGAGTCACACACTCTACTACTGAGCTGGACTGGCGCCCCACATAGCTTTTCCTTTAATATCCTTGTAGTGCACGTCGGCCAACAATCAATGATTTCAGCCTTGTTTGTCTGAAAAAGTTTTGTTTTGCCTTCCTTTTTGAGTAGCATTATCTCTGAGTACAGAATTCTAGTTAATAAGGTGTTTTTCCTCCTTTTTAGCAATTTAGATATGTCATTACATTGTCTTCTGGTTTGCATTGTTTCTTATAATAAGTCAGTAGTCCTTCTTGTCTTTGTTTCCCTCAACGGAACGTATCTTTTTTCTCCCTGGATGCTTTTTACTCTTTTTACTACTGGTTTTCAAAATTTTGTGTTTTTTAAAATTTTTTATATATTTTTAATTTTTATTTATTATTATTATTTTTTATTTATTCAGAGGCAGAGAGAGAGAGAGAGGCAGGCAGAGAGGCAGAAACACAGGCAGAGGGAGAAGCAGGCTCCCTGCAGGGAGCCCAATGTGGGACTCGATCCCAGGACTCCAGGATCACACCCCAGGCTGCAGGCAGCGCTAAACCGCTGCGCCACTGGGGCTGCCCGGTTTTCAAAATTTTGATTCAGATCTGTTATAGTGTGGTTTTATTTATCTTTCTTTTAAAGATTTTACTTATTCACAGAGAGAGAAAGACAGAGAGCACAGGCAGAGGGAGGGGCAGAGGGAGAAGCAGACTCCCTGCAGAGTGGGGAGCCCGGGGCTGGACTCCACCCCAGGACCCTGGGATCATGACCTGAGCCGAAGGCACATGCTTCACTCACTGAGCCACTCAGCTGGCCCTTTATTTATCTTTACCTTGCTGGGGTTTGTCATATTTTTGGATCTGTGCCTTTATAGTTTCCAACAACTTTGGAAAAATTTTAGCCATTATTTTTTCAAATTCTGATTATATATAGGTTGGGCTGATTGCCTCAGTCCCACAGCATCACTGGGTTTCTATTCACTTTTCACGCGTTTTTCTTGGTGTGATTTAGGTTGGACAGCTCTTCTATTGTTGGGATCTCAAGCTGAGTGATCTTCTGTTTTGCTCATTATCTGTTTCTAGGTCCATATAGTTCATTTTTAATTCCAGTTAATTTTAATATTCAGTTTTAAAAGTTCCATTGGCTTCTTTTATATAATCTCTTTCTGGGGATCCCTAGGTGGCTCAGCGGTTTGGTGCCTGCCTTCGGTCCAGGGTGTGATCCTGGAGTCCCGGGATCAGGTCCTACATCGGGCTCCCTGCATGGAGCCTGCTTCTCCCTCTGCCTGTGTCTCTGCCTCTATCTCAGTCTGTGTCTCTCATGAATAAATAAATAAAATATTTTTAAAAAATCTCTTTCTCTCCTTTTTTTTTTTTTTAATTTAAGTGGGCCCTGTGCCCACTGTAGGGCTTGACCTCACCACCCTGAGATCAAGAGACTCATGTTAGTTCCACTGACTAAGCCACCCGTGAACCCCTTTTCTGAGGCTAACTGAAAGCTTCATCTGAGTGAGTCTGGGTTAGCCTTTTCCCCCGGGGGTAGCTTAGCTGTCCTACCCAGACATGACTAATGGGCTCTCCGTGCAATCCTCCGGGTGCCTCACGAGGTCTGCTGGGACCCCAGGGTCTCTCGTCCCAGGTGAGCTCTGGGAAAGGCTCAGCTCTACAGTTCTCCAGGAGCCGTTCTCTGCGGAGTCTCATGAGGTTTCCTTGAACACCGGCCTGGTCTAAAATTTCCCAAAAACCTTCAAGGAGCCTCTGTGTGGATTTCGGGAGCCCCTTCTCTGCACAGCCACACTGGCTGAGGCGCTCTGGCCTGCTGCTCCCAAGTGCTCCCGCCCCGCCCTGCTCCAGTCCCTGTGCCTCCATCCCGAGAGCACCCCAGGCAGAAAGGTAAGATCCTTGTAGGGCCCACGTTTTTGTTTTTCGTCTCTTAGGGACCCCACAGTCCCAGGCTGCCTGTTGTCCAACATCTTAGAAAATGTTGCTACATATTTTCTTTTCTTTCCAGTCTTCTTGGTGGCAGCAGGACAAATCCCATGCCGCGTATCCCGTGATGGCCAGAAACGGAAGTCTCTTCTATGCTTTGTAATGTGCGTATATTTTTAAAAGATTTTATTTATTTATTCATGAGAGACACGGAGAGAGAGGCAGAGACACAGGCAGAGGGAGAGGCAGGCTCCCTGTGGGGAGCCCGACAAGGGACTCGATCCCGGGACCCCGGGGTCAGGCCCTGCGCCGAAGGCAGACGCTCAGCCGCTGAGCCCCCCGGGCGCCCCTGTAATGTCATAGTACAAAGGATATACGCTTCCATGATCTGGTTTTTCTCGTATCAACATGCCGGTTGCCACCGTCTTTCCGGGTCAGTACACTTAGGGACGCCGCGTAGTGTTCCACCGTGGACATTCACTGTCCGTTAACCCCTCTCACTCGCGGTCCCGGAGGCGGCTCTAAGTTTCTTGTTATTACACATACACAGTGATGGGAGCTGTCACGCATGCGTCTTGATGGGCTCGTCTGGGGGTGTCCACTTGCCCAGCTCTCTCGGCCAGCGCCCCTGAGCTTCCTCCAAGGCCTTTACAATCGAAGGCTCGCGCTGATCTTCCGGGGATACATTCCGAGCCGCTCTGCCAACGAAGCTACAAGCTTAGCCTGGGTAATTGGTTTCTTGCTTTCAATAAATGACGCTTCATCAGATTGGCCAAGACAACTCCAGGTACGTCCTGTGCCTCTCACTTGCCATGATGACGTCAGCGTTCCCCCGATGATCATACATTCTCTGCTCGACGGCGGCCGGGCCAAGAGTCCCGCACTTGCCGCTGCCACAAGCCACGGTTAAGCTCAGCCCTGCTGTGCGGCCGGGAGCCCGCTCCTCCCTCTGCCTGTGTCTCTGCCTGTCCCCGTGTCTCTCATGAATAAATACATAAAATCTTTAAAAAAAAGATTTTAGGGGATCCCTGGGTGGCGCTGCAGTTTGGCGCCTGCCTTTGGCCCAGGGCGCGATCCTGGAGACCCGGGATCGAATCCCACATCGGGCTCCTGGTGCATGGAACCTGCTTCTCCCTCTGCCTATGTCTCTGCCTCTCTCTCTCTCTCTCTGTGACTGTCATAAGTAAATAAAAATTATTTTAAAAAAAAGATTTTATCTTTAAGAATCTCTACGCCTAACATGGAGCTGGAGTTTAAAACCCTGAGATCAAGAGTCTTCTGGCTCCCCAGCTGAGCCAGCCAGGGGCCCCTGAAGAGGAAATTTTTTTTAAAGATTCATGTATGTGTGTGTGTGTGTGTGTGTGTGTGTGTGTGTGTGAGAGACAGAGAGAGAGCGCGGCGGGCCCGTGTGAGCAGCGGGGGGCAGAGGGAGAGGGCGACTCGCGGGCGGACTCCCCGCTGAGCAGAGCCGCCGTGGGCCCTGGTCTCACGGAGCCCTGAGATCATGACCCGCGCAGAAAGCAAGAGTTGGCCGACCGAGGCGGCCAGGCGCTCCCGGAAGACGGGTGCTTCCACGAGAGTCGGGCGGCTCGGAGCGCCAGGGGTGGAGGGATCGGGCCGGGAATCCTGTAGCTGGCTGGGAAGCCCGACGTCCTGCTGCAGAGCCGGGTAGGTGGGCACAGCCCTGCTGCCGCCGCCACCGCGTACAGCGAAATGCAACCAATTCCGCCCGCCAGACGCCCCCCGGCCGCTGCCCCCCGTCAGCCGTGCCGCCGCCCATCGGCAGAGCAGGTTCTGCGCTGCCTCTGCTCAGGCTGGGATCGGGGCTGCGGGTCGGTGCACCAGGCTGGCGGAGCCCGGGCCGTTGACCTTCGCTGGGAAGGAGGAACCCGTCGGATGGAAGGTGACACATTTCAGAACGCGGTTTGGCAACATCTAGGAGTAGCCTACAGACGGCCACACCCGGGGCCCAGGTAAGCTGTCTCGGGGCGCGTGCTGGGCGTGCTGGGGAGCCTGTCACGAATGGGGGAGCCCGATGCGGGACTCGATCCCGGGACCCCAGGGTCACACCCTGAGCCGAAGGCAGACACTCAACCGCTGAGCCACCCAGGGATCCCCTAAAATCTTTTTTTAAAAGATTTTAAAAAAATCGCTCACACAGACTCTCTCTCTAATAAGTAAAATCTTAAAAAATAAAAATAAAAAGGGGACATGTGACCAGGCCTGCCTCCTCTTCCTTTCTTCTCTTCTTTCTTTTTCCCTTCCATGCCTTGACTGCGTCGCGTGAGCTATGTTGGAAGCTCCGGCCACCACCTTGTGAACCACGAGGACAAAAGCCAAGCCCCCTGCTAGCAGTGTTGGAGCGGAGAGACTGAGTGTGGTCCTGGACGGGGACAGCCCCCACCTCTAGATTTCTGGTTATATGAGGAAAATGAGCCACCATGAGGTTAATCTCTTAATTGTGCTACCGGAGCGGAATTTACTCCACAGCATCCCTACCTGGACACACCCTGGACTTGCCTCTGCAGATGGATGCAGGGATCCGCACCGCGCCCCGAGCCTTCCAGAGGCTCTCACTTTTGGGCACCTGCCCGCCACTGGGCGCTACGTCCTCAGTCAGGATCCTTGGGTGTAAAAGCAACGGGCACCCAGCGTTGGGTGAGAAGCTAAGACACGGCCTGGCGCATGAGGGCAGGCGGCCCACCGACGCCACAGGCGGTCTGAGAGCCTTGCCCAGCGGGTGGGCGGGAACCCGAGGCAGCGGGCCCCCAGCAGGTGCACCCCGCGCGGTCCAGGCATGTGGCCTCCCGGCATTGAACCCTCTGCTGTGGGCCCCAACTCTCCGTTGGGTGCTGCTGCTGGTGACCCCCCGAATCGGGGTCTTTCCTATCACCACTTCCAGATACATCTATCCCACTTCCAGAAGCGTCTGCCGTGCTGGCGGAGGCCGGGCTGCGGGGCTGGGGGTGGGAGGGCAGAGCGGCCAGCGGCTCGCATCACGCTTCCCACTTCCCGAATCCAGAGGCCTGGGGCCGCGTGAGCCGGGCTGCGCGGGCTTCTCTCCGGCTCCCAGCCCTGCCACCGCAGACGCCCCCTTCGTGTCCACACGGGCCCGCCGTGAGGGGCCAAGTTCCCCAGCACCTGAGACCTGCACCTCCGCCCCGCAGCCCGGGCCTCCAGGGGATTAGACCCCGAGTCGGGGAGGACCGTATTCTGACGGGCTGAGGCCCGGGCTGTCTGGCCAAGCACTTGGAGGGAGGCTGTGGCGCTGCGGGGCCTGGGGGGCAGGACCTAGCTCAGGAGCGCCGCGGCGTCCCATCTGTCCTATCCTACTGGTCCCCTGTGTGGGAGGGGACCTCAGGGACATGTGCACCGGAGGTGGCCCACCACCCCTGGCTGCCGCAGTGTCTGTCTGCCATCTACGCGTTAGTCTCAGAAGCTAATTAGCAGTTTTGATATTTATATTTTAAAGATTTTATTTATTTATTCATGAGAGACAGAGAGAGGCAGAGACACAGGCAGAGGAAGAAGCAGGTCCCCGCAGGGAGCCCAGTGTGGGACTCGATCCCGGGACCCCGAGGTCACGCCCTATGCCGAAGGGAGGCGCTCAACTACTGAGCCACCCAGGAGTCCCTGTTAATTTTTTAAAGATTTTAGGCTCAAAAAAATTAAAAATTAAAAATTAAAAAAAAAAAGATTTTAGGCTCCGCTGACTGAGCCAGCCGGGCGCCCCAGCCAATTTTGTTATGAAGCTGCCTCAAATCCAACCTCAGGTCCATGGAAGGAGGTCACACCTAGAGCGTGGCTCCTCTGTTGGGATTCTTCTGGAAACCGCTATGGGACATCCTTCAGCCGCAGATGGCCTCAGCCTGTCCGGTGTAGACAAATAACTCCCTTGGATACTTTCCAGATTTCTTTTGCTGAAAACAAATCCCTTTTTGTGACTCCCTCAGATCTTGTCTGTCTTGGTGATTTAGGCAAAAGAACAATCCACACTGTCCCAGCAGCCTTGTCAGGCCTCAGGGAAGGTCAGGCCCCCGCCCCCACCCCAGTCCCGAGACTGCCTGTCCCCTGGGAGGCCTGGGCTAGAGAGGCCAGGGGCCAGACCCTGAGGCCTGCGGGGGCCCCCCGGACTGACGGGTGTCCACTATCATGGACAAATGAGCCAGCTGCCAAGGACAGCGGCAGCTCTGATGACACCGTATGGGGAATGGCCCAGAGCCAAACCAGGGAGCATCCGGGAGACGGGAACGGGGCCTTCAGCGCTGGGGACCCATTACATCAGCCACCCAGGGTCAGGAGATAATTTGTCAGCTCTCTGCCCCACGTGGCCCCTGTGGAAATCAAACAAGCAGTCCTGCCCATTTTTAGAGATAAATTAAATGCATCAATATAAAAAAGTCAGGCAGCAATGCAGAGGGGAGAGGGTGGAGAGGTGCATGGAGCTGTGATTTATTGGCTCTTTAATAAGTATTTCTGGGGCTGCCCTGGCCGCCTCCCGCCCACCTGATGGTGCCCGCGAGCCTCTCCACGGAGCTCACGAGTGGAGCTGCCACTCTGATTTGCCACCCACCAGCCAGAGAGGCGGATCTCCTCCCAGCTGGTGCCCGGGGCATCAAGTACAGACTGCACTGGGATCCAGATGGCGGAGGAGGGAGGGAGGCAGGCCAGGGCTGTCCTGAGGGAGGGTCTCACCAGCTACCCCCAAGCTGTACTCCCTTGGGTCCTCAGGGTCAACCTGCGCGGTCACTGCCCTCCCTGCTCCCGTGGGCGCCTCTCCCTGGCACCCACCCTGCGATGCGTACCAGCCCGGTGGGTGAGAAATGACACTCCTGGCTGCCTGAAAGCTCATGTCTGAGCCTGGGGGCTGGAGCACGACCTGGGGTCACAGTGGAAGGTCTGCTCGCAGCCACGGCCTTTTCCTTGCTGATTAATAAAGACCCTCTGGGGCAGCTCGGGTGGCTGCCTTAGCGCCGCCTTCAGCCCAGGCCGTGATCCTGGAGACCCAGGATGGAGTCCTGCGTCGGGCTCCGTGCGTGGAGCCCGCTTCTCCTCCTGCCTGTGTCTCTGCCTCTCTCTGTGTGTCTCTCATGAATAAATAAATAATCTTAAAAAAAATAATAAAGACCCTCTGATGCGTTGAGAATGTTAACATTTTGTCCCGAACGTTACACGTCGCCGCCCGGTTTGTTGCTACGCGGGCTCCGGTTGGGGCTGGGAGGGGGCCGACCTTGATCTGGAAGGTGGTCTGCAGATTTATGGTGGATTTATATCCACTCCTTTATTGTCAACCGATACTTAGGGAGGGCCTCCTGGGAACCGCGCAGGATGCAGCTGGACACACAATGGGCAGAGAGAATTCACAGCCTAGTAGAGGGAAACAGACTGACAAACAAGGAAGCTGCAGTGTCACAGGGGATGTGAGCGGGGGAGGGGATGAAAGTGGAAGTAGGGGCTGGAGGAGGCCCCCGACAGGAAGACATGTGAACGAAGATCTGAAGGACATGGGGCACCTAGATGGGAGGGAAAAGAGGGGTCCCCAGAGGTACGGACAGTGTAAAGGCCCTGGGGTGAGTGCAGGCCTGGGTATCTTCCAGGAGCGGACGTGGCGCATGACAGTTTGTGGCCAGGAGATAGATGGTGGGGGACAGAGCAGGGGAGCGGGCACAGGACGTGGGCTGTGGGTTCCTGGGAGGGCTTTGGCTTCCCTCGGAGGGCTGGGTGGGCAGCCGCCCGTTCTCTGGCAACGCATGCGGACGGCTGAGCGGGATTCCCAGTTTGGGCCGAGCACTGAGGCTGGGAGCTGAGCGACTCTCACAGGCTCCGAGGGCCTCCGAGGGCCTCCTCCGCCTGCGGCGCCTCCCCCTCCCCGCTAGGACCTGGGGCTCCCGAGGCACACCCAGGGCAGCAGAGGCCCAGGCCAGGGCGGGCCCCCAGGACTCTGCAACAGGGCGGGGAGGGCAGGGAGGGGTGTTATCGGCCTGGTGTGTGGTGTGCGTGTCCCTCCCAGGGCGCCCGGGCTCTCCCTGTGGGTCAGCGGGGCGGGGTCACAGTGGGGGTGGCCCCTGTGGGCGCGGGGGCATCTCAGCGCGGAGGGGCGGCCGCCGTAGGTGCGCAGGCCCGGCTCCGAGACAAGGGGCAGGTTCCGAGGTCCAGGGTCCCCGCGGGCCTCCGGGAGGCCGGCACGTCATCCCCGCAGGTGCCCCGGGCTCTCCCGAAGCTGACCCAGTGGGGGCTCTGGGACCCCGTGCGCTGGGCCCGGGGGAGGGGTGGGGGTGGGGGTGGGAGCAGGAGGGGGGAGGGGAGGCAGGAGGGGGAGGGGAGGCCGCCCCGCCCGGACCGGCCCCGCCGCGGCCTCGCAGGCCCGGGGACCCCTTTGTCTCGCAGCGCGCGCGGCCAGACGCCGCCCCCCGCCCCCGCCCCCAGGGGCCCCTCGGCGGTCCTGCCCCTCCGTGGGCACCGCGGCGCCGATTCTCCCGCAGTAACATTTCCGCGGCTTCGCAGCGCTTCCTGCTCCCGGTGCAGGTTAGAGGGTCCGGGCGCCCGGGGCCGAGGAGGGGCGGGCGGGCACCGATCGCGGGGCAGCCCGGCGAGGGCGCGGGGGGCGGGGGGCGGGCCCGCCTGCAGGACCCTGTCCGAGCCCCGCCACGAGGCCGGAGCGCACGCAGGCTCCGGCGCAGGCCACGGGCGCACCCCACGCGAGGGCCCCGGGCGCCCCGGGGGGGGACGAGGGTCAGCGGGGGGCGGCCCCTCGCGGCGGGGGCGGGGCTGCACGTAGGGCCCGGTGCGCACGCGCCCGCCGCCCCGCGTGATTGGCCCGGGCTGCCGCGCTCCCGACCAATGAGCACGCGGCTCCAGGGCCCGGCGGGGGGCGGCGGGGGCGGCTGCGCTGCGGTCCTTCCGCGGGCGGGTGAGGCCGCGAGTGGGCCCGCGAGCCCCGCGATGCGCTGCGCGCCGGCCCGCAGCCTGCTCCGCCCGAAGCGCGCAGAGCGCCACAGCCCCCGCGCCTCTGCGCACCCCGCCGGCACCCCGCCGCTCCCAGGCCGCAGGCTTCAGAAGGCAAACCAGCCCCCTCGTAAAAACCAGTCGGCGGCGGTGGGGCCGGCGGCAAAGGCAAAATGTTTTCTCCTCCGTCGCTTATAGATCATCTTCAAGGAATCCATAATTTGTAATGAAATTATTACTTGTTGAAATGCTACACGAGGGGATCCCTGGGTGGCGCAGCGGTTTGGCGCCTGCCTTTGGCCCAGGGCGCGATCCTGGAGACCCGGGATCGAATCCCACGTCGGGCTCCCGGTGCATGGAGCCTGCTTCTCCCTCTGCCTGTGTCTCTGCCTCTCTCTCTCTCTCTATCATAAATAAAAAAAAAAAAACTTAAAAAAAAAAGAAATGCTACACGATAATAATAACACGGAGACAAGAAGCAAGTGATGATGGGGATGCAGAGAAATGGGCGCCGTCGAGCAGTGCTGATGCAGCCCTTCTGGAAGAGTCTGTCCACTCAGAGCGCTGGAAAGGGGATTCCCCCCCGCCCCCCAGGGCATGCCCAGGGGCTGAAAGCAGGAGCTCCACAGATCCCGGTGGCCAGTGTTCACTGCACCGGTCCTCACCATAGGGAAGGGGTGGCAACAGCCCAGGTGTCCATCAGCAGAGGAAGGATAAACAAAATGTGGTCCATCCACACAGCCGAATATTATTCAGCTTTAAAAAGGAAGGACATTCTGACACCTGCCACAGTGTGGCAAACCTCGAGGACACGATGCTAAGGAACAGGGGTCAGACAGGAAAAGACAAGCCTATAATTCTACCTACATGACACATTTAGCACAGGCCAATGCATTGAGAGGGAAGGTAGAGGTTAGCGGGGGGCTGGGGGAGGGTGGCCCAGGGGGTTGTCGCTTACTGAGTACAAAGTTTCTGTTTGGGATGATGAAAAAGTTCTGGGAAGGGTTGTGCACATGGTTGCACAACGATTTGAATATGCTCCAATATTCACAGTGCCACTGAACTGTGCACCTAAAAGTGATTTTAAAATGGCTAGTTTAGGGGCACCTGGGTGGCTCAGGGGCTGAGCGTCTGTCTGCCTTTGGCTCAGGGCGTGACCCCGCGGTCCCGGGATCGAGTCCCGCATCGGGCCCCCTGCATGGAGCCTGCTTCTCCCTCTGCCTGTGTCTCTGCCTCTCTCTGTGTGTCTCTCATGAATAAATAAATAAAATCCTTAAAAAAATAAAACGACAAGTTTAATATCATATATATTTCACCGCAATTTTAAAAATTAACGATGTAATATACCCAAACCATGGAGTCGTACACTTCAGACGGGTGAATTGTATGGTGTGTGAATTGTAGCTCAACAAAGCTGCTGAAATATTTAAAGCAGTAATATTGGAGAGAGCGTGTGCCGGCGGCTCCGGGCGCGCCTGACCCCGGGAGGCCCACGGGGCGGAGGTGCTGAGGACTCCTGCGGCCGCTGGGACGCGCACCCTCTCCATCCTCCCCTGCGCGCCGTGAGCAGTGCCTGACCCGGGAGCACCCCACCCGGGGCCGCGTCCGCGGAGAGCGCACAGCCGCACCTGCTGGGAGGCAGCCAGACCCCCCCCCCGCCCCGGGCCCCTGCAGGCCGGCCCCGCCCCCCGCCTGGGCATCCAGGCTGGAAGCCCGCAGACTCCCCAAAAGGCATCTTGCTCGTGACACTCAGCGGGCGCCCCCCGTTGGGCTCCCCAGTGACCTCCCATGCGGTCGGGAGCGCGCGGCAGCCAGGCCAGGCGGGGGTGGGAGGCCCGGCTCCCCGCCCCACGGTCCTGCCGCCCGCCCCTGCCGCCGCGGCCGCTGGAGGGCGCCCCCGCACCGCTCCTGCCGACCCGCGGGCTCCCGCCGGGACGGCCCTCGGCGGCGCCGGAGCTTGATCTCCTGGTTCGGCTCGGCAGGGGCGGGAGGCCGCAGCGGTCTTCAGACGCGGTGTCCAGACCCCCCGGCGGCCGCTTCCCGGCCCCAGGCTGCACCGCAGCTCCCGCTCGTTCCTGCCGGCCCCTGCGCTCAGCTCTCCGGGAAGCTGGAGGGACCGCCCTTCACCCTTAGGACGTGACACCAGCCGGCCAAGACCCGTCCATCCCCCCCAACACCTCTGTGCCTCAAAACTCTACCCTAACGGGGGTCCTCAACAGGTGACATGTGAGCAAGAACCAAGAGAGGGACCCTCTCCCTGCCCCTCCCGACTTCTCCTGCAGCGGGCAGGACCTCTGGCTGCAGAGCTGGGCCTGGAGCGCGGGCCCCTGCCTGCACATCCACGCTGAGCCACCCAGACACACACGCACACCCGCCACGGGCTTCTCATCTTCCAGGGAACTGGCCCAGGCTAATGGCTGCAAGTGGGATCCTGGGCCAGCCCGTAACCCAGACACTGGCTAACCCCAGTGCCCTTTCTCGGCCTCTGCCCCGGGGCTCCTGAGTGCCGGCAGATGGAGGGCTCCCGCTGACCACTCTGTCCTCTGTGGCCGATTACTGATAGGACCCCCGTCTGCCTCAGGTGGTCCAGTCATAGTCACTTGACATCAAGGGACAGTCGTGGCCTGGCTGTTCAGGGTGACAGTGAGAGCACCGCTGCGCTGGCGCGTGTGATGAGCAAGAGCCCTTTGGCAAGTACCTGTGCAGGGATGGCCCCCCACCCCCCGCAGCCCCAGGCGAGGCCAACAGCCCGGGGCTCTGGAGGACGGTGCTAAGGAGGTGGCCCCGCTGGAGTCGGGGCACAGGGTGCGGCTTGGGCACGGGGCGCTCCAGCAGCTACATGGGCTCCAGGCAGTGGCCGGCTCGAGGTCAGCGGGGTCACAGAGCAGCCAGCCCCTAAATCCTTCTGGGCCTGCCCGAGGGGGAGGCTTCCGCTGCAGGTGGGTGACTGGGGGCCTCGCTATCACCTCCGCAGTCTGTTTCCTCTTTCCTCTGCTGGCTCCCCGGGCCTCCTGGGGCCGTCTCCTCTCTACGTGGAGCCTCCCTGCTTCCGGAGGCCTCCGTGTGAGAGCAACAGAATACCTCTGAAAGGAGCCTGTGGTGCAGGGAAGCTTCTGGTGCCTCCTCAGTGTGTAGGGCAGGCAGCTGAGAAGCCCAGAGTGCCTGAATCTTAGGTGGAGAAAGGGGTCTCACTCGGCGAGCCAGAGCAGGGAGGAGCAGGCCCTTACCACGGCCGGAATCTCCTCCACGCACCCCTGGGCTGGCTTCTCTTCCTTGATGTGGTCAGCAGAGGGTCTTTGCCCCTAAACAGGACGTAAAGGGGTGCATCCCACTGGGATCTTCACCCCGAACTCTCACCAAGGGGACGCCCCGAGAGACAGGTGTGCAGTCCCCTTGCCTTTGCTTCCCTTCTTCCTGTGGCTATGCCCAACCACCCGGATGGGGACTGTTTAATTGATTCAATTTGTCCAACAGTAAAAACACTGCAGATGTCAGCCTCCCAGCACCCCGCCCCCAGGAGGCAGCAGACACCTGCCAAGGCCCTGAGGCTGGGAGTCCTTCCAGGGGCCACTATGGCCAGGCTGCGGGGGAGGCCCCCGGCTCCCATGCTGCTTGTTGGGAATGGCTAAGGGACGGCTCCAGGCGGCACAGAGGCATGCTGAACGAGGATCAGATCAGTCTGTCTTTCTCAAAGAATTATGGTTTGTACAGACTCCCAGTTCCAGGCAGATGACTCTTGTTTTGGTGGAGATGCTACTCCTGGGCCAGTGGTAGGGTTCCCTGTTCTCCATCAACTAGGTCCTGGGGGCTTTTCCAGGCCAGTGGGGGATGGGAGCAGCTGAGGGTTCCCTGGGCTTGACTGCCCCCTTCCTAGGGCTAGGGCCCCTCGCCAGGGCTTGGTGGTCTCCTTGTTGCCACCTGGTGTGAGGAAAGCAGTTGGGCCTCTGAGCTCCCAGCTGGCTGGGGACCCGAGGCCTGTGCAGAACTTGGTAGCCCTGTGTCTACAGCCTGGGGACCCCTGCTGCTGCCCGTCTGCCTGCGGGATGTGTCTGTGGCCACGGCCACACTGGGAGATGCTTCTAGGGGGAAGGTGCTGGGCCAGGAGGGAGACTCACCCTGAGTCCCTGAACCCCTAGCCCAGCCCGGAGCCCCAGTGTGGGCCCCCACCTCCAGAGCCACCCCTTTCCACCCCAGAGGGGGACCACTGGGAGAGAGAGCGAAGAGCAGGGGTGACTTAGGGAGGGGCTTCTCTCTGCGCCCTCACCACCCCTCCAACGCGGTCAGGGGAGCCCTATCACCCTGAATTTGGGGTCGGCCCTCCCCCACCGCACCCTCAGGAAAAGCCCGGGCCTTTCCATCATCCACTGGTTGCATTTTCAAGGATCCCAGGCTCTTTCCTCCAGCTCCTCGGGGACAGGGAGAAAGCAAGGGTAAGGGAACCGCGCGACGGAGGACCCGGAGGGCTCGTCCAAGGTCAGAGCCCGCGCAGGCCGCGTGTCGGGCCGCAGGGTCGTCGTCCTGCGTGTGGACCAGCGGGCGGGGAGGGCCGGGCCCCGCAGCGGCCACTTCGGAGGGGCGGCGGGAGGCAGCCTGCGACCCCCCGCCAGCTCCCCCGCGGCCCGGGCCCCGAGCTCCGGGTGGGGGTCCCCGGGGGCGGGAGCGGGAGGTGGGGCGCCCGGCGCCGAGGAGGAGAGAACAAAAGGGGGCCCCGCCCCCTCCCGGCCCGCCCGCGGCGGCCAATCGTCGCAGCCGCTGCTGACGGCGGCCTCTGATTGGCTGCGCGGCGGCCAATCCGGCGCCGGGGCCGCGGGCTCCTGCGGCCCCACGTGGGGCGGTGCGCGCGGCGGTTCGCGGGCCGCGGCGGGCGGGGCGTGCGGCTCGGGGCCGCGCTCGGGGACGGGACGGGGCCGCGCCGCGCCCCTGGGACCCCCGCCCCGGGCCCCCCGAGCGCCCCGGGCGCGCGCAGCGCTGTGCCGGCTTCCGGCTGCTGTGCACGCGCGGGGGGAGGTGAGCGCCTGTCGGGGAGGAGGCCGCGCCCCCGCCCCCCAGCGCTGCACCCCCAGGCTAGGCCCGGAGGCCGGGCAGGTGGCGGGGAGACCGGGTCTGCAGCGGCCGGCGAGCCCGGATGCAGCGCGCTCCCCACGCGGCCCCTGGACGTCCTGCGGTGGCCCCGCCGCGGCCTGGGGGGCCTCTCCCGGCTTCCATGAGTTGCTCCAGGCTCCTGCAAGAGGCACATGCCCGAGTGGCCTTTGGCATGAGTCAGGGCCGCGGCGGGGCATTTGTCCGGCGCCCTTCGCAGGGCATTTGAGCGCAGACTCGGATAAATCGAAGTCCCACGCATGAAAGGAGAGCGGGAGCCGTCCCCAGGGCGGGCAACAAAGGGAGGGCTACCGGCTACCACCCCAGGCCTGAAGGGCGCGGGACTCACCGGAGCCGCACAGCCAGCGGGGCTGTGACCTTGGGCAGAGGGACACAGAGACCCGGCTGGCAGGAGAATGGATAGTGCAGGGACCCGCTTCCGGCTGCTTTCCCTGCCTGCAGGCTCCTCATTGTCTCAGTCCAGCCCCAGCGGGCGGGGAGTCCCCATCCATACCTGCCTCTGGCTACCGTGCAGGGCAAGGCAAGGCGGGGGTAAGGTGTCCCGGGCTTGTCCCGAGGTGTGAATAAGGTCCCCTCAGAAATGCTGCCGTCCGTTTAGGGCAGTGGCCTACAACCCGAGTGACCCATGTGCGTCCTCTGCAGAGGGTGGGGCAGGGCGCCGCTGGGCCCTGTCTACTGCACAGCCCCTGGGAGCCTCTCCTGCCCAGTCAGCCTGCACATGGCGAGTGGGACACAAGGCAAGTTGGCGAACAGAGCTCCGGCAGTGCGCATGAGCAACACCTTCAGGGACCTCCCCCTCCAGGAGGCCTTCCTGGATGCTTGTTTTCATTCAAGAGTTGCCGTGGGGTCCATAAATCGCAGTCATAGGGATTGCCCTTGTTCTCGGTCCTCTCTCCTTGGGGCCTGTGTCTGCTGGGTGCTCAGTACACGCTGGAGGCTGAAGGGACCCTGCTTTTTGCCTGGGTGAGGCCAAAGACAGGTCTTCCCTGGAAGTAGGGGCATTTGTTCCCCTCAATAAGCTTTTTGTTTTGTTTTGTTTTTTAAGATTTATTTACTTATTCCTGAGAGACACAGGGAGAGAGAGAGAGAGGCAGAGACACAGGCAGAGGGAGAAGCAGGCTCCATGCAGGGAGCCCGACATGGGACTCGATCCTGGGTCTCCAGGATCGTGCCCTGGGCCAAAGGCAGGCACTAAACCGCTGAGCCACCCAGGGATCCCCTCAGTAAGCCTTTTGGGGGGCCTTTCAATGCACAGCCAGGGCTCAGCCCCAGGGGACCCCAAGGAGAAGAGAACGCGTCCTAGTAGGGAAGTTCACGGTCCGGGAGCACAGCTGCACGTTAGTCAGGATGAGGCGGCCTGAGCCAGGGACCCGGAGGGGTTCAGGAGGGAGAGGACTCCTGACCGAATGGGGACAAGGGAAGGGGGAGGCCCTGAGATAGCGCTGAAGGGCAGGTAGGAGTAGGGGCAGCGGAGGACGGGGAGCAAGGGGCGAGGAGGGCCCTGATCTTTAACTCACCCAGAGGAGCGGGGCCTGTGGGCTAAGCCCCGCGATTCATGCCCCCGCTGCGTGTCTGTGGCGCTCCTTGGCGCTGCTGTGTTGTATTCCGTGGGATGGGTGGGCCCTGGCTTCCTTTCCCGGGGTCCCCTTAAGGACGTGGGCGCTCTGCAGAGCCTAGGGTAGTGCATCCCAGCGCGGCACCCTAGCGCGGCTCCTGCGCCCTTGCCCGCCTGCCGGGCTGCTGGGAGGCCAGTGCTCCGCCCCCGCCGATGCCTCTGGTCCTCCACGTGGCGGCCGGGGTGGGTGCTGGTGGCCTGTACCTGGGCAGGCCCTGGGGATGACTCGGCCCTCACTCTGCCATTTGGGGTGGGGGGACACACTCCTAACACCCCCGGCACTCGGATGACTGCCTGAGGCGAGGAGTGTCACCCCGCTTACGGGACAGAAACTCTGCGGAGTGAAGCCACATCTGTCAGTGAGCGCTGGAGCTGCTCCTGGAATTCCAGTCTCAATTCTTCCAGAAAATGAAATGTGGCTGGGACGGGTAGCTGGCCAGCCCTGCGGCACGCCGCTCCAGCGTGAGGTCAGGGCTGGTGCAGAGCAAAGCGAGCTGGGGAGGGGACTCTGGGCTTTGGGGGAGGGCGGGCAGCAACGGGGCCTTGGGACCTGAGGGCTGAGGAGGCCCGGTGGGGGCAGTGGGGTCAGCAGGGTCAGCGCCCACCTGGCGGGGCTTTGGGGGCACGTTTGTGCCCAGAGCCCGAGCTGGGTGCAGGGACATAACGGTGAACCCACGCAGGCAGGGCCCCGCCGCGCGGTAATGGCAGAGCAGGGCAGCCGGCAATCAGGGAAATCCACAATAAATACATAATTACAGGCTGCGATGGGCTCTGCTGAGGCCTGACCCGGCCTGACATGAGGACTGAGAATGAACTGGCCTCAGACATCACGATGTCCCGGGGACTCTTTTTTTTTTTTTTTTTTTTTTTTGTTTTAAGATTTTATTTATTTATTCATGAGAGACACACAGAGAGAGAGGCAGAGAGAGAAGCAGGCTCCACGCAGGGAGCCCGATGTGGTGGAACTTGATCCGGGGTCTCAAGGATCACACCCTGGGCTGAAGGCAGTGCTAAACTGCTGAGCCACCCAGGCTGCCCCCCGGGGACTCTTAAAGGAGGTGGCCCAGCAGAATGGGGAGGAGGGCCTGGGGAGGTGGCGGGGAGCCCACCGAGCCTGGGGGGGTCACTAAGCCACACCCAAGCTCGGCATTCGTCTCCGCAGGACCTCCAAAATACGGTGACGTAGACAAGGCCGCATTTCTTTCTTTCACGGAAAGCCTCCAGGACAGCTCTGGGGGCTCCAGGGTCACCGGGAACCCGGGCTCCTCGTGCCTGGTGGCTCCGTCATCCTCAGCTGGGGCTCCATCCTCGTGATCCAGGGGGGCTGCTCCAGCCACCCCGTGGGCCTGGCAGGCGGCAGGAGGGGAGAAGGGACCAGGAGGAGCGCAGCCCCGACCCCTGCCCAGCGCACGTGGCGCTGCCGTCCTCCGTCTCCGGCTGCAGCGTGGCCCAGCGTCCAGCAGCGTCCAGCAGGGGCCCCGCCACGAGGTGGGGTGCTGTTACTAAGGTCTCCGCCCCTCCCAGGAGCTGGAAACCGGGAGAGGCTGCTCAGGGCCAGAAAGCCCCAGCGGATGGGACCCCTGCCCCTCCCTGCACATAAGGTGTCCCTCGGCGCCCAGGAGCGGAGGCCGCAGGCTCCCAGGGCTGCTGCAGCCCCTGCCGAGGCCCTGTCCTGCTGGCAACTCCTTTCATCTCATGTTCAGAGATGGGGAAACCAGGTGTCAGGAGAGCAAGGGCCCACAGCTGAGACACGGGCCAGGAGAGGCAGGCCCCGAGGAGAACTTTCCAGAACTTCTACCCATCTGGGGGGAGGTTCAATACCACGAGGCCCCTGTCATTCCCTCACCCAAGATGCTCCCTCTCTTCCTGTCCCTGGTGGGCCCAGGCCATCACTGCCTCTTCTGTAAGCAGGACACGGGACACAGGTGGCCCTAAGCCCCCTCCATCTTCCCAGAGTGCAGGAGGCAAGACAGAGACAGTGAGGGGCGGCCAACCTCTGGGACCTGTGTGCCCTCAGCGTTGGACAGGAGCCCAGGCAGGTAGGAGAGGACCTGGGGGCTGCCCGTCTCAGCCCTGGGATGCGCCCCCCGGCTCCCCGCTCTGCTCCCCACGCAGCATCCTCCCCGCCAGAACCCGCTCTCGGGGCGGAGTCACCGATGCTAACTCCGGCTCTGCCGTTTGCCGTCACCTTAAAACTTACAAAGGGCCACTCGCCTGTAGAAATGAAAGCGGACGCTGCTGAGGTGCATGAGGTCAAGAGTCAAGTCCTCTCCCCAGGTGTGTCGAAGCCTCGCCCACAGGAGCCAGGCGGACTGGGGGTGGCAGTTGCCAGACCGCGTCCACCCCCGTGTAAGTGCCGCGCGCGCACACACGCAGACGTGGGACGGGCTGTGAAATCAGGGGAACCCCGCGCCCCGCTCCCCTTCCCGGCCGGGTGCACGGCGCCTAGTGGGGTTGCCGAGTCCCGCGGACGGCTGCTGACGGGCATGTGGGTGCTTCCAGCTTCCCGTGGGAAGTCGCGATTTCAGTCCTTGTGCAGTGGCGTTGCGGGGGTGGGTCCCCAGAAACCACCGCCCTTTCTCCCTCATCAGGCCTCCACGGGCCCCGCCCGCCACCAGAGCGCTTGCAGGACCGGAGCGGGGGGAGCCTGTGCCCTGGCAGGAAGGGCTCGGGGCCTCCGGCTGCGCTGGGAGGACGGGGCGGCGGGCACCGGGCCCCAGGGCTCGCACGCCCGGGCCGATTGGAAGCCCGACGCCAGGCTGCTCAGCTGAGGTGCGGCCGGAACAGCGAGGGGCGGCCCCGGCCTCTGGGTGTCCGAAGCCGTCAGATGCAGAGCTTCTCTTAGTTGGCTTTGCTTCCTCCGCGCTGGCCGGGCCACCTGTCCCCGCTTGGTACCCGGTGGGAGCACAGGGGTCCCTCTGCACGGCCAGGAACGGGCTTGCTCCCTGGGCCAGGGCTCAGCGCACTGTGACCTTCGGGGCCTGGTCCTGAGCGCACCCCCGCGCTGGGGATGGTTGGTGGCTCTACAGAACCATGTGGATCTGGTGAGGGGATTTCCTGCAGGAAGCAGGGCATCTGCTGTGGGAAGCATGGCTAGGAGGCCCACGCCCTGGCCCCGTGGAAGTCACACGTTCTCCCTGCACTCACACCCACGACTCCGGGGGCCCCGCCTGGCACAGTGCAGCCGTGCGAGGGTAAAAACACCTCCCTCCCGAGAGAGGTTGACCTAGGGCACTTGCCCGTGGCAATGGGAGGTGACTGGGGCCATAGTCCCCTGGGGCGTGTCCACCTCCCTGAGTTCTGGTGAGATCCTGCCCAGAGTGTGCAGCCTCAAGTAGGTGCCAGAACTACCCACTGCCTGCGTGTCTGAGACCCCACAGCAGGAGGAAGGAAGAGCAGAGGAGCAGAGAGTAAGATGCATTCAAGCCCAGACAAGTCAGAACGGCCCCCTTTCTTCTCCCCGTCGGGTCACAAACTACCCGACTGGTGGTCCCCGTGCTGTTGACCTTCCATATTGGTGCCCCGGGCGGGTGGCCTCTCCCTGGTAGGCTGACCTAACCTTTACTGCTGAGGAGGTCGGAGCCCTTGTGCCTTCTGGCCTCCTGGGATTGCACGGTCCGCCATGAACACATCTGCACACTGTGGAGGATCGTTCCTGAGGTCCCCAGGCCCACCGTGTCCTCCTGCCCACGGAAGGCCAGACTGGTAACCCCACACCCTCTTTGCCCATTCACCCGGTGTGGCCCCAGCTCCCATCTCCTGGCCGGGCAGTGTCCTCCCCTGCGTAACACAGTGCCGCTCTGATCGGGACAGAGAGCAGAGCCCTCGTTCGCTGCATGATGGAAGAAGCTCCTGGACTTGCCCGCTCCTCCAGCTCCTGGACTTGTGTCTGGGGCTGGGTGAGAAATAGCCCTTGTGTGGGTCTGTGGGCCGCACCCCCTCAGCCTGAGCTGCAGATGCCAGGGCGGGCGTGGCACGGGGACAGACGCGTTCCTTCCTGTTGTACCTGTGCTCAGAAATGAGTTCCTCGGGATCCCTGGGTGGCGCAGCGGTTTGGCGCCTGCCTTTGGCCCAGGGCGCGATCCTGGAGACCCAGGATCGAATCCCACGTCGGGCTCCCGGTGCATGGAGCCTGCTTCTCCCTCTGCCTGTGTCTCTGCCTCTCTCTCTCTCTGTGTGTGACTATCATAAATAAATAAAAATAAAAAAAAAAGAAAAAAAAGAAATGAGTTCCTTGCTTGCAGGGGCCAGGTGGGGTTTCCTGAGCGGGTGGAGGGGTTCACAAGGCCCACGACGCACATCCGCATCCAGAGCGGTGCCTATTCCTGGCGAGGACGTGCCACGATGGAAGGGCCCAGCGGAATCAACAGCTGCCTGGCTCCCCTGAGGCCTGGGATCCCAGTTGGGATTTGAGGTCTGTTGTTGCTGACAACTGGGTGCATGTTGGGGATCCAGCTCAGCTACTGGGAGCAAGGTTCACGGTGGGGTCCTTGTCACCGTCTTCCTGCCTGCCCGCTGTGTTCTTCGATCGAGCCCTTTTAGCAAGCCTGAGGCTGTCTGGTGGGAAGGGAGCTGACAGGCCGCCCTGGGGCGGGTCACAGGCCTAGTGGACTGGCGAGGGCTCTTCTGCAGTGGACCTCCGATGACGTCGCACGATGCGCGGCCTCTGGGCACAGTCCACGATGTCTGTCCACTCTCCTTCCGCCTCCCTGAGTCATCTGTCATATGCTCCTTCCAAGTCCCTCATGTCTGGCCAGATGGACGAGCCCTGCCCAGGACTCTGTGTAGACTCCGGCCTTGGACGTCCAGGCCTCTGCTCCATGTTTTCCCCCCGGGGGCAGGGGGGGGTTGTCCTGCAATGGTCACGGCTCGTGGTCCGCTGGGGCTGGGGCTGGCACGTCTGTAAATCCACTCTGCTTCTTCCTTAGCAGATCGCGGGGCTTCACAGAGGCCACGGGCTTGTGCAGGAGTGGACTCCAGTGGCCTCCTGTGCCTGGGGCCTCTGCTCCGTGCTGGGCAACTGCTGGGTGCACCTGCTTGTGGTCAGGTGGGCTAGGCAGCACCCGGTGTGACAAACAGTTGGGATTCAGGGTCATCCCCTTGTCTCACAGTAGCAAATAAATATAGGATGTCCCGTAAGTCAAAATTTTAGACGAGGGGATGCCTGGCAGGCTCAGTGGGTACAGCCTGTGACTCTTGGTCTTGGGTGGTGAGCTCGAGCCTCATGCCGGGGGTAGTTTACTTTAAAAAGATGTAGATGAACAACGAGTAATGTGTAGTATAAGTATATCCCTAATACTGCACGGACCATACTTACACTAAAAGTCCTTTGTCGTTTAACGGAAAGTCAAATTAGCCTGGGGGGTCCTGTATCTTACGCGTGCGCAGTCCTGGCCGAGCACCAAGTCCGACACCCAGGATTCACGGGCGGCCCCCCCGGGATGCAGGCGGCGCCCAGTGCAGGCCCTGCGCTCCCGCCGGGTCACCCAGGCAGGGGCCACCCACCCGGGGCCGCGCTCGCCCGCTCAGGCTCGCAGGGGACCCCGGGGCAGACCCTGATGGGCTCAGCGGTCACATATCGGCCCCCAAAGCTGAGCACCTCGCCTGATTGGGCCACCGAGGTCATGCAACCGTCAAGGCCGCCTGCGTGCCCGGTGCTTACAGGGGTTCGCGGGTGTTCGCAGGTGTTTGCAGGCAGAGGGTGCAGGGGGTGTTGGGCGGCAGGGGGGGAATCTTCCCGCAGCTGGAGGGCCCGGGGCGTCGGGTGTGCGCAGCCCGGGGGCAGGGGGGTCTGCACACGGGTGGCGGGGCCGAGCTCCCTCGTTGGGGCGCCCCTGCACGCCCCGCCAGCCCCACACCCAGGGCATCGGCCCGCGGCGGAGGGGTGGCGGGGGGCTCAGGCGCGGGGTAATTACCCTGTCAGTGCGGAGCCTCCCGACGCTCGGCCGCCCGCCGCCGCCCCGGGTCTGTTTCTTATAAGTGAAAACACATTTCCTGACAAGGGGCGAGATCTTAAACGTGTTCAAAGGCTCCCAAATAAAAAGGGGGGTTTTAACTTTCCCTCGCAGCGCACCGCATTGTGAGGAGGCCCCTAAAGCGTTGCATGGCTGCGGGAACGTCGGGGTGCAGCCCCCGCCCCGTGCCCCGCGGCGGCCAGCAGGTGCCTGGGCTCCGGCCAGGCCGCCCCAGGGTCGAGGTCCCCGCGGCAGGTGGCTCCCCCCGCCGCCCGCCACCACAGCCTCCTGCTGTCCTCCCGAAGCTGCTTCAGCCTGAAGGTTTTGCTCCGTTGCAGCAGGTGGAGGAAGCCGCGCAGGTGCCCCAGGAGTGATTCTGCGGGGTCCGGGCTCCCACCGCACTGCCCCGCAGCTGCTCCGTGCTAAGGGGCGCCTGTCCGGCCCCCTTTTCTGCCACCTCCCGAGGCCTCTCGGTGCCTGGCAGCGGGCCCGGCACACAGTAGGTCCTCGGCGGACTCGTGGAGGTGACGACGGGTGGCTGAGCGGCTGCAAGCTGCGCTCCTGCCGGAGCCGATCGCATCTGATGGAGAAGCCTCTGTCCCGAGGGCGGCTGCTTCCAGGACGTTCGCGGCAGACGCAGGTGTTGGCAGCTTCGCCGCCAGCCGGGGGTCAGCGCGGAGGGAGACGGGACCCGTGGAGGTTTTCTCTGAACCCTGGGCCCTGGCCTGGGGCGGGAACGGGCCAAAGACCTGCTGTATGCTGGGCCCTGCCAGGCCCCCATCCCCCCAGTACCGGGCCAAACACAGCGGGGAGTTTGGAGGCCACCCCCTCTCAGGACTCCCAGCGGTGTGGCTGGGGCTGGGAGTCAAGACTGCAGGATGGTGGGGGTGTCCGTACAGCCTGCCCCTGCCCACACCCCGGCTACGGCCTCCACCATTCCCACGTCCTGCAGTGGCCCCCGACTGTCCTGGCCTGACCCGAGGTGAGGAGGGCAGAGGAGGGGCCGCGGGGCTGTCCCCAGGGCCCACCGTGCCCCAGCCATCCACCTCCTCCTGGGGCGTCTGGGCCCTAGCAGGTGAGATGGACACTCCCTGGGGCCCACGCCCAGCTGGACACGGGAGCCGTGTGTGTCAGTGCTCCTGCCAGGGCGGGTCCAGGAGCTGGGCCTAGGGACAGGCAGCCAGTGCGGGGAGGGGGGCAGCAGGGGAGAGGAGCGGTGACGCGTCCTACCCAGCTGCCACCCAGACCCCTCCTCACCTGAGGCGCCCCTGCTCACCGGGCCGGGGAGCCTGGGTGTTGATCCTGTTCGTCTCAGAGCGTTCGCCCCTGCGGCCCCCACGCACCTGCCGTCTTCAGGGCTGGTCCGGGCGCTGCATGGGGCCGTGGCGTCCAGGCTAGTGTGGAGACGGGGAGGCGTGTCCAGGGGCTTTGGGGCCCGTCCTCCTTCAGCAGGTGGGTGCGAGCCTGATGCACAGCCCCAGGGAAGCCCCTGTCGGTCCCTGGACCGAGCTGGGGTGGAATCTGGCTCCGCTACGTGCAGCCTGGGGCCAGGCGTGTGTCCCCACACCTGTCCCCACATCTGTCATTGCTGGCCGCAGGGTGAGAAGTCCCTGTGCTGGGAAGTGTGACGTCCGTGCTCAGCCCGGGCCTGGCCGGGCCACTCTCCTTCCCACCCGGGGCCGTGGTGCGGGGCCCAGAGAGGGAGCTGTGGTGCGAGCGTGCATGTGCGCGGCTCCAGAAATCCCTTTTGCCACCTCTCGTGAACTTCACCTTAATCTCATCACATTCTCATTGGTGACAAGGGCCAGGGACCCTGCTTTCCAGCCAAGGACCCTGAGGTCAGGGCTGCTGCTGGAAGAGTCGGGCTGCAACCCCCTGCCGCCTCGCCCTGCCTGCCTCCACCTGTCCTCTCTGGAGGCCTGTGTCACTCGGCCCCAGGTGACCTCCCGGCCCTTCTGCCTGGACCCCGTGCATGGAGCAGCCCTGCTTTCTGCCACTGTCGCGGGTCCGAGCGCGTGGCCTGAGTCAGGCGCAGGAGGCCCAACATTTAGAGGAGAAGCAGCTTTGGGAGGGGGGTGCTGGCTTCACTGGGACCCCTGGGCAATGGGGCTGGGTGGAGTGTGGAGGTCGGGACCCCTGGGGTCCTGGCAGGAGGCCCAGATGCCCCTTTGCTGGCTGGGCCGCAGAGCTGACCTCCCGCCTGTCCCCGGCCTGGGCCTGAGACCGGCTCCCACCCTGCCCCAGGCTGGGGCACGAACAATTAAAGCCCCTCGTCCCCGATTGGTTTGTGGTATTAAAAACGAACGGCGATCAGCCGGGTTGTCATCTCTACCTGATAAAACATCACTTGTATCGATCTCGCTCACCCAGTGCCATCATTTATCTTGCTTCGCGTTTCACATAATGGCTCGTTTGTCTTGATCAAAGTGTAGTCCTGCATGTTTAACCCTTGGGGCCCTGCTGGCGTCCACCCCCTTCCCTCGCCTGGGCCCCGTTCTGGGCGGTCGGAGGTTCTGGAAGGCAAGGGCCACCTTGTCCGAGTGAGGGTGGGCCGTGGGAGGGGCTGGAGGCCCCGGGGCGGGGGCAGGACGAGGTGGGGCTCCGGGGGCTCACCCAGTCCTGCTTTGGCTCCCCAGCCCCCCGCTCACCCCACCTGCCCGCATCCCTGGGCCGTCTGGCTTTCTGCACCTGCCCACCCCGGGCCTTCCCGCGGTGCTGGCCCGGCCGCTCTAACCCTGACCCCGAGTCTGGGTGCGTCCCCCTGTCCCAGTCCTGCTCTGGGGGCCCCTCCTCGTCGGGCCGCTGCCACGCTCTGGCTCCCAGCAGCCCGCCGGCTGCTCCTCACCTTCCTGCCTGCCTGCCCTGCCCTGTTCTGCCTACAGGATGGCCCGGGTATCCTCTCTTCCTCCTCCGGGAAGCCCTCACGGACTGTTCTGGGCGGGGTGGGGGGTTCCTCGCGGCGTCCTCATCTCTGGCAGGACGGCTGCAGCCGGGGCCCGTGCTGGGCCTGCAGGCCTAGCTCAGCCCTAGTGTCGCAGTGCGGTTCCGCGGGGGGCGTTGTCTCGGCGGCGCGACCGTCCCCAGGCCTCCCGTGTGTCTCTTGGGCGCCAAGGGCGTCTTAGAAGGCTGGGGCAGCTGCCTGGCGTGCCGCTGGCCCCGCGGTGGCTGAACAGAGGCTTCGAACCCACGACCTGCCCGCAGGGGCTTTCCCACGCAGCTCCTTGGTGGGGGGGGGTCAGGGCCGCCCTTCCCGTGGCTCGCCACCCATCCCAGCCTGCCCCAGAACTTTCGCTGTGACCGCTGGTGCCCACTGGCCCTGCACGGCCAGGCAGGCCTAGGTGTGGGCGGGTGGGGGGCGCGGCGGAATCGCGGCTCAGGGATGTCAGAAGCCCCAGGGCCCCTGGAGTCTGCTCCTCACGCAGCCGGACGTCCGAATGTTCCTGATGCTGGGGGGTCCTGCGCCTCTGGCCTCGCCCCGTTCCCTCGTCCCCTGCCCACAGGGCCCCTCACCCAGAAGCCTAGGGGAGCGGGCCCCTGCCGTCAGGGCTGCCGGCCTGGGTAGCGGCCCCACTGTGGAGCTGGGCCCAGGCTCCTGCGGGCCCACTCGGTGCCTCGCCCTGCCACAGGCCTTGCAGGCTTGGGCCCAGGGGCCAGGGCTGGAAGCCCCCATCAACTTGAGTGCAGGGGGCTGATTGACAGCCTGAGTCCGAGGGAGAAGTCTGCTCGCCTTCAGGCAGGGCTGAATCCAGGCGCCCAGACCCTTCAGGCAGGGCAGCCCGGGCCTCCCGCGCAGGCCCCGTTCTAATCCCCCCGCTGCAGCTCAGAGCCGCCCAGGAAGAGCTTCTGGGGCCTCTCCCATCCTGTCTGCCTGCTCAGGGCTCTGGGCACCACCCAGGGTAGGGGTCCTGTCCCCTCCGCGCTCCCCCACCAACTTGGCCCAGGGGTGGACGTGAGAAAGCGGGGATGGATGTCCCTAGGGCTGGCCGGTTGTGTGTGTGTGTGCCCGTGCAAATGGCCCACAGCTCCTTGCACACCTGCAGAGGTGGGGGGTACGTGTACGCTCCCCACACTTACCCTGCCCCTGCACACCTGCCCTGAGTCCCCTCAATGGGGTCCATGATGCCAGCTGGGACCTCCCTCCCCGGGGATCCTGGAGGTGGAGGGAACCGGAGCGCCAGCTCCCTGGCTACGGGGTCGGGCTCCGGGAAGACCTGGGGCCTGCAGGTTGGCTGGGCGTGGCTTCCCAGACCCCCACTGTACCCCGCTTCTTGGCACCCTCCAGCCTAGGGGCTCAGCTGTCCATTAGCGAGCTGGAGCATCGTGTATTTATTACCCCTACACACAGCTGCCAGCTGTTTCTCCAATGAATGAACGCGCGCTCTCCTTGAGGACGGGTCTGCCGTCCGGTCCGCCCGGACCCCGCCCCTAGCTGGCCACGGCACTTCGGGGACCACCCTCCCTCCGTGTGGCCGTGCCCCGCGGGGCCTGGCCCTCCGCTCCTCTGTCCAGGAGCACCTGCCCCGGCCACGGACGGCTGGCTCACTTCTGGTGGGACCAGTGACCCTCAGCTTGGGAGCTCCCGAAGGCCAGAGCCGCCCTGAGGCGCTCCCCTCTGGCTAACGTGGGGGCTCCCCCGGCCCGGACATGGGCAGGGGGCTTCGGTACGACGGCTGAGACCCCCCCCCAAGACCCCAGGGCCCCCAGAGTCACCGCTGAGGTGCACACGGACACCGAGGCAGTTAGGATTCCGGACCACCGAACACCTGTACAATAGTTCATATATTTATTCTTAAGCAAGTTATCAATAAAAAATTTAATACTAAAATGCCTTTACATAGAGTTTGCTGTTCATAAAACCTTTGTGTTTTTTTTTTGTTTGTTTGTTTGTTTTTAGTGTTTACATTGAAAAAAAAATCCAACCATCCTCTTAGTTTACACATTTACAATAGTCGCGCTTCGCCAGGTCTAACCGCCGTTAGAGGGAGGGCCGCGCCGCCCACACGCACAGATGGAGGGGGCAGGGGGCGCGGGGGGGGGGGGGGGGGGAGGGCCAGCCCAGCTGAGAAAAGGGGCTTTTCCTTCGCTCAGTGCCTGGGGTTGAAAATAGCCGGAGGCTCTAACTCTTGCAGCCGGGCTGTCCCCACTCAGCGCCTGGGCACCGCGTCTTCTCCGCTCTGCTTGTCCAGCCGCCAGCAGGCCCTCGGGCGCCGCCTCCCGGGTGACCGCCAGGAATGAATATTGCACTCGTGCCGAGACAAAGGGGAGAATGGGGGTGGGAGAGGTAAGCTGGGGTGCAGGGGACCCCCTCCCTGCCCCAGCACTTCCCACGGAGCCAGGAGCGGGAGGAGGGGCCGGGGTGGTTTCCTGGCTGCAGAGGAAGGGGGCAGAGGGGCCGGGTTGGGGTGCCGGGCACCCGCCGACATCCCATGTTTCCCGGGGACCCGGGCTGCAGGTCTGTGGTCACACAAAATCTCGTCCTAAGGAACAGTGATGAACTTGGGGGGCCTTCCAGGGACTCGGGGGGTGGCACACGGAAATACACGGCCCTCAGTTCATTTCGGGACAAGGGCCACTGGGCCATAGACCTGCCCTTTCTCTCCTGCCACAGGAGAAGTGAGGGGGTGACGAGGACTCTAGGGTTTCCGGGGTGGTGCTGCGGGTCGGTGCAGGGGTGATGCCCCCAGAGGGGTGCTCCCGCACTCGCGCCAGGGCCTGGGGTCGAGGCAGGGGGGCCCGGGCTCGCCCCACGCCCCACACTAGCTGCCAGCCAGGCCACCCGCCCGGCCAAGTGGCCACAGAAAAGGCCCCGAAACCTCCACGTGAGTCGGTGGGGGCTGGTCCCTTCCCTGCTCTGAGTGGAGGCTGCTGGGCAGACTGGCCATCAAACGGAAATCAGACATGACTGGGAATATTCAGGAAATAAAATCAAAACATCGTTTCCTCGTATCGATACTTTAAAATATTTGTTCATTTTTGTTTTGTTTTAAACAGAGGTAAGATACATGTATGGCTGCTGTCACCATCCGGGCTGGGGGGACCAGCTGGTCCTGGTTTCTCCTTCAGCTTCCGGAATCCCTCTCTCCCCAGGGCCCCTCGTCCTGACCTGCCCTGCTCCCCGACACCCCGATCCGTTCTTCCCAGTGGGTGGGGCAAGAGGGAACACACTGCAGTGTGACTTCCATGTCACGCGGCCCCCGGTCAACGCTGTGACCGTCCCCCCGCCAGCCGCTTCTGTTGCCACAGACGCCCCTGTCAGAACTCAGCTAGGCTGAGCAAAACAGTGCATTTTCAACGAAAACCCCCAGAACAAAACCTACACACACACACACACGCACACACGCACGCACACACACGCACACGCATGCACATACACCCTCGTCACGCGTGTGGGGAAAAAATCCTTTTCCGCTATTTTTTTTCCATAAAACTTCCCGCAGAAATACAATATTTACATAGAGAAATAAATAGACAACACACCTGATTTCTGCTTTCCCTGGTGGGAGACAGTCGGAGGTACTAGGGAGAATATGGCTTGGATTCTAATCTCTCGGGAACTGCCGATGGGGAGGCGGGCGGCGGCCGGGCCGGGCGACTCTCGAGGGCCGGGCCTGCTCGGGGGGCCGCGGCGGGGGGGCCCGGCCGCCAGCACGCGAGCCCTCCGCCCCGCGCCCCTGGCTCAGCACAGGATGGGCGCGCCGTCCGCCGCCACCAGGCGCCCCGTGGTGGGGTCATAGGTGCCCGCCAGGTAGTAGAGGTCCCGCCGGTCCTGGCACTTGCGGCTCCGCGTCATCTGCTCGTACTGCTCCCGCCCCACCACCTGGCACTTGTGGGAGATGGTCTGCACGTCGTTCTCGTCCTCGTGGCAGGACTGGTACAGCGCGTTCTGCGGGCAGGGGCAGGGCCGGGGCTGGGCGGCGGCCGGAGGGAGGCCGCCTGGGGCCCGGGCCGACCTCTGCGTCCCCACGGGAGTCGGAGGAATGCCCCTCTCTGTGCCACCTACACACTCGGGCTCTTCCCAGGGCCGCGCAGACGGGGCGGGAGGGGTTCTCTGTGTGGGGGCTGCACGGGGGGCGGGAACCCAGGGAGGGGCCGCTGCCCCCGGGGCCTGCTCGCTGCTACGTGTCCCCCAGAGGGGAAACCGCCCGTTTCACAGGGAGCCGGGGAGGGACCCTGGTGACCTGGCTCAGGCGCCTGCCTCAGCTGGGAGGCCTCAGGGTGTGCGGGACAGCGAGGGGGCGTTCATAGATGAGGGGACTCCTCTTATTTTGGCTGCCAGCCCTGGTATCCTGTCCCGCCTGTCGCAGGCCCCTCCAGGCCCCCCAGCTGCACCCAGACCTCTCACCTGCCTCAGGTCCCCCCATCTGTCCCCAGGTCCCCCCCATTGCCCCAGGTCCCCCACCTGCCTCAGGTCTCCTTCCTGTCCCCAGGTCCCTCCACTACCCCCAGGTCCCCCACCTGCCCCAGGTCCCCCACCTGCCCCAGGCTCCCCACCATGCATGCTCCTAGTCTCACCTTCCCGTCGCTCTGCCTCTTTCCCAGCTTGGTCTCCTCAGGGTGATAGAACCACTTGACCTTCACCACCATGTTGCTGGCCCAGGACTCCCACATGCTCTCGATGCGGCCGATGTATGGCAGGTTGGGCCGCCCGGCCGACAGGAAGACGGCACAGTCGCCGATGCGCAGCGTCTCCTTGCCCCGGACGATGGCCTTGTAGAACAGCTTCCTGGCTTTCCCCTTCATGCCCCGCCGCTGCAGGGGAGACAGGCAGCGGGCGATGAGGGGACCGCGCTGGGGGGCGTGGGAGCGTGAGAGAGGGAGGGACGTCTCGTGTGCAAGCGTGTGTGCGTGGACACCTCCAAGGGCTGGACGCGGCCCCACCAGCACCCGCCTGCACACGGGGTCACGACCTCAGACTGTAACTGAGAAGGGGCCCTGGACCCGCCTGTAGGGCCGGTGGGAAGAAGCCACCGGCGTAACCGCAGGGTGGTTCACAGGGGCAGAAGGCCGCGCGCGTGTCCCCCCAGAGCGCTGGCCAAGAAGGTCCGTGTGCGCACAGCCCTCCCCGCAGCCCTCCCCGCACCCCGCACCGCTCCCAAAGCCGCGACCCTTGTGTGCAGACTCCGCAAGATGTGCTGCCAGGTGGGACCGCCCCGTGAGAAACAGAACCCCAGGTACACGCCCCCACGGCAGGGTGTGCTCCTCGACTGCCCAGCGGAGGTGGGGACTCAGAGGGGGCGCAACTGCCATCCGCCTGGTCACATCAGGCAGGGACCCTTGGTTCTTCCCAAAGTTTACTTGTTTTTTTTTTTTTTTTGGTTGAAATGAAACAGGAAGACCCAGCGAAGGAAGGGAGAGGGCGCACGCGGCTCCCTGGCACGGGGTCCTCGGCGCCAGGCGGGCCCACCTACCTGCGTGGGGTTCCCCGACCACTTCCAGAGCTGCCGGGCGGGCAGGAAGGCTGAGATCTTTGGCCGGTTTTCCACGGAGGGCAGCCGCTGCCTCCGGGAAAGCTCTTTGGCTTTGGAGAAGCTCAGGGCCTCCTTGCGCTTGAGCTTGGACTTGCCGCCGCCCGCGCCCGCGCCCGCGCCCCCGCCGCCCACCGCGGCCCTGGACAGGAAGCAGCGCTGCGCGTGCGTGTGGGGCCCGCCCCCCTTGGAGCGCAGGGCCTCGGGCTGTGCCAGGAGCGCGGGCACCGGGTGGGTGAGGCAGGTCTGCAGCAGCAGGGCCGGGTCCTCGTCGTCCGAGCTGTAGGAGGAGCCCTCGTCGTCCGAGGAGCAGAGGCTGGAGGTGGACAGGGAGCCCGAGGAGGAGGACGTGGAGGAGCCCGAGGACGACGACGACACGGACAGGCGGGCGAGGAAGCGGGAGGGCACGCCGGGGGCCAGCCCGGGCCCGTCCTCCTCATCGTCCGAGTAGGAGCTGTGACAGTCGCTGTCGCAAGGCAGCGGGAACTCGGCCTGGCCCGCGAACTTGCGCAGCGCCAGCCCCATGGGCAGCGGGTGCACCGGCGCGCGCCCCTTCCTGTCCTTGCCCACGAGGGCCGGGTGCGCGTAGCTCGGGCTGGCCAGGGGCCGTCCCAGCTTGGGCCCGGGGTCCTTGTCGCCCACGAGCAGCGCCTTGCAGTTCTTGTTCTTGGGGGAGGTCACGCCCTCGTGGTCCAGCTTGACCAGGAACTCGCCGCCCGCCCGCCGCCGCGCGCCCTTCTCCGCCTCGGCCCGCTCGGCCTTGCGGGCCCGCAGCAGCTTGTGGGCGCCCCCGGGCAGCCCGGGGCCGGCGCCGCCGACGAAGGGGCCGTAGGCGCTGGCCAGGCTGCTGAAGGAGTCGGCGCGGAAGCCGTTGCCGAAGACGGGCGCCGCCACGCTGTGCACCGGGAAGAGCGCGTCGCGGGCCCGCAGCTTCCGGGCGCTGCCGTTGAGCTGGAAGAGGTTCTGCAGCACGCCCGGGCCCTTGCCGCCCGCCGAGGCCGCCGCCGCCGCCGCCTTCCGCTTCGTCTGCGCCACCGCCGACCAGCTCAGCAGCGGGCTGCCCCGGCGGCCCAGGAAGTGGTCGGAGGCGCCCCCCGCGGGGGCCTTGGCACCTGAGGTTAGGAGCTCCGCCTTGCCTGGGGGGGGCGGGGGAGTCAGAGGCCCACCTGCCGCGCCCCCCCGCCCCCCGAGGGTGCTCCGCGCCGGGCGAGTACCGGCTTTGTCTTTGCCCGCGGACTTCTTCCCCGGGGTCTTCGAGGCTTCGGGGCCGTCGTGCGCCTTGGGGGACAGGCTAGGGGCTGCGGCCTCGCCGGGCGGGGGGGCGTCGAAGGAAGCTTTCTTGGTTCTCCGGCAGCTGCTGGACACCAGCAGGGCGGGCGAGGGCTCGGTGCCTGCAGAGTGGACGCGGACCTCAGCGCGGCGCGGGGAGGCCCGGCCGGACTCCAGCCCCGGCGGCTGGCGCGGGGTGGGGGCGGGGGCTGCCCACCCTGGCGCCCCGGGGCTCACACTGGATTTTGAAGTCTGGAGGCAGCAGCCTGATGTTGGAGACGGCGATGTGGCCGGTGTCCCCATCATCAAACTCCACCACCACAGAGTCCAGGTCCTCTTCCTCGTCACTGCAGGCGCCTGGGGATGAGGCCCCCCTGAGCACCGGGCCCCCTGTCGGGGTGCACACCGCTCTCCCTGGTGGCCGGGCGGCCGGGGCGGGGGGATGACAGGGCGGGCTCCTGGCGCCCAGTTCTGCCTCCTGATCACACTCGACCTGGGAGCTGCCACGGCTGCCAGGACACGGACGGCCTCCCCTCCACCACCCATCACCCCCACCCAAGGCCCACACACAGGGACGCAGGGCCTGTCACCCCCCACCTCCTACTCCCACGCCTGCCTGTCATCCCCCCCGGGGATCTGGGGGGTCAGGAGGATTCACCCCCGGGGAGCTGGTGCCCACAATAGGAGTTCGTGCCGCCCAGGATGGGGGCTGTGGCCCCTTCCCCGCCTCGTGCACGCCCTCGCCGGTCCCCTGTGGCCTGGGAAGCAGGGCTACTGGGAGGCTCCGTCTGCCGCTCTGCCTGGGGGCGTGCGGGTGGCCCTGATGGGGAACCTGAGCGCGGCTCACCTCGGACCACGTTGCCTGGATACAGACAACGGGACTTCTGGCTCCAGTAGGCGCAGACCCTCGTGCCCGGCGGAAGGTAGCGGCTGGACTGCGGCCGGACATCCAGAACCTGCAGGGGTGGGAGGTGGGCTGTGAGTGCAGGCGGGGCTGAGGGGTGCCCAGGAGGGCCCGGGGGCAGCCAGGCCCACCTCCCCGGGGCGGCGGGCCGACTGGGACCCGTCCCCTCACCGCCTCCTGCAGCAGCTGCTCCAGCGAGTAGATCCTCTGCCGGTTGCCTCTCTCGCCCTCGATGACGATGCTGTAGCTGAGGGGCATTGGGGGGGGGGCATGAGGGGCCTGCGTGTGCATAGTTGTCCACCCAGCAGGGCCCGCTGCCCGCCCTGCCCACACCCGGGCCTCACATGTCGGGGGGCTGCAGGGTCCTGACGCTGCCCGCGTACAGCAGACTGTCCTCCTTGGGAATGAGCACGGGGAGCCCGTCCTGCAGGTCCTCCTTGTGGATGGTGCACGAACGCGCTGGGGGGACAGGGTGTCAGCGTCCGCCCCGTCCCCACCCCCCTGCTGCGGCCAGCCCCTCGCCCAGGGCCACTCACCCAGGGCGGCGCTCTGCTCGGCGCTCAGAGGACCGCTGGCCGCGGCCGGCTCCTCCTCTGCCTCCTCCTCCTCTTCCTCCTCCTCCTCCTCCTCCTCCTCAAAGCTGCCGTTGTCGTCAAATGCAAAGTCGTCCTCCACAGCAAAGCTCTCCAGCAGCCGACTCACTGCCCGGCCCTTGCCCTGGGGGGCCAGAGGGGTCAACTCCCTCTGGAGTGGGGTGGGGTGGGGGTGGGGAAGGTCTGCACCCTGCCTGGGTGCCCGGGTGGTGGGGACGCTACCTGCTTGCCGACGGCCTTGCTTTTCACCTTGCCCACCTTCCTGCCTTTCCCCAGGATGGCCTTGGCATTGCGCGGCGACAGGGCGATGGACAGGGCCCCATTCTTCCGCTGTTGGTATGGGTGGCAAGGAAGCCAGGTCAGGGTGGCTGCAGCCAGGGTGTGATCAGGGCTGTGATGCAGGCTGACCCCGGGTGTGAGCTCAGGGCTGTGATGCAGGCTGACCCTGGTCATGAGCTCAGGGCTGGGATGCACCCCGACCCCGGGTGTGAGCTCAGGGGTGCACTATGCACTGACCCAGGGGCAGGCCGCAGTGAGCTGGGAAAGAGGGTGGAGTGAACACCTGGGCCCCACCCTCTGGCTCCCCACAGGGCCCGCTGCCTCTCACCCTCAGGCCCGGCTGGAGGATTGTGCTCTTGCGTGTGGCTCTCTTGAGGCGCTCGCTGGCCAACTTGCTGCCCTCCTCGCGGCAGGTGAAGGCCCGGGCGGGGCTGAAGAGGGCGTCCCTGCTGGGGGTGGCCCCCGGCTCTGCCCGCAGGCTGCCTTTGGCCTTGCCCTTGGCTTTCTTTTTGCCTGGTGCGCCTGGGGGCCTGCGCCCTGGGGCCCGCTCCAGCTTGGTGCCCACCTTGGCCTTCACCGTGCGCCTCTTGACCTTGACCTCACTCTCTGGGCTAGAAAGGCGGCAGGCCCCTGCGGGGGGAGGGCGGCTGTCACAGGGGCCCCAGATGCTGGGCTCCCCGCCACCAGGCTGACCCTGGCCCGCCCTGGCCTCCTGGTTACCTAGCAAGCCCTGTCTCTCCTTCTTCTTCTTGGCCTTCTGGTTGGCTTCCATCTTGACCACGGAAGAGGGTGAGGGCCCCAGCACGGCCACGCTGGCCCCTGCATGCAGCGCCAGCCCGGGCTCCTTGGGGGGTGCCTCTGTCCCCAAGAACCCCTCGCAGTTCTCACTGTCATAGCCACTGCCTGGGGGAGGCAGAGGGTCCAGATGACTCGGCGTTGGAGCAGCACCGTGTTGGGGTGGGGTCGGGGGAGCTGATCGTCCGTGCGCACGTGGCTATGTTGGGGGGCCGTGAGGGGGGCCCGTCACTGTTGCCCTTGGGGCCACTTTACGGGGCAGGCACCCGGGCCAGGCGTCCAGGTAAGGGTGTTTGCTCCAGGATGGGGAGGGGAGGGGCCCCTGGCTGACCTTCCTCCCCCTGCCTGTTTCCTTTCTTTACGCCCTGGGCGGCGGGGACCCTGCCCTGCAGGCCTGGGGATCCCCCCTCCCCAGGGCTGCCCCTTCCCTTTACTGCCCTCCTGCTTCCTGCTTCCTCTTCCCCTCCCTTTGTTCTTTCTCAGGCCAGGACTTGGCGGGGTGGGCAAGGCCTGGAGGGGAGGAAGCATCTATTTTCCCAGGCGCCTGTTTCTGGACATGTGGGTTAGCCGGGGGCCAGATAACCCCTCCGGGTCAGCCCGGCCGGACACGGCAGGACGGCGGCCTAGGCGGGCAGAAGGGCTATATTTAGCCCCGTTTCCGGGATATGTGCAGGGCCCCCCTCCTTCCCCGGCCCCGCAGAGCGCCGCTGGGCTCAGCTCGGGAGGGGTCTCCTTCCCCGGGGCCCGGCAAGCTCCGGGAGCCCCGACCCGGCTCTGATGGCCGTCGCGGCCAGTGGGCCCTGGCTGTGGGCTCAGACCCGTGACTTGCCTGCGTCCTGTGCCGTGGCCACTGCCGACTGGGCCGGGAACTTGGGGGAGTCCCTGCTGCCGCCGTCGCCGGGCTGTGCGTGCCGGGCCGCCCCGGGCACCTTGGGACTCTTGGCTCGCGACAGCTTCTTCCGGATGCGTCCCCCGGGGGCGGCCTCCTTCCGCCTGAAGGGACTGAGGCCAGCAGGCAGCCCCTTGCTCTTGATCTTCGGCTTCAGCTGGGCCACCTTGTGGGCCACGGCGGATGCCAGCTCGCCCTGGCCGCCGTTCTTCTTGCACCGAACCTTTTCCTGTGGACGGACAGGCAGCCGCTGCACAGGACCCCCACCCCGAGGCACAGCCCCGTGGCCTCCAGCCTGCCCTCCGAGGGGGCCCAGGGGGCGCCTGGCCCACCTCCCACGCCACAGCACCCTCAGACTGCCCACCCCCCTGCCAGGGCTCGGGACACCAAGGGCCCAGGTGTCTGTTCTCAGGGGGATGGGCAGCGTGACAACACATTCGGCGCCCCCCTCACCTGTCCCTCCCAGGACCCTGGAGTTGGGGGGCCAGAGGCACCCCCGGCTGTCGGGAGGAACAGGATGCTGGCGGCGTGAGGGAGGCTGCCCACCACACCAGGGGTGCACCTGGCCTCGGGCTGCTCATCTGAGCAGGGGACCCCAGCTGGGTGCTGGTGCAGGGCAGGGGTGGCCTGCTGCTGTGTGCCCGACACCCGAGACCCCGAGCCCCGAGCCGAAGGCGAGGCTGCCGTGGTGCTCACCGCAGAGGCTGGCTGCAGGCCCACATAGACGCCGGGCTCCAGTCGGCTCCGCTTCTTCGTGGGCTCGTCGCCTCCACGCAGCTCAGCACATAGCAGGCTCAGGCTGGACCTCACCGCCCTGGGGACACGGGGGCACAGGTGGGCATGGGGCAGGTGCAGGCACACCCCGGTATCCCGGCCTTGTGCCCACGATAGTCCCTGCAGGGGCTCCGCTTCCTTCCTGGACAAGGCTCTGGCCCTGGGCTGGGCTCCTCAGAGCACCACATGGCTTCTGGGCGGCCTGGGGGCCGAGCCAGTGCTGAGCACCCCCCACCCCGCATCTGCTCCCCAGCCAGGGCCTCTGCTTGCTGACCGGGAGCGGGGAGGCAGCCCAAGGCTCAGCAGTCAGGGCCCTGTGGCCAGCTGGACCACTAGGTGGCCAAGCCGTGGCCTCAGTCTTCATACCCAGAAAATGGGGATGGGAACCACCGTGGCTCTCTGCAAGGTTGGGGGGGCCATGCAGGTCCCTAGCCTGGACCTCGGGGGTGCCAAGGCCAGGGGCTGCAGTGGTAGGTACACAGACGGGGCTAGAGAGGCTCCTGAGAATGGGGTCTCCTCCCTCTACCTCTGCCGCTGCTAGGAAGAGGCCAGGGATGGGGTTGGCATGGTGGCTGCAGAAGCTCAAGTCTAGGCTCTGCCCCCCAGCCTCCCCCAAATGCTGTCCTTAATTCCAGGTCTGGAGGGAGGGAACCCCGCACACCACCACCCACATCCCCTCGCTGACACCAAGTCTCAGTGTCCCCTTGTCCCACGGTGTGGGGGTGGGAGCTTGGCTGCCTGTGGGGCTGGGTTACTTGCGTGGCCTTCATGAAAATGGGTCACAGATGGGGGCTGAGGGCCCTGACTCTGGGGGGCCCAGAGAGGCGAGGCCAGGTGGGACGCTGGCTGTACGTGATGTCCCCCCACCCATGACCTTCCACCTCCTGCCTGGTCCCTACGGCCGGCCAGTCCTGCAGAGCCCAGCCCCGTGGCAGGAAGGAGGGGGAGAAGCCCAACATTCAGGTGGGAGCCCCAATCCTTAGGGAGGGAGGGGCTGAATTCTGTGTCCTTCCGGGTCCTGAGGCTGTTCCCCCCTTGGGGACGACCTGGCTTCTGGGTCAGTGGAGAAAGTGGCTGGGAGGCGAGCAGCAGGACTAGGGGCTCAGTGCCACGTGCACTTGGGCAAAGCGTGGGGCGGCCTCGCCAGGACTCCTTGTCAGGGCCGCTGGCCAGACCCTGGCCTCAGTGGGCTCCACCTTGGCCAGCGGCCCCGATGGCAGCGGGTTCTCAATAGGAAAGCCTGGGGGTCCCCTGCTGGGTGGCACCTGGGCAGGGGGCAGGGACAGCTCAAGGGGAGACCCTCAGCCATTTGGCCTCGCCAGGCCCCCGCCCACAGGCGGTGTGGACTCCCCCTCCCTATAACCTTCTCTGCATTTGCTAATGTTTTGTGACATAAAGCCCTGAGATTAATTTTTTGCCTCTGTCTTAATTGAAGAAACCATTTAGTGCCGATTTAACTATTATTACCAAATCATCAGGATTGATGCAGTGCGCACACACGCGCGCCAATCGCGTTTGCGGGAGCTCGTTGGATTTATGCAAATAGGTCTGTCGGGAGAGGCAATTTGTAGCCGAGAAGGACAATTATGCCCGGCCCGGGAGCGTGCCAACGAGTGCGCCGGGCGGGTAATGGATAATAACACGGCGCCGGCCGCGTGAGCAGCGCCCCAGCGTGACCAACGGCGTGATGCAGTGCGGAGAAAGAGGCTTCTCCGAGGGGGCGGGCGGGCGAGGCCACGGCCGGGTGCGACCTGGGGTGGCCCCGCTCCAGGCCCCCCGTGGCTCCTGGCGGCAACGAAGCCGCGTGGGATGTCTGCGCGGACACTCACGGCGGCCGGGGTTCTGGGAGGGGGTGCTGGGTCTTCGGGGGGGGCGGTGAAGGGGCGCAGCGAGGGGCCTCGAGGGCACCCTGGACCCACCCCAGCCCCACCACATGGCCCACGCACCCGGGACTCACTTGACTTTCTTGCCGTCGCCCCGGGGGAGCTGGGCGCCGGGACGCAGGGCGGGCAGCAGGCTGGAGTACTTGCGCTTCCTCGGCCGGCCGGGCCCTCGGCGCGCGGGGCTGCGCGAGCTCTCGTCTCTCCTGCGGCGCGGGGCAGCGCTCAGGGGCCGCGCCCACCCTTCCCCCCCGCCCCCCCAGCCGGGGCCTGCCCAGGCCGCCTGGGGAGTTGGCCCTCATACTGGGGGCGGTGGCTCGGCCCGGCCGGACACCCCCTCGTCCCTCCTGCTGCCCCTGGGGCCGTCCCAGACCGCAGCCTCCCGCCCGGCCTGGCACCCCCGGTGGCTCCCACCCTGCGCCTGGCGGGCCGTACTCGTGGTCATGCCTGCGTTGCAGGCGCGCCAGCTCGCGCTGCTTCTCCTTGTAGCGCCGCTGCAGTTCCGCCAGCCGCACGCGCATCTCCACCTCCTGGGTGTCCAGCCGGTCGATGGCGGCCTTCAGGGGGCAGACCTGGGGGCGGGGTGGCAGCGGCCGTGAGCCCAGCTAGGGGCCCGCGACGGGGCGGCCATCCGGGTGCTGGGGGTCCCCGTGGGTTACGGTGCTGGGCGCGACCAGGGCCCCCCACTCACGGGCTTGGTCTTCGGCGTCCAGGTGTCCTTGCGTTGCAGGATCTGCATGCGGGGCGTGAGCGCGGGAGCCCTGCAGGCGGCGGCGGCCGGCGGCGGGGCGGCGGCGGAGGGGCTGTCCAGGCCGGCAGCCTCCACCAGGGACCAGGCCGAGGCCAGCGTGGCCAGGCGCTGCAGGTCGAACGCCAGCACGTCCTCTTCCTCTGCAGGGGACACGAGGGTCAGCGTGTGTGCAGGAGTGGGCACATACCGCCCCTCAAAGAGGCTCCCGATGTCAGCCCGCGTCTCAGCGTGGCCTCCAGGCTGCCCTGCTCCCAAGAACTCGAGGACCAAGGACCGGGTAGGGTGGCCAGGAAGAGCGAGACGCGCGCCGGAGCAGGCACCCAGCACCCCGCCTCTGCCCCGGGACGGTGGGCGAACGTCCCCCTTGGCTCCCGGGGGCCAGGCCAGCCGGGACGCACAGACCTAGGGGAGGCGCCCACACCGTTGAGTAAAGGCAGGCGGCTTGAGATGCACACAAAGCGCCCACGTGCTTCCACCGCCCAGACCGAGGACACTGCGGGGAGAGGGATGGTGCAGGGTCGGAGCCGAGCCAGTGGAGGGCAGCGTCCACCCAGCGTCCATCCAGGGAGAGGCCCGGGGCCCGTACTCAGGACAGGGCAGCTGCTGGCCGAGGCAAGGCACTGCCCCGGGACGGGGAGCCAGCCGGGGGGAGCCCCGTGGGTCAGACGGGAGGCCTGGGGCTGAAGCTGTCGGCAGGCAGCGGTGACTCGGCTCCCTGGCTCCCTGGTGCAAGGCGCACACCTAGCACCCTGACCGCGGCTTCGCCTGCCGCCCCCCGGGGAAGGAATCGGGCCCCGCGGAGAGATGACTGGTCCCAGGGACAGTGGAGGCACGCGGTGGGCCAGGAAGGGTCAGAGGGTGACCGGGCCACAGCACACACGTGGGCGGAGGGGGACGGATCCGAGGACCCCATCATCAAAGAGCGAGGAGGGCGGATGACAGCCAACCAGGGAGAGCGGGAATCCAGGAGCCACGCGGGCGCCGAGCAGCAGGAGAGTGCCCCGCGGGGAGACACCGCTAAGTGCCCAGGGGCACCTGCCCGGCCCGGCTGCAGGGACAGCGAGCCGCAGCAACGGGGCCAGGCGGCAAGGCCGGTGCCGGCAGCACAAACCTCCGGACCCCGGTTCCCAGCTATGGCCGTGGGGGCCTCGGGCCACATGGCTGCTGTGTCGGAGGCGCCAGGGCATGCAGGGGACACGGAGACCGAGGGGCTTCCTCCTGCCCCCGCACCAGGGCGGGCCATCCCAAAGCCCTAGTTCAGCTAGAAGTTCCATGCAGTGTCCTATCCGTTGGGCTCATCGTGGTGGCCAAGAGCCCCCATGGGTGAGCCTGCGGGGGTGCACATGGGGAGATGGGCTGGGGGGCTCTTCTTGGCTTCCAACAACACACTGCACGGCTGTCTCATCCTGGGGGCTGTGCAGAGAGCTCTCACAGCCCCACCCCAATGCCGAGGCGGGGGACACCAGCTCTGTCCCTCGAAAGGCCTGGATGGGACTACCTCCTTGCAGGTGAGGATGGAGCCCCGGGCTTCCCCGCCACAGTCCTGCAGGGCAGGTGGGAGCTGGCAGGGCAGAGGGAGGTCAGCCGGCGGGGGAGGGGCGTGGGGGTCAGCAGAGCAGTCGGGGGGGGCCCGGGCGCAGAGTGGGATCTCGGCTCAGCCCATTAGCTGGTTCCAGGCTGACTCAGGAAAAAAGGGCAGGGCCCAGGGAGGGACAGGGCCTGGACTTCCCAAAATTTCAGGGTGGATGGGAGGCTCAGTGGCTCCCCCAAGGGTGGACTGTTCTGGGGTGCCTCAGGGCTGGGCCCCTGGGCACAGGCCTCACCATCCAGGCCGGACAGACACAGGGTCTGACCACCAGCGCCTTTGCTGCCCCAGGGCTCAGTCTGGGGCCCCCAGTCCCTGCATCTGGTATGGAGGCCTGGGGCGGGGCAGGTAGGGTCCTGCAGCTGAGGCCTGCGGGGTGGGGCCCGAGGGGGTCTGAGCACCCAGGCTGCTGATGGTGCCCATGAGCCAGTGGCTTGGGGTTTGAGCACCTGCCCCACCGCCGCCCAGCTGCCAATCCCCACTGCCGTTCACCAAACACCATGCCCGGCCTAGGGGGAGTTCGGGGAGGGGGGGCAGGAGGAGACAGATTCCCACTGTGAATCTTCTGCTCATCTGAGAACACAGCTAATCTCCTAATTCATTTCAGGGACCATGTTCCCTGACCTTACAGGGAACAGGTCTGAATCCCAGAGAATGTGCAGACTGGCCAATTAACTGGGACAGGGGAGGGTGGGGTCTGGGGGCTCCAGGAGGGGAGGTGGGGGCTGGGGGCCCCAGGAAGGGAGAGGAGGTGGAGTCTGGGGGCCCCAGGAGGGGAGGGGAGGGTGGGGTCTGGGGGCTCCAGGAGGGGAGTGGAGGGTGGAGTCTCGGGGCCCCAGAAGGGGAGGGGAGGGGAGGGGAGGGGAGGGGGGGTCCCAGGAGGGGAGGGGAAGGCGGGGGTCCGGGGGCCCCAGGAGGGCAGGTGGGGTGGAGACCTGGCCTTGGCATCTCCCTTGGTCCATGCACCCGGGTGACTGGGGCGCCTGGCCCGGCCGCAGCTGCACACCCACACGGGGACACACGTGGTCTCCACGTGAGCGTTCATTCAATGGACGGGCGCCGGTCCAGCAGGCATTCACATGCACAGACTGGGTGGCCACACACACGGCGCCCGGCATCCGCTCGGCACACTCTGTGCCAGCCACACTCACGTGGTGGCTCCGGGCGGCACAGGCCCTGTCCCGGGCGCCCCCGCCTCACCTACAGCCCCCAGCCCTCCGTGAGGCCCTCCTAGGGGTCCAGCTGGGAGCCCGCATGGACGCGCTCCCCAGCAAACTCCCCTTGGCCCGGCGGTGGGCCCGTCCAGGGGAACGGGAGGAGAGTGACACAGAAGCCTCTGGGGAAAGTAACTTTTCGAGAACATTTGCTTTATGTCCAAACAGCACAAAAGGCGCCGGTGGCGGGCAGCAGAGAGCTTTATGCATCAGGGAAACAAGTGGGCAAGCCCGGAGAACTTCCTTGGGTTCTTTCTATAAATATCGGTGAGCACGATGCCTGGCAGGGGCGCTCCCCCCAGGAAGGAGTCTCCTTGGGGCCCTCTGGGGTTACTGCTTGGGCAGGGGGAGGGTCCCCCGTGGGGTGGCACCGGCTCTGTGCCCCGGGGCTCTTCCGGATGCTGGGAGCACAGGAGCCTCTCGGCCTGCAGGTCCCCGGGTGGCAATGACCAGCACCCCGGCCCCCGGCCCCGGTAAAGCTGCGGGCGACAAGGGGGTCCAAGGCCCGGGGAGCGCTGATCGGCCTCAGGCCACCTCCCCTGGGCCCGGGGGGCAGAAGCGGAGGCAGGCCCCAGGCCAGAGCCACACACACAGCCCGAGGTGGCAGGAGCTCAGGCCTGCACACCCTGACGGGGGCATAAACCTTCCTCCCAGTTAGCCACCTCGTCCCCCGAGGGCCTCGGCATCCTTGTACGTGAGACGAGGATGGCCAGGCCACTGGCCCTGAGTCCCCCACAGGGCAGTGTGGACGTGGCGACCATGGCAGCTACACCCTACTAGAGGCCACCCCCTGCAGCCAAGGGCCCTGCCCCCCCCAACAGGGCCACAGATGGGGCTGCGTGGATAACTGAGCCCAGGCCCATGGACAGACCCCCGCGTGGCTCCAGGGCCCCAGGGGGTTCACGGAGGGCTGCGTGGGGCTCACCTGGCAAGGCCGGCTCCCTCCTCTGCTGCTGGATCTCCAGGTCAGCCAGCTCACTGAGCAGGGCAATCCCGTGAATCCCTGAGCTGCAGGGTGGAGGGGCGGTGCGCGGGGGCCCCGGGGCGGCGGCACGGGCTGGGTCCAGCGGGCCGGTGCCTGGCAGGTCCCCCAGGTCGATGGTGGCTGCCACCAGGGCATCCAGGCCCAGGAGCACCCTGGGCAGGTGGCTGGTCTTGGAAGCTGAGCCCCCGGCCTCGGCCTCCTCCAGCTTGTCCTCCCGATACTCAGCCCCCTCCTCCGGCTCTCCTTCCCTGGGGGGCTGCTGCTTGCCTGGCCTGGCCTCCTCCAGGGGGCCTGGGCTCCTCTGCTGCTGCAAGGCCTGGGGGCCCGCCCCCGACGAGGGCCCTGGCCCTACCTCCCCACCCCCCTCCGCCGTAGCCCTCTCCTCTGCAGCCCCTCCCTGAGTAGAACGAGCCTGGCCAATGGCCTCGGGGCCCCCTCCCTCGAGGAGGGCCCCACATGGCAGTTCTCGAAGCCCCTCCAGCGGGCTGGGGTCTGCTGCCTTCCCCAGGGATCCCCGCTCGGCAGGGTGGGGGGTGGCGGCAAGGTCCTGGGTGGCCTCCTGGGCCCCTGAGGGCAACCCCGGCTCCTGCGGGCTCTTGGGGCTTCGGGGGGGCAGCTCCCCGGGAGGGAACGTCCTCACTGGCTCAGGCTGGACCCTGGGGGCTGCAGTTTGCATAGTTTTGGGGTCCAAGAGGTCAGAAGAGTGCACGTCGGGGGACATGGAGAAGCCCGAGCTGGCCATGGCAGGGCAGGTGTATCCAGCAGGCAGGTCTGTGAAAGAGCAGGTGTGTCAGGAGGGGGCAGCTGGGGGCACAGGTGGCCCTGTTCTGGATGGGGAGACAGGGGCCTCAGATCCCTGGCTCACACCCGGGGTCCCCAGCCAGCCCTCTGCCCTCACTTTTGGAACAGGTGACATAGGAGCAGCAGAGGGGAGTGCCCCAGCGCAGGGGAGGGGGTCCCCGGACCCAGGGCCTCGGTCCCCAGCCCAGCCTGGGCTGCTCTCCCTGGCCGGTGGGGGCCCCAGGGTGTTCAGGGGCCGTCTGTGGCATGGTGTGGCATGGCTAACTGGAGGTGGGGTTCAGATAAGGCATTGGGGGCTCTCCCTGAACCAGAAGGAGCACACACCCTGTAAACTGCAATTAAAAAATAACCAAGAAAAAAACCCAGCAGACCACTCCACCAAAAACAAAAACACCCCCACCCCCTAAATGCCACCTCTGCTACCACAGTCCCCTTCGGGTGGAACTGGGGTGGTTTCATGTGCGCCACACAGCTTTGCCACGTGAACCCGCAGGGGGCCCGTTGGCCGTGGGGGTGCGGGCGGCGGAGGCAGAGCCGGGACCTGGGGAGCAGGTGGCGGGGACCCTGAGGGCTTCCCCCACGGCCCAGCCAGGACTGTGGATGGGGACGGACAGCAAGGACACGGGCAGCCCCACGCTGCCCACTCTCACCTGGTTCCAATGCGCTGAGGTTGGCTCCAGCCCGCCGGCCCTCCCCGCTCTTGTCCTCGGAGCCGGGCAGCCTGGAGCCAGGCCCGGGGCTCCCCGAGGGGCAGACGGATAAAGTGCACGGGGCGCTGGGACGTGGTGGCGTCGGGGGGCAGCCGGGGGGGGGCCTCGGGGTCGGCGAGTGGCAGCAAGGGGACAGCTTGGCAGGGCCTACGGTGGCGGGTGAGGGGGTGCCCTTGGCTGTGGGGGTTAAGGCAACTGGCTTGTGGGTGGACTTCAGGGTCTTCTCCTGGACGGGCTCCTCCAGTTCCGGGTGGTGATCCTCGGGCTTCCGCTGTCAGGGAGAGAGAGAGGCTCAGCCGGCCGGCCCCTGCTCAGGGCATCCCGCGGTGGGGGGGCTCCTGGGCCAGGCCAGGCTGCAGCGGGGCATGGGGAGCGTGCCCCGGATCCCAGCTGGCTGCGGCCTGGGGCGGGTACCTGGACGGGGCCTGCCCGCTGCTGCTGCTGCTGCTGCTGCTGCTGCTGCTGCTTCTGCTGCAGGGCATAGAGCTCTTGCTGCCGCAGGAGCTGGGACCGGGAGTACACGGGGAGCTGGCCTGGGTGCTGCACGTGGGAGGCGGGGCCCCGGCCCCCATACATGGGGGGCCACAGCGAGGCCTGGTCCATGACGTCAGCTGCGGACAAGGCCAGAGGAGCCGTCAGACCCAGTGAGGACCCCAGCGAGGATGGGGACCCCAGCCCTGACCCCAGGGCCTGCCTCGCTGCCCCGATCCCTCCCTCAGACCCACTTCCGACACCCCAGCCACAGGAGGCTCTTACCAAGCGCGTGGGGGGTGGTATGGGGTGTGGGCTCTGAGGGCAGGATGACCAGCTGTGCAGGGCTGTCCTGGGACAGGGGGAAGACCGAGGGCATGGAGCCGGGCACGGAGGTGGTGAAGCCTGGGGGCAGGTTCTGGTGCAGGGCGGGGTGCCCAAGGCCTGGGGACACGGGGCACAGCAGTAAGGCAGTGTGCGGACCCGCGCTCTTGGGCCCCCCACGCCAGGCCGAAGGGGGTCAGCCAGGAGGGTGCCCTGCCCCATGCCCACTGGCAGCCCCCCTGCGCGCGGAGCACTGACCGTAGGAATGTCCCCCCATCCACAAGGAGGGGCTGCGGGTGCGGGGCAGCCAGGGAGGGTGGGCAGGGTGCGCGTGGGAGGCCGGGTCCCCGCCCAGCTGGCTGCTTTGCAGGGAGGAGCCGCTGGCGATCATGAGATGAGGGGCCAGGTCTCCAGGGCAGCTGCCCGGGGGGTGGATCCGGGCAAACTCCAGGCGGTCTTTGTTGTCTCTGTGCATCACGGGGGTGGAGGGGGCTCAGCACGGCCGCCCGGCCGCCCACCCAGCTCCCCCACCCTGGCCTGTCCACACCAGCCCTGGAAGGAGAGGGGCCTGCAGGGTCTCGGGGACACCCCGGGGTCAGGCAGGCCTCTGTGGTCGGGGTGCCCGCCCAGCAGCAGCCCTGACAGCAGAGGCAAAGTCCGCAGAGCACCCCTGACCCCGACACCAGCAGAAACCCCAGCAACCCCCAGGGGTCGGGGGGCACAGCCCCGCCCAGGTGAGGCCACAAAGCCTGATGTCCCGGCCACTTCATCCCACACGGCCAAGCCCCGATGGCCGGAGCTCCCTCTTCTTACTGCAGCAGCAGATCCCGGCCGGTGAGCCCCAGGCGCTCCTCAGACAGACGTGCCCTCTCCTCCTCGGCCTCCAGGTCCAGCGTGTGGGTGGCACGGGGCGGACCGCCTGCTACACGGTAGGGGATAAAGGGATGGGGGTTGGGATGGCCGGGAGCCCGCAGGGACGGCGAGCAGGGGCCCTGCTCTGAGCCAAGGGGGCTGACGGCCCGAGGGAGGGTCTCCTGCCCTGTGGGCTGTGGGGGACCTGCTGAAGGCAGGTGTGGGGGATCCGTGGCTTCAAGGGATAGGGGGCCGGCAGGTCAGGACCGCGCATGTGGGGAGAGCCTGGTCCCGGCAAGCGCCAGACGGGCACCCGAGGGTGGGCGGGCTGCACTCCCCACCCCTTCCCTGCAGAGAGGCCTACCTTTGAAGGCAGGGGCTGCACGGCCCTGGCGTCCGGCGTTGGTGCCATAGGCTGTCTCCGGCCGGCTCACCGGGTCCTTCTGCCGGGACAAGGCCACCGCGATGCCCACGGGCGGCTGCCTCACTTCTGCGTCACTGTGCGGGGTGTCATGCTCCCGGCTTCGGGCGCAGTCGGGCCTCTCTGCCTCACTGGGGACCTGGGCTGGGCCCTTGGAGGCTGGGAACTTCATATCCTGCTGGGCACAGCTGGCCTTGAGGCTGCCCAGCCCCACGAAGGGCGCCTTCTGCCCAACGACCAGGGCCTGGTTGCTGTACTTGAGCAGGTTCTTCATGGCCGAGACCTCATCGGGGGGCGCGGGCAGGTCCTGCGGCAGGAGGGTGGCCTGCTGCAGGCTGCCGCTAAAGGGGTCCAGGTAGGCGCCACCCTTGCGCTCCTCGCCAATGGCCATGGCGGTGCCCTGGCCCGACTGGATGCTCCATGGGGGCAGGTGGGGCCCGCCGTAGCCCAGAGACGCCAGCTCCAGGGACTTGCGCTTGGCTTCAGCCCCGCCGCCCCCCGGCTCCACCTCGGGGGTCACCAAGTGCTGCTGATGCCGGATTCGGGCCACCTTCTGCGCCCCAGGGGGACCCGAGGGGGTCTCCTTGCTGGCGGTTTTATCTAAAGTGCAGCAGGCCTGGGTGACCTTCCCACCCAGCGGGTCCTGGTGACTCGGCCGGGCACAGTCCTGCGAGTGGCCGGGCAGCTCGAAGTAGCCGCTTTTGTCCAGACCGCCTTTGGGGAGCCCGGAGAAGGAGGTCTCGGGGCCCGAGCTGTTGAGATACTCCAGGCCCTTCAGCCGGGGGTTGAGGGCGGCCTCGAAGCCCCCAGGCCGCCGCTCGCCCTTGCCCTCGGCCTTCAGGTGGGCATAGGAGACCCCGTAGGGCACGGCGTGCTCGGGGGCCAGGGCCGCATCCAGGTGCCGGTCCGCGCCCTCACCCGCCACGGCGCACGCCTCGGCGGCCTGGAAGGGGCGGCTCTTGTCGGCCAGGTGTCCCACGGAAGGCACGAAGGTGGGCCCGCTGGCCTTCAGGTCCCGGGGGACTTTGTCCTGCAGCGGGCACAGCCCGTCGGGGCCCGCGTGCAGCTGCAAGCAGGGGAAGGAGCCGGCGGCTGTGCTGAGGGCCGGGGGCGGCCCGGCGGGCAGGCCGGACGGCACCGTGTAGGCCACGGCGTGGTGCAGCATCTGGCGCCGCTCCAGGCACTCGCTGAAGGCCGGCCCGGGCTCCGCGGGCCCCGCCGCCTCCTTGGAGCAGCGCCCCGGGGCCGCGCCGCCCACGCCGGGCCGCACCAGCACGCCGCCCGCGCCCGCGCAGCTGGCCAGCGCCGCCTTGCCCATCTCGCCGTTGAGCACCTTCGTGTTGAGGAGGCAGGAGGCCAGGTGCTTGGGGCGGCCCTCGCAGGCCCCCCGGGGCGCGGCGCCGCCCTCCCTGCAGTGGCCGTCGGCCGGCACGGGCAGCACGGGCTTGGGCCGCTCCTTGCCGCCCTCGTCCTCGGCCGCCGGCCTCTCCTTGCCGTCCGCCGCCTTGCCGGCCTTCTCTCTGCCCAGGAGGAAGCGGTCGAAGTCCTTGGCGCCCTTCTGCAGGGGCCCGGCCTCGCCTCGGTCCCGGCTGCAGGAGCCGATGGGGTGGCCGGGGGCGGCCCGGGCCACGCTGGGGAAGTTGTGGTTGGCGGGCAGGAGGGTGGGCTGGGGGGGCAGGTAGAAGTTATCTGCGTGCGAGAGAACCGAGGTCACTGGCGGGCCGGGGCGGCCGGAGAGGTCCGCCTCCCCCGCGACGCGCACCCAGGAGCCCGTCCACGCGGCCAGCCGCCGGGCCCCGAGGTTACCGGCTCCGGAGGTTTACCTGCGACGTCACGCGCACCGTCCGGCCGTGCGACCCCACCACCGCCCGTCCCCAGAACTCTAGCATCGTTCCAACGGAAGCTCCGCGCCCAGTAGACATTAAGTCATCGCCCCCCCCCCTGGAAAGTTCTGACTGGTGCAGCTCCCCGGGGAGCCCCCGCCCCACACCTGGGCGGTTGGGGGAGGGCAGGCGGGACTGGTGGCCGCGTGCACTGACCAGCGCGGGAGCTGGAGGTCTGGGGCAGCGAGTCCTCTCCCCCACCCCGGCCCCCGCCACGCGGGGCAGGGTACTGGCTGGCAAAGCGGGCGGTGGCGCCCACGATGTGCAGCCAGACACCGTGATACCCGGGGTGCTGTGGGAGAGCCCGGTGATGGGGGCCGGGCGCTGAGGGCTGCACCTGACCAGGCCCCGGGAAGTGCTGAGACCCCCAGGAGACAGCGAGCCACGCCTGAGGATGGGTGGGTGTGGAAGCCCCACGGAGGCCCCCAGCTGCCCTGCATGGTTACGGGGCCCTCGGGCTGGGGCTCCAGCGACGGCGGCGCAGAGAAGCAAGAGGAAGCAGCCCCAGCGGGCAGCCCCTACACCGAGCCCATCGGCTCCCCACGTCCCTGAAGCTCTGGGCCCCTCCCGGCGGGTGGGTGGTGGGTGCACCCCCCGCTTCCCGCGATGGGCCCGGCCTGGGGCAAGCCCTTCCCCAGACGGCCCCGGGATGCCCGCTGCTCCCAAACTAGGGCGGGGTTCCCGTGTCTGGGGCCCTGGGGGCCACCCCCCGACGCCCAGCTGGGGTGGCAGACGGGCTGCGTGAGGGCCTGGAGCCCAGAGGGGCACGCGGCGGGGAACAAAGGAACATTTGGAACTTGTAAAACCGTCCTCAGCCGCGTAAGTTCCTCATCAATTTCCTGCTAATTAAAACAAGGGGGAAGAGGGGAGCCTGGGTGAACCCTAATTAGCTGGATTTCCGAAACCCAAATGTTCTCGGATGGGACCCCACCGCAACACGGAACCGCGAGGCCGCGGCGACCCCCAGCCCCCCGGCTGCAGGCGGGCTCCGTTGCTGCTTCACCCGGTGGGGTTCTCACCCCTGACAAACGCTGTCAGAGCGGCTGCACCCGCGGGCGTTTGGGGGGCTCAGCCTGTGGCCTGGGGGCAGCTGTCCGCTGGGCAGCAGGGGGCCGGGGGGCTTCTCAGCCGCAGGCACAGTCCTGTCGGCAGCGGCCCGGGCGCCGGTCCTGGGCTGGGTCAAGGCCAGGGCTCTCGGCTGCCCGGCCAGTCCCAGGGTTGCAAGACACAGCAGCGCCCTGGGGGTCAGGCTGGTCGGGAGAGAGGGCCGGAGGACGTGGGGGCTGGCCGTCGGCTCACCCCCAAAGCCGCCTCGCTGGGGTCCCCCTCCTTCCCGGAGACCCCTCTGATCTGACCACTACCTCCCGAAGCCCTGTCTCTCCTGTCCTGTCCACGGCCCAGGCCCCGCGGGTGCTTTGTGGGCTCCCCCTCTGCCCCCACAGAGAGCCTCTGCCTCAGGGCTCCTTGGGGCTCCCCCGAGCTGAGTCTGCCCTCATGACTCTCCTCACCCAGGGCAGCTCTGTGCCCCCCGGCCCTGACCCCCACCAGGTGTGTCTGGATGGTGTGTCCCCTCCCACAGCCTGGCCTCGGGTGCAGGTCATCTGGGACCTCTCGACCCTCGTGTCCCCTCCACACTCTCCGTGGGGCCCCGTGTCCCAATTCAGTTCCCCTCTCAACAGCCTCCCTGCCCGTTTCCCAAGCACCACCCCAGAGAGAACTTTCTAAAACCCAAATGAGATGTCGCTCCACCCAGGAAAGGTCGGTGAGATGGGGGCGCGGGTACTAAGGCCTCCAGGAACTCCCCACGCCTGTCCCATCTCCGGCGGCCGCACCCCCCTGGGCTCCTTGATGGGCTCCGCACCCTGGAGGCCGGGCCTCTGCACGCAAGCGTGTGCACGAGAGAGCACGCACGTGCATACATCTTCATCCCTGCTTCTCTCGAGCAAATGACCTCAGCGCCCTTCTCCGCGGACACCTCCTGGAGGCCCCCCTGCCCGCCGGGACACATCGCTGCCCCCACGCCCCCGGCAGCCCTGTCTGACCTGAGGCCCCGAGGTGCAGTGGGGGCCTCCCCGACCCCTGCCCGGCGGCATCTTCCCTCGGAGCTGCCCAGGCAGTCGGGGACAGCAGACAGGTGTGCGGGGCAAGGCTAGGCACTGGGGGAGCTGGGTGCCACCTCTCGGGGCCGCGGTTACTGGAGGTGCTTCCGCCGCCGTTGGAGAGGTCCAAGCAGCGTGGCTGCGTCTTCGGCGTGCTCACCTGGCCCCAGCACGTAACCTGCCTCTTGGCCACGTGCTGGGAGTCTCCGTCCTCCTGGAGCCTGAGAAGCAGGCTCAGTCTCCCCCAGTCCCTACCCCGCTGTGACCCAAGACCCGGGGGGAGGCCTGCCCAGGCTGGCTGCCATGACGCAGCACCCCTGAAGCCCCCCGCCCCGCCCGCCCCACCCTCCAGGATGCCCCTGCGCCCCAGACCCCAGCGCAGCCCCAAGCCAGCACTTGCCTTTTTGGGTTCCATAGAAACGATGTTGCCCATAGAGAACATTGCTGTTTCCATGGTGATCCAAGTGGCTCATGGGTAGGAAGGTGGATGCCAGACTCCCCGAAAATCTGGGGTACCCTGGAGCTGGGGAAGCAAGGGGACTGGCTGCAGAGGCACCTCCGAGGCCCAGGCCCACAGCCGCCCTGACCCCGGGGAGGTGGGACACGGCGGGCGGCCCCGGAGCGACGCCCCGCAGAGCCTGGTGTGCAGCCCACCGGTGGGAACCCATCAATACATCATATTAACTCTGACTCGACTAACACCATCCCTCTGGTGCGGCACAAATTGAATTGCTGATGGGCTGGGAGAGGGGAGGACGGAGGATGGAGGAGGGGGCCTGTGGTCCCCCCAGCAGCACTCGGCGCGGGAGCTCCGAGGCAGGGCAACAAAGCGGCTCTGGGAGGACGGGGACGCCGCGGACGCACACGCTGGACAGAGGCCCTGGCGGCATGGGCTCCACACCCAGCCAGGACAGCCGGGGCCAGATGCCACCCTGGCCTGCATCACCCAGCAGGCACCCGGGCGACTGGGCAGCCCCGTCCCGCTGGAGGCTGCAGGCGGCGCGGCTCCGCACTGGCCGGGCCTCCTCGGTGCCTGAGATCTGCAGGGCGAGCTGGCCCCCGGCCCGAGACCCTCCCTGGAGCCTCTGAGTCATGCCAGGCCGGCCCTTCTCTGTCCCTCTGGGGGCCTGGCCCTGCCCAGCACAGGGACGCCAGCCACCTGGGACACACACGCTGCCCCAGAAGGGATGGACACACGGCGTCCCGGCCGGCCGCAGGGCCCCCAGCCACCTGAAGGAGGCCCTTCGCCACTGGTCCTTCCGACCCGGCCCCGCAGGGAGGGCAGGAGGTGGCGCCCAGAGCCGGGGCAGCCGGGGAGCCAGTGGGGCTCCTGCGGGCAGGACGCAGTCTCACTGCAAGACGCGTGCGTTGAGCTAATGCCCTCAACTTTCTCTCCACGGAGAACGGGCTCTGTAGGAGTTTCTCTTGGGGGCCTCACGACTGTCCCAAGAGTGACCGGCCCCTGGGCACAGTCCCCCGTCCTTCTGGGCGGCCTTGGCTGTGAAGAGGGAGCAGCAATCCAGGGGTTTCCTCAGGGAGCGGTGGCCACAGGGACGGGGACAGGGAGGCGCTCGTGCAGGGCCCCGCACAGCAGTCCTGGGAGGGGAGCGAGGCCAGGCCCGGTCCCAAGGCCAGCGTGGGGGGGCCTGTCACAGCCGAGCCGGGAGCCACAGGCCGGGGGGCGGGGGCACGAGCACCCCCTTGCAGGGGGTCACGGCGGGGTCCTGACAAGCCCTGAAGCAGAGAGCTCCTTCCGTCCTGCTCAGTAACCGTCCTGCACACTCCGTTTACGACAGAAGCAAACATTCCTGGGAGCTGGTGAGCATCCCAAGGGGAGCGGCGCTGCAGAAGGCGCAGGGTCAGCACCACAGGTCGGGCCCGGGGCCCCCGTCCTCCGAGGCGGCCCGTGGGTGGGGGTGGAGTGGCGGGGCCTGGGCTCGCTCTCAGCGCTGGGGGTGGCTGCAGGTGCATGGGGGAGCCCGGAGCCCACGGGGAGCATCAGGGGCCCGGGAGGCTAAGGGGGGAGCCACCGTGGGGAACTCAGCTCAGAGGTCAAGAATGGAGCTACGGGGGCAGAGCTTGGCACGCGGCCTCAGCGGCAAGCGGGGGGCACCCCGGGGTCCCTCGGGAGCAGGCCCCCATTCAGACCCTAGGATGCCGTCTGATGTTCCCTGGCCCAGCGGGCCGGCGGTGAAGCGGCGAGTCCCTCCCGGAGAGGTGAGCAACGCAGGGCGCGTCCCGGGTCCCACGGGCTCCTAGGAACCCCGTGTGGGGGCCCCAGAGGGCCCGAGATGCCTCCCCGTGCAGGGCTCACATCCCCGGGCACCTCGGAGGGCTCGCGAAAGGTGCCAGCCACCGCCCGGCCCGTCCCCCTGCAGCCCCTCCTGCTGAGGGCAGGGCTGGGTCCGCAGAGCCTGGCCAACTGGCCTGGTTTGTGTGCGGAGACGCATCTGGAACAGCTGCTCCCTAGATTAAACTCAGCTCCTGGAAGACTTGACAAAAGCTGAGAGCCGGACGGGGCCGGGAGCCGCCGGGCGGGGGGGCCGAGGCCTGTGTGTGCTGGGGGGGCTAAACCGCCACAGCTGTCCCCTTTTAATTGGCTGCTGTTAAATGTTTTACGGGGCCTCGTTTTGGTAAACAGAAGTCTGTAAATTCCTCCTTCCCAGAACCCGTTTCCCGGGCGTGGACGCCCCCCTCCCGCCGTGACCCCTCGGGAGGTCCGGGCCCGCCGCCCACCCGCCCCCTTGGGGGACAGGCCTTCAGCACCCGGCCGGGTCGGGGGGGCAGTGTCAGGGTGCCGGCTCGGCGTGTCCCTGTCCCACTCCTGAGCCTGTGATGGTGGCCTGGGCCTGCCGGGGGTGCAGGGGGCCCCCTCCCAACCCGAGGCCCCGCCCTCGGAGACCCCAGACAGGAATACAGGCTGAGGGGAGGAAGCTGGGGACAGACGAGAAGGAAGCAGCAGAAAGGGCATGGGCCGGGGTGGGGGAGGAAGGGGATGGGGGGCCTCCCCGCCCAGACACAGAAAGATCCCTTCCTCTCTGAACTGAATAAAAAATGATTTTACGAACCACAGCAGCTGTTCTGAGCCAGGGCTGCCAGGGCCAGGACCCAAGGCCGGGTGCTCGAGGGGTGGTGGCGTGGGGGCTGTGGGGCTGGAGCCGTGGGGGGGGGGCTGGACACCCAGGGACCCGGGCCTAGAGCCCCTCCCCAGACCCTGGAGGTTACTGTGCCCGCCCGAAGTGACAGGTGGCAAATGTGCATAAAGCAACGGCCCACGGTGGGGAGGCTAGGCTGTCCCTGGGCTCCCGCCGCCCCGACGGCCCCAGAGGGCCTGGCCCAGCTGCGAAGAGAGGCCCCGGGCCTCAGTGGACATTTCACCGTGGACACCCTGTGAGTTGCCAGGAGACTCAGGCTAATCCCATGACATAAGTGACAAGAGGGGACAAAGGGTCTACGCCATCACCCGATGGCTGGGATGAACAGTCAGGGGCTGGGCAGGAGCAGCACCACCGGGTCCCTGGGCCGCCGGGCGGCAAGCTGACCACACAGAGCAACCCCTCCCGGCATCCTCTGGGCCTGTGCTGGCTGCCCGGGAAGGTCAGGGGTGCAGGTGGGAATGTGGGCAGCAGGAGAGGAGGCAGTGGGCAGCCCTGCCCAGCCAGGGGACAGGGGAGACAGGAAGAAAGGCAGGGGCACCCTACAGGGGACATAGCCTCGAAGACGGGCACATTGGAGGGAGGGGCTTCTCCCGACACCGCAGTGAGGAGGTGGGTGCCTGCAAGGGTCCTGCTGCAAGCCTCCCAGCCACAGAGGAAGGAGGGGCGGCCCTGCAGCCACTCGGGGCCCCCTGCACCCCATGTGTGCCCTCCACCCAGCCCGCGGCACCTCCCCGCTGCGGGTCTCCCTGCCGTACTCCCCCACCGCCCCGGGCCAGACCCACCCAGGGACCACCCTCCTGGGGGGCGCCCGGCACTGTCCCGGGGCTGTCAGGAGCCCAGGGCTGGGGGCAGGGGGTGCTCAGCCAGAGGACCCCAGCCCAGGCCCACAGCCCAGGATGCTCGGCGAGCTCTTCTGGAGGCTCCGTCCCGGCACTGCACCCCGAAGCAGCTCCCCACGGCGTGGCCACGGGGCCAGCAGGGCACATGGGGCAGGCTCTGAGGACCTTGACGGCCCGTCTGACCAATCGAGGCCCCGTGTCCTCGGGGCCAGGCCCAGTCTTGGGGCTTCAGCAAGGGTCAGACCCTCCAGACGGAGCCCCCGCAGGCCCCCCCACGCCCGCCAGCCCTGAACGGGTCCCATGATGACCCACGGAGGCCCCTAGGAGGCGCGGCCTGGACCAACGGTCCCCGTCCCTGGCTCTCCCGTGTGAAGCCCCTGCCAGGAGGTCAGCGGGGGTCACTGTGACACACGAGTCTACTCAATGGTAGTGACCACCGGGTGCTGGGTTAGGAGAGGTCCTGGGGCTGCGTCCCCGTGCAGCCCGGCGTGACTGACTAATCACGTCTGCCCCAGGAAGGGGAGGGCCGGCCGGCCGGCGGGCAGGACACGCGCATCCCTGGGCTAGCCTCCGCCGGGAGCCTCCTTGGCCCCAGCCCCCTCCCCGTGTCCTCCCTGGCCCTGTCCGTAGGCCCCTCACACCTGGCGGTCAGACCCCGGGTGTCCAGGCTGGGCGTTCAGGGTGCAGCTCCCAGGACCACCCCCGAGCGCTGGGGGGAGCCGAGTGAGCCCTCCTGTGGGAGGGGGTGCCCTCGCCTCAGCCTCCTGCCGCTGGGCACGTGGTGGCCCTTTCAGCGCACCTGCCAAGCCATGGGTCACGATGCCCCACCGCCCAGGGGGCAGGCGCAGAGCAGGGCTGAGGCCCGGGGGACAGGGCCAGGCTCCGGCCGGGGGTCCAGGCACCTCGTGGACAGTCCCGGAAGCCGCAGGCCTCTTGCCGGGAAAGGCAATAGAACCTCAGAGCCGAGAGCTGGGGGGGGCAAACCAGTGTGATCCCCAAAACCTTCACTGACATCCCACAGCGCACCTGTGGCTGCTAGGAAGCCCCATGCCAGGGGCTGCCGCCCGCTGGTCATTGGGCCTGGGCAATCCTGGGGCTCTGGGGTCACGAGCCGGGCTGCAGACGGGCCTGGGCGGTGACACAGGGACCTCTCCCCAGCCCAGACTCGCTCCCGCTGCAGACGTCAGCCCAGGACGGCGCCAAGGGCCCTGGAGCAGTGGGCAGCTGCTGCAGGGGACAGGCCAGCAGGGAGTGGTCGTGCTCAAGGAGGCCCCCGCCCGGCACCTGCTGGCCAGGAGGCAGCGCTCCGACTGTGTCACACGGGTCAGGGGCTCTTCTGTAAGGGCGGGCGGGCACACGGAGTAAGCGAGGCTGCGAGGGGCGCTGGCGAGGCCAGGCTGCCACGGCTCCCGAGCCCTGCAGACGACCTCACAAGGTGCAGGGCCTTGGGCCTGGGCCAGCACGGCCCTGACTCCCCACGGCCGCCTGGGTGCGGACAGAGACCTCGCTGCGGGTACCCCGGCCTGGGTGCCAAGGGGGCCCCAACACCGACCGAGAGCCTGGCCGATGGCCTGGCACGGGGACCAGCGAGAGCTGGAAATGGAGTACCTCCCCCTGACACGAGGGAGGCAGAGGGAGACAGGGTTTCGGGGACCCGTCCCGGGGCAGCTGGAAGGGGAGGAGTGGACAGCCTCCCAGACAGGCGCTCTGGACTGGAAGCCACCCTTCCCCTGCCCTATGAAACGGGGTGAAGAGCGGCCCAGTACCCTGGTGCCACTCAGACAGGTAGACAAGGCAGGTGCCATCCCTGGGCCAGGACGAAATGCCCCAGGCCTGGGCACCACAGGTCTGTCTCCGGCCTGACCTCGAGCCAGCAACTGGCCCGGGCGTCCCGGCCTCAGGGCAGCTGTGGCCTCAGGAATGAGCCAGGGCCGGGCAGAGCCCCCCACTCCGCCCGGGGACCCGCCTCACAGCCACCCTCCTGGGGTGGGCTAGCACCCAGCAACCAGGCGAAGGCGCAGGAGGGTCAGGCCCGACAGCAGGGCAGGGGACACTGCAGACTGGGACCCTGGTGGGAGGGTGGGCCAAGGCAGCCAGTGGCTGCGGGCGCCGGGAGGGGAGGGGTCAGGGAAGGCCCAAGGAGGGTCTGGAGGGAGCCGGGATCCCCAGGAGACGGCCTCTGCTGGCCACGTGCGGCCTACCCGGCAAGGCAGCCCTGATGTCTGTGTCGCGACCCTCCCCACACGGGACCCTCGGCAGATCTCAGAGCGGCCAGCTGTCCCCACGAGCCACCCCCTTCCTTCCGGCACGGGCAGGGGTCAGGGAGGCAGGGCAGGCATCTATGCCCGGCTCGGGGCGGGCGCACCAGGACGGCCATCACCAGCAGTGGTGGGGGCAGAGTCCCAGGAGGTCTGAGCCGCCGGGGACACTGAGGCAGGAGAGGGGGGTGGAGCTGACTGGGCCTGCGGGGGTCCCGGGGTCCAGGGCAGAGACCCACCTCCGACGGCTCCTCTAGATAGTTCTGGACCGCGACGCTGCAGGAGGCAGGATGGCCTCGGAGGGCCGGGAGGCGGCGGGTGCTGTCCCTCCCACAGCCTCCGGCTCCCTCCCAGAAGTCCCTGAGGTGGGACCGAGGGGGCAGAGAGGCATGTGGGGAAGCTGGGGGTGCTGGGCGCAGCAGGGAGCACCGGGGGCTGGCCTGGCCCGGACGGAGAAGCAGCCGATGCCCGCGGGGGCCCCAGGCCGGGGATGGCGCGGGCGCTGCTGCCCCCGAGGCGCCCCCTCCAGGTGGCACGACAGAGCGCAAGGAGCCCGGCCCACCCCTCCCCAGCTGAGCCCCCAGGAACAGAATCCCCTTTCACCGGCCCTGTGGGTGGTCCCAGCCGGCAGCTGGGGGTGGGGCGGGCAGAGAGGGGCCAGGCTCGACGACAATGGGACCAGCTGTGCTGTGCCCCCCCAGCCCCCGCCCCTGCTCCGACCCACCCAGGGCAGGCAGGCTGGACACCGGCTCACCCCTGCCTGGGCCAGTTCCGCCGCCCACTCCCACCCTCAGCCTCAGGGGGGAACGTCCAGCTGCGGGCAGGACCCTTCGCTTGGGCGGGCGAGGAGGCCGGGAGCCTGGGGCTGCACTCTCGGTCCCTGCCCCAGGCCAGATGTTCCGGGGCGGCTCCTCCGGCTCCGCGAGGCTCCCCTGCACCCCAGCAGCTCCGCCAGGGAGGCAGCGAGCCTGGGCCCTCGCTCCGGCAGCTGCCCCCCAGATGCCGAGCCGGGCGCACCACGGCCGGGGCGAGTCCCGCCTGGCACGGGGGTCGCCGCCTGGGCCCCTCCCTCCACCCGGCCCCCGCCCGCTGCCCGCCCGGCCTCCCTGCCCTCCCCACGGAGCTCCAGCCGCCCGGCCCGCCGCAGGTCAGGGAGGGCACCTGGCGCCTGGCGGCCCGGGGCGGTGGGAGGAGGGGCGGAGGGTGGGAGCCAGCCGTAGGCAGCCCGCCCAGGCAGCCCACCGTGCCTGCGGCCCCCGCTCTCCGGCCGTGTCGCGTGCCCCCCGCCCGCCTCACCCCCCTTCTCTCCGAACACACACGGCAGAGAAACAGGCCCCGGCACGCGGGGAGCCAGCTGGCACCCAGTCAAACTAGCAGCCAGGCACGCTGCCAGGGCAGCCAGCCAGCGAGCGCTGCCACTCGCTCCGGCCCCGCCCGCCGCCGGCCTTTCCGCTCCAGCTCCGGCGCGCAGCCGGCACCACGTGGCCCGTCGGGGGGCGAGGCTGCAGCCGGCGGGCGGCGGGCAGGGGAACCCCCGCAGGAAGGAGATCCCGAGGCGGGGCGGCCGAGTGGAAGGCACACGGGGGACGCGGTGACGGGTAAACCGAGGCACCGGCCCGGACGGCCCCCTGGTCCCCCGCCCCAGCTACCCTCGGGTGGGCCCTGCTCCCCCCAGGCCCTGTGCCCTGGAGGCTGGCCGGCGGGGGGGTAAGAGGCCACATCCTGTTTCCCTCTGTCCCTTGTCCCCCTGCGTCCCCCCGGGTCCCCCTGCGCTGGCCCACGGAGTCTCCCCACGCCCGGCCGCAGGCGAGTCCAGCCCGAGGCGGTGCAGGCGGTGTTTTGGGGCCGGGTGGGTGGACCGATGACCGCTCGGCCACAGGGCTGGCCCGAGAGGGAGGGACGTCCTTGGCGAGGCCTGGCACTGACCCTCGTCCCACTCAGGCCGCCCCGTAGGATGCAGGGCAGAGGCCCGCCCAAGCCCGGGAGCCCCCCACCCCTGCCCTGAGGGGGGGATCCCCTGGGGCTGCCACTCGGCTGCTTGTGCCCCAAAGGCGACAAGCCTCCTGGCCGAAGCAGCCGTTGGCTCAGGGGAAGTGAGTGGCGGGAGGCCGTTGAGGGCGCGTCTGCGGGCTGCCTCCCACCCGCCCTCCCCGCAGCCCCCAGAGGGGCAGGACAGGGCCACCCTCTCCCTGGGCCCCGGGGCAGGTGGCGCTGCCCACAAACCGCCCTCCGTGCTGGTGGGGTCCCCCAGGGTGGGCCAGAAGGGGCCGTGCGTGTCCTGACACAGAGCTGCTCCCCCTCCCGCCCAGCCACCACTGCACGGAGGGGAAACTAAGTCAGCCAGCCTGGGTGCGCCTGTGCACCTGTGGCCGGGCCCGGGTGGGGCAGGGGCCGTTATTCCGTTACTTGGTTATTTTGAGGTGGTCCTGGGCGGCTGCCGCAGGCCTCCCCCCTGCTCCCCCACGCTCGGCCACCCTCCTCCCTCCCACAGACATCCTTCCCAGATGCTCCTGCCAGGGCTGGGAGCTTGCCTGGCAGACACCGAGGGCGGGAGGGCTGGAGGGGCCCGGGGGAGAGGTGCACGGTGCACGGGGCGCACCCGCAGGCGCCAGCGAAGGCCCAGCCAGGGCCCAGCCGCATGTGCACCAGCTGTCCCCTGGGGGGCCCTCCGAGTGCAGAGGGCAGGGGGCTGGCCGCGGGGGCGAGTCTGGGCCGGGGACCCTGCTCTGCCCGCCTGGCCGCCCTGCCACCAGGAAAGAGAGCTGCTCCTTATCGCCTGCCCAACATGTGCACTCTGCACAGCGCTTAAAGCCCAGATTATTTTAACAACTGTCCCTCACTTGTCACCTGTCCTGTTTGGAAAACAGCCCCTTTCTTGTTGCACAAAGAGGTTTCTCTGGCTCTCCAGTAGCGCCGGGCGCTAATCTCCCTGCCTGGAACGCGGGCGGCGGGCGCAGTGTGTGGGTGCTCGCTCTGCAAACGCGGTGCTTGCCGCCCGGCAGTCACTGAGTTACGGCGGCGCTGGTGCCAGGAGCGGAGAGCCCTCTGTGCCCGCTGCCAAGTGCAATTACCTCTCCGCGTGCCAGCCAGCGCCGCCGGGCTTAACCCTTCCCGAGCCGCACGGATCCCAGCGACCTCGGGCGTAAGCTGCCACCCACGTCACGGTGCCAAGGGGCCGGACAGACAACAGGGCGCTGGGAAGCTGCGGGGAGCCCCAGAGTCCCCGAGGGGCCCCCAGAGGCCTCCCTGCTGGCCGCGCGGCCTGTGCGCACAGGGCTCCATTCCACCAGGAGGCCAGGCCCCCGAGGTGGCAGCGGGAGCCTGTTGACAGCTCTGCCCTCCCCGCCCCTCCCTCCCAGCGGGCACATCTGGAACCCACACCTCTCCGAGTCTGGGGAGGTGGGCGCAGCCCCAGGCAGAGGGTGCAGCCCGGCCCCCGCCCGCCCAGCTGGGCTCCACATTTCCCTGGCCCCCCCAGAGCCCTCTGGGCCCCTCCTCCTCCTCTCCCTCTCTGCCCATCTGTGTGCACATCTGGCTGGGACCACTGCCTGGCGGGGCCCGCCCCCCGTTTCCAACCAATTACCACCTCCCCCGTGGGGGCTTCCTGGGCAGGCCACAGCAGGGGAGCCCCCTCTGCTCAGCCCCGGCCCCGGACTTACCTTCATGGGAGTGAGAGAACCAGATCTGGGAGGTGGCGGGGTGGGAGCCGCGGTAGGCCTGCTCCGAGGGGGCCGGGGCGGGGCCGCTGGGGTGCGCGGGGGCCGCCGAGCCCAGGCTGCCGGTGAGAAAGCTGCCCATGAAAGAGGAGGCCGCAGAGTTTCCCATCAGGCGGCTGCCGGCTGTGGACACGGGGCAGGGGGTGAGAGTGAGTCTGAGCAGGGCAACCTCACCAGGAGCCTCGTTCTGAATGTTCCTTCTGGAGCCCTGGACTCCAGGGCTGTGGCCTTCCAATACCGGGGCCCCCAGATGCCCTCAGGGTCCCGTGCCCCCGTTACTGTTTGCACTGCTGCCACCACCACGTCCCTGTCCCCACCCCACCCCTGCAGCCAGATGCCAAGCCCTGTGCCCGTGGGGGGCACGCTGCGGTGTGGGTGGGCCTCCTCAGGGGCAGAGCCCCGACCCTCCCAGGCTGAGGTCCCCCCGCCACCAGCACACCTGCCAGACGCCTCTGCCCACACCTCCCAGGGAGCTCCAGTGTCGGTGGAGGCCCTGCCCCAGCCCCGGGGGCCCCCCAGCTCCTGGGCAGCACCTCACAGTGGGGTCCTTGACTTTCTCCCCAGGTCCCCCCAGCTGACTCATGAGCCCTGCCCCAGGTGAGCGACACGGAAACAAACGGCGAAGAGGAAGAAGAGCCTGCGGAGGGCCGGGGACCCGCTTCTCACAGCCCCCAGGGTCTCTCAGGGTCAGGGTCCGGCTGGCGGGCGGCACACCCACGGTCACCCGCCTGCCAGGACCCTCTGCGCCTCCGGGGCTGCCAGCCTTCGAGGCCTGCACGGCCATGGCCACCTGCACCCTGCGCCGCCGTGCCCCCCCCTCCCCAAATCCAGCGGCCAAGGCCAGGCTGAGCGAGCCTCCCTGGATCTCCACGCCGACCGGGCGTCTGTGCGCACAGATGCTCTTCCAGGAGCGGCCCCTGCTGCCCGCTGGGTGCCTGAGGGCCGTCCTGCGTGGCCCCCACCCTGGCAGCGCCTTGTCACCTCCGTTCCCCGGCAGCGAGCCTGGCCTGGGACCATCCCAGGGGATGGAGAGTTGGGCCTGGGGGCTCACCACCCCACTGGGCTGCGTGTAGGGGCCCGGTGGGGTTCCCAGGGGCGCTGGGCGCCCGGAGGCTGTAGGCCCTGCCCAAGGTGAGTCAGGGCAGCTGTTTCCCAGCCCGGGAGGCAGGGGGAATTTGTGAATTTGTGATTCCTCATCCAGCCTGGCGTGGCCCTGGGAGCTTCCCAGACTCGGGGTGACTCAGCACAGAGGAGGCAGGGCCCAGCGCAGGGGCGAGGGAGGGGCGGCCCCGGGGGGGGGGGGGGGGGGGACACGGACCCTGGCGGCCTCCCGCCCCTCCCGTGAGCGACGATGGGACCTACGCAGGAAAGGGGCCTTTCCTGGGTGCCGGCCACAGAGGCAGGTCTGAGAGCGCTGGCGGGGAACCAGGCTGCACGCTGACCTCTGTGGCGGGTGTCAGGCCGCGTGGGGCCCCTGAGAGGACCCGGAGGCAGGGGACGAAGGTGCCCAGGAGCCAGGGACTTCCCGGACCGCAGGGCTGGGACTGCCATGGGCCGTGGCCAGACCACAGGCGTCCAGCCAGGGGAGGGGACTCTGGGCTGGGAAGGGAAGTGTGGGCCTCCAGGGGCCGGGGTGGAGGGGCAGGAGGGGGCGGGCGGCCCCTGCCGGGCTCCGGGGACCCTGGGGGGGGCCATGCCTGGGGGATGAGCAGGCCTCTTCCTGCCTCGCCCAGGCCGCCCCTAGTCTCCCAGGGCCTCCCACCCCCGCACCCTCCCAGGGAAGTCCCGCCCACCCCACTCCTCCCGGGACAGTGGGAAGCAACTGAGTCCAAAAGTCGGGTCTGGATAAAGGATTTCTCCAGGAGCCCAGCCTGAGAAGCCCGCACCTTGAGCTCTCCCACACGGCGGGGGCAGGCGGCCGGCCAGGCCCGGGCTGGGCGGGAAGTGCAGCTGGGAGTCCCTGGGGCCGGGGAGCGAGGCTTGGCGGATGCTCGGAGGTGGGTCCCGCCCGCACGGGGTGTCCCCAGCCTGGGTGCTGCTGCGGCTGGCAGGCGGCCTCTGAAGACCCACTGCCCCGGGTGGGGGAGGTCCCGGGACATCATGGGTGCCCTGTTCTGACACTATCCCAGAAGGAGGTCCCACTGCACAGGTGGGGGGAACCTGGGCTCAGCGGCCCCTGGTCATGGCTCCAGAGCAGGGGACACCCCCTCAGCCCCCGAGCCTGGGTCTACCTCGCCCCTGTCTACACAGCCTCTCTCAGATCGAGGGAACCCTCAGGGGGCCCCTCAGCTGGTTTCTCGGGGCCAAGGAAGGGACCCGAACCCCAGCCCTGCCCCTCCCCACCCTGGGACCTTCGGGGCCACCCCTCCCACACCCACCTGACCTAACCCAGCCCCCCATGGCTCTGCAGCCCAGGGCCTGGTCCACCGGAGCCTCCTCCACTCTCCCCTTCAGGTTGAAAACACAAGAGCCTTGTCATGCACAAGTGAGGTCTGCAGCTTCGCTGTAAACTGCACACACGGAAGGAAGCGGAGGTCACCAGAGACCCCACTGCCCCGGGAGCACCCACGTGTTCTAGGCATTTGTGCACTGGCCCCGACAAAGGTCGCTGGGGACACCTGCCACTCCCTGCTGCAGACATCGCGCGCCCCGAGCCACCGTGGGAGACTCTCACGAAGACCCAGGGGGCCCCTCCCACCCCAAACCCGTCTGCAGTGCCAGGTCCCACCAGGGGCTCCCACACCCCTGGCCCGCAGGCCGGTCCCCCCAGCCTGGAACCTGTGCGGTGGGGCTCTGCAATCCTTGCTCCGAAGGGCTCCATGTCTTCCCTCCCACCCGGGGCCTAGAAGCTTGGAAGCAGCTGGAGGTGCCAGGGCAGGGTGGTGGGTGGCGGGAGAGGGCAGAGGACCCCGGAGCCTCCCCTCCCCTAGCTGGCTCTCACTGTCACCTCCACCTCCAAGGAGTCTGGACATGGCAACGTGCCTGGCCAGCAGGGGCCTGGGCAGACCTGGCTGCCGCCTCCCCAGCCCCTCCCGCCAACCAGTAGCCAGCCCCAGACAGAGCGTGAGCAGAGGCGGCCTGGGCCGTGGCCAGGGCTGGAGCCTCGCGGCCAAGTCTGGCCGGGAACTGGGCTGAAGGCCTCTTTCCTCTTGGCAAGGTCCTTGCCCACGGACTGCTGTGGTCACCGGCCCGGGGAGGGACAGTGGGAGCCCCGAGCAGCAGGGAAGGCCAGAGAGGTCCTCGGGTGGACACCCCCGCCCTCGGCTGGGCGCCCTCACCCCGGAGCCTTGGGCTCCAGCCTCTCAGACCAGGGGCTCTGCGGACCTCACGCATTGCCCTCACGCAGCCCCGGCCGGCGGCCCACCGTGGGGCATCCCCGTGCGGACACCGTGGTCCCGAGGGCGCCGGCTGGGGCTGAAGGAGGCCCATCCACTCCGAGGCCGCCCTGTCCCCCCCAGCGTGCCTGCCCAGGTGGCCGCTGCCCCGGGATTCTCCGTCACTGTCGTCACAGACGCGGCCCGTGTTCAGGAAAGGGGCCTGGCCGCCGAGCGGGTGTGCGCAGGGCCGCGGGCCGCCCAGGCTGTGCCGCCCCAGACACAGGGCTCCGGTCCCGGCTCCGGCACCGCCCAGGCTGTGCCTCGTACCCCACGGAGGCCTGGCCCGGGCACCCGGCTGGCTGAGAAACCGGCTCCCGAAGCCAGCATGCCCGGGGCGGGGGGTGGGGGGGCACACGACACCCCCTGGCGGCCCAGCTCCTCAGCACAGCCCTGACCCCGAGCCCCATCTGACCCTGCACCCCGAGGCCCAGACCACCTGGACCGGGAAACTGGCCCTCCCTGGCTGGCCCCTGCCCTCACAGCTGCCCCGGCTGGACAGGGCTGGGCTGCAAGGCCCTGAGCACCCCGACATTGTCAGGTGACCGCTGAGCCCCGCCTTCAACCCCGGGGCCTCGGTGCCGGGAGGCTAAACCCAGGGCCGCTCTGTGGGCCCGGCTGGGGTGGCCCCACGTGGCCGGGCACGCCCGAGGACAGCTGCGTCTTCCCCACAGCTACCCTCTGGCCAGGCCACCTGCCACCGCCAGGAGCTACGGCTGCTCCCACCCGAGCACAGGTGTTGCCTGGGGGAGCCTCCAGCCCAGGGCACTGACTGGTGGCCACGCACCCAGAGCTTGGGGGGCCTGGTGGCCTGGGCAGCCAGGTGCCCGCAGCACCCCTGTGTCCAGCCCCACCCCTGCACCAGGCCTGCGGGGGGGCCCCAGGGAGCCCGGCTGCTCACTGTGACCCCGGGCCGAGGGCCGAGGGAGCAGAAGGCGGGCAGGCGAGGGCCTCAGAGCTGGGCACAACCAGCGCTTGTTTCGTCTTGAGTGAGCCACGGGGACGGCACCCTCCCTTCTGGAAGCCGAGCTGTGTTGTGCGGAAAAGGCCAGGATGGCTGCGGCCGCTCCTGAGAAGCAAGCCTCCCGGGGCTCCCCTGGCTCCCTTGGTTCCCCGAAGCCCAGCGACTGCCGCTGGCATGGGACTCCCCGGGCCCTGCATCCTCCAGCTCCCACCCTCCCGCTCAGGCCTGCAGGGCTCACCTGGGCACTGGGGACACCCGAACCCTGGGGCCATCCCTGGGTCTCCCCCAGGACACCAGAGGGACAGGAGGTGTGCCGAGGGGCTGAACCAGGCCCCCAGGGAGCTGTCAAGAACGGGGGCAGGAAGGACCCACAGCCCAGCGCAGGGCCCGGCCGCACCCCTCTCATCTGGGACAGGGAGCGCGGAAGGACAGTGTCCAGCTGGCGACCAGCCTTAGTCCTGCAGGGACCGAGATGCTGCGGCCTGGGCAGCCTGAGGGAAAGCGGGTGGGAGGAGGGGGGCAGGGAGGGGCCGCTCTGGGTGTGCACGGGGCTGTAGGATTCCCAGCGACCGCCTGGAACGGTCCCGACAGGGCTGGACCCCACCACGGCCCAGGCACGTGACCGCGTGTGAGCGCCGCTGCACGGCCGCAGGTGTGCGCACGGGGCACAGATGAGCCCGCGTGTCCGAGGCACGGGCTCTGAGGATGCGCGCTGCACCTGGGTTTGGACACGAGGCACAAAGCACGCACGAGGGGCCCTCGAAGGCCTGCTTCCCAGGCCAGACTCCCGCCAGACTGGCCCCCTCGCGGGCCCAGACCCTGGCCTTTGGTTCTGTCTGCCCGACCCCCAGGGGACCTGGGAGGGGGCAGCGGGCTGACCAGCTGCCTGGGTCCTGCCCACCTCCTTCCTCCTCTACCCTGGGAGGTGGGGGCACAGCCAGGCTCGCTTGTGACCGAAGGGGACCCTAGCCTCTAGTCCACACCACACTGTAGCTCTAACACCCCCAGGCTGTTGGGGAGCAGGACCCTGACCAGGCCAGCTGCTCAGTCCCCTGCCACCTGGATCTAAAAGTGGCCCCAGAACTCGTGTGGCTGCTGGGGGACAGCTGGTAGGCCTGTGGCCAGGCCCACCCCCCAAAGGGCAGCCCATCCTCTCTACGGTGGAGAAGCAGCTTGGACAGCAAGGAGCCCTCTGGTCTGGGATGCCCCCCTGCAGGGCCAGCCTTGCTGGGCAGGCTCAAGGACCCACGCACCCACCGTGGGGACCTGGGGGAGTCCCCTCCCTCCGGCTGCAAGCTGGCCACCCCCAGGTGTTGGCCTGTCCAGCGATCCCGGCTGCTGTGCACAACTCTGAGATGGTGGCTGGACCAGAAGAGGAGCCTGAGGCAGGAGCCGGGAGAGAGGAGGGAGGGGGAGAGACCGAGGGGGCAGGGATGTGAAGCAGAGGCTGAGGCTGCGGGCCGGCCCAGCCCGAGGATGTGGAGCAGCCCAGGGTGAGGGGCAGCCGCCCAGAAACATGAGCGTGTCACATGGGAAGCCCCTCTCCAATGGCCCAGGAGAACGTTCCAGAAGCCCGGGTTGGCCCAAAGGCAGCGGTTCTCAGGCCATAATAGGAAAATTCTGTGGTTGCTGAGCCACCCAGCCGACCAACGTGGAGGCAAGATGACAGGGGAGGCCCAACCACCAACAGCCCAGAACTAATAAAAGAAAAGGAAAATCGGATATAAGTCTGGTTCTTATTAAAAGGGTAAATTTAGCCCTTTGGCTGGGCAAAGGGGCCGCCCTCGGCCTCGGGACGGGGAGTGACTCAGAGGGCCCCAGCCGGGGTCGAGGGTCCGGGCACGGCTCTCCTCCGTGCTCCCCTGCCCCTCACACAGCCTCCTTCCCTGCACCCTCCCGGGGCGGGGCGGGCAGCCAGCACCTCCCCCCCAGGACACCCCTGAGGGCAGGCAAGCGGCCAGGGCTGGGGGCGGGCTGGGGAGGTGGCCGGGGCCCGTCAAAACCACCCCTGAACACCCCCAACAGGCAGAGCGTCCTCGGCTGAAGCCCTTCCCTTCCCACCACCTTGAAAGAAGTCGGTGCCAGGAGCTGGAGGCTCTGGTGTAGACGCCGCACTTTGGGCTCCCGAGCCCAGCCCCCGGCCCCCAGTCCCCGGCCCCCCACCCCTGGCCTCCCACAGAGGGCCCAGCACACCTGCTGGCGGGGCCTGGTGTGACGTGCTCACACCAGCACAGGATGGGCCCCGAGTGAAGGCTCCAGGCCGGGGGTGGAGGGTGTAGTGGGCCTGGCCATCGTGTCTGCGTCGCCTGTCACTGGACCGGTGTCCAGGGGTGTGATCTTCCTCCTCCCACCCCCACCCCACCCCATGAAGGGGAGATCGCTGCCTGCACTGGGCAGAGGCTCCAAGGTCAGCACAGCAGGAGGCTCTAAGGGGTGAGGCAGGTGCTGGTGGAGGCCACCTGGGGTCAGGGTCACCATCCCATGGACCCATCCCTCCCTCCCTCCTTCCTTCCATCCCCCCATCTGATTATCCCCCCCTGGTAGGTAGTCACAACCCCCAGACCCAGGTATACAGTTACTCCCTGTCCTGCCACCCTCAGCCCTACCTGGCGGCCGCCCCGGCCATGTGCCCACCTGGGCGCTGGCTCTGAGCGGGGGCATGTGTGCTACAGCTGCCCTGGCCCCAGCCCCCTGGCCCCGTGCCCCTCGCCTGCTGGCCACAGAGGCAGTCCCCTTGGCACTCGGCTGGCATGAAACCTCACGGAAGCCGGCCTCTTGCTCCCGGCTGGTTCACCAACCCCTTTGCCGTCCTCAGTAAATGCAGGACTCTCCCTGCCTGGAGGCTGGCAGTTCCAGGGTGGGGCGCTCAGAGGCACCTCGTCTTCCCAGGGTGAGGAAGGTTGGCGAGCTCCCTCAGGCGACATCCCACATCCTGCCCCGGGTCCAGCTACCAGGCCCGGAGGTCGGGCTGGCCTGGGTGGGCTGGAGGGATCTGAAGACAGACCCGTCCCAGACTCCTAGCAGGGCTGCGGGCTGACCCAGGCACCTGCACCCACCCCCAGGTGGGAGAGGCACTGGTGTGCGTCGTGGGCTCCAGCGGAGCCGTGGCTGCTGGGCAAGGGCAGGGGCGGCCGCAGGCCCTGGGGTGCTCCGTCCAGCGGCTACCACGATGCGCTGGGGAGCTCCGCCTGGCTGCCGCCCGCCCTCAGGCCAGCTTCTCGTGCCTGACAAGGACCAGGGACCACGGGCCGGACCCCCAGGAGGGCTGGCTCGGCTGCAGCGTCCTGGAGCGGGGCCAGGAGGGCGGCCAGGAGGGGACCCGAGATCTGCACGGGTCACGCGTGGACCAGCCTCTGGTGTCTAAGAAAGAGAGGGCAGGCGGGCAGGAGGGCCCTCTCAAGTTCTGTAGGTCCCTGACGCCGGTGCCAACTGTCCTCGTTTCCCCACCCACTCCTTCAGATATGGTTTGATCCAGCCACGGGGGCTCTCGCTCCGGCGCCGCCCCCTCCGGGAGAACACGTCCCTTCCTGACTCTGTTCCTCGAGGCTCCGTGTGCACCCAGGCCGCCCCCGCGCAGGGCCCTCCACTAGCACCTGGCCAGGGCTCCCGGCGGCTCAACCCCCTGGGCAGCCCCCGCAGAGGCCCCGGGCCCGGCGCGTGGCCAGAGGGCACCGGGATGGGGCCGCTCGACCCCAAGTGCCCTGGGAAGCTGGTCCTGCCTCAGTGGTCAGCGTGTGGCCACCGTGGGCCCTGGCAAGGGGCCGGCTCAGGAGGGGCCTCTTAGCCCAGGGGTTTGCCCCGGGGGGGTGCGAGGGCTTGAAGTAGGAGAGACCAGCGGGAAGGGCAGGGAGCCAGGAGCAGCCCGGGGAAACGTGCACACACACCAGGGCGCGGACACGCGGAGAGGAGTCACGACGAGCACGTGAGAGCCAAGCCGGCAAAGGCTCTGTGGGATGTGAGGTTGTGGGACGTGAGATATGATGCTGGGGGCGGGGGTGGGGAGTGGGGGGGAGGAGGAAAGGCGGGTGTCATTAGGGAAAGATGCTGTTTATTTTGCAGGAGACGGCATCGCCCTGCAGGGGGGAGGGGGGGGCAGAGGAGGCCCACGTGACTCCCCCAAGGGCCCCGAGGGAGACCAAATCCCCCAGGGGCCCCTGGAGAGAGGCTGGATCCGGGCCTGCTCCCCCCACGCACCCTGCTCCCACAGACGGGTGAGCCCAGGGCCCCGGGCCCTCCAGGCAGAGACCTGCAGGAGCCCCAACTTCTGGCGCCCCCTTCCCACCCCGAGTCCCCGGGGCCAAAAGCAGGGAGGCGCTCGCAGGGAGGGCTGGCAGCGGGGTGGGGAGCGCCCGCAGCCCTGCAGCGGTGACGGTGACGGTGACGGTGACGGACAACCTCGCTCCCCTACCAGCACAGGGAGGAGGTGTTCTAACCTCCGGAAACAGCGTGAGGGGAAGGGAAATCTCAGCCCCCAGCGGTGACGCTCTGGCGTTTCTGGGGACTCTCGAGGTGCACGGGCAAGAGGAGCAGCTTCAGGGCTGGGGGAACACACCCCACAGGTCCACAGAGGGGCAGCCCTGAGGCGGGAGGGGTGGCCTCAGGGGGCCGCCAGCAGGAACTTGCAGCGCAGAGAAACCCCAGCAGCGCCCCTGCGTCCTGCTGTCCCCCTGCCGCCTTGGTGTCCAGCCCCGTGCTCGCCGCTCCCCACAGGCTGGGGCCTGCGAGGGGTGGGAGGGCTGGGGCGGAAAACCAGCCCGGGGAGACTGGGCTCCCGCACTGCTCCCAATGTGACCCCAGGGCAAGCGGGTGGCCTCACCGAGCTCGGCCACGTGGGCCCCATGCACCCCAGGGACGGTCCCTGAGCCTGAGGACTGAGCCCCTCCCCCCAGTTCCCACCCCAAGCAACTACTACAGAAAAGGCTCTGCTGCCTGAGGGGGAAAGGGGGCGCCCAGACAGGACAGGCCCCCCAGGGCACCGCCTCACACAGCCTCGGAGGGTCTGGAGGCCACCAGTGCACCATGACCTCTGGCTCCCCATCCCCAGGGTCTGGCTGCAGCGGGCCCAGGGCACCTGCTGACCTTGCCAGGGCAGACCGCACAGCCGGGAAGGGCTGCCCAGACGTCACAGTGCAACACCGCTGTCACCCAAGCCACAGCCTGAACCCTGGGCTCCGTCCGGACACTGAAACTCTAACCCGACTCATTCATTAGACACACAATTACCGAGTGCCCGCCTTGTGCGGGGTCAGCGGCCCTCGCCCGGGCCCAGCCCGGAATCTGAGGAAACCACAGGCCAGGCACCCTGGCCTCCAACAATGACCCTTGGATCTCGGTGACCCACACTGTCCTCGAGGCTATTTTGGGGCCAAGTCGCTGGCCTGCTGGTGGCATCTCTCCAAGGGGACATCTCACAGGTGGTAAGATGATGCCACAGCCAGCACGTCTGGCCAGCCAGGCAGCAGGGCCACGTCTGTCTGGGGGCCTCCATGGAGCAGGGGTCGGGCTCTGGGAGCCAGAGTGGGGTCACCGTGAGGAAGTGATGACAAGGTTGTGGAGCAAGGAGGGGTCTGAGCCGAGAGGGAGCGCGGTAGTTCTCCAGCGGCTTGGCCAGGTCACATGCGGGGAGCCGGGGAGTGTGGGCAGAGGCAGGGACAGCCCCCCAGGGCCGCCAGCTGGCCAGCAGTGGAACAAGAGTGTCTGGCATTGGCAGGGCGCTTACGGCCTCAGGACGGCCTCAGGAGGGACTCAGGTGAGCGGGGCTCCCGGTGACCCCTGACCTCTGGTATGTAACCCCCACCCCTTGAGCCCAGAGGCCTGTGGCAGCCACAGGGGGCAGGGGGGCTGGAAGGGGGCCCACCAGCACCAAGCCTGGAGATGCCCGCAGCCCTGGGGACTCCTTGACTCAGATTCCTGACCCACAGGAAGTGTGACACAATGACGCGTGCCACTGTAAGCTGCCAAGTTTGGGATGACTTGTCACACAGCGATAGCTGACTACCGCAGAGAGGGGAGGGAGCCCGGAGCAAAGGAAGAACCTTCAGGAAGGTAAAGGGAGGATCAGGACGGGAGTCAGCAACTCAGCAAACAGATCTGCTTCTACAGAAAAGCCAGAAATCCAGGTTTAGGTGGGAAGTCCCCCCGAGCCCCACCCGCCTCCTGACCTCGAGACACAGACGCAGATGCACCCCCAGCCCCCCCCCCCCCCGGTACCCCCCACAGCCTACTTCCCTTCAAGCCAGGCCCAAGGTCACCTCTGTCCCAGACCGCTGCGGGCAGGCACAAGTGGGCGCCGTGCAGGGTCTGGTCCCGTCCCCTGCCCTTCTGTTGGGGTCCTGCGGATCCTGTGGCCATCTCCTCCTCAAGGGCCCTTCGGACTCAGTCATTTCGGATTTCGACTACGTATCTGTCCTCACATCTGCGACAGGTGACGAAGGGTGGGATGGCCTGACTTCTCTCAATCTTACGTGTGTTCACATACGTTGACTTTTTAAGAGCTGGCCTAAGATGCTTTACAACTTAATTTAGATTTAATTCTAATGTTAATTTAAAATAAATTGAAAGCTTATTTTTAGGAGACCCACAGGGATGCAAAAAGTCTCAAAAAGGGGACTGGCTTCAGGCAAACTGCCCACGAGTGACCTGCTGGCCGGGTGGCTGGGGCACACGGCAGGCTGACGGCACAGGGCACCTGCCCCACTGGGCAGACCCGGCAGGCCCTGTGGGCTCCAGAGTCCAGCTCCTTCCCCGCGTCCTGCGCAGGGTGAGGAGGGCCGTGCACTGAGGCCAGGGACGTAGGGATCTGTTGTCAGCACCCCCAGAAGATGCCGCGGAGGCCAGAAGGGAGGTGGGAGCCCCAGTTCCTCCCTCACCTGACTCACATCCCTGCCCGGGGCCTGAAGCCGCAGCCTGCAGGCCGCCAGGGCCCCGGGGAGCGCCGCCCGGCGAGGAGGCGCCCGGGGTTGGTGCCACACGGTGCCTTCCTGAGCACACGTGCCAAGGCTACAAGGGTGCAGGGCCGGGACGTGAGCGCGGGCCTGGGAGGGAAGCGTGATGGGCGGGAGGGACCTGAGTGAGTCGCACAGGCTGGGGTGGAAGGTCTACAGGGCACAGGGGGACACTGGCGGCCCAGGGACCACCTGGAGCTCCGGGCTCTCCCCCCCCCCCCCGGCGGGTGGGCGGTGCAGGGGAGGGGGAGTCCGAGCCGCCTCCAGGGGTCACACATCTCCAACCCAGCACCTGGGGCCACGACACAGCCAGGCTGGGGGGCAGCAGCCCACCGGGCCTCCCAGCAGATGTGGGGGGCCGGCTCCACAGACAGACTGGGCTGGGGCTGCCCTGCAGAGTCAGAGGAGGGAGGGAGGGAGGGGGAAGCAGAGAGGGAGCGGGGAGGCCGGCGCTGACCTCGAAGTTCCTGGGCCTCATGTGCTCAGTGAGGATCCAGGGGCAGAGGACAGAGCCAGCAGCGGGTGGGTGACCCTCCCCACCTGCAAGTCAGTGGCCTGCGACCTCCCTAGGGGTCTCCCCAGCCTCACGCTCATTGGCCCAAATCAACCACAGGTGTGGGCGGGGTCAGGGTTTGGAGGCACAGAAAACGGGGGAGCAGGAAGGAGGCCACGCAGGGCACATCTGCGGTGGGGCAGGGCAGAGGGCTGGGGACTAGGACGGTGGCAGCCGGGGACAGAGGAGCAGATGTCTGGCCCCCGTCCCACTAGCATCTCGACGCACAGAAAGGAGGCCCTCCTCCCTGCTGACCGCCCGCCCGGGACCTGGCCCAGGTCATCTGCCCAGTTCCCCGGGGCCGCCCTGCCTCTGGCCTCGGACACTCCCTGTGGTCTCCAGAGAGAGACGCCGGCTGCCCCATGGGGCTCTAGGACCTGCAGGCAGGTCGCTCTGCTCACCCCAGGGGCTGCACCTCTGTCCCCACGAGGTCAAACCCCCATGAGAAGCCCCAGACACATCCATGAGCCCCACCCCACTTCCATGCCTACAGCCCCCAGAAGCGAGAGCCCACCCCGGTGGGCCATGGCAGGACCCCAGTGCCAGGGTGCAGGAGCCAGAACCCCTTTCCTATCTCTGTGGTCAAGACCACAAGACCTCAATGGAGAAGGGCTGGGGGGGCTGTGACCCATGAGGGAGGGGCCCCAAGTGCTTCCCTGCCTGTCCCCCGGGGAAGCAGCCCCTCCTGCAAGACCCAGGCAGCACCTTCTCTGCAGGCCCCTGGGCGCATCCTGGGCCGGGGTGTGCACACGTGTGTGTCCGGCCAGCTCCAACGGGCTCCTCGGGGACAGAGCAGGGGCCCCCAGCTGTCAGAAAGCCTGCGCACGCACGGCCAGTCCCGCCACACACACCTCCCGGGCCAGGCGTCCGGCCAGAGAACCAGGAGTCAGCTCCCAGGGCTCGGGGCCACAAAGCACAGTGGCCTGGGGTGAAAGGCCTGCCCCCACCCCCGCATGGAGACGCCACGGAGGGCATGGGGTGAGACCCCCGGCCCCGCCTGGGGGGCTCCCTTGTCTCTCCAGGGCCCTAATCTTGGCGAGGGGGAGGTTTGGCCCCACCCCATCCGACTCCACCTACAGCCACAGGGGAGGGGAGGGCAGCCCTCCCCAGCTCCCCCCCCTCACCCACCACTGCCCTATGACTCCGGTGAAGCCTCTGGCCTCTGCCCCCAGCCCCCGCCTCCAGGTGGGACTCTAACAGGGGGACAGCTCACTCTGCCAATCTGTTTAGCTCCGACACTTTTTAATATGTGGCGCACACAGCTTGGGAGCCTCTGCAAATGACAGGAGATGCTTCTGGAAGATGAGGAGACGCTGATCTGGCCCCTGGGAGGTGGCCACACAGGCTGGGGACACGCAGGGGGCACTGCCAGCATGCATGTCCCACTCAGCCCCTACTCAGGTAGGGGGACAGGGCACCTTGGTTTTCCAAAAGAGACCAAGGGTCAGGGCAGACCCTGGCATGTCTCCCATCCCTCTCCCCCTAACTCGGACCTCCCAGAGACGGTCCTTATCTGCCCCTTTCTCCGACGTGGCTGTGAAATCATGGGAGGAAAACCAAACGGGGCCGTCCTCACTCCCCCAGGCACATGCGTGCCACCCCGGCAGGGCACACGTCTCTGCCTGGGGGCCCCCACCACCCTGGGAGGCCCAGCCCCGGCCGGCCGGGGGGGGGGGGGGCACACCCGGGAGGACACCCACCCCGCCGGCAGTGGGCAGGGGCTCGTGCACCGGGCAGCCAGGAGGTCAGGGCCAGAGACGGGCTGGAGGCCCAGGGAGCCCTCCCGGGAAGGACAGGTGGAGTCTGAGCAGAACACGGCGGGGGTGGGGGCGGGGGGGGCCTGGGTGGAGCTGCCCAGCACAGGCACCCGGGGGCTCTGAGAACCTGAGGCCAGGACCCTCCGGGACCAGCTGTGTGACGAGGCCCGGGCAGCGGTGGCCGTGGAACTGGCTTGGGGGGTGGCGCCGGGGGGGGGGGGGGTAGCAGGGCAGGGAGCCCACTGGGAGTACTGGGGGCCGCTCTGGGAGCCACAGGGTGTCCTGCGGGAAGAGCTTCCAGGGTCCACGGTGAGACGGCAAGAGGGAGCTTGAGCAAGGCGGCCAGTCCCCTCCTGCAAGGGCGGGCCCCGAGTGGGCACCACCCTGGCCGGGCCGGAGCTCAAGGACAGAGCAGGTGGCGCGAATGGACACGGACCAGCGCGCACATTCAGGTCACCGGACAGCCGGCTCTCCCAGGGGCGCTGGAATGTGATTCCTTGAAGGCTGGTTGGGTGGGCACGTGCCACCTGTGGGCACGCGTGGGGCCCGAGGTGGGGGCAGCGCGGCCCCAGCCTGGGCTCCGGGCCCCAGCGGGCCTCCTCCTCGCTGTCAGCTGTGCTCAGCACTCGGGGGGCCGCGCCGCCTGGCCCTGGAGCTGCCTGTGGAAGGGAGTCCCTGGGAGGAAAGCCCCTGGCTGCCCCGGGGACAGGCCGAGGGACAGGCCGAGGGACCCAGCCAAGACCTGCCTTCCCAGAAGATGGCAGGGGCCGTTCAGTCCTTATGCAATTTGCCTCAGGCATCTCCATCTCTCTGTCTCTCTGTCTCTCTGTCTCTCTCTCTCTGCCCCAGGAAGGCACTGCTCTCAGGCCGCCCTGGGGCCCCAGCCAGCTGCTGAGAAGCCTCGATGGACAGCACCCGGGTCCTCTCCTCGGTCCCCCATTTCTGGAAACTTCCAGCGGAAAACCAAGTTCCTGCCCTGAGGCGGGGAGGGGCCGCTTCCTCTTTCCTCGGGGCCAGGCACACAGTGGGTCCCCCCAGCGCCCGGCACCGGCCTTCGCATCTGAAGACACTGGACTCTTTGTTGGGGGGCGGCGGGGGGGCAGGGAAGCCGACCCACCTGTTCCTTGTCTTCCCCTCCTCCCCCCACCCCAGGCCAGAATGAGAAAACCACTTCCTGGCTGATCCCATCTGGAACCTAATCGCCCGGACAGCTGCCGCGGCCCTCGATGCCAGCTCCTGGGCCCGCTCGGCGCTGGACGCCGCCCCGCGGCCGCCCTCGCCCCCCGCTCCTCCAGCGCCGTCCCCGTCGCCGTCGCCGGCCGGGCAGCTGCGCGCAGGGCCAGGGAGGCAGGATGTTATGTATTACAACCAACAGGGGCGGCCCACTGTCAAGCGGGCCCGCGTGATCTAAACGGTATATTATCCCATAAAAACGTCAGCGGGCAGAGCGGCAGAGCCAAGGTGCAGCGGCAGCGGCAGCCCCACCGGCCCCACCGAGCGCCGCAGGCACAGCTTCCTCGGGGCTGGGGGGAAGGGGTGGGGTGGGGGGAAGGGGGACCGGACTGGGAGAGGGGCTGGAGGGGAAGGGGCTGGGGGAGGGGCCAGGGAGGAAGGGCTGGGGGAGGGGGCTGGGGGCTGGAGGAGGGGGGTGGGACTGGGGGAGGGGCTGGGGACGGGGCGGGGGACAGGTTCTAGAGGCGCAGGCTAGCTTTGATTTTGTTGTTCCCCTGCAATCCCCAGTCTTTGGCCCCAGAGGTTAATGGGGAACAGGGGAACAGGGAACCGAGAGCTGCTCCCTGGTGGATGACAGGGGCGGGGGACATCAGACAGGTCACCTGTCTGCGTGCTGTGCTTTGGGGGGACTGTCTCCAAGGGGCATCCCGGAGAAGCCACCTCTCCAGGAGGCTGCAGGCCAGGACCAGAGGTTCGAGAACCTTCTCTTGACGGGTGGTGACGGGCCAGGCTGTCCTTGGACACCTGTCCTGGGGGGATGGTTTCTTCTGAGAAGCTGCCAGAAGTCACTCACAGGGTGTACACAGTGGACACGGCTCGGGCAAGGGCTAAGGACCCGAGGCCTGGGGAGCGTGCCCGCCGAAGGGCGTGAAGGGTCTTCTCGTGGGACTGATGACGGAGACCAGCCCTTCACGCAGGCCCTCGACGGGGAGACCGGGGCCCCTCTGAAGGACGGCACGTGCCTTGGGCTGAAATTAGGGGGCTGGGGGGGCGGTGGGAACCCCCGGGGGCTCTGCTCACGCCAGTCAAGACGGCGGCCACGCAGGGTCCAGGGTGCAGGGCAGCTCCCATCTGCTGGGGCCCAGAGGCCTCTCCCAGGGGGCTGTGCCTGCCCGTCACAGGGCGCTGCTGGGTGGACCCGGGGCGGGCTCCTTGGGCCTCCTGCCAGCTGTCCCCAGCGGGCCTTCTTCTCACCCCTGCCCACTGTGCTCCAGGAGGTGCCACCAAGGCCCCCCTCCGCCCATGCAGAAGCACTAGCTGGGCAGTCTCTGTGCTGGGGACTCCCCCCACCCCTGGAGCTGGACCGGGGGCGTCCTGGGAAGCGTGGTCTTTCAGGAGTTTAGGAGGGCCCGCAGAGATCTCCTGGGGGGGGTTCCACTGAGGCACAACCAAGGAACAGAAGAGAGCAAAGCGGGGGGTGCTCTGACCCTAATCCCCTGGTGGAAACTTAACATTCCTGGAAGTGGCTGAACACGGACATCTGCCGCCTGAAGACACCAGCCAACAACGCTGCATTTCCGGCCTCGGGTCCTCCCTGCAGTGGCTTCTCCAGCAAGCCGACCAAACTCTTACTTTGGCGGGGAGACCTGACAACTCCCTAGAGAGGAAAGACTTCCACCCTCCTGCCCCCACCCAGTCCTGTCCTGTCCTCCTCCTCTGACCACTGACCCCAGACACCAGGAGAGAGAAGCGCCAGCAGGGGACAGGGGTGCTACCTGCCCGGCTCCGGGAGAGGCTGCAGCGCATCCCGCACGCTCTGGCACATTATTTATGCTCACAGCCCGCTCTGATGACATATGTAAGTTGACAGCGAACATCCTATCAACTTGCTGGAGTGTATCTTGATTGTTAAAACACACTCTTAAAGGTGTACGATCATTTATCAAATTAAAATAGCCGCACCTTGCCTGTCTCTTTCCGGCCGCCCCCGACGGCCCCCTCCCTGCCGGCAGCCCCCCTCCTCCTTCCACCTCCTAGGCATCCGGCCTTTGCACCCAGGCCCTCCTCCTCAGGAGCCTGGAGGGACCCGAGCTCCCAGGGACCCCAGGCCCGCCGCCCCCTCCCCATCCCGCCCCAGGCCAGGGCAAGCCCACTAATCGCCAAGAAGTGACAAACGCCAGAAGCCCCACCAATTAAATTTAAACTCATGCAAAGCTCAGTGGCCAGTAAATTATTATTTTTATTAGCTTGAACCAAGTTCCCGTAAGAGAGAAAGTCAACTTGCTCCCATGAATGGCTCTTGTATAATTTATTTAACTCTGTGCTCTTTGCCAAAGCCTGGAATATTTTTAGCTCGTTCTGTTGTTGGATTTGGCTTTTTTATGTGTGTTTCTGAGGGGTATTTTTAGCCTCATCCGTGTTATTCTAACAGACTCCTATGCGTTCGGTCCTGTCTGTGCGGGCTGCTGAACCCAGTCTCGAAGCAGAGGAGGGAGATTTCTAAGAATAACCGGGCAGTGTTTGGGGGTGCGTGTGTTTTCCTGGGGAGATGGGCTCTCCGTACCGGGCCGCTCCCCGCCTCGCGGGCTAATTCGCTTTATTACTCACGTGACCTGAATATTCCTATAGGAATATCCTTATGGGCGATAATCAGACACGGGCAGGCCGAGCCCCAGTGAGAGAAAACCCACATTCCAAAAATGGCTTCGGCGGGGCCGCCGGGGTTCCCGGCTCTGCAGCGGGCGGCCGCTTTGATGTCTGCTTCTGTCACTTCCAGAGCAGGATGGGAAGAGTCTTCAGAAAGTAACTCTTTTCACACCTACTTAATGTTGGTAACTGTTGCAGAAACACCATCGTGTCATTGAGTTAATGAGGTATTTACGAAAATGTATTTTTTCTCCTTTACAAAAAAATATCACATGACGAGGGAGGGGGAACCTCTGATGGGGTCTTTTCACACTAGGAAATTATCTTTTTTTCCTCCAGTGTGTTTTGCTTTCTTTCTTTTGGAGGCTGGTAATCAGGAGCACGTTGAGCGGCGGAGGAGTCGGCCGAACCCCCGACAGAAGGGACCTGCCGCCCTGCTCCTTCCCAGCGTCCCCCCCCCCCCACCCGCAGCACCTGGCTTCCAGGCTGGGCCACGTACACCCCAAAAGACACGAGAGAGGAGGCAGAGAGGAGGACCCAGCCCACAGCCAGATCGCGGAAAAGCAAGACCCGCGTGGGCACCTCCGCCTGCCTTGGGGAAGGGCCGGGTGCTTCTGGAAGGCTTGGCCTCAGGGGGGATGGACGAGGAGGATGAGGGCAGGGCCCGGCCGGCCGGAAGAGGGGGTGGGGGCCGGCCTCTCCCAGGCCCGGCGCCTCTTTCTTAAGCGCCTTTCTTAAGTGCCGGGAGAGGCGCGGTCCCCAACCGCTCCAGGCAGTAGTGCTGATGAAAAATCTTGGGTTGATGCGTTGTTGATTTTCCTTTTTTTTTCCCCCCTAGATTTCACAGCTTTGCCTCCGGACCATCTGTATTAGAGACAAAATCTAACACTGCACTAAAAATAATGATTCCAAACATTTTAATTGCACCTTTTGGTGACAAGGTTACTGGAACAGCACTTTACCATAAAACCCTACAGCCCGATTACAAAGCTACCAGCACTTTCATTTTTAGACAGACAATGAAAGAAGCCCTGGAGCCCAACGTCCCATCAGGGTCCTCAGGCTGACATCCTGAGAGCACTGGGTGGGGCGGGACCGGCGGGCGGGCGGGCGGGGGCAGGGAGCCTCTGGGCCCAGCCCGGTGGCCGCGCCAGGGATGAGCCGCCCTGGGAACGCAGGGACTCCACCCGGCCGGCGGGACCCGACTCCCCATTAGACCTGGACACAGGAAGAAGCTGGGAGCGATTCTCCTTTCAGCGGGGCCGTCGCAGCGGGGAGGGGCGGCGGGGCTGCCGGCAGCCTTGGCCTGGCCTGCGGATCGGAGGCCATCCGCGGAAATGGGCAGAAAGTCCGCCAAACTAGCCATTTGGAAATCCGCACACAAATGGGGAAAAATTTTTTTAACTTAATTATACTTTTTTTCTTTCTAAACTAGATCATATATGGATACAGACCAAAGCAAAGTGATCTGGGGTATAATTCCTTAAAAAAAAAATTGATGTAGCTAAAATTTAAAAACCAATACGATATTCTGGCTTTCAGCAATTTCAAAAGGCTTTCAGCGGCAGATGTTTCTAGCTGGACGCCCGTTCGGCCAGCCTTTCCGTCACTAATGGGTCGGACACCTCCAAGCACAATAGGTCTCTCTGGTCCCCCAGGGGGGTGGAAATGGCCTCCAGGAACAAGGAACACGTGGCCCTCCGGCCCCCCTCTGAGGGTGCCCTGGGGACCTCCAGCGCCCCCTAGAGCACCCTGCGTAAGGGGAGGCGGGCTGAGTCTAGGTCAAGGACACAGACCAGGCCGGCGCCCACCCAGGATCTCCAAACCCAGCATGGCCTCTGCTCCAAGAACCACGTGGTCAAACTTGGAATGAGCAAGACAATGGTTCAGGCCACCCGACCACATTCCCACCTGACTTGGTGGTGCCTGCATCGGGCAAAAACAGCAAGAAAGGGACATGGCGGCTGACCGAGACCCGGCCCGGCTGTGGGTTGATGAGTGGGGACAGGGGAGCTGACGGGGAACCCCACCTGGCTGTGCCTCCCCAGAGAGGGATGGCCCTGGGGAAGCCTCGGCGTCGGGGGCCCTTCTAGACCCTTGTTTCGGCGGCGATGCTACTACCTGCCCGGCTAGCCCGCATGGCGGGCGGGGGGGGGGCAGGGGTCTGGGGGTGCAGCTGCTTCCTCCCATCCCCCAACCTGCAAGCTCAGCCTGCCCACCCTCAGCAGAGGCTGCAAGGCTGCAGCCAGGAGAAGGGGCTGGGAGGGAGGCCGCACCGTCCCCGCCGCCAGCTCGCGCCCCAGCCCCAGCCGCAGCCGCAGCCCCCCAGCGTGGGCTGAGCTGGGTGGGCAGCAGCTCCAGCGCAGAGGCAGGAGAGACACTTAACTTCAGGGACAGCCAGGACAGATATTTTTAAATCACCAATTTCCCAAGCAAGTACGTTTCCTCTTTCGAGTTATAAATCTAGAGAGGAGAAAAGAAGAGGGCAGAACGAGGGGAACAGCAGGAAGAGAAAGAAGGGCGGCCTCGCCGAGGGCGCGAGGGCTGGCGCTGCAACAGGAAGCACCTCTCGCGCGGGGCTGAGTCTCGGAGAGCCGGGGAGCCCAGCCCCTACCCTCCTGCCTCCTCCGTCCGAACTTTCTGAACCTCCACGCTAAAACCCTATTCGTAATTAGGCAATTTTGCATATTTTTTTCTTTTTAGGAAATTTATATTTCCCTTCCCGACTGCCCTCCCTCCTGACATCCTCCCTTCTCAGCCCGGCTCTTCCATCCGTTTTAATCCACACACTAATTGTAATCCCATTAAAGCAGATATAATTTTATTAGTATTCACAGTTCATCAAGCTAGCAATAATAACTGTTACTGCCAAATTAACAAACAAACAAACAAAAAAAAAAGCGGCAATGTTTCCGATGTTTGGAACACACTGTAAACAAAAGCCAGCCGGCCTCCGAGGCTGACCAGCAGGTCCGCACACCAAGCCCCAAACCACCCCTGCCAGCTCGGAGGGCGCCGGCCGGTGACCTCCGGGGTCTGCTGGAGGCGGCGGCCCCCTGGCTCCCCGCGGCCCAGCTCTGCTTCTCCCGTGACCCAGCTCAACGGTCACATCGGGGCGGCCCCGGAGGGGTCAGGGTCGCTCCGGAGGCCCGGGTCAGCCCTGCCAAGGACCAGCCCTCTCCGGAAGGGGAGGGGGGGACACTCAGGAGATCTCTCGGAGCAAACTGGCAGCGCGCTCGCCTGCACCGAAATCCCAAGGCAGCTCCCCGGGCCCGGGCCTGGGGCCGCCAGCCTGGGCCGCCAGCCTGGGCCGCGCTCCGGCGCGCTCGGGCCGGCGTTAGCAGGATACCAGAGGCGCCTGTCAAAGCACACGCAGCCCCTGCAAACCCATTCTCACCCTGACACTTCAAGGCTTTATATAGAAACAGGATTTGCTCGTCTTACCGCAGCAGTGCCCATTAGCGCTCGCCCCGCGCACACCGCCCTAATCCGCCGGCCGCGGGCCCCCCGCCCCCCGTCACAACAGCCGTTTTGTTCCCGCAGAAAGCGCCTCGTTGTCCCAGCCCCGGAATGTCTTAAGGATGTGAATGCAGCATGCAGAAAGGAGGTTTCCGGGGAATTTAGCTTTTTTTTTTTTTTTTTCCTCTTCCCCTAACCCCCTGCAGGAAGGGGTGGGGGAGGGGGGCCGGAGGGGAAAGGCTTTATTTTTAGCCGGCCCCGGGGCTGCCCCTCGGAGACCCCGGGGACCCCGGGGAAGGCCGGTGCAAACCGCGAGGATCCGCCTGGGGCCTGGGGCCTGGGGCCCGCCGCCGGCGCCCGGGCGGGGAAATGAAACCGAAGGCGGCTCGGCGAGCGCTCGGGGCGCAGGAGGGGCGCGCGCCCGACCCCGACCCCGGCCCCGGCCCCGGCCCCGGCCCCGGCCCCGGCCCCGGCCCCGCGCCCCGCGCCCCGCGCCCGGCACTGACCTGCGTGCGAAGCCATGGGCAGCGGCGACGGGAAGTACTTTCCGGGCTGGAAGTGCGCCGCGGGCTGCGCGGGGGGCCCGGCCGGGGCCAGGCGCGCGGCGGCGGCGCTGCGGTGGCCCAGGCTCCCGCGCTCCGACAGCAGATGCGGCGGCGGCGCGAAGTCGCGTCCATCCATGCCGGGCCCCGGCCCCGGCCCCGGCCCCGGCCCCACGCCGCCTCCGGGGATCAGCGCGGCCGGGGCCCGGGGGCGGCTCGGCGCGCGCGCGGGCGGGCGGGCGGCGCGGAGGAGGCGGCGTCCGGGTCACCGGCGGGGCGGGGGCCGGTCAGCACGCCGGCGGGCTGGGGTCCTCGGAGGGCGGCCGCGCGCCGGGCCGGCGGCCGCCGTGCGGGTCCATGGTCTGCGGAGGCAAAAGCACAAGACACTCGGTGACTCGGGGGCTCGGCTCGCCGGGGTCCTCGCCCGGGCCCGGGGCGCACCGGCCGCCCGCGCACGCCCCGCGCACACGCACCGGCCCGGCCGCGCTCGGCCCCTCGGAGCCCGGGGCAACCCGGCTGCAGCGCTCGCCGCTTCCCCTTCGCGTCCCCGCGGGTCCCTGCGGCGAGGGCGCCGCGGCAAGAGGCTGCTGGCTCCGCTGGGTGATAAAAACCCAAATCTGCGAAGCCATCACGCACACACACACACACACACACACACACACTCGCACGCACACCCTCCCCCTCCCCCGCTGCCCGGAGGTGTCTGGAGGAAAGGCCTGAGGTCCACGCTCGCCTCGCCCCCATTCCGAGGTCCAGCTTTTACTACATTCCGCTTAACCGAATAACCATGCTAATTAAGCGAGTAATTTTATTGATTGTAACTCAAGAGTTTTTTTTTTTTATAACCTTCTCTTTTCTGCACTTCTCCCATCCCCCCATGCGTCTTTCGGCCCATTCTTTAGAACCCGCCGCCCCCCCCACCCACCCAGGGGGACAACCCTCCCCACCCACCCACCCACAGCACCGAGGCAGGGCCTGGGGCCAGCTCCGCCGATCCCAGGAGCCTGCGTCCCCTGCCCGGGTCACCTGGGCGGCCACGCCGCAGTGCCCGGCCCGGCGGACCCGGGAGCTTCCCAGCGAGGCTGGAACAATTACCCCGCCCCCCAATCCAATTCGCCCAGGATCTTCCTCTGCGGACCGGGGGCTTTGGGGCGGCGTGGGGGGTGGGGGTGCCAAATGCTCTGAGGCTCAGAATTTGTTCCCTCTTAGCGCCCCAAATCGGCCACAGAATTTCTCCCTGCAGTGCCAGCCCGGGGTCGCCAAGCTGCACGCGGGGGTCTGCGGCGCCAGCACTGCCCACAGCCCCAAGCGACCTTCGCCCCAGCCCAGTCTCAGCCACCCCGGGGCTCAGTCTTGGGCTTCCACGTCCCGGCTGGGCCGCCCAGAAACACCCCCACCTCGCTTCTTCCAACCCCCACCCACCCAGGGGAGTGCACCGCCGGGCTGCGCGGGGAACGCGGGGCAGGCAGGGCAGGCGGCGGACACCGAGAAGCCGCACGCCCGTGTGCCCGCGTGGACCTCTTTCACTTTGCATATTTCCCCTCATTTCCTAAATCCGCAAAGCTGCATTGTTTGGGTGTTTGCTATCACCTCCAACAAAAGGGAGATGGGTGGTAGGCTCAAGATCCTTGATTGTGGACCGTGCAGAAAACCTGATTTTTTTTATTTTTTATTTTATTATTTTTTGCCGTCCCACCATGACAGCAGAGCCACGGAGATGTTTTCCATTTCGTGAATACCATTTTAAATTGCTATATTTAATGCTACGAGTTCGACAGCGTCTTATTTGCAGACTATTTTGTGTTTGATTTAATCTATAACCGAAAACATAATGTATTAAGTGAATACATATTTGCTCAGCTGATAAGCTTTTTTAATATTTATTCGGAGAACTTTTGCATTGTAAATAAATGGGACCCAGACAGAGTCCTCTTTGTCTCTCAACTTCCTACAAAGGGGTTTGGGGTTCCCTCGCCTCTAGGGATCGCCAGCTCTCTCCCCCGGTCTAACAAATCACTCGGCGCGCGGCGGCTCGGGCCTGCACTGCAAAGCGAGCGCCCAGCCGCCAGGGCCCAGGCAGCGCCGGCGAGGGGGCAGCCCGCGCCGGGGTCAGGGGAGGGGCTGCCCGGGCCGGGGGCCTCGGGCCGGACAAAGGGAGGGCAGGAGGGGAGGGAGGTCTGGAGCCTGCGGCTTCAAAGGCGCCGAGGGCCCGGGCTGCGCCCGCGGGGGTGCAGGGCTGCCGGGCGGCCTCCGGGGAGTCGTGTGCGCTACGCTTTTGTTTTGTGGGATTTCTTTTTTTCCGGTAAAGAGATTTCAGTTCTGCCGAGAAAGCGCGAGCCGCTCGCGGTTCTCGGGACGCGGGCTGGGCGGCCGGCAGCAGCCGTCATGGTCCACCCGCGGCGGGCGGATCGCGGGCCCCGCAGCCCGCCAGACTTTTTCCGCAGCTGGGGGAGAACTGCAGTCGCCCGCCTGTGCAGCCGCGACCTCCCCGGGCTGGAGGGACTCCCCTTTGTGCTCCCTGCTCGCGGGCACAGGCCGCGCAGCGCCTCCCCGCCGGCCTGCGGAAGCCAGGCCGAGGCGGGCGCGGGGCGGGGGCGCACGGCCTGGGCTCGGAGCCCCGGAGCCCCGGAGCCCGCGCCGGCAGGCCCCCTCCCCCCAGCTCCGGAGAGGCCGCGGCGGAGGTCGGCGCCGCAGCCCCGGGCCTGGCCGCGCTGGGGGAGGGCCGGGCCGGGGGCCGCGCGCGGGCCGGGGACACCATGACTCGGGCATTTTGGAAGGAACCGCACTTGGGAACGCCGGGCCGGCGGGGCCCGCTCCCGGAGCCGCCGTCCCCCCTTGGCGTGGCTCGCGCGCCCCTCGCTCTGGGGCTCCTCCAGGTCGCCTCCGGGTTGAGCCAAAGGACTAAAAGCCCCACGGCCGCATCTGCCGCCCTCGGGGGACGAGCACCCCCTTCGGAGCGCCTTCCCCGGCGCCGTCTCCTCGCGCGCGGACGCCGTGGGGCCTGCAGGCCGGGCTGAGCCAGGGGCGCACGGGGGCGCGGGCTGCTCGGGCGCCGCCGCACAACCCGCTCCCTGCGAAATGGCCTCGCCCGCCCCCGCGGGAGGGGATCGGGGCCCCGGGCCGCGCCGGGACCCGCGTCCCCAGGGCGCGCTCCCCCGCAGACCCCGCCGGGAGGGCCGGGGCCCGGGACCCCGGCCCGGGACGCCCCGCTGCGCTGGCCTCGCCGCCCCCTTCTGCGTCCAGCATCCCCCACCCCCCAGGAAAAGAATTTCTGAAATGCTCTGCAGTGAGTCAGGCTCTGGAAAGCCAAGCCCGAGAGCGCGCTCGCCCGTCCCCGCCCCGGCCCCGCGCCCGCACCCAGCCGGCGGCCGGAAAGCCCCTGCGGCCAGCGGCCCGGGCCCCCGAGCCACCCCGCGCCGGCCCGTTCCCAGCGCGGCTGAGCGACCGGGCGGGGCCGAGCGGAGCCGCTCGGGGGAGGGAGCGAGGCGGGGTGGGGGGGGGCGAGCCACCGGGGCTCGTCCGCGGTCTGCCGGCGCCCGGGTCCCCGCCGACCGTCCGCTTGCAGCCACCCGCGCGCTCCGCGCTGGACGCAGCCCGGCCGTCCCTGTCCTGTCGCGATTATTTATTTCTAATGCTGGGTGTCGATCGAGACAACAAGCGCTCAGAGCAAAGCAAGGACGCATTACGGGGGGGGGGGGGGGGGGAGGGGGGGCGGAATTTCAAACCGATCGATACGATTTTTCAGAGGAAAAAAAAAATCGCCCTTATATATATATATATATCTATAGTCCATCTTAAAAAAAAAAAAGAAGCCTACTCGACATTATAACGGAATCTTAAAAAGGGAAGATATATCTTTCTCAACATCACAACCCTGAATCTCTTGCTAAAGAGGAAAAAAAAAAATGTAAATCCCCGAAGCCGAAATAAAAAAATAAAATAATAAAAATACAAAAACAAAAAAAAAAAAATGAAAGCAATTTCAGTTACTTACTGGAGGTTGTTTCCTGGATACAATTGAATGCAATACAATTAAATCAGTAAATGTGACTTTGTTTTGTATTCCTATTGGTATTTTCAATGTGCTGACTGTTGCACTGTAAAGGCACCGCTTCCACAACAACGACTCTAGCGAGCCCATCCAGAGCGGCTCTCAAACCTGCAGCCCGGCGCGGCGAGCCACGGGCCCTGCATACTAATAAGCTCGTGCCACTCAGCCCCGAGCAGCGGGCGCGCTGATTGGCCGCGCCGCCCTCCGCGGCCGGGAGCTCGTGCCACTCATTCGGCGTAAACAGGCCTCCCAATAGGCTGGCGCGGGGCCAGGGAGCTGCCAATCAGGGAGCAGCAGGGCTACTACTGAGCCCGATGGCGCCTAATTCAAGCCCGGCGACTGCGCAGCTCCTCTGCGCAGATCGTTGCTGCTGAATGGGAATGCGATGGCGCAGGGCGGGAGAGCGAGCGCGGCGAGTGGGAGCGCGTGTCCGCGCGCAGGGGACGCTTTTCCTTTTCCTTTCCTTCCTTTTCCTTTCCCCTTTTTAATGCAATCCAGCAGGTCTCGCGTTGGCCTTCCGGTGCATCCAGGCCGGGACGAGAAACAGCAGCGCCCGCGAAGGCAGATGTTTTTGTTCCTACCTGGGACCGGCCTGGCAGGTGGCTGAACCGTGCGCACGTAGGCCCGACCTCGGCGCTGAGGCCTCCTCGGCTTTGCGGCCCCTCCACCGCTCCGGACCCTGGGCTGCTCGGAGCGAGCCCGGGGATGCGCGCTCGCCGGAGGCCCGGACAGCGCGCGTGGGCCCCCGGAGTCACCTGCCTGGCCGCCTCTCCCCCAGCCTGCCCATCACACCTCGGGGACTCCGTCCTGCATCTCTGGCCATCTACCTGCAACTCCCATTTTCGTCTCCCTCGGCCGTCCTTTGCCACGGAGCACCGACCTAAATGAAATACGGGGCTGTAAGGCGAAGACAAAGATTGCCCTTTTCTTCATCTGCAGCTAGATTAAAAAAAAAAAAAAAAAAAAGCGTTCACCTTGATATGCACAGGGCGAAGACCCTGCACGGTGTTTCTCGGTGCCACTCTTCTGCATCTCCGCTCCATTCTTCCCGCAATTGAAAGGAGCCACTGAACGATTGTCTTCCTCGTTACGAGACGCAAAGCACTTAAAAAAAAAAAAAAAGTCTCCGAATAAATATTTCTGTTGGAATGTGGTTTCCCAACAAAATGCTATTTATTCTCGGGGAGTCCAGGTGGTGTCTCAGTAGTGATGGGTGCATTATTCTTGCCCCCTCTTTCTCATTGTGAGTCTCGGCCCCCACCTCTGGGGGACCAAAAAAAAAAAAAAAAAGGATATTTGTTTTGTTAGATGCTGACAAACGCGTGCACACGCATTACGGCTCCTCCAGCGGCTCATTCCGACGGGGAAGCGAAGGGGTTAAGCCCGGGGCCTTCTGTTGTCTCCTTCCTTTCCCGCCCCCCCGCCCCCCCGCCCGCTCCCGCGGGACCGCCGGGATTGGCTGGCGCGCTGCCAGCGGGCTGTCCATCACCGAGTGTAAACAAGGCGCTGATTGGCTGTTGTCCAGTCCGCACTGGGCCTCCTGAAAAAAGCAATTACTGGCTCCGCGGTTTCAAGGCGCCCAAGGCCGCTTGATGAAAGGAGATAAGCTGGGGACAGTTTCCAGGACCCCCACGGGCCGACCCCGGCAGCCCGGGAGCCGAGGTGCGCCGCAGAGCCCGCGGATCAAAGGAATCCGGAGAGAAAGGGGAAGCAGGCGCACGGCCCGGGCCGGCCTTCCCCCGCGGGCACCGCTGACCTGGGGTTGGGGGGCCTGGGCTGCGCGCGGGGGCTCCGGGATGGGGCGGCGCGGCCGGCGGGGCGGCCCCGGAGAGCGCGGGGCGGGCAGGTAAGCGCGGGGACCGGCGGGCGCGGGCCGGGGCGCGCGGTCCCCAGGGCAGTCAGCGGCGAGCCCCGGCCCCCCCGCGCCCTGGCGGGTCCCCGGGCCCAGCCCTCGGAAACGACCCCGGGCGGCGCGCGGCGGCCGCGGGAGGAGAGGCGGCGCGCGGAAACCCGTAAGGCGCCTGCAGATCCGATTAGCGCGCGGCTATTCATTAGGCCGTGGGCGATTGAATTAGGGCCCCGTTGCGGACCCGGGGGGGCCGGGGGCGGCTCGGGCTGGGCGCGGCCCTCGGGGCGGGGGGTGGCTGGCGCGGACCACCGGGTTGGGCCGCGGCTTACGGCGGACCGAGGCGCGGCGGCGGCGGCGGCCCCGGCGGATGCGGGGAGGCCTGGGCTCCTGCGCTCCTGCGCCCCTGGGGTCCCGCCCCTGCTTCCCGCGCGCGTCCGGGAGAGGGGCCCGGCTCGGGAGAAATCGCTCTCACCCGGGGTGGGCGGGCGGGGGCGGCCTGCAGGGCTGCGGGGGACCGGGAGCTGCCGGCAGCGCGGCCCTGGGGCGCCCCTGGCTCCGGTGGCCTGGTGCGCGGTGCTGCCCGCTCCGTGCGCCCCGGGGCCCCCACCAGCTTCCGCAGCCCCCACCCCCCAGCCGGGGCCTCGGAGTCCCGACCCCCGCAAACGCCCCTCGCCCACAGCACGCAGCCCGCTGTGGTCCCAACCGGACTTCCCCATTGCTGACTTTCTCCAGTGAGGTTGTTTGCCGGCCCCGGAATCCTTTACATATATATATATTTAGGTTTTAAAGCTCTGTTTGGAGTTAAATATATATGTGAGCAAAATACATCTAAGAAAAGCGATCCTCCATCCAAGAGAGAGAAAACACTCTTGACTCTGGCGACTGGTGGAACCCTGGGTCTCTCCGAGCTCCCGGAGTGTGTCCCCGAGTGTGCGCCACCGCACTGCCGGGAGGGGACTCCTGGCCTCCAACCGCAGGGTCGGGAGTCGCGGCCGCTTCTGGTGTCCAGGATCCCCCAGCGTCCCCCAGTGTGGGCGCAGAAGGGCCCCTGCTGGGAAATTCCCAAACCCTACTTGCACCCCCCTGGGCAGAAGATTGTCTGAAGGTCCTGGAGCCTGATGGGCTCCCCCCCTCCTTGGGCAGCGCTGCAGACATGCTGGCTGCCCAGGCAGCCGCTGCAGATGGCAGCTGGGGAGGTCCCCCGCAGGTTGCAGGTCACCCATTCTTTGCAGCTCACCCTCACCAGATTACTAATTCAGTGGGGGAGAGCCTGCTTCCAGCTTCCAGAACCTCTCGAGTGCTGTGCCCTGCCCCTGGTGACTTGCATCCGGAGTCAGGCTGCAGGCCTGTGGAGGGAGGGCCTGCTGGCCTTGCATGTGCCAGGGCCTCACCGCTCCCTGCCCTCCTCTGCCCACCCCACCCTGCCCCCTCCTTCTTCCCCCAGCATCACTTAAAAAACAAATCTAGTAGGCTACCCCCCCCCCCCCCAGTGCTGTTTCAAAACAGTTGTTACAGCAAATAACCGCATTTGGACCTGCTGGATGGGGCAGGGTCTGGCGGCCTCCCAGCTCCGGCCCTGGGCCGCTAGGCAGCTCCCGCCGCGCCACCAACATAAGCTCCCCGTGTTCTCCCTTGAGGCTGGGGCCGGGCCACGTCTGGCTGGGAGCACTATCGGCTTCGAGCTTTTCACTCTCCCTGCTGTCCAGAGCTAACAAATGTTTTTAATTTTAGAGAAACATGGTGTAGGGATCTGCAGACTCGCCTTCCACGAGGGCGGCAGAGAAAGCCAGGGAGAGGTCAGACAGGAGACAAGAAGGGGTCCCGACGGGAGGCCAGGTTGAGCTGGCGTGTCCAGGGCTCTGCAGTCGCCTGCAGTTTCACAAGGGAATGGGCTCCCACAGCCCAGCAGCCCGCACGCCTGGCCCCAGCCTGGAACCCTGCCAGAGGCGTCCCTGAGCATACCCCCCTCCCCCGCGTGCTTCCTCCCTGCAGGAACCCCCGCTTCCACATGCCTCTCCTGGCACACACCACTCCTGGCTTACCCTCTGGCCTGGGAAGAAGATAAACAGATGCCCGAGAAGCCAGCTGTTCTCTGACACCTGGGCACACACTCGAAGACCACACTTAAGTCCACACTGCACATGCACACACACCACCCATGTGCCACCTCACATGTGCACACGTACATCACACATGATGTGATCACACATCACATGCGTACACCTACATCACACCCAGGCACACACTTGATCATCACACAGCACATTATACTCCCATGTGCACAAAACATACATGCACGCACTTCCACATCACCAACACGTGTTTGCAGCATGCGTGTGTATCAGCGTCCTGAGAAGCTGCCTTCCCCCATGCGGCCCAGGGCCCTTGACATCCCCAGAGCCCATCCCTGGCCCTGGCGCCCCGTCTGCCGTGCTCCCCGAGAGGTGGCAATGGATCTAGGTCTCCCAGCTCCCAAAAGACCATGATTCTGCTCTGTCCAAAATCACGAAATAATCATCTTTTAATACAAGAGGGTGGGGGTTTCGGGTACATTACATAAAATTGTGAATTAGTCCCTGCTCCAAATAAACGCCCGCTTGGGCCAGAAGCAGAGCTGCGTGCTCCGTAATTGTGCGTCGGGGGGTCTCTCCATTGTTCCCTGGGCCATTAGTCAAAGGGCAAATTAGGGACTGTTTCTTGACGAAAATTGACTCCTAATCCTAGCCATCCCCCCCCAGGCTCAGGGGGCCAGGGCCAGGGAGCAGGCGGGCAGGACTGCCTGAAGGGGGGGCCCTGTAACCACAGGTTTGCACTTGCCCAGCATCTAGAGGTTGGGCGGGAGGGGGAAGAGGGGTGCGCGGCCCGCACCCCCTACCTTTCCTCACCAGGAACACGATGGATGCCCGTCCTCGTCCTCTCTTTCCAAGGACAGTATGGAGATTAGGAGTTTGCACACATGCCCCCCCCCCCCCCAGTAAAAGGGGTAAAAACAAAGTCAGACGCATTCCCAGAAGGGCCTTAGCTGGAGGAGCTCGGCCAGCACCACCGAAGCCCCCAGGACGCGGTGCTGGGCACCCGCCCCAACTCCCTGAAGGAGGTCTCCTGCCACCAGATGTGGGGGGGGGGTCGTTCTTTTCATCAGGGTCTCCGGCTGGGACACCGGAGGGAGCAGAAGTGTGGGGGGAAGGTGGTGTGGGCCAGGCCTGCCCAGACCTGAGGAGCCCTGTGCGCCTCGAGGCTCCCTCACTAGGCCCTCAGCAGAGTGGCCTGGACCCCTGTGCTCAGCCCTGGCTGGCTGGGGTCGGGAAGGCCCCTGGGACCCGCAGAGGTCCTCCCCAGGGTGCTGCAGCCCGGGCTTGGTGCCTAGACTGGAGGGCGCTCTTGCTCTTCTCTTGGACGTCTTCCTCGTGGGGTGGGGCCTTAAGCTTAGGATGGGCCCACTTTGGAGAGGACAGGAAGGACCCCTCCCCCAGAAGAGGGGGCTGGCCCCCCAGTAGTGCCTCCAGCCAGGTGACGGGAGCAGCAGACAGCAAGAAGGGTTGTGGGGCCAGGCCAGGCCGGGAGGGTCCCTGCCACACCTCCCAAGGGGGCTCCCTCCAGCACTGCGGTGCCCTACTGAGTCCCCCCCAGGTCCAGCTCTGGGCCGAGCTGGGGGCCCTCAGAGTCCTGCTCACTCAGGAGCCGCCCCCCAGGCACAGCTGGTCCCCGCGGCCACAGACACACTTGGGGGTGGGGCTGGAAGTTTCAAAAGGCACCAGAGCTGCTGGGGAGCCAGACTTTGAAGTCGGATGAACAGCTCTCCTGGGCCCCTCCCCCCGGGGGTTAATGCTGTTCCCGGTTGGGCCAACCGGGTCAGGAGGCTGCCCAGCCCCCTCAGCTCAGGGAAGGTGCTTGTTAAACACAGAGTTGTAATTTGTGGCTAAATATAACCCAGTGTGTTCACACGTAAAGTATAATTCAGGGTGCTGGTTGCGTGAGGTTATCAACAGGAGACCCATCTGGGTTAAACTGAAGTGATTTTCATAAAAGGGCAGGAGCGTCCCATGGCCCGGCTTCCCCTCCCGGACGTTTGATTAGTGGCAGCGACTATTAATACGGCTGAAGAGATGAGGGGCCGGGAGACGCGGGACCCCCAGGGGTGAGGAGGCCCTTGCCCCCTCGCTGCCCGCTGTCGTCCCCCCTCCAGCCTCCAGCCCCCTGGCCGCTTTCTTTCTCACGTCGTGGGGAGAAGGCCAGAAGGCCGGGGACGCTGGGGGAGGTCTGGGGAGGAACCAGTGTGTGTGCTAGGCCGCCCTCCCCCCCCATCACCCTCTAAAGCCAAAACTGGGGGTGGAGGTGCATTTCAGGGATCTCCTCCCAAGAGGTTGACCCAAACTGGGCCCCCCCATCTTCCTACGCATGTGGGAAGAGCCCAGCCCCAGCCAGTGGGAAAGGAGGAGGTGGCCTAGTGGCTGGAGCCGCCCTGTGGAGGACAAAAGTCTAGTAGGACCTGCGGAGGGGACAGCTCTGTGGTGCTCCCAGGAGGCACAGACACCGGAGGCTGCTGCACCCCCCCAGGACACCTGCCTCCTTCCAGAGCAGGCCTCCCAGACCGGCCCGCGGGAGTGCCAAGTAAGCAGTCGTGGCGGCTGCTCCCTCGTGGCTGTGTTTGGGTGTGTTTACACATGTCGCTGTCAGGGTATGTCTGGACAGGGTCTCTGGGGCCGGACTGCCCGGGCCTGAGCTCACACTGGTGGGAGGGCCCCGAGAGAGGGGCTACGGGCTGGGTGTCAGGGTTTCCTCTGATAAAATCCAGCTGGCCACGCAGAGCCGCCGCAGGCAGGCGAGGCCAGGAGCAGAGCCGAACGGCGTGTCTGGGACCAAGCTGGCCCGCACGTTGGGGGCCACAGCTCATCAGACCCCGCTCCTCAGCCCCAGCCAACAGAGTCCTCTGAGCACCACTCCCAGAGCTCAGGCCGCAGGAGGGCCCCCCAGACGGAGGGGGAAGGCACCTGCCCTTCCCACCCTGGCCTCCAGAGCGGGCGGGAACCTCCAAGCAAACTTCCCAGCTGGATTGTTTCACGTTCCTGAAGGAGGCAAGCCCCCCAGCCTCTGCCAGCCTCCCCTTCCTACTCTCCCAGCGCAGGGCTCCGGGGGTAAGGGGCAGCGCATTCAGACTGGCTTCTGACACATAAAACCAGAGGCCGGCCCGTGCAGCTCGGCAGGGTCACATGCCCAGCCCTCCTGTCCTGTAAAGCTGTTGCCAGCCAAGCTTCCCACTGGCATCCCAGACCCACTTTCTGGGGTGGGCCCGGCTCACAACGTCCTCTTGCCCAGGCTCACAATGTCCTTTTGCCCCTGGGCTCAGCGACATCCCCACCCTGGCCTCCCAGGACTTTCCTCCCAGCTGATGGCCAGGCTGGAGGCTCCCTCCCGGGCTGCCCTGGGGAGGAAACCAGGGCTGGGAAGGCACCAGATAACGCCTCTTCTGCTTATTGCTCGGGGGTCGAGCCCTTGGCCTGTTTACCTGCAGCAGATACGGACCAAACACCGATCATATTCCCATCCTAGAGCGGCTGGGGCCTGCGGCAAAGGCCCTTCTCCCACTCCTCAGAGGCACGGCCACGGGCCCACCACCCTGGCCCGATCGGAGCACGCCCACCGCCTGCCGCTTTTGTTAACAGGACAGTAGATCCGTTTAATTAAAAATCATTCAATAGATCCGCTGTTTTAAAATTTTTGTTTGTTTTTGACCTGCAGAAATGCATACTGCATCCCCATTCATGACGCATCAACACTGGCTGCGGGCAGGAACTGGGGGAGGGGCTTGGCCGGAGGGTCCCAAAGGGAGAGTCCCCCGGCCCTAGCCAGGCCAGGCAAAAGGGCCTGACCCGGGGCAGCACGACCGGGGCTGGTGCCCTCAGCCCCCGGGGGCCACTTCCGCTGGGCCTCCGAGGCTCACTGCTGCGCTCTGGGGCCTGTGGCCGCCCTGGGCCTTGGACCAGGTCCGTGTCCCCGTTGGGGCTGTGGGAGGGAGCAGATTGCAAATCGGGGAGTTCTCTTTCCACCTTCAGAATGCATCTTCTTGGGTTTCCACTTGTATTTTTAATAGCAGGCATTTTTGAGGCAGAAAGCCACCCCCAGGCCTGTGGGAGAAGACATCCCAGCTCGAAACAAAGCCCTGGGCCCGCGGCCTGCTTCTCAGGCCTGGGGAGAAGCGGCACCCACCGCAGGGCGCCCGGGGCCCCTCCGCTCCAGCCCCAGGTCCCGCCCCCGCCCCGACCCCCTGCAGGTCCTGCCCCGGGGCTCCCGGGGCTCCGCCGCCGCCGTCCAGACCTGCTCCCCGGAGCCCACCCGGTGCCCTGCGGGGAGGCGGCCGGACGCGCCATAATCGCAAATTTATGGCCCGGTGACGCGCTTCCCTCTCCCACAATGGGGCCCGGTGACACTAAACGGAAAATTGATGAGAGAGGAGCGGAATCTAATCTCCACCGTCCTCGCCGGCTCGACTCGCTTCCCAGGCGGGCCGCGGGGAGGGGGCGCCGCGAGCTGGGGGCTCGGCCGGATGCCTCCCCCGGGTCCGCGCCCCCCGCCGCCCCGCGGCTCCCCCGCAGCTCCGGGCCCAGCCGCCGGGGGCTCCCCTCGAGCGAGTGGCCGGCGGGCGCCGAGAGCCCCCCCACCTCCCGCCCCCGCGGCTCCCCCGGGGCGCCCGGAGCCTCCTGGCACCGACCCCGCCGCGCCGCGTCCTTAAAGGCGCCGCCCGGCCCGCCGGCCTTTGTCCGCCGCCGAGAAGGTCAGGCCCGGGGGCGCGGGGGGGCGCGGGCCGGCAGGGAGGCCGCGTGCTGGGCGCTCGCCCCATCCCCTCCGCCGGCCCCGGGGCAGCATTCTGTCCCGCTGGCGGCCCGGAGGAGGCCCGGCCGGTGCCCACCCGGCCACAGGGGGCCTGAGACCCCCGGGCTGGGGCCAGATGCCTTGTCCGGCTGGGGTACGCCGTTGGGGCGGAGAGCCTGGCTTTGGACACCTGAAGGTGAGGGGGGTGCTTCTGGGAGAGAATGAATGAGGGACCCCAGTGGCCGTGGCTGGCAGAAAGGGAGGGCCGCGTGCTCAAGAGCAAACACCCCCCACCAACCAAGCTGGCAACCTGGCAACCTAGCTAAGCTGGGCGCTGGCCCAGAGGGGGCTCCCAGGGGTGGGACGCAGTCCCGCGTGGGGGCCCAGACCAGGATCCAGGAGGCAAGAGTTTGGCCAATTCCGCTGGTCCACCTCTCTGGTCTAAATGACTACGTGGGCATCTGGGTGCCAGATGGTGTCCTAGACACTCATTCAATCTTCTGGACAGCCTGGGACACAGGTGGCATGGTGATCGTGCCCATTTTACAGATGAGCAAACTGAGACCGGGACAGTAAATGACTGGCCTGTGTTCTCACCCAGGGGCTGGGTTTCAGGTTCTGCAAAACCAGGACATGGATTGACTGCCTTGTGGGTCCTGAGAGCCCCAGGGCTTGTGGACAGGCCAGACTGTCCCGACTCCTCCATGCCCCTTATGCTTGCGGATGGAGAGCAGAAAAACGTGGCCTCGTGCCCCCGACGGTGGGCCGCAGCACCCACGAGCAGGACGCCACCAGAGCCCCCTTCTCCCTGGAAAGTCCCCTCTGCGGGTTCTGCTAGCCGGGCCTGCTTTTCTGAGTCTCGGGGATGAACACGCAGCGGGGCCAGTGACCGTCTCTACAGCTGGGAAGAGCTGCTAATATATGGGAAGAATCTGGAAGCCAGATTCCGAAAGGTCACATTGGACTGAAACCAGTAAGATTATGTTTAACAGGCTGGATATGAACCTCCACTTTTAGGTTCTAAAATCAGTTGTAAACATGCAGGCGGTTCCCCCCGAAGACGTGCCGCGCAGACTTGCAGCTGTCGGTACCTTTCAGGCAGAACCGGCCCCGTCAGGCCCCTCGAGCTTTCCCCGCGCCCCAGCAGCTGAGCCTGTGCCCTTGGGGGCCCTCCGGGGTGTCAGGCTCACGGTGGGGGGGACGCAGCTGGGGACGGCAGAGAATGGGGTCCTTGTGCTGCTATCATCAAACCCAGGGCTGGATGAACACAGCTTTGTCTGCACCCACACTCCCGTGGTCACCACGGGACCAGGGATCAGCGCCAGGGGGGCTGGGGGCGCTTCACAACAACAGTGGCTCTGCTTTTTGGCCTCAGTTAACCCTTGAGTGGGTGTCCTGCACATAGCGGTCCCCGGCCCACCCCACCCCCACCCCCCACTCCCCGCTCTGTGCTTGGGGGCTGGGGGCTGGGGCACACAGAGAAGGGCAAAAACAGTGTTGGGACCGGAAGTTTCAAAGGGGTCATCAAACCCATTTTTTCCCCCAGATTTCAATGGCTGCAGCCATGGGAGGAAGATGAGAGGGTGGGCCTCGGCCGCGGTGGGGGCGGGAGGGGGTCGCTGGGCCTCCCCCACATAATGCCCTGCCTCCCCAGGCCCATCTGGGAATAGCCGCCCGGCCCCATGGCGCCCTGTGCCTGGCCTGGCTGCGGTGCTTCGCCTCTGGGGTGTTGCTGGCCACGCAGAGCAGGTCCCACCCTGGGATCCGTCAGCCCTGCCGGTGCTCAGCCCCAATGACCGGGAGGCCAAGGACCCCCAACTCCAGCGGGGACGGAGGACCTTGTGGTGGCTTCAGAGCAGGCTGGGGTGGGGGTCGATCAGCAAGGGCAAGTGGAGGTGGGGGGGGTTGCAGACGAGGGTGACTTGCAGGCCTCGAGTTTGGGGGTCTGGGCTTGAATCGCCGCAGTGGATCTGGGCTAGGAAGTGGGCGCTCCCTGCGAGGGGGCATTGTCCTCTCTTAGTAAGTGGCAGTGGGGGCAGGGGCGGGGGGGCCGGGAGGACAGTGTGGGCCCCCAGAAGCCCAGGGCTGCAGTGTGTCTGGCCTATTGACCTTTTCCTGGGCGAGGGGTCCGAAGGAAGGTCACCTAGGTCGAGGCAGATGGTTCTCTTCTTTCCCATTTCCTATAGCTCTCAAATATCTCTTTTGAAATGTACCCATTTTGTAATCAGAGAAACCCAAAACAATAAACATTACCCCTAAGCACATCCCCAGGCCCAGAGGGAGGCCCTTATCACCCTCACTGCTGGGGGGCCCCGGGGACACCCTGCTCCCTCTCCTGCTGCCCTGGCTCGATGCCCACGGACCTCCCCGGCTACCTCAGCCCCACCCCGGCCCCACAGACCCCTTGATGGTTTGTAGGCCCAGGGTGCCTCTGTTCGCCCTACGCCCCCCCCACCAGGCCCCACAGAGCCCACCAGCTGGACTTGGGGTCCAGATGCCATCTGCTCTGGGTCCCTCAGTCCGCAGAGTCCACGGGGTACGCAGACCAGCCCCCAGAAGCCCCTCCCACTTCTCCAAAGCTGGGCACTTGTCTCCTGAACGCCCACAGTAAGGTGAACGCTGGGCAGTGAGACCCCCGCTCAGGGAGGCCCGCAGCCCCGAACACTCCATGCCGGGCTCAAGGCGCCAGTACCCAGTGACGGCAGGCCGTAGGGTCCCGGGCCTCGGGGCTGCGGCCAGGCTCCCTCACAGTGTCAAGGGCCTCGGGGAAAGGTTCCCCTAGGGGTCAGGGTCCTCTGCTGGCAGGCACACCTTGTGTGGGCCCCGCGGGAGGAGCCTCCGGGTGTGGGCAAGGGTGAGCTAGCTTCCTTTGGGGTCTGCAGTCGGGTCCTGTGCCGCCCGCACCCCCGCCCATGCTGAGGCCCCAACCGGTCTGCACACGGCTCCTGGCCGAGGGGCGCCGTGGGTTGGAAACCCCCGTGAGGGTGACAGGGATGGGGGTGCTAGAGGATTTCCAGCAGGACTGCTGGGTAAGACTTTGGCTCCGGGGACTTGCTGGCGTTGCAGGTGCTGGGGAGAGGGGTGCCAGGGTCCTGCGTGCGGACAGAGCAGGCCTAGGGCCCTTGCAACCCTGGGGAGGGGCAGGAGGGATTCCCCAGCAGAGTCAAAAAAGGAATCCAGTGGGGCAGGAGTGGAAAAGGGTGAGAAATGGCCCTAGCCCCCAGCTAGGCCTTGGGGCCCAGCAGCCACTGGTTGTCCTCACTGACCCAGAGGGCTGAGCACTGGGCCTCGCTCACCAGGTGGCCCCTCAGGGCTGGCCAAGACCCCAGAGGCAGGAAGGGGGGCTGCCAGTATTTGCACCCCGGGCATTGGCCTCCATGAGAGCTCGAGCCACTCCCGGCCCCGAGAGCACCGAGAAATGCAGGATTGGGGGTCCGATGGGCGGGCGCAGAGGGGCCGCTGCCGGCCTGTGCTCAGGACAGCCCGAGCTGACCCGGATGTCTGAACGGCCAACGTGGGGCAGCTCTTCCCGGGCCGAGCCCAGCGCTTGGCCCTCCACGGCCGTGATGCCCACACTCCCCTGGCCCTCAGGGGAAGGGGGGGTGGAGGGTGCTCTTCCGGACACCCCCTGTTCCCTCACCTGAAAGGCCTCTTGGGGGCGGAGGCGATGAGGCTGGGCCGAAGGTCTGTGGGGAAGGGGCTGAGCCGGAGGCCCGGGGCTCGGGGGGCAGGCGGGGGGCCGGGCACAGCCCAGTTCCTGTCTCTTCCTCCGGTTGGGAGACTTACATCATTAATAACCCGAGATACAGAGTTCAAAGTTTTGAGCGGCCCATCAGCGGCAGACGGCTCCCGGGCCTCGAGCGCGCCGTCCCCCCGGGGCCACTGGAGAGAGGCTGCCTCGGGCCCCAGCCAGCCCCCCGGAGAGAAGCTGGGCCCTACACCCACGTGCCTCTGGCTGCCTGGGCGCGTGCAGCCCCACTGTGCACCTGCACCTGCGGCCCGACCCCATCGCAAACCAGGCCCGCCACACCCAGGGCCCACAGGCCCACCTCGCCACCTGCACCCCAGAAATGGAGTCTGGGGGGGCACTTCTGAGGTCGCTTTATCTCCTGTTTCTAAGGGGCTGCCTCTCACCCCCGGGGCCCAAGGCCCTTCCCTTCCTGCAAGCTCGTTCTGGCCTAGCGGCACCTGCTACAGGACCACCCACCGCCAGGTGGGCCAGGGCCTCCTTGGTCTCAGGAGACCCGGGCCCAGACCTTGGCCTGCCATGTATTGAGGGGTCCCCCACCATCACGGGGAACACCGTCTAGGTGGGGATGAGATGGGTAGCAGGGTGGTCCCGAGTGACACGGAGAAGCCTGGAGGCAAGGGTGTGCACAGTGGCGGCCTGCGCTCTCCCCGCTTCTCCCAGGCCAGAACCGCCGTCGGGACGCCCTTTCCCCGCGCCCGCCTGTTCTCGCCCCGTGTTTGCGTTAAGGAGTCGGTTGACTTGCCCACAGCTCTCAGACCCCGTACCCCACTTTGCCGATCATACGGCTGGGGTGACTGTGTCCCAACTCTGATATCTGGGGAACCCTGATGGAGTGGCTGGATGGTAACCCCAAAGCCGAGTCCACCTGGATCCTGAGGGTGCGAACTTTGTTCAGAAAACGAGTCTTCGGGATCCCTGGGTGGCGCAGCGGTTTGGCGCCTGCCTTTGGCCCAGGGCACGATCCTGGAGACCCGGGATCGAATCCCACGTCGGGCTCCCGGTGCATGGAGCCTGCTTCTCCCTCTGCCTGTGTCTCTGCCTCTCTCTCTCTCTCTCTCTCTCTCTGTGACTATCATAAATAAATAAAAATTAAAAAAAAAAAAAAGAAAACGAGTCTTCTTTGCGGATGTAACTGAGGTAAAGATCTCAAGGTGAGGTCATTCTGCGCTAGGTGTGCCCTAAGCCCTATGGCAAGTGTCCTTCTAAGGGAGAGGCAGAGGGACATGTGGGGAGGCCGCGTGATCACAGAGGTCAGGACTGCAGGGATGCGGGGCAGCGAGGACCTCGTGGGGGCCCCAGAAGGGGGAGGATGGGAGGAACGATGTGCCCCTGGAGCCCTCAGAGGGAGTGCGGCCCTGCCCACACCTGCATCCTGGACCTCTGGCCTCCGGGGCTGAGAGGGTACGTTTGTGCCACGGTAAGCACCCGGTGCGTGGTCACTTGCACGGCAGCCCCAGGATGCCAACCCCGCGTGGGCCCCGGGCGGGCCGGCTCCTCGGATGCCGGGCAGAAGGCGAGCTCCTCCCCGGTAGGGCCCACAGGATGGCGGCGGCCCTGAGCGGAGGGAGTGGCCCCAGTGGGTCACGGGAGGTCGGGGGAGGTCGGGGAGGACGGGGAGGACGGGGATCCCCAGCCCTGCTCTGACACGTGGGGGGTCTCAGTCACCGTGATGCCTGGTTGAATTTGGAGGTCACCGGGTTGGAATCTGGGGCAATTAACTGGGTTTAGGCGGCAGTTGACTTTCTCTCTGGAGACGGGCCGTTCCTCCCTGACGCATCTCCCAGGGCAGCGCCACCCCACGCGCTGCTGCGAGCCACACACGCAGAAGGGGAAGCTTGCTTCTTTTTTTCCCTTTTTTTTTTTTTAAGATTTTATTTATTCATGAGAGACACAGAGAGAGGCAGAGACCCAGGCAGAGGGAGAAGCAGGCTCCCTGCGGGGAGCCCGTCGCAGGACTCGATCCCAGGACCCTGGGGTCACGCCCTGAGCCAAGGGCAGACGCTCCGCTGCTGAGCCCCCGGGGCGCCCCAGGGAAAGCTTTCTGGTAGCCACGGCCCTTGCCCTCCCCAACGTTCATTTCCCGTTCGTGCGTTCACGCGCACGCACATGCGAGCACATGTGTCCACGCAGGCACTCTGGCCTCCTGCCTTGACCCCGCCCTGGCCCCGGCCCCGGGGCACACTCCACACACACCTGCGAGGTGCACACTCACACCGGGCGGCTCCGACGCTTCCAAGGGCGCTGCCGCTGACTCCCCCGCACCCTGACAGCACCCACCCCGCCCCTGCGCAGACCCAGAGGTGGGCACCGCTGGCCAGCAGGCCTCCCTGCCGCCCAGGGTCTGGGGGGTGCCCCTGTTCCAATCGGGGACGGCACCTGTACTGGGGGCTTTGGTCTCCACGTGACCCTGCACCTCGGTGAACATGGATCGTGTCCCACCCCCCGGGGCGCCCTTGGGGCCTCTGGGATTTCAACCTCCCTGGCTCGCAGCTGCGCTCTGTGAGCCTCTGCCTTCACCTTCCGGCCGCGTCGCTCCTGTGAGTCCCCCCGCGGGGCTGCGCGTGTCAGCAGGTCCTCTTCACAGCCCGGTGACATTCCGTCGCGGGGAGAAACCACAATTTGTTTATCTGTTCTCCTACTGATGGGCATCTGGGTTGTTTCCAGCCTGGGCCTCGCTAAGCGACGTGGCCCCAGCGCAGGACGCGGCTACCACGTGCTCTGAACCTTTAAATGGGAGAAGGTGTAGTTAGTGATCTTGAGGTGAGACTACCCTGATGAGGGTGGGCCGTAAACCCGGTGACAAGTGTCCTCATCAGAGTTGGGCAGGGGGAGGCTCTGCAGAGATGCAGGAGAGGTCACGTGGTGACAGGAGCGGAGACTGGAGTGACGTGACCGTGAGCCAAAGGGTGGTGCGGGTTGTCACAACCACCAGAAGCCGGGAGGGAGTTGGGGGGACTCACGGACCGAGGGACCGGCCCTGCCGACGCCCTGAGTTCACACCTGCAGCCTCCAGAACTGTGACAGGGTGGGACGCTAACACGGGCTCCGTGGGACAGGAACTACCCGCCTGATGGTGACCGACAGGTCCGCAGCCCCGAGGACACCGATTGCGGCCGGGCTCCTAACCCCGAGCTTTCCCGGTGGCCATGGGACGCACGTCATTGGCGTCGTCGCAGTTTAGATCTTTGTTTCCCCGCTGATTAATGAGGCTGACGGATTCTACATGGGCACGCGGCCCCCCAGAGCCTAGAGTCCTGCGGACAGCCCGTTCCGGGGTCTGACCCCACTAAAAATGGTTGGTTTATCTCTTTCCTATGCCTTTGTGGGTGTTCTTTATATGTTCTGGATAGGACGCCTTGGCTGGGTGGGTGTCTGTGTTCAGACACGGGGGCCCCCCAGCTGGCTCCGTCCGTAGAGTGTGCAACGCTTGGATCTCGGGGTTCTGCGTTCAAGTCCCATGTTGGGCATAGAGATTACTTAAAAATACAGTCTTTAAAAAAAAAAAGATACACAAATGTATGGCGTGGACGTTGTCTCCGGTTGTGGCCTACCCTCTCTCTCTCCCGATGGCACCTCGATGAGCCCACATTCTTAAATTTATTGATTTATTTATTAAAGATTTTATTCATTCCTGAGAGACACCCAGAGAGGCAGAGGGAGAAGCAGGCTCCCTGCAGGGAGCCTGATGGGGGACTCAATCCCGGGACCCCAGGATCATGCCCTGGGCCGAAGACAGACGTTCCACCCCTGAGCCACCCAGACATCCCCCACATTCTTAATTTTAATGACGTCCAATCTTTCATGGTGAGCACCTTCTATGTCCTATGTAAGAAGTCTTTGCCAGTGACAGTGTCTTGAAGGGAGTCTCATTTTTATTCCAGAAGCTTTTTTGGTTTTGCTTTGCACATTGTGGTCCGTGATCCATTTTTAATTAATCTTCGTGTATGGCGTGATGCAGGGATCAAGGGTCATTTTCCCCCATCAAATCCGACCGATACGGCGCCTTGAGTGAGAAGCCCGTCCGAAGGCCGCCTTTTCTCCCTCGCGCTGCAGTGGTCTTTGTTATAAACCAGTTTGGCCACAGAACCTGGCCCCGGGATCCAGGATCGAGTCCCACGTTGGGCTCCCTGCGTGGAACCTGCTTCTGCCTGTGTCTCTGCCTCTCTCTCTCTCTCTGTGTGTCTGTCATGAATAAATAAATAAAATCTTTAAAAAACAAAATAAACCAGTTGATTCGAAGATGGGTTGGGGGGCGGGGGGTCCTCATTCTGACCCTCTCTCCTGTTCCATTGGTCTGTTTGATTATTATTGTGCCAATCATCAGGGCCTTTTGCTCGCCGCTCATGAGTCCACCCGCTGGCTGGAGAGAGGAGGCCGGAGGGCTGGCCCGAGAGCTTGTCGGACCTCCGGGCCTCGAAGGGTCCGCCCAGCCGGCTTCTCTTCACCGCGGACGGTGGCCTCCTCCTCTCCGCCCCACGGCAGTCTCAGCAGAGCCCAGGATGCCCGGGCCAGAGGCGGCCCGCGGGCCCGAGACCCAGCGTGCCTTCCGGAGGATGCCGTGCGTGAGAGTGGGGGCAGCTTCCAGGGAAGGGGCAGGCCAAGGTCAGCCCCCCTGCCACGCAGTAGTCCTCGCTGCCAACCCTCCTGTTTGGCCGCCGCGCCATCACCCTGTGCCAGACATGGGCCACTGTGTGCGCCTGGAGAGCCGGGACCTTGAGGATCTGACCCTGCACGGGGCGGGGGGACAGGGGGCAGAGTATGCACCGAATAGGTCAGCCGTAAGGCATGCTCAGAGGGAATGCGTGGAGCCCAGGAGACTGGACGGGTGTTTCGCCAGGGCACCCAAGGTGACATTTGAGCAAAGCAGTAAGGGACACGAGGGACCCAGTCATGTGGGTGTGTGGTGGGTGGGGGAGGAGAGCATTTCAGGCTGCAGGGCTGGCAGGTGCAAAGGGCCTGAGGCTTCTAGGGATGAAAGGAGGCCAGTGGGCTTTCCGTGGGTGGGGGTGGGGACAAGGCAGGGGCTGGGGCAGCCAGTGGCTGGATCCCACAGGTCGTCGCAGGCCCTGGACATTCTGGCAGGAGAGGCCAGTGGACAGCCCTGAGCGTGGGAAGCACAGCTGTGGCAGTTGGGAGGCCCCTTAGGGGAGGAGGCTGCCGTACAGGGAGAGAGGATGGCACCCGGCCTGGGGAGGGCCGGAGTTGGATTTTGCATGAATTTTGAAACTCAGAGCCGTGGGGATCTGCCACGGGTTCGGGGAGCAGAGTCAGGCATGACTGCAGTGTTGGGCCCGTGCCCAGGGGGACAGGGGGTCCTTTGCCGGGAACGGGTGCTGAGGGCCGGCTGGCTGGGGGGCGGGGGGCTCAGGGGCCCTGTGCACTGTGCTTGGCGTGCGGGAGGCTGTCGGGCAGCTGGGGGGTCTGGGGTGCTGAGAGGCCCCGCGGCTTACAGAGCAGGACCCAGGAGCCCGGGCAAAGCTCAGATGGAAGGCAGAGGTGTGGTGGGGGTGACACAGGAGCGAGGGGGACAGCCAGGCAGGTGTCATGCCCTGGTGAGTCCAGAGGAGGCCTGAGCACGTGGATGGCATGCAGCACCGTCACCAGCCACCTGGACAGGTCCCTGCTTCCCTCCCCTCCCTCTCTAAGGCTGTGCGCCAGCGCACGACACTGAACCCCACCCCACCCAGTGTGGGTTGCAGGGCCCGCTCCCCAAACTGGCCTCCTGGCCCCAACCTCTCAGCCTTGCAGGGAGGCCCCTGCCCCGAGGACCATCATCCCCTCTGTGCCCTGTGAGCCCAGCCGTGTCCCCAAGGTGCCCAGGCACCTCAAGGGCCAGTCACAGCCGGCCCTCCTGGCGGGAGAGGACGCCCTGAGGCCCAGTCAGACCTGCACTGGGGACCTGTCCCAGTGACCCAAGCAATGCACGTGATCCCTCCTCCCCTGCCCCCAGCCCCAGCCCAAGCTCGGAGGCTGTGGTGAGTGTCCCTGGGCGGCCGCCTCTGGCAGCTCGAGAGGCCACAAGCCCGGGACCACGTGCGGCTCTGAGGGGCAGTCTGGTCATGCCTCTTGGCCTCTGCTGGCCATGACAGTCCCCTCCCCGCCACCCGCCAGCCGCATCTCTTCCGTCTCAAATCTCCTTCTGCCGGGATGCCCGGGTGGCTCAGTGGTCGAGCGTCTGCCTTCGGGTCAGGCCGTGATCCTGGGGTCCCGGGATGGAGTCCCACATGGGGCTCCCCGCATGGAGCCTGCTTCTCCCCCTGCCTGTGTCTCTGTGTCTCTCAGGAATAAATAAATTAAAAATCTTTAAGAAAAAAATCTGCCTTGCTCTTTTTTTCTTTTTAAAGCTTTTACTTATTTTTTAAATTGGGGTGAAACGTACATAAAATGGGCCATTTTGACTGCTCGTAAGTGTACAGCTCAGAGGCCCGAAGCACCTTGTCGCCGCTGTGCAGCCGCCCCCACCCTCCATCCCCGGTTCCTCACTGGGTGAGGAAAACACCAGTCACCCAGTTAGGGCCTGCGGCCCTGGGAGCAGGGGACGGCGCCCCCACGAGCAGCGGGAGCAGGGAGCCAGGGCTCTGCTGAGGCCCTGGGCCGGCTTCTCCCCGTCGGGATCCCCCCCGGGCGCTCCAGCCCCCCGAGCCTCATCTGAAAACTGGGCTCTCCAGCCTCCCTCCGAGGGCGCCGTGGGAGTGACGGCCCAGCCCGCCTCGCAGAAACAGCCGGAAGGGCCAGCGGCCTCCCTCAGAACCCCCGGGCCTCCCAGCCCTTCACCCCACCTGAGACAAGAAGCCCTGGGAGGCTAGACAGGGTGGGGCAGCCGGGGACCCAAGAGGGCGGGGGGGGGGCAAGCTGGCTGCTCCCACCGGGGGAACTGGGCCCCGAGAGCTGACTGCTGATGTCCTGGCTTGACCCCTCCTGTCCCGGCGGGGGAGGGCACAAGGCTGGGCCCTGGGGAGGCCGGGCACTCACTGTCCAGGGTCCCGAAGGCCCGGGGCAGCAGCCGGCAATGGTGTGCCCCTGTCACCATCGCCCTGTCTGAGCTGCCGCGGACGGCCTGGTGCAGGGACAGCGCTGCCTCCGGGCCTCGGGGCCCTGGCCTCAGCTCACCCCAGCGGGTGTGACACATAGCCCCGTCTCCTGTCCGAGCTCCGGGCCTCATCCTGCTTCCCAAGGAGGAAGTGCCTGAAGCCTCGGTCGGGCGTGGGGCATGGGCTTCCCTTCTGACCCGGCACCTCGGCCAGGCCCCACACCTGTGCACGTAAGGGGTGCCACTGTGGGCCTGGCCGCCTCCAGAACTAGGGGCGCACAGAGGACTGGACGGGCCACCCGCCTGTTCCTCCCAAGGCCAAATCTTGGGTGAAGTCTGGGGGCCAGACCAAGTCAACCCCCACAGACAGCCCCAGGGGACCCGGTGGACGGGATGCTCCACCCACAGGTGAGGAACAGAGGTCACTTGCCAAGGCCCCGGGCTGCGGGCAGAGCCCAGGACCGCCTGACCCCAGACACCGCCCCCTGCTGTCTCCAAGGCTGCGTGGGCAGAGAGCCGGATGGTCAGCGGGGCCAGCGGGTCACAGCTGCACCATCCAATCCTCTCTCTGGGCCCCACTTGGTCTCTGCAGCACCTGGATCTGGTCTCAGATACACCTAACGCTTTTACTGTGGCTCTTCTGGCATGTTCCAGCCAGGGCGTGCTGGGCCCCAGGAAAGGGACACTGGGAAGGCAGCCCAGCCGCCCAGGTGCCCGGGTGCTGAGGGCACTAGCCCGGGCCAGCTCCCTTCCAGGGCCACACACCTGCATTCGCAGAGGAGGGGCTGGCCTCCAGGTCCGGGGGCCCCTCCTGGTTCTGATTTACATCCTATTTTCACGTGAGGTCATCCCAGACTTAGGCTGGGCCCTAAATCCAAGACAGGCGCCCTGTTAATAAGGGAAGGGCACAGGGAGGGAGCCGTCCAGGGAGGAGGAGGCAGGGATTGCAGGGAAGCCTGGGGCCACCCGGAGCTGGAACAGGCGGGAAGGAGCCCCCCGACCAGGAGCCTTCCGAGGGGCCCAGCCCTGCGGACACCTTGATTTAGGACTCCTGGCCCCCGCCACCGTCGGAGCATAAATTCCTGCTGCTTTCGGGCACCCGGTAGGTGGGAGCGAGTCCTGAGAAACGAAGTCCAGGGTGTAGAGACGTGGAGACGAGAGAGTGAGGGATGCTCCAGGGGCCCGGCGCCCTCCCCGCGGCATGGACTGCCGGACCCTGGAAGGACAGTCCCCCACTCCCCGAGTCCAGCTCAGGACCCTGACCCGCCCCCCACCCCCCGCTGCTGTCCCTGGCTGCCAGGACTGCTGTCCCCGTCCCACCCTCTGGGCAAACACGGAGCGAGCCTGTCCTCCTGTCCCCATCTGGGCCACTGCACGGGAAGGGGTGGAGGGGGCCCGGAGTGCGGGGAGGGGGGCACGGCCGGCGTGGCGGGGGAGCTGCGGCGGGAGGCTGGCCGCCCCCGCGGGTGATGGACGTGCGATTAACCTGCCTGTGGTTATGTTGGCAACTGAGCTGGAACAGGAAGTCAGCGTCATAAAGCAGGGCCTTTCAAGTTATGACAAATTCATCAAACAAATGAACCTGCGAGCACAGAGGGCAGCGCGCCTCCATGCGCGGCGGGAGATAAGGTCCGCTCCAGCCCGGGACGGACCGAGGCGCCTTCCAGCCCCTTCCAGCCCCTTCCAGCCTCTCCCGCAGCAGGTGTGTGAGGCCCCCCGCCCCCCCCCCCCCCCCCCCCCCCCCCGCCCCAGCGGCCTTGCCGCTGGATTCCAGGCGCTCACCTGGCCCGATGCTGCCCCGGCCCAGTGTGGGCCCCACGGCCCCTGGCGCCCCTGCTCCACGGAGCAGCGTCAGAACCCGGCTCCCTGTAGGGTCTGGTGGCCCCGAGCGGCGCCTCTGGGGCTCACCCACTGCCTGGCCTCTGCAGGGCCGCCCCGCCCCCCGGCCTGGTCCCCAAAAGGCCTGAGCAGCCGACACCTTCATGCTCGGGGCTGTGCTCACAGGGCGGGCTGGCTTTTAGGTTTGAGGCCCAGGATGGGTTCGTGACGGGCCTGATAGCACAGCAGAGGCTGAAGGGTGCTGGGAGGGGGCACAGCACCCATGGGGAAGGGCCCCCGGCCGCAGCCCTCTCATCTCACAGGTAGGACTGTGAGCCGGGGACGGCCGGGCTCTTGCACAAGGTCCCCGGGCCAGCACGGGCTCACGGCTGCCCCGGCCCACCGAGGACCACTCTGGCTTGTCCAGACCTGAGGCCCGGAGCGGCTGCGCATCGAGGCCGGAAGAATGAGGACAGGTTCCCTCTGGGGCTCGGGGCCGATGCTGGCTGCAGTGCGGAGGGTCCCTGGCTACGGGCGGAGCGTGCCGACGCCGCCCAGCACGGGGTTCCCGGGTCCTGCCCACAGCCACCTGTCCCTCGTCCTGGCTGAGCGCCTACTGGCCCCAATTTTTTTTTTTTTAAATATAAAAATAGAAGCCGGGGCGGGGGGCGGGCGTGTTTCTTAGCTCCGTCGGCCAGAAGGGCCCAGAAACAGTGAAGTCCCGGGAGCAGCGAGCACACCTGGTGCCCAGATCTTGGTTTCCAAATTCCATTCTCTTCTAAAAGGCTTTTTGGAGAAGTGGCGGGTTCCAGGGCTGGGGCGGGGGAGGCTCCAGATGCGCCTGGTGGGACCAGGAGGCAGAAGAGGCTGGACGGGGCTCCTGGCGGAACAAGCAGAGCAACAAAACACGGATCGGAGAGGGCAGCTCTCCCTACTCAGGGTGGAGATAATTCACGACGTAAATAAGAGAGTGAATCCAGGACCGGGACGGGAAGCAGACCTTGCGGTGTGGAAGGGACTCCGCAGTTCGAGACCGCGACTTGGGCAGCCCGCACATTAATCATTGATTCAGGGAAAAATCCACAGCGAGGTCTCTGCTGTCATTGGCACAGGCTGGCGAAAACAGGATGTTTACACTCAGCGTATCTCCTCGCTAATTTTTTTTTTTTTTACTAATCATTGCTTATTAATTTTTAAGTTCAAAGTACGAAGTAATTAACCTTCCGGTGGAGAAACCTGGCGGACGGGACCTTAGCCCAGGTGCCAAACACCGATACCACCTGCGCTGGGACGAACAGACGTTGCACGTTGCCCAAGGTGACGCGTCAAGCACACCGCGTCATTCCTGGGACATCCTGCTGGAAGAGTAGACGTGGGACCCGATGAGGAAGAAGCATCAGACACACCCAAACGGAGGGACATTTCACAAAATCAGCGGCCTGTACGCTTCAAGAAGATCACAGTCACGAAACAGAAAGGCCAATTCTGAAGATAAAGTTTTATTTATCAGGTTTTTCAAGTAGGCTCTACACCCAACGTGGGGCTTGAGCTCACGACCCCGAGATCGAGAGTCGCACACTCCAGTGACGGAGCCCACCAGGCATCCCTATGGATCACATTTAAAAAGTTTTTATTAAAAATAAAATAACATAAATAAATAAATAAATAAATAAAAATAAAATAAATAAAATAAAATAAAATAAAATAAATAAAATAAATAAAATAAAATAAAATAAAATAAAATAAAATAAAATAAAATAAAAAGTTTTTATTGGGCAGCCCCGGTGGCTCAGCGGTTTAGCGCCGTCTTCAGCCCAGGGCATGACCCCAGGGTCCTGGGATCGAGTCCCCCATCGGGGTCCCCGCAGGGAGCCTGCTTCTCCCTCTGCCTCTCTCTATGTCTCTCAGGAATAAATAAATAAAATCTTAAAAAATTATTTTTATTATCATTTTTTTAATGATAGTCACAGAGAGAGAGGCAGAGACATAGGCAGAGGGAGAAGCAGGCTCCATGCACCGGGAGCCGGACGTGGGACTCGATCCCGGGTCTCCAGGATCGCGCCCTGGGCCAAAGGCAGGCGCCAAACCACTGCGCCACCCAGGGATCCCAAACTTTTTAATTTGAAGTAAAATTGACATACCCCACGGCACTATTTTCAGGTGCGCACGTTACATTTGCTACAAGACGGTGGCCACTCCACGTTGTTCCCGTAGCGACGCCACACTCCTTGTCGCGCTCGTGTCTTATCCCCGCTGTAGCCGCGGGGTCACCCATCTCGTCCACACCGCGGGTGACCACCGGTTTATGCCCCATACCTGCGAGGCTGTTTCTGGCGTGTGGTGTTCTGTGTGTTTTGCAGGCCCCGCGCGGTGTTTGCTCCCTCTGACTTGCTTCACCCGGCAGAACGCGCCCCAGCTCCACTGCCCTTGTTGCAAACGGCACGATGTCATCCTGTGTTGTGGCGGGGTGACACTGCATCGTGTGCGTATGTGTGTGTGTGCACGTGCCCACGCACCACTTCTTTATCCGTTCATCTGTCCGTGGATCTTTGGGTCGTTTCCACGCCCTGGAGGTTGCGGATAATGCTGCGACAAAGAGAGGAATGCACGAGCCTTTCGGAATCCGTGTTTTGTTTTCTTTGGACAAGTACCTAGAAGTGGAATTGCTGGACTGTCGGGGGTACGTCTGTGTTCGGTGTTTTCTGCAGAGGGGCTGCCCCAGTCTGCATTCCCACCAGCGGTGCACGAGGCCTCCTCTCTCTGCACCCTCGCCAACACTTGTTGTTCCTTGTCTCTTTGATTCCAGCCACGCTGACAGGTGTGAGGTGAGATCCCGTTGCGGTTTTGATTTGCGTTTCCCTGATGATGAGTGATGAGGAGCATCTTTTCATGTGTCTGTTGGCCATCTGGATGTCTGCTTTGGGAAAGTGTCCATTCAGGTCCTCTGCTCATTTTCTAATTGAATTATTTGGATTTTTTTAAAATATATTGAGTTATGTGGGTTCTTTTTTTTTTTTTTTTAAGATTTATTTTTGAGGATCCCTGGGTGGTGCAGCGGTTTGGCGCCTGCCTTTGGCCCAGGGTGCGATCCTGGAGACCCGGGATTGAATCCCACGTCGGGCTCCCGGTGCATGGAGCCTGCTTCTCCCTCTACCTGTGTCTCTGCCTCTCTCTATCATAAAGAAAATAAAAATAAATCTTTTATTTTTATTTAATTTTTTTATTTATTTATGATAGTCACAGAGAGAGAGAGAGAGGGGCAGAGACATAGGCAGAGGGAGAAGCAGGCTCCATGCACCGGGAGCCCGATGTGGGATTCGATCCCGGGTCTCCAGGATCGCGCCCTGGGCCAAAGGCAGGTGCCAAACCACTGCACCACCCAGGGATCCCTCATCCTCCCCTTTAAAAAAAAAATAATCTCATGGGATTATTTACCCAACATGGGACTCGAACTCATGACCTTGAGATCAAGAGTCACATGTTCCATGGACTGAATCAGCTGGGCGTCCCAGAGTGAAGAAGCTTTTTATTTTCATGTAGTCCCATTTGCTTTTTTTTTTTTTTTTGCTTTGCTTGTCCTTGTCTGAGGAGACAGATCCAAAAAATACCACTAAGGCCAATGTCAGAGAAATTACTAGGTTTTCTTCTAGGAGGCTTGTGGTTTCAACTCTTACATTTAAAGCTTGAATCCATTTTGAGTTTATTTTTGGTTATGGTGTAAGAAAGTGGTCCAGTGTATTACTTTTTAAAAATATACATATTTTAACCTATTTTCTTACATTTTTATTTGTTTAAGTAATCTCACTTTTAAAAAAAATAGGTATAGTTTAAAACTTTTTCTTAAATTTTTATTTTTTTAGGGCAGCCCTGGTGGCTCAGTGGTTTAGTGCCGCCATCAGCCCAGGGCGTCAGGCTCCCTGCATGGAGCCTGCTTCTCCCTCTGCCTGTGCCTCTGCCTCCCTCTTTCTCTGTGTCTCTCACTAATAAGTAAATAAATCTTTAAATAAAAGTAAAATTTAAAAAAAAATTATTTTTTTAAGTAATGGAGTTCTAACTCATGACCCTGAGATCAGGAGGTGCATACTCTGCCCACGGAGCCAGCCAGGCGCCCCCAGTGTATCACTTTTTAAATTAGATTTTGGAAAGCTGACCCTTCTGTCCTCCAACCTTTGGGTTGCCTGATGGGTTGGCAGTGACATCCCGAGTTCCAGGGTGTGTGCAGCCCCAGATCAGGCTAGTGAGCCTGGAAACCCCACTGTCAGCTGGTTGTGCCACACTGAGCAAGCCCCTTTTTTTTTGGCCTCGGTTTACCCGTGTGCTCGCCATGCTTTGCCTGGCCTGCCTCCCGCCCTGAATTCCAACGCGCTGACCCTGCCCAGCAGACCCACGTGTGGAAGGCAAGCTTTCCCGGGCCTAAGTGACAAAGCCACAGAGGAAGACTTGAATCCCAGATCGACAGATGCTAAGGAAACATGACAACGAACCAACGTGTGAGCCCGGATTGGATCTGGAGCTCTCAAAGACATGTTGGGGGGCAATCGGTGACATCTCCTGGGGCTCGTGGGTGAAGAGCAGTGTCGCATCGATATTCCTGTCTTGATTTTGATCGTGATGCGGTGGCTACGTGGGAGCCCGTCCTTGTTTGAGGAAATACACAGTCAGGCTTAAGGGGTGATGGGCAACGTGTCTACGACTCACTCTCGGTGATTCAAAAAAGTTGTAAAACAGTAGAACAAGGAAAGGTGGTAGATGATAATACTTGGGGAATCTGGATGAACAGTACATAGGAGCTCCTTGCGCTATTCTTTTTTTTAAAAGATTTTATTTATTTAAGAGCACTTGGATGGCTCAGTGGTTGAGCATCTGCCTTCGGCCCAGGGCGTGGTCCTGGAGACCCGGGATCGGGTCCCACATCGGGCTCCCTGCAAGGAGCCTGCTTCTCCCTCTGCCTGTGTCTCTGCCTCTCTCTCTGTGTCTCTCATGAATAAATAAATAAAATACCTTTTTAAAAAAGATTTTATTTATTTATTTGAGAGAGAGAGAGAAAGAATGCATAGGGGGCAGAAGGAGAGGCAGGCCGCCTGCAGAGCAAGGAGCTGGACGCCACACTCGATCCCAGGACCCCAGGACCACAACCCGAGCCGAAGGCAGATGCTCAACCATCTGAGCCACCCGGGCGTCCCTCTTTGTACTCTTCTAACAACGTTTCTGTAAGTTTAAGAGGAAAAAGTTAAAAAAAAAAAAAAAAAAAAGAACCCCGCCCGTCCGAGCTGCAGACTGAGGCGGCCGAGCACGAAGCCGCCGAGGGCGGAGGTAGGCAAACTGTCCTCCTGGCTCAGTGGCCGGAAGGCAAACAACGGGATCAGAGGATGAGCAAGACGCGCCAGCGTCCTCACCAAGGACACGCAGGAGGCTAAGCAGCGCGTGAAATATGTTCAACGTCCTCATGTGCCGGAGAAATGCAAGCTAAACCGCCGTGAAATGCCCACCCGCACCTCCCAGAGGGGCTCTGGTCCCGCGGTGGCGGTGGCGGTGGCGGTGGCGGTGGCGGTGGCGGTGTCTGTAAAAACTAAGCCCACGGCTCCCTTCCGCGGGGCCGTGTTCGTGGGCATTACTCAGAGAAGCGGAGCCCCGCGTGCACGCGAACCCCTGAGCACGATCGTCCGCCGCAGCTTCGTCCCTAAGGGTCAAGACCAGGAACCCGGCCACCGGACCCCCGACAGGTGGGCCTCCCCCCGGGGACACTGCTCCGCTGTGCTTGGGGGAGCTCCCGGGAGTGACGCCGAGGCCCAGACGTCCCTACTCTCTGACCCCACTGACGTGCCGTTCATTGGTGAAATGACGAAATCCGAAATCCGAGCTGACCCCTGTGCTGACAGGGCTGCCCTGCCTCTTACCGTGATGCCGCGATATCGTTTTGCAAGACGCTGGCACAGGGCGGACTGGGGAGAGGGTCAGTGGGATCTCTCGGGGCTATTTCTGACAACTGCACGTGAATCCATAATCATTTCAAAATAAAAAGCATAACGACAGCGAACCATGATGTTACGTGCGGGTGTGCGTGCATCTGACGTGACTTCACGTGATTGCTAAGTATGTACCGTGGCGCACTGTCGTGTACATTTGCATGCACGAGTCCACTTTTAGGTGTCTGGGGAACAATGCTGGTTCCCGCGGCTCCTCCACAGCCTCCAACTGGAGTCACTGGTGGCCCGGCCGGCAGGTTCCCGTTGGTTCTGGTCTTGTCAAGCCCACTCCTAGGATCCGTGAGCAGATGAAGGGCTGGTGCGGGGGGCAGAAACCAAAGAGGGGACCCTGCCCGGGGAGCTCACCGGCTGCGGGGGCCAGAGGCGAGGCCAAGCACAGGCAGCCACCAAGGCCGCACCCGGGGACCAGAGCGCACCTGCCGGGCTCCCGTCTCACGCCTGTCGGGGACCCTCGCGGGTGCCCCGCTCAGGTCATAGCCCGCGCCCAGCAGGCCGGGGCCCACCCCCCTCACCTATCCGCCGGCTCGGCTGGGGTGGGAGTGCTGATCCCGACCACTCACACTCCCGGCTTGGAAAACCCGGAGAAAATGACCGTGATGTCTGTGGGAGTGCGTGTGCCCCGGGGCCGCCTCACGCGCACTGAGCGAGCCTGTGTGCGAGCTGCCAGGCCCCACGCGGAATGAAGACACCAAACGTGCTGCCCCGGGTTCCTGCGCGCCCGGACTGAGCGCCGCCAGGCTGCCCCGGCCTGGGGTTTCCCTCGGGCGGCCCGACCGGAGCTTCTGCGGCTTTTCCAGCGGGCAGGCGGGTGTCTGAAAGCAGCAATGCTCGCGCCCCACTCCGCGTGGACACCCCGTCCACCAGGCGGTAGGTCTGTGTCGATTCAGGGCCGCCTTGCCCACGGGCTTGGCTGGGTCCAAAAAGACCTGCAGCTTCCACCTAACTCTCGGGGTCCTGGCGCCCCAGGCTGCCGGATGGTGGAGAGCCCAAGCCCCGAGGCGACACCCCAGCTGCTATCCACTGCCAGAAACAGGAGTGCAGGTGTTTCCAGAGGATTCCAGGCCCCCGGCCATTGGAGTCACCCCCAGCTGTCTTTCCAGCCCAAACTCCGGGCCTCGTGGGGACAAAGCAGGACCGGCCGTGCCTGGTCCAAACTCCAGCTCGCGCACCGTGTGAGTGTGACAAAGCGGAGGTTTCAGCCCTGAGTCTGCGGATGGTCATGCAGCATTAGTGACCGGAAGAGGGCAGGTGCACCCCGTGGCGAAGCCTGAGCAGACCGCCCGGGGGTCCTCCCCCCCCCACGTCAGGAGCACCTGCTTCTGTCCTGTGGGGCGCCTGGATATGCGGCTCTTCCCTCGGACCTGTAGGCCATCTGTACCCTTCCACGTGAGCTCCGGGAGCCCCACCCGGGGGAGGGGTGCCCACCACGCGGTGCTGCGGACACAGAAGAGGAGGTGGCTGAGGATCTGGGAGGCGGGGGGGGGGGGGGGGGGGGGGGGGGGCGGGGCTGGGGTATGAATCCGGCCCTTCTCAGCAGCAGGCATGGAAGATCCAGCCCCCAGGGTGGCCCTCCCGAGACAGCATGCAGATGCAGAGAGCCCGGAGCTGAGGGTGCACTGGGTGGCGGAGAAAGGGAGCCCGGGAGGACAAGAAGGGGAGGAAGGAGGGGGCACAGGAGAGCGATCTCTGCCCAGGAGAGGCGCAGAAGTGCTGTCCACGGAGCTGCCCCAGGAGGGAAGGACTCAGAAGCCGTGGGGAGCCTCTGCAGCACTGCCCTAGCCAGGAGGGTGCAAGCAGGGCCGTGGGGGTGGATCTGAGAGTGTGCGGGCCTCCCCCCCGCCCCCCGCAGGCCACACCCCAGGCCCAGCGAGCCGCCCACGAGCCCAGAGCCAGCAATTTAGCAAGCTGACAGGGGCATCTCGGGCTGAGGAATCCAGCGGCACTAAATTAGGGCCCCACTGTGGATGGCTTTGGGGGTTTTATTTGTTTTTTTTTTCTTCTAGGAATTCATCTTATTATATTTTCCAGAGGAACTGGTTCCAATGGCTCCCAACCAACCCCCAAATAAAACAGAAGCCCCCGAGTAGACTGCTCTTTCCGGGTGCCCGGCTGAGGAGAGAGGGAGCTGGTGACAGGGGGGTGTTTGGGGCTGGTTTGTCGTCGATGATGCGGTTTACTTTCTGGGGGAGAGAATCCGTAGCACGTTTATACACAGAGAGAAAAGCCAGCAGGGAGAGAAGGGTGACAGGACGCAGCAGGGATGTCACTGAGGGAGTGAGGGCCCTCGGGGTGATCACACACACGCACACACACACACACACACACACACGGAATGAGAAAAGGGACCAAAGCACCAACAAAATAAAAAAGAAGTCTAGGGACGCCTGGGTGGCTTAGCAGTTGAGCATCCACCTCTGGCTCAGGGCGTGACCCCGGGGTCCTGGGATCGAGTCCTGTGTCGGGCTCCGTCCATGGAGCCTGCTTCTCCCTCTGCCTGTGTCTCTGCCTCTCTCTGTGTCTCTCATGAATAAATAAATAAAATATTTTTTAAAAATCTAGATTATTTTCTAATGGGAAAAAAAAACTAAAATTGACTTCAGAGGAAGTAGAAATAACTACCGGAAATTGGCAAGATGGTCAAGAATCCACCCATAAAAATGTCGCCAGGCCCAAATGGTATTGAGGCAGGTTCAGCCCCATTGTCACGGCCCAGGTAAGAAGCGTATATGGAGACCCCTGCCCAGCGGGGAAAACAGGGCTCTTGCTGGCCCTTCCACAAACCCAAAGTGGAAAAAAACCAGCAGAAATCTGCTTCAACGTCCTGTGTTCTTTTATGGACACAAATGCAAAGACCTTGGCTCAAACGTTGGGATGGTTTTGTTTTTTAATAGGCTTCCCCAGCTGAAACTGAATTTGTTCCTTTTCAGTCTTTCTTGCCTTCCAATGATGCACTCAGGCCCTACATTTTCAGTTATTCCTTGGGGATGGAGCTCGGGTTTTGAGATATAGTAGCCTCATTGCTTCTTCATTTATGCATAGTTTACAGTTGCTGTTTGGATTTCTGTCTTTAGCCAAGAGTTGTTCAGAAGGGTGTCCTTAAACATCCAAGTGACTAATTTTTATGTAACCTTTTTCCTCTTAATTTCTAAATGATTTCATCATAGTCAAGGAATGTGAACTGCATGATTTCAGCTCAGTTGACCCATCAGATTTTTTTTTTCAATTACATAGGCTCCACGCCCAACGGGGGTTTCAAACCCACAACCCTGAGATCAAGAGTTGTGTGTTCCACCAACTGAGCCAGCCAGGTGTCCCATCTATTAGAATTCTGTTTTTAAATTATTAATTTATTTATTCTAGAGGTAGGAGGGGCAGACAGAGAGAGAGAGAGAATCTTGACCAGGCTCCATGCCCCACATGGAGCCCGACATGGGGCTTGATCTCAAGACTCTGAGATCATCACTTGGGCCAAAATCAAGAGTCGGATGCTTAGGCAGCTGAGCCAGCCAGGTGCCCCAATCGATTAGATTTCTTTTGTGGCCCAATAAATGGACAATTCTGTGACTGGTCCGCTTGTGTGAAAATAGTAGAGCTTCTGTTCATCCATCACAAAGTTCTATTATAGAGATCTGTTGGATCGCATTCGTGAATGGTGCTTTTCGAAGCTGTCATATACTTGATTGTTTTTTGTTCACCGGGTCTCTGGGTGTCTGAGAACGCTGTGTTAAGATCTATGTGCAGATCTGTGTGCACTATAATCTTTTAAAAGATTTTATTTTCAAGCAATCTCTACACCTGATGCGGGGCCAGAACTCACAGTCCTGAGATCAAGAATTGCGAGCTCTACCCACTGAGCCAGCCAGGCGCCCCCTATAATTTTTTTGCTCTTTGTGTTTTGAAGGTGTGTTGGTTGGTTTATAGCAATTCGTGATTGTTGTGGCAGACTGTGTGCCTTGAAGACGGGGGCGTCCACGTTACCTACTGTTGGCCAAGGAGATGTGGGCAGACACGTCTAAGGACTTCTCCTAAAAATAAAAAGGAAACTTTGTCGAGATGAAGCTTTACCCCTTGGCCCTTCCCTCTTCCTCATTTTTGGAAACAGGATGTAACTAGAGGCGCAGCAACCATCTTGCCACCATGAGGACACGAGACACATGCTGCCAGCAGGCGGAATCTGTGCCTCTGACCATTTCCTCAGGTAGCTCTCTTAATCTTGGACTGCCAACATCTGCGCTTTGCCTCATGAGACCAACAAACTCTGTGTGTGCAGGTCACTAATAAGTTTTATGTTATTTATTTTTTAAAATATTTTTAAGGTTTTATTTATTCATGAGAGACACAGAGAGAGAAAGGCAGAGACACAGGCAGAGGGAGAAGCAGGCTCCCTGCTGGGAGCCCAGGACCCTGGGGATCACGACCTGAGCTGAAGGCAGATGCTCAACCACCGAGCCACCCAGACGTCCCAAGTTTTCTGTTATTTGCAGCCAAACAGCTACGGAACAGCTGACGCAATTGGCGCGGCTCTGTGGCGGCTGGACGTGAAATGCGGTGGCCTTTGGGGGGTCTCTTCTGTGCCTTTTGCCTTGAATTCCATTTCTCTCACTAATATCGCTACATATGTTCCTTTTTGTTAGCATTTGATTCAGCATGTTTTCTGTAATCCCATGAATTTTTCTTTCTTTTCGTTGTGGTAAAATATACATGCGAAATTCATCATTTTAACCACATATAAGTGTAGGATTCCGTGACACGAGGAACATTCACAATGCCGTGCCACCATCACACTGGTCTGGCATTTTAAAATTTTGAATCGAAGCACAAAATACATACAGACACGCACCTATATTAAATGTGTAGCCTACTGGGGCGCCTGGGTGGCGCAGACGGTTGAATGACCAACTCTTGGTTTCGGCTCAGAGCATGATCGCAGGGTCTTGAGATCGAGCCCCACACTGGGCTCTGCACTGCGTGGAGTCTGCTTAAGAGCCTCTCCCCCTGCCCTTACCCCTGTGCTCTCTCTCTCTCTCTCTCTCTCAAATAAATACACCTTTAAAGGAGTATATGTGCAGCCCTACAAACTCCCGTGTAACGGTCACACCGCGCACCCCACATGCAGATCAAGCAGCCGCACATTTGCCTGCTGTCACCTGTGAGCCTCCTACATTTTCTCTGCTCGTGCAGCATTTTCCTTCGGGAGGGCGTGCAGGGGCAGGAACTCTGTCTCGCACTGACTGGCGTCACCAATAATGAAGTTTAACATTTCACACGGCAGACGGGGCAAGCACCGGAGGTCCAGCAGTGTCTCCCAGGCCTGGGGTCCTGTGCTCCGACTCAGAGGTGGGGAAGGGCCGGCTCTGTCCTGAGCCTGGTTGCAGGCTTCCCACCCAAAGCCAGTAGGACCCAGGGGGAGACCAGAACATCTCCGGGAGCGCGCCCAGAAATAATGAGCTTGTCCTGGAGCACGTGTCCCTTTGCAGGCGTTCACACCCACCCCACCCGGATCCGCCTTCAGCAGCAGAGTCACCAAGATTGGCCTGGACTCTTCTGGGCACCTTAGGGGTCTGTGGATCCCTTCTCAGAATAAGGCCTTAAAATACAGGAAACACATACGATTATTATAGAAACCAGTTATATTGGAATACAATCACCAAAGTCTATAGGGCTTGTGTATGTTTTGTAGGTGTGTGTATTGATATATTATAACAATCAATATGTGATATTTGAGCATCTTCATTAACACATTACATCACTACAAAATTTTGGAAGTACTGGTGGACAGAAGCAGTATTTCAGGGGTGCCTGGGTGGCTCAGTCAGTTGGGTGTCCGCCTCTGGCTTGGGTCCTGATCTTGGGGTCCTCAGAGGGAGCCCCGCATTGGGCTTCCTGCTCGAAGGGGAACCTGTCTCCCCCTCTGCCTGCAGTTACCCTTGCTCATTCTCTCTCTGTTGAATAAATAAATAAAATCTTCTATTTTTTTAAGATTTTACTTTTTTTTTTTTAAGATTTTATTTCATTTACTCATGAGAGATACAGAGTGAGAGAGAGGCAGAGACACAGGCAGAGAGAGAAGCAGGCTCCATGCAGGGAGCCCGACGTGGGTCTCGAGCCCTGGTCTCCAGGGTCAGGCCGTGGGCTGCAGGCGGCACTAAACCGCTGGGCCACCGGGGCTGCCCAATAAAATCTTTTAAAAATAAAAAAGAAACAATATTTCAAGGGGTCTGCAATAATTGTAGCGTGGTTTGAGGGAGTGTCATTGCAGTCAAGTTGTGTATTCATAACCCGAGGCAACACCAAGTTGCAGTTGGGAATGAGAGAAAAGATGGAAATAACTGTCCCAGGCAGCCCCGGGGCCTGGGACTCCATCCAGGAGCTTCCCGCCTGGGCTCTTTCCATGGGCCCCGGTTGGGTGTTGGGGCCAGGCACAGGTCTGGACTTTGAACTTTTTTTAAGTATTTAAGTATTTTAAGTATTTAAGTTTTTAAGTATTTAAGTTTTTTTAAATATCTTTTTTTAAGATTTTATTTATTCATGAGAGAGACAGAGAGAGGCAGAGACACAGGCAGAGGGAGGAGCAGGCTCCATGCAGGGCGCCCCATGTGGGACTGGACCGTGGGTCTCCAGGATCACTCCCTCGGCTGAATGCAGCCGCTCAACCTCTGAGCCACCCAGGCGTCCCTGGACTTTGAACTTTTATTTATCCCTTTTATTTATAAAGTCTCTGCCTTTGAATGCAAGACTTTAACTTCTTCACGTTTATTGTGATTCCAGTGTACTGAAACCCAGTCCTGTGATCTAGCCTCACGTTGCCATTTGCAGGTTTCCTGCCCGCACCCCCCACCCGCCGTCCCCCTCCCGCCTTCATTTCCTGTTTCTGTTGGATTCGAAATTTATCTTTGTTCTAATTTTTTCTTCTAATGGTTTGGAAGTTCTTGTGGCTTTTTTTCTTAAATCATATTTCTATTCACCTAGTGGTTACTTAAAATTTTTAGCATTCATATTTGAACTTACCTTTCCCTACCCATGTCGAGAATGAGTCAGTATCCCGATTGTCCACAGGATTAAGACACACTTTCCAGCTTTATTTCCCTCCTCCTCTCCCCACCCTGCTCAGGATGAGATCATCTGGATTTTCCTCCCAGACTGTTGAGAGTATTTTCCAGCACGAGTTCCCCGATAAAAATAGTTTCACTGACTCCTGTAGGCCATGTCTTCCTCTTGGATTCATTTTTCGTTTTGCTAGAGCATATAATCTAGTAATTATGTCAGATAGTATTTGTTGGAAATAAACTCTCCGAACACTTGGCATGACCCAAAAAAGTGTTTGTTTTTCCTCCCAGCTGAATGGCTGTTAGGCCTGGCAGAGAATCATAGGCTCAAATAATTTTCCCTCCAAACTGTGAAGGTGCCCCTAGATTGTTTGCAATCCAAAGTTGCTGATGTCTGACATCAGGCTTATCCTTTTCTTTCTTTTTTTGGAAGTAACATGTTTTCTTCCTCCACCGCCCTCCCCCGCCCCCACTGGGAGCTTTTATTTGCTCACTTTGTGTTCCAAAGTGTTGTCATGTGTCTTCTTGGGTCCAGGGCGGCTTTCCTGTACTCTTCACTGACGGAGAGCATTTCCCCTGGTCTCTGTCCTTTGGAATTCCACTTAAATAACTGGATGTAGGAAACTGTGAAATCATTTTTCTCGTTTCTTAAATTTTCTTCCTACATTATAACTTTTTACCTTTCACTCTGTGTTGTACAGAATTCCTCAGCCTGACGTCCCGCCTCACTAGTTCGTGGCTCAGCCGTTTCTAGTCCGCTCCTTGGCCTACCTATCGAGTTGTGGTTGCTCGTCTCTTCATTTTTTAAAAGTCACCTCTATGCCGTACCTGGGGCTCGAACTCACCACCCTGAGATCAAAAGTTACATGCTCCACTGACTGAGCCCACTAGGCGCCCTTGAGTATTTTTTTTCAGCATTTTTTTATTTCAATGTCCAAATTTTTTACACCCCAAGATAGTTGACTTCTGGAAGGTATCTTTTAATTTTATTTTATTTTTAAAGATTTCATTTATCTATTTTCCAGAGAGAGAGAGAGAGAGAGAGAGAGCACAACCAGGAGCAGAGGGAGAAGGAGAAGCAGGCTCCCTGCTCAGTGGAGCAGGACTCGATCCCAGGACCCCAGGATCATGACCTGAGCCGAAGGCAGACACTTCACCGACTGAGCTCCCCAGGCGCCCTTGGAAGGTATCTTTTAAAACTTATTTTAATTTTTTTTTCCACAACAAACATGTCTTTGTTGTTTTTTCCTCTGAACATAAAAATAATACATTCTTGTAAAAATCTATGATACCTAAAATTATCAAAAAGAAAAAGAAACCAAACATCATCTGAGACTTTGCTTCCTCAGATGCTGTTTTTAAAGGATAAAAATTCTTTTCTCCCTGATGGTATTACCGATGATGTTTTAAACATTCTACGTGTTCTGGAAACTCTTGCTTCTTCATGTGTTAGTGCAGCTAAACTAATGTTACACGTACACTCCGCACGTAACTGCTCACACCCGTTAGAAGCTTCTGTATCTCTCACCACCCGCCCAGGGCGAATGTTCCAGTCGGGGGTGTTCCACCTGTGACACGTGGCTTCCGCGGTCCCCCTGACTGTCCCCGCTCCGGCCGAGGGAAGGGGAATCATGGAAGAAGGCTCAGAGGAGGTCTCCGTGCTAGTCTGCAGCTAACACACGTCGCTCCTCGCACATGCTGTTGGGCAGAACTAGTTACCCGGGGAGCCCGGGAACGTCGAGCATCGGGGGCCCGTGCTGGACGCGGACACATCTGCCCTGGGGCCTCCAGAGGTCCAGCAGCGCCCAGGCTTCCCCCCCATCTCGGGGCGGGGGGAGGCGCCCACCCAAAGCCCAAGTCTCTCACACGTGTGCAGCCTCCCACTGGGCCCAGGTGTGCATCCTTCCTGTCCACCTGACGGTCTAGCTGTCCGGGGACCTGTCCCCTGCCCCCTCCAACCTCATCCTCACCGGATCTTTGCTGCAGCCCCCCCCCCCCCACCGTTGGCCGAGCTGTCTTCCCTGAAGGCCCGGGAGCAATCGGGGTTCCTGCTCTTCGAGGTCTAAGCGCTTGGCTCCCGTCCAGTGGGTCCCCGGCCCCGGGGCCACTCTGCACGCTGACCCTCGCTTTTCGCTAACGCCACAGCGAAGCAGCAGGCACCTGCCAGCGCGCGCCCGGTTCCTAGTCTGTCACTGCCCCCATTTTCCCAAATGTGCTGCCGCGACATAACACGGGAAGTGTGTTATTATTTCCAGCTCACCAGAGCCGTTTCCCCGGCATCCACAAGCCAACCGCTAAGCCAACACCACATAGTTTAGGGCTTTGTCACGCCAGCTCCCTGGGCACCCACTTCTGCATCAGTGAGGGTGGGCGTATTAGTCAGCTGTTGCCACAGCAATGCTGCATAACAAACCTCTCCGGGTTCGCGGCAAAGCAGCCTCCCGATGCTCACACCACAGCTCTGAGGGTTGCTACCGGCCGGTTCAGGCGGCTCTGGGGCTCCCCCCGCCCTGCAGTGAATGAGGCGGACCCCGCTGGCGCACTTGGAGCCCCCACTCGCTTCACGCCGGCCACCAACGTGTCGACCGAGGGAGTCACACTGCCGAGTGCAAAGTCCAGGAGAGGGGCACATCCCGCTCATCCCGAGGCAGTGGCGTGGCCGGCAGATGTGAGATTCTGGTGCAGGGGAGCGAGGAGCGGGGATCCCGGGAAGTTAAATCACCCCCAATGCACAGGCCCTGGTGTGCCAGCGCAGACCTATGAGAAGCTTCTTTCTCTCTGGCGAAGCCACAGGAAAGGCCCCAATTTGGCGGTGGCCTTAGCTCCCGCCTTTGTTCAGGACCCCACGCTGACAGTGACCAGCGGTCTCTGAAGCTCCTGTCACCGGCTGCCACCGGTTAGGCCCCGGGAAGGGGAAGCGTGCGGAGCAAGGTTCTAGCCTGGAAGGCGCACCTGTCCTTCTGCTCAGGCTCCTCCGGAGAGCGGCTGGTGTCCTGGCTGCACTCCCCGGCTAAGGAAACTGGGAAACCGGGGATCCCTGGGTACCTCAGAGGTTTGGCGCCTGCCTTTGGCCCAGGGCGCGATCCTGAAGACCCAGGATCGAATCCCACATTGGGCTCCCGGTGCATGGAGCCTGCTTCTTCCTCTGCCTGTGTCTCTGCCTCTCTCTCTCTCTCTCTCTCTCTCTCTCTCTGTGTGTGTCTCTCATGTATAAATAAATAAAATCTTAAAAAAAAAAAAAAAGGAGGGATCCCTGGGTGGCGCAGCGGTTTGGCGCCTGCCTTTGGCCCAGGGCGCGATCCTGAAGACCCAGGATCGAATCCCACATCGGGCTCCCGGTGCATGGAGCCTGCTTCTTCCTCTGCCTGTGTCTCTGCCTCTCTCTCTCTCTCTCTCTCTCTCTCTCTCTGTGTCTCTCATGAATAAATAAATAAAATCTTTAAAAAAAAAAAAAAAGGAGGGATCCCTGGGTGGCGCAGTGGTTTGGCGCCTGCCTTTGGCCCAGGGCGCGATCCTGAAGACCCAGGATCGAATCCCACATCGGGCTCCCGGTGCATGGAGCCTGCTTCTCCCTCTGTCTGTGTCTCTGCCTCTCTCTCTCTCTCTCTGTGGCTATCATAAATAAATAAAAATTTATAAAAAAAAAAAAAAAAAAGGAAACTGGGTAGCCGGGACACGGCGTCCAGCCCGCGCTCTCGGGGAGGGGCATGCGACCCGGGGGACAGCTGCAGCATCCGCCCTGCGTCGCGCCTCCACTAGTGCTGCTCGGTTGCCCACGGGTTGCCGATTCCAGGTGGGTGCTCCTCCTCAGACGCCAAGTTTGCCATTTGTCCGTCAGCAAGCTGTCAGTGGCCTCGAGCCGCTGGGTGGAGGGCCCAGCACGCTGCTGGGGGCGTTGGGGACCGCCCGGGGGTGGGGGGGGCACGGGCTCCCTGTGCCTTCCAGGTAGCAGTCACAATAGGGTTTCTTCCTTGTCCACTGTCCGCTGCCAGACCCCCGACCCTGCAGCTACTGCCCCTGAGCTACCATCACCTGCCAGCCTGGCTGCCTCTGAGCTTGTAGCTTGGTTTCTTCCCTCAAGCCAGAGCGACCGTTCCCACCATCACCCATCTTCCCAAAGGCCCTGGGGATTTCTGGTCCACTGAGGGCACCTTATTGTTCTTGTGGTTAGAATGAATTTTATTTTATTTTTTAAAATATTTTATTTATTTATGCATGAGAGACATAGAGGCAGAGACTCGGGCAGAGGGAGAAGCAGGCTCCATGCAGGGAGCCCAACGCGGGACTCGATCCCGGGTCTCCAGGATCACGCCCTGGGCTGAAGGCAGCGCTAAACCGCTGAGCCACCCGGGCTGCCCTAGAATGGGTTTAAACTCTTCTGTCATTTCCTGGTTATCGAGGGTGGGAGTCCAGAGACTGCTAGGAAGGGTCTAGACCACCATCTGTACTCAATCTCCTTGTGGCATCTAAACCTGATCGGTTCTCAGGACGTGGGACGCTTCATCCCCGGGACAACTTCCAAGGCCAAGCTGATGGGGTCTGTGGGGCCTGGGCCATGGAAAGCCGCTGCTGGCCTTCTTGGACCTGCCTCAGGATCCCCTTGGCCTGGAGTGGGGAACCCCAAAGTGGACACTTAGAGGTCACTGTCTTGTGGCCTTGGAAATAGGGAGCTGCCTGGTGACTATGGTGGCATCAGCTCCAGTGGTGTGGGGACCGAGAATCCTCAGGCCAAACCCTACGAGTCCTGGGACGGTTGTGACATGGCAGGTCCCTCTGGCAGCCAGCACCTCACTCCAGTGTCCAACCCCCACCCCCCACCCCCGGGAGGGTCCGCACCCTCCAGAGCGGACATTCCAGCGTCTGCGTAGGTCCAGTGCTTTCAAAGTGAGCCACCCACAGACTGCAGTGCTCAGGTTTCTACTTTGGTTTATTTGCGATTTTATTTTGAGCCCAGATTTGGAAACCAAGGCAAGTTTGGAAGCCACCCTCTCTGAGGACTGTCTCCTGGTGGAACTAAGGCTGTAACTTCTACCTCCAGAGAAGGTAGGGAGCGGGGCGCGGAAGGCGCCCCAGGAAGAAGCAAGCCAACCTGCTTTTCGTGCCTCTCCCTGGGGAGGAGACCGGGAGGAGCAACTTGGCATCCTGGGGATGGGGGGTTCACCTCCTCCCTCGGTGGGGAGCGAACAAGGACATCATCCAGGGGCCAGAACGCGTCCCCCGCACGGGGCGGGGCGTGCAGGAGGGCTCGGCGGGGACCCTCCCCTGGGTGGGTGCTCCCGGTGGGGGGCGACCCCGCCTGCCCCAGGAGCGGGGCGCAGCAGGCACCAGCCCTGGGCATCTGGGAGGCTCCGGACCTTGCTCAGGGGCGCCGGCTGGGCCGCCCCCTGCTCGGGGTGACCCGGGTGAGCGCGGCCACTCCCACCCCGGGGGACCCGGTCTGGGGCGGAGACGCCTCTGAGCCGCACGTCCCTGGAGGCTGCGGCGCTCAGGGTCCCCTCGCTCCCCCGCCGGGGACACGCGGGTCCCGCCGCGCACGGTCACGGCACAGGCGGCTCCGAGAGCCTCGGGCCCCGCCGCGGGCCGCCCGCCTCCGCCCCGCCGCGCACCGACCGGGGCCCAGGCTCCGCCCCCCGCGGCCCGTCCGGGCAGCCCATTGGCCCAGGCGCGCGCCGCCCGCGTGTCCGCGCGCTGCCATTGGCCCGAGCCCGCGGCCCAGACAAAGGGAGCGGCGGAGGCGGGCGGTGATTGGGCGGCGGCGGCGGGCGGGGGCGGGGCGCCCGGGCGGGGGCGGGGCGCCGGGAGGGCTCGGCGCGGGGGCGGGCCGGGGGCGGGGCGGGGCGCCCGGGAGGGCGGCGGCCGCGGGGCGCGGGGAGCCCGCCCCTCCGCCCAGCACCCCTCCCGCCCCGGGGCTCCTGCCCGGACCGCGGCCGCCGCCGCCTCCTCGTCTTCCCCGAGGGCTCCGCGGCCGCTCCGCAGCTCGGCGGGGGACGTGCGCACGCGGGGCCCCGGCCGGGGAGGATGCGCCCGGGCCGGAGGCGGGACCCGCGACCCGAGCCCCTGCCCCGGCCCGCGGGGACCCCCCGGGAGGAGGCGCGGGCCCTGGCGCCGGCTGCAGGACGCGGCCCCGGCGGCGGGCTCCGCGCGCGTCCGGGGAGGGGGGGACGGGCCGCGGGGCGACCGGCCGGGCGGGGAGTGGCTTCGGGGGCCCCTCGGAGCGCCGCCAGGTACGTGCGTTTCCTTGTTTCCCGCGCGCCCCGAGCGCACCCGGGTAGGGAACGAATAAACCCGGCTGGTGTGTAAGAGCCCTTCGCTGCAAGCGTGTTTCCGCGGGCTCCGGGGGCGCCTCCTGCCCGCGCCTCTGCCGCTCCGGGCGGGCCCCTGGAGTGCACCCAAGAGACCACGAGCCCCGCCTCGGCCCGGAGCTGGGGCGCCCGGCTTTGTTCCCCGCACTCTCCACCCTTCTCCCCTGGAAAACCCGGATTCCGTGGAGCGCTGCGATGCTCAGTTCGGGGGGAAGCTGGAATGGGGAGACCCGAGCTCGGCCGGTGCAGGGCTGCAGCTCCCCTCGCGCTGCAGCGAGCTCCTCCTGGCCCCAGGAGCCCCGGACTTGCCAGTTAGGGCAGGCCGTGGGCTTTGTTTTTTGGGGGGGTTGATAGGGGAGGCCGCATAGCCAGCCTGGGGCGGGCTCGTCCCCTCCCCCATGCCCACGTCAAACAAAAGAAGTCCTGGGAGAATCGTTTTGGGGGAGAACTCTTCTGATAGTGAACCTGTAACCGCCCCCCCCCCCCCCCCACCGCCCCTGCTCTTAGGAGGAACTGAATCTTTGCAACAAAGGGGAGGGTTGGAGAGAGTCCTCGGAAAGGGCGCAAAGGGCGCGCTTTATTCGGGGGATACTCTAGGGAAGGGAATGCGTCTTCTCCTGCCCACTCTCCCACCCGGACTGATGGTCTTTAGGTGATGTTCGGACGCGGGGTGCTTTTGTTTGGAGACTTTCACGAAAGAGTCCTACGTGGGAAACTGGGAATTCGGCCTCTACCGGGTGGGGGAAAAAATCCCCCTTTGGAGTGAAATGTGTTCCTCGCCTTTAGAGGGGAGGCTGAAAAGGAAGAGATTTGATGATTAAAGCGGAGGGGGGCATTTTGTGGCCGTTTCTCCCGCTCCCCCTCCCTCCATAAATGAGAACAAAGGGCCCAGGCGAAAGGGGTGGGGGCTCGATCGGGGCACACTCTTAAGAAAGGCCTCACCTCCCAGGCCCCCTGCACGCCCGAATATTGTCTTTTGAGTCTGAACTGGGAAGAAAAGGAGGCCCCCACCCGGGCTCGGGCTCTGTACCGATACCTAGTCCCTAAGACCCTGCTTCAGTTCGTCCCAAGTCGTGGTCACCCGGCGGGGGAGAGGGGCCCCGATGGCTGGAAGGGCCTCTCCTCCCAGCAAAGTGCAGACTTTCGGTTTCCAGCTCCAGGGCCGCGGCCGAGGGGTTCGCGGCGCCCTCGCCGAGCGCGTCCCTGGTCGCCCAGGCACGGCGGCGCTGGCGCAGACCCGCATCCACCAAAGCCCCGAATAAAACTCAACAAACCGTAAAGGCTCCCGATTCCCGGAGAAAAGGCACCGAAGATTTATGGTCCCCCGAATTCCCCACACTCTAATTATCCCTGTTTTTAGTTGACTTATGGGTGGTGACCACTAAAGTCATTTTCCATTTTAGAATTTTTTTTTTTAAACATGAAAAATGCAAGTTTCACTCCTTTCTTACCCGCTTGGGCGGATCTTTTATCTTGTGGGAAGAAAAGAAATCCGGCCTCCCTCTGCCTTCTCTACTGCCTCCGGTTGGGCGCACCCGGCCGAGCCCCCTCCACGGACCCCTCCACTGCAATTTAGGGGAAGTATTTTTTTCTTTCTCCCGCCGCCCCAGGGCACTCACAGGGAATCCTCCCAAGGAGCCCTGCCTGCTGGCGCGTTGGACGCGCTACCGACGCTCCAGGCTCGGAGACCGGCCCGGGGGTCTCGGCCCCCACCCTAACCGGTGGCCGAGGGTGAGCCGGCCGGAGAGTGAGCCACCCCCGCCCCGGGATGGTCACCCTCCGTGGGGGGACCTTCGCCTTCCAGGAGACCCAAGCAGGGTACCGCCTGGGGCATCCTGGGGCCCCGGCCGTGCTGGGGGGGGACCCCGCCGATTCCCCGTCGCTGCCTAGAGGCCCATCCCCCATCCTCCCTTTGTTTGCTTCTCTGGACACTGAGTTGAAAGTGGCAGGAACAAAATAATTAGATGGAAGTCAGAGATTAGGCGGGTGCGCTGGCGGCCTCGGCCAGGCCTGGCCGACACTCCGCCGGCGCCTCATAAATCTGCGGCCGCCTGACACCGAGCCGCGTCCTCCGGTTACCTGGGAGTTTCGAGCCTCTCGACCCCCTCCCTGCCGTCCCCCAACAGCCCTCTTCCGGAGCGCGGGTGGAGAGTCCCGGGGCGCCCCAACTTCTGGCCGGTGCACACGCTGGACCCAGCCTGGAGTCAGTTAATTCTGGAAAACGGACGGAGGTGTCGCCGAGGGAGGGAGGGTGTGGTCTGGGCAGCGAGGGCTCGGACCCCGGCCCCCCCCCCCCCCCCAGGGCACGCAGTGCAGCACCCCGCTCCCCGGCTGCCAGCCAGGTAACCGCTGCCGGGGTGCTGGAGGGCCCTGCTCCGCGCTGCTGCAGCACGGCCCGGGGTGGGCACGGACAAGGGGGTGCCGAGTAACCCCTTGTGGGCGACTCCTTTGTCTGGCCCGGCCACTGCGGGGAGCCGCCACCAGCGCGCTAGGCCGCAGGCCCTTCTCCGGCCCAGGTGTGCAGGCTGCGCGCGGGCACAGGGACGTCGGTAGGGGCCGGGCCACGCGGTCCCCGCACCGGGGCCACAGGGCCGGTGCCCGAGCTCTTCGGGGCCCATGTGCGATCCACCCGGGAGTCCCGTCCTGGACGCGTCCAGCCACCGAGCAGAAGAGAACGCCGAGGACGTCCCGGCCGGTTCAGATTGTTTTAAAAACTCGAATTAATTGGTAAAACGGTCACCGCGCTTCCCAACACGGAGAAGGGGTGAAGGGAGGAAAGCCTTTTTTTAATTATCCCCCCTTGTTGTGGCGGTCCTACCTGACCTCTTCCTACTATTAAAAGAAATGTTGCCACATTTAATTTTTGTTGCCATGAGATATGGAGAGGGTAGCCCCACATTTTGAAGTAATTTGATAAGCCTTCAAGTAGCAAATCCGAAAGGGAGGCTGGCCCCAGGTATGGTTGCCTGATAGCCTGAATTTACAATGAAAGCATTCTCCTTTATGGATATAATAGATTAGATTTCACAACTTAATTCACCGGAATGGCTCCGTTTAAGGGAGCTCCGGCTGATTTTATTACGCCAAGCCAAATTGGATGTTTGTGGTCTTAACGAAAAGCGATTGTGACATAAAATATATAATTTTTTAAAGTAAAAAAGAAAAAAAAACACACACACAACGGGCTCGACCCTGTCTCCCCCCACCCCCATCCTTCCTTCCCACTCCCCGGCTCCCCAGTTTGGGAAATACCGAGAATTGTTTGTTTGTTGATTTCTGCCCCAGAGACAGGAACTCACACCCCGGGCGGGGGCGGGGGGAGCTGCCGCCGCGTGTCCCCCGCGGCCTCTCCCGCCCGGCGCCGCCCGGTACCGCGCACTCGGCGCCCTTTCCCCGCAGCGGGCTCGGGCCGCTCCTCTGGGTCCTTCGCCGTGTGGAGAGCGCAGCACGGGCTGCGGAGTCTCGGGCCGTCCACGCGGGCAGACGCACCCCCCCGCCCGGCAGGGCCCGCGGGGACCCTGGGGACCGAGCAGGCCCGGCCGTGCCACCGCGCGCCACCCGCCTGCGCTCCCTGGAGACCGGGGCTCGCGGGACCCTCGGCGCCCTGCCCCGCGGGCCCGAGCGGCCAGGGTGGGGGGCAGCCCGGGGAGCCTCCAGGCCCAGCCGGCCCGCCCGGAGCCCGCGCCCTGGGCGCCCCGCTGCCCCTCCGGTGGCGGCCCTGCCCGCTCCCCCACGTACTGGGTGCTTCCTTGAGCCCTGCTCATCCCAGCCTCCGGGGGCACAGTCCCCTTCCCTTCCCCTGGGAAGGGCCTCGCCCCGCCGGCGGCCTGGACCCGGCGGCCTGGATGCGCCCCAGGCTGGGCTGGAGCCTCCGGGCCCGAACCCCGCACCCGGGCACCCGGGCGGCCAGGGCGGTGCGCGCCTTAAATTAGATCTCCCCGGCGCCTGACCTGGTTTTTTTCTCGGCCCGATCACAGCAGCAGCTGTTTTTTCCAGAATTCCTGCTGCTGGGGGAGGGGCGTTATTATTATTATTTTTTTTGGTTGTCACAACCTCCTGGAAATATTCCCTGGCCTCGGAAAGTGTAACAATAGCCCAGCGGATTTCTGGAGGAAGCGCCCCCTCCCCTGCCTTCTGCCGGGACGCCTTTGCCCTCTGGCTGTGGCGGGGACCTCAGCGGAGAGTGGGGACCTCCGCCCCTGCCGCAGCCCCTGCCCCCACCCCCTGCTGGGCTTTGGGCTCCGTCTGGCCCTGAAATCTACCTCCGCCTTGGGGGCCGCAGGCCCGGAACTGGGGACCGAGTGGCCTTCTCCACCATCAGCCCGGCTGCCTGCTGGGCCCCGAGGTAGAGCCTTCCCACCTGCCCCCACCCCTACCGGGGCCCACTCCAGGTGGCCCCCAGGCGGAGCGTCCCTTCCCCAGGAATCTTATTCCTGTTTGCTTTCGGGGTCAGCGCTAGCCCAGAGGCAGTTAAAGATTAATGGGCCTGGGGCCCTGGGGGCTGGGCTGGGGGCGCCGGGGATAGAGTCCGCACAAGTGTTCTCAGGGCTCTCGGTGTCCCTCTCCGTTGGGCACAGAGTCTCATTCAAACCCCAAGGTCGAGCCGAGGTTTTAAGAGGGTCACAGCCACGTGTTCACCTGTCCTGCCCGCACCGAGATGGGGAGTTCAGTTGCCACCCGCAGCCGTGATCAGCCCTGCAGGCTCCTAGTGGATAGTGTAGAAGGAGGAGGGGACCCCCTGGGCCTCCTGGCCCTGTCCTGTCGTGGTGCAAGAAGCCGGGGAAGGTGGGCTCGGGGAAAGCCAGGCTCGCGCCCGTCCTTGTGCAGTGTGGCCGATCTGGGTCTCTCGCGTGAGCCTGGCCACGTCAATCCCGTCTGCTCCTCGCTCCCTGGGGGTGTGCAGTGAGTGTGGAAGGGCTGCCGGGGCCCTTACACAACCATGTTTGCATCATCGCCCTCCTTGGTCAGGAAAGAGAGTGGGGGGGTGTCACAGCCCCCACCCCCTCCTGCCCCAGGCACAGAGCTCTCTCTTCCCAGGACCCCCTGACCCCTCACTCAGGAGGCAGGGACTCCACCTGTAGCCTCCAGGACCAGCCCCAAAGCCTCTGATTCTGCCCATAAATTTATTTACGCTCGAGTTACGCAGGTGCATGGACGTGACCCCAGCATCCCCCAGCCTGCGTGGACAACAGGAATTGAACTTTAGTCTTCAGGCGATTAAGGCCGCAGGGACTAGACTTCATTAGTAGTTGTTATGCAATAAAGGCGATAAGATGGCCCCTACTTATGATTTCAAAATGCGATTTATTTTAATTTACGTTTTTAAGTACTTCTGGGGTTTGATGGGGCGCTAGGGCATCAGCGGAGGGGCTGCAGCCCCTCCACCGGAGGGACGGGAATGGCCTGGCCCAAGTCGGCCTAGAGCAGCAGGAGACGGACGAGGGGAAGCTGCAGCTGCAGGCCGAGGCCATAGGCTGGCAGATGTAGAATATTCTGGGCTGCCTTTGAAAAATCGGTGAAAAGTCACTCTGAGGCCTTGCCCTTCTGTTCCTGGACCCTGCGGGGCGGGCCTGGGGAAGCATTCCTGAGCCAGACAGCTGGAAGCTTGCTGGCAGGACTGTCCCCCAGGGCCCTGGGATCTCGCGCACAGTGGTCCTCCGCTCATCCTGCGGGCAGCAGGGCTGGTTCCTCACGTTCACAAGGAGGCTGCCCCGAGGCTTTAGAAGCACCCCCGACCCCCGTCAGGAGCCCTACCTTGGCTCTGCACCCCTCCCCAACTCCTGGCCTTATGCGTGGATCCCACTCCCGTTTCTGAAGGCTCTGGAGGGTCCAGCTGACTCCTGTGGACTCTCTGCCAGGCCACGGCCTGGGGGCCCAGGGAGCCCCTGCACGTGTACCTCCTGGTTTCCTTCTGCACCCCTCTGCCCCCTGCCCATCCCGTACTCGGACTACGGGCCAAGGCAAGAGCCAGGATGGGATTGGGGGGGTGGTTCCTGAGAGGTGGAGGAGCCAAGGCTAGCAGAGTGGACCCCAGTGTTGAAGTGGAGGGGCCTGGCTTTGCACAAAAGGGAGAAAGGACGTGAAAGACAAGGACTGGGGACCGTCCAGCAGGACATCTGAAAACCTGAAACACACTCGGGCCCTGGTTGTCACAGGATCCAAGGCCACCAGCTCCTGCATTCAGATGTGGTGCTGAACTGTCAGCTTTGCTGTTCACACGTGTGCACTGTGAGAGCCAGGGCTCCCAGCCCAACCTACCACGTCTGGCCCCCAACACACACTCACACACTCACACTCTAGCAGCAGCGGCCCAGAAGACCAGGACCAAGGCAGCCTTGCCCCTCCTGCCATTTGCCAGTGGCCATGGGTGGGTAGGGGCTGGGGGCGGCCTCCTAATTCCTCTGTGGCCCTCCAAGCTCCTGAGGATCATGGAGTCTACACCTGCTTCCCCCCACGGCCCTCGCCAGGACTGTCCTGGGTGTCTGCCTGCCTCTCCCTACCTACTCTGGGTGCCTCGGTTTGCTGAGTTAATTGGCAAACTTCCCCAGAAGTAAACTTGGGGATGGAAATTAATAATTTTCCTGGCATTGAACTCACTGCTAATTATGCCAGCTGGGAGTCGGGGGCCCGGGTGCACAAGGACCCCTGAAAAGCCATTAGTCAGGAATCCCCCCCATGCAATTTAGGGGCTGCACAGCCCCAGTGCCCAGGTGGAGCTGCAGCAGGCGTGAGGGTGCTTTGGAAGGGTTCATGCCACCCCGCCTCCCTCCCACTCCAGATCTTTCGCTGGGTCACCTGGGCCTAACGGGGTCTTCTGGGTGCTTCCAATTGAGGACTGGAAGCCCTCACAAGAGAGGTGCGGGAAGTAGGGGGCCTGACTGGGTGCCCAGAGACCTCCAACTGTGGGGGTGGGGAGGCCCTGAGAGCCCACGAGGGGAGGCCGGAGGGGGTGCCCAGGGTCCAGGGTGAGGGAGCAGGGCCACCTACCCCTGTTTGGAGCTCTCCTTTTGGAGATAAGTGACCGTGGTCTCACTGGTCCACTCGCAGCAGAGGGTGCCTGGTGCCGAAGACCTTGCCCCGGGACTCCCCCAACCTGGAAAGAGGCACAGCCTCCTCCCTCTCATCTTAGGACTCTGGGCTGGACAGGCCCGGTCCTGTTGGGGTTGTGAGGGGCACGAACGCTCTGGCCGAGCAGGCCTCCTCTCGGATCCACCGTCCCAGGAGGGAGGCGGTTGGGTCCCCAGCAGGACCTCCGTCCGCTGCTCCGCAGGTTCCTCGGCCTGGCCTTCAGCACCTTCCAAAAGATGTGATGGTGCAGGGGTTCTCAGGGTCCCTGGCAAAAACCCTGACGCCAGGCCCTCCCCTGGAGAGAGGTCTGGGAGGCGTGGGGGTGACGCAGGGAGTCCAGCTACCGAGCACCCAGGACACCGGGAGGCGCTGCTGGGCCGGGAACTGGGGCAGTGGCCTGGGATTCATCTGGCCCCGCCGTCCAGCCCACCCAGCACCTCCGTGCTGCCAAGATGTGACCAAAGTGCAGCCGGAGGGGCCAGGCTATGACCGAGGGGAAGGCAGTAGGAATGGAGCCAGCCCTGCTGGGCCGCACGGCATTGCTCCCAGCTGCCGGGCACCACTGGACGGGCCTCTCCACTCACCTGGCAGGTGCAGAGGCCACCTGTGGCCACCTCAGCCGTCCTCTGTTTACCCCGAGCCGTGCTGACCCCGCCTTGGGCTTGGTGGTCTTCTGCTGGGCCACCGCCCTGCCAGCCCCAGGCACCCTGAGAGGACTGCCAGGCTGCTTGGTCTGGAGACCACAGGGACAGGGGGCAGGAGAGAGACGGGGAGGAAGGGACCTGGCTCCCACCCGCACCTGTACCTGCTGCATTTACAGCGTTAGCACCCTGGATCCCCCTGCCTGGGGACAAGGAGCGCAGAGAGCTTCGGTAGCTTGCCCAGGGCCACACGGCAGGATTTGAACCAGGTCTGCCGACTGGGAAGCCGGCCTTTGTCCAAGACCCGACAATACTGCAGATTAATTAAAATCGTCATCCCAGCAGGGCACCCGAGGGGTCCCTCCTCCCACCTGGGACTGTGTCCATGACTCTGAGCCACCCAGCTGACCCGGCTTCCTGGGCTAGGTGGGCTGGGCGGCCTGCTTCGGAAGCTTCCCGCACATCTCCGGGGCCCCGGGGTGGGCCAGGGGGCCGAGGGGACAGGAGGCTCTGGAGGACAGTGCTAGGAAAGGGGCGACCCTTCCAGGAACAGTCTCACTCCCCCCCCCCACCTGTCTCTGTCCCGTGGGGTGGCCGGGTGTGTGGGTCAGATCAGCACAGGACACACTGCCCTGGCGCTGACCCCGTACCCCCCCAACACACATCCCATGGCCGAGGGCCTCCGTGCACCCAGGGGGCCTGTCCCTGTCACTGCAGGTGATGGTGTCCTTGCAGGAAGTCCCCACGGGCTTAGGGGAACTTTGCAGATACAGCCGCCCTGTCAAGGCCCCCCAGGGCGAGGGCATCCCCAGGCACCACGGGGGGAGGCCTCCCCACGGGGAGGGGGCACGGCAGGAGCGGGGGAGCAGAGGGGTGCCGGCTCTCTCTGGGGTTGCAGCCCCTTCTCCCCACCCCTAACCTCTGGACACGCCAAGTCCTGCCCATCCTGCCCCTGACCTCTTGTCTGTAGCTCCACGACCCCTTGGGGGCCTGATCCCTTATGCGTCATGGCCCCCGCTCCCGGCCTCCCTGACCCAGCCTTTCTCCCCAGTGGATGCCATCCACCTGGACCCACGCATAGCCAGGAGTGTCCACAGTCCACACACCGTCCCCGGTGCCAGGCCTAGCAGGCCTCCGTCCTCCCTGACCACGTCGCAGCCCCGGGATGGCCGTCCTCACGGCATCGCAGCACCGGGGACATTCAGGGGAAAGCGCTGGCCCTGGGGAGACCCTGGAACCAGGGTGGGCAGCGGGATGCACTCCCCTTCCCACCGGGGTGGCCCTGACAGGTGCGTGCAGGGGCCCAGCTGGGGCCGTGGGCTCTGGGCCCCCCATCCTGGGGCTTGGGAATCTGCTGTTTGGTGATGCTTTCATCGAAATGGAATTTGCTCTCTGGTTGTTTATCGATTTGGGTTGCTGTGGCCGGATGGGCGTGGCTTGCAGGCGGGGTGGGGCACCCCCACCCCGCTGCTCCGACCCTGAGTGGGTGGGTGCTGCTGGTGAGGAGGCGGGTGTGCTCCCCGTCCCCGCTCTGGGCCACAGCTCTCAGGGCTCCCGCCCCCCCTGGGCTCCCTGAGTGCCTTCTGTCCAGGCCCCGGCCCCCCGGCCCTGCCGGCCCCCTGCAGGTGCCCCCACGGCTCCCTGTGGGCGGGCCCGTCGGGGGATCCCCCTGGCAGATCCAAACCACACGCTGCTCCGATGGCCTAGTGCCCACTTGGCAGCGGCAAGGCGCGCGGGCTGGGAGCGCTGGAGACGGCAACGGAGAGGCCCTCCCCGGGCCCCCACAGCCCCCACACCTAACCGGCGGGGCTCCCCTCTGCTGCAGCCACAGCACCTTCGGGATTGTGTCGGAGGAGGGCTTGGGGAATCAGGGAGGCCGGCCCCCTCCAGGGAGCCCTGGCCTGACCCCACGCCCCTGGGGCTGCAGGCGCTCCACCCCCCCAGCCCCCCGGGGTCCCGTGTGCTCCCCGCTGGCCCCCGGGTCAGCTCCGAGGACGCCCCGCAGGCAGGTGCCACGGCGAGGAGCCTGCCGTCAGGCCTGGGGGTGGCGGACGGCCCCGTGGAGCCCCTGCAGCAGGAGGGGGAGGCCAGGCCTGCGGTGGTGACCGACTCGCCCGCCTCTCAGAGCCTCCGGTCCCCCGGGTGCCTCAGGTCGCGGGTGTGATGCTCTGTCCACGACACTGGACCTGAATCGAGCCCAGGGAAGAATAAGGAAACCCCGACCATAGGACGTTCCGCCAGCAGCCACTCTGGAGGTTTTCAAAGGTCAGCGGCAAAAACGGCGAAAAGGTGGGGTGTCCGCTCTACGGGAAAGGGGGTTAAGGAGACGGGACAGTGCGAGGCCCGGGCAGGGTCCGGCCCCCGAGGGCAGCGGCAAGGGGACCTGGGAGACGGTGCCGGCTACCCCCAAGGGTGTTCAAGAGCCCGAGAGCCCTTCGGGGACACCAGCTGCCCACCTGCTGGGGCCCGCCCGTCAGATGGCCGAGCATTCCGGAGTGAAGTGTCACAGCGTCCGCCACCGACTCCCTAGTGGTTCAGCGATTTTCTCTCAAGGGAGGAAAGAGAGCAGATGCCACAGCATCTTTTTAAAAAGAGCTGCTGGGAAGTGGGAGGGCGCCGGGCTGGCTCAGCCAGAGGAACATGTGACTCTCAGTCTTGGGGTTGTGGGTTCGAGCCCCACGGTGGGTGGGAAGGTTACTTAAATACATAAACTTAAAAAGATTTAAAAAACCAAAAAGCGGGATCCCTGGGTGGCTCAGCGGTTTGGCGCCTGCCTTCGGTCCAGGGCATGATTCTGGAGACCCGGGATCGAGTCCCACGTCAGGCTCCCGGCGTGGAGCCTGCTTCTCCCTCCTCCTATGTCTCTGCCTCTCTCTCTCTCTCTGTCTATCATAAATAAATAAATAAATCTTAAAAAAAAAAGCTGTTGGATACAGAGTGAACGTGCACACATATATTTTACTCGTAGGTACTCGCAGAAAGATGCCTCCTGGGGCCCTTGGGCAGCCCCCGCTCCTGCCAACACCCGCGGACTGTGCGGATCCCAGCGCCCGCTCTGGTTTCTGTGGCTCCAGTGGCCCCCACCTTGGCAGTCTGGGGTGTTCGTGGGGGAGGTTGTGTCGCTCAAGAGCACCTGAAAGGAAGCTCACAGCCCCCCCACACACCTGTCCTCACACCTGAGGGACAGAACAGCCTTGAGGGCCCCCCAGAGGCACTTGAAGGGGAAACCTCAGTAGTCACACAGTCCTGTCTCACATACAGACACCAGGAGTCTGCTGTTAACTCATTTTTATTTTATTATATTTTTATTTTTGTTTTTTATTTTTTAAAAATGGAATATTGTTTTTATTTATTGAGAGAGAGAGGCAGAGACACAGGCAGAGGGAGAAGCAGGCTCCTTGCAGGGAGCCCGATGCGGGACTCGATTCCGGGACTCCAGGATCACATCCCGGGCTGCAAGGCGGCGCTAAACCGCTGTGCCACTGGGGCTGCCCTATTTTATTATATTTTTGAAATATTTTATTTATTTATTCCTGAGAGACACAGAGAGAGGCAGAGACACAGGCAGAGGGAGGAGCAGGCTCCTCGCAGGGAGCCCGATGTGGGTGGGACTCGATCCCAGGACCCCAGGATCACGCCCTGAGCCGAAGGCAGATGCTTAACCGCTGAGCCACCCAGGCGCCCCTTAACTCATCTTTGGATAGGAAACAGAGGGGCACCTAGGGGGGCTCAGCAGTTGGGTGCCTGCCTCTGGCTCAGGGCGTGACCCCGGGGTCCTGGGATCAAGTCCCACATCGGGCTCCCCACAGGGAGCCCGCTTCTCCCTCTGCTCCTGTGTCTCATGAATAAATAAAATCTTAATAAAAAAAAAAAAAATAGGAAACCAAGGCCAGGAAAGACTAAAGCTCAGGAGAAGCTGGTGACACCGTGGCTCAAGCCGACCCAGACCTCACCATGCACGGGGCCCCCCTGGAACCCGCGCTCGTCCCCGTCCACGCTCCACAGCCCTGGGTGGGCCCCTCTGCGCCACTGAGGACGAGGGTCCCGTCCCCGGGAGGGAGGGCGGCACAATGAGCACTGAGGACTCGGGCCTGGGCTGCCTCATTGTCGTGAGGTGGAGCCTCCTCGGCCGGCTGGGCCCTCCAGAGGCGTCGGGGAGGCCGCGGCCTCTCGTCTCCTGCCCCTTGAGACCCCGGGCAGCCTGCAGAGCCCCCTCAGCCTCCCCCCGGCTGCCCCCAGGCCCAGCTCACCAGAGTTTGCCTCTTCCCCTCCCCTGGTTAGCCTTTCCTGTGCGTGAGACCCCACACCCGCCGGGGGACGGTGGGCCTCGTGGGGGTGCAGGGGGCACGGAGGGCAGGGCCGGGGCTCTGGGCCAGCTTGCAGGCCTCCAGTCTCTGCTGTCCCTGAGGCCGGGGGCTCCAGGCCGGGGAGGGACTCCCAGCCTGCTCCTCAGCTCACGTCACAGCCCGGCCCCCCCCAGGCTGCCGGCTGCCCGGGGCCCCCCAGGCCCAGCCGAGACTGACCGTGCTGGCCTCCCCAGCTCAGACGCCTCCCTGGTCGGGACGTGCCCTCTGCCTCTGTCCGCTCTTGGACACGCCTCCCCCACAGCACCGGGCTCCACTTGGTCCCCTCGGGACAACGGGCACGCCTGCGTCGTGTGTCCATCCCTTGGAGGTGCTCAGCAGGCTCAAGACAAGAATCCGTATTTCTCTGATGGCGGGTGAGCCTGGAATGCAGGAGTCTGGCTCTGACCCCCCATGTTATAGAAGCACTTGGACTGGGGGGGTGGGGGACCCCAAACCCATGCCCATCGTGTGGGCCTTGCCTCCCCCTCAGGACTGCTCCCCTCCCACGTTACCGGGACGCCAAAGGACAGGAGTGAGTCCCCCGGCCAGAGAGGGAGGCAGGTGTGAGGCTCGGCTTGGGACACAGCCCTTGTGCACCCCGACGCCAGGAGGCCCTGGCCATCTCCTACCCCCTGTTCTCCACAATGTCCCAAGTCCTAGATCCTGGTCCCCCGGACCGAGTCAGCCTGGCCCTGCCCAGGAGCCACTGCTCTTTGCTCTGCCAGGAATTTGTTCTCTGCTCCCCGGCGGCATCTCCTTTGTCAGGACTCAGCCAGCTCCGGAGAGGCTGGTGTCCTGGTGCCACTGGGCCTGGCAGACAGGCCTCTCCTGCTGCCGCCTGGACTGGCCCCCCTCACCCCCCCCCCCCCCCGCCGCCAGCGTGTCCTGAGTGGTCCCAGCCCCCTCCACCAGGGAGCGTGTGGGAAAGCTCTGATCCCGGTGTGTGCTCCCAGGGCCCGGAACGCCTAGCCCTCCGCGCCAGGGGACAGACGGAGGGGTCAGGCTCTAGGTCTCGGGAGCCTTGGGGTCACCTGTGATGCCTGCAGAGAACCAGGACCAGGTGCAGAGGCCCGGAGAGCCAAGCGGCTCACCAGGGCTGGAAGAGCACAGGAGCCTCAGTTTCCAGCCCTGCCATCAAAGCAGGTGCTCCCCGCCTCGGGTGGAGCCTCCCCCAGCTGAGTGCCCGGGACTCGGGCCTGGATCCTGGGTGCTGGGCCCCGGGGGGAGCGCAGCTGCAGTGCCAGTGCGGGGAAGCTGCCAGGCTGAGCTGGCCGCCCTGGCCTGAGGCCTGCGTGGGTGTGGGAGGCAGCCCGCAGCCCAGCCACACCTGTCCCGCCGCGGGCCCTGGGGTGGGGTTTCCCATCTGTGCTGGAACCGGCTCAGGTTTCTCACTTCACCCCGGGGCAGGGCGCAGCGCGAGTGGACCCTGGCCAGCGAGGAGTGGCCGCCCGGCCTGCGGCCTGCCTGCCAGGGCTCCGCGGACGGCGGGCAGGGCCGGGCTGGAGCATCAGGGCGCCTGCAGGGGCGGGGGGCTCCCTCAGGCCTGGGGGGCAGCTCCTGCCGGCCCGGCCCCTCCGGCCGCTCACCCGGGCCCCTGTGGGGGGAAGGGGGCGCACGTCCCGAACCTGGGTGCCCCCAGGCCGCAAACCGCTATTCGCCCCACACACCTCCTGTCACTTCACGGGTTTCTTTTTCACCTGCTCTTGTCCCGGGAGTCAATATCTGTGCAGTTGAGGGCGTGACGTGTCAGTTTTGTTTTTTCCAGCACATGCTCCGAGAGATCATGCATTTAAACCAACTTCCGGGGCCGTCTGTGGATCCGGTCAGGCACCCCCACCGGGGGCAAGTCCAGTCCCTGCTTTGCAAACGTGGGGCCCACAGGGGGTCCGGGCAGCGGCGCAGGTGATCTGAGCCCGTGACCCTGAGTCCAGTCTGGAGCCCCCCGCCTCACCTTTGACAGGCCTGGACCCCCAGAAGCAGCCTCTCTAGGCACAGCCGGGGGTGCCCGCAGTCCTGGGGACAGCGTGCGTGCAAACCCTGGGTCCCGAGCAGACTTCCCGTGGGCCCCACAGCCGCACCTCCCCGCCGACACGTGTTCGGGCTGCGCCCCTCGTCTCCTCGGCCTGCGCCGGGTGACCTCAGCCCCTGGGACCCACGTCTGGGAGAGACCAGCATGGCCAGACCTTCCAGCCGGGCCTGCAAGTCCGGGCGGAGCACAGCTGGGCGCGCCCCAGGCCCAGGGCCAGTGGCCTATGCTGGGCGGAGTCCGCAGCCCCCCGGGAAAAGCCAGGGTGTTGGCGGGTCGCGGAGGCGCCCCCTGCCGGACAGAACCTTGGGCCGCGCTCGGCCTCCTGCCCTCCGCTGCTGGCCGCCCCTCTCCCCGTCAGGGGCAGGCAGCGAGGAAGGGAGGAGCCTGCGCCCCTCTGCCCTCCTCCCTGCACCCCGGCCCCTCCGCCAGGCTGCCAGGTCCACCCCTGGGGCTCTGAGCCTGGGCCTGCTGGGGGGCGGCGCCTGGGAACAGTTTAGAGTCGGACACAGTGTAGACAGGGCCCCTGAGACACCTGGGCTGGGTACTGGGGGTCCGGGGCCATGTTCCCCAGAGGGAAGCTGCGTGTCCCGAGGCCAACGTTATAAGGCACTGGTGACCCGCCAGTGTGGGACTCGTGCAGGCCTGTGTCCACACTCAGAACCTCCAGACAGGTACATGCTGCTCTGGGCACCTTTGACAGATGGGGAAACCGAGGCACAGGGTGAAGGAGTCACGCCTGGGCTGGGTTGGGCAGCGCCGGGGGGAGATGCCCGCTGGCCCAGACTCCAGGCAGCCGGCAGGTCAGAGCGCCCCACACGGCTGCCTGCGGGACCCTCAGCCACCCGCAGCTGTTCCCCGACATCTCCCATCTTCCCGGATTCCCCTCTGGCCTCAGGGGAGACAAATATTTATTTTTTTTTTCAAAAGTAAAAATGGGTTGAAAGAGGAAGGGGGTTTGGTAGCTCCTTAAAAAGCCAAGCACAGAGGGGCGCCTGGGTGGTGCGGTCGGTGGTGTCAGACTCTTGGTTTCAGCTCAGATGTGATCTCAGGGTCAGGAGATGGAGCCCGTGTCGGGCTCTGTGCTGGGGGTGGGGGGTCTGCTTGGGATTCTCTCTCCCTCTGCCCTTCCTGCTTGCGTGCTCTCTCTCTTTAAAATAAAGAACTCTTGGGGGATCCCGGGGTGGCTCAGCGGTTTAGCGCCTGCCTTCGGCCCAGGGCGCAATCCTGGAGACCCGGGATCGAATCCCACATCGGGCTCCCGGTGCATGGAGCCTGCTTCTCCCTCCTCCTGTGTCTCTGCCTCTCTCTCTCTCTATGTCCATCATGAATAAATAAATAAAATCTTTTAAAAAAATAAAGAACTCTTTAAAAAAAGCTAAACATGGAATTACTGCGTGACCCAGCAGCACCACTTCTAGGTCTACATCCCGCAGAACTGAGCACAAGGACGTGGACACATGTGGACACCCGTGTTCACAGCAGCGTCGTCCACAAAGGACAAGAGGTGACACAACCAGAGCGTCCATCGGGGCGGGGCGGATAAGCAGGAGTGCTCCGTCCAGGGGTGGAGCAGAGGCACCGGGCCTGGGGCACATGGGTCTGGGGATGTCGTGCCGGGTGAAGGAAGCCAGATGGGAAGGTGACATAGAGGGTCTGATCCCGCGTCTCGGAAGCACTTAGAGCGGGCAAATCCGTGGAGTCAGAAAGCAGTCCGGAAGCTGCCGGGGCTGGAGGGAGGCGGAATGGGGAGTTACTGCTTGATGGGGCTGGCTTTCCATTTGGGGTGAGGAGAATCCTGCAAATTGACAGCACCTAGGGTCCAGGATGCCGTGGACATGCTCAAAGGCCCCAAGTTCTACACGTCAAAATGGTTACGGGCGCCTGGGCAGCTCAGACGGCTGAGCGTCCCACTCTTGGTCTCAGCTCCGGGCGTGATCTCAGGATCGAGGGTTTGAGCCTCGCGTTGGGCTCCATGCTGGGCGTGGTGGAGTCTACTTAAGAAAAAAGGTTAGGGGATCCCTGGGTGACTCAGCGGTTTGGCGCCTGCCTTTGGCCCAGGGCACAATCCTGGAGTCCCGGGATCGAGTCCCACGTCGGGCTCCCGGCATGGAGCCTGATTCTCCCTCTGCCTGTGTCTCTGCCTCTCTCTCTCTCTATGTCTATCACAAATAAATAAATAAATCTTTAAAAAAAAAAAAGGTTAAAAGGGCTGATTACATGTTATATAGGTTTTACCACATTAAACCAATGATTTTAGAAGGAAAGGGCCCATGAGAGGCACGTAGGGGCTCCCTGGGCCCCCGTCCCCGCCCCATCCCTCTGAGGCCCCAGTCCCCAGCCCACCTCCTCGGCGACTCGGCTGCCAGACAGGCCCCGTGGAACCGGAGACGAAAGCAATCCTGTCCACTTTGCTTTTCTTCAAAGGTGGACGGAAAAGGACGACGCCAGGGGCACAGATATGGGCAGGGCATCACCTGCAGCCTCCTGCACCCCTCGCGGGTCGGCCGCTGCCGGCCTGGACTCGGGGGCTCTGTCGTCGCCCCCCGCCCGCCCCCGTGTGCGGCCCCACCCCTTCTCGGTCGCCGGCCAGCGCCTGAGCCCCCCCAGCGGCAGGAATGCCAGCCTGAGTTAGGGCCTCCTTCCGCCCCTGCCCGCCGCGTGGCGTCGGGTGCACCGTGACCTTCCTGGGCCTCTGAGTCTGCGCAGAGTCACCCCACAGCATCAGCAGTGACCTCCGTGTGTGAGCCTGAGACACCGGCCCCGGTGGTGCTCCAGGACGGTGCTCCTCCCGCGGGGCCTTCAGATGGCGAGGCGGAGCCCCTGCTCTACCAGAGCCTCCCGTGTCACTTGGCAGCCCCCCCCAGCCCGTGGGAAGAGCACAGGCCTTGTGGGAGGCAGCGCCACTGCTTTCAAGCTGTGCTGCCTCGGGGCAGAAGCTTACCGTCTCCGACTCCTTTTTCCTTTACTTATAAAGTAGGGTAACGCCATCCAAGTCCCAGAAGTGTGAAAATTAGTGTAAGAAAAGCACTTATTGGTAGGACACTTAGACAGCATATGACCCCTCACAAGTGGGTTCTGGGTGAGGCTGGTCTCTATGTACTGGGTTGAATGGTTACCCCCCCCCCCCCCCCCCCCGCCATACATCTACCTGGAACCTGTGAGTGTAATTTGGAAAAAGGGTCTTTGCCAGGCCACCCTCACTCAACCCACTGACGCCCATCGTGCGGGGCCCATTATTACACTGTGTTTCCTGCCCAGGTCGCCCTGTTCAGCCCCCAGGCCGAGTGCAAGGGCCACCATGGGGCGTCCGGCCTCCTGGGAAGGAGCCCCGGGCCCACTGCTCCAGGAATTCTGCTTTGTCCCCTCCCCTGGGGCTCGGGGCCCGGGTGCTGGGTCTGACTGGCAGGCAGCGTGCAAGGCGCCAGCAGGGCTCGAGAAGAACCAGTCGGCCTGCAATGGGCCCTGGCACGTCCAGGGTCCTCTGTGAGCTTCCGTGTCCTCATTGGCTGAACCCGGGGCACCCGTAGCTCACGTAAGTGTTGGAGAATCACCGGCGTCATATTTACCCAAAGGCCTCGGTGGCTTGGAAGGCTGCTGTGCTGTTACTGCCGCGAGCGTGCAAATGCTCCCCGGAGGGGGAAAGGCCCCGCACGCAGGGTGCACGGTGTCGGCCTGGAAGGTTCAGGGTGCAGAGAGCGTGCTGGGGACTCCCTGGGCCCAGGCAGTCCTTGGCTGACCTGGCTGCGGCCCCAGCGTGACCCCAGCTCCCCGGCCAGCCCTCTGACGCCTGGGCAGGCTAGGACACGAGGGCCTGGCCCTTGCAGCTCGGCGTCCAGAGTCGGGGGACGGCGGTCCCAGCGAGAGGAGGAGCTCTGGCGGGTGCCCCCCGCCTGTCCTGGCCGTTGTCACCCCCACAGGAAACAGGCCCCGGCGGCGGTGGCCTTGGCCTGGGTGCCGGGGTTCGCGCGCCGGGCTGCCCAGCCCCACGGGTGTGGAACCGATTTATTCGGTAGCTTTGCTGCTGATTAGTTGCAGGTGAGTGGATGGCACGTGGTTCGTGTTGTAACAATATTTTGGGACAATTAGATTGAAACCACATTGTTGGAGGGCCTGCTGGCAGCTCGCCGCAGCCCTGCACTCTGTGTGCCCTTTGCGGCTCCCGGGCTGGCCGGGCCACCCCCAGCCCTCTGGGGGCCCCGGGGCCGCGAGGCAAGGGGGCCGGGGCCTCCCCCCGCACCCCCAGCCGGCTCTCGCCACTGGCCTCCGGCTGACCCCCGCCTCCCCGCGCCCCAGGAAACAACTGCTGGGAGCCGTCCAGGGGAGGTGGGGGGCCTGCGGGGCCCTGAGGGGGCTCCCGGGCTGGAAGGCCACCCCCGCCCCCGATGTTATCTTGCACATCCCTGCCCCTCCTCCGAGAACAGCCCCCTCAGCGCTCCTGCTCCACCCCTGCCGACTGCACCCCGAGACCACACGCCCTAGGAGACAACTCCCAAACCCAGGGACCCCAGAGGAGGAGGGGGTGGGGTCAGGTCGGCCCGCTGCTGTGGGGGTCCTCGGTCCCGCCCCACCCCAGTCCCAGGCCATGGGCAGAATGGCCTAGACGCCGGGTCATCCCTCCTACCACAGGCGGTAGGGGCCGTGCACCCTACGCAGGCCCTCCGAAGAGGCTGAGGGCCCAGGGTCCATCCTGCAAGGGAGCCCCAAAGGCCCGGCTCAGACTCAGGAGGGCAGGTGCTAATGTCCAAGCACAACAGAGTGGGCGGAGTGGGACAAGGCCAGCCCCCACCCCGGAACAGCCGGTGTCACCCCTGGGCAGGGCCGGGGCGGCAGTGGGGGGCACCTGCAGACGGGGATATTACACCCAGACACACCAGGTCCACTCTGAGCCTGGACTAGTGCAGGATGGGAGGTGATGGGGGTGGAGGTGTGCTGCCTCCTGGGGCAGCATCAGGGGCTCTGACCTGCCTTCGCTTCTAGAGGAGCTGGGGGGGCACACTTCAGGCAACAGCCCCTGCCCGAAGCATTCTGGGATAGCCCCTGGGGTGGGGGCTACGCTGGGACCCTGCGGCGGGGGGTGCAGCATGTGAGGGGCACGGGGCCCACCACTCAGCCCTCACACCGGGGTGCTCCTGGGTGCTGGGTGCGGGGTGGGAGTCTACCCCAGGGGCCCACCCCTGCCCCCGGGAGAACCCCCAGGACCCCCGCAGAGACACCAGTAGGACCGTGGGAAGGAGAGACTGCGGGTTGCGACCAGGTGCCGGGGTTATCCGGACGCGGTCTCCACGAGGCTCGTTAGCAGCCTGTGCTCCTAACGCTTCCAGAGCACCTACGAGTAATTTTTCCGAATGAGAGTTCCCTGGAGTTCTGCTCACTTGCCCACTTTAGCTCCTGCTGTTCCTTGCCTGGGACCCCGGGCTCTCCCGTCTGCCCTTCCACTCCTGCGCAGGCCTGTGACACGGGTCAGTTCCAGGGACCAGACGGGAACAGGCCCAGGGCCTGAAATCTCGGGTATGTCTGACGTCCGGAAGCCACCTGGCAGGTCCCCGGCACACAGAGGGGACAGCCGGCTTTCCCCTCCAACCCCACACGCCTGGCTCCATCCCGGGAGGCCTAGCCTCGCTCTGGGGCCTGAGGCTTGGCGCTGTGGAGGCCCCTCTGCTCCCTGGGCCCTTCACCTCGGGACTGTCTCTCTCTCTGAGTGACTCTGCCCTGTGTCACCACCCTGTGTTCACGTCTGTGTCCTACCAGAACCCCTGTCCTGGCCCAGGAGTGAACAGGGGGCAGGCGGTATGAGGGCCATGGAATGGCCCTGTCCCGGGTGGGCAGGGGCCTCTCAAAGCTTCTGGAAGGCTGGCCCACGCCTCCTCCTTTCTGGGTGTCCCCGGAGTAGCTCTTCAAGGCCCTCCGCAGCCCCGGGGCCCTGCAGGGAGGGCGCCTTCCCCAGGGGCAGAGAGAGGCCTGCTCCTTGTTGTGGCGTTGAGGAGGCCTCAGAGTCGGGGTGGGAAGTACGCACAGAGCACCCTTCTGGGCTGAGGGGGACCAGGCCAGGCTCCCAGCCCCGAAGCAGGAGCTCAGACCCACCTTGTCCCCAGATATGGGGTGCTGGCATGGGGACTGGATTCAGGCCCTGACAGCCAGCTCAGGGGGCCCCTGTCCTCCTGCAGCCTGGGGGTCCCTGGGCCTTGGCAGCCACAGGCAGCAGCAACCCCCCTCCCGCGGCTCTGGGCTGACGCTGGCGGGCGCCCTCACCCTGGCACACGGCCTCCTTAGGATCCGGGGGTGTCTGGAACCGTGGGGAGCGCCTGCCCCAACACAAGCGCTCCCTCCCACCCACAGCCCCAGGCAGGTCATTCGAGGGCATCTCTAGGGCCTGGCCTGAGTAGGAGTCACTGTGTGCTTGTCACATTGCCTGTGGGCGTGTACACACCTTGGGTGCCTCCAGGGCGACCTCACACTGACAGGTGTGGGACAGGAAGCGGGAGAGGTGGTGAGGCCCCCACAGGTGCACCCAGCCTCAGCTGCAAGCGGGGGTCCCCTGGGAACCAAGTCCTCCCCGCCCTGGGACTCTGGCCTGGGAGCCAGTGGCCTTGCCTGGGGACGGGGCATCTCCCTCCATCCCACGCCGTGTGCTGCATGAGTCCGGCAAGAGCTCGCCTGTGACAGGCCCAGGCCTCAGGCTCAGGCTCATGCAGGCAAGGGCGACACCCTGGTGGCCATCCCTGTGGGGCACCCAGCCCCTCACCGGCCCTGAGGCCGCCACCAAGGACCACGCATGAGAGTGGAAGGGAAGCTCTGGGAGGGTACAGGCCTTGCCCGGCTGGGTCCAAAGGGCGGAGCCACACACCTTCCCTTCTGATTGTAACCAAGGCCCTTGGGCAGCCCCGGTGGCTCAGCAGTTTAGCGGCGCCTTCAGCCCAGGGCGTGACCCCGGGGTCCCAGGATCGAGTCCCACGTCCGGCTCCTTGCATGGAGCCTGCTTGTGTCTCTGCCTCTCTCTCTTTGTATCTCTCATGAATGAATAAATAAAATCTTAAAAAAAATAAAGCGAGGCCCATGGTCGCCTCCCATCAGCGGGTCAGCCCGTCAACCCCAGGGCCCCACGGAGTTGGGGCAGGGGCACGGCCAAGCTGGCCAATCAGAGCAGGCCACACGTTGATCACCTGGGGGGGGGCCTGGGCCTCCCCCACCTTAGTAGAAGGTGGCCACAAGCAGGGGAGGCACCTGCTCAGGGTGGCCTAGCACCTCCACCTCCAGTCGGGCACCTGCAATTAGGAATGTGGGGTGCAGACCTGTCTAACTAGAGGGGCGCTGGTCTGCGGCTTGCAGGGCGGTGGGGGGAAGGACCTCCTGCAGCGAGGCAGGCAGACCCCAGGAGCTGGCAGGGAAGAGGGCGGGAGGCCTGGGGCTCAAAGACCCAGCCTGGAAAGCATCTGTATTTCTTTTTTTTTTTTTTAATTTTTATTTATTTACGATAGTCACACACAGAGAGAGAGAGAGAGAGGCAGAGACACAGGCAGAGGGAGAAGCAGGCTCCATGCACCGGGAGCCCGACGTGGGATTCGATCCCGGGTCTCCAGGATCGCGCCCTGGGCCACAGGCAGGCGCTAAACTGCTGAGCCACCCAGGGATCCCCAAGCATCTGTGTTTCTGTAAAGACAACACAAGCCTGGGGAAACAGATGTATGATCACGAAGTTACAGGATGGGCTGAGAATGGGGGGCCGATCCCCCACCCCGACTTGCTTTGCTGGGCTAACAGTAGGGCAGGGCGAGCCGGGTCCTCCCTGTCACCCCCGCGTGGCTGGGAGCCCAGTGTGAGGCTGCCTGGCTCCCAGTGGGTGGACCTGGGATAACCCCCCCCAAACCACAGTGAAGCTCGCCCGTGCCCATGGGGGTGGGGGGGATACAGGAGGCCTGGCACCATGGCGGCCCGACGCACATCCAGGACTCGGAGGGCTCTTGCACGGGCCTGTGGGGCTGGGGAGGGCCGCCGCACATAGGACCTTTGCGCTCCCTCCCTTCCAGATGTCACCCGCTTTCCCCCACAGATCAACCCAGAGCCCAAGGCACCCCGGCGTCCTCCCCGTCACCCCCGGGGTCTAACCCACATCCCTCCTCCTGCCCCCACCCTGCTTCTTCCCGGAGGCTCTGCTCTGCTGAGAAGGTGCCATCTACCCGCCCTCGGGGCAGCAGCTACAGGTCTCCCCCCAGGAGCACCCCCTCATCGGCACCTGCCCCCGCCAGCACCCCTCCCCCAGCACCCCTCCCCGTACCAGCACCCCTAGCACCCCTCCCCCACTAGCACCCCAGCACCCCTCCACCCTCTGGCCTGGGGCTGTTTGGGAGGGAGGGCTGGGGGGGCACGGGGGGGTTGTGACTGGCGTAGGGAGCAGGGAGGCACGAGGTGGCCCTGATGCCCAATGCAACCCCCACACGGTAACGCCCTCCTGCGCCCACAGCCCCCGGGGGGGCCCACTCTGTCCCCAGCACTGCCTCACCGGGGAGCCGCGGACCTGGTTCTTCGGCTAAAGCGTAAAATCAGAGACCCTGGTCCCCGTGGCTGAAGCCCCCAGCTTGGGGGGCCTCGCCCCCACCTGTACGGAGGCCACACTGCAGGCTGCCTTCAGGGGAGCTGGGATGGAACTGGGATGTGGTGAGGAGGCAGTGCCCTGGGGGGGGAACCTCCTGGGGGAGCCCCCGCAGGAGCTTGAGTGAGAGGGACACATGAGAACAAAGGGCAGGGGGGCCAGCAGGGGGTGGGACCCCGGGACGCGCCCTCAGGGGAGGTCCCAGCAGGGGCACTGGGTGCTCCAGCGGCTGGGAGACCGGGAAGGTCAGTGCCACCCCCCGTCACAACGGGTCTGGGCCCTTTGGAAGCATCGACTATCCGATTACTTCCTTGGCTGCCCTGGTTTCGCCTCCACACACCTCCCTCGTCTGCCCGGTGGGCGCCAGCATGACAGCGGGGCCCTCCCTGGGGTGGGCACACGGGGGGCCCAGAGCAGGACCTGGGTTCCTGGAGCTGCGGGTGCCCGTCTGCCCACCGGGTCCCAGGGGCACGCCACGGCCTGGGTGGCCTTCCCAAGCACACGTCGGCTCTGGGCTGGGGGCCAGGGGCCTCTATGCACGGCTGCCGTGGGCCCCCCGAGCGTGAGCCTTTAGGGGACACTTCTGACACACGTGTTTGGCGGGCTGCAGCCCGGGGGCCCGCTGCCGACCCCTGTCAGCGCACCTGCATCGGCCGTTCCTCCGTCCCCTTCTCACCCCTACGCCCTGGGGTAGCTCCCAGGGCCACAGGGCCTGCTCCCGGGGCGCGCAGGGAAACCCCAGCAAGCCTGCTCGTCTCCTGGGGCTGCCAGCGCGAGGACCACAGGTCCGTGGCTTTAAACAACGGACACTGATTCTCTCCCAGCTCTGGAGGCCGGAGCCCGAGAGCCGGGTGCCCGCAGGGCTGGTCCCCTCTGCCGCTCAGACGGGGAGCCCTGCCTCGCCTGTGTCCCAGTTCCTGGGTCTCTGGGCCGTTCCTGGCACCCCTTGGCTTGTGGCTGCTTCCCTCCAGTCCCCCCATCCCCGCCGCGTCTTCACATGGCCTTCACCCCCTCCGTGCATGACGTGTATCCTGTCCTCCTCTTACGAGGACACCTGTCATGGGTTTAGGGCTCCCCTATTCCAGCATGACTCTTCTCGGGATCCTTACCTGAGTCACATCTCCAAAGGCCCTTCCTCGACACCCTGAGACTCCGGGTGGACACACCATTCAACCCACCGCGGCGAGTGACCCTGGAGACCCTGTCGTCATGGTCAGGGAGACAGTGGGTGGCAGCTGGCCTGAGCCTGAGGGAAGACTCAGCAAAGCAGATGTGACAAGAGGAGGGAATGAGGGAATGAGCCCTGGGGGGCTGGCTAGGAGGGGTGGGGGCCGGCAGGGCAGGGGGAGCAGGCCGGGGAACAGAGGCCGGGGCCCTGAGGGGGCATGGCCCGTGCTGACCGTGGCTGCACCTGTGTGCCAGGAAGGAGAGGGGACAGGTGTGGGGCTCCCTGAGCACGCGGCCTTGGTTCACAGGTCAGGCCCACTGGTCTGGACCACTCCGTGAGCCCGCTGAGCGCCTCGGCCCTGGGGGCATCCAGCTCCCTCCCTGTGGCCCCAGGGTCCCACAGACGGGCTCACTGTGTGGGCGCCTGCGGCTTCCAGTGGTAACTTCCGGCCTCCTCCAGCTGGGGACCCAGGGACAGCCTGTGGTCAGAGGGGTGACAGTCGGGAACGGGCGAGCTGTGCAGATGGCAGGACAGGACCCTTGGCGTGGGTGTCGGTGTCCATGGTCAGGGGGTGGGGGCGGTGGTTGGGAGCCAGGGTGGGGGCCCCAGCATGTTGCAAACACCTTCGAGTGAAAGGGGCTCGGCCTGAGGGGCCAATTTCTGGGGACTGAAGCCGTCGCTTCACAACCCGGGTCTAAAGGGAAACCGATAAAACCCGAAACCACCAACAGAAAGAGAAATTTATTACACAAAATGTTTGAAATGTCTGCATGATAAAAGCATCATTATTAATAAATGTCAAAAGGCAACAGACTAATCAGGCAAATGCAGCTCAGAACCACAGGGAGACCCCCCCTGCCACTCCTGGGGAGCTGGGGACCCAGCCCAGCTGCGGGGAGGCAGCCTGGGGCTCTGGGAAAGCTCGGGCACCCCGCCGCTCCCCCCTGCGGGCTCACCCTTGAACGAGCCGCCTCCTGCTGGGATGTTCCTTAATAGACACCCCCCCCAGAACAGCCCCATGGGCCAACCAAAGGGACACACCCCGAATGTGGTCCACCCGGGTCACGGTCCTTAGGCGGCTGTAGGAGGATACACACCACAAACAGCGGATATGTCTCAAAATCGTTGTGCTGGATGTAGGAGCTGCTTGTTCTACATGATTCCATTTCTCTTGAAAATATTGTATTTATCGGGCAGCTCGGGTGGCTCAGTGGCTTAGTGCTGCCTTCAGCCCCGGGCGTGATCCTGGAGTCCCACGTCGGGCTCCCTGCATGGAGCCTCCCTCTGCCTGTGTCTCTGCCTCTCTCTCTCTCTCTCTCTCTCTTTCTCTGTGTGTGTCTCTCATGAATAAATAAAATCTTTTTTAAAAATCTTGTATTTATTTATTTGAGAGAGACAGCGAGCGAGCGCACAACAGGGTGGGGGAGGGACAGAGGGAGAGGGAGAAGCAGACTCCTGGCTGAGCAGGGAGCCCAACAAGGGACTCGATTCCAGGACCCTGAGATCATGAGCTGAGCCCAAGGCACTTAACCTGCTGAGCCACCTGGACGCGTCTCTGATTCCATTTATATGAAATTCTACAAAAGGCAAAGCCATGCTGGAGTGACAGGAGGGGGATTGGTGGCCATGGGACTGTCATCGGGTGTGGGGCTGATTGTAAAATGTCCCGAAAGAGCTGCCCTGGGGGGCCCGAAATGTTCCACCTTGATCGTGGCGCCCATTACGTGGCTGTAGACATTTATCCAAACTCACCGAACTATATAGCACTTAAGATGGGTGCATTTTATTGTCTCTAAGGTATATATTAATAATGATTAAATCTTTTTTTTTATTTTTTAAATTTATGATAGTCACACACAGAGAGAGAGAGAGAGAGAGAGGCAGAGACACAGGCAGAGGAGAAGCAGGCTCCATGCACCGGGAGCCCGATGTGGGATTTGATCCCGGGTCTCCAGAATCGCGCCCTGGGCCAAAGGCAGGTGCTAAACCGCTGCGCCACCCAGGGATCCCAAATAATGATTAAAATACATAAAATAAAGTAAAATAGAATAAATCCACCAGGACACGAGTTGTCACCTATCAGACGACAAAGGTCAAAATGATTGGTGAGACCCAGCTGCGCCAAGGACACGGGGCGCGAAGCTCGGGCCTGCGGGGGTGATGCTGGCACGCTCTTGCTGGGCGGTTTGGCAATAGCAATCGAGATTTGAGACATGCTTGCCTTTTCACCTAGAATTTTCTCTTCTAGGAATTGTATCTTCCAGATAGACTTGCACAAGGGCGCAAAGATGTGAACAGAGGCGTCCTCTGCCGCAACATTTGGTACATGGAGAAACTAGAAGCGTCCAGCCGTGTAGGAGCGGGCGGGGCGCTCGGAAGCTGAACATCTGTCCCAGTTTCCCGGGACCGTCCCGGATTAGCCCTGAAAGTCCCCAAGCCTGGGAAACCCCCAGCGGATAAGATTAAATAAAATGACCAAGTTGCAGGTGGCATGGAGCCATTCACAGACGTTTCCTCCGGAGACCCGGGGTGCTGGGGAGACGCTACTTCCCCTTTGCACCTCCTCGTGCCACTGGTTTCATTTATTTTGTGCGTATACGGATTTTATAATTAAAAAAAATATTTTCTTTAGGAAATGTGACCTCGGTCTGCAGTCAAACGCGGTGGGTGGGGCCTCTGAATTACAGCCCCCCCAGGCAGGTGGGGGCGGGGGAGGGGCCCAGGACCCCTTCAGCAGGAGAAGGACGGGGTCTGGGACGGGGAGGGTTGTCTCAAGGTCACAGTCTGGGGCCCCGGGTTCCCCCCGCAGGGGAGGCTGTGGACCTCTGGGCGGCCTCCAGCCCTCCGCTGCCTTTGGCTGGTGTGGACCCCTCTGAAGGCGCCCCCACCCGGATCCGCCCCCCGGAAATTGGCTCGGCTGCGGCTGCCTTTGAACCCAGGGCCGCCAGCGGCCGCCCCCCAGCCTCAGCCAAAACAACGCAGCCCAGGATTGTCACGCAGATCGCAGATCGGCTGGGGGGGCCCCTGAGCCCGGCTAATTCCTGTGTCTTAATGAGTGGGAAGACGAGCTTTTTATTCATCACTGGGGCTTTAAAGATTGCAGTAAAGTGGCCCACTTTATAAAGAAAAAATCAATAGAGAAAACAGGAGTATGTAAATGGACAGAGTGACAAAAAGCAGGCCAATTACCCCCAAAACGAGACTCAGTTATGGCTCCATTAACTCAATTATATTTTCAAAAAGATTTCTTGCGAGGCCCCCACCCCAGCCCACCCCCACACGCCTGTAATTTTTACATCAACTTCAAGCCATTAAGTTGCATTAAATTATTTTGTGGGAGAGAGAGTTGTGTCTGGGGAGGGGGAGCTGCGGGCCTGTCCGGCTCCGCTGGGGGGCTGAAGGCACCCAGGGGCGGGGGCACCCAGCTCTCAGCAACCCCTTCCCCCTGCCCCCCGACCGGCCCCTGGGACACGGTGAGGAGGACGCCACAGGCTCCCCACCACGTGGCCACACCAGGTCCTGCTGGTGTCCCGGCCCGAGGCCCCCCACGCCCTGCCCCTGCGCTGGCATCCGCGGACCACCCCCCTCTGCAACCCACCCCTACCCCCACCCCGGGGCTGGTCCTGAGCCTGCAAGTCCATGGTGGGTACCTAACCGCCCTGGCTTTGTGAGCCTTCTCTTTGTCTTGTTCCAGTTGGAAAACTTCGTTTTTTCGAGAAATAGGAAAATTCAGTATTTTTAAAAATCACCACCCAAACTGGAGACTGAACAGGGATGTATCCGACTCCCTTTGCCGTCTCCCTGAAAGTGAGGACCCTAAAGGACACTGGGCAGGTGGTTGTCCCCGCGTGGGTGGCCCTTCTGTTTGCCCAGGGGTCCGGGGGTGGGGGAGGCCTAACAGCCCCCTTCCCCCCCCACCCCTGCCACCCTCCCTGCCCCACGCTGCCCAGAGCCGGCCCACCTCCGCCCCCTTCCTCCACGGCCGCCCGGAGGCCCGAGGCGCCGGCTGTAACCTGCTTTTCTGCCAGCCGCCCCCAGGGATCCCAGGCCTGCCCTACATAAGCCTGTGTCTGGGCCAACCGGGATGGCGCTTAATATCAAGGATTCCAGGAGGCTGGAGGAGGAGGAGGAGCGCTGGGGCACAGTGGGGCGGAGGAGCCGTCAGCCGCAGTGTCACTAGGCAAGATGTCCAGGGACACGGGGCCAGGCCTGGGGCCAGAGAATATGAAACCAGTGGAGAGGCAGGCTGAGCAGGGGGTGGGCGACGCCGAGGCACGCGCCAGGGCCCCTCTAGGGCTGGCACAGCCAAGGCTTAGGTCACAACACAGACAATCACCGAAGAATCAGCCCCCGCCTGCCATTTGGGGCACGAGACCCAGGCAGCAAGGGGCCCGCTCAGGTCAGGCTCCGGGGACAGGTCTCCAGATGTCGCCAGCACCTGCCAGGGGCTGTGGGGGTGGCGGCAGGGAGGGAGAAGGGACAAGGTGAAGACAGAGGCCTCTGTGACCTGGAGGAGGTGGCCGCAGGGGCAGCTACTGGGTGACGGCAGCGTGGGGGCACTTGTGTGACCTGTGGCCCCTCATAACCCCTGCCGACCACACGCACCCCAACCTCATTGAGCTGATGCAGCTGCAAGACAGGCCCCCACTCCCTGCTGCCCACAGCGGCCCACTCGAGAGCCCGGGGCAGGGCAGGGATCCATAGCTGGGGGAAGGGACACGCACATGGACGTGTGTGCGCACAAGTGAGTGTGTGCAGAAGAGCAGCACCTACACCCGCTCCTGCCATCTGCGTCCATGCCCTGGGGAGCCTGAGGCTGGGCAGTGTGTGTGTCTGGATCCAGAAGTGGATCCACAGGAGAGTCGGTGCTCCAAGCTGGGGCCACCGTGTGGTGTGGGAGTCCCCAGGTGGGGGGGGGGCGTGGGGCCAGGGGGTGGTGGTGCCGGGGTGTGGAGGCAGCTGGGGCACCAGGGCTGGCAGGCTGGCCATGGTCGGGGCCCAGAGGCATCAGCCAGGGGGTGCGGGGGTGACAGGCTGGCGGGGTACTGGGGAGACCTTACAAAGCTGGCTGGGGAGCGTCCCACCCCCACTGCAGCCCTGCCCCCGACCAGCGCTCCCCAGCATGTGCCCTTCTATTCCCTCATCCGGCCCAGCACCCCCCTCAGAGACCCCCTCTCAACCCCCAAGCCCTGAGGATGCCTTCCCTAGCCGCCCTCCATCCCCCGGGGGCCCAGCATCCCCAGCTGTGGGGGACCCCGCCTCCCTTGGGCCTGGACCCTGGTGTCTCCTTGCTCCGTCTTCCTTATCAGTCGTCTGTCTGCTGACTGCCAGGCCACAGGCCTCCAGCCAGACGTGCCCTTGCCAGCAAGTGGCCTGAAAGGGCCATTGTCCCGAGGGGCTCGGCAAGGGCGTGGAGACCCGTCTGCTGTCAGCCAGCCACGAGGTCAGACCCAAGGACCGAGGACCAAGGACGGGGCCGAGCCAGTCTCAGGAGGCTCCCCAGGGCCAGCGGTGCCGGGACAGCCAGGGGGCCCCAGGGGCAGTGCCCAAGCAAGGCCTGGACTCCGCGGCCACCTTCTCTGCGCGTGGTCCTCCTCCCGCGTGGCGAGTCCAGGGCCCCGGAGCCTCTGGTCCAGCTGAGCTGCAGGAGGGCCTTCCCGCGGCCGCCCAGCGTCAGTCAGTCCCCGTGTCCTCCTCCTCGTGTCTCTGTCTCCGGGCATGTCTCCACCTCTGCACCCCCCCCCCCGTCCTGCCCCCAGTGCCCGGCCCCCGCAGCAGTCAGGCTGCTGGGCCATCAGAGGACAAGGGGTGTCCAGGGGCACCACGCCGCAGCGGGCACCGGGTCACCTGCCGAGGGCCCCCGCAGCTGGGCGCTGCCCCTGGGGGGTGGGTGCCTGCGCGGGTCTTCTCCCCGGGTCTGCTCAGGGGGAGGCCCCTCCCGTAACTTCCCCGGCTTTTCCCCCCACAGCATGAGCTGGGGGTCCTCGGCCGAGCTCTGTGGGCAAGCCCCGCAGCCGGAGGACGCGGGCGGGGGCGCGAGGTGGGGTGAGCACAGGAGCTCGGGGAGCAGCTGCGGTGGGCGTGGAGGCCCAGCCCTCGGGAGGCCAGCACCCCCTCCCGCCCCCGGGGACCTGAGGGGCAGCGAGGTCGCAGGGCCCCCCAGGGCTGGTCCCGTCTCGTCTCCGCCCAGGGCTGTGTGTGCGGGGGTGCAGGTGCGGGGGTCGCCCCGGTGGGAGTGGAGCCCGGCTGGGGGGCCACAGGCAGCCCCGGGCTCCCGTCAGGCCCACGTGCTCTTCCCACCGCAGAGCCCCCCAAGCTGATGAGGGCGACCTTGAGGGCTCTGGCTGTCCCACACCAACGTCCAGGCATCAAGGTCACCGCCAGCCTGCGCTGCAGGAAGGGGGAGGGGTGGCTGGGAGGTCGGGACGAGGAGGGGGAGGGAAATAAAAAGAGATTAGATTTTGTAAAAGGTGCTCTCGCGTCTGCTGACACCGTCTCTGGTCTCCATCCGTTTTATAGCCTGACGGCTCAGGCAGCCGGGCCCCCTCCGTCAGGGCGCGGGGGCGGGGGGGTAGCCGAGGAGCCCCGGGGGGCCTGCTGGACGTGCCACCCCTCCCCGCCGGGCCTCTGCTCAGGGGCCGCCCGGGCGGCAGGACGAGGGCGCCCAGCGCGGGCAGGACCCCGAGGAGGGAGGAGAGCCCGGGCCCGCGGGCGGCCACTAGCGCTGCCCATCTATCCCCCCTGACAGGTCAATTTTCTCCCATGTTTTACAGAACCTTTCAGAGCAGGAAATGTGATCCTGCGGCTGATTTATGTCCTTACCTGGTCTTTGTTCACCAGCTGCCCTCTGCAGGGCTGCGCCGGTGTCCAGCCCGGCTGGAGGATCTCTCCCGGAAGGGGTTCCCACCCTCTCTCCCTTCCGGGGGCCGCGTGACTGCGGGGCTCACCTGGGAGACGGGGGATTGGGCCGCCACTGCCTTCCGTGAGGGGCTGTCTAGGGGGTGGTTTGAATTCCCCGTCCGCTGGGCTGGCCTGGGGACATCCTTCTCGCCACCTGCGCTCATGAGTAGCGTCCTGGGCCCCATCTGGGTGGGGAAGGGTTGTCCCTTGACGGCGTCTCCCCGTTTGGAAGGGACAGTGACGGGGATCATTGTGCTTTTTCTTTCCACAGTAAATCCACTTTTGTTTCTCAGACTGTTCTTTGATGTCGTAGCTGAGCTCCCAGGGCACACCTGGGCACAAGGGTCGCCTCCCACCAGGTCCCTCCTGGAGGAAAGAGCTGTCCCTTCAGCAGCTGCCTCCGGAAATAACGAGAAATCTTTTGTGTACAACTGATGAGCTTGCAATCTTCCATAAAGTGGCCCAGAACGTACTTAGGAAACTTCCAGTGGACGTTCCAAGGGAAGACCGCTCAGTGTGACGCGGCCGCTGCCCAGCCCCGGGCAGGCAGACTCTCCCTGGCTCTGTCACCAAGTGAAGGCCCAGATGGAGTCCCCTGGTGTGGCTGACCAGGTGACCTGTCCAGGCTGTGCCTCCTAAGAGGTCGGTAATGCTCTTCCTGCTTCTCATCCGCCCGGGGTCTCTGCTCCCAAGTCCACGCTTTAGCCGCCTGTTTCAGCTGTGAGCGATCCCACTATCCTTCCCACCTGACTGATGGTGAGAACAGCCCTGGTTGCTGTCACCTAAAGCTGACTGAAGACATTTGGCCGACACAGGACCCACCAAGATAAAACTGACGGGGTTGGGACTTGAGATTCCACTTGGAGGAACCTGTAGTCCAGGTTATACCCACCCACCCACCCACCCATCTGTCCATTCATCCACCTACCCGCGCATCCATCTGTCCATTTATTCCCTCATCCATCCTTACCTATCTATTCCTACCTCTGCCACTCACCTTCCTGAACAGGCCGCTAACGATATTCCAGGCCTGGTACTAGGCACCGAGACCACCATGGTACACAAGTCCTTCCATTAGTCTTGATCTAGGGGAAGAGACAACAACACGTAAGTCCAGGGGGCTCTGGGTCCATAGAACCCCTTCCCGGGGGAAGGAGCGGGCCAGGGAGGCCTCCGGGGGGAGACTGCAGCTTCCAGATGGGTAGGGAAGGCAGGCCTGCGGGGCAGAAGCCAGGAAAGTCTTGGTTTCTTCAAGGTGCACGGCCCGAGGAGGCCAGAGAACAGAGCCGGGGGCCAGGAGGAGGGCTCGGAGCTGCGGGCCTGACGTGATGGGGCTCACTCTACCCATGGGAGACGCATGAGCAGTCCTGTGTTTTGGTGGCTGTGGCTGTTGCACTAGGGGTGGGGCTCTGAAGGGACGGGGCACACCAACCAGCTAGGACACCCCAACACCCAACTCCAAGAGACTTCCTGAGGTCCAGCAGGAGCCTTTCCTCTGGCCCCGGGCTTTCCTTCTCCCGGCCACCCTCCCAACCCTCCAGCCACGACTGGCATTTCAGCAAAAGTCTCCTGACAAACACGATTGGTTTCACAGATGAGCGTCCGGGGGTGCAGCAGGGGCCCCAAACCCAGAAGGGCCCTGTGCTTTATTGTTGTCTTGAAATTCTGAATAAGAAAGAAAGAAGAAAGAAAGAAAGAAAGAAAGAAAGAAAGAAAGAAAGAAAGAAAGAAAGAAAGAAAGGAGGGAAGGAAGGAAGGAAGGAAGGAAGGAAGGAAGGAAGGAAGGAAGGAAGGAAGGAAGGAAGAAAAGAAAAAATTAATTCTGAATAAATTCCCCTTTTAGCCTGGGTTTGGTGCATGGGACCCTGGAGCGCAGCGAGAGCAGAGGAGACAGGTGCGTGGCCCGTGCCGTGCGCCTCATGGGCAGGGTCCAAGAAGCCCCGGGAGCCGATCTGGGGGCCGTGATGCGAGAGCCCTGGGTGAGCACAGGGTGTCCCGTGTGGGGAGCAGGGGGGCCCTGCAGCCTCCGCGGCTAAGGAAGCTGGGGTGGGGGGGTGGGCGCGCGGGGGGATCAGGTGGCCCAGGGGGCGTCTGCCTGGCCTTGGGGTGCACTCCGGCGTGTGCTGACGGTTTACAGTTTTCTTCACTGAGAATGACCTTAAGGAGCCAATAAAAGCCCCACGAGGAGGGGAGGACGGCGGAGGAGGGAAAGCTCTGTGCTGCGTCCCCTTCCTTCCCTGGTGTCGTCCCCGCCTTCAGCGCTGGGCCCCGCAGGGCAGGCGGTGGGTCCTGCAGATGACAGGGGGACGTGCTCTTACCCACGGCTGGGGGGCCGCGTGAGAGAGGCCTGGGCTGGCACCTCTCAGGAGTCGCCTGTGGGGGTGACTCCCTCCCACCGGCTCGGGTGACCTCCGTCCCTTGTCCGCTAAGAAACTGAGGTGACCTTGTGGCTCAGCCTCCAGGGAGGAGCTCCCCACACAAAGCGTCCCTTTCAAGACCCCCGCCCAGGGCTGGGGCTCCCCGGGAAGGGTGACTGCTTTCCCCAGAAGAGTCGGGGCTTCTCGCCTGCGTGGGCCTCCTCTCTGTGCCCCCAGAACGCTGAGCGTGGACTGGCAGTCGTCTGCGTGGACAGGAGGGGGCAGAGGACTGGCACCGCCGTGATAAACGGCTGTGGGTTAGCCACTGTGCACTCTGAACCCCTGCCTGCTGGTCCGGGCCGGTGAGCACCCCACTGCCTGCCCCGCATCAGGGGAGGAGGAGGGATCCTCCCTTCTCCAGACACACCAGGGGGTGGGGACGACTGGAGGAGCATGGCCAGGAACCCGGGTCTGGGGGACCAGTGGGCCCTGGGTGACTAAGCTTGCTCAGTGCCCCCAGCCTGAAGTCTCAAACCCACCTGTGTTACATGAAAACGTCGTCTGTGTTTGTCCGGGCACCCAAACGACAACGACAGTGACACCAGCTGGCAGGATGGTATCCACGTCCCCAACACACCTGCTGTTTCACCTCTGACCCAGGTGCTGCGACTGCCCCCTCCATCCCCAGGGCACAGGGGCCTGTGAGCCACCAAGAGCCCAGCGAGAGGAGGCCTGTTTCTCCAGTGCAGAGATAGTCGTGGCCCCACCGTGGCCACTTCCGGAGTGAGGGATGGACGCCTCCGGGGGTGGGGTCCTGCGGTGCTCCAGCTTCTGTGAGACCCCATTCCTGCCCCTGCCATGGGAGGGGTGGGTTAGCAGTACATTTCAGGAGAGGAAACTGAGGCGGGGGTGAAGACCCTGGTCCAGGCTGAGGGCAGCAGGGTGGGGAGAGGATGTGGGCCTCGTCTGGAGCCTGCGTGTGGTGTGCGGGGAGAAGAGGGCTGAGGCCGCCTCCCCCGACGCTAGGCAGGAGAGGGGTGGGGGTCCTGCAGCAGGTCAAGGCAGAGACCACTCCCCACCACAGGAGGGGCCTGAGGATCCCCACAGTCCTCAGGAACTCAGGGGTCAGTCAGACCCCTGCCCCAGCCCTCCGTGGGGCCCCCAGGGACAGCTTGTCCCACCCCTCCCACCTGTGCTCCTGTCTCCATCCCCCCCAGGGTGTCACAGGCTCTAATTACCGGGGCTCCATCAGCCCAGGGCCCCTGCACAGCTGGGGAGGCTCTCAGGCTCGTCCCTCGCCTGGGCATGTCGCATTCCTGCATACCTCCCTGTGGCCCAGTGTCCTGCTCTAGTGCAGGGCAGCCTTGGGGGGGCTGCAGCTGCGGGTTGAGGGAGCCTGGATACAGCCCAACTGAGCCCCAGGGCTCCCAGCTGTGTCTCCCTCCCCTCCCCACCGCAGCCCTTCCTCCAACCTGGCAGGGAGAGGAGGGTAATTCATCACTCAGGGCCCACGGGCCGCCTGGGGAAGCACTGGTGTCCTGAGGGCCAGGGGAGGACTTCCCCAGGAGGGCAATGTCCCAGAGAGGCAGGACCATCTGCTTGGCTGGGGTCTCCCCCCATCTGCTGCAGGTCGTGGCCTCCCCTGGAGCCTGGGCAGGGCCCTGGGGTCTTGTGGGATGTGGACAAGCCCTCCCTGGGGCACACCTTTCAGGGGTGGGGAGGATCAGTTCTGGGGAGGCGTCCCTGCGTCTGGGGCCCGCCCAGGTGGACCAGTGTAGAAATGGGCATCTCCCCCTGGGGGTGCTGGAGAGGAAGGCCGGCAGGGACCCCCAGGACCTCCCGCCCCTGCAGGCCACACCTGCCCCGGGGGGGGCTGCTGCAGTGGAAATGGCTGTTCCCCACTCTCTCTCTCAGAGCCTTTGGGGTGTTTCACCCACGTGGCAAGCCTGGGGAGCCTGGGGAGGGCCCAGCAGCGTGAGAATGGCTGCAGGGGGCCAGCGAGGGTGGGGGGGGCCCGGGAGGGCTCAGCAGGGGATGGTGGGGCGCTGGCTGTGCCGGCCCCTGAGTGAGAAGGGGCTGAGCGGCCCGCAGCCTGCGAGGAGGCCAGGGGAGCGGCTCCTCAGTGAGGAGAAGACTGTAGTGATCCGGGAGGCAGATGGTGGTAGCCTGGATCCGGGTGGGACAAGCCGAGTGTGAGAGGTGGTCAGAAGTGAGGCTCTCTGAACACGGGCTCAGCAAGACTTCTCGACAGACCAGATGGGGGCTGTACTAAAAGGGAGAAGCTGAAGATGCCCCGTGGCAGCTGGAGCTCCAGCCATCACATCCGCATTCCAGGCAGCAGGAGTGAGGAAGGAGGGGAAGGTGATATGGACACTGAGAAGCCTTGCGGAGGCCGGGGACAGTCATGTCTTAGCCGGCTGCCTGCTGTCAGCACTGATGGCGAAGTGCAGCTAACAGGGGAGAGGGGAGTGTGGATGCAGGTCGGGGGGCCACTCGGGGGAGCACAGGGAGCACGGGGAGCAGGAGCACGGAGCCCAGGCAGCCGGCCGCCGGACACCCCTCCCCTCTGGAGAGGACCAGCAGTGACGTCACTCGGAACAGAGCACCGCACCCCCGGGGTCCCCCCACCCGCGGCCGAGCTCCGGCTCTCCCCGCAGGGCCTGCGGTCCTCCACCCCGGAAGGCTGGGGCCCGACAGAGTTCCAACTCCAGGAGCAGCATCGTTTCCACTCTTGGGGCTCAAAAAGGAATGAGAATTTGTTTTCTTGGGGGGGGACTTCCATCTCCGCCGTCCAGCGGCTGGGAGGGGAGGGTCCTGCGTCTCCCACGCACCTGTGCAGAGAAGCACGGCGGGGAGCGGGGCAGGTGGCAACCCAGCCCCCCTGCTCTGTTCCGACCCGGCCTGTCGCTCTGTGCTCCCTCGTCTCCCCACGCAAAGACCACGGGGACACCATGGAGTGATGGCCTCAGACCCCCAAGCCGTCTAGGGGGCGGCCTCTTCACGCCCGTCCCAGGGCTGAGCTCCGGTCCCTGCAGCGTCCCCCCCTCACCCCACAGACCTCCCGCTGGAGCAGGTGCCGGAAGTGAGCAGCGCAGGCCGGAAAGCTCTGAGAACACGGGAGGCTGCCAGTGCTGAGGTGGACACCCCAGCACCCTCTCGTTCCAGAATTTGCTCCAGGAGAAGAGAGCCTGCAAGGCTCTGGGCCTCTGAGCTGGGGTGCGTTTGCATGAGGGGAGCCCGGCAGGGACTCCACGGGACCCGCGCCCACTGGGCGGCCGATGCTACAGAGAAGGGCAGAGGGCACGAGAGGCTGAGAAAGCTGGGCTCCTGCCAACGGGGTCTCCGAGGGCGGCACAGAGCCCGGGCTTCAGGCCAGAGTGGCCACCTGGCGGGGCAGGCCGGAAGCGACAGAGGTCAGAGCCGACGGGGAGCAGCACGGGTCCCTGGCGGGCTCCTCACCTTCCCACCTTCCCACCTTCTGCGCCCGCAGGCACCTGCTGGAATCAGGGCAGGTTTCCCCTCGGCACGTGCCTTCGGCAGGCCCCGGCAGGGCCCCCGGGTGCTCCAGGGTGACTGCTTCCACTCAGGTGGTCTGTGCTGGGTGTGCAGCTGGGCTGGGCGGCCAGGGCGGTCAGGGTGGCCAGGAGAGACGGCGGGGGGCCTGGAACCCGGGGGTGTCCCGAGCAGGTGGCATGCCCCCGTCCTGGGGCCCAGAGCCGAGCTCCGTGAGCCGGGGCGTCCAGGCACAGGACTCTCCCGTCTGCCAGGTGCGGACACAGAGCCGGGGCTCAAGGTGTTGGCAGTTCCGTTCTGCCGAGCTCTCTCCCGGCGCTGACGTTGCTGGCACCCCTGGCCCGCTGGCGAATGGCTCCAATCCCCGCCCGCCTTCCCGGGGGTGCTCTCGTGGGTGCACATCGCCCTCCGCCCTTTTCGCTCACCAGTTACTGCATTCGGGCCGCCCTCACCTTAAGCAATTACATCTGCAAGGATCCTATATCCTTCTCAAAGCTCCTCAAGGGCCCGCCTGCCCCAGCCCTGCCCCCACTCAGGAAGCCAAGGCCAAGGCCCTGAGCAGCTGGGGCATGGCCCTTGTCGTGCCTGGCAGGGGCCGGGGGGTTCCAGAGGTGACCCGCGGAGGGGATGCTCAGGGATTCCTATTCCTTCTGCTGGGGCCGCTGTCAGTTTTATGGCCGCGGGGTTGTATAAACAGCGGGAGGTGGGGACGGAGCCGCAGGCCTGGGCTTCCCCCCACCCTCCATCAGACACCTCCCAGGAATTGGGGCAGCCTCAAGCTCTGCAAGGGGGAGAACCAACCCGAGAGGGATGCAGGCTACAGTTTCTAGAGGGTGCACCCACGGGCTGCAGTGAACAGTTAACCTGCACCTGCCCAGCCCCACACAAGGTTCCCCAACACCCACATAGCCCGCACCCCCCTCCCCGGGTCCCTGACACTCATTTCCTGGCCTCCCGTCATGCCTGCTGGGGGACAGAGATAAAGCCGCTCTGTGGGAGAGAAGGGACCGGTCCTTGTCGGGACGGTTGCGTGCCCCATCACAGGGAAGCCCAGGTGGGGTCATTGGCTCCACCGTCCACTCACTAACGCGGGACTCATCCTGCCCACTGGCCCACGTTCTCTTGCCACGGGCTCTCCTAGGGCCCTCGCTGAAGCGGCCACAGCTTCCACGCAGACTGAACCCAGGGTGGACCCCTGCATTTCTTCAGTGAGGATGGAGGTTGGGGCAGCAGGGGGAGACACGCCCCTGGCAAAGCAGCACCCCACCCCCTCCGGCTGGGGAGGAACAGGACCCTTGCCTCACTGCAGACAAGTGCCAGTGTCCCCCTCTTTGAACACGGAGGCTGGCAGCACCCAGAGTCAGGACCCACACCCAGCCTCCTTCCCCAGATAGTGGTGGGGTGCCCCAGAGCAGCCTCACAGAGGGTCACGAGCGTGCCTGGGGTCACACAGCCTTACAGCTTTCTCCCATGTGGCCCATCGGCTGTGGTGGTCAAACTCACGTGCCAGTCGGAAGTGTGGACAGGGGTGCGGAGTCAAAAATGGCCACGGTGCTTCCTCTCCCTGCCCCTTCCTTTCCCTGACTTACACTCCAGTCCTAAAAACTTCAGGGGTGGGGATGGGTAGGATGAGGTGAGTGTCTGTGCCAGCAGGGATTGGGAGGTGGGGAGGCCACCCAGAGCTGATGTGGATAGGGACAGGGTCCAGGTAGGGGGAGAGGCGGCCAGGGGTGGGGACGTGAGCCCAAATGAGGTGGGAAGGCATCAACCAGGGTGTTACTGGTGCAGAAGGGGGGCTTCTGGGCCCTGGACCTCCAGAAATATTCAGAGGTCCTGCTGTCGCTTGTGGCCTTCACATATACAGACAGGCTTAGGCTGTGCTCTGGATGGGAGTGTGCGGTACATACACCCCGACCTCCTGGCGCGGCCCACCGAGGTGCCCCGCAGCCGTGAGCACACCCGGGGCTCAGGCCTTGGCTTCTATCACCATTCTCCACCGGAAGGAACCAGGGTTCCTCGGAGGAACAACTGACGGCAGGAAAAGCACAAGATAGTGATAGTAATGGATCGTAGCCCACCGAATGCAGCAGGAAACCGCGAATCTGCACTGACACCAATTGATAAATCAGAAGTTGATAGGGATCGGGATATTTGGTTTCACATCACCAGCCTCCAAACCACTCTGTACTTATAAGGGACAAAGGGATGACTTCACGATGGAGAAGCCTGTCTAATCAAGCTGTCCACGGGCACGTTACCCATAATTGGACAAAGCAAAATCTCGCAGCACCTGATAGGATTCAAAGAAAACATGGCATCACCTTTACGGGTTCCTGCCAAAGGAACACAACTTAAAATCTCAAAATGGGGGTGGTAGGTAGGATAATGCCCTCTCCAGAGATGTGCACCTCTTAATCCCTGGAACCTGTGAATATATTTCCTTATATGGCCAAAGGGATTTCGTAGGTGTGACTAAGGTTACAGACCTTGATATGGAAAGACTATCCTGGGTCATCTGATGATCTCAATCTAATCATATTTCCTTAAAATTGGAAAACTTCCTGGCTGGATCAGAGACATGCACTGAGAGAGGGAGCTGACGCCTTCCTCCCTGGCTCTGAGAGTGGAGGGAGGGGGCCATGAGGTGGCCTCTAGGAACTGGGGGGTGGCTGTCAGTTTGCGGTTGGCAAGAAAACGGGGATCTTGGTCCTGTCTTCCCAAAGAAGCGCATTCTGGCTACTGAAGGAGCAGGAAGTGGATTCTCCCCTTGAGCTTCTAGAAAGGAGGCGGCCTGCCTACACCCTGACTGCAGTCGCGGAGATCCATACTGGACTTCGGTCCTACAGAACAGTAAGATAAGGGACTTGTGTTGGGGAAGCCGACAGTTCAGTGATTTGTGACAGCAGCCATGAGAAACCAATACAGCGAGGAGACAGCGGACAAACCCAAACTGAGGGACACGGGGTTAGTTATCAAACACATAGAAGGAATTCCTGAAAATTCATAAGGACAGAGATAAACAGTTATTTAGAAAAATGGGTAAACACGAATGGGCATTCCACGAAAGAAGTATGACTGGACGATAGAATTTGAGTAGGTGATTGGCCTCATTTGTAACTAAGGAGAACAAAGTAAAAGCAAAATGAGATTTCATTTTATTCGCCAGATTGGCCACATTGATGGTACCAAAGGAAGGGGATAAAATATTTTATTTTTATTTAAAGATTTTATTTATTTATTCATGAGATACAGAGAGAGAGGCAGAGACACAGGCAGAGGGAGAAGCAGGCTCCATGCAGGGAGCCCGATGCGGGGACTCAATGCCCTGAGCCAAAGGCAAATGCCCAACCACTGAGCCACCCAGCGGGAGACCACAGCATAGAGCGCTCAGGCCAAACTGAGCTAGCCAGTGCTTTTGTAAATAAAGTTTTATTGGAACACAGACACTCGTCTGTTTATGTACCGTCTAGGGCTGCTTTCGAAGAGCTGCAACAGCAGAACCGAGTAGTTGTGACTGAGGCCATATGGCTGCACAGCAGAAAATACTTGCTATCTGACTCTTAAAAAAAGTTTATTTATTTATTTGAGACAGAGAGCACAGGCATGGGGAGCGGCAGAGGGAGAGGGAGAGAGGGAGAGGCAGACGCCCCAATGAGCAGGGAGCCCGGCACAGGACTCGACCCCAGGACCCCAGGATCATGACCTGAGCCGAAGGCAGGTGCTTTACCCACTGAGCTGCCCAGGCGTCCCCCGCTCTCTGATTCTTTACAGAAAAAAAATTTCCAGCCTGTGATGTAAACGAGCAACCCTCGTAAGTCCTGCGGAGAGCAGTAGCTGGCGGCAGCGAGGCTGCGGCTGCTCTCGAACCCACGGCTCCCGGGGAGGTTTCCGCTCGGCAAACTGATCTGAGGCCGCAGCGCCACCGCGTTGCCGCGCAGGGGCCAGGTCGCGGGGAGCGCTCTGGTGCCGTGGGCAGGAGCGAACACTCGGTGTTGCGGGCGGTGTGAAGAGCAGAGCTCCCGAGTGCAGGGGCAACGGAGGAGTCCGGCGAGCAGTGCGATGGTGAATCTTGCCAACAGTTGAGCGGAAAAGGACGTTGCAAAACAATACGGATGTATGAAGCCATCGGTGTAAAAATAAAACATGTGAAGATGCTCTGCCCAGCACACTGCTGGGTTAGGGGGGCCGGGACGTGGCTTTCACGCAGCAGAGTCCACGGCAGCCGTGGCCTAGGCCTAAGCGGGGCTGTCCGTGTCCCCGTCACGGAGCAGCACGGCGAGGCAGCGAGGGCTGGGACGCGGCTCTGCTCCGTGACGTGGCCCAGGGATCCAGGTTCCTTCTAGCAGCGTCCAGGTGGCCCCACACAGCTTCCCCCGTGACCCCGATGTTGCCGTGGGACGAAGCTCCTCTAGCTGCAAGGGAGTCTGGGAAGTGCGTTCTTTATTCTCAGCAGCCCTACGTGCCGGCAAACCTCGGGAGACAGAGTAAATGGATTCCAAGGGACAAACAGCAGTGTTCCCCGTAATTGCCTGGGGGACGCATCCATGTGCCGTAACCCTTTAAAGAAGAATAGCGGAGTGATGGTCCCCGACGGTGATGACCCCAGGACAGCTGTGAGGAGGACAGGAGGGTGGACGCGTGGGGGCACCAAAGGGAGTTCTCTAAGTTTCTCTTAACATCCTGCCTCAGAGCTGCGCGGTGCAGTCATGAGAGTCATTACTCGCTGTTAAAACACCTTCCCGGGCAGCCCCGGTGGCCCAGTGGTTTAGCGCCGCCTTCAGGCCAGGGTGTGATCCTGGGGACCCGGGATCGAGTCCCACATGGGTCTCCCTGCATGGAGCCTGCTTCTCCCTCTGCCTGTGTCTGCCTCTCTCTCTGTGTCTCCATGAATAAATAAATAAAATCTTTTAAAAAATGAAAACAAAAACATACCTTCCCACCCCAGAGCCTGTCATAGACATTTAAGAGGTTGCAGACTGAATGTCTGGTTTACACAAAGGTGAGCGATGGCGTGGACTATTTTGGCTTTGAATTAAGTACTTTCTTTTTTTCAAGGTTTTATTTATTTGAGAGACAGAGCAGTGGGGAGCGGCAGCAGGAGAGAGAGAGAGAGTCTCAAAAAGACCCCTGCTGGGGGGATCCCTGGGTGGCTCAGCAGTTTAGCGCCTGGAGACCCAGGATCGAGTCCTGCATCGGGCTCCCTGCGTGGAGCCTACTTCTCCCTCTGCCTGTGTCTCTGCCTCTCTCTCTCTGTGTCTTTCATGAATAAATAAATAAAAATCTTAAAAAAATAAAAGGCTCCTGCTGGGTGCAGAGCCTGATGCGGGGATGGATCTGGGGCCCCGAGGTCACCATCCAAGCCGAGCACCTAGAGCTGCCCCTTAGCCAAGAGCACCCCCCTCCCCGCTCCCGGGTGCAGGACGCTTCCCCTGGGACCCCTCTTCTTCCCCTCCAGCGCGGGTGCAGCAGAGCCTTGCCTAGGGCTGCCCTGGGGAGCTGAGGAGTCAGCTTGTCCTAGGACATAAGGTCCCCCACGCCCCACAAACGCGGCGGCCCCTATCCCCTGTCCTGCAGCCTCAGGTTCTTCCTGCACCCTGCTAGGGCCCACCTGCCTGTCCGGAGGAGGCCCTTCCTTCCAGCTCCCATCCCTGCATCCGTTCCGCGGACACCGGGGGGCTGATCATCTGCCAGGTGCTAGGAATTCACACAGGTGGCAGGGCCTCCCTCCGTTCCCACTGCTCCCTGGCAGCCGCCTCCTTCTTGAAGCCCCCCCTGCATTTCTCCAGTCCTGCGCACCTGTCACGTCGCCCGGGTCCGCGTGCACTCCTGAAGGGCGCCGGCCCAGGGAGCAGACCCCCACGCGCTCTCCACGAGCTGTGTGCCCTCCGCGGAGCCGCCAGCCCCTCTGTGCCTGCACGTGTCCCCCCGCGAGACGTAGGTGCCGCCTCCGCGGACCGGGCTGGGTGTGCACCTGCAACGGTGACGCCGGGTCCCCGAGGCCCGGCAGGCCCCGCCCACAGCCCCGCCCCCGCCGCAGGCCACGCCCCCGAGGGTCCGCACCCGCTTCCCATTGGCTTGCGCGTCCTCCGAGCCCCGCCCCTTCGGGCCACGCCGCATCCTTCCCCTCCCCAGGGCCGCAAGACTCCCGCCTGCCCTCCCAGGCGCGCCTCTCATTGGTGCGCGCCCGCGGAGCCCCGCCCCGTGACGGCACTTCCGGGAGGAGGAGCCTGCGGAAGGCGGAAGTGTGCGCGGAGAGGCGGCCGTGAAGACCAGGTGAGGTGTCCCTACCTGGTCCCAGGCTGCTCTTCCGCGCCTGGGCGCGGGGACCCGGGGGCGCCCAGCGACGGCGAGTGGGGGACGACGCCATGAGGCAGCCGCAGGGCCTGGCGGGGGCTGGAGGTTGACCGTCCCTGCCGCCTTCCCCGGGGGCCGCCGCCTCCAGGCAGTCGCCCGTCCCTCCCAGCGTGTCGCGTCCAGCCGTGGCCCCAGCTCCTCGGCCCGGGCTCCTGGGCCCTCGGCCCCGCGCGATGACCGCGGCCGCCGCCTCCAACTGGGGGCTCATCACGAACATAGTGAACAGCATCGTGGGGGTCAGCGTGCTCACCATGCCCTTCTGCTTCAAACAGGTGAGTGCGGCGCGCGGGGCTGCGGCGGCACCTGTGGGGCCGGCCCGGGGTCGCGGGTGGACGGTGGCCGCAGGGCTCCGTGGGGTTTCCCTTTATTACTGTTCCTTTTTTTTTCTTTTCCTTTTAACGATTTTAAGTAATCTCTAGGCCCAACGTGGGGCTGGAACTCTGGGGTCGCCCGCGCCCCCGACGGAGCCCGACAGGTGCCCCCTCTTTGCTCCTTTTATTATTTTTAAGAGTTTATGTATTTATTCCTGAGAGACACAGAGAGAGAGGCCGAGACCCAGGCAGAGGGAGAAGCAGGCTCCCTGCAGCGGGGACCCCGCTGTGGGACTCGATCCTGTGACCCTCGGGGTCACGTCCTGGGCCCAAGGCAGGTGCTCCACTGCTGAGCCTCCCAGGGGCCCCGCTACTGCTTTTAAAACCTCTGAGCAGACCTGCACCTGCTCCGGAGCCCACAGGTCCAGCCCTGCACGCCCCCCGGGACTCGGTGGGGGGTGTTGGTTCGAGGGTGATGGGATTGTGGGTTTCACCAACGTTTACACGTTGCTGTGGCTGAAAAAAAAAAAAAGATCTGAAAAAAAAAAAAAAAAGATCTGAAATGTATTTCGAAAACAAGAGTCGTGCCAGCGTTACCGCATGGAAAAAAGCCACGGTTTTTGCATCGTGGACCCATGTAGCTTCTGTTTAATCCGCAAGTAAATGGGCATTTGGGGCTTTACAAAAGGGAGGCTGGTGACGTCATCCAGCGGGGCAGCTTCTTTCCTAAAATTGAAGTCCTCGGTCTCACCTGGACCAGGGGTGGGTGCGGTTGCTGGTCCCCCTGGGCGCTGGAGGGGGCTGGCAGCATGTGGGGGAGGAGGAGTGCGGCACCTGGGAAGGGCAGGTGGCTGCAGGGCACAAGGACCAGCCTTAGGCATGAAACCAGATAAGGAGAAAAATGGAAATAAAATGCATACTTTGGAACTGAAAGTGGGCACCCATAGTTTAATTTTAGATTAACAAACATTTTGCCTTTTCGAACGTAGCATCTTTTGGACAAAAATAGGACAAACTTTTTTTTTTTTTTTTTTTAAATTAAAATCTGGCGACCACCGATCCCCCCACTTCGAGCCGACCAACCTGAATTGCCTCAGAGTTCCCATGTGAGTTATTGATGACTGCGCTGGCAAAGGCGTGGGCAGGAGGACAGGGCTGCTCTAGAGCCCGGGGGGCGGCCGCTGTGACCTAGTACCGTGGATCCCATTGTGCACAGCCACTTGCGGGCATTTCTGGAAGGACCACGTGTCCCAGGGTGCACTGCCACTTGCTAGCATGGAGCTACCTCCTGGGGCAGGTGTGGCTGTGCATCTGCAGGCCCAAGGCCTCCATCCTCCACTGGGATCTGACTGTGCTTTGCAGGCACTTGGAGTCTGCCGTGTGGTGGGCACAAGGTCCCTGTCAGGGCATTTAAACGCGGGCCAGACCAGCGCGCCTGGGAGGAGCGCACACTTAGTGGTGGAGGCCCATGTTCAGGCAGAGAACCGCAGGCGCTTCCCCCTGTCCTGAGGGCCTAGCAGAGCAGGGACCCCTCTCTTGGGTGGTCGCAGCATCTTCTCCCGGGGAAGCCCTTGGCTGGAGCACAGCAGAAGGCCAGTGGGCAGCTTGGGGATGCGTGTGTTAGCCTTGGCCAGCCATGTCATTTATTTATTTACTTATTTTAAAATGTATTTGAGAGTAAGAGAGTGAGCACAAGCAGCAGGGAGGGGCAGAGGGGGAGGGAGAAGCAGACCCCCTGCTCAACAGGGAGCCCCACGCGGGACTCGATTCCAGGACCCCGAGATCATGAGCTGAGCCAAAGACAGACGCTTCGCCCACTGAACCACTCAGGTACCCTCAGCCATGGTATTTAAAAAATTTTCGTTTTGGGGTTTTTTGTTTGTTTTTTTGTTTGGTCTTAGTAACTTGGGTACTTTTCATAAAAATTAGCATTTCACACACACATGAAAATTAGCATTTCACTGAAGTATAACACACATGTAGAGAGGTGCCCTTTTGGGTGTATTCTTGGTGAGTTTTCCAAAAGTGAACAAAATCTTGAACTAGCTGCCAGATTAAGGAACAGAGCATGGCTAGCCCTGCTCGGCCCTACTGCCAGGCCCACCAGCCCACCTGTGGCACCCTAGGTCAGTAGTACCTGTGTTGTAACTTTGTTCTGTGGCTCCTCCTGGCTCCCTGTAGCCCTGTGTGGCCGTGCTGCCGTCTCGGCCTTTGCTCAGCCTTCAGGGTATTTCCGACCTGGAGTTCTGCAAACACCTGTGCACAGGCTTTGACGCCATGTGTGCAATTCTCTGGGGTGTTGGTCTTGGAGCAGAGTAGCTGGATCGTAGGGTATGTGTGTGTGTTCACCTCTGGGTGAGACTGTAGGACGTTCGTTTCTTCAGTTTCTATTTATTTTTTCTCTGCGAATATGTTTGATACCGTAGATTACACAGAAGAGGGAGCAGCCTCACGAGGGAGCTGACCCCGTGGCCCAGCAGTTTGGTGCCGCCTTTGGCCCGGGGTGTGATCCTGGAGACTTGGGATCGAGTCCCACGTCGGGCTCCCCGCATGGGGCCTGCTTCTCTCCCTCTGCCTGTGTCTCTGCCTCTCTCTCTGTCTGTCATGAATAAATAAATAAAATCTTTTAAAGAATAAAAATAAAATAAAAAGAAGAGGGAGCAAGAAGGAAAAGACATCTAAGGGAGACACCCAAAAATTCTTACAAAAGTCCCAGGCTGGCTGCAGCCCTCAGGAACCGAGTCACCATTGATGTTAGACACTAATATAAAGTTTTACAAAAGTTTGCTTATTGCAGCACTCAGGTACTTGTCCAAAAGGAGGGCTCTCTCTACAGGCTCCTGACTGTGATGGGGACCCAGGTACCTCACCTGGCGCAGGGGACCTGGAAGCCAGAGAGGAAAGACAGATAGAAACACACAGTCAAGGGCGTTCTCTGCTGGTCCTGCCTTCGGTTTTTTCCTTGCTCTCACCGCAATCTCAAAACCTGGTCCCAAGACCCCGTGCTTATTTTAAAAAATGCTCTAGCCCTTTAGACTTTCCCCGAGGCTTCCTAGTTCCTGCCCTGAAGCTGTTTCTTCAGCTTTAAATCACGGATGAACCCGCTATATATAAACACGGGCAGACAAGTTTCTGCATGAACACGTGTTCGTTTCTTCCGGATAAATAGCGAGGAGTGCAATCGCTAGGTCAGATGGCGTCTATTTAACTCATAAGAAAGGTGTAAATGTCATTTTTAATCTCTCCCCGCCAGAATGTGTTCACCACTCCGCGCCGTTGATCCAAGTGGCTAGAAGGTGCTATATCGGGGTGTGCGCAGGGAGCTGGGGCGGCTGGTTGTTGGCAGTGCCTCACTGTTCGCTGAGACTCGGCGGGGCCGTGGAGGAAGTGGTTCCCTGGCACTCTTTCAGGGTCACAAAGCATGTGGCCACCACATGCAGAGAATTGGTCCCTTTCAGTGCTAGGAATTGTCACCCGTAGGCAGGGAAGTGAAGCAGAGCCGGGGCCTGGCATCTGCAAGAGTCTGGGCTGGGGGCGGTGGGGGCGGTGGGGGGGCAGCAGAGAGGGCTCTCAAGAGCCATGTGTGTGAGGCAGCAATACCAGGTCATGTCATTTTGTCTCTTTTCCTTCCCGCTCTCCAGTGTGGCATCGTCCTGGGGGCCCTGCTCTTGGTTTTCTGCTCTTGGATGACACACCAGTCCTGCATGTTCCTGGTGAAATCCGCCAGCCTGAGCAAACGGAGGACCTACGCAGGCCTGGGTGAGGACGGCGGCGCTCGGCTGGGCAGCCCTAAGCCCTTGGGAAGCGCAGCGTTCGAGATCTGGGTGTAGGGCCTTGCTCCTTTATTTACTTTACGTCCACCGTATGCTTAAAGAGTTCCTTGAACAGCAGGTTTTCTTCCTTATTTTAAAATTTAATGCCGTTTTTAAACACCATTATGAGAGACACATGCTTCACTGGGGTGACACTTACTCTCCTGTCTCCCGTTGATGCAAATTGCAGTGGAGCGTCTCCCTTTCCAAATTCAGGCAGGACCAGTGGCCTTCAGCCCCACTGTGCACTTGCTCATCGTCTGCCTGTCCTGAGCACCCAGAGCTTTCCTCCAGAGCTGCCCGCCGGGGGTCTGTGGCACTTCCCTGCTTTGAGGGTGTGGAGGAGATGGCCGTCAGGCCCGGGCTGGTGGCTGGGATCCAGTCCCCCGTCTCTAGCACTGCTGTTTCCTGATGTTGTTGGTTGTAATTTCATTTCCTTTAGGTCTTTCTTCCTTTGATTTTGGCCAAGGGTGAGGAGGCTGTGCTTTCTGCTTCCTTTGGGTTTGGACTGCTTCCTGGGCCACTTGGCTCTGAGAGCAGGGCCCTTACATTCCCACCGCCCTCGGGCTGCTGTGCTCTGCATCCCGTGCTGGCGGTATTTGCATGGGGGTTCTCAGGAGCTGAGGAGACTCCCCGGGCTCTGGATGAAAGCCCCCCCCCCCCCCCCCCCCCGCCCTACCGCCTGCCTCCAGCCAGTGTGTGGCCAGGTCCATGCAAAGCTCTCACAGGGAGAGGAGGCGGCGAGAGGAAGTGGTGTGCAGATTCCAAGGGGCCAAACAAAATAAAAACATCTGCAAGGTCCACGCGTGGGCTTTTGGCAGCACCACCTCTGGTTTCCTTCCAGTTCGTCTGCTTTTCATTGGCACCAAGATACTAGCATCTGTTCTGACCTCAGAGCTGAAGGAGTGCCTCCTTCTCTCCTTCCCCATGAGAATGGTGCCGTGAGGCTCTCTCACTGTTGCTGGAGTCACTTGAGAAAGTGACAGTTACAGGTAAAGGGACCACGCTGATGTGACCTGACGCAGTTCAGGATGCCACGTGCTCCAGGGCACCCCTTCCTCCGCCTGCAGGGCCGTGGCCTTCAGGGTAGCCTATTTCTCCCCTCCAAGGGTCTACATATGCCAGGGTTCCTGTGGCACGTGCCCCTCGAAGTGCTTGCCTGTGCCCTGATGGGACAAGTGGCCCTAGACCGCGGAGGCTGGTGGCTCTTGACAGCGGGCTGTCTGATTATTCTTAGAAAGTCTGGTTTGGGCAGGTGGGAGAGGCTGAAAGGAAAGTGGGCAGTGGCCACCCTCACACTTGGCCGCCTGGGGCTCCTGCCTTCAGCTGCTGGCCGTGACTGTAGCCCCAACTGCTAGAAGCACAAAGATCCCAGACCACCCGGGGTCTTCAGTTGTGTCTTTGGTCTCAGAGGAGGGGGCTCCATTGTGTGAGCTCCCACGGACCCTGTGGCCCTGTCTGCAGCATCAGCTGCCTTGGATCCAGGCTCGGGCCCAGGACCGTCTCTCAGAAACAGAGACCCCACTGCTTGGAAAGGAGCCCTAGATGGGAAGAGCTGAGAGTCCCTTGGACTGTGTGGGTCAGCAGCCCTCCAGCACCTGGGCAGACTTACTGAAAGGGTCTTTCTCCTCGCCCTCTGCCTTCTCCTGGGTGGGAGACCCCATGAGAGCTTGCACCACAGCTGGAGAGGGTTTCCTGAGAGGAGGCCCCCCTGCATCATCGGCTGGATCCGTGGGCGTTGGGCAGCCCCCGGGGGCAGGGATGTGACCAGATGGCCTTCAGCTAGACCTGCAGAGGGGGCAGGGCCTGGAGCGGCAGACGTCACTCAGTCTCCACGACAGGGCTGGGGTGTGTGTGTGGGGAAGTTCCATGGTTGTGTCCGCCATGCCCAGACATGAGTGAGACTTTGCCCCGTTTCTCAGTTTGGTGAGGCCCCTCCGCTGGGACCAGTCCGCAGTTACGGCTCCGGGGCAGCGTCTGTTGACGTCACTTCGGTGTTCTGGTGGCTGCCCTTGGGGCCCGTTGGTGACTTTCATCCCCTTCTTACCTGCTGCTCCCTAGCCCTCTGTGTCTTGTTCATGGAGACTTCTCTAAACCTCCTTTTCAGAAGGTAGAAGTGCCAGCCAGTCCACCTCCCCTGGTGTTGTCAGCCCCGCGGGGCCACCCCAGGCCCCAGCCCCCGCCCTGCTGACTGGGGCTCTGAGCTCTCAGTTGTGAGCGCCCATGCTTTTGGGGCTGTGTCTGCGGGCCCATCGTTTGGCCATCTGGGGTCCCGGGGTCCTGGTCCACCTGCTGCCTGCCCCTGGGCCCGGATGGGGCCTGCAGAGGGCCTGTCCAGCCAGTTTTCTCCCTGCCGGCCTTCAGTTGCGTGACCTGCATGTGTGGCTACCTGGTGGGCTGAGGGCTGTAAGGCCAAGCTTTCTGACACCCGGGGGTCTCTACGTCCTCATGTATCCAACAAGGGCTTTCTTGTTCCCTGAGCGTGTGGTGCTGGGGAATCAGATGCAGCCCAAGGCCTGGCTCTGAGGACGACTGGGTCGAGGTTACCCTCATATCTTGAACAGCGCAGTTTGGCGTGTGTCCCACCTTCTCCGGCCTGCTGGTGCTGGGCAGTGGTCAGGAGGAGGCCTTGGACTGCTGGGGGAGAGCGGGTCCTGCACTGAGCCGGGTAGCCGGAGCGTTAGCCCTGTGTCCACAGCAGCCTTAGAGCCGCGGGCCAGGGAGTGGCCCCAGGGGGAGAAGCTGCTGCCCGGCCTCCCAGGGGAAGACCGGGAGAGCCCTCTGGACGCCCATCGTCGCTCTGCGCAAGGGCACTGGTTAGACTGGGATGAGGCCCAGCCTTGTAGCCGCAGAGTGCCTGTCACAGGGAGGGCTGACCCAGGAGCTCCGGACTGCACCGAGGCATGCTTGCTTAGAAATCCTTTTGCAGACACCTGCCAGCCCCCCGAGGGACAGTCGTGGGCCCCCTCCGCCCTTCCAGTGCGTGCTGGGTGGGAGGCTGAGGGCTGGGGGCTGCTGGATCTGCAGCACATGGATCTGCACATGAGGTGGGGGTGGGGGAGGCTGGGGCAAGAAAGGGGTGAAGGGAGGGCGGAGAGGCCAGAAACTGGGACGGCCCCATCCAGGAGGTCGTCCTGGGCGGCCCCCTGCCTTGCTGGAGTACCTCGCTGTCCAGGGTGCCGATGTGTCCTGGAATTTCTCTGGCAGCTGCTCTGAGCATTTGGAAAGTGCTGTAGATACTCAGCTTCCTCGAGGGGAAGGGATGGCCGGAGCGGGGCCACCTCTGTGGGGCACGGAGTTCCGAGTCTGGCCTAGAGGCGTGGCCGTCCTTGGGAGCCTCCGAGTGCCTCCCTTTGGTGACAGCGGGCCTTGGGCTGCTGGCTGCTGTCTGGAGTCCTTGGTTTGTGAAGGTCTCGGCGTGGCCTTGAGTCTCCGGCATCAGACGAGCCGGGGAGGCCGGCGTGACCGTCAGGGCGGGGGCCTGTGCTGCTCACCGGCCCTCTGCCCGCGCGTAGCCTGTGTCTCGTGCCAAGCTCCCTTGCTTTTGGCAACGCTGTACCTCTTCCTAAGTAATTTAGAAGTGACGAGTGTTGTTTGGACTCATTCACAGCAACTGGCTGCATGTTTCCTGCTCTCCGAGCCTCCTGGGACCGGCAAGCTGGGCTGTGCTGTCACACGCACCCCTTTCTGGTCGCTCCCGGGAGATGGGAACTTCCTAGAGGGTGGGAGGATGCAGGGTGCCCGGGCCACGCTTGGGTCCTGGGACAGGTCTTGCCGAGCCAGCTCTTGGTGTCTCGTCTGCTCGCAGACTTCTGTCAGGGAGGGAGGACGGGCAGCTCCTCTCCGCTGGAGGACGTGCAGAGCTGCACTGGTCACGCCATCCCCCCTCCGGCCCCAGTGTGCGCAGCTTCGTTTGTGGGCGCCCCCCACCCCAGACTGTGTGCGGAGGCCGCCACTTCACCCCAACAGCTTTTTTTTTTTAATTTTTATTTATTTATGATAGAGAGAGAGAGAGGCAGAGATACAGGCAGAGGGAGAAGCAGGCTCCATGCACCGGGAGCCTGACGTGGGATTCGATTCCGGGTCTCCAGGATCGCGCCCTGGGCCAAAGGCAGGCGCCAAACTGCTGCGCCACCCAGGGATCCCGCTTTTTTTTTTTTTTTAATGAAAAAATTCAACTGCCTGTGTCTTTCCCTCTTTTTTGTTCTTTTCTTCTGTGGTTTCCATTTGGATGGTAGAGCTGAAAAAAACACAAGACTAACATCTTTTTTTTTTTTTTTTAAGATTATTTATTTATTTATGAGAGACACACAGAGAGAGACACAGGCTCCATGCAAGGAGCCTGATGTGGGACTCGATCCCGGGTCTCCAGGATCACACCCTGGGCTGCAGGCGGCGCTAAACCGCTGCGCCACCGGGGCTGCCCACAAGACTAAAATCTTAAAATGCTCTCCTTATACCCTTGAAACGCCAGATTGGCCTTCCTGGCTTCCCTGGGTGGTGTCCTGACCGGTGTGCTTCTCATGCTGTCGGACTGAACGCTGATTCTCTTTCTCTGCACTAGCCCTGCACGCATACGGAAAGATGGGGAAGATGCTGGTGGAGACCAGGTATGTGGTGCCGCTCGCCGGCCTCACCCCCTTCCTCACCTGCCCCGAGGAGGAACCTGAGCGCCGTTCTACACCCACCCACACGTCTCGGACATGGACTGCTGTATGAAGTCATACTTTCCTCAAGTGTCCCTAAATAGTTTAAAGTTCAACCTATCGTATCCTTAAAATAAGTGTCAGGCAAAAGTCTTATTTAAGTCTTACTGAAGAGGATGTAAAAGTGGGGAGCTGGGGACTCAGCAGAACCAGAGGCTTGGCTGTAGCTCCTGTCAGAATCGCCCCCAACACCTGCGCCCAGCCCCGCACGCTGTCGCCTCGAGGTGGCATTACACGGGAAATGTCCTGTCTTTCTCCCTTTGTTTTTTTAAAGATTCTATTTATTTATTCATGAGAGACAGAGAGAGAGAGAGGCAGAGACACAGGCAGAGGGAAAAGCAGGCTCCATGCAGGGAGCCCGATGTGGGACTCGATCCCTGGACTCCAGGATCATGCCCTGAGCCAAGGGCAGGTGCCAAACCACCGAGCCACCAGGTGTCCCATGTTTTTCTCCCTTTGGAGTGAAGTTTTACAAGATGAGAAGAATTGCTGGGAAATTACACTTCTAGGCTTATAAATTAGGGAATTGTGAATGCACAAGAACAATCCTCTGAGAGCAGTCGATTGTTATTTTAACTTGTGTAGCATCACGGTGGGTCTTGGTAGCCCTGGAGAGAACGTGAGCAGCCTCCTTGGAGAGAGAAGTGTAGTTATTCAGTGTTTGTTCCAAGTAAAAGAGCCTTTTGCACCCGGCGCACCCCACGTCTGCAGGCCGGCGAACGCTGGAAACTCCATCTTGTGTTGGGCCAGCCCCGGGCGGTCATGGGCCGGTCGCATTGGCGGGGACGGGGCTCGGCCAGGGGAGGAGGACTCCTGCTAGGATGGGGCCCTTTCAACGCCACCTCCTTCTCCGCAGCATGATCGGGCTGATGCTGGGGACCTGCATGGCCTTCTACGTTGTGATTGGTGACCTGGGGTCCAACTTCTTTGCTCGGCTCTTTGGGTTTCAGGTGAGAACCTGCTCAGGGGCCTGGCGCGTTGGCAGGCTGTGGCTGCTCCTGTGGCAGCTCCATGTGATCCCCTGCAGGGCCACGTCTCAGCCCCATGGGGGCAGGTGAGGGTGAGACCAGCAGCCTGAGGTCGGTTAGGAGAAGCTTCTGGATGCCTCGGGGTTAGTTCCGGGCCTGCGGGTGGGAAACTCTGGGGGCTCAGTGAGGTGATGGCTGCCCAGCACACTCGGCTCCCCCCAGGTGACCGGCACCTTCCGTGTGTTCCTGGTCATCGTGGTGTCCCTGTGCATCGTGCTCCCGCTCAGCCTGCAGAGGAACATGATGGCCTCCATCCAGTCCTTCAGCGCCATGGCCCTCATGTTCTACACCGTGTTCATGTTTGTGGTGAGTGCCGGGGGCCTGGGGCTGATCTGGCCACCAGCTGCTTCCTGGGGGTGACGGGGAGGTGGTCGAAAGCTGGGGATGTGTTAGAGTTATTCCGGTGAACCCTGGGAGGGCACACGGGCTGCCTGGACTTGGGCCAGCACCGCGAGGGCGCCGGGGCAGGGGCACGGCCGATGCCCCAGGAAACCGAGTGTAGATGCTCCTCATTTTACCGAAGGGTGTTCTACGTATCCTTTGTGCTCAGGAGTCAGGGCGCCAGCGCTTCGTCACAAGGGGGCGGGTTGTTTCCTAGATGAATGTTCATAGCCGGCCAGTTCTGGGGGGTCCGGTGTGGAGCGCCCAGAGGCCTCTCAGTAGGAGCCCCTGGAGCCTGAGGGTCAGAAGTCTCACTCCTGAGTGAACGGGGTAAAAATCTTTGCCGCTTTCCTTAGAAAGCTGAGTGCTGGGTGGACGTTCCCGGTCCCCCAGGTGTGAGGGCTGCCCAGTGGTGGTAGCACTACTCTCCAGATAGCCCGGTCCTCTGGGGCTTTGTCTTAAAATGTGGGGACGCGGGGGGGCCCCTGGCTGGCACAGTTGATAGAGTGTGTGACTCTTGATCTCAGGGTCGTGAGTTCGAGCCCCACGTCGGGCACACAGGTTACTTTAAAAAAAAAAAATTGTCCAGATGGGTCTGGGAAGGGCCTGCCCGGTCTGCAGGGACCGTCCTTTCACCTGAGGCAACGGAGGTGGGCAGGCAGGTGGGCCTCACTGTGCCCCCTCTGTGCTACGCGTTTGGAGCGCGGGCAGCTGCCCCGAGTGCCAGGAGGCCCTGCGGCAGGAAGTCCAGCTCGCGGCACAGCACGGGGCAGCGAACTGGGGGGCTGTGCGTCTTTAGGTGCCCAGCCCGGCATGGGGGTCCCGAGTCCTGCCCTGTGTGCGGGTCGGTCCTGAGCGCTCCATTCTCGTCCTCGTGCAGATCGTGCTCTCTTCCCTCAAGCATGGCCTGTTCGGGGGGCAGTGGCTGCAGCGGATCCGCTATGTGCGCTGGGATGGTGTCTTTCGCTGCATCCCCATCTTTGGCATGTCCTTCACCTGCCAGTCGTGAGTACCGTCTGCCCCCAGGGGCCCGAGGCGTGGGGGTGCTCCTCGGGCGGGGGTCCGAGGCCCGGGGAGGGGCGTCGTCTGCTCTCTGTAATGGGCGATGCAGGCCACTGACTCGTAATGTCTCGTTCCGCTGTGACTTGTCCCCCCCCAAGCTGAGGGAGAGAGCTGTGTGTATTTTTATCGAGAGAGAACTCGACTTTATTCCTGAGATGTGCTGTCGGCAGCACTGGGGACAGTGCCCAGTTCGCCCCCTCCCCCCAGAAGAGTTGGCTGTGGGGAACACAGAACAGCCCAAAACCATCTGATTCACACAGTCCCAAGCATTTTGCCAGAATTGAGCTATTCGTGTGAGAATATTTAAAAGGAAATTGCACAAACATTGACTTCCGACTGCCACCGGGGCGCCTTCAGAGGGGTGTGCGCGTGCGCGAGTGTGCTTTCTCTCTGGCACGCGGAGCTCTGTGAATGCAGATCAGGCTATTTCCATAATTCCAGCAGCATTACCTTCGCCACCGAATGACAAGAGCCAGTGATTCATGCCCGGTCGGAACGGTAACCCGCTCAAAAGAGAGGCGTAAATCCGGCACGGACGGGAAAAGACCATCAGTGCACGGGGGGGTTGGCAGAGCCAGCCCCCCCGGAGCTCCAGTGGGCATGTATTGTGCCAATCGTAAACTAATGTGGCAGATAGAATTTGCTCGTGCTGCTGTGTTTACACCCACATGCGAGATCCAAATCGTCATTTCCCACTTACTGTCTCTCTTGGCAGCTCGGTTTCCACCAGAACATGCTCCTCTCTTGCTGTTCAATGTCCCCATTATAATTGGTGACAGAAGTTACAATCTCTTACGGTGTACCTTGTTACCAGTTGTCCTTTTTGTCTGAGTTTGCTTTTTAAAAAATAAACCCGCGGTTGGGCTTTTTGCTGGTGGCCACGTTGTAGCCGGCGCACATCTGTCAGGTTTGGTTCTTAGGTCAAATTACAGCTTCTGGAAGGGCTGTGAGCCCACATCCTGTTCTTCTGCACGAAGGGGGCGTCGGCGCTATGGCTATGCCCACGTTCTCCGCAGTGAGCGGCTGGCAAGGGGGGTCCACAGAGCTTGGAGTGACCAGTTTGCTGACCTCCCCGTCCTTAAAAACATTGGTCTTTGCCAAGGGCCGAGACAGAGCTCTCTGCTCCTGCTGTGTCTCTGCACCAGAGTGCATGAGAGACAGGGACTTGCCCGGTGACCCCCAGGTGACCACCAGGCCCTGCCTGCCTGACTGGTGGACTTTTTGCAGGGATGGGCCAGGCCTCTGCTTTGCTCTTCCTGTCTGGCCCTTTCTGGTCTTACTTCATCGTAAACAAGTACTTTGTGGTGCAGAGCCAATTAGGCCCTGTGGGCCAGAGAAGCGGCCAGCACAGTGCTGAGCCCAGAGGGGCCTGGTCCACATGGAGGCCTGGGGCTGTGTGTAGGGGCTACATGTGCAAAATCCATCTGACTGGGGTAAAGTGAGTCTTGGGACTGCTACACAGGTGGAGGGCCGAGCTGGGTGGTCACGGACATCTGCGGCTCCCACCAGTGGGTTCCTGGGGCCTGGGCAGGATGAGACGGGCCCGCCACCTTGGCCTTTCCACACTCGTTCATGTTCCCTGCACAGGGCACAGCCCTGTCCCCACAGTACCTGCAGCTCCTGGTGCGTGCTGGGGGCTGGGGGAGGGAAGGCCCATCCCAGCCCGAGGAACGTTTGGGCTGTTTCCCCTCTGGACCTTCTGCCGTCTGCTTGGGGTGCACGGCAGCCTCTGCCTGGCGCCCTCCAGCCAGGCCGAGAGGAGGGCACCTGTCCCGGGCGCCCCCTGCCCACTGGGTGCCCCGGTGGGACGGTGTGCCTCAGCCGGGAAGCACGGGGGTCAGCTTCTGCCCGCCGGTTCTCCCACCAGCTCCTGTGTGCTTTTCAGTGACGTTTCCTCTTACTTTCTCAAAGGTGGTTTTGGGGTTTGGCTCAACTGACTGTTATGCTTGTCCATGTATTGGCAATGATTGTCTGCGTCCTGACGCACCCCTGCCAGCTGGCATCCTGCATGCGTGACCGCTGGCCGTGGCTCCCTCTCCTCCCGCCGGGACGCCGGGGTACCCAGGGTGGAGAGTGCCGCCTCTCCATCCCTCACTCTGCGCACAGCTTCAGCCCCGCCTCTTTGTCTGGACTCCCCGAGTGTGGCCTCCCTTCCCAGGTCTGCACACGGCCCTCCCCTGTGCCTCTGCCCCCCGCCCCTCCCACCTGCTCCCCTCAGGGACTCTCTGTTTGCCGAGAGCCCGCTGGACGTGTCTCTTCCACCGCCGGCAGCACCGTGTGGCTGGCCCTGGGCCGTGCGTGGGACAGAAGCTGCTCTCCTGTCCCTGCGGGCTCCAATTTCCAGCACGGAGGCGAGGGCAGGTGGCCCGGCCCTGCTTCTGTTTGTTTAACTTTCTGTCCTCTTGACGGCAGCACTCTGAACCGCTTCCTGCTTCCCCTGTAAGCATGTGCTGCCTCGGTGCAGCCCAGCACTCCGCGGTGGTCACGCCCCTGCTTCGGCGGGACAGACGGCCTTTCATCCTGTGGCACTTCTGAAATGTTTACAGAGAGCCCGTGGGGGGGGCGCTCCGCCATCCAGACCCCGGCCGTGGCCCCGCGTTAACCTTGGCGTGGGTGTGGTTGGAAGGAAGGTGCTGGAGACTCGGCGGGGGACCTGGGAACCAGGCAGCCAGGGCCGTGTCTGTCTCTGGGATCCCCTTGGTGAAGTTGCTCGTTTCTCTACAGCCAGGTTCTGCCCACCTACGACAGCCTGGATGAGCCGTCGGTGAAAACCATGAGCTCCATATTTGCCTCCTCCCTCAACGTGGTCACCACCTTCTATGTCATGGTAGGAGCCCCGGCGCGCCGCCCCCGCCTGTCCCGGGTCAGAAGCCGGCTCGCTCTCCACCCCTCGACCCCTCGCGGGCTTGCCCTTTGCTCCTTCGCAGCAACCCTCCCCTGGCGGCCCCGCTGTCCCCCTCTCCCCCCAGGTTAGGGTGGGTGCTCGGCGGCACCCTGGCTGGGGGTCTCCTTCCTTCTCTCCAAGACCTTTGCCGACCCGCTGTGGAAGGGGCTCTGTTTACTGACACTGAGAAGTGCCAAGTAGTGGAGGAAAGTTGTCTTTGATTCCAGCCCGTGGGTGCGGTTACAGTTAACACGTTGGTAGACTTCTCATCCGGCCTCCGTGTTCCCGTTTGTTCTGTTCCCTGAGCTGCGTGGCGTCTGCGTTCCCGTTAGTTCCTACACCTGCCCCACGCACTGTTGTCCGCACCGTGTGTCCGTCCATGGCGAGCACGGCTGGCCCCTGGCTCCCAGGTTTGGATTTCGCCCCAGATGGAGGGCAGCTTCCCTGTGCCTGCCGCCCACCGCTGTGGGTGCAGTTCCCCGGGCAGGAACCCCACGAGCGGGGTGGTCTTGCTGCAGCCCCCGGGCTGTGTCCAGGGGGAATGTGGCCCACCACGCGCCCCCCACTGTCGCCCTTCCACAGGTAGGCTTCTTCGGCTACGTGAGCTTCACTGAGGCCACTGCGGGCAACGTGCTGATGCACTTTCCCTCCAACCTGGTGACTGAGATGATGCGAGTGGGCTTCATGATGTCGGTGGCCGTGGGCTTCCCCATGATGATCCTGCCGTGTCGACAGGCCTTGAACACGCTGCTTTTTGAGCAGCAGGTAAGGTTCTTGAGGCTCTTCAGGCGGCACTTTGCCAGGAAAATGTTACTCTGCGCATCTTAATTATGTTCTCTTCTGTTGGCTTGCACGGGTTCTCTAGTTTTCGGGGCTGTGGCCGGGGGAGCTCTTCCTGGTTAAAAATGGAAAAGCTGGAAAAAAAAAATAAATAAAAAAATGGAAAAGCTGGGATCCCTGGGTGGCTCAGCAGTTTGGCGCCGGCCTTTGGCCCAGGGCGTGATCCTGGAGACCCGGGATCGAGTCCCACGTCGGGCTCCCTACTTGGAGCCTGCTTCTCCCTCTGCCTGTGTCTCTGCCTCTCTCTCTCTTTCTATGTCTATCATGAATAAATAAATAAAATCTTAAAAAAAAAAAAGGAAAAGCTTTGCTTAAAGTGAAATCTCTTAGTAGGGATTTTTTTTTTTTTTTGAATCAACTCTGGAGGAGAGAGACTGTGTCAGAGCACACAGGGGTCTGCCCACATGGGAGGCATGGAGCCGTGCCCGCTGTCCGAGCAGATAAGGCCCCCCTTGGGGGCTGTCACCCCCAAAGCAGAGGTGGAACAGGAAACCCCGAGGTGGGAGGAGCAGGAACGTGGAAGAGCTGGCTTTGCAGGCAGGCGTTGACCACAGCCAGGTCAGCAGCTGGGCACTGGGGTCAGTACACTTTGCTTTTTATGTTTATATAACTGAAAATTTTAACAGTTTGACAAGAAACAGCCTAAGAGGCTGGGTTTCATTCACTTTCACATGTGCAGCGGTGGCACTGCTTTAATCCATTCATTCATTCATTCATTTACTTTAAAGATTTTATTTATTTGTGAGAGACAGAGAGAGAGAGGCAGAGGGAGAAGCAGGCTCCCTGTGGGGAGCACGATGTGGGACTCGATCCGGGACCCCAGGATCAGGCCCGGGCTCCCCCACTGCTGAGCCATCCGGGCTGCCCATGCTTTAGTCCTTTATGAGAACTTTTTTTTTTTTAAGATTCTATTTATTTATTTATTAATGAGAGACACAGAGAGAGGCAGAGACCCAGGCAGAGAGAAAAGCAGGTTCCATGCAGGGAGTTCAATTCGGGACTCGATCCCGGGACCCCAGGGTCACGCCCTGAGCTGAAGCCAGACACTCAACCACTGAGCCACCCATGTGTCCCTTATGAGAACTTTTCAAAGGTATAAGATTGGAACTAAAAGTGTCTCGGCTCTCTAACTGTTGCTAAGTTAACAGCAATAGGTCTGCGTGTGATAGCTGGTGCCCCATGACGTGGGGGTGACCCCGCGCCTACCTTGGGAGCCCACAGACCCACCCACAGCTTTTCTCTGTGGTTGTGTCTCGTGTCTCTGGCCTGAGGTCCTTAGTGTGGTCTGTGGTGTCAGCAGGACTCCTGGCAGCCACACAAGTTGAACTGGGGGCTTGGGGTCTCAGACCTCCAAGAGAGGGGGTCCAATAGCCAGACTGGGGAAGGTGGACCACCTGGGCCTTCAGAACAGTAGAACTGGGCCCGCTGTCCACGTGGTTGGCATGTGCTCAGGGCAGCTTCCTGCCAATTTTGCCACCAGAGCCAGCACCTCATGGCAGAGGCTGAGCCCCGAAGGATTGGCCATCCTCCCCACTCTTCATCCCCCACCCTGTTAGCTGTTCAGGCACCTAGGCACCAAGCGTGGCATGATTTGGCACAGTCCCTGGGGTCTGCTCCCAGGCCCCGCCTCTGCGCTGTGAGTCGCTGGCTTCCTTCTTTCCCGGTTTGATGCAGACCTGTGCTTTGTGTACGAACAGCATTTGTGTTTCCATATATAATACATTTTTATCATTAAAAAATATAAAATCCAGAGTGGCCTGAGAGGCAGTGTGAAATCAGGAAAGAAAATGCAGTTCCGTCCGCCCTCCCACAGATGACGTGGCATTTGTGCAGGCCTCTTTAGAGTCCTTTCACTGAGCTCTCCTGTCTTCCCTGGGTGTCTCCATGGAAACCCGTAGCACCTCTGCGCTCTTGCTCTTCCAGCTTTTGTGGGATGCTCTGGTTGTTGCAGTCCTTCACGCTTGACCTCTCAGGGATGACTCTCGCCTGACCTTCACACACAGTTTCCCCTTCTCCCTCTCCTCTTGGGCCTCTAGGTAGATTTCTAGGCAGGAGTTCTTGGGTCCAAAGGTCCAAAGCCCTAACACCCCTCCTCGCCACAATTGGTTCAAGTTGTCGTCCTCAGGTCGGTCAGAAATCTGGGTTGCAGTCGCCCCTGGCCATCCTGAGACAGCCGCCTATGTAAAGATCTATTGTGGAAATGGGGTGCTTTGAAATTCTACTTACAGAAAGGTTCTGAGGCTCGCCTGGAGTGGGATTTTCCCAGCCCAGGAATGGGAACCGTGCGTGGTTGGCCCTTCCTGGTGCCCAGCACTGCTCTAGAAGCTTCACTCCTGCTACCTGATGGGGAGATGCGTCTGCTGAATGGGCCCTGGGGGAGGAGTAACTTTGGGGTTGGCGCAGTGTCCACTTTCCTTCTCCTGGGACTGTGTGTCAAGCACCTGGAAATGAGGACAGACTGCAGGGCAGTGGGTGTGTGTGGAAGTGTGTGCCACCCTGGGAACCCTGTGCCGCCCTCGGAACCCAGCAGCCTGGCTCCGTGGGACTGGGGCTGGGCCTGGGTCTGGTGGCCACGCTCCTCACCTGGTCCTGTTTTGAATCTCTCAGGCTCTGCTCTGATGGGACACGGAAGGCCCGATGCCGTCCTGGCGTTGTGCTGCCCTGGGCTGGGTCACCAGTTCACAGGAACGCTGCTCAGCCAAGTCATAAGGCTCTGGAGTCACCTGCCGGCCACGCACACCCACCCACCTGGGGCACCAGCCCTTTAAGGGAGCAGGGAGGAGATCGGTCATTTCAAAAGCTTTTTGTTTTTGTTTTCTTTCACCTAGCAAAAAGATGGGACCTTTGCTGCCGGAGGCTACATGCCCCCCCTCCGGTTTAAAGCGCTCACCCTCTCAGTTGTGTTTGGAACCATGGTGGGTGGAATCATGATCCCTAACGGTAAGTGGGAGGGCTGCCCCGGCTACGGGTTTCCTGCGGGCTCTGTCTTCTCCCCTGTCCTCCGTCCCCGTCCTCGCTGTGATGTGGAGGGACCCTACGGCGGTTGCTCCTGGAGTCTCGGTGTTTAAGACACCCAGAGTCTCACACTACACTCTCTGGTCTCAAAAAAAAAAAAAAGAAAAAAAAATCTAGAGACTCCTCGTGAATCCTTCCTTTGGCTCCCTGAGAAGCACAGGACAGGGCGGCAGCCTCCGGGACCACGGGCAGGGGTACAAACCTGAGCCGTTGACCCTGGGTGGGGACTGAGACGCAGGGGCAGTCTCAGCCTGATTGGTGAGATCGTGGTGATGTGGCGGCTCCTTCCTTGTTGTTCGTTGACTCCTGATTTCGATGGCACGTCACCAAGGGAGGGGGAGGGCCTGAGCGAGGCCGAAGCTGTCACACACTTATCCCAAACACAGCTTCTCCTATCAGACACCGGTGGAGCCTGCATGGGCTCCCCCAGGCAACCAGCCGGGTGCCGATGCTCTGCCCACGTCCTGTCGGTCACTTGCCGAGAGGGTGGTGATCTAAGTTGAGCCATCAAGAAGCCCCCACTGGACCCCAGGTGCTGTGTGCTGCAGGCCTCACTCTGTGCTGCAGGCCTCGCTCTGTGCTGGGCCCCGCGGGAGGACACCTGCTCCTCCTGCCTCTCTGCTGCTCTCACGATCAAGGGACGGAGCTATGTTGCCTCCATTTCACTGGCCAGGATCCTGAGGTGCAGGGAGCGTGGAGCTTGCCCGAGACTCCTAGCTGGAAAGGCATGGCCTCTGCTTCTCATGGGGCTGCTGACCCCACACTGTCCTTTGTCTGCGGAATCAGACAGGATACCCTTCAGGGTGCTCGGGGCACAGAGCCGTGGGTCTCACTCCCGCCAGCACTCTGGAGGCGGGTGAACGTGGGCCTGGCGGCAGGGCTGGCTTCCCCACCTGTGCTTGCTGGAAGCCTTCGTTTGCTTCCTCACCGGAGCCCCTGGCACTTACCCCTTCCTGTTGTTTCTTGTTCCCAGTGGAGACCATCCTGGGCCTCACGGGCGCAACGATGGGGAGCCTCATTTGCTTCATCTGTCCAGCTCTGATCTATAAGAAAATCCACAAGAACTCCCTTTCCTCCCAGGTGAGTGCTGCTCAGTGCCCCCCAGGACTGGCCTGGGTCGTGTTCCCAGATGAGCTTCTAGTATAAAAGGTTCTGAGGGTCTGGGAGGCTCAGGGTTAGGCCAGGCCGCTACCACGTGTATGTGGGGAGGTCCCCGGGGCCTGGTGTGTGTGTACAGAGACTGGATGGTCCGTGTGCCCCCACCCTGTTCCCATTCCCCTGCTGGGGCCACCCTCACTGTCTCGCTAGGGGACTGATGGGGTCACCTCTGCGGTGCTCCGCCATCAGGGAGGAAGCTGTGCCGATCCTCCGTGGACATGAGTGTTGGGATGTATTTGAGAGCGTGTCTGTAGGAAGCTTTCTGGAAACGGAATCCCGGTGTCTGAGAGGGAGTGTGTATACCCGCGGTGGCTTTCAGCCGAGGCCCACGCAGAGGTCCGCGCCGTCACTCCACAGCCGAGCCCAGGCCTCTTTCCCCTCTTCAGCCTTCAGGGACGTCGAGCGTCTTTTCCTGTGTTTATAAGCTACTGCATTTCCTTATCTGTGAACCGTCCAGGCTTCTTGCTCATCTTTTATGGACTTACTGAACTTTTCCTTTTCAAGATGTTTTGGTAATGGTTTCAGGAGCGCCGCAGAGCCAGCAATACAGCAAAGCACCTAATTCTCCATGTGGCTTGATGACCGTTTGCCAAGTGAACCAACCACAGGGCCACCGTCTAGGGCAGGTTTAGAACACTCCAGCACATTCCAAAGCTTCCCTGCGGTGTCTCGTTGTCTTTCCCCTCCGAGGGTTACTGCTCATCTGTCTCTTAACATTTGGGAGTAATTTTTTTAAAAAAGATTTTTATTTATGAACGACACAGCGAGAGAGAGGCAGAGACAGGTCGAGGGAGAGGTGGGCTCCTTCGGGGAGCCCGATGCGGGACTCCATCCTGGATTCCGGGATCACACGTTTGGGAATAATTTTGCCTGTCCTTGGAGTTGGTGTAAACGGAGTCTCAGTGCGTGGCTGTGTGTGCGTATCTGGCCTCCTCACTCCAGCGTCACGTCTGAGCCGAGTCGGGTTGGAGGTGGAGCAGCCCGTTCTCCCTGCTGCGCGATCCCACCCGGGTCCCCGGAGCACACGGTGGGGCTCTCGCACGACTCGTCCGCGATGTGTGTCCAGTGTGTCGGTGACCCACGGGGGCAGGGTTATTATCGGGTCCCGGGGTTGTGACTGTGCAGCTTGAGATTTCACCGGCCTTCTGGTCCTCGGGCACCGAGTTGGAATTCTAGCTGCGTTAGCATCTGCGTGCCCTTCACAAACGCCAGCCCAGCCGCTAGCCCCTCCCTTCCGGGGCCTGTGGTGATACTTCCTTTGGGTTTTTTTTTTTTTGTTTTTTTTTTTTATATTTATGATAGTCACAGACAGAGAGAGAGAGGCAGAGACACAGGCAGAGGGAGAAGCAGGCTCCATGCACCAGGAGCCCGACATGGGATTCGATCCCGGGTCTCCAGGATCGCGCCCTGGGCCAAAGGCAGGCGCCAAACCGTTGCGCCACCCAGGGATCCCCTTCCTTTGGGTTTTAATTTGTGATGACTAATGACGTTGAGCACTTTTTCATGTGCTAATCAGCCACGTGAGCACCTTCCTTTGCGAACATCTTTCACGTTTTGCCCCATATTACCTCCTAGGTTGTCTTCTTCTTAATGATTTCTGGAAGTTTTCAAATGATTCTAGATCTAAATCTTTTTTTCAGAAATACAGATTGCAAATGTTTTCTTTCACTCTTGGCTACCTTTTCATGTTCTTTATGATACTTTTTCACCAATAGGTGTTCTTAATTTTATCTTATTTATTTTTGTTTTACTTTTTTGAAGGCTTATTTATTTCTGAGAGGGAGAGCGTGTGGGAGCACCTACAGTGGGGAGGGGCAGAGAGAGAGGGAGTGAGAATCACTAGCAGATTCCGTGCTCAGCGTGGAGCCCCACCTGGGACTCAATCTCATGACCCTGCGATCACGACCTGTGCAGAAACCAAGAGTCCGATGCCCACCAGGCTGTGCCACTGCCACCCAGGCGCCTCAGGTGTTCTTTGTTCAAGCGTAGTGCAGTTTGTCACCTCTTGTCTTGGCTGGGTGCTTTTTACACGCTGCCCACTGCAGGGTCCTGCAGGTCGCCTCGGAGGTTATGTCCTGGTAGCTTTTTATTTTTTCGTTCACACTCAGATGCGTGCTGTCTGGAATGGTTGGGGAGGTAGGGTGAAGGCTCTTAGCTGATGGCACCCCTTTCCCTGGCACTGCGGTGGCATTGCTGTCACCTGTCACCTGTGCACACAAGGGACTGCTGGGGACACTTCTGCTGCTGGTCTCTTGGTCTTGTCCTCATGCAGCCCTCATGTCCATGCATGTCCCCACGCTCCGAGTGCTACGGCTTGACAGTGAGTCTTCTCGGTGGGCGGTAGGAGCCCTCTACCTTTATTCTCCAAGAGGGTCTTTGCATCACCGGCCCTTTGCATTTGCAGCTAAGTCGCAGCGTCTGCTTGCCAGCTGCCTCCCACACAGCCGTGTTGGATTTCGATGGGGTTCCACCAAACCGTGGACGGAAAGACTGACCCTACCCTTCAAGTCATGGCACTTCCAAATTTTCCTCGTGTCTTCTTTTACCCAAGGCTGCTTTGGATTTCCAGACCGTGGGGATTTCCTAGTAATCTCTTGTACCAACTTCTGGCGCAATCCCACTGTGCTTGGAGAACACACACTGAAAAATTTGAGTTTTGGTCCTTTGACATTTGTGAGACTTGCTTTGTGACCCAGTGTATGGTTTGCTCTGATGGATGCTCGGCAGGCTGTGTGTGGCCGGATCGGGTTACTAACTGTGATTGTCAGATTTTACATGTTCTTGCTGTTTTTTAATCTTGTTTATCAGTTATGGGAAAGATATGGCAAGCTCACCGTAATTGTAGATTTGTTTATTTCTCCTTTTAGTTGTATCAGCTTTGCTTTTTATCTTGAAGCTATGTTGTCAGGAGCATACAGTTTTAGGACGGTTATATCTTGTTAAACTGACCCTTTTTCTTCTGAAATGTCTCTTTTTATCTTTGGAAATGCTTCTGTCCTTAAAGTTGGCCTTGTCTGATGTAGTATGTGACCAACCCGGTTTTGTTTTGGATTTATATTTACACAATACAGGTTTTTCCTCTTTTCTTTTTTGATCTCCCTGTGCCTTTATATTTATAGCATGTCTCAGATAACAGCATATTTATCCAGTTTGTTAATAGGAGTATTTAAGACTCTTTATAATGAATGTAATTACTGATGGGGGGGGGGAATTAAAGCTTTCATCTTGCTTTGTTTTTTACTTGTCCCATCTGTCCTTTTTTGTTTGTTTCTTTCTTGCTGACTTTTAGATAAATCAAGCATTTTAAGTATTCATTTTTTATTTTTCTATTAGCTGGAGTTGCACATTTCTGTTCTAATGGTTATACAAGGCAGTTTATTGAAGTTGACTATTAAGTTGTTTTACCACTTTCCACACAAGGCAAGAATCCCATGATATTTTGCCTCCACTTCCCCTCCTCTTGCCTTTGGTGGTGGTGTTCTTGTGTATTTTACTTTTCCACAAATTTTAAATATCCCAAGACATTATTACTACTGTTTTAAATTGTCAGCATTTATTTTTATTGCTCCTTTGAGCCTCTTGGTTTTCTGTCACTCGGTCCTGCCTTCTGGTGTGCTTGGTAGTTTGCGGCCACTGTGTTTGAGAAATGGTAGAGGTTCTGGGTGATGGTGTCTTCCAGCAGAAGGCCTGTGTTCAGTTGAGAGGAGTCTTTTCCTGGTTTGCCTCACTCCTGGAGCACAGCCCTTCCAGGGTCTCAGCTAACACCCTGCCCTCACGTTACTAAGTTCTCTGCTTAGCTTCCATCGTCTTGGCAGCTGCTCTTTGCGCCTGTCTGCATAGCTGGTAGCTGGCATGTGCCTCGGGGGGTGGGGGGTGAATTGCACACCGAATGTGGGTGCCCTTCGCTGAGGATGGTGGCTGCCCAAGTTCTGGCTGCTGGAGAGCCCTCAGCCCTGACCCCTGGAGTCTGCCCCAAGCGTCACGCAAACTCCAGGCTTCTGCTCTCTTGCCCGGTGCTCAACACCGCAGATCTGGGGGGAGCCTGAACTCACAGGACCTCCATGCTGAGCTCTATCCTCTGAGGTGTCACCCCAGTCTGAGTGGCCGGGGTTGTCTGCCAGTGTCTTAATAAGGCAATTTTAGTGAGTTTGGGAACTTACGGCATGAGGGGATTCACCAGGCCGCTGCTGCCAGATTGCAAATGTTTTTCCGTTGGTCAAGTCCCTTGGACTCTTGTAGGGGAAAAAAAGGTCGTTGTTAGAAAGGCTCTTCTTCTTCAGTATTGTTTTTAAAAATTCTTTCCTCATTTCTAGTACTTTCATGACTTCATTTTTTTCATTTAAATCTTTGATCAAAAAAAATAAATCTTTGATCATCTGTGTTTTATTTTGGGGCTCCCTAGACACCGAATCACTGGTGCTGTCACGGATGTGCAGCGTTGCCACTCCTGCAGACTAAATCTTGTACGTACTCGGGGCTCCTTTGAGACTTGGCATTTGAATGTGCCGCTGGCCCGCCTGGTCATGCAGCCTTCCGTGCTGCTTGCTGCCATGGCTGTCGTAGTGTCCCCTGCATGGTGACGCATCACTCTGGAAACTGTTTCTTCTTTTTAAAATTTGGATCCAGCTTTTTAAAACTTTATTTATTTATTCTTAGTAATCCCTACACCCAGGGTGGGGCTTGAACTCACGACTCTGAGATCAAGAGTCACACGCTTACTGATGGAGTCTGCAAGGTGCTCGGCTCTGGAGACATTTTAATTCTTTTTTTTTTTTTCTTAAAGATTTTATTTATTCAGGAGAGACACAGAGAGAGGCAGAGACACAGGCAGAGGGAGAAACAGGCTTCTCAGCGGAAGCCTGATGGGGGACTCGATCCCAGGACCAGGATCATGCCCTGAGCCGAAGGTAGACGCTCAACCACTGAGCCACCCAGCTGTCCCAAGATATTTTAATTCTGGTCCTCTTCCTCACTTTTATTCATGACATTTCTGGATATGCTCTCCTGTTCGTTTTCCATATAAATATTCGAATTAGTCAATCTGACTCTTAACAAAACTAAATCCAGTTTTTTGGTTTTTTTTTTTTGTCTAATTGGAATTCATTGAAGTTGTAGATTAATTTAGAAAGTGTCATTGTCTTTGCACTCTGGTGAATCTGCTGTGTGTACCTAGCAGCCTCCCTGTGCAGTCATGGGGTGTGGTGTCCAGCCCGCATGTCCCAGACCACTGGACGGTCGCATGACCGTGTCTGCCATCCCCAGAGCTCTTCTTCCACTAACTCTCCCCCTGCTCGTGCAGGGAGCCTGCCTGTTTCACGTATTAACCCTTTACCCTCCTCACTTGTTGCACTCTTAGGGCACCTCTGGGTAATCTCACCCCCTCCTTTCCAGTTGCTAGAACTTGTCTTTTGTCATCTGTGTGGCCTGCACCCCCGGCTGTGCTGCTGGCAGCGTGAGGGGCCAGCTCGCCATCTCCTGACTCAGCCGCGACAGCCCCAGGCACTGTGGAGCCCGGTGAGGCTGTGGCTTCACGCATGGGAATGAACATGCACATTCACACAGCTCCACACGCACTCCGCAAACACACGTGAAATCATGTTGCCGAAGCGTCTGTCTACGCCTGCTTCACTATGTTTTTTAAAATCCAGAAAGCACACAAACCGAATTAACCAGCTGTGGAGACGGTTGAGTCTCTCCCTCTGGAGAGTCAGGTCACAAGGCAGTTCTGGGCCATCCGACTCTGCATGCTGTCCGCGCGTGCTGCTGTGTTTTATTTCCAAACACGCAGCTTTAATGTTTTGAGGAAAAGAAATCTTCCGAGGTACGAACTTGGCAGTGTGGCTGGAGTTAGGTGCAGACCTCGGTCTGGGGGTGCACCTGCTGGGCTCCTGGCTCCTGTCCCAGGAGCTCTAGCTGCCGCTCCAATGGAAGGCACAGTCCCGGCATCGGGCCTGGATCCGCTCTCCCGGCCCACCGGAGCGCTCCTGGGCACAGCGGCGCTTGTCCCTGGACAGGGTACGTGGGCGCTGGGTGCGCCGGGCCTGGGCTGCAGATGGTCTCAAACAGAGGAGCGTCCTGAGAAGCATCCTCGTGGGAGGAGCAAGGACCATGGACACACCGTGAACCCTTAGTGAATCCAGAAGTAACTTTGTCTGCCATCGTGAGTTCATTTATCCCGAGAATTGGAGAAATTGGACGTGGGGGAGGTGCCGGGAATTGTCGCGCCGTGGCCTGGGAGCCAGCAGGGGGAGCAGGAGCTGCCCCCCCCCCCCCCCCCCCCCCCCCCCCCCCCCCCCGCCCAGGAAGGCGCCGAGCTGCGGGCTCACCCTGCGGCCCTTCTCCGGGCCTGAGTTGGTCGGGAGCCCAGCGGGCAGCGGCGCCCAGGCAGGGACCCGAAGGCCGGTGCTCCTGGAAGGGTGTAAGTGTGAGCATGCACACCGGGGCTCGGAGACAGGGAGCCCCCGCGGGCTTCGTCCCACCTGGCCAGGGCACCGGATCAGCAGGCTGGGGCCGGGTGGCTGTCCAACGCCGGGCACACCGGCCTGGGGACCAGAATCGGGCCGTGTGGCTGCAGGGCGGCGGGCCCCCGCCCCCAGGGCTATTTGAGCAAGAGGTGCGGGTTGGGACCAGCGTGTACTTCAGACAGGCTCACGTGTGAGAAGTGGAAGTGAACATCTCCACCCTTGTGAATCCACCATACGTCAACAGTCTTCTCTCCAGGAAGCTTGCCGTCCCCCAGCATTGATGGGGTTCATGTCTTTTATTTTGAGTGTGATGTATTCTTTTAAGCCCAGAAAGCCGAGGGTTAAAATGAGTCATTGCAAGTCACAGGTGAAATGTTGCCGTTCCAGTCTCCTGTGGGAATGCTAAGGGATGTGCCGCGAGGGTCACATCAGGGATGGCCCCAGCGGACGCCGGCCTCAGGCTGCTCCGGAGCAGTGTCCTCCCTGCACAGCCGGTGACACCGGCAGAGCGGCTCGTCCCTCTGTGCGAGTCCTGGGGGCTCTCACCCACCTGTCCTTGCCCTGTCCACTCGGGTCCAGGTTAGGAGATGAACTTCTGTTGTTGCCTGTCAGCAAGGCCATTTCTGCTGTTGGTTGGAGAAGTATAAAATGCAAGGGATTTGGGGATCCCTGGGTGGCTCAGCAGTTTGGCGCCTGCCTTTGGCCCAGGGCATGATCCTGGAGTCCCGGGATCGAGTCCCGCATCGGGCTCTCGGTGCATGGAGCCTGCTTCTCCCTCTGCCGGTATCTCTGCCTCTCTCTCTCTATGTCTATCATGAATGAATAAATAAATCTTTAAAAAAGTGCAAGGGATTTATTTTATTTTTTTTTTTAATTTATTTATTTATGATAGTCACACAGAGAAAGATGAGAGAGAGGCAGAAACACAGGCAGAGGGAGAAGCAGGCTCTATGCACCGGGAGCCTGATGTGGGATTCGATCCCGGGTCTCCAGGATCGCGCCCTGGGCCAAAGGCAGGCGCCAAACCGCTGCGCCACCCAGGGATCCCAAGTGCAAGGGATTTAAAGTGTCCTTCTTTTGACCTTTAAAAATGACCTTGGTCACTTCTGGACACCGTCATTGCCCCACTCATCTTACCTTCCCGGGGAGAGGACGTGGTGTGCTAAAGCTGAGCGTCCTCAGGCTCTCGGGACAATAACTTGGTGGGAGGTCGTGGTCCCAGTCATACTGTGGAATCTGCAGGTGCTGCTCTGGCTTCCCAAACCCCTGCGTGTACCTCTGGTGGCCCCCTCACAGCTGGCCGTGGCAGGTCGGGGTTCACTGTCAGGGGCCTCTGGTGTCCACAGGCCTCCAGGACCGAGGGCCGACCTTGGGAGCGTGCCCTGTCCTTGGCCCCTGTGAGCACCCAAGCCGTTCAGTGGACTTGTTCTGGAGGCTTCTATAGCTGGCCTCGCCCACCTTGGTGAGCAGAGGCCCTTCCTCCGAGGAGCACCCCTTCTCCCCCTGGGTTGGACCTAGGAATGGCTCCCGGGTTGTTTTGAACTGATGCATTTTAAAGTCAACACGCCTTCTAGAAAAAGGTTTGCGTCCTGGCTCTGAGGCTGTGTAGAGGTGAGGAGTGGTCCCCCTGGCTCTGGGGGCAGGTCTCCTCCAGGGCCTCTCCCACAGCCTCTGCAGGACCAGGAACCAGTGCTCCCTGGAGAGAGCCCGGTGGGCCGGTGCAGGCAGGGCACGAATGGCCGTGTCCACTGCTGTGGCAGCACAAATAATTGTGCGCGCTGGTCCAGCGTGTGCGAGTCCTAAAATAGGCGCTGCAGGAGGCGACGGCGTTGCATAATGCAGGGCTTGGGGCACCGCATACCGAGGGCTGCGTCTCATCAGCTGTGGCTCCCCCACAGGAGGGCCGGGGTCGGGGTCAGGGTGGGGACGAGGCTCACCCAAGCAGGGCTAGCAGCCGCCTTCTCCATGGCTTTCTTCCATACCTGCCGGCGGCTCTGGGCGTGTCCGGCCCAGTGGGTGATGTGGGGGGCAGAACGATTGCGCCCAGGAGCCAGGTACCCAGGGGCCTGGGCTGCCTGCACGCCTGCTGGGTCGGAGGGCGGGGGTGCGGGGGGGTGGCAAAGTGCCTCCTTAGGGTTGGGCAGCTGCCCTGAGGTTCTTGCTCGTCTGACCAAGGCCTTTGGGAGCCTGACCTCTGCAGCCATGGGTGCAGATGGGTTTGGCCCCTGCTCTCCAGGAGGCCTGGTCAGTGGGCTTGGGGGTCTCCTCTGCAGACCGCCCTCGTGCTGCCCCAGCCCACCCCTTCCCCCTTTGCTAGCCTGGCTCCAGCAGGTTCAGCTGATGACTGGGTCACGCTCGCTAGTTAGGGACCATCGTCTCCTAGCGGCCAGCGTGAGTGGTGGGCAAGCCAGCAGGACTGCGGTACCTGTGCGCACCATGGTCCCCATGCCCCCTCCTCGCTTGCACAGGGCAGGAGCGCACAGGCTACCTGACCCCTTTTGCTCTTGGGTCTTTGTCTCGTCCAGGTGGTGCTCTGGGTTGGCCTGGGCATCCTGATGGTCAGCACACACACCACCCTGTCCGTGAGCGAAGAGGCCCCGGTGGACTTGGCCAAGGAAGCCCTGGCCGGCCGGCTTGAAGAGGCTGAGGGCGTCATAAAGGCAGAGGCAGCGCGACTCCCAGGTACGCGACTCCCAGGTATGCACACGGCCGCCCGGCCCCGCAGCCTTCTCGGGGCCCCAGCAGCATCATCTCAGGTTGTGGCCCGCAGGTGGTGCTTGCAGGCTGTCTTACCTGCCCCTGTACCATCTGGGTGATAGAAGAGGGCGGGGGGCTTGCACGCAGGGGACAGGCGGCACACGTTGGGCAGTGGACAGCGGGAATGGGTTCAGGGCCGCCGTTCGCTGTGCCTGCAGGTGAGCACAGGCGGCTGTTGTCACGTTTGCTGGCTCTGTTTTGGGGATAAGGGTTCAAGCCAGGTTTTGCTTTGGACAAAGTCAGCAACACCCCTTGGCTTCGTTTGCTGTTCTGCGATGCTGGTGACCACTTGGCCTTCTACAGCTACAGGCCTGCACCGTGTGGCTGTCACCCTGCCTGTGGCCATACCTGTCACGGTGCAGGGTGGTTTCTTTTTTCTTTTTAAATTTTGTTTATTTGAGAGAGAGAGAAAGCATGAGCAGATGGGAGAGGCACAGGGAGAAGCAGACTCCCTGCTGAGCAGGGACCACCCCACCCCTGCAATGCGGGACCTGATCCCAGGACCCCAGGATCATGACCTGAGCTGAAGGCAGACACTTAACCTGCTGAGCCAGCCAGGCGCCCTGCCGGGTGGTTGCTGGGCGTGGCTTTCCAGGGCACAAAGGGGGCTCCATGGTGTCCAGAGTTGGTTGGGAGAGAAGAGTGTTCTGTGAACCCCTGGCTGTCCCAGGCATCGATAGGAGGGTGTGGGGAGAGCCTCCTCCGTGCTGGCCCGTCACCACCAGCAGCGCTGAGTGGCATCAAGCTGGGGCACTCCCTGGTGGATTGTGCTTCTGTGGTGACGTTCATTCTGGGGGCTTCTGCTCTGACGATGGTTGGGTTTTATGCATTCACACCAATCGTGTGTCCATGTGGGTCCGACTCCCCTCCTCTGCAGATAGAACCCCACTTGGATTGAGATTTGCCAGGCTGCATGCCCCTGTCGGGGAGGCCCCTGCAGGGGGACAGTGCCTGTGCTGGTGGGTTTGACAGTGTTGGGAAAGGAGAGCCTGCCCCAGGTAGGAGTCCTGGTCACCCCACCTCCATGATTAACAAAGAAAAGGTCCCAGAAGGCTGGCAAGGAGTTGAATGTGCCCTGGGTCCCTGCTGGGCCGGGCCTGCCAGCAGTGTCTGTGCTGGACTTGGAGAGCCCCTGGCTGGCATCGGCACCTCCACAACCTCCCCTGTGGGAGAACAGTCTCTCCTGGGGCTCCAAGGAGCAGGCTCTGCTCTCTTTTTGCCTTCTTGGGATGATGAGGGCTGGCAAAAAGATTCCCCTTTTGGGGTCTGCAGAGAGGACCCCTGGGAATGACGGGGTTCACCAGGGAAACAGAATGGTCAGCAGCCACCTGAGTGTCTTGCACCGAGCTGCACGGATTCAGCAACTTGGAGAAAGTCCACTTGAAGAGGGAAGTGTGTGGCATGCACCTGCCCCTGCTGACGGCCCTGGCAGAGCTGGACTCGGGCACCCGTGACCCCGGCTCAGCCGGCCGTGGATTCCCCGGCATCAGGGGCACCGGGCTGCCTGTCCCCATGGCGCTGTGCCGCCGTGGTCCACGGCCTGTGCCGGCAGCTGCATCCTGTCGTGGCAGCCGGCCGCGGGCTCACCTGGAGCCCGCCGAGGCCACATCTGGTTTCCATTTCTTCCACGAGCCCGTAACAAAACACAGGGCCCCCCTCAGGAGCACATGCCGTGTGTTTTTAGCGCGTTCTCTGTTTCTTTCGCCCTCGGCCTCCCCCGTAATTGACGGGCCGCCTCGTGGAAGGGCTGGGACCGCGGGGCCTGCGCCGTGTGCGCCCTGTCGGACTTCTGCGCGGCAGCCTGCAGTGGGGTTTATTGGTCCCTTTGATGTTGCAGAGGCCAGAACGGTGCTAGCTTCCCTTAGAGCCCCGAACTGGCCCTGGGACAGATGATGGCGGTCCCGCCCTGCGGGGGACCCGGGGACTGGCACTCCTAGAGAGTGGAGCCCGGGATGCGCGGTGGTGTGGTGAACAGCACGTGTGGAAGAAAGAGGTTGCTGGGCCCTGCGAGGCAATTATCTGTTAAAAAGCCTAATTAGGCCATTTATCTCCTATCTGGTAGCACCCCGGAGGGTCCGGCAGCGCAGGTCGGATTCTGTAACACGTTTGGCTCCGTCCTCCGAATGCGGCCATGTCCCCTCTCCCCCTTCCCCTCCCAGTGTCCCCACCCTGTGTCATGGTGTCAGGGCACCCCTGATGCACGCTCTCCCCGCCCCCCGGGCGCGCGGTTGCTTCTACTCTGGGGGGAGAAACAAGAAGGGCCAGGTTGGGGCCTCTGGGTGTCAGGCCGGGGAGCCGGCTGAAGGCTGTGGGCGGCAGCACAGCCATGGCCCTGGACGCAGGTGGCAGAGGGTGACCCAGGCCCGAGTGGGAGCTCGCCACTGGGCCCCCCGCCCCATAATCTCCCAAGGGCTTGCCCCTGCACAAGGCAGGAAGGTGACCCCACTCTGCGGCAGGTGCCACGCGTGTGTGAGGGAGACAAAGCTCTATGCACATCTGCCTCCTCTCCGCCCGGCGGCTTGGTCCCTGCCGAGAGGGGCTTTCCTCGGCCACGTGTGTCAGGACGCTGCAGTGAGCTCGTCTCATCCCTGCCCTCCCAGGCGACCTTGCCAGCCCCTCCAGACCACATTCACAGGGTCCCCTGGAGCAGGGAGGGCACTGCCTCGCGTGTGCAGGCCCCAGTGACCTGGACCTGCCCTCAGAGGCCCCTGGGGAGCCACTTGCCCACCTCTGCCCACGGGTAGACCTTGCCACTCTAGGGGACCTTGAGGAGTGAGGCCGGGGCCACCGTGGCCCCTTGAGCAGGAGGCTGGGGTCTGGGGAGCCGTTGCAACTCCGTACACTTGGAAAGATGAGAGAATGCAGAAGTCAAGGCTGCGCCTGCCAGCCAGACCACGAAGGGGGGTCTGAGAACCCCGCGCTCCCTAGCCCGCTCCCACAGCCACCTCCAGGGCGGGCGCTTTGGGGGGCGCCAGAAACCGGTCACACGGGAAGCCACCTGAACGCGGGGCCTGGCTCTCTCAGGTGCTGTCAGGCGGCTGCTCTGGGTTTACAAGTGTGTGGCCCTGGGGTCCCGTGTGTCTCCTGAATCGGGGTCCTCTAGGGGGCCAAGGACCCCACCCGATTGGAGCTCGATGGTCTGAGATGATTGCCTTCTGTCTTAACTGACCTCCGGGCCCCCGGGGAGAGGCTGGTCGATAGCAGCCACCCACAGCACGCCCCCCGACCCGGGCCCTGGCTGCGGGCTTCCTCGGCCGTGGGCAGGGCCACTCTAGGGGTCATGCCGTCCACACTGCCTCCCTGATTCTAAAGACAGCCCGGAGCACAGTGTCGGGGTCTTTGGGCGTCCTTCCGGCTGAGCTAGAGTTACGGCCTTGATGCCCATGTGGGCCCTGGACAGGAAGGCCTGATGGGTGACCGTCCGTTGGCCTGTCCCAGGGGTGTGCAGCCTGCAGCACCGTCAGGCGGATCCCTTGCCACGTGCAGTGCAATTCCGCTGAAAACCACTGGTCTCCGAGCGCCGGGTGGAATGTGGCAGGGACATGGGCTCGGCGCGGGTCTGCCCTGGGTCACTGGGTTGCTGGTCCCCGGGGGTGACAACCCTGATGGCTCTCTGTATCCCGTCTGCGTGGCCCCAGCTGCTCTTCGGTCACCCATCCCGAGGCTGTGTTTGGCTGGCGGGAGGCCCTGCTGGCAGGCTGTGCCCCCAGGGAGCCGGTTCCAGCTTGGGGAGCGCCTCTGGTCGCTGTGGACCGTGGGGCCACCCAGCCAGGTGCACCTCACAGGTGGTAGAGTCGTGTCCCCTGCCGCGGTTTCCAGGGGCCCCGCAGGCTGACTCGACCACCATCGGTCCCTGCCTCGCCACCCGCACGGGGGCCCACCTCGGCCCAGCCCAAGCCAGGCCTCCCGGCTCTCACGGTGACACCCTGGGTCCTGCTGAGACGGGACCATGTGCGGGCCGCTTGGTCCTATGATAGTGCGGCAGTTTCCTGTTTTCTCCGGGTTTTCCTTCCCCTTCTGGCCCTTTTTCTTAACTTCGTGATGTGCTGGACAGACCCCTTGATTTACGGTGGTTCCTGCGTGAGCATGGAACCTCTGGGAAGGGGTTAATTGTGTGACGGAGACCGGGACAATTCACCTGCTCTGGGACGTTCACACGCTGACTGTTATCAGCCACTTGGTTAAACTGTAGAGTCCAGAGTCTGCTTCCTGCTGGCTCAGCCCCGCCACCTGGCAGGGCCCCGGCCCCGCAGCGATCCAGTGAGGGTTCTGTCCCCGGCTGCCACCTGGCACCCATGCAGGTGAGGGCACCGCCCCGGGCCAGCAGAACGGTCCGCCTGGGACATTTCCCCTCCTTGGGGACAGCCAGAGGCCCGTCCCTTCTGGCCTTGGGGCGGCTGGTGTCCTGAGATGGGTTACAGAGGCTGCTTCTGGTCTCTGGGATGAAATGATGGCTCTTTAAAGCATCTTTTCCCAGGATGTTTAGTTTCTGCCACATTTGCCAACTTTTTAAATAGAGACCATGTCCTAACAGACTCTGTTCTGGTCCTGCTGTGCGGGCGAGCTGGCACAGACGGCCGCGTGGGGACGGGCGTGGGGCAGACGCAGGGCGTAGGGGCGGGGGAGGCGCCGCTTCTCCTCTGCCTGTGGCCGTCTCTCTTCCTTGGAGCTGATCTTACTGTGGGCGGGGTCATGCGTGGGTTTTCCCAGCAGCATTCTCCTTGAGCATCTCAGCACCCCCACCGCCCCCGGTGCTGGCTTGTAGTGGGGGGGGCAGTGTGGCAGGGTGGTTGTCCCCAAGGGGGGACCCTGGGCAGATGCTGGCCCCAGGCCACAGCCCCCATCGCGTGGCAAATGCGGGCTCGTGCTGCCATCTGGTGGCGGCGGCCGGTGCTCCATGGCGCGTCCCTTTTCCGCACCCAGTTAGGTGTAAATTACATCTTGACATATTTTTGTTATGAATACACATGAAAATGACAGTTTTTTGTGGTACTTAGCTGCTAATGATTGAACAGGAAAAAAAAAAATAACTGTTTAGGCTCTGCCATTCGACTAGGAAATGTGATTACAATCTAGGGAAAACCGCCCAGTCCCATGCTGACGGGCGGTGTAACCACGCGGAAACACTGCTCAATTAGCTGTGCTGGGCTTGCAGGCCAGAATCCAGTGGTGGACGTGGCCGAGGACGGCCGAGACAAGCCGAAGCTGCCCAATGACAAAGATGAGATGGAGCAGGCCCAGATTAAGGGCCCCGTGAACGTGCCCCAGAGGGAAGGCACCAAGGAGAAGCAGGAGCAGGCGCAGCTGGACCGCCCGGGCCAAGGTGAGGTGGCATGTGTGGCGGGAGGGCCGGGGAGGGGCCCGCCTAAGTTCTGGTCCTTCCTGCCTCCTCCTGTGGCTCAGACGCATGTCCTCCCCGGGCCCCTCCAGCTGGCTCGCAGCTGCGCCTTTTCTCAGTCTCTAGAAGTAGCCTCAGTGCTCAGGAAACAGTCCCATCTGGGAGAGGTAGCACTTGCCAGCCCGTGTCACCGGGACTCCGTTCACACTCCTGGGAAGGAGGGCTGGGCCAGCCTCCCCTGCCGGCTCCCTGATGTGTGTCTCCTCCAGGTGTGGCGGTACCTGTGGGCGAGGCCCACCGCCACGAGCCCCCTGTCCCTCACGACAAGGTGGTGGTGGACGAAGGTCAAGACCAAGACCAACCGGAGGAGAGTGAGCGTCCGTCCAAGCACGTGGATGAAAAGGCTTTGGGGGGCAAGGCGCAGATGGTACCTCCTCCGCCAGAGTCAGAGAGAGACCGACCCAGACAGGACCAGGTCTTGGAGGTAGCAGGAGGTCTCCCTGAAGATCCCCAGAACATTCCAGAAGGAAATGGTCAGCCAGCCATCAAGCCCATGAAGGAGGACCAGGGGCCAGGCGACAGGGGTCTGCAGCCAGGGCCCCAGGCCTTGCCCCCCGATGGGCCGGATGCTCTGGCAGCCGGCGCAGGGGAGAGAGCCGCCGCAGTCCCACTGCCGGGCCGGGCCGCAGGGGCCGTGGGCAGGCTGGCGGAGAAGAGCGAGCCCGGTGGGTGTCATCTGGGCCCCTGAGGCCCCTCTGGGGGGAGGAAGGTGGGGCAGCAGGAATCGATCGTTCCTCCTTCCGCTCAGACCCCCCCCTCCCCTCCCCCGCTCGGCTCCCAAGATCAGCTCGCCAGCGTGTGAGTGCGGTGGCCCTGCTGCAGCTGCTGGGGAAGCCGGGGGTGGTGGCCTGACAGCTGCCGTGGTGTCTGCCACACTGTTTGCAGGACCACTAAGTGTCAGGTGCCGCGCTGCTCCCATGCATCTGGGCGCTCATGGGGACGCGCGGGAGCGCTTGACAGGTAGCACGTTGTTACGTGCAGTCTAAGTGCCGTAGGACGGTTCTCGCATGTTAATTGGTGAAGGTAGTTGACGCTGGCTCGCCGCCACGAGCCCATGGGATTGTTAAATATGTTTTTATTACTTCCCCGGTAATCATCGGGTCGGATATAAACTGACGGGTGGGGGTGGGGAGGAGGGTGTTTTTAGGAAGCATCTACCCCCCTTCTGCCTCCCCACCTGACTCCTCTGAGTTCTTTGCCAACCTCTCGAATCTCCATGTGTGCAGGCGGGAAGGCTCCCCTCCCGGGGAAGCTGGCCCCCGAGGCCGGGCCTCAGGCAGAGCTGCGGGAGCAGAGGAACGCGGAGGGCCAGGGCGGAGGAGGCCAGGGCGGAGGCCACGCTGGCAGCAAGCTGGAGGGTAAGGCTTGGCTTTCTTGCCGCATCCTCCCTGGGGCCCGGAGCCATCTGCCCCTTCCTTCCAGCCCCGCAGCCATGACCGGGAAGGAGCCGCAGGTGCCTGTCCTGGGGGGAGCTTTCTCTGTCCCCTGTCCCCCCCCACCGCCCCCCGCCACATAGGTTTTGTCTTTCTCCTCTTTTTCCTCTTAAAAAACATCTGTCGTCATGTCACATGGTTTTCTGTTCCCATTTGTAGCTCTTTTAAAGCAGCTGTGTCACTGCTCCTAATAGGAGTGGTGTTCAGCACCGCCAGAGTGGGGGTGTTCGTGCCCCCGGATGCTGCTTGTTTTCAGGATGTGCCTTCCCGGTGACCCGGTCGGGAGGGCAGGTGGTTGGTCCTGCCCGCCTCACCTCCGCCCCCGTGTATTCTGCCCCCCTCAGCTTAGGGGGACGTTTGTGCCCATCTGCTGTGAAGACCTAGCACCTGTCCTGTGAAACAAAAGCTTGTCACACCTTATCTCTCCGGTAGTTAATCCTCCTTCAGACCTTGGTGCCTGTTCTGGGGTGACTTCAGCTGTTGATTTGATGACCGCCCCCTCCTCGCGGCCCCGCCCTGGTCCTGGTGGGCGCTGCCTCCGTAGTGTGGGTGGGGGCAGCCTTCCTATCTCCTGTCCTCATTTGGTTGGTGACCAAGGGGCCTGTGCACAGCTGCTCCCCAGTTAGAACTCCATCCCACCACCACCCCACCCGCCTCCCGGCATCACCGAGTCTGTCTGCGGAGCGGCCCCACCCCTGTGAGCTGTGCGAGGGTGTTTCTTGCTGTGCCGCCGGGGTGTGGGCGCGTGGGTCTTGGTGGAGCAGCACTGGGGGCTGTTCCCGAGACATATGTGCTCTGCTGCCCCCCTGGGCTGCCTCCCAGCCGGAGCACTGGGCTCGGGGCTGCCCGCTGAACCCACGACAGCCAGAGGCCTGAGCCAGGAGACCCTGGAGGTTGTCTGGAGTTAGGGGGCTGCTCTAGGGGTTTCACACGTGTTGCTTCGTGTCTGGTAGCCTCCCTGTGTTCGCTGATTCCTGTCCTTATACTCTGTTACCTAAACCTGTTTGATTCTTTTGATTTTTTTTCTTTCTGAAAAGACAATTTTCACGGTTTCCTACTCTGCCTTTCTTCCGTACGCCTCTCAATGGGATGAGCAGCTGAAATCAAAAAGATAGTAGCAGGTACGGACCCAGATGAGTGTGATCCAATCGAAGGCCTGCTTGGGGGGGATCTAAGAGGCCAGAACGGAGAAGGCACAGGCCTGTGTTAGCACGTAGCCTGCCCCCCCCGCCGGGCTTGGCCCCGGCCCCTCAGTTGGGGCCCCCCAATGTCCCAACTCACGCCTTTCCATAAGTGCCCCGGTCGTGGAGGACGATGGGTGCCGTCTGTATGTGCTGACGGGGGCCTGCGTGGAATTTCCGCCCTGTGCACGGCCGGGTACTAGTGTGTCCTGCATGTGCATTGCCATCCCATCTGTGGTCCTGGTGGGCCGGGGTCTGCCCGAGGACATGGCTTGTCACTACTCTGCCCCACCCGTTGCTTCTGGCTGGACATGACAGGCACCACTCCCCCCCCCCCCCCGCCCCAGCACCTGCCCTGGGGATGGGCAGTTGTGGCAGCATGTGAGGCTGTCCCTGTACTGTTGACCATTATATGGCCATGAGCCACAGGTATCCAGGGTGACAGCGAGGCTCATGGCCAGTGGCTGGTCTAGAGCCTGGGGGGACGACGCTGCAAACGTCCCCCATATAAAAGGCTGTGTGTGGAGCCCTGGTCCCGTCCACAGGATGTGGCCCTTCTGAGGCAGGCACCTTTGTGACCCGAGGGTGTCTGGATGACAGCGGGCTGGGAGTGGGGACTGTTGCTCTGGGGCTGGCTGAGGGGCCTCATGCTCACAGGGTCTGTCCTCCACGTGCCTCGTTCTTGCTGTGGGCCTCTGGTGGGGAGGCCAACCCCTGTGCTATTGTGGCAGGTCACAGGTCACCTTGGGGAGGACAGGCCAGCACGTGTGTGCCCAGCACATGGGGCCTCCCTGGGATGTGTGCTCTCACCACTCCTTGTGAACTTGCCCACCCACCTGCCCTAACCGCTCATGTCACCTTCTCAGCCTCCTGCTTAAGGACACACGTGTCATAGCAGTTACACGAGCCATGGCTGCCCGAACATAGCTGAGCCAGGGCTGAGGCGTTGGTAGTGAAAGGCGGGCTCCCTCATGCACACACTGCTGGCGCCGGGTGCTCAGACTCGGGGCCTCCTCCTGGGCCCAAGTTCTGGGTTAGGGGTGTGGGGAGAGTGTGGCGGGGCCTCTGACGCACACCTGCTGCGCTGCCCCCCACCCCCTGTGCCAGCCTGCACCAGCCCCCCGGGTGGCGGTCAGGAGCAGCCTCAGGACCCCTGTATTATCTGCAGCTGGCCTTTGCCTCATCGAGGTCCCAGTCCTGGTCACTGCTGGAAAGGAAGACAGTTTGTTTCTTAGATTCTCCCCTTGGAGGAAACTCTCCGAGGGCTGCTATTCTGATTTAGAGCAGTTTGTAGCTTGTATCTCTAGCCCAGGACCCTGCCGTCGTTCCCACTGTGGCAGACCTCCGCTCTAGCTTCTCCCAACATTTATTCCCAGCGGGCGGCAGCCTGAGCAGTGGGGCCCACGGGAGCCAGTGCAGGTGTGGGGCGTCCCAGGGCGAGCATCCCACCACCGTCTGCCCGGCACCGCGCTTGTGTGGCCGGGACAGGCTCTGACTGTGCGCCTTCCCCTCGCCAGAAGCGGGCCGGGCGGAGCTGCTGGACCACGCCGTCCTGTTGCAGGTGATCAAAGAGCAGCAGGTCCAGCAGAAGCGGCTGTTGGACCAGCAGGAGAAGCTGCTGGCGGTGATTGAGGAGCAGCACAAGGAGATCCATCAGCAGAGGCAGGACGGCGAGGACGGCAAGTCAGGGCCGGGTCGGGGAAGGCGGCTGTCACTGGATGTGTGATCGCCAGCTGGGGCTCCCGGTGGCTCCATGTGGCTGGGTCTGTGGCCCCGGGACCTGCAGTCCTGTGGGCAGAGCTTTGATCTGTGTGTGATTGCTGCAAGTTCCCCTCTCTGGTCCCCGTGGTGGTAGCTTCTGCTTATTTCTGTGGCTAAACTGAGACTTACTTCGTTTGCAGCTGAAGCGCAGCCGGAGCCTGGGGTGGCTGTCCCCAGAGGTAAGGAGCAGGAGTCCCACAATGGGGAGACGGTGGAGCCTCACCCCCAACAGCCTTTGGAACCTGCACGTGGAGCTCCTGGGCATCCCCCCGCGCCGCCCCAGGGACACGGCTCGCGCTCAGTGGAGGAGCCCGAGGGGGCTGCAGGCAGAGCTCCAGCTGCTGCTCCGGGCGCAGCCCGCACGGAGCCCCGGGCAGCCCAGGCCGAGCCGAGGGAAGGCCGGCAGGGCGCTGTGCCCGAAGCCGCCGACGCTGGCGTACAGGAGCGGGTGCCTGAGCCAGGCCCTGCCGAGGTGCCCAGGAGCCCAGAGAAGCTTGTTGCTGCCGAGGTCCCGGAACCGGGTCAGGACACTCTTGGCAGAGGCTCCCACGAAAGGAGACGATCCAGAAAAGAGGTGGGAGCCACTGGTGCCAACGTTCAGGAGGCAGAGGTCTTGGGAGCAAGAGAGACTGGGGACCTTCCCGCGAAGCCCCAGCCAGTGAGCCGAGACCGGGGACCTGCAGGCCTGTCCAGCAGGTCGGGAGGAGCAGCCCCTGGGGCCCAGGCCGAGACCGGTCAGCTGGCACACCGGGCTGTTTCTGCCGGGGGCCAGGCTGGGCAGCAGGGCGGTCACCTGGAGGCCAGAAAGGCCAGAAAGGAGGCCGTTGGCGGGGACCGTGTGCCTGCTCTGGGGGTAGACCCTGCCGTCCAAGAGCCTGAGCAGAGGCCGGACCCTGACCTTGGGCCCAAACCAGCCGTCCCTGGGGCTCAGAAGCCAGACCATGCCAAATCCAACCGAGACCTGAAAGTCCAGGCCGGTTCTGACCTGAGGAGGCGGCGGCGGGATGTGGCTCCTGGGGCAGGGGGGGACCCGGCCCCAAGGGACAGGGTCATCATCAGCTTTAACCCTCTGCCAGATGTGCAGGTCAATGACCTCCGCAGCGCCCTGGAGACCCAGCTGCACCAGGCCGCGGGGGGCGCGTTGCGGGTGGTCCACGGCCGCCAGGTGAAGCAGCTGGCCGGGGCCCGGGAGGAGTCCTGAGTAGCCACTAGCTGCCACGGTCCTCCTGGTCGGCAGGTCTCCTCCCCCAACCACGCGGGGACCACGTGGGTGCCGAGTCAGAGGTCCCGCGGTGGCGGGGGTCTGGACGGCCTGTGCCTTTGCCAGCCGCATCTTAAACTTGCCAGGGTGACCGAGCTCACCAGGACTCAGACGATGCAGCGGCCGGCCGGGGAGCGTGGCCCCGAGGTGACACGGGCTGCCGTGAGGCCCACCGCCCGCCGGACTGCCTCTTGCTCTACATAGTCGTGGTTCACGTGATGCTCCGAGTGTGTGGAGAACTGTCACGAACTCGGCCTCTGCTCAGCTGCTCGGTGGCCACGGCTCCACGTGGGAGGACATGGGGCTGGGACTGCAGCGTCTCGGTCAGCCAGCTGCCTGAGTGCGTGGCCGCCTCGGCCCTTGTCACGGTCCCTCTGCGCTCCCTGTGCTTTCCCAAACTATAAAGTTGTTTTACAAATAAGAAACATCCCAATGTTGGGTCAGTGAAGCCGGTGTTGAGAGGAGCCTGTGTGGCCACGTGCAGGGAGTCTGCTGACCAGACTGGTGGTGTGTGCAACTGGGCACGGCACAGCCCCGGAAAGACCCTGCGGGCAGCCGGGTGGCGTTTGTGGTGTCGTATTTTCAAGGAACGGGAGAGCCGGTGGGCAGGGGTGGCCGTGGCAGGCTGTCCACCTGCGTGCCGAGGGCCCAGCAGCTGTGCCCCCCCCCGAGGGCCGTGTGTGACCCTGCCGCCAGGGCCCGCTGGCTGGAGGTGCCCAGGCCCTCGGGAAGACCACCGCGGCTCGGCAGCCCCAGCCCTGGCTTCCGGTGTCGTCCTGCCCCTGCGCCTTTGAAATCCTGTTTGTTGTGGTTCCCGTGTTCTCGGGCAGCCTGAGGACTAGACCCGAGTAGTTCCTCCTGAGGCCGGGCACCAGCGCTGGCAGGGAGCCCCTGAGGAAGGGGGTGAGTCCTGGGGTGCTTCCTTGCTTCCTGGCCTTCACTTAAGTAATAACTATCCTAGACAAACCCCGCTCAGTGGGAAAACACCTTCTGGAGGCTGCCCTGAGGTCGGAACTCTGTGTTCGTATGTTTTCAGGGTGGGATTCTATTCCCGGGTGTATTTACCTGGACGTCTTACCTCAACCCAAGTTTTTTTTTTAAATTTTTTTTATTTATTTATGATAGTCACACAGAGAGAGAGAGAGAGAGGCAGAGACACAGGCAGAGGGAGAAGCAGGCTCCATGCACCGGGAGCCCGATGTGGGATTCGATCCTGGGTCTCCAGGATCGCGCCCTGGGCCAAAGGCAGGCGCTGAACCGCTGCGCCACCCAGGGATCCCCTCAACCCAAGTTTTATGTCTTCCTGGAGGTAAGGCCTTTCTCCTGCCACAGGAGGTCATTTCCTTAGAGCAGGGACCCAGTCCCTGTCCCCCCCCCCCGACCCTTGGGGTCTCCCTACCATTCATGCTCTCCCAGCCTCCCCAGCCCGAAGTCCCTCAGGGAAGAACCGGGACCTGTGGGTGAGGCTCCTTGCCAGAACCACAGGGAGCTGGCAGGGGCTGGGGGCCGTGGTCTGCTTTGTGACCACAGAAGACTGGTGTCAAGACCAGCAGGTGCAGTGAGTGGTCCAGCCAGAGCAGCAGCAAGCAGGGCCATCAGTGAGTGACCGTCCTCGTAGGAGCTGCCCCAGGCGACTGGGGTAGGATCTCGTGAGGATTCCCTTTCTAGGGCAGGGCCACCAAGCCCAGAGGGCCGGGTAGGAGTAAGGATGGAAACCTGGTGCACACAAGCCCTGAGTTCAGATGCTGCCTGAGGACGAAGGGTTCTATGTGACGATGCAGCTCCAGGAACGGCTGCATCCAGACACCAGTTCTCTTGTATTTCCCCCAATAAACATGGTCTTGAGGATGGAGTGAGTTTGGGGATGCCAGAGAACTGACAAAGGCCAAGAAACTTGGGAGTTTGGTGTGTAGCCCGAAGAGGAGGGACACACAGGACGACGCCTGTGGAACGCGTCTTGCAGGCTCCTCACAAGAAGCTGCAGAGGTCGGAGTGGAGAGCGTGAGGGGCCAGAGAAGCCCGGCGTCAGGGTGTCAGGGATGCCTGGCTCCAGCAAGCCAGGGGCTGGGTGGTGCCCAAGGGCAGGGTGACCTCCATGCCTCAGGAGGGGCTCCTGGAGCACAGTCCCCAGGCATCCAGCAGGTGGCGCTCCGGCCCTGTGCCAGGCATTCAGGGGCGGGGCCACCCCTACTTTCATTCCCAGGTCAGGGGCGGGGCAAGGAAAGCCAGGAGGGCTTGGGCTCTGACCCTGGGGGGCCTCAGAAAGGCAGGCACCCCGCACTGCCCGGGGTTCCTAAGCCCAACCCTCCCTCGAGGGCACCTCTCAGAAACCCACAGGAGGCGGCTTCCCTTCTCTGGTGTGGCTGTGCTGTTATCTTTGGCACATCCTGTAAACTGGCAGCTACATCTGGCGGCTCCGTTAGGCTCAAATAAGGTATTTTGGGTAAGAATTCTTGAGAAAGTGAGACTCCTGGGCAGCGTGTTCCCACAGCCCCGTCCAACAGGACAGCTCTCACATGGTCTTTATTATCGCTTCAGCATCTTACTCTAACCCAAAGCCTCACACACGAGGCAGAAAAACCCACGCCCGCTCGCCCACCACTTCCCCGACGCGCCTGCAGTCCTTCTAGCTCTAAAAGTGTCAGACGTTTTGGAGGTTTGCCCTTGGCGGCCGTCAGCACCAGGCGCCCGGCTCTGCTCCCTGGGGCAGCAAACAAGTGCAGTGCTCGCTCGTCCATCCTAAAGGCCTCCCCTCAGGGTCTTTTTGGCCTAGAAAATAAAGAATTTGGTGTGAACAGGTTAAGTTAGAAAAGACCATAAAACAAGAAAACTGTCCCACCAAACGCCGTCCGGCAGCAAACATCTTCCAGAGAGCCCTGCTGCGGGCGCCGGCATGGCCGCGTGGCTGGAGGCTCAGGTGCTTGGAGCTGCCGCGGGCCAAGGCCCCCAAGCCACGCCGCCCTGGATCAGGCCCCATGCAGGGCCCCCCAACACAGCGTGCTCAGTGCTCACGAGGCGGCGGGAGCTCCTTACAGAGAACGCTGAGGTGAAGCCCCAAACACTTGCCCAGAGACAGGGCTCCCTGGCACGGAGCTGGACGGGACCCAGCACCCTCTCTGCCTCCTTGGGCAGCTCTGTGCAGGGCTGGGGACTGCAGCAGACTGGGCAAAAAGGCGCTCATCGGTGCATTTCCTCGTGGTGACACGCAAGCACCCTCGTCCTGAACGTCAGGTCCCCCAGCTTGCAGTGGGGTCATCTTCCATGATGGAGGCATGGGAAAGAGCCCCCGAGCTTAGGGCGCCCCGTGGGAGCGTCTGTAGGCGACCACGGCAAAGGAGCATACAGGTGCCTGGAACAGGTGGGCCCTCACCACAAAAGGTACCACGGAGAGACCTGTGTGCAGGGAACGTGTTTGGTCCTTCCACGGAGCTTCTTCCAAGCCGCAGCCCCAGAGCGGAGAGTCCCCCGGGGAAGACTGCAGAACCGGGGAGGAAGCGCAGGGGACAGGTGTGCCCGGCTGCAGGCCCACGTCCTATGCGAGGCTGGCGACAGGGAGGGGGGGGAGACTGGCTGGCGGCAGGACCAGGCCCGAGCGACCCGGGGAGGGAGCCTCGCACTGTCCTCTCCCGGACAAGCGGCCAAGGCACAGCTGCCCGCGCGGGATGATCCCGGGACGTCGGGGGACGGACGGCCTGAGGTCCCGGAGGCCGCCGAGCTCAACCTGTCCGCGTCGGGTTCTCTGCACCAGCAGCTCCGGGGCACAGGGGGTCGCGGGCATCCCGGCCCAGCCCAGGGCCCCCTCCTCGGGCGCCGGGTTCCTGGAGCGCGGCCAACCCCGGGGCTCCCCGCGACCCGTGACTCCGCTTTGGGGCAGGGCAGGCGGCCACAGACCTCCGCAGGCTGCGCGTCGGCACAGAAGGGCCGTGACGCGGCGCGGCTGAGTCCCGGCCCCGGAGCAGCAGCTCCGCGGGGGCCAGACGGCCGGCGAGCGCCGCTCGGGGCTGCCCTTCCCGGGAGCGGCCTCCTGCTTGCCCTTCGCCCGGGGGGTCGTCGGGGGTCGGGCGGCGCCCGGGCCCCGCCCCCCGCCCCAGTGTCCCCCGGGGGCGCCCACCTACCGCGGCGGCGAAGCAGCGCCGCAGAGCCTCGAACTCCGGCGCACAGAGGTCCTTCGCCAGGCGGCCGCCCGGGGCCGTGGACGCCTGCACGCACCTGCCGTAGGCCGCGGCCTGGAGGGCGGGCGGGACGCGCCGGGATCGCGACGGCCTCCGCGCCCGCCGGCCACCGCCCCGCCCGTGCGGGCCCCGCCTGTCCCGAGGGCCCAGCCCCGCCCGGCGGCTCCTCACCTCGGCCCCGCAGGCCGCTAGGCGCCCGGGGAAGGCGCGGAGGCGGCCCCGCACGCGCCCCCACACCGCTCCGTTCCCGGACATGAGCGGCTCCTCCCAGCACCCGTGGGCGCCGCCATCTTGCGCCCGCCCTCTTCCGGCGCCCAGCGTTCCGTGCGCCCCCTGATTGGCCGGGCCTCAGCCCCGCCCCACCGCTAGCCCCGCCCCTCTTCCGGAACGGCGACCCGGCTCCGGGAGCACTGCAAGTGGCTGGCGCGTTTGTCTGTCTTTGACCCGGGACTTCGGATTGGTTCAGGCTCACGTGGTGTGCCCGCCCCGCACGAGCGATTGGCCAGCTGGGCCCGGCGCGCGCGGGGATTGGAGGGGGGCCGCGGCGGCGGGCGGGGCCGGAAGGTGCCCGGCATGATGGCGGCCACGCCGGCGCTGCGGGACCGGCTGAGCTTCCTGCACCGGGTGAGTGCGGGCGGCCGCTCAGCCCGCGCCGGGCGTCTTGCCGTCGCCCTCGGCCCCCTCCCCGCGGCGCTCACGCCTCGCGGGCCGGGCCCTGTTTCCTCTCCAGCTCCCGCTCCTCCTGAAGGGAACGTCGGATGACGACGCCCCGTGTCCGGGTTACCTGTTCGAGGAGATCGCCCGTATCCTTCGTGCCGGCCGCTGGCCCGCGGGCGGGGCGGGGCGGGGCGGGGGGCGGGGCCCGGGGGGCGGGGCGGGGGGCGGGGCCCGGGGCGGCGGGGCGGGGGGCGCGGCCGACCGCGCTCAGCCCTTCCCTAACCACGGCCGCGCAGGCATCTCCCACGAGTCCCCGGGCAGCAGCCAGTGCCTCCTCGAGTACCTTCTGACCCGGCTGCACAGCGGCTCCGGCCGCGTGAAGCTCAAGGTGAGTCCCCGCGCGGCCCCGCGGCCCCTCCTCGCGGCAGGGCAGGCCCAGCTCCCACGGGCGGGCGGCGGGGCGCGGCGGGGTGCGAGCCGGCCGCCCCACCTGCCCGCCCCGCAGGTGCTGAAGATCCTGCTCCACCTGTGTGGCCACGGCTCCTCGTCTTCCGTGCTCATCCTCAAGCGCAACCCCGCCTTCATCCAGGAGGCCGCAGGTACCCGAGCCCCAGGGGCACCCCCACCGCAGGACCCCTCCCGGCAGCTCCCGCCTGCGCCCCAGCCCTGCTGCGTCTGGCCCGTCACTTTCTGCCGGTGTGTCCTGCCCGGCCTGGGCGGCCCAGGCCCCTCCTGCCTGTTCTAGCGCGGGACCTGCCAAAGATGCTCCGTGTCCTCAGGGCTGTCCTCAGGGCCCCAGCCAGGGAGCGCCGTGAGCTTGCACGAGGGGGGCCTGGCCTGTCACCGTCTAGGCCACAGATGGGGCTGCAGGGGAGTCGCCTGTCTCACCCCACCCACACCGGGGGCTGTCCTGTTTCTCTTTAACTAGAACTTGGGGGACGTGCCCCGAGACCTTCCCTCAGGTGAGGCAGGAGTCCCAGCTGCAGCATCTACAGGCCCCGCCGCACAGGGAGTCTTGGAAGGGGCCACGTTCAGGCAGGAACCGTGCACACCCAGCTGGGCCCGTGAGAGCCCCGGGGAGGCACCTGGTGCGCACGGAGGACCCCCATCGTTAGGCAGCACCTCCCCACCCCAAAGCCACCATCGGCCCTTCACAGACGGGCTGGGCAAGGCTGGGCACTCGGCGCCCCGGAGAGCGTCCTGCCCCCAGACTTGGCCGTTGCCCCCGGTGTCCACCGGGGCTCGTGCTCGTCACCAGAGCCCCCCAAAACTCCTGTGCAAAAACAGCAGGCCTGCTTTGCTTACTTTCGCCGGCCGGGGCGTGTCTGTGCTGCCAACTTGCACACAAGCCGTCCCCCAGTCCTGCGCCCCAGGAACACGTGGCCACAGCCTCCGTCTGCCATGCTCCAAGCTCAGGGGACAGTGCCAGGCTGTGGGGAGGTAGCCCCAGGGCAGGAGTCCCATGGGAATGAGGGGGTGCCATCCCCACTCACTGGAGGTTCGGCTCCCGGCTGCGGGTCCTGGGCCACCAGCGGCAGTGGAGACGGCACAGTGCCATGGGGCTGGGAAGAGAGGTGCGTCTGTGACAGATGAGACAGAGCCTGGGGTGGGCTCATTCTTTCTGGAGAATCTCACTTGCTGTGACCCTGAGCGCAGACCTTCGAGAGGTGGAGCTTGTGGGTCATGATAAAGAGCAGGCTTTTGTCGCCCGGCCCCCCAGGGACCTCTGTGGGGCTTTGGATTGGACGAGATCCTCTGTGTGTTCTCCGGGCGGAAGGGGGTGCGGAGGTAGTAAGGCTGCCCCTGCAGGAACTCAGAGAGACGGTGGGGTCAGGGAGGGGGGCACCCTCGTCGTGCTCTGCAGGTCGACACGCAGGCCTGGCGTGAGCGTGGGAGCTGGGGCCTGCAGGGGTGCGGCCTCCATGGGCCAGGACGGGGGTGCAGCTCTAGAAGCAGCCTGGGGCAGGGCGTCCCGGATGAGGGGCTCTGGGTGCTCCCCAGGCTTTGTCCACGGGGCAGAGCATTCTGGGGGCTGGCAGCTTCCGCGGGCTGATGGCTGCTGTAAGGACTTTGACCCAGAAGTGCCGTCGTGTGGGGGATTTGAGGTCCAACCTGTGCTTTATGGAGCTAACCCTGACCCTGGGGCTGCCAGGGCCACCTGTCGGGTGATCAGAGTTGTAGGGGCCCCTGGGGGGCCTGGCCACGGCCGGGATGGGCTGCAGCTCACCCCCCAGGGAATGCGAGTGTTGGAGCGTCACCCCGGCGGTCAGCAGTGCCCGCTCAGCGCTGGTTCTCTGGCTCTGCCCGCAGCGTTCTCAGGGCCCCCGGATCCTCTCCACGGGAACAGCTTGTACCAGAAGGTGCGGGCGGCCGCCCAGGTGAGTCGGGACTCAGGTCGGCTCTAGGGCAGTACTGGGCCTTTGTTCTCCCACCGCCTGGGACCCTGCCTCTGTTCCTGCTGTGGGACCAGCCCCCCCCTCCCCCCGCCCAGCCTGGCCTCTGAGAACCCTGGGGACGGGGAGATGGGGGGGGGGTGGCAGCCCGGCTGCACATGCTGAGCACCCTCCTCCTCGTCTAGGACTTGGGGAGCGCACTATTTTCTGACAGCCTGTCCCCTCCGCCTCCCTCCCAGGCTCCCAGGGGCCTGCTTCCAGCAGGTAGGCCGCCGTGTCCATCCCTGCCGCTGGGTGTTCCCTCGGGAGGGCCTGGGGTCCCTTCTCCCCACCTGCTGTCCTCGGCCGGCGTCCCACTCTGCGCAGGGCTGAGGATGAGCGGCCACACTTGCCTGCAGGCATGGGCTCGCAGTCCAGACCCCAGGGCACCCTCCAGGGCTTCGGCTACAGCAAGGAGCGGGGCCACACGGGTGAGTGCTGCGTGGGCTCCCAGAGCCGTGGGGGTGAGGGCCTGGCAGCTCGGGCCTGCCAAGCCCTGGAGGGTGGTGTGGCCGGGCTGGCGTGCCCTGCCCACTCGACCTTCTCTGCCGGGGCCTGTGGGACGAGGCCGGGCGGGTCTGCTTAGCCAGCAGGGGAGAAGCCAGGCTGGGCCTCATTTGCACACACGGCTCCTTCCAGGGCCCGAGGGCGGAGGGCGCTGGCCTGGCTGCCACAGGTGACTTGGCAGGTGCGGTGCTGAGCTGGCTCTGCGTGCCCGGCCTGCCTCGGGGGCCTGCTGCTACTTGTTCTGGTCACGGCTCTGACCCCCCGGCCCTCAGGGAGCACTAATTCCTAAAGCGGGTCTGGCTTGGAGGCTTGGCCTGTCCTGAGGTGGGGTGATGGTGCTCGGTCCTCGTAGGGCACGTGGGTGGGGAAGGGCACGAACCACACCTGGATCGCGAGTGCTGCGACGAGCACCTGAGGAGGTTCCCTGCTGCCACGTGGGGCCGAGGGGACCCCTGGGCCTGGCTCTGCCGTAAGCTGTGGGGCACCCAGGCTCCATCAGCCCCGGGAGCATCCTGGAACAGAATCCACCGGGGAAGCTTCTGGAAGAACTCCGGTCCCCCACGTGGCCTCTGCTCTGTAACTACAGTTCAGATCTCGATCTTTCAAGGCCAGAGCAGAAGCAGTGCCTCCTTCTGGGAGACACGAGAGAGCGCGGGGGACGCGACCAAAGTGGGCCATCTCCCTCTCCCTGTGGTGCAGGCTCTGCGGGCGAAGCCTTCCTCTCCACCATCCAGAAGGCTGCGGAGGTGGTGGCCAACGCTGTGCGCCCCGGGCCCGAGAGCCCCAGCACCCAGAGGCCCCTCCCGCGAGGCGATGCCTACCAGCCCGCCGTGACGCCTTCAGCCAGCCACGGTGGCTCAGCTGCTGGAAAGCCGCTCTCCAGGGGCTTCTTGGGTGCCCGAGGAAGCGGTGAGAGCCTTCTGGGGGGTCTGGCTTCCCCCTGCCAGGGTCTGGGTGAGCAGAGGAGGCTGCGGGGACCAAGGGACAGGACTCCCTTAGTGTCAGCGGCCACAGGGTGTGGCTTGGGGAGGGAGCTGACTAGAGACCGGGGAAGGCGGTGCACCCTGGGTGGGGTCAGGGAGCCCTGCTGTCCTGTCCTGCCCGGCCCCAGAGGCGGCGGCATGCTCTGCGATGCTCCCGTGGCCAGAGCCCTCCACCAGCGTGGTGCACGTTCACCGTGGTCCGTGCTGGTTTCCTTCTCGCACAAAGCTTGTGCGTGGCGCACAGATGCTACCCTGCCAGCGTCTCACCAGTTGCTTGGAGTTGGAGGTCGAGTGTTACGGCCCCAAAGCAGGCAGGGCTTCCGGAGGGTCCCCCCTGTTCAGATACGGACCCAGGACCCCAGCTCAGCTTCTGCTGGTTCAGCTGGGGCCACAGTGACGCCAGGGCCAGCCTCCACAGCACACGCGTCCTAGCAGGGGCAGTAGGCAGCGCAGGTGCAACACAGAGCACGGTGCGGGCGAGGCAGGACGGCGGGACAGGCGTCGGGGTGATCTGCACCTCCGCCTTTGGCAGAAGCTTCTGGGAGCTTGGCTGACTTGCGGGAAGAACATGAGGACTCACTGAGGATTGAGTCCTGCCCCGTCGGGCACTGTCTCTGCTGCCCAGGCTGGGTGGCCCTGAACCTCCTGCCACAGACCGCCTCCCACCTGGCCTTTGGTGCCTGGCACTGCTGTGTGTTCATGAGCTGGCCCTGGGGCAGGCGTGTCCCATGTCACCTCATACCAGGCATTTTTCTGGAGCTCAGGACCTTCCTGAGCTGGTCCAGGTGCCACAGGAAGGAGCGCATGAGGCAAGTCAGAACCCCCACCCCCACCCCCCGCTCCACTCTGACTCCCAGTTCCATCCCTCACAGTCCTGAGACCACAGCCGGGGCAGGCTGGAGGGGGCTGGGACGAGCCGGACAGCAGCTCCAGCTCCCAGAATTCCTCCCAGGAGAGCGGTGACCGGAGCAAGGCCTTGGACTCTGGCAGTCGGTCGGGCAGTGACAGCCCCTCTGCGGCCAGCCAGGCGCCCAGCGACCTGGCGGAGCGGTGAGTTAGCCCCCTGGGTGCCCTCCCTGGGTGGAGGCATGACCCGCGGGGTCTTTCTCCAACCCTGACCACTGTGCCCCCCACAGGGTTGAAGCTGTGAGCCTGAGTGACTGCCAGCAGGAGCAGAACCTGGTGCAGACCGTGACGTGTGGGCCACATGCCTTTCTGAGCCGAGAGGAGGCACAGCGCTTCATCAAAGAGTGGGTCCCCTGCCCGCTCCCTGCCCTCCCTGCCCCCCGCCCCGGCCCCTTGCCCCCCATCTCCTGGTTGCCCCTTCCTGCAGGTGTGGATTGCTCAACTGTGAGGCTGTGCTGGAGCTGCTGACACGCCACCTGGACGGGCCCAGCGAGTGTGCGCAGATGGTGAGGCCCTGCCTGTGAGTGGGGGGTGGCCGCGGGTATGGCGAAGTGGGCAGGGGGAACTGGGGACCTCTTCATGTGGGGAGAGGGGGCTCCGCCCTGGGAGACGGGCAGCAGAGGGAGTAAGCACAGGATTCCAGGGGGCCTGCACTGGGCTTCCCCAGCATGGGGCTGTAGTTGGGCCAAGAGGAGGAAGGGAGCTGGTCAGATGGGTCTCCATCCTGGGGGGGCCCTGCTGACCTCCTGTCTCCCTGGCAGAGAGCCCTGGGCGCCATCGCATCCCTGGGGCGCACCGACCTGCTCTCCCAGGAGCACATCTTGCTCCTCACCCGGCCGCGGCTGCAGGAGCTCAGTGCAGGCAGCCCTGGACCTGTGACCAACAAGGCCACCAAGGTGAGCAGTGGGGCCCAGAGGAGCGGGTGACGGGGTGCCTCAGCAGTTTCACACCTGTTGGGGCCATCCTTCCCCAGACGCACCTGTACATGCCCGCTCCTGGCTGTGTGGGACAGGTCGTGCCCTTAGGACAGCTGTGGTCCTTGGTTCGTGGCACCTTTTCCAGTTCCTGAACTTCCCAGTTCAGCTGCCTTACTGCTCGGCAGCTCTGCTCTGCAGGCAGCTCCCCACTGCACACACACACACACACACACACACACCCCTTGGCTCAGCTCACGGGCAGCCTTCTGCGGGAAGCCCTCCGTGCTTGCTCAGATGGATTTACCCTCCTGTCGTCCACTCTGGGTCGCGGTTCACGTATGTGCCGGGCGCTTCGATCCCTCCCCGGCCCCTAGGGGGCGGAAATGGTCTCATTCACCTGGAGTCCCTCTAACGTGCCTGAATTGTGTGCAGGCCTCCTGACTCTCATCGGGCAGGGAGCCTCTGGGCAGCCCCCCTGCAGCTGGGCCCCCACACCTCCTGCCTAGTGGCATCCTGGGCATCTCTGTTCTCCTGTGGCCACAGAAAACTCAGATCCTTAGCTGCTTGTCTTTAAATTGTCCTTCGTCGAAGAATCAGTGACCTGGTCATAGTGGCGTTTGTGGGGATGAGAGAGCAGGAGGAAGCCCTGTGCACAGCAGTGGGGAAGGAGCAGAGGGTTTAGGGCACGTTCCTTCCTTCAGCGTCTGGGTTGGCGCTGGCATGGTGCCCGACAAGGGACACCCTCCCTCTGAGCTGGCTCGTCACGCAGCCAGGCTTGCTGACAGGTGCGGCCGTGCATGCACAGAGGGTTTGGCCGGTGTTGAAGGAGGTCGGGGGAGGACAGGAGGAGGAGGTCTGGGTGGGCGGCCGTGCTGGGGAGGGGTGTCTCTGTGCCCCCGGGGCACACGAACCCTCAGCCACCCCCCTTTCCTTCTGCGTCCAGATCCTGAGGCACTTTGAAGCTTCCTGCCGACAACGGCCCCCTGCCCGCAGGCCGCCCGCTGCACCCAGCCCCGCTGCTGCCCGCGTGGGCCCGTCAGACCTGCTCACCGACACCGTGCCTTTTGCTGGGAACCAAGCCTTCCTGCAGCCTCTGAGTTCCACTCTCTTCTCGCCCGAGGGCTCTGCGCTACCCCCTCCCCCGGACAGCTGCCCCCCGTCAGTCCCTGGGGATGCCAGGGAGGCTGAGACCAGGCTGGCGGGTTCTAGAGAGCGGGGGGCTGGATCTGAGTGGAGCCCATTGGGCGCGGGCCCCCAAAAAGGAGCACCGGAGTCTAGCCCGGGGCCCAGCTGCTGCCTGCAGAGCCCAGTGCCCAGTGGCAGCTGTAGCTCCCTGTTCGCTGGAATGGAGCTGGTGGCTTGTCCCCGCCTGGTAGGGGCCGGGACTACCACAGAAAAGACGCCCCAAGCCCCGTGGACGTTGTCACAGAAGGCAGCAGCGAGAGAGCCTCCTGGCCCGGAGCCGTCAGCTTTCCCATTTCTAAACTCATGACCTTGCCGCCCTGGGCCACACGTGGAGTCCTCGTGGCCCCCGGCCTGGAGCTCCCAGGACCCCTGACTTTGTGTTGTCCCATCTGACCTGGCCCCCATGGCCCACCAAGCAGTGGTTCCCCTTGGATCTGTGGCCGGCCCTGCTCTCTGGCATCTTCCCCTTGCTTGCGGAGGACGAGGCGCAGGCCACTCAGCACAGCAGATAGGATGGAGCCAGGTGGCGTGGTGCGAGGGAGTCCTCGGGTCGGCTCCCAATCCAGACAGGTTTCCCACTCCCCCGCTGGGGAAGATGAACCCCCTCACAGGGCGGGCCCTCTGGCGTGGGGGTCAGAGTAGCACAGGGGCACTGCAAGGAGAGCAGGCCGGTGGGGAGAGAGCAGGTCCCACGCAGACCCTGCGGGTTTCTAGGCAGAACCAGGAGCTGAGCTGCTTGTTCAGGTCGGCCGCTGGGAGACCTGGACTGCTGGGCCTCCTGTGCAGCCCCTGGCCAGTCGTCCTGTCTGCAGACACTGTCAGGCCCGTTTCCCTGCAGCCAGAGGGGTCAGAACGGGGTAGAGGGTGCAGCGTGATGCTGGGTGGGGCAGGACGGGAGGTCTGGCTCTTCACTCAGAGCTCAGGGTCCTTGTGGGTACCCAGCTCCTCCGTGGAGGGACACGTCAGGAGGAGACGGAGCCCCGGCTGTGGCCCTTGCCAAGCTGCTACTGTTTCCAGTGACCACCCTGAGAGGAGGGCGTGAGGCTGCCTCAGTTTCTCTGTGTCTCTTATCAGAGGCTAGCTGTTGGAACTTGAATTCCTGTAGCAGCAGGCAGGCTTATGGCAGGGCCTGGCAGTGGAGACCTCAAGGGTGCCCTGGAGGCCTGTGCCTGCCTCGCAGCAACCAGGCTTTCCATGGATTGGGAACCACGACTTGGGTCTTTATTTTCAGTTCAGATCGCTGCTCTGAGGCGGGATGGGGCTGTCTACAGGGGCAGGTCACTGTGGCCGTGGTCCGCGCTGTGGCTGCTTCCTGCAGACTTCGGGCTGGCCTCCTGAAGGATGCTGCTGCTGCAGGGCTCACGCCTCCTGCACGTTCTAAGTAAACACTAGTGTTCACACAGACCTGCACTGGTGCCTTTTTGTGTGTGTGTGTGTGTGTGTGTGTGTGTTTCAGTGAAAACAGCATTAACAAGGGGCACACTTGAGGCCTCCTGATGGTAAATGTCGGGGAGAACTCCCTGCTGGAGCCAGCTGGTCCCTTAATGTTAACTGTGAGGTTTTAACCATGAAACAGTTTCTCAAGCAGGTGCAGGGCTCTTCAGGTCATCTCATCCCACGTGAGCATCGGGAATCTGTCTTCCAAGGAGCCGGTCCATTCCACAGAAGCTGTGTGTCTGTAGGGTCTGTAATGGTGCTCCATCCTTCATTTCTTAGGTTGATGACTTTTTCCACTTGTTCTTGATTAGTCTGTTTAGAAGTTTGTTAATTTTTTTTTTTCAAAGATCTAAGCCTTTGGTTTTATTTTTCTACTGCTTTTATGTTTTGTATTTCATTGCTATCTGCTCTTTATTTTTCTACTGTTTTGAATTCATTTTTCCTTTTTTTTTTTTTTTTTCTAGTTTCTTAAAAGTAGAAGCTTAGATTAGTGGTTTGGGACCTTTATTATTTTTCTAACAAAATCTTAATGCTGTGTTTTTCTCCAGATTGCATCCCATGAACTATGATAGTTTTTTTTTTTTTTTTAAGATTTTATTTATTTTAGACAGAGTGAGGAGAAGCAGATGGAGAGGGACAAGATTCTGTGCTCAGTCTCACGACCCTGAGATCACGACCTGAGCCAAAATCAAGAGTCAGACAATAAACCTACTGAGCCATCCTGGTGCCCCTTTTATAGTTTTATTTTCTAATTACCCTTGGGACGTCCTTTTATCTGATGGATTGCTAAAGGTGTGTTTTTCTGTTATTACTATTTTAATCCTGATACAGTAAGAGCATGTTTTCTATAACTTCAGTTGTATTCTCCAAGATTTGAAACTTCTGTTGAAGTTTGTTTTATGGCCCAGAATCTTGGGGAATGTCCCATGTGCACGTGGTCTAGACAACTAGACCAATCTCCTTGATGAACATAAGTTTTGTTTTTTTTAATTCTCAAAAAAATATTACCAAATTACCAAAATGAATCCAATCCAATATTAAAAGGTTAACATGTGGGACACCTGGGTGGCTCCAGTTGAGCGTCTGCCTTCAGCTCGGAGCGTGGTCCCAGGTCTGGGGATCAAGGCAGCCTGCTTCTCCCTCTGTGTCTCTGCCTCTCTCTGTATCTCTCATGAATAAATAAAAAAAAAATTTTTTTTAAAGGTTCATATGTCACAAGAATTGGAGTTTATCCCCAGGATATAAGGCTGGTTCAACATCTGAACATCAATCAGCATAATTCACCAAATTAGCACATTTACAAAGAAAAATCACATTTTTAAAAAAAGATTTATTTATTTATTCATGATAGACATAGAGAGGCAGAGGGAGAAGCAGGCTCCATGCCGGGATCCCAATGCGGGACTCAATCCCGGGTCTCCAGGATTGCACCCAGGGCCAAAGACAGGCACCAAACCACTGAGCCACCCATGGATCCCTGAAAAATCACATTTTATGCAGAAAATGTGGGAGACATGAAATTTAACATTTCATTCATGAAAAAAAACTTCACATATGAGAAATATGACCGTTTGTTTGACCTGGTCCCAGAGCTGACATCATAATGGTGTAGGACTGATTGGGAACAAGGCAGTCCTATCCATTCTAACCACTTCTGTTTGGCATTGTACTGGAAGCACTGGCCAGTTCAGTAAAGCAGGAGGAAAGGGGGACAAGTATGTCAGAAGGGGAACTTATTCACAAACATTACTGTCTATGTAGAAACCCCCATAGAATCTACAAAAATTCCTAAAACTGATGAGTGAGGTTAGGAAGGGTGCAGGCTGCAGGGTAAACTATACTGCCAAATATTTTTGCATACTAGCAATAACACGGTGTGCAGAAAAGCACAGGAGACTGACAAGGAGGCAATGAAGGCCTGAATACACAGGCATACCATGCTCATGGAATGGAAAACTTTCCCCAAATTCATCAACAGATTTAACATAATTCTCATTAGAGTTACAGCTGGGTTTTTTTCTTGTAGATGCTGACAAGCTGATACTGAAACTTACAGGAAAAGTTAAAAATTGAATAGCCAAGGTAATATTGAAAAAGAAGAACAAGGATCCCTTGGTGGCTCAGCGGTTTGGCGCCTGCCTTTGGCCCAGGGCGCGATCCTGGAGACCCGGGATCGAGTCCCACGTCGGGCTCCTGGTGCATGGAGCCTGCTTCTCTCTCTGCCTCTCTCTCTCTATGTCTATCACAAATAAATAAAAATAAATCTTGAAAAAGAAAAAGAAGAACAAGGATCCCTGGGTGGCCCAGCGGTTTAGTGCCTGCCTTTGGCCCAGGGCGTGATCCCAGAGTTCCAGGATCGAGTCCCACATCGGGCTCCCTGCATGGAGCCTGCTTCTCCCTCTGCCTGTGTCTCTGCCTCTCTCTCTCTCTCTATCATGAATAAATAAATCTTAAGAAAAGAAAAAAAGAAAGAAAAGAAGGAAAAAAAGAAGAACAATGAGGATCCCACTACCTGACTTGATTTACTACTCAGGCGGCACTAATGGAGACAGTGCGGTGTTGGCAGAAGTTCCCACAGGCTCAGTGAGCCAGTGTAGACAGTTCAGAAACACCCATATGTGGTCAGTCGGTTTTCCACAGAAGCGTTGGGGTAATAGGATGGGGAGAATAACCTAACAGATGGCGCGTGCTCGAGAGATGAGGGGCGGTGGGCCTGGGGTGCCGGTCGGTGACCAGGTACCCGGGCTAGGGCTGCCTGGGAAGGGGCGCCAGCGGGGCTTCCAACCCGCAGGTAAGCGGTAAAGGGGGCTTCGTGGGTAGGGGGCGCAGCCGGACCCGTGTCCAGACGCAGGGAGGGTGTGGGCGGCAGGAGCTGGTGTTGGGCTGGGGGTCGGCGTGGTCACCCGTGGGCGCCGGGGCCCGCGCAGGCCGACTGGGTCCCAGAGAACCAGGCCGGGAGAGCCGCGCGCCCCCCAGGCCCCCGCGCGCCCCGCGCCCCCCCGCGCCCCCCGCGCCCCGAGGCCCCGCCCACGGCCGAGGCCCCGCCCCCGCCGCCCGCGTCCAATCGCCGGCCGCTGCCCCTGGCGGGGGGGGGGGGGGCTCCTCGCCGCGCGGCCCCGCCCACGCCGGGCGCCCCGACCGACAGCCCCGCGCCCAATGAGCTCCGGGGCGGCCGGGGCGGGCTTGCGGCGGCCAATCGGGGAGCGGCGCGGCAGGAAAGGCGGGTCCCGCGGCGGGCGGGGGAGGGCCCGGGCCCGGCCGGAGGCTGGTTGCTGGCGGCGGCCGCTCGCCCTCGGCCCGGCGGCCTCATTGTCACCTGGGCTCGGGGCCGGGCCGGGCCGGGGCGTCGCGCCTGGGAGGGCCTCGCACGGGCCCCGCCCCCGCCCCGCAGGCTCCCAGGCCGGGCTCGCGCAGGTGAGGGCGCCGCGCAGGTGAGGGCGCCGCCCCCTCCCCCGTGCAGGTGCGGGCGGGGCGCTCGCGGGCCGCGGTGGGGGTCGGGCCCTGGAGCCGAGCGCTCGGGTGGGGAGACGCCGGGGCCGAGGGGTCGGCGGGGCGGGGGCTGGGACCCCGGCTCGGGGCGCGCGGCGGCCGGGCTGTGCGCAGGGCCGGGTCGGCGCGGCCGTCTCCAGGGAGAGGCTGTTTGCTGTGTGGCTGCTGCAGCTGCAGCCAGGGCCGGCCTGGGTCCCGCGGGGTGGGGCCTGCGCTCGGGGACCGGCGGCGTTGAAGTCACCCCCGCAGCCGGAAATGCTCCAGTGAGGCCGGGAGTGGCAGGGACAGCCCTGGGCTCCCCTGGCCGGGGCCCCCCACTCGGCGCCTGGGCCCGGCGGGGAGGCCGCTGCTGCCCTGGGGTAGGGAGCCCGTCGGCCCACCCCGTGCTCCGGGGCAGCGAGGGCCGTGGCCTTTCCTCCCTGGTCGTGTCCTGCCCGCGCACCCGCTCCTGCTGCTGGGCCGCGTGGCCCTGTCCTGGACGTTCTTACGAGGGGTCACAACGCAGGCCGACCTGTGTGCCAGGCCGCGGGAAATAAGGCAGGAGCGGGGAGCACCGGGCCGGGCCCGGGCGCTCTCTGAGTGGAGGGGTGCCCGGCGGAGGGCCCCGGTGCAGAGGCTGCCATGGGAACCAGGTCGAGGAGCAGCGGGCCGGGGCCAGCTGGTTTGGCTGCAGCAGAGCGAGGGCCCCCCGGGGGTGGGGGCAGCGAGGAGGTCACAGAGAGAGCAGAGTCAGATCCGAGGGGCACCGGTGTGTAGACTTCATTCTCTGTGCCCCGGTGCGGCGCCCCCGGACGGGTTTTGGCGGGTCACACAGTGTGACCTGAGACCCGCTGCAGAAAGGTCAGCTCTGGCCACGGGGAGGGGGCACGAGGGGCTGCTGTGCTGGTCCAGGTGCAAGGGAGCTCGTGGAGGGAAGGGCTGCGTGGGGAGGGGCGCCCACTGGCTGGCCGCCGGGGGAGCAGGGGTGCTGGCCAAGGGGGACATGTCAGCCTGGGGCCTAGGTCCTGGCCTGGGCTGGCCACAAATCGTGGCCCCTGGAGGCGGAAGTCAGCGCTCTGTTTTGGTCTCTTTGGGGCCAAGGCGCCAGATGCGCAGGAGGTCCTGAGGCGGGGGTGAGGGAACAGGGTGGGGCGGGAACCGCCAGGGTCTGCGTGGAGCTCGGAAGCCAGACGTGGGCCCCCAGGTGAGAGGGTGGGTGGAGGGAGACCAAGCCTGAGCCCGGGACCCCCTGACCTGAGGGGTGGGGAGCAGGAGGGAAGGGACAGCCCTGGAGACTGGAGGGTGGTGGGTGCTGGGAGGGTGCAGGACCTGGGAGCGGGCGGCCGATGCCAGGACGCCTGGGGGTGCTCCTGGGGGCGCTGGGGAAACTCAGGGGTGCCGTGGCCAGATGAGTTGCAGACCCCGGGTCGGGGGGCAAGCATCAGACCGGGTCCCCGTTAGAACGTCTCGTGGCGCGTGCTGCCCGCCGGCCTCAGGACGACCCCGGGGGGCGGCCCTCTGTAGACACCCGCCTGCCCGCCCGATGAAGGAAGGGAGGCTCGGGCAGGTGGGAGGGGGGTAAAGGCTGCCCCCGGCCACCCTCGGGGGGTCCCTCCGGAGAGGCGACCCTGCTCTGCTTCGTGCCTTCTCCTGGCCCCGCGAGGAGGTGCCTGCGAGGCCGGGCGGGAGGTGGCGGTGGGGCGGCCCGGCTCTCAGAGGGCGCCCGCTGCTTGTCTTGCCTGCTCAGGGCCCGCTCCGCCCCCATGAAGGGCTCCCGCGCCGCCGGCCGGCCCGCCAGCACCCCCGAGGGCAGCTCAGAAGGCGTGGACCTCAGCCTGACGGGCCTGCCCCCGCCGGTGTCCTGGCGCCCCAACAGCGCCTCCGCCGCCAAGCCCATCGCCCGCTCCTTCTCCGTGGTCGCCGGCAGTGAGCCAAGGAGGAAGGCGCCGGTGAGTGCCAGAGCCGGGTGTGCGGCGCCCCGAAGAGCCGCCCCACCCCTCAGGCTGTTGCCTCGTCCTTGCCTGTGGCCACCCCGAGATCCGGGAGACTCCAGCTCGTATAGACCAGAGACCTAACTCCCACGGGGTCAGGCCAGGGTCGGGGCCTAAATCCTGCTGGCACCAACCCCTCGGTCCCTCCTGCTCCACCAACATTTGGATTAGTGGGGCCCTCGAGGAGCAGGAGGGGGTGAGCTCTGGCGCCCTGAAGGGACCTGAGGGGCAGGCTGGCAGCAGGTGCTGCGGCGGGAGCGAGCGGCCACGCTCCTCGGGGAGCCGTCGCCCACGCCCCGGCCGGGCCCACCCTCTTCCTCCTGGACCCTCACCATACAGCATCGCAGGGAACCACTCTGCTCAGGGAAGACGAGGCTTCTAGAGGCTGAGGACCTGCCCGCGCCCCGGGTCACGCCCAGGACCCCGGGGGCGCCGTCCTCAGAACCGGGAGACCGCGCTCCTCTCTCTGAATCGTTCTCCGAGGCCCGGGGAGCCCCAGGGAGGCCCAGGGTGGCATGCAGTGCTCCGGCGAGTGTCTGCAGCCCCCGCCACGGGGTGCTTGTTTCTCCCTGTCTGCAGGAGGGGCCCGGGGGTTCCCGAACCATCAACAACCTCCGCAGATCCAACAGCACCACGCAGGTCCACCAGCCGCCGGCTAGCCAGGCCTGGACCGGCCCCCCCAGGTAGCCCCCGGCGCCCTCCCCTCCTGCCTCCGTCAGCCCCTCTTGCAGCCTCACCAGGCTGGGCCCCAGCTGGACACGGGCCTGACGCGACCTGCACTCAGGCCAGCCCCACGGGGGGCAGGGGGGCGGGCGGGATGCGCCTTGACCCGTCCTACCTGCAAGTAGAGATGTGGACCCCCAGGCCAGTGGCCCTTGGCCTGCTCGTCTCCCCCTGTTCCTGCGGCGCCCTTTGTGCAGGTGTCAGGGTGGCCAGGGTGCAGCGGTAGCGCCCGGGGACAGAGTTTCCTGGTGGTGACCTGGCCCCTCCCGTCCCCCCGGAGGACGTGGCGTCCGTGCTCCTGGAGCTGGCTTCCCGGGGCTGACTGTCCCTGCTTGCCGCCCCCTCTCCCGACACAGGCCGGCCGAGAGCCCCCACGTCCTGACGCTCTCCGAGGGCAGCCCCGGTGGGAAGAAGAGGGCGGCTGGTCTGAGCAAAACTCCCAGCGAGAAGGCAGCCACGTGGAACGTCCTGGTGAGGGCCGGCGCCAGGGTCTGCGTGGTTCCCGCTGAGTTCTGGGGGCACCTTTGATCCCAGCATCAGACATGGGGGAGGGGCACAGAAACCCGCAGCCTGTGGGGGAGCCAGCGGGGGACGAGCCAGGGGCCTGGGCAGCAGGTCATGGTCCGAGGAGGTGGCATCCGTGTCGCCGACAGGATGACCAGCCCAGGGCCTTCGCCTCGCCGCCCGACTCCCGGAGCCCTAGCACCGTCGGCGCGCCCGTGGGCCCCCGGAGGAGAGAGTGCACCGTACCCCTGGCCCCGAGCTTCACTGCCAACAACAGGTGGGAGCCGCGGTCGGGGCGCAGCCACCTGAAGCCCTGGGGGGCGGGGCACGCTGCATCTGTCCTACTTGTCCAGGACCTGCGTGCTCAGGATGAACGAACGAGTGGGGAAACCAGTGACTGGCCTTGTCACCCGGGGCCCAGGGAAGGAGGCCTCGGGGGAGGCGTCTTGCATGCGGGGGCTCCTCTGGCCTGCGCCGCCTTCTCCCGCACAGGCCGGGCTTGGCGAGGCTCCTGGGGGGGCCCCGGCCCCTCTGCGAGGCCCGGCCCGCATCTGGGGAGGGGCACAGCGTGTTAGCCGGGGCCGCGGCTGGTCGGTGCGCGGGCTTGGGGGTCCCTCGTCGGCCCCCACGGCGGGCTGGAAGGTGGGGTTTGCTGTCCTGTGGCCGCCCTGCGCACCCCTGTGCACCCCTGTGCACCCCAGTGCACCGCCCCTCGGCCGCTCCGTGGGCAGGTGCACGCCCGTCTCTGGGGCGGGGCTTCCACGCAGGGCCGGCACCGCTCTGCTTCATCCGGATTCTGGGATTTTGTGTGTTTTTTTTGTGTTTTGTTTCTGCCGTGGAACTTGTGGACCCGGGCCCCGGATCCTCGCCCTGCGGGTCCTGCTCGTGTTTGCCCCGCGGAGTCGGGAGGGTTCGCCGGGGAGAGCGCCTCGCTCTGGTGCCGCTCCCGTGGGGCAGGCTCGCGGCTCCCGGACCCTAAAATGATCTTTGTTCCTGCGTGTTGTCTGCGTCCCGGCCCTTGTCCCGGACTTGAACCCTGAAACTCCTCTGCGCAGAGAAGGCCCTCGGGGCCTGGGTCCTCCGCCTGCCCCACCCCCTGCCCCCCTCCCCCTGCACGTGCCCCCGCCTTGGGGGGGCCTCCTTCCTCTGTCTTCTGGGCACAGCCTCCTGCAGACCCCCCTCCCCCCGCGAGGGCACCGGGTGGCGACAGGAGGGCCGGGTGAGCCCAGGGCGGGCCGGGAAGGGAGCCGTCAGGGTCACCGTGGCTCCAGGGCCCCTGCTGCGGAGTCGCCCTCCCGATCCCTGTCCTCTCCGGGTGCCGCGTTGTCTCCAGACGTGCTTTGTGTCGTCCCCTTGCTCCCCCACATGGAATCTCGGGGTGCCTTTGCGCCCTGGGGCCTCCGCGCTCTCCTCGGTGCCCCCACCCCGTGCTGATGCTCAGGCTGCTCGGTCCCGGTGTCAGTGGCCCAGTGAGACTGCTAGAAGGTTCTAGAGAGCCAGCACCTCCCCGATCGTCGTCTCCTCTGCCTTCAGCGTCGCCCCGAGGGGCCTGCGTGCCCCGTGCTGCAAGCCTGCCCTGCCCCAGCCCCGCGTGGGCCTCGTCCCACAAGCTCCTCCTGTTGCCGGGGTGGCGGTTCTCCCTCCATTTCCCAGGGCTCCGACGGCAGCAGGTGGGGCCATGGGCGCCACTGCGGGGTCACCAGCTGGGGGGCTGCGCTCCCGCCCCGTCTGCGCTGCGCCGTCTGGGGTCCGCTGTGCGGGCCGCGTTGAAATCGGCGCAGGCCACCAACAGCCCGTGCCGCAGACGCTGTCCCTAGGGTGTGTGGACACCGCCCTGGGGCCCCTGCCGATTCTCCGAGACGCCCCGTCCCGCCCCCTCTGGTCGTCCGTCCCCTCACGTCTGGAGTCTGGCCCTGGGGCCTTTCCCCGGGGTGCCCTCAACGTTGCCTGGTGGCTCACGTGGGGTGACCAGGAGGGCCGGGCTGCCGGCCTGGGGGCCCGCGCCGTCGGCGTCTGGGGCTTTTCTCCGGGCGGCTCGGTGCCCCTGGGGAGGGATTCTCCGGTCTCCCGCCCGCCACGGCGTCACCGGGAGAGCCAGCCTGTCGGAGCGGAGGGACGGGCTCGGTGCCCGGGTGCCGGGGGAGGAAGGGGTCTGCCGTGCAGCGTAGCAGAGCCGGGTGCCTCCACTTCCCGCAGCTCTGTGGGGCTCCCCTGGTCCCCAGCCCCCTGTCCCCAGCCCTCCACGTGTCACTCACCACTGCCCCTTCTGATCCTCACCTTGTTAAGGTCTGTGGTCACGTCTTCCGTCCTCGTGTGCTTATACCACGTGTGTTCCTTCCCGGGCGTTTGAGGGGCAGAGAGGACGGTGTGTGTCTCCCGCCCTGTTTCACTGCCCCAGGAAGGCGCATCCCCCGTCGACGGGTGGTCTCTGACCCATGTCCCCACCACAGGCGTGTCCACTGCCAGGGCCCGGGTGCTCCCTGCACAGCTCGGGTTCTGCTCAGTGGAACGCCTGGGGGCGGGGGGGGGTGCTGTCCCGGGCCCCGAGAAGGCCCCCGCTGTCGTCGGTGTGGCGGCCGTGGAGGAGCCCCAGGGATGCCTGGATGACGCCACCCCCTCCCGTGTCTTCTGGCAGGAGCAATAAGGGCACCGTGGGCAACTGCGTCACCACCATGGTGCACAACCACTACACCCCCCCGGAGAGGGCGCCGCCCCCCAAGAGCTCCAACCACACAGCTCCTTCCCTCAAGTAAGGCCTGGCTCTGGTCTGGGGCAGGTCGGGGCGCTGGTGCTGCTGCCCTTGCCCGCGACGGGCACCGGGGCGGGGGGCGGGGGGCACTGTACGGGCCAGACCTGGTGGGCAGTCAGGCCAGCCTGGGGCTCAGCCCCGCGTGGGGTCCTGCTGGGGAAGCCACGGCCACCCCTGGAGTCTCCAGAGCAGCCCTGCGCAGGCCAGTCGGGGGCCGGGACTGCCCACGGGTGGCTCGGGTCACTGTCCGGCTCTGGGATCCTGTGACTCTTGAGACCGCTTTGCTTTTTTGAATGTAATGAGCTCGTTAATCACGGGGGCCACCAAAGTGGATGCCACCGAATGGACCCCGGGGTGGGGCGGGGGGGCGGGCAGGCAGTCCTGGGGATCTGCTGGCGCTCGGGACCGGGGAGCAGGCTGTGCTCGCTCCTGAGGTCCGGGGGTGCGGGGCCTGGGCCCACCGCGAGCCTTTTCTGCGCTTCCCGGTAGCAACATCCTCAAGGCGGCCACCGGGGCTGGGGGCAGCGGCAGCTTCGGGAAGCCGCAGGGGGACCAGGCCGGCAGCAAGCATGTGGCCCAGAACAACGCGGGGGGCGCCCCGGGCCCGCTCAGACGGAAGGAGGTGACAGAGGAGGAGGCCGAGAGGTGACCGGGGGCTGGGGGCCGGGGGGGTGGGGGCTTGAAGCTCCTGTGAGAGAAATTTCCAGTTGATAATAGTTTTAGAACACGGAGGCTGCCGAGCTCAGGTCACACGACGGTGAGGTCGGGCACCAGCCACTCCGTCACCCGCCTGGCCGTGTGCCTGTCCCGCGGTGGCCACTGCCCTGTCCTGGGTGCTCCAGGGGGGCCTTTGCCAAGTGAACCAGCAAATGGTCCCAGGAGCCGAGATCAAGGCTTTTTAAGGTTGACTCCACTTTACCCAAGTGAACTGATTTATGCGATGCTCCCGCAGGATGAGGGGTGGGCTTGGTGAGTTTGGGCACACGTGTGCACCTGTGTCGTCTACACCCACAGCCACCAAGACACAGAAGGTCCGTCACCCCCACAAGCCCCCACATGCCTTTTATCCAGCTTCTCCAGGCCCAACCCTGGCCACAGCGATCTGTCCCCTTAGGGCTTTGCGTTTTCTAGAATGTTCTGAGGGGGCAGCACTTGGTCCGTGGCCTATCACGCCTGGCCGTGTCCTTGGCTTGCCGCTCTCTGTGGGGCGTTGCCATCTGTGTCAGGATGCAGCGTTCACCCCCAGCCAGGCAGGCCTTTGGGTTATTCCTGGGGTTTCGTTTCTGCGGGAACGTGCAGCCGTTAGCTTCCCTGCCCACCTGGGCCTTCGGGGATCCAGGGACAAGAGGCCGTCGCTCAGCTGCCTGGTTCCACGGGACACGGGGCCCAGCCTCTGTCCCGAGCCCTGCTGCCCCCTCCCCCCCAGGTTTATCCACCAGGTGAACCGGGCAGCTGTCACCATCCAGCGATGGTACCGCCACCAGGTGCAGCGGCGCCAAGCCAGAGCTGCCCGCCTAGAGCGCCTGCCAGCATCCAACCAAGAGGTCAGCGTGGGTGTGTGAGCCGTGCCCCGAGGAGGCGGGTGAGGGTCCCGGGGGTCTCAGCCGCATACAGTGGGGTTTCTGGGACCCGTGGGATTGTAGCCTGGAATTGCCCTATGGCCTGTACCCAGTCTGGGGGCGCCCTGCTCCCTCCCTGCCCCGGATCAGGGCCTGGGGATCGGGACACACCTGCCACCTACAGTCTGAGTGGGTTTCTGGCTGCAGGGCCCCCGCCCTGAGGTGCAGAGCGGTCTCCCCACCCGGAGGAGCCACTGGCTGCCTGGACGGACGCTTGTCTCCTCTGGGGCAGAGAGACGGCAGGTTGGGGGCCGGGGTGTCCCGTGGAAACCAGGTCTGCACCGGGCGGCTCCATCTTCCCAGTCAGACCAGCTGTGGCTTTGGCTTCCACAGGAGCAGCGGCGGCAGCTGGGAGGGGACAGCCTCCTGGACCAGCACCAGAAGAAGGAGGCGGCCAGGAGGAAGGCCCGGGAGGAGAAGGCACGCCAGGCCAGGCGAGCGGCCATCCAGGTGCGCCAGGTGACCCGAGGCGTGGGGACCCCGTGCCAAGGCAGCAAACGCTCGCTGGGTCTGCCCTCTGTGGCTGAGAGCAAGACCGTGCCCCCGGGGGACCCCTGCCCACCACCTTCCCCAAGCCCTCCTTCCCCACGTCCCTGGTTGTTGGGCGTCGGGCAGCTCGGCACAGGGTGGGGGGACGAGGGGCCTGGCTGTGTCCAGCGACGCTGCTCAGAGCTGCCCCTCACGGCAGGAGCTGCAGCAGAAGCGAGCCCAGAAGTCAGGTGACCCCGAGCTGAAGGAGGCCTGGGGGCCAGAGAAGCCCCGGCCTGCCCAGGAGCTGCCTCCGAGGCCGGGGGGCACCACCCACGCCCCCCAGACCCACAAGGCCAACAATGCCGGTGAGCGCAGTAGAGCCCGCGGGCTGCCCTGTCCCCTGCCGCACCTCTGCCTCCGGCCTGTGCACCCTCAGGGTCATCAGCCCATCCCCACCCCTACCCCCCTCAAGGTCATCACCCCACCCCGACCTTTGTAAAGGTCATCATCTCACACCGACCCCCCCAAGGTCACCACCCCACCCCGAACCCCATCAAGGTCATCATCTCACCCCGAACCCCCCCCAAGCTCATCACCCCGCCCTGACCCCCGTCAAGATCATCATCTCACCCTGACCCCCCTCAAGGTCATCACCCAAACCCCCTCAAGGTCATTACCTCCCCTGACCCCCCCCCCCCGCGAGGGCTGTGGCCCCTCCCAATGTCCCCTACCACACTTTGTGCCATGGCCCATTTGGCTACATCCCCCCATGGAGGAGGGGCCTCGGCTTAGGCTTTGCTGCCCTGCTCCTCTTACTCTGCAGCTGGTCAGGGGACCCACGGAGCAGGGAGGCCGGGAGTCCTGGGGTCGCACTAGTTCCCCTGACCCTTCACCCAGAGGAGCCCGTGTTGCCCAGACTCCCCGATGGCCCATGTTGTTCTGCTGTGCCTTCCCGAGTGTGGCCCCTTCTCAAGGGCTCCTCTGGATTTGCTGCCCCGGCGGGGGGACGCCCAGGTGGGCCAACGCTGTGCTCTCTCGCGCAGGCGCTGGCTTCCCGACCGCGCGCCCAGAGGAGCCCTGCCAGTCCGCCTCCCCCTCGTCCCCGGAGCCCCGGCAGCTGGCAGAGGACAAGCCTCAGGTGTCCCTACGGCTCCTCCTGACTTCCCTCCCTGGCTTCAGCTTCGGGGCGCGTCCATGCCTGGGGCCACTCACGCCAGGAAGGGCTGGGTTGTTGCTCCAGTGCGGAGTTGGGGAGTCGGGGCTTGCTCTGACATCCCCCCAGACTTTCACAGACACCCTGGGGTGGAGCCCCCTGCACCCGCTTGCAGAAGGGAGCGGGAGGCTCCGAGGTTAGGTGTGGGCCAAGGGGCGAGAAGGCCAGCCCCAGGGGCGCCCTGCCTGGCCACCCTTCTTGTTTCCCTGGAGGTGGGTCGGGGCGAGTCCAGGCCACGTGGCTTCAGTGGGTCTCCCTCCTCCGTGTCCGCTGCAGGATGCCAGCGCCCAGGGCGTGCCTGGTGAGGATCTGGAGGTGGGGGACCCTGCCCGGAGCAGGGCCAAGTCCAGGGCGACGCTGGACGAGCTGCTAGACACACTGAAGCTGCTGGAAGAGGAGCCCGAGCCGCTGCCCCGTCCCAGGGCCTACCGCAAGGACAAGTACTCCTGGACGGATGAGGTGACTGTGGGCTGTGACTGCACAGGTCACGGGGGCACCGTGGGAGCACCTGACTGCTTTGGTCAGGACCCCTGAGGGCCACATAGGGCTTCATTGAGTCCCCCCCACTCTTCTGAGGGCTCACTGAGATTTAGTATGCTCAGTAATCCTGGGGTGGGGAGAGAGGGCCGCCTCCTTGCTGGGGGCCCTCAGCGATGCCCTGCAAGCACCTGGGCAGCCGGAGAGGCCCTTCCTTCCAGACCAGGTCCAGCCGCCTTCCCCAGCTGCGCCTGTGCGTGCTCCTGCCCCAGGGTCCTGAGCTGCTCCTGGAGGCCAGTGCAGAGCCCTCGGCCACCCCACAGCCTCTGATGCTGCGCCCCTTCCCCTGTACCTGTAGGAGGACGATGCCAGCAACCTGACAGCTGACAACCTGGAGAGATTTGGGAAGCTCAGCACGTGCGACGGTCCCTCCGAAGACGGGACCCTGCTCTCTGAGGCCAAGCTGCAGAGTATCATGAGCTTTCTGCACGAGATGGAGATGGAGCAGTCGGGGCAGGACCGGCCGGCCTCGGCCCCCCAGGTGTGGAGAGGCCCCGGGAGGGACGGCAGGTCCTCACTGGGGGGACAGGGCCTGCCTGACGTGCGCTGCCTCCCCAGGGGCTGGCGCTGGAGGACGGGCGCCCGGAGCCCGGGTCCACGGTGAGCACATCTGTGATGCGGCTGAAACTGGAGGTGGAGGAGAAGAAGCAGGCGGTGGGGCTGCTGCAGAGAGCGCTGGTAACGCCCCCGCCCCCGGCCTCGCCCACACGCACGCGCACGCTGCACCTGCTCCCCAGCCGGGCGCCCTGCCAGTGCTGCTCCCTGAGAGGCCTCGCCTTCCGTGTCCCCCTCCTGGCTCTCTCTGCCCCGTTGCCGCCCCGGCACCCCTCGCAGGTGCAGCAGCGGGACCTCACCGTCCGGCGGGTCAAGGAGACCGAGAAGGAGCTGGGCCGGCAGCTGCGGCAGCAGAGGGACCACTACGAGGCCACCATCCAGCGGCACCTGTCCTTCATCGACCAGGTGCCTCCGCCGGGCAAAGGGGCGCCAGCGGGGCGGGAAGGGGACCGGGACCTGCTGGGCGCATGGGGTCATCGGGGTCCAGGCCGGCTCGGGCCTCTCGGAGACTTCTAGATCCATGAGCCTCCTCCCCTCTGCGGAAACAGGTGGCACCTTCCCCTGTGGGAACTGCTTGACGGGTCATCCAAGGCATCATGGTGTTCCCCCCACAACCATGACCTGACCCTGCCCCGTGGCTGTGTCCCCCACCCATGCTCTCCATCCGCTTGCCGCCTGCCCTCCCAGCCCCAGGGCCCCCCGCAGGCTCCCATAAGGCGGGCGGTGATCACGGGGACAGGGACCCTCTCGGGGCAGCGGCTTCAGCCCTGGCCCCTGATTGCAGTTGATTGAGGACAAGAAGGCCCTGGCGGAGAGGTGTGAGGCCGTGGTGGCCGAGCTGAAGCAGAGAGACCAGAGGCGCAAGGACAGGGAGGCCCAGGTGCAGGAGCAACACGAGCTGGTGAGCCTCTCGGCCCGGTGGCCTGCGGCTGGAGTGGCCGTCTCTGCACCGGCCGTCCTGCGGCCTGCCTCCAGCCCCGCGGTGCTCTCAGGCCCTGTGGGGGCAGGTCCCTGCCTGGCCACCCCAGAACCGGGCCGCCTCGGAGTGTGAGAGTCACGGGGGCTTGTGCACCCACCATGTGGAGCCAGGAGTGCACACGTGAGAGCCTCGGGCCTGTGGCCCACACACGGGGTGCCAGCCAGCAGCCCAGGCAGCAGACGTGCCGCTCCAGCACCAGCATCTGTCCCCTCCCTGCCCTGGAGCAGCTTCCCTCTGGCCGCCTGGGTGCTGGACGCTAGGGTGGGGGCCGAGGGACTCGCAGTTCCCCCGCTGTGTCACGTTGGAGGTGGCAGGGAGTGCTGGCCACGTGTGAGCCCGAGCGGCCCCCGCTCTGGGCCCTGGGGCAGGGGACCTCACCTGTTTTTCCTGGTTTTGCCGGCCGAGGACTGGACCCCTGCTCATCGTGCTGTGCCGGCGGCCGCCATTCACAGGCTCCCTCCCCCGCCTGGCCACGCTGCGCACACTTGGGGCAGCCGGTCCCCACGCCCAGAGCTGACTCTGCAAGGACGGGCACTAGCAGTTTTTTTTTTTTTTTTTTAATTTATTTATTTGAGAGAGAGCGTGCCTGCAAGCAGACACACAAGAGGGAAGGGGGCAGGGAGAGACGGGGGAGAGGATCTCAAGCAGGCTCCCTGCAGAGCGTGGAGCCCAATCCAGGGCGTGACCCCACGACCCTGAGATCACTACCTGACCCGAAACCAAGAGTCGGGCGCTTAACCGACTGAGCCACCAGGTGCCCCAGCACCAGCATGCCTAAGGTCCACCCCCCCGGCCAGCGCAGGGTCAGCTGGTGCTAGGGACTTGGGGTGCCCTGTGGGGACCCGCCTCAGGCCTCCAGACTGGACCCTGCCTCCACCTCTGGGGAGGGCTGAATGGGGTCATGGGCATGTGCGGGGGAAGGGGCGGGTGAGGCGCAGGGGTCCCTTTGCGTCTCCAGCTTCCTCACCGCTGCCCTGGGGACTTCCCCATGTCCTTGCTGGCAGGAGATCAAGAAACTCAAGGAACTGATGAGTGCCACCGAGAAAGTCCGCAGGGAGAAGTGGATCAACGAGAAAACCCGAAAAATCAAGGAGATTACAGTCCGAGGTGGGGGCCGGCCAGCCCCTGGGGCGGGTCAGAGGCTGACAGGCCAAGGGCTCAGAGGCAGCCACGGGGGGGTCCTGGGCAAGGACAGTGGTTTCCGTTACAGCCATGGGAGTGACCACCTTCCCGGGGAGCCCCGAGACCTCAGGTCGGGTGACCCCATCCAGCTGGCTTGGAGGCCTGGTCGGTGGGGTGGGGAGGCAGGCCACAGGCCTCACACGCAGGTCCAGGAGGGGGGCCCTGCGTCCCCTCTGCCCCCTGAACTCCTCCACCTTCCAGGGGAGCATGGGGGGTGCCCTGGGGTTCCCTGCCACCTGGCACCATCGCTGCTCCTCCCGCATATAGAGTGGGTCTGGGGGCTGACGGGCCTCCTTCCGCTGTGCCCACTAACGCCTGGACCAAGGAGAGACCCCACAGGCCTGAGCCCCAGGGCGGGGAGTCGGCGGGGAGTCGCAGTGCCGCAGGCAGAGGGATGGGCCTGCCCACGGGGGCTCCACCGTGCTTTGGGCTGGAGCCTCCAGGGTGGCCAGGGCTGGGGACCCCCTAGCTGGATGGCAGCCCCAGTGTCCCAGTGGGGGGAATTGGGAGTCCCTGCAGCCCCGGGGGTGAGGCTCGGGGCCCCGGGCCAGGGGTCCTCTGCAGGCCCCACAGCGTGGTGCCCTCCCTCCAGGCCTGGAGCCCGAGATCCAGAAGCTGATCGCCAGGCACAAGCAGGAGGTGAAGAAGCTCAAGAGCCTGCACGAGGCGGAGCTGCTGCAGGCGGACGCGCGGGCGGCCCAGCGCTGCGCCCGCCAGGTGGAGGAGCTTCGGGAGCAGCTGGAGCGCGAGAAGGAGGCGCTGGGCCAGCAGGAGCGGGAGCGCGCGCAGCAGCGGTGGGTGCCCCGGACACGGCCTGGCCCGGGAGAGCTGGGACGTCCGGGGGGGGGGTTGCTGAGCCCTCGGCCCTCGGTCCCGCAGCTTCGAGCAGCACGTGGAGCAGGAGCAGCGGGCTCTGCAGCAACAGCGGCGGCGGCTCTACGGCGAGGTGGCCGAGGAGAAGGAGCGGCTGGGCCAGCAGGCAGCCAGGTGCCGCCGGGGGGCCCGCCCGCCGCCCCCTCCCCTGGCCGCCCTGCTGACCTTGCTGACCTGTCGCGGCCCACAGGCAGCGGGCGGAGCTGGAGGAGCTGAGGCGGCAGCTGGAGGAGAGCAGTGCGGCCGAGGGCCGGGCTCTCAGGGCCGAGTTCGAGAAGGGCAGAGAGGAGCAGGAGCGCCGGCACCAGGTCTGCGCGCCTCCCTCCCTGCCCTCCGGCTGGGGTGTGGGGCGCGCCCGCCTGGGGTGCAGGGGTCACCACCCAGCCCCGCCGGCCGGGGAGCTGGGCTGAGCCGGGCTGGAGCGGCGGGGCTCCCCGGCCAGCGCCCTGCGCACCCACAGCCTGGCGCGCGCCCCAGGGGCTCGGGGCCTGCTCTCACGGTGCTGCCGCCCCCCAGATGGAGATGAAGGCCCTGAAGGACCAGCTGGAGGTGGAAAGACAGATGTGGGAGGCCAACTGCGCCAAGAAGGAGGTGGGGAGCGGGAAGCAGCCCCCGGCCGGCACCCCGGGTGTCGGAACAGCCACGTGCGAGTTCCCGTCCCGTGGCCTCCCGTGGGCCCGGTCTGGGTTCCCCGGTCTGGCCGTTCAGGGTTGGTGGTGGGGTTGGTGGACGCACCGGACCTGAGTGCGCTGGTTCAGGCCTCCTCCAGGGAGACTGGGGCGGGGCGGGTCCCTCTGATGGCAGAGCAGGACCTTCCTCCCCCTCCCTTCACCCACGTGGCTGCCCCTGCAACTCGCCCGTGTTCGGGGAGCACCGAGGAGGCTCCCTCCTCAACTTGCGGTGCCTCCCCCGGGAAGCGCCGGCCTGCACTGCCGGGTCTTCTGGAGAGAGGCCGTGTGGACAGGCACCCGGGGCCATGCAGGAGCCGGTGGCCCGTAGGCCTGGGGACCGAGCAGCCTCCTGTCTGCCCCGTAACCGTGCGCAGGCGTCACTGCATTTGTGAGGCACGTTTGTGGACGCGGGGCGGCTGGGTCAGAGCGTGAAGCCTGACACGAGTCTCCCAACTGCCTGCCCTGAGCCCGCCCCATCCGGGCCCTGCCCGCCCCAGGCTGGAGGTGTCCAGACCCCCCTCGGACCCCGGGCCCCGGCCGGGTCCTGACCACGGGGCCGACGGGCGCAGGGCAGAGCGAGGTCCTGTGGGCACCCCTGCGCCAGCCCCACCGAGCCCCTGCACCCCAGGAGGCGTGGCTGCTGACCCGGGAGCGGGAGCTGAGGGAAGAAGTCCGCAGGGGCCGGGACAAGGAGATCGAGCTGGTCATCCACCGGCTGGAGGCCGACATGACGCGCGCCAGGGAGGAGAGCGAGAGGGCGGCGGAGAGCCGGTGAGGCCCTGTCCCCGGCGCCCGGCTCGGCCCTGAGCGCCCGGGCCCCCTGACCCCGGCCCTGCCCTGTCCACCCGCCAGCGTGCAGCGCCTCCGGGACAAGTACGACGCGGAGCTCTCGGAGCTGGAGCAGTCGGAGCGGAAGCTGCAGGAACGGTGCACGGAGCTCAAGGGGCGGCTCGGGGAGGCGGAGGGCGAGGGCCTGCGGCTGCAGGGCCTGCTGCGGCACAAGGAGAAGGAGCTGGCCCGCGTGACGGCGGTGAGCGGGGCGGACGGCGGCCCCATCCCCACGCCCCCCACCCCGGCCACCCGCTCACTCCCTGCGCGCCCACCCAGGTCAACGAGCAGCTGGTGGGCGAGCGGAGCGGCCTGGCCGAGGTGCTGCGCCGGGAGTTCGCCGACCGGCTGGCCGCCTCCGAGGAGGACACCCGGCTTGCCAGGGCCGAGCTGGCCGAGCTGCGGGCACGCCAGCGGCTGGAGCTGGAGCAGCTCTCACGGGAGAAGCAGGCGGAGCTGGAGGAGGTGCACCAGAGGTGGGCACGGCCCTGGGGGCGCACCAGGGGGTGGGGGGGGCGCTGGGTCTGAGAAGCGGACGCGGGCTGCGGGTCCACCTCTCCTGGCAGCTGGGGCAGAGCTGGGTGTCCAGGCCACTGGGGGCTCCGTGTGACGCGTGGCCCGAGGGCCTGGCCGGCTAAGCACCAGGCCCCCCAGCAGGACCAGCTCCCCAGGAGTGCCCTATGTGGGTCTGCAGAGAGGCAGCTCCCCACACCCCCCACCCCCACGCCCCCATCCCAGGCCTGGATGAAGCAGCTCCTGTGTGGGAGGAGTCCAGGCCCCGAGGGGTTAGCAGGGGGACCTCCCCTCCGTCCCAGGGCTGGGGTGGGGTGAGCACAGCCACCCCCCTGGCCCTTCTGGGAAGGGGCCCCTCCCAGCTACTGTGCCGCTCCTCTGAGCTGCACATGGCCCCTGGGGTCTGGCCAGGGGTGCGGCCCCGAAGCCCACCGCATGCTCCCCACAGGGTGAAGCTGGCCCTGGCGAAGAAGGAGGAGGCCGTGCGCAGCCTCCGGAAACAGCATGAGGTGGGTCCCCGAGGCCGGGCCTGCCCGGGGGGCGCGGGGTGGGGGCGACTCGGGCCTGACCCCTGGCGGACGGCGTGTTGCAGGCCGCGGTGAAGCGGGCCGACCACCTGGAAGAGCTGTTGGAGCAGCGCAAGTGGCCGTTACCGAGCGCCAAGTGACCACCGCAGCCCGGAGGGGTCGACAGCAGCAGGGCGGGGGGTGCCTGGTGTGAGGCGGACCCCAGCCCGGCCCCGGCCCCACCGACCCCGCTATTCCTCTGCCCTGGGCTCCGGTCATCCTGACGTTAGAGCACCATGCCTGCATTTTAACAGTAAAGAGGTGTTTTTCATACTTTGTGCAGCCCCTGCCTCGTCTCTTTCTCCTGGGCTGCGGGCTGGGGTGGCGGGGGCTGGAGGCCAGGCGTGGGGTGTCCCAGCCCCTCCTGGTGCCTGTGCCTGCTGCAGCCCCTGGGGCTGGGTCCCAGGCCCCCAGCAGAGAGAATGGCTCTCGTTCCAGCCTGGGCCTCGATGGGCCCTGTGGCTGTTGGTCCCCGTGGCTCCTGGGCCCTGTGGCTCCCGGCCCCCGTGGCTCCTGGGCTCTGTGGCTCTCGGCCCCATGAGGCTCTCGGCCTCCGTGGCTCCTGGGCTCCGTGGCTCTCAGGTCCCGTGGCTGGTCTGCTCTGCCCCAGAAGGGCCTCGGAGGCTCCTCCCCTTCCTCTCCAGGAGCCCTAGCAGCTGCTGTTCTCTCCCAATGGCTGGTGACAGCGTGGCCCTCCCAGGAGACCCTCGTTTTCCTTCCCTCACTTGAGGACACCCCCCCGGAAGTGTGACAGCCGGGACCCCCTGAGGAGTGGGCACTGGCCAAGAACTGCCCGTGAGGAGGGCGGAGGCCCACCCGAGAGTCGGGAGGCCTGAGAGGGGAGCGCCGAGGTGCTCCTTGTGGACGCGCCTCCCCTCCCTCTGCCGGCCCTCGCTCACCACGGGCCCCCCCTTGCTGCCGCCGCCCTCCCCGCTGCCTTGGGGTGTGTCCAGCTGCGGTTTCCTCACCTGCACGAGTCTTTTCTCTCTTTGGTGCTGGGGCGGGGCGCCGTGGGGACACACGCCGGCTCCCTCTGGCCTGACTCCTCCCGGGGTGGGAGCCTGGGCTGGCCCCTGGACAGCGACCCCGAGCCCGAGCCCCTCCTCACGGGCTGTCGCGTCCTGTGAGGTCCCTGGATGGGGAGGAGAGCTCGTGGCCGTGCAGCCGGGTGTGGCTGGGGCGTCCAGTTCCGGGGCGTGAGGTGAGGGGGGCTGTCCTGGTCTCTGCGGAGCTCCAGCCCCCGCTCCCCTGTCCCTCGGGGCCAGGGTTGCCCTGCGGCTCACCCTCTCCACCGGCTGTTCCAGGATCCAGGCTGGCCTCCGACGCCTTCTGCTGGAGCCGGGAAGGGCGCGGGGTGGGGCTCCTCGAGGGGAGGGCGGCGGGCACAGCTCAGACCCCTCCCTGGGCTGCAGCTGCAGCCAGAAGGAGCTGGCTGGTCACTGACTGTGGCCAGGCTCCCAGGAGCACGGCGGGGACCGCACGGGGGAAGACAGGTCTTCCTATCGAGGCTCTGACCTCCCTCCACCCACCAAAAAAAAAAGGTATTTTTGTCTGAAGCTGTTATTAGGAGTTGCCATGGGGAAGTGGCTGTAAATTACTCAACTACGTAGTTTTGCAAGTAAGGTGTCAGCAGATGGGAAGACGGTGGTGTCCAGAGAGCGCGGCAAGCAGGAAAGCCAGGAAACCCGTAGAGATGGGCGGAGGTGATGCTCCAACCGGAGGCAGGCCTGACCTCCCGGCCCAGGTGGCACTGGCCACCACCAGCAGGAGCACCCCAAAGCCCCCTGTGGACAGAAGAGAGAGACACCCTGGGTTTCTGGTGGGGTCCCTTCCCTGGATGACCATGGGTTATAGGGGCAGCTGGAGGGATCTCTGGCGCCACCTCACCTGGACCCCCTTCCCAGGCCCCCTGCACCCGTGGCCCTCTGACAACCTGCCTCTGACCCACCACCCTCTCTGGATACAAGTGACAGCACAGATACGTCGTTGAACTTGCAGTTGGATCTGTGCTGCGCGGAACTCGGAGCCAAACAGACCCCCAGCCTGCCGGGGGGGGGGGGGGGTGTGCGCTCCTGCAGGGGGCAGGCCAGGGGGCGGGGGCGCTGACTGGCCTTGACCCTTCAGAACTCCTCTACTCCCTTCCCTCGCCTTTAAATGGAATTTTCTTTCCTTTCTCTGACTTCTTGGGGAGAGTTCTTAGACCACTGATGGTCGGGCTTTCCCTTCCCAGTCCACACAGCAAACACTGAGTTTTCTTCCAAGCAACGTGAGGTTTTGGTTTATTGTAGTTTGGTTATTCTTAGGTTCAAGATATTTTCCAATTTCCACAGTGGTTTCTGTGAACTGGGAGTTGTTTTGTGCTGCATTGCTTTTCTTTTTAGTTTACGGTTTCTAACTTGATTTACCTACGGTCAGAAAGTGCCTTCTGTATGTTTCTTCAATGCTCTGATTCAATTGAGACTTGCTTTATGGACACCATTTGGGCAGTTTTGGTAAATATTTGTTGATTTAAGGAGAATGCAGTTGTTGGATGCAGAGTTGATCTGTATCATTCGGGTTGAGTTCATTCATGGTATTTCTAGTCTCCTGTATCCTTTTTTTTTTTTTTTAAAGATTTTATTTATTTATTCATGAGCAACACACACAGAGAGAGGCAGAGACACAGGCAGAGGGAGAAGCAGGCTCCATGCAGGGAGCCCGACGTGGGACTCAATCCCGAGTCCCCAGGATCACACCCTGGGCTGCAGCCGGTGCTAAACCGCTGTGCCCCGGGGCTGCCCTCTCCTGTATCCTTAATGATTTATTTTCCCTCCTTGCTCTGTTGGTTCCCAAGAGAAATGTTAAAATGTGCCACCATGATTGTGCATCCTCTTTCTCATTCCAGTTGGTTCATTTTTGCTTTATGAATTCTGAGGCTGTGTTAGTGGGTGCGTACATGTTTAGAGCTGTGTGTTTTCCTAGTGAACTGACCCTTCATCTTTATGAAATGGTCCTCTTTGTCTAGCAGTGCCTCTTGCCTGTGGTCTCTTTCATCTGATAGTGGTGCCTGTACCCACTTGCTCACGGTAGTGTTTGTGTGGTGTATCTCTGTGATTCTTTTTACTTTCAGGCTTTGTGTGGTCCTCCAGTTAAGTATAACTTGAAAACAACCACAGATAATATGCAAATAAATGAGTGTGGCCAGGTCTGGCCTGCACTGGGCCATTTTTGGCCCCTGGTCCACAGGGATTTCTTCTGCTCTGAGGGGTAGTGAGGCAGAAGGATTGGCCTAGCTGTAGCCGACTCCAGTCTCTATGAGGACTGGCTTGGTTCTCCTGTCCACACTCCCCACTTCTAGCCCCTTAGAGCCCCAAGCCAAGCCCCTCCTCCTCCTCCCTGGCAGATACCAAACACCCAGGAGGCTGCTGGATGCCCTCCTTAGCTTCTCAGTCTCTTGGCCACTGTTACCAACGACTGATGAGCAACCTGTGCCAACATCGGGCTTACCTCTCAAAGCCTTTCTTCCCGGGGTCTCAGATCCCCATGTCCTTGACACTTTTCTTACTCATAATAAACATAACAAATACATGAATATTATGGTATATTAGTGGGAGGTGAGTACTATGGGGAAAGATACCAGGGCAAGGAGATGCAGAGCATGTAGCAAGGCGAGCGTGATGTGCAAACTGTGGGTTAGGATTGACTTCTTTGGGAGGTCACATTTGAGGGAATTTAGAAGGAGACAAGGGAGTTAGTCATGCAGATGTGAATCTAGAGAAGAGCATGCCAGGCCGGAACAGCCATGCAAAGGGAGCAGCATGGCTGGAATCGGGGCCTGGAGGAGAATCAGGACATGAGGGGCATTCCAAGGACTCGGCTTGACAAGGGAGCCTCTAGAGGGTTCTGAGTGGAGCGATAGATCTGACTTGTTTTTTCTATGTAAGCTCTATACCCACCATGGGGCTTGAACTCATGACACTGAGATCAAGAGTTGCGTGCTCTACCGACTGAGCCAGCCGGGCGCCCCAGATCTGACTTCTATTTTTAAAGGATCTCCCTGCTGCTGGGTTGAGAACCACCTGTCAGAGGGTAGAGGCCGGGCAGCTAATCTGGGGGCTATGGTAGCCACCCAGGCAAGAGGGGTGGTGATCAGGATGGTGGCAGGGACAGGAGGACGTGGCTTCCTGAGGGTGGAGCCAGTGGGATTCTCTGGAAGGTGAGGAGAGGAGGGGGAAGGTCAGGCCCTCTGCCACCTTCACTTTGGGGCTGGTCAGGCCACCTCACACCTTCCTAGAGGGTGTAGAGTCCCATGCAGCAGCGGGAGGACGAAGCCCTCCTGTAAACCCGCCCCGATGCTCACCCCCACTGGTGGACCTGGGGGCCGGGTGGGGGGCCCAGTGCCCTCCAGGGTCCAGGTCCAGGATGGAGGGGGAGTGCAGCCAGCGCTCCCCATGTGTGGGCCGCAGAGCTCCCGGCCTGATCAGCCCAGGCCCAGGAAGGATGCACAGCCGACTGGTGGGACTAGGGACTCCGTGGAGCTCGGCCTCGGGCTCTAAGTCTGAGATGACGTCTTCACATGACCCGGGGTGTCAGGAAGCCTCGAGGGCTCAGGAGTGGGGAGCAGGGCGCAGGGGGCAGGGAGCCCCGGCCCACAGGTGGGGCCTAAACCACAGGATGGAACCCCCCAGGGGCAAGCAGCGGAGCCCGGAGGCCCAGCTGGGGGCAGAGGGAAGCAGGCAGGCAGAGGACTGACCGCCGGTGTGCGGCTTGGGGCACATGCCAGGTCCCCCTCGGCTGCACCCTGGAGTCGCAGGTGTCCCCACGCTGTGTCCCTGTGCAGCTGTGTGAACCCAGGGCAGCCTAGCGGAGGCCAGCTGGGTCTGGAGAAGGGGTGTCGGTGCCAGGAGCGGCGAGAGCCCCGTGGTGTGGGGACGGGGAGGCTGTGGGGCCGGGGCCGCTGCACCCACCCAGCCAGCCTGCGTGCCCCCCTCACTCCCACACTGGCCCACCCCCCCAGCTCACACACTCCCCCCAAGAAACACTCGGGCTAAATCATTCATTTAATGGCACTGTTCTTCCATTTTCCTGGCATGCACTATGTCCACCCCCATGGCCCCCTCGGTCAGGCATGCAAATGTCCCACGATGCCCAGGGCCGAGCGTGGTACTACTTCTTCTTTGGAACTTTTTCCTTTTTGATCAGTTCAGAAAATTCTAGGATAGGAGACAGATTTCTAGTAAATAATCCCCGGGCCTTGTGCCCCTCAGGGCCTGCAGACCCAATGGGGAGGCACGCCCCATTTTATGAGGGGGGGTCTCACCTGTAGGGGACCCCGTGGCCTGCCCTGCTGGGCCCTGGGGAGCAGGGCCGACCAGAGCTGTGCCGTCTGCACCCCCCGTGGTTGCTGTGGGCCCTGTGCCCCCACCCAGGGCCTGCGTGGTGGACTAATGATGGACTGGGTCATCCTGCCTTTCTCAGTGGAGAAACTGAGGCCCAGTTGAGAGGCTGGGGTGCTGAGTCCTGAGCCATCCCCTCAGCCAGGCTGCCCTCTGCGATCCTGGGGCTACCTGGCAAGGCAGGCTTTGCGGGCCCAGAGAGCTGAGCTCAGGCTCCCAGCGGGCGGGGCGGTGTGGAGGCCTGTCCGTCCCGGGCCCCGAGCCTCGCTCGGCTGTTCTCAGGGGCCACCGTGCTGCCCTCTGCCTTCTGGTCCCCGAGCCAGCCCGGGGGGTGCTGTGAGGGGACCAGTCCTCGGGGTAGCCACGGGGGCCTTAGGCTCTGGTTCCCACCTTCAAACCTCCCCCTGCCCCTCAGACCACCCCGCCCCCGCCCAGCCGACCCTTGCCCACTTGGAGACCGTGGGCCCCCCGCCCCCGCACACTCAGCATCTCTGACGCTTGGTTTCCCGCTGTGCGGGGCTGCACCCACCCACCATGGCCGAGCGCCCCGTGCCCGGGGTTGGGGGCCAACTGGAGGCTCCTGGGGTCCCCCCCCAGTCCGCACCCACCCACCTTCGAAGTCAATCCTCCCGTCGCCGTCCGTGTCGGCCACCTGGATCATGGCCTCGGCCTCCTCGTCCGTCAGCGGGGCGGTGGGCCCACTGCTGGGAATGGTGGACAGGATGTACCTGGGTGGGGGGCGGGGGGCGGGCTCGGGTCAGAGCTGGGGGTCCAGCCGGCACTCAGTGGTTTGCACGGGGCCCCCTCCCCGTCCTACAGGTGGGGAACGAGCCCTGCTGGAGGGGGTGTCCGGGCCCGGCCCCAGCGTGGGGCGCCTAGACTTTCTGGCCGGGCCCGGCCCCCTGGGGTGCTGGGGGGCTCAGTACCCCACCCCCGGCCGCGGGCCATTACTTGATCTCGTTCCACTCAATGAAGCCGCTCTTGTCCTTGTCCAGGGTCTGGAAGGCCTGGCGGATGGCGCTGTCCAGCTGGCCCGTGGCCTGGAACTTCTGCATGTGCTCCAGGAACTTGAGGTAGTTGAAGGAGCCTGGGACGGCCGGGCGCGGGTCACCGGGGCCCAGGGGGACGCTTCCCCCCTGCGGTGGGGATGGCCCCCTCCCCCCACCCCGCGGGGCCGGCGGCTCAGCCCCGGGAACGGGAAGCCCCCCGATGGGCTCCTGCGTCCGCGGGGCCGGGGGACAGTGCCGGGGACGCGGGGCGCGCTCTACCGTGATGCCTCATGTCCGTGGGCAGCAGCTCTATGTCCTTGTCCGACAGGGACGTGCCCATAGCCAAGGCCATCTTCTTCATCTGAGAGGAGAATTCCTCGTCCATCGTGGCCCTGCGGGGAACGGGAGGCAGCTCGGGGGCGCGCACGGCAGGGGACGGGGCGCTCTGCTCGGACCGGAGCAGACACAGTCCCCGCAGGCGCCAGCTCCTGCCTCCTGAGCAGGGTCCCCAGGGGCCCAGACCAGGCGTGCGGCTGCCCTTGACCGCAGAGGACACTCCTGTGCCCGGGGCCCCCCTCTTGCCTGCGGGCCACCCTGAGTGTCGCTTGCTCTCACGGAAGAGGCCGAGGCCCCCAGACGGTCAGTGAAGAGCACAAGGCCCTTCCCTTGGCTCTGAACAGGTGGTGGCTGCCCTCGGCCCCCTCAGCGCTGCCAGGGAACTTCCGTCTGTCCTTCCAGGCCCGCTCAAAGCCGCCTCCTCCGGGAAGCCGCCCCGGTACCCCAGGCCCCACCTCCTTCCACCGTGACTGCGGCCCACAGCCCTGGCCTCGCCCTCCCAGGCCCCGCAGCGGGGTGTGCTGACAGAGGCCAGCCTCGGGTTGGCTTCGGGAGATGGGCGCCCGGGCGCCCCAAGCGGGGAGGCCCGCTGCCCCCCGTTCACGGAGAGTCGCTGTCAAGCAGGAGCCACTGAGGCAGGCCAGGCTTCCAGCCGGGCGGTGGGGGTCTGGTCACAGGCTGAGGGGCCAGCAGGTGGGGACCGGGCTGTCCTGTGGCCCTCAAGGCAGTGCCTTGTGACCTGCCGGGCTCTCGGGTTGCTGTCCCCAGGGGGGGTTGGGTTCTGGGGCTTGTGGCAAAACAGCTATTTCAGAGGCTCCTTGGCCTTCTCAAAAGTTCACGAGGTTGCAGAACTTTCCGGAGCATACTCCCAGGGCCAGGGGGGCAGCCCGGGGGCCCGTGCATCCTGTGTGGGGCTGGGCAGTGGCCGGAGGGGTCTCTACTCTCCTCCCGATAGAGGAGCCACGGGTCAAAGGTTGCGGCTCAACCCTGGCAGGAGCCTGGTGGGGGGCAGGGCGTGCTGCCTATGCCCCGGACTCCCCGGCCCGGGAGCGCCCCACGGCTGCCCTGGGCCTCAGTCTCCTCATCTGTGGAGTGGGGAGACCCCTGCCCATCCTGCCACTTCTCAGGGTCAAGTGAGGAGCCAGGAAGGAAGGTAGATGCTGGGGGAAGGGCTCTGGGCCTGAGATGGGCCTGGAGCGGGTCCCCGGCCGTTGTGTCCGGAAGGAGGCTCCTGGGGGGCTGGCCCGGGAGGCGGGGGGCAGCTGCCATCGGAGGCCGGTTCAGAGGCTAGACCCGGCTTCCGCTCTCCCGGGCCAGGGTCTCAGAGCTCCGTGCTGCAAGGAGGTGCCCTGCCCGCCTCTTCGCCACCCAGTCCCACGCCGCTGCTGTCAGGGGTGCCCCCGCAGGAAGGCAGGGGAGCCCGAGCTCGGAGCTGGAGCAGGGGCGAGCCCGGGGCCTCGGCCGCCCCGTTGGTTTATTTATAGCCCTGATCCAGGGCCTGGGCCGGAGCCGCACTCACCCCAGAGGGAGGCTGACGTGTCCCGCCAGGGCTGGGGGCTGGGAACTGCGGGCACCACACAGAGCCAGCGTCTGGTGCCCCGTGGCCCCCCCAGCCTCCTGGGCTGCTCCCACTTGGCGCCTCCCGAGCACGACCCCTCCCTCCCTCCCTCCTCACCCGGACGCCCGCCGTCCTGGGGCCGCGTTCTGCTGGCACCTGCCAGCGAGTCACCCACCAAGCTCAGGTGCTGACGGGAGAAGAACGCTGCACGGGCTGGGGGCGGGGGTAACAGGCGGGGGCCCAGCGGGGGGGCCTGGGTCCCAGGGAGCGCGGGGCTGGGGGCTGACAGAGGCCGTGAAGCCGTGAGGGTGCCGCCAGAGTCAGTGGGTCTGTTGGCCTTGGGGCTCCCGGTCCCCCACTCCGCACCCGGGGTCTCGAGGTCTCGGCCTCCCCACACGGCTCCCCAGCTCCTGGCGCTGTCCGAGGCCATGGAAGCCCAAGCATGCGCAGGGCCCACCCCTGCGGCCCCCAGCTGCCTCCAGACTGGGGCTCCCCGGGGACCACCCCTCCCCTTCCGCCTCCTTGCCCTGCGTGCCCTGGGCCTCCCTGCGGCCTCCTCGGCCCCCCGGGCCTCCGCTTGTCCTGCGGATGATAACGCGGCTGGGCAGCCCGGCTGGGCCTGGAGCCCACACCGCCCCTCCCGGGCAGGGCTCACCTCCGCCTGGTTTCCCTCGAGGGTTCTGGGGAGGCAGGTCAGGCTGGGGTGCTGAGAGTCTGCCCCAGGGGCCCCAGCTTTTATACCTGCGAGCACTGGGGCTATTGACAGCCGGGCTGCACCTGTCACCCCGCGCCCGCCCCTCCCGGCCACTCCCGCCTGGCGCTGCCTCCCCCAGGGGCTCACTGGCACTTGGCGCCTCCACGTGGGGCAGGCTGACCCTGGGCAGTGCCCGGCCTCCCCGAGCCCAGGGCGGCGGGGGAGGGGGCAGCTCGGAGGCAGGTGTGGTGTCCGCCGCGTTAGGTCCACCCTGCCCCCGGCCGTACCGTGTGAGGGAGGGCGTCCAGGACGGGCTGGCCGGGGCCGCCAGGGTCACGGGGGCGTGCAGGCTCACCCGCAAGTCCGAGAAGCCACTGGACCGGGGACCTCCTCCGGTGAGCAGCCAGGCCGGGCAGCTGTCCTTTGTCCCTGGGTCACCGTGGGGGGCCAGGGAGCCTTGGTGGGGTGGGCCAAGCGGGGGAGGGCAGGGGAGGGTCCGTGAGCCCCAAGGTCCTGGGGCGCAGGGCCATGGGACCCCAGGCAGCACTGGCCTCTCCCTGGGGGGGCCCTGAAGGACGGTCACCGGCTTGAGCACGAGGAGACCAACGCAGACGCACCCGAGGACTCCTGCCTGACACCCCTCAGGTCCTCTGGTTCTTAACGAGCTGCGCAGACCCCCGGGGCAACCTCTTCCCAGCCCCCGGCCGCCACCGGCTGCCCTCCGTGCGGCTTCCCTGCTCCGCATTTTGCACGGCGTGGACGCGGCTCTGAGATCTGCTTTCTCTGCGTGAGAGTCGCTCGCGCGTCCCTGGGAAAATCACACGTTCTATGCGCTGCCTTGTGTAACGGCTTCACACGAGGCCGGCCGTGCTCCAGAAAGTTCCTCCGCTGGCCGCCTGCTGCCGGACCCTGAACCGATCCCAGCGTTTCGCTGGTAGAGATGCCGGTTCAGCGTGTCTCTGTGGGGGGCGCCTCTGGCTCCGAGGCCGCCCAGGAGCTCCCAGCGCGGGGTGCCCCCCTGCACACGCCCGCGAGGCCCCCAGCAGGCAGCACTTCCCCGCGCCGCACGTGGCCCTACGGGGGAGGCCGCTCCGCACAGGCAGGAGGAGCCACACGCGCCCCGGGCCGATGGACCCCGACCCTCACGCGGACGGGAAGAAGCCAGTCACGGAGGAGCCCGCGGCGCGCGGTGCGGTTTGTATAAAATACCTCCAATTGGCAAATCCAGGGACCCGCAGAGACAGAGGGCAGGTCGTGGCTGCCGAGGGCTGGAGGGAAAGGGAGAGAGGAGTCAGTGCTGAACGGGTACAGGCTTTGCTTCTGGAGAGGGGAGAATGTTCTAGAACTGAATAGAGGTGGTGGCTGCACACTGTGAACGTGCTGAATGCCCCTGAATGGTTCACGTTAAAATGATTTGTTTTATATTATGTGCATTTCCTGGATTTAAAAAAACGGGGGGCAGTCCTGGTGGCTCAAGGATTTAGCACCTGCCTTCAGCCCAGGTCGTGATCCTGGGGTCCCGGGATCGAGTCCCACATCAGGCTGCCCCCATGGAGCCTGCTTCTCCCTCTGCCTGTGTCTCTGCTTCTCTCTCTCTCTGTGTCTCTATGAATACATAAATAAAATATTTAAAAAAAAAAGGAATAGGGGCCCCCAGGCGGCTCCGTAGTTGAGCGTCTGCCTTTGGCTCAGGTCGTGACCCCCGGGGTCCCGGATTCGAGACCCACATCTGGCCCCCTGCTCAGTCTACTTCTCCCTCTCCCACTCCCCCTGCTGGTGCTCCTTCTCTCACTCTCTGTCAAATAAATACATAAAATCTTTAAAAAAAAAAAAAGAAAGAAAAAGAAATATGCAGAACAGGAAACAATGCTTTTAATGAAACATAAATCAAACAGGAAACATAAATAAGCAGCGGGACTGGCCGAGCGCTGAGCTGGCCCGCCTGACCCCGCGAGGGACGGGGACACTGCGGGCAGCCCCTGGAAGGCCCAGGCTGCGTCCACCTCTGTGGGGGCCGCACATGAGGGGTGGGGAGCCTGCCGCGAGCTCCCGGGAAGGGGTGCAGGGGGCGGGCAGCCCCTCTGCTTTCATTTCTGTCCGGAGTCAGGCCGCACCTCCTCGCCCGCAGCTCCGGCCCCGGCTCTGTGGCCCCCACGCTGGGCTGAGCTGGCCTGGGGGCGGCTCTGGGGACACTGTCCTCCCCCCACATACGCAGGCCCTACAGCCCTGCCCCTCCCACGTGGAGCAAGTGTGGGGCGGGGGGCCGGCCCTGGGCCCCCCCGCGGCCCCCCAGCCCTGTCCTGAGCCCCAGGAGCGAGAGGCCGGTCAGCCCTTCTGTTCCAGCGAGCAGTGAGCACATGAGCCTCGGCCTCCTCCCAGGTCACGGTGTAACCCCCCAGGGGTGCTAGGGGTGCTGGGGGCACCTGGCTGGCTCTGGCCACTGGCACCCTCCGCGGAGGCCCCCTGCCCTCTGAGGCCTCTTGGGGGAGAGCCAGGACCCCTCTCGTCCTCACCCCACCGAGCACAGCTGGGGTGAGCAGGCTTGTGGAGACTTCTGCGTCTGGGGCCCATCCCCCAGCAAGTTCAGGGGGCGAGGGACAGTCCCCTCCCCTTTGCAGCGGCACCCCCCCCACACACAGATGGGGGCAGGCTGTGAGGACAGTAAGGAGCACCTGACCCCCTCCCCCACCCCCAGCCTGTGGCCACGTCCCCTGTGCAGGGGGCCTGGGGGTGCAGGGGTGCCGGGTCCCTTGGGGCTGAAGGCCCAGCAGGCAGGGTGTCCCCGGGGCAGTGCCCACTGTGGTGCCCGCACGAGGAGTTGTGGGCAGGATCCGGGCAAGCTCAAACACTAACATGTCTTCTTATTGTAGGCGGGACTCTACGGACACCCACACCCACCCTGTGCCCTTGGCCCTGCCCCTGTGTTGTGGGATGGACGGTGCCCCCAGAAGGTACGTCTGTGTCCCAGTCCTGTCAATAGGATCTCCTTTGGAAATAGGGTCTTCGTCAATGTGCTCAAGTTAGTGTGGGGCCCTATAGTTGGCACCAGGCCCTACAGTGAGCCCGGGGCCCTGCAGCCAGCATGGGGCCCTCCCAGATCGGGCTGGGCCCTCAGTCCACTGGCTGGCTCCTTACCAGAACAGGAGAGACCTAGGGGATGGCGTGGCAGGGCCGCAGGCACAGACCGCTGGCACCCCTGGGAGCTGGAGGAGGCAGGCGGGGCTCCCCTAGCCCATCAGCGCCCGGGGCTGCCAACAGCTCAGTGCCAGGCCCCAGAGTCGTGGGTCCAGTTCTGCTGCTTTGTGGCCCGGGTTCGTGGTCATTTGTGAGGGCGGCTCCAGGACGTCCAGCTTCAGGTGAGGACCCGGGCAGTGTGGCTCCTCCCTTATTAGGGGCCTGGACGCCCCAGGGGGCGGGGGGACACACAGGAGGCCGCCCCCCCCCCCAGGCTGGCCGGGCTCCCGGGCTCCGCGGCACCTGGCATGGCCAGACCAGGGTGTGCATCTGGGGCTGGATGTGAGGGGTGCCCGGCTGACGGGCGAGCGGTCCGGGCTCCCCAGGCCTCAGGCCGCGCTGGCTGTTCCCGCTCCTGCGTGGGTTTCCTCGGTGATTCTGACTCTCTGGCGTATTTTACATTAAAATATCAGCCACCTGCTTACGGAGTTTGACGGCTTTGCTGAGCTACAACTCCCACACCACAAAGGTCAGTGCTCAGAATGCACAATTCAGGGTTTTGTGCGGATAGTCACGGGGTTGCACAACCACCTCCTCTGTTCCAGAACACGGTGATCACCCCAGAAGCGGGCCCTGCGCCCCTTCATGGGCCCGCCCCTCCCTGCGCCATGTCTCTGTGGTCGGGGGCAGTGTGGTCCCTCACACGGGGCAGCCCCCATGGCCTCTGTCCCTCCTTGCCTGGCTTCTCTCCCTGAGCACATCTCCCAGGTCCCTGTGTCCCAGCGGGTGTTTGAGGACAATGCACCGCACTTCGTGGGCCCGCTCACCTGTGGACAGACATAACCCCCGAGTTTCTGGGGCCCCTTGGTGCCCCCCTCATGTCACCCCACCTGGCCCCACAAGGGAGGGGCCTCCCCTCTCCTGCATGTCCTCTGGGCCCAGACTCCCTTCTGTGGACACCCTTCCCGGCCCGGCCTGCGCCCTCGGATCCTGGGTGGGGCAGGCAGGACGTGGGCTTGCCCCCGATGGGACCCCTGGGACCATAGGTGCAGAGGCTCTTGGGCATGACCCCGGTCTCCGTGGGCCGAGGGCTCACTGTGTGTCCTGTGGTGGAGAAGCCAGGGAGGAGGCATGACTGCCAGCCGGGCCTCTGTGGGTGGAAGCAGGGCCTTGGGCAGTGGCCACTCAGGTAGGTGGCGGCCCTGCCCCGGCCCTTATCAGGCCCAGCCCCCGCTGTGCTGTGGAGGGCTCTGGGGCATCCTGCCTGCCCCAGCTCAGGGGAGGAGGGCGTGCGTCCTCAGGAAACTGGGGGCACCCCAGATTGGCCTGCTCTGTTTCTTCTCAGAGGTCAGGGGACTTGATCCCCGGCCGGGAGGCCAAGGAGAGAGTCCCAGGCAGCCCGACTGGCCCTGAGCAGCTCAGCTGCACCCTCCGCGGGGCTGCAGGGCCCTGTCCCCCAAGGCGGCCTCATCACGCTGACCCACAGGCCCGGGGTTCTGGAACCCCTGGACGGACAGCAGTGCCCGTCTATGGGGGAAGCAGGTAGACAGACGTCCCCTGAATTCCAGCGCCAGCCTCCCTGCCCCACGCCGGGCCGACAGTGAGCGCTCGCTGGTGGGCCACACGTGGGAAGCACTGATCCAAGGGACAGATTCATGGGCGGGGGGACCTGGGACACCTCTAGCTCAATGGTCACCGTGCCGGGGGAGTAGCTCCTGGTCGCCCCGGGGGGGGGGAAGGGGTGTCACTCTGGCCAAAAGGGGTGGGAGTGTTGTCCCTGCAGCCCCCGGGGTCTTCCCCTGCCCTGCCTGGACCCCAGAGGATGGTCCGTGGCCCCAAGGCTCCAAGATGTGGCCCGCCCTCTGCCTAGGCTTGTGCTGCAGGCAGCTGGAGGGTTGGGAGTGTGTGCACACCCGCGCGTGTTCACAGGCCCACGGTGGCGCGCACAACTGTCTCCTGACCCTGGTCGCTGAGGCCGGCCACAGTGATGCAGAGGCTCGGGGCAAAGGTAACTCAGGGCCACGGGTCACCTCCCCCGCCTGTCCCCAAGGGGCCTCCCCAGCCTCGCGGGTATCTGGGGCGACCCCTTGGGTGGGCAGAAGCAGGCCCCTCCACACGGGGGCCAGGTGGTGTTGGGCTTGCCTCCTGGGTGGGGAGGGGAGGTCGCGGACTGTGGACCCGGCCCCCTTCCGGTGGGTGCGCTCCTGGGGCAGAGCCCTCAGCCCCCCTTCGCCCTTGGGGGCCTCCCCGCTCCTGGGGCTGGGATGGGAGCACCTGCCACAGAGAAGGCCGTCTGCCGGCCACTCCACCTGTGGCTCCCTCACCGGCCACAGCGGCCTGTGGGGCAAAGCCTCTTAGAGCAGCTGCCACACAGCCAGGGCCGGTTGGAAGGTTCTGGATGCCCTGTCCTCCGCGGGCCTGTGGTGGCGGAAAACTGCCCACAGCCCTTGGCAGGGCAGGGACTTTCTACCCGGCGCCCCCTCAGGAGAAGGGCAGGTTCAGGCAGCCTCTCACCAGGCTCCCTCCGGCTCCCCAAAGCCCCCGGGGCCTGGGGGGGAGCAGGTCCCTGGGGGGGGAGCAGGTGCCCCCTCCTGCGCCCCCCCTGCCCTCCAGCGGGCCCTGCGCAGGGGCTTTGCTCACCACCCAGGGGATGGACCGCGCGGTAGGAGCCTGACCCGAGTTACATAAAACCCAGATGCTCAGCCCCCCCCGCCCCCCCGCGGCGGGCGCGCATCGGGCAACATGGGGGGGGCGGGGAGGGGACGTCCCTGGTGCGCGGCTGTGCGCTCCGGGCGGGCGGGGGCGGCCGCCTCCTCTCCCGGTCGCGGCGGCACAGGCGAGGCGGCTCCTGCAAAAATACCCCCAAGGGCGCCGCCCCAAGGGCGCGGGCCGGACCGGCGCCTCCCAACCTGCGTGTGCGGCCCGCGCGTGGCCCCCCTGCGCGCGCCTTCGCATCCCCCGCGTGCTCGTGCGCCCGGTGTGCCCCCCGCCCGCGCCTCCCCGCCGCCGGGGCGCCCCCCAGCCCCCAGCGCGTCTCCGTGCCCCCCAGCTCCCCCAGCCCCTCGTGCCCCCCAGCTCCCCGCGCCCGTGCCGCCCAGCTCCCCCCGTGCCCCCCAGCTCCCCCCCGCGCTCCGTGCCCCCCAGCTCCCCCCCCCCCGCTCCGTGCCCCCCAGCTCCCCCCCCCGCTCCCCCCGCTCCGTGCCCCCCAGCTCCCCCAGCCCCCCCGTGCCCCCCAGCTCCCCCTGTGCCCCCAGCTCCCCCCGCCCGTGCCCCCAGCTCCCCCCGCCCGTGCCCCCCAGCTCCCCAGCTCCCCCCGCCCCTGCCCCCAGCTCCCCCCGCCCGTGCCCCCCAGCTCCCCAGCTCCCCCCGCCCGTGCCCCCCAGCTCCCCCCGTGCTCCCCAGCTCCCACCGCCCGTGCCCCCCAGCTCCCCCTGTGCCCCCAGCTCCCCCCGCCCGTGCCCCCCAGCTCCCCCCGTGCCCCCCAGCTCCCCCCGTGCCCCCCAGCTCCCCCCGTGCTCCCCAGCTCCCCCCGCCCGTGCCCCCCAGCTCCCCAGCTCCCCCCGCCCCTGCCCCCAGCTCCCCCCGCCCGTGCCCCCCAGCTCCCCAGCTCCCCCCGCCCGTGCCCCCCAGCTCCCCCCGTGCTCCCCAGCTCCCACCGCCCGTGCCCCCCAGCTCCCCCTGTGCCCCCAGCTCCCCCCGCCCGTGCCCCCCAGCTCCCCCCGTGCCCCCCAGCTCCCCCCGTGCCCCCCAGCTCCCCCCGTGCTCCCCAGCTCCCCCCGCCCGTGCCCCCAGCTCCCCCCGCCCGTGCCCCCCAGCTCCCCAGCTCCCCCCGCCCGTGCCCCCAGCTCCCCCCGCCCGTGCCCCCCAGCTCCCCAGCTCCCCCCGCCCGTGCCCCCCAGCTCCCCCCGTGCTCCCCAGCTCCCACCGCCCGTGCCCCCCAGCTCCCCCCGTGCCCCCCAGCTCCCCCCGTGCTCCCCAGCTCCCACCGCCCGTGCCCCCCAGCTCCCCCTGTGCCCCCAGCTCCCCCCGCCCGTGCCCCCCAGCTCCCCCCGTGCCCCCCAGCTCCCCCCGTGCCCCCCAGCTCCCCCCGTGCTCCCCAGCTCCCCCCGCCCGTGCCCCCAGCTCCCCCCGCCCGTGCCCCCCAGCTCCCCAGCTCCCCCCGCCCGTGCCCCCCAGCTCCCCCCGTGCTCCCCAGCTCCCACCGCCCGTGCCCCCCAGCTCCCCCTGTGCCCCCAGCTCCCCCCGCCCGTGCCCCCCAGCTCCCCCCGTGCCCCCCAGCTCCCCCCGTGCCCCCAGCTCCCCCAGTGCCCCCAGCTCCCCCCGCGCGTCTCCTGCCCCCCCAGCCGCGGAGGGAGCCCCCCCGCCCGCGCGCGCTCCCGCCAGTGTTTTCGGACTGCACCAGCCCCAGCCCCGCGGCGCCGCCGAGCCTCCTCGCCCGCCGCCCCGCCCGCCCCGCCCGCCCGGGCCCGCTCCTGCGGCTGCGGCTGCGGCGGTGGGCGCCGGTGGGCGCTCGGGGGGCGCTCGGGGGGCGCTGCGGGGCGCTCGGGGGCGCTCGGGGGCGGCGGGCAGGGCGCGCTCCGCACCTGCGCGGCCCGGCGATGGCGCGGCGCGGGCCGGGGCCCCGGGCGTCCTGAGCGAGCGCCAGCCGGGGTGCCCGCCGCCGGCCCTGGCCATGTCGTCGTCCTTCTTCAACCCCAGCTTCGCCTTCAGCTCGCACTTCGACCCCGGTGAGTCGGGCGGGAGTCCCTGGCCCTGCGGCCGCCGACCGGCTGCGCCCCCAGCCCCCCACTGCGGACATGGTGCCTTCCTGAGCCCGGTTTCCTCTTTTGCATGGAAATTAACCCTTTGGGCACCCTGAGCCGAGCGCAGCAGGAGCCGCCGGGGGAGGGCCCGGCGGGGGGCAGGCGGGCAGGCCGCGGGGCTGGCACCTGGCAGGGTGGGCACGGAGGGCCGGCGGCGTCTCTGGGGATGCCTCGGGCACAGGTAACTGGGGCAGGAGGGCCCACCTCGGGCCCAGGTGTCCAGGGGAGGAGGTGGCCAGGGGCGAGGGCTCCCTGGGAGGGTGGGAGTGTCACCTTTGGGGCCCAGGCCTCCGTGCCCCCTTGCCCGTCCGTGGTCTCAGCGTGGGAGCCCCTCTCACTGCCAGGAGCCGGTTCCGGGGAGCCCTGCCCAGCGGCCCAGCAGCCTGCACGGGAAGCTGGGAGCAGCTGCCTCCCACAGGACAGAGCCCACCGGGCAGAGGCTCGGGAGTGGGGCCCCGTGGTGCCCAGGCCCCCTGCACCGGGGGGAGGTCCGGGTGGCAGGCCTGGGGGGCACAGCATAGCTGACTGTGGGGCCCCGGGGCCCGGGCTCTCACCCTGCCAGGCAGCTGGCACCGGCCGCCTGTTTACTCGTGGCTGCTGGCATCCTGGAGGGGTGGGTGCCGCAGGGGGCACAGGGGGCACCGGGCCTGGGGCTGCAGGAGGCCCGCGTCCGTCCCCGGGAGGGGGTAGGCTTGCTTGCCTCTGTGTTACCAGCTCCAGCCCTCCTTGGCCCAAGTGGGAGAGAAATCCCTGCCGTGGAGCCCTGGCCCAGGGGCCGGAGTCCCACCCATATGTCACTGGAGCTCGGGCACAGGCCAGTGCAGCCAAAACAAAGCCAGGCACATGTGATGGGCTCTCCTGGGTCTCCCGCCTGGAGCGGGGCCGGCGTGTGCGGCCATGCGCGGCGTCCCCTGGGCACAGCCCCATCCGAAGGCATCTGCTCCTGGGGGAAGGGAGCTGACGTGAGGTCTGTCTGCTGGGTTTAGGGTGTGGGTGTCAATCCCTCAGCAAAGCCTTCCCAGGCCATCGGCCCCCAGGGCCCGGGAGCTCGCTGTCGCCCGCAGACGGCCCAGCGTCTGGGTGGCAGCAGCCCCAGGCCCCGCCAGCCTAGGCACAGCCCTCCGGGCGGCTCCGGCCACTGGTCCCCGCAGCCTGCGGGCCGGGAGGTGGGGGCCGACCCCAGGACTGCGGCCGTGGAGCTGCCGGCAGGGTCGGGGATGCGTGGGCACATGTGCCAGGACTGGCCCTGGGATCACCACCCCCTCCCCCTCTTCCCTGCCTCCCCCCCGCCCCCCCGTGGCGCCCAGAGCTGCCCTGCGTGGGGTTCGGCCTCCGCGTCCCTACGCTCGGTGTGTCCTGGCACCAGACCCTGCCCCCACTTCCGAGGACCAGGGCTTTGCGGGGCTTGCAAGTGTTTGCGTAAACAGCTGCGATCGTCGTAATTATAACGTGTCAGTTTAACGACGTACAGGGAAAGTTGTCATCGGGAGGGCAGGGGGAGGTCCCCTCGGCAGCCCTGGATGGCGGTGGCAGGTGACGGTTGGGGTGCAGGGCTCCGTGCCGGCCCCCACGCGGGCGAGGCGGGGCCCCCTGCCTCCTGCTAGATGCCCGGACCCGTGGAGTGTCTCTGGCGCTGTCTTCTCGTCGGTAAAATGGGACAGCAGGGCCTGTCCCCCCCGCCCCCGGCCCTCGTGCGGTGGAGTGCTGGGGAAGCTTGGCGCCCTGTGAACAAAGATGCTGTTTGGAGGGGGTGGCAGTGAGCCCACGGTGGCTCCATGGCGTTCCTCTGCCCCCAGGGTGGAGGGGGGTTCCTTCCAAGGGCTGCTTGTGTGTGGAGGGGGGGGCGCCCTGCTCCGGCCAGCAAGCCCAGGGGGCAGGGAATACCCCCGGCCACCTGGGAGTCTGTCCCTGTGGCTCCCCCTCCAGGGTGGACGGGGAGGCCGGGCCCAGGCCGCATCCTCACCAAGTCACCCGCAGGCCACGCGTGCTTCCTGGGATTCCCTGGAGGTCGCCGCAGGGGCGCGGCAGGGACGGTGGCGGTTGTATTGAGAAGGGGACTGAGCTTGAGGCTCAGGCCGTGAGTACGGGTTCCAGGGGGGCCCGGGGCTGGGGGGCCCTCGCCCAAACCAGCGCCCTCCGGGGCTGCCACCAGCTGTCACGTGTGGGCGGGACCGGGGTGTGTGAGGGGCCAGGCCTGCACGCGTGCTCTTGGGGCAGGCTGCCACTTGTGGGGTCCAGTGCTTTCTCCCACCGTGTGGGTGGCTGTGGGGGATTTCCTCATGCCCTCGGGGCTGTGTGGCCTTGGGCTGATCCCTCAAGCTCCTGAGACTCGGCCTGGTGCAGGTGACCCCTCACCCTGGGGAGACAGGCTGGACAAGGCCTGAGGGGCGCCGGGGGTGCCACATGCTGGGTCGGGAGCAGTTGGGACGGGATGGCCCTGGGGGACAGGGGGATCCCAAGGCAGGGGGCCGGCCGGGTGGGGCCTGGGAGGCCTCGGTCGGTGGCTGGCAGGTCCAGGCCTCGCTGGGGCTGCTGCGGGTCCCTGACCCGCCGAACACAGGGAGTCCCCGGCCCGTGGGGTGCCGGCTGACTGGCAGGGGGACCTGCCCCTTCCCCCAGCCCCTCGGCTCCCGTCCTGCCTGGGTGCTCACCTCATGTTCCCTCTGGGGAGAGGCCCGCCCTGGGGGTGCTGGGGGCGCTGGGGGGTGGGCGGGGAGCCCTCTCCCTGGCGGCAAGTGCCCGGCGGCAGCAGTTCTCGAACCCGGTGGCTTCTGCTTTGCGGCCTGGCTGGGGCGCCCGGGGCCCACCCTGCGGCCAGCACCACCACCCTTCCTCGCGCCCGGGAAGGGCGGCCCCTGGGCGGGGGGCGCGGGGGGCGCGGGGGGGCTTAGCTTCGGGCACCTTCTCCAGGGAGCCAGCCTCTGCCTTTCCTCCCCCTGGGGCCCTGCCATAGGGGTGACCCCGGCGTGTGCACACCTGCACACGTGCTCTTCACACAGGTGAGCACACACAGGCGCCTGGTGCGTACACCTGGGGCAGAACCCGTTGTTTAAAATATGTGGTTACCGGGGATCCCTGGGTGGCTCAGTGGTTTGGTGCCTGCCTTCAGCCCAGGGCCTGATCCTGAGGTCCCGGGATCGGGTCCCGCGTCGGGCTCCTGGCATGGAGCCTGTTTCTCCCTCTGCCTGTGTCTCTGCCTCTCTTTCTCTCTCTCTATCATGAATAAATAAATAAAATCTTTAAAAAATTTAAAAAAAAATGTCATCACCTCCCTGGGGGCGGAGGGTGTCTCCTGGGCGAGGTGGCCCTGCGTGTGGCCTCCTGACCCTCTGGCCGCCCGTCCCCCCCGCCCGCCGTGGGAGAGTCCATGGGGCAGGGCCCGCACTGGGGCTGGACCCCGGTCCCTCCGAGGCCTGACCGGCTCCCCAGCCTTCGGTGACCTTGAACTAGGCGCAGTGGTGCCCCTGGATTTTGAGTGTGGCCTTCCCCGCCACCCTGTGATGGATGCTCGGGCTCCTGACTCGCTCAGGCGGCCCCCGGGGCTCCCAGCCGCCCCCGCCCTCCGCGGCCTGCGGTGCCCTGTAGACGCGGCACCTGTGCCCACCCAGGGGAGGCTTCAGAAGAAAGGGAGGGAGGCAGGTGCGGTGGCCTGGGGACCTGCGCGTCCACCGCCTGCCCCTCGCGCAGGACCGGGCGTCAGCAGGACGCGGCCTGGCCTCCCCGCCCCGGCAGAGGAAGCGGCAGAGGAAGCCGGGGCAGGGCCGCGGCCCGAGCCAGTTCCCAGGCGGCCTGTGTGGGCCGCGGCCGCCGAGCCCTGGGGCCGGGCGCCTGGTGCCCCGAGTGGGGCGGGGGTCTCCCGAGGCCACCCCGGGTGGGACCGCCAGCCGGAGCACGTGGGAGCACCGCCCGAGCCGGGTACGGCGGGGGGGTGGGGGTCCTGGTTGGACGCGGTGCCCGGGGCGGCAGCTTGTCACGAGGGCCGGGCCCTGGCGGAGGAAGTGGCAGGACAGGAACGGGCAGGGCTGGTGCGGTGCTAGTCCCACCTCGGGGCCACTCACCTGTCCCGGCGTGGGGGTGAGGCGGTGGGGTCCCCGTGAGCCGGGCCAGCAGCGGGGGGGCGGGAGCCGGCCCCGGACTCTGCCCAGGCCTCCCCTGCAGTGGCCCAGGGCCGAGGACCCCGTCCTACATCCGAGGAGTCCTCGCAGGGGGCCCGGCCCGGGGAGGCCCCGCAGGGCTTCACCCCTGCTCCCGTCACTCTCTGATCCTTCGTGATTTGGCACAGGGGCCCCGGGGTTCCGATTGCGGCAGCCCTGCAGGCTGGTTCGGGCCCCGGCTGGGGGCACCGGGCGGGCTCACCTGCAGGCGCCGCGGTGACTCTGCAGCGGAGGCCGTACGCCTGGGGCCATGGAGCCGCGGAGGTGGCAGCAGGTGGGGGCTGTGCTGGGCGAGCCCCCGGGGAGACCCCCCCCGGGAAGGCAGGATTCGTCCCCATGGGAGGCAGTTCCCAGTGCGCCCAGCTGCTCTTGCTCAGACTCACGCGGCCTGCGCGGGTGGGCCTGCCCGAGGCGTCCTGGCTCCCACCGCTGGCCGTGCTCCCCGGTGACACGGCGCCGTGCGTTCCCCGGCCCCACGGTGGACGGCAGTCGCCTTCTGTCCCCCACGTCTCTGTGTCACGTGACGCAACCCACCCTGCAGAGGACTCCCCCCTTTACAGGGCGCGCTCCGGCGTTTACTGGCCTCTGGGCATGTGCAGCCGTCCCCGCCTTTGTCCCCCAGGACCAAGCCCACGAGCCTGCCGGTCCCCCTCCCTTCTCCCCCCGCACCACGCGTGCATGCACAGGGTCGCCTCACGAGGTCACGTCATAGCAGCAAATCGTGTGACACGGGGCCTTCCTCGTGTCCCCTGATTGGCTGGCTCGTGGGGCTTTGCTCCGAGAACGGCAGGAACAGCTCGGGCCCTGGGGCAGCGGCGGTGGCCGCTGTGGGCAGCCCCTCTTGGGGCCCGCGTTTGCCCTCCTGTGGTGGCCGTGCTGGGGCGCAGATGCCGTCCCCCCCGGCGTCGCCTGTGTGGCGGTCCCTTCCGTGATGCCCCTCTGGGCCTCCCCCCTGTCCGTTTGGGGTGGCACGTCTGTACCCTGGAACCCGGAGTCTCGGTCCCACGCGTGTGTCGTGGCTCGCATTTGCTCTCCCGGTGCCGTGTGGCCGCGGAGTGTGCTGGCGCCAGTGGCCCATCCTTCCCAACCCTGCGCTCGGTGACGCGGCGCTGGTGGCCGTCGGGCCCCAGTGGAGGCCGCGCCCCAGGAGCTGGCAAACGCCGCCCATCGAGACCTGCCCCTTTCCTTTTTCCTTTTTCCCACAAAGCTGGTTGTGGGGCGTTAGGGCCGCCTTGTTCGTCCTGGGGACGTGCCTGAGCCCTGCTGGTGGCAGGCTGGCACCCCCAAGCCGCAGCTCCTGGCCACCGCGGGGACGCCGGAGGAACGATCCTGCTCAAAGCCGCGTAGCCTGGGAGGGGGCTGTCCTGTCCCCTGGCGGGGCCTGCTCCGGGCCGGCGGGCCTGGGCTCCTTTCCCAGGTCCACGGGTGCACTCCTGCCCCTGGCGGAGGCTGCAGCTGGCCCGGTGGTGCCCCCGCTGCCCCCACCCCCCAGCCGGCCACCCCCCAATAGTGCCCTGCATGGCGTCCAGGCAGAAACATGGAGCCAAGGGTGGCGGGGCGTCCGAGCCTGGTGGCCCTGGGCCTCTGTCTACCAAGCTGCTGTCCCCTGCGTCCCCTGCCCCGGCCGTGCTGGAGACAGACTCCTCCGTCCGGCTCAGCTGCCCCGGGACCTGGTGCCCAGCGTGTGTCAGGGCAGGGTCCCCGGGTGAACAAACAGGCCTTTCTTCCCGAGGTGTCTCCCACAGGCCGGGGGGCGTGGGGCCGTGGGCGCGTGTGCCTCGGAGGGCCAGGTGGACCGGGCTGGGGGCCCGTGGGGGGGCCGTCCATGCAGGGGAGACCGTGTGGAAGGTAGAGGCAGCCCCCGTGCTCCCCGTTGTCACCCTCACCCCCCAGGCCCCCCACCCCGGGACCGGCCATGCGGGTGGGCCCCACGCTGTGTGGGAGGGCTGTGGGGTCGGCGGTGGCACCCTGGCCTGGGCCTTCTCACGTGTCACTGGACAGTGTGGAGATTGCGGAACTTCCTTCCGTCCCCGTGTTTGTGACAAGCTGGCCTGACGCGGGGCGGGGCCAGGGCGGCTGCTCAGCTGGCCCTGTGCTGGGGTCCCGGCCGGGCCCCCCCAGACCACCAGGCCTGCACCCCTGAGCGTCTGTCCGCACCGTGGAAACGTGCGCAGGTGTGTGCGAGTGGGAGCGTGAACACGTGTGAGTGTGAGTGCGTGTGTTCCCCTCCCCCAGGTCCCCTTGGTGCTGTCCTGCCCCTGGGGAGCCAGGGCCTGAGGGTGCCCCCGTGGGCTCCGTGTGGGGCCTCAGCGGTGACCCATGCGGACGGCAGGAAGGGAGCTGCCCCGCACGCCAGCTGCCAGGCCGCCCTTGGCGGGTCGGGGTCCGGGGTCCAGGAAGGGGTCCTCCCGGGTGAGCCCCTTGGCCCCAGCGCACCCTGCACACCCTGCAGGGGCAGCACCCCGGGGCCGCTGAGTGGTGTGGTCACCGGGGTGGGGGCGCGGCACGCTGGCACCCGGGTCTGGGACACGTGTGCTTCCCTGTGTCGGAGGAGGCCGTGCCTTGGCCTCTCAGCCCCACCCTCCGTCTTCGGGGTGCGCCCTCCCTGTCTCTGCTCCCCACACACCCCCTGCCCTCTCGGCGCCTCCCGTGCCCTCTGTCCTCATGCGGCGGGCGGTGCCCTCGACCGAGCTTCAGGGCTGAGAGGTTTGGAAGGTTCTGGAGTGGGGGCAGCGGGGCACAGCCACCCCAGCCGGACGCCCCGTGGCCCTCTCTCATCTGCTGGGGGGTGGAGGTCGGGTCTGGCTGCACCCCGGCCCAGAGCCCGGTTCTGAGCGGGGAGGGTGTGCCTCAGTTTCCCCACCTGGCTCCGGTCAGCTGAGCCTGGCGGCGGTCCGTGACGGTTCTGGGTGCAGTGCCAGCTGTGGGGCGGGGGTGTGTCCTGCGGGGGTGGCTTTGCCGTGGGAGGCTGGGGTCGGGGGTCCGGAGCCCGCGTGTTGGAGCCCATGCATGTGGGCAGGTGCGTTCCGGCTCACAGACGCCTTAGGGCCCCGCTCTCAGCCCCTGCTCTGCCCTCTCGTTCGTCAAGTGGCCTCTGAGGTTCGGGGGACATGGGGCAGCAGACGTCCCCTGCGGTCACCCTGGAGCCTGAGGCCCCAAGGCCCCGAGGCCGGGTGGCTGACCCGTGGAGTGAGCTCCCCGTGGTGTGAGCAGCCGGGGGCGGGGGGCTGGGGGCTCTGGGGGCCGGGCCGCCGCGCCAGTGCGCCCTGAACACTTTCTTAAATTGAGGTGAAACGCACAGAACAGGGTGACCTGTCAAAGTGAGCAACGCCCGGCGCTTAGTGGGTTGACATGTCATGCAACCACCCCGTCTAGTTCCGGAACATTCTTCTCACCCCGTAAAGACACAGTGGGCCACCTGCAGCCCCGTCCCACCCCTGGCCCCTGGCGCCACCCCCGTTCGCCGCAGACGGTCCACACTAGGGGGGAGGAAGGTGCATGGCGATGCCCAGAGGAGCCCCCACTTTCCCTCGGGGTCACTGGCCGGGGACGGGCTTCCCGCTCTCTGTGTCCTCGCCACACTCACTTCCCATTAAACGATTTGTGACCGTCTTGGCGGGTCAGAGGGCTCGCGTATGCTTCAGAGCAGCAGCCGGGCGGACAGCAGGCTGTGGCCCCGGGGGACGCTGGGGAAACAGAGGCACGGGGCTGCGGGGCTGGAGGGCTTGACTGCTGTGCCCTCGCTCTGCCCAAGTGGTTCCGGAGTGCTGTGTGTCGCAGGCCCCCAGCCATGTCCCCTCAGGCCGCAGGGACAGTGAGGGGAAGGGCCGGCCTGTGGGCAAGGGGGGTCCGCGTGGACGGCCCGGAGGAGGCGTTGGTGGGCGCTGCTTTTGGAGATGGCTCTGGTGCTGCGGAGGGAGGGCCTGGACGCCCCAGACCCCCGGAGTTGGCAGGGTCCTGGCTGTGCTGGTGGCCGTCCGGGCCTGGGTGGGGCTACCCGTGGGGAGAGGTGACGGGTGCAGGGGCAGCTGGCTGTGAGGTCCCGGGAGTGGATGGGTGGGCATGGGTCCAGGGAGCGGGTCCACCCGAGGGAAGGGCCCACCTGGGGGTGGCGAGGAGGGTCCAGTTGGGGACCGTGGTGGGGGGGCCAACGGGTCTGCCCCATGGCCGATGGGGTCTGCCCCATGGCCCAGGATGTGGCTTTGCCCGCTGCAGACACGGCCCGGCTGGGCCCGCTGAGCTCTGGCTTGCTGTGCCGTCTCCCCGCTTCCTTCTGGGTCCCCATCGCTTCCCCGGGGACACCTGGCTGCCCTCGGCAGGTGGCTCCCGGCGGGGGATGGATGGGTGACGCTGAGGCCCTGGGCTCCCGACGGCATCGAGCACGGGGACTGTGATGTGGCTTACGCACGTGTGACCGGAGGCGCTGCGTGCTCATCGGGGCCACGAGGCGCAGACGGCGGGAGCGGAGGCGCCGCTTTGCCGCCCGACAGGCGCCGTCCACGCGTTGAGGGCTTTCTTGGGGGTGGTTTGGTCTTTCTTCGTCCCTTGACGTCCCCGGGACCTGGATTCATGAGCGGTTGCGGTCCCGCCTCGGGTTCCACTTGGTGCAGGTGTAACTGAAATGAACTCTGCGGGTTTGGGTTTTCTTGGCATTTTATTTGGAGGGAGCGCGTGCGAGTGTGTGCGGGGGCGGGGGGGGCGAAGAGAGGGGGTCCCGGCCGACTCCACCGTGACATGACTGATGCCTGGCGCCCCGACGTGTCCTCGTGGCCTCGCGGCGTCTCCGTAGCGTGGGGCGAGCTTTCCTCGGGAACGCCGTCTTCGGTTCGCCGCGTAAGGCTTCCTTTGCAGATGTACTGATTTTTTCTTTTTTTAAGCCTTCCCTCTTTTGTGGACTGTTTGGGCTGTTTTTGTCCTAAAAACATCACCTCAACGAACGTCTCTTCTGTCTGCGGTGGTGACGCGCTCAGTCCTGGGTTCGCCTCGGTTCTGGCTTCCCGTGCCCTCCGGGTTAGGCTCGTGGTATAAATTCCCAGACGAGGGATCACTTGGCCAACGAGGGGGCCGGTCCCCCAGGGGGGCCGTGAGGACGGCTTTCCCGCTTTCCTGATGCTGCCGGGTGCAGGCCGGGGAGCCCGGCGGCAGGGCTGGAGCGCGGGCTGCGGCCGAGATCGCCCCCCGGGCCTGGAAGAGGACGTGGCCTTTTGGGTTGCGCTGTTTTTTTTTTTTTTTTTTTTAATTTTTTTATTTATTTATGATAGTCACAGAGAGAGAGAGGCACAGACATAGGCAGAGGGAGAAGCAGGCTCCATGCACCGGGAGCCCGACGTGGGACTCGATCCCGGGTCTCCAGGATCGCGCCCTGGGCCAAAGGCAGGCGCTAAACCGCTGCGCCACCCAGGGATCCCTAGGGTTGCGCTGTTTTGATTATGGACGAGGCCGAGTGTGGTTTTTTTTAGATTTTATTTATTTATTCATGAGAGACGCAGAGAGAGGCAGAGACACAGGCAGAGGGAGAAGCAGGCCCCATGCGGGGAGCCCGACGCGGGACTCGATCCCGGGACCTGGGGTCACGCCCTGAGCCAAAGGCAGACGCTCCACCACTGAGCCTCCCGGGCATCCCTGATTTGGGGCTTTTGTGGAACGTACGTGTTTATGGAGGCAAATCCATCGATATATTTGATTTCCTCCGGTTGCTTTTATTTATTTATTTATTTTTTAAGATTTTATTTATTTATTTGAGAGTGACGCAAGCAGTGGAAGCAGAGGGAGGGGGGAAGCAGACCCCCCTCGGAGCAGAGAGCCCGCCGCGGGGCTCGAACCCAGGGCCCCGGGGCCCGGTCCTCCACTTGTTGCCTCAGCGTTGTGCTCCGCGCGGAAACCTGGTGACGTGGCTCCCTGGCTCCCGCCGCCGGCCTGGCCCTGGGCCTTTCCTTCTGCGCCTGGCCGCCCGCGTCTTCCCGCGGCACCGTGTGCGCTTCGTGGCGGCCACGTCCTCGCGTGGGGTCCGCTCCGGCCCACGCCCTTCCCGGCTCTGTTTCGCTCCCTGGCCCTGTGTGGAGCGTCATCCCCCACAGGGTCATAGGACCGGGACAGGGGCTTGGAGAGGGCCTGGGGGCCACCCGGACGTGTGACAGCCAGCCCCGCCCCCTCCCGATGCAGACGCGGTCACGTCTCCCTCTGGGGGGGGCCGGCGCCGGTTCTGCTCTGCGCTGGGCCCCCCGCTTCCCGCGCCCAGCTCCCAGCTCCCTTCGCAGCCCGCAAGGGGCCCTGAGCACACGGGGGAGGGTGACTGGGCGGGACGGCTCCTCGGCGCGGGGTCCCGGGGGCAGCGCTGGGGGTGCGGCCCCGGGTGCGTGGCCACCGTGCCTGCTGCCCCCCTCAAGGGCCAGCGGCCAGAAGACCTGCCCAGTGGGGGGGGGGGAGCGGGGACGCAGGGGCCCCCGCGGGTGACCCCCAGGGCGCTGGTTGCTCCCCGGGTGCGGGGCCGGGGCCTGTGGAGGCGCTGGGAGGTCTCTGCCTTGGGCCCCCTGGGCTCGGGTCGTGGCTGTCCCTGCCGCCCTTGCCCCCCAGTCCCCTGGCCCTGTGGGCGAGGGTGGGGCCCAGGGACCCGGCAGGTGCCCGGTGCTTGCCCTCGGGCTCCCGCGGCCTCCAGGCAGCCCCCCAGACAGCCCGTCAGCCCGCAGCCCGGGGTGCCCGTGTGGGCGCAGGAGGGCACCTGTGCTGCCTCAGGCTCCTCGCTCTCGCCGGGACGCCGTTCCCTCCTGTGCGGGGGAGCAGGCCCGGGGTCACCTCGGGGGCCGGTTGGGACCCCTGAGGCCTTGCCGAGACCAGGGGTGACTCGCACGGACGTGCCTGGTGTGGCCGGCTGCTGCGTCGGGTGATGGGGTCTCAAGGGGTCAGCCACGGGTGGCAGGGGGGTCGGCGTGACAGGTCGGGGGCAGGCCACGGGGGCCGCGGGGGCGATCCTCTGTGTCCGGGGAGTGGTGCTGTCCCGGCACCCCCGTCCCCACACCTGGTGACGCTCAGGGCCGAGGCACCGGGTGGGGCGGGCGCCGCCCTGAGGGTCCCTGCTGCTCCCGGGACAAGCAGCATCAGGGGGCCTTGGGGACGCCAGGCCGGGTGCAGGAGGCCCGCGGCCCACCCTCCCGGGCCCTGGGGTCCCCCGCCCCCCGCCTCGGCTCCAACCCCGCCGCAGAGCCTGGCGGGTGCCTCGCTCCGGGCGCCCCTGGGATCCTCACGGCTCGGGCGGGGTGACTGGCCCTGGGGTGGCGCCGGGAGGGCAGGCGGGTGACCGGGTCTCACGATCGCCCGCCGCTCCGCGTCCTCGGACTGAGGCCAGAGCGGCGCCCCGTGGCCGTTCCGGGAACTGCGGGTCCGAGCGGCAGAGGCCGCGTGTGCACCTGCGGAGCCGGGTCGGTGCCTGTGGGTGGCAGGTGCGGCGGGCCTGGGGGCGGGGTGGGGAGGCAGGGGGCCGAGGGCCGGAGGCCGGGGCGGCAGGGGTGTGGGGCCGGGCGAGCTGCCCCTGTAACCCCCTCTCCCTCGGCAGACGGCGCCCCCCTCAGCGAGCTCTCCTGGTCGTCCTCCCTGGCTGTGGTGGCCGTGTCCTTCTCTGGGCTCTTCACTGTCATCGCCCTCATGCTGGCCTGTCTGTGTTGTAAGAAGGGCGGCATCGGGTTCAAGGTGAGGGCTGGGGGGGTCCGAGGCGGGTGGACGGGATCCCGAGGGCCGGGCCCTCTTGTGCCCACGCAGCGCTGGTTTCCCTCCTTCCTGGGGTCACCTGCAGGCCACGCAGACCTGGGACCCCACAGCCTCCCTGGGGGCCGCCGACGGGAGGGGCCTACAGGCTTTTGGGGACCCCTGCCCACTACCTCCCATACTTTGGGTGCCCCGTGTGGGCCCGGCCCCGTGCTGTGGGATCCCGGCTCAGGGCCCGGCCTCAGCGCCGTGCGCAGGTTGGGCGCCCTGGGACAGTGAGGAGGGGCCTCGCGGGCGGCCGTGGGGGTCCTGAGCACCGTGGGAGGGGACTCGCTTCCCCGGGGGCCCCTGACTTCCCGGGGAGAAGTGCCCCCGGCCCCTCAAGCCCTGATCGTGGGACCCAGCAATGAGAAACCACAGCCACCCGCACACGCTTCCCGCACACCAGGACCCCCCGGCCAGCTGGAATTGCCGTCCTTGGGGCCCCCAGGCCCCCACAGGGAGGGGCTGGGTGCCGGAGGTCGGGGCGACCGCGCAGCAGTAGCCAGCGCTGCTGTTCACGGAGCGTCAGCCAGACGCACGGCCCTGGCCTCTCGAAGGCCGCCCCCAGGGCCGCTTCCAGGGAGCCTGGGCCGGAGTCAGCGCCGAGGCCCCCGGGATGTGGCCAGGGGCTCCCCGGGGAGCTGTTCGGGGAGGGAGGACCAGGCGGAGGAGCTGGCGGCCCAGAACCGCCCAGATCCCCGACCCGAGGCTCCTACCCCGGCCGCCTGGGCTGGAGGCAGTTCCCGGGCCTGGCGGCTTTAGGAGGGGACCGGCCATGCACGTCCCCGCTAAGCGGCCCGCACCACAGCCGCGACACCCCCGTTTAGAGAGACGGCACCCCTGCCACGTAGGCCGTGCTGTGTCCTCCACGAGGACGAGGAGGTGCCTTTCACCCAGCCGCCCTCCCGGGTCCCCCAGTGCCCCTGTGGCCGGGCTGTGCCCTGGCAGCTGCAGGGTCCGTGCCCCTGCCCGCGCTCCCTTGGCCGGTCCTGGGGAGGCCGTCTTCCTGCCCTGTGTCACCTTGCAGCGCCCCAGGCAGGATCCTGGAGCCGTGAGGCCCTGGGGGTGGGAGTGGGGGCCCGTAGAGGTCAGCCCCTCCCCAGGGCACGGCGGGAACAAGGCCCCAAACAAAGGCCAGCCTCGGCCCCTCCCACCCGTGCCCTCCTCACTTCCTGGGGAACATGGTGCCCAGAACATTCCGGCCCCAGTGCGCCTCGGTGGGCGGGCCTGCCTGCACGGGGACTCCTGCCTGGTCTCTGGGGGCCCGGGGCTGGGCACCCCCGTGGAGCTTGCTGGGAGCAGGGGCCGGGAGGCGATGCTCACGCTGTCCTATGTGATCGCCTGCTCTGCTGGCACCATCCGGCGGGCTGCCAGGCGGCACCGTCAGGTATGGGCGGGGGGCTGGGGCCAGGCGTGCTGGGGGGTGGATGGGGCTGTAGTGGGTACCCCAGGGCCCCCAGGGAGGGCTCACGGGCCCTGGGAAGGGGAGGCATCGCAGGGGATGCTTCCTGCTGTCCCCAGGCTCTGTCCTCTCTGGGTCGGTACCAGGACTGGGGTTGCCTGCAGTGGGCTTCGGGGACGAAGGAGGGTCCCCGGGGGCACGAAGGGCCAAAGGAAGAACCTAGGCCCCCTGGCTCCCGGTCCAGCCACCTGCCCACATAGGGGCTGTGCTCTGGGCCTCAGTCTACCCACCTGGGCAGTGGGCTTGTGGGCTCCGGGGGTGGGAGCTGCTCTTGTTTCTGTAGGAGGGGATTCCTGAGCCTCTGGCTCTGCTCTGGAGTGCGCTCTGGACCCGGGGGAGGGGCTTCCCCACCGACAGGGACAGGTGCGGCAGCTGCATTTCCAAATAGCAGGCTGGCCAGGTAGGGCCCCCCGCCCCCTGCCCTGGCTGCCACGGCCGGGCCAGGCTCTTCAGGAGCCCCCGGAGCAGAGGAAGGCCCTCCTGGGTCGAGGTCCAGGGCGGCCCGCAGGCAGGTGGCTGCGGAAGGTGGCAGGGAGCCTGGCCTAGGCCTGCAGCCTGGGGGGTGGGCTCCCTGTTCCGGGCCCTCAGGAATGCAGCTTGTGGAAGGGGCAGGGTGGGCGGGCTGATGGGGCCCCTGTCCCCGCTCCCCAGCCCTGACCTCGAGGTTGGGATCACAGGCTGCTGGGGGGAGTGGGGGCGCGAAGAGGGTTGGGGGGCTGACCGACCGGATGGGCAGGGGCAGCCGGCCTGGGGCTCCGGGCACCCATGCTTGAGGCCCCCTCCAGGCCTCTGGGAGGAGAATCACCCTCCCCTCTGACCAACACAAAACAAAGCTGTCTGGTCCCCCGGTGCCCGGGCAGCTGGGGGGAGTGGGGGTGTTCCCTGCCCGAGGACTGGGAAGGTGGGGGGCGCTGGCAGGTGCCACCTTGGTCAGGTGCTGCCCAGCACCTTGGGCAGGTGCTGACCACCTTGGTCAGGCCCCCAGCCCGCTCCACCTCCGGCTCCAGAAGGAGCGGAGAGCTCGGTCCTTGCCGAGCCTGGCCTGCACCCCTTGCCCCTGCCCTGCCCCCCGTCCCCGGAGCCCCGGAGTCACTGCCAGCGGGCGCCCACCTACCGCCGCAGGAGTTTGAGAATGCCGAGGGGGAGGAGTACGCCGCGGGCTTCTCGGCACAGGGGTCCCCTGCGACAGGGGCTCAGAACGGGCCAGACGTGTACGTCCTGCCACTCACCGAGGTCTCCCTGCCCATGGCCAAGCAGCCGGGGCGCTCAGGTGAGTGGACCCCCCCGGAGAGGCCGGGTGGTGCACACCCGTGTGACTCCGGGGTCCGGCCTGGCCTCTGGGCTCAGGAGGGGAGAGGCGGGAGAGGGCTGGTAGGTGCCCCCTTCTGGTGGGACCTGGGGCACCGCGGACAGGCTTGGGTCGGCCTCCTGCCCGCCCCCCGGGGGCTGCTGTGCAGAGGGGCAGCTCCGGCTGCAGGGGCGAGGAAGCTGTGGGCCTGGTCCTGCGATGGGCTACCCGTGTGCTGGGAGGAGGGGCTCCCCCGCTGTCCCTGGATGGCTGCCCCCACACGACCCCCTGAGGCCAGCATGGCCCCGCAGGGACATGGGCCCCATTGTGCCCAGTGGGCAGGGCCCACCTACTCAGGGAGGAGGGGCTCGTCGGGGCCCCTCCGTGGGCGGGCTCGTGAATGGGCCTTTCACTCAGGCCTTGGGGTGGGGGCAGGAGCAGCAGGGCCTCTTCCATGGCCCCCTTGCCCTGTGTCCCGTTTGTTCCCCGTCCTGGGGTCCCCCCCAGGGCGAGCGTCCACAGGACAGATGTGGGTCCAGGCTGGAGAGGTTAGAGGTCAACATCCAAGCTGGGCTTCGAACCTGTCTGCCTGAGGCTGGTGCTGTGGGCACCCCTGGTCGTGTCTGGGTCCGTAGGGGGAGGTCCCGCGCTGACCCCCACCTCCGAGGCAGCTTGACCTCAGTCCCTGTGGGCTCCGAGGCAGGGCCGTGCCCGCCGCCCTCCCCTCCTCCAGGGGCACGAGGAAAGGGTGTCGGGCCCTGCAGGGTGATGAGCAGGCCCATCCCTGCTCTGTTCCAGGCCTTGGCAGGCCCATGACCACGAGGCTGCCCACTGTGAAGCCCAAACTTCTTCAAGGGCTGGGGACCCCCAAGGTGCTGAGTCCTCGGAGCAGCCCTGCGGGCCCCCAGCTACCAGCCCTAGGACCCGGGGTTCCATGGGCGTCACCGCCCACCCTCCAGCCCGCATCTCCTGGAGGAGAGGTCACCGGTTAGGCAGGAGCCAGGGCTGGGGCTCAGAGGCATGTGCCCCCACACAAACTGCAGAGGGTAGGCCCCCTGCTGTAGGACACTCCCCTGGCCTTCCTGGATGGCCCCGGGGCTCCCTGAGCTGTGCTGGCCTGGACACTGCGGCTGGTGGGGAGCCAAGGGTCACCTACCCCCAGCCCGGGCCTGTCACGTGCACACAGTGTCTGGGACCTCGAAGAATCTTTGAGACGTGGCTTCTCCCACCCCTTGGGGGGCTGTCCCTGAGGGTGGGAGCAGGGACCAGAGAGAGCGATTGCTTGCTTTCTCTATTTCCATAGCCCATGTCTCAGATCTGCAGGGTACCCCGTGTCTGGGGAGGTGATGTCGGGGGGCAGCCCCCCCCCCGGAGGTGAAGGCTGAAAACCCGAGTAGCAGGTGCCACCTGTTGAGACTGTAGATAGAGGAAGACAGAGCAGGGGGAGGAACCCCGAGGCTCGAGCCCCAGTGGGACCCTCCCCACCCTAAATTCTGCTTAGCGTCAAGGTCTGTGTTCCCTGGGAGCCGCCCCCCATCCCTGGGGCTCTCCTGGCATCCTGGCCCAGCCCTGTCCCCTGGGCCCTCAGGGCGGTTGGCGTGGGAGCAGAATTCGGGGAATCCCTCGGGGGACAGGGTGTGAGTGGGCTCGGCAGCCGTGGCCCGTCCTCCGGGGCCCCCGCTGACCCTTCCTCGCTGCTGACCTCACCCACTGAGGCTGCAGGAGAATGGGCCCAGTGTGTTCCGTGCACGGCTGTGCCAAGCAGCCCCCAACAAAGGAGCCTTTGGTGTGCCTGGTGCTGGAATGCCAGCCTGCGGCAGGGGTGAGGGGACGGGCGGCTCCAGGGCCCTCCTCCCCATGGGCTTGGCCCCGGCCATCCCGCCTGCCTGGCATTGCCCGCGCGCTGGTCTTGGCTCCAGGCCCTGCTGTCTTTGCGGCTTGTCCCTGTAGTTTGGGGACCAGCCTTCCCAGACCCACCCAGAAAGATGCCCGGATGCAGCTCGCAGGTCCACAGCTCTCCTGGGCAGCAGGCATCCTGCTCCTGATGGCAGCCCCCCAGCTGTGGCCCCGGCGCTGGGGGGCTGAGGGCAGGTGCTGAGTGGGCAGCCCTGGGAAGGGCAGATGGGGGCGCTGACAGCCCGAGCCGGGGTTCCTGAGCCCCCTGCCCTGTTACAGTGCAGCTGCTCAAGTCCACGGACCTAGGCCGCCACAGCCTCCTGTACCTGGAGGAGGTTGGCCACGGCTGGTTCGGGAAGGTGAGTTGCTGACCCCGGGGGCGGGCGGGCGCTGACGCCGGGGGGCCGGTCTCCTGCCCGGCAGGCACAGGGGCAGGATGGAGACCTGCTTCCCCTGGGAGCCGCCCCACCCTGGGGTCCCCTCCCGGGGGCGTCCCTTCCGGGCAAGTGCTGGTGTCAGATGCTGGGAGGCGCCCTGGGAGCGCCGGGTTGGGGCGGCGCGGGGTCTTGGTCCTGGCTGCTCCCCGATCCCCAGCCTGGGGATCCCTGCTTCCTCCCCGCGGACCCCCAGAGAGAGCCGGGAACAGCCGGGGGCCTCGGGATGAGCACGAAAGGGAGGATGTTACAGCCGGGAGGGTTCCCCCAGGAGGGGCCCAGAGCCCCTTCTGCAGATGAGTAAAGCAAGGCTTCCAGGTCGGGGCTCGGGGGGAGCGAGGGAGGGCAGGGCCGCCGTGACGCCCGCCCCCGCAGGTGTTCCTCGGGGAGGTGAACTCGGGCATCAGCAGCACCCAGGTGGTGGTGAAGGAGCTGAAGGCGAGCGCCAGCGTGCAGGAGCAGATGCAGTTCCTGGAGGAGGCTCAGCCCTACAGGTGGGTGGCACCTGGGGCCGGGCTGTGGCGGGCGGGGGCTGCCGGGCACGGGGCCCTGTGAACAAAGGCAAGCTCTGTGCTGTCCCTGCTCCTCCCCTACCCCTGCAGAGCCAGCCCCCCTCCCCGCCCGCCCGCCCCCTCCTGGCCTGAGTTCGAGTCAGGGGGGCAGCCTGTTGGCTCCTGCAGGGCCCTGCAGCACAGCAACCTGCTCCAGTGCCTGGCCCAGTGCGCGGAGGTGACGCCCTACCTGCTGGTGATGGAGTTCTGCCCCATGGTGAGTGGCCGCTCCCGCCTCCAGCCCCTGCTCCCTGAGCGGGCCCGGGGCGCATGCCCACCACGTCCCGCGGCAGCCTGCGGGGGGGCGATCCCACGTCACCCGGGAGGGCGGCCGCTGCGTCTGGGCCCCCCGCCTGTCCCCCTCAGTTAGGATGCTTTCCTGCGAGGCCTCACCTCTGTGTCCTGGGCCTCACGTGGCCCGTGTTCCTCCCGGGGCGTGACCCTGGCTGCCCTCGCCCCCCGCGGCTCCAGGCGTGCTGCAGCCTCCCCCCGTCTGGTTTCTGGACTCCGGGCCGCAGCTGTGACCTCCGGCTTCCCCAGCGGCTGGGCCCTTGCTGGAGCCAGGCAGTGTCCGCAGGTCAGGGCTGTGCCCGCTGACGCTCGGGTCGTCTGCCCTGGGCCAGTAGTGAGGTGGCGAGCACATGGGCCCCAGGGTGGTACACAGGGCGTGCTCCTGTGGCCCCGGGCTCTGCGCCCTCCACCCGTGGGGTTGTCCTCCCGCGAGCAGGCCACCGGGGCAGACCTCGTGGCTGTGGGGTGGCTGCGCGGCCACCAGGCCCTGGTGGGGAGGGCGCCTGTGGGGCTGGCTGGGGTGCCCGCCCCGATCGGTGCGTGACGGTGCCGCCTCTCTTGGCAGGGGGACCTCAAGGGGTATCTGCGGAGCTGCCGGGTGGCAGAGTCCATGGCACCTGACCCCCTGACCTTGCAGCGCATGGCCTGTGAGGTGGCCTGTGGGGTCCTACACCTGCATCGCAACAACTACGTGCACAGGTGAGGGCGGGGCAGGGTGCCGGCTCTCTGGGCATCCCCGTGGGGCTCAGGGCGGCTCCTGCCCTCGCACCGAGGGGCCCTGGGTTCCCGCCTTGGGGTCGTGTGAGGCTCAGCTGGTCCATCTTTATTCAGCCTTTAGGGACCGTGGTGCTTTAATGAAGACCAGATAGATGGGGCGCGGGATGGGGACCTGCTTCTGCAGGACGTCAGGCTGGCCCAGGCGAGCACAGGCAGGGCCCAAGGCCCATCCACCGTCCCTGGGGTGGCCAGAGCCCCGCGGTGGCCCCACACTGGCCCTTGCTGGCCTCTGGATCCCTAGGCCCCGGGGGAGGGATGGCTCTGTCCTGCTTCCCACCCTGGCCCTGGAAGTCGGAAAGACGGACCAGGGTGCCCAGCCCAGGGGGACGTGCCGGAAGAAGTGGCGATGGACGAGCGGCCCACCGGCCCCGGACGCCGCACAGGCCGTCCTCCCCAACAATATCCTGGTGCTGAGTGATGACACATGCAACTCCAGCATCAGTGATTTTGTTGAAGAGGGCAGCTGCCAGCCTCCCGACCTGCCCGCCGGGCCCACCCAGCCCCAAGCACCCGCATGCCCCAAAGGCGCGGGCCCGTCTATGGCCCCCGGTGGATGTGCGCTGACCCCACCTTTGCCGTAGGGGCCCATGCCCCCCACACCCTGTGGCCCCCGAGCAGGTTGGGGGGAGGTCCGCAGCCCTGGGCCCGCTGTGCTCCAGGGGGGCACTCCTACCCCTACCCTGTCCTGGGCCAGGAGGGGCCCAGCCCCGTGTGAGCAGGGCCGGCCTGGATGCCCTGGGCTGCTCAGACCCCAGGGTGCCGGTTGCCTAGAGGGAGGGTGGAGCGGGCGGGAAGAAAGCCTGTGGTGTCCCCGGCTGGCTGGCTGGCCCCCCAGGGGTGGCTCAGCAGGCAGGGGGACGGAAGCCAGGACAACAGCAGGGGTCAGGAGGGAGGGGCTCCAGCAGGGCCATCCGGGCCCCCGTGCGTGCTCCCGCCCTCCCTGGGCCTCGTTTTCCTTGTCTGTGGTGTAGCGTGTGCGGCCCGTCCCCGTGGGCCCCCGGCGCGCCCAGTGCTGGGCCGGGGAGGGGGCTCGGGGCAGCTGGGGGTTCGGGCTGCCTCTCAGACGCCCCTTCCCACCTGCTCGCGAGCGACAAGGCCTCGGGGACACACGGCCCGCCCCACGGCCCCGCGGCCCCGCTGCCCCCCTGCCCCCCTGTCCCCCAGGGGCCCTGCCGCTGACCCGCACCCTCCCGCCCTCTAGCGACCTGGCCCTGAGGAACTGCCTGCTTGCGGCCGACCTGACGGTGAAGATCGGCGACTATGGCCTGTCCCACGGCAAATACAGAGTAAGAGCACGGGGCCGCGTGGGGGGCAGGGCCAGCTGCCCGGCGCCCCCGGGTAACGCCGCCCCTGCGCCGCAGGAGGACTACTTCGTGACCGCCGACCAGCTGTGGGTGCCGCTGCGCTGGATCGCACCCGAGCTGGTGGACGAGGTTCACTGCAACCTGCTGGTGGTGGACCAGACCAAGGCCAGCAACGTGTGGTGAGTGGGGGGCCGGCGGCGCGGGAGGACACGCCCAGGGGGACCCAGAGGCCGCCAGGCCCTGGTGTGTGGGTGCGTGTCCAGCCAGGACGCGGGGCCCGCCGGGCTCCAGGGGGCAGAGACGTGCGATGACCTGCTCATCTGCCCACCTCACCTCTCCGTGGCCCCAGGGGTGCTGGCGGGGCTGCCGGGCCACCTGTAGCCCACGGTCCTGCCCCTCCCAGATCCACGGACACCCACAGACCCCAGGCCCGAGCACACGTTCAGGTGGGGAGGCCGCTGGGACTGAGACGGGGCCTCAGTGTGGCCCCCCCTGTCTGCGAGCAGGCCGGGCTCTCCTGTCTGTAGTCTGGGGCCTCCCTCCTCCCCGAGCACCCGGCACCGGGCAGGGCACAGAGGGGCATGCAGACCTGGGACTGCAGCCGCTGGAGGCTCTGGCACGGTGATCCCGTCTTCCTTCCCCACCTCTCCTCTGCACCCTGCCCGCCTGCAGCTCCTGGGGCCTGTCTGGCCTCCCTCTGCTCCCAGTGAGTGCTCAGAACCTGGACCCATGGACCCCCCCTTCCTGAGCACCCCGGGGCGTTTCACTTAGTGCATCACCACTGCACCCCCGTCCCCTGCCGGCCCAACCTGACTGGGGTCCTCTGGGTGGCTCTGCTCCAGGCCACCCGACTTCTCTGTTCCTTATGCTCTGGGTCTCTGGGGTCAGCCTGGGCCCGGGAGCTGGAGGAAGGACCACGGAAGGAACCCAGGTGCCATTTCCCAGCCCTGCAGGCTGCGGCCGCCCCTGCCGCGCCCTGGGCCCACACGTGTTGTGGACCTAGACCCCCTCCCCTCCCCCGCCATCACCGGGCCCCTAGCACCGGGAGCCTCACCAGGTTGCTCCAACCCCTGGTGCGGTGTCCAGCCTTCACCGCGGCAGTGAACAGATCGACAAGTGAACGGACTTGGGTTTGGGGAAAGGCCCGCGTGGCTTTTATTTGCCTGGGTGACCTGGGCGCCGCCTTGGGCCTGGCCGGGTCACGCATCCTGCCAGTTTACCCAAGGACCATGCTACCCTTTGGGAGGGGCGTCCGTAGGATGCTGGCGGGATGACAGGAGCTGCCCTGTGGTGGCCGAGGCTCTGAGACCCCGGGCAGCCACGCCAGCCCCCTCTGACGGCCGTCATCTCCGCAGGTCCCTGGGCGTGACCATCTGGGAGCTCTTCGAGCTGGGCGCGCAGCCCTACCCGCACCACTCGGACCGGCAGGTGCTGGCTTACGCTGTCCGGGAGCAGCAGCTCAAGCTTCCCAAGCCCCAGCTGCAGCTGACTCTGTCTGACCGCTGGTGAGGACCCTGGGACGCCAGGCTGGGTGGAGCGCCCCCAGCCGGAGGGGCGAGACCGAGTCTGACAGCCTGGGTTTCCAGCTCACGCCGGCTCCCCCTCTGGCCAGCACTGACCTCTGGGCCCTGTCCTGTGCCCACGGCCCAAGTGGTCTCTTTACCCAAAACACAAACGCACCTGCGGCCAGGGTGGGGGCGAGCTAAGGGGAGAGCCCTGTGCCCACCGCTTTGGGAGAGTTGGGGTGTCCGGGAGTGAGCTGGAGGCTCTCTTCCCTGTCCTTGGGGGATTCTGGGTAGGAGGAGAGGCCCCAGACCTTGGTGCAGAGGGCTGCTCCGCTCGGCCCGGCGGGGACTGGGGTCCAGGCTGGCGGTGCCCCGGGGCGGCAGGCGACGGGCGCGCGGGCAGGGCCTGAGCCCTGGGCCTCCTTCCGTGCAGGTACGAGGTGATGCAGTTCTGTTGGCTGCAGCCTGAGCAGCGGCCCACGGCCGAGGAGGTGCACCTGCTGCTGTCGTACCTCTGCGCCAAGGGCGCCACTGAGGCGGAGGAGGAGTTTGAGCGGCGCTGGCGCTCCCTGCGGCCGGGTGGGGGTGGCGGGGGCCCCGGGCTGGCCGGCCTGGCTCTGGGGGGCGCGGGCGAGCTCGCGGCCGCCTCGTCCTTCCCGCTGCTGGAACAGTTCGCGGGCGACGGCTTCCACGCGGATGGGGATGATGTGCTGACCGTGACGGAGACCAGCCGCGGCCTCAACTTCGAGTACAAGTGGGAAGCGGGCCGCGGCGCCGAGGCCTTCCCCCCGCCCGGGGGTGCAGGGAGCCCCGGCCGCGCCGCGCGCCTGCAGGAGCTCTGTGCCCCTGACGGTGCGCCCCCCGGCGTGGTGCCCGTGCTCAGTGCGCACAGCCCCTCGGTGGGTAGCGAGTACTTCATCCGGCTGGAGGAACCCACACCCGCCGCCGGCCACGAGCCTGACTGCGCCGGCTGCACCCCCAGCCCCCACGCCGCGGACCTGCTCCCCGACACTGGTGACCAGGACAATGACTCGGAGGGCAGCACTGCCGCCTCGTTGGCCATGGAGCCGCTGTTGGGCCACGAGCCGCCCGCCGAGGGGTCCTGGGGCCGCTGTGACTACTACGGGCGGGAGAGCCATGCCCGAGACCCGCCCTGCCCGCTGGGCTCGCCGTCACCGGGGGCCCTCGGGTTGGCGCAGCCTGGGGAGGAGGACACCGACTGGGGCGCGGCTGCCTTCTGCCCACCCTTCTTGGAGGACCCACTGGGCACATCCCCCTCGGGGAGCTCTGGGGCTCAGCCGTCCCCGGGTGGGGAGGAGGTGGGGGGGGCCGAGGCATGCAGGGCCGCCCAGCTCAGGCACTGGAGTTCCAACGTGTCCGCCAATAACAACAGCGGCAGCCGAGCACCAGGCCCCTGGGCCCCGGGATGTGTGGGGGGCTGCATGGGCTGCTGCCCCGGCACAGAACACGCCCTACAGGCTGTCCCTGAGCTGGCACATCCCCTGGCCATGGAGGACGCCAGAGAGCCTCTCCTCGGGCCGCAGGGGGCCTCCTCTGGCCTGGAGCTAGGCCGCTGCCTTGGACCCCCTTATCTGTGTCCTGCTGGGGGCCTGGCGCCTGCCACCTGCCTGGTGACCTCGTCCTGGACACAGGGGGCCGTGGGCTGGGGTGACAGCCCCCAGACAGAGCCCAGGCTTGCTGAGGAGGCCGAGGGCTCCAGCAGAGCTCAGCGACCCCTTCCCTCCATCCCAGCCCCATCCCAAGAGGGAGCCCCGCTGCCCGCCGAGGAGGCCGGTGCCCTCGCCACCCTGCCTGCCTTGCCCCTGCCTGCTGGCAGCTGGGAGACTGCCCCTGAGGTAGCCCCGAGCCCAGAGAGCCGCACTGGTTCCCCTGGGCTGGAGGCGCCAGTCAGCGAGGATGAGCACACAACAGAGGCCACTTCCGGCGTCTTCACAGACTTGTCCAGCGATGGCCCGCCCGCGAGGAAGCCGGACGTGCCGCCGGCCTTCCGCTCCCTGCAGAAGCAGGTGGGGACCCCCAACTCCGTAGACTCCCTGGATATTCCATCTTCTGCCAGCGACGGCGGTGGCTGCGAGGTCTTCAGCCCGTCGGTCACCGGCACTCCCGGCGGGCAGCCCCGAGCCCTGGACAGTGGCTATGACACGGAGAACTATGAGTCCCCGGAGTTCGTGCTCAAGGAGGCACACGAGCCGTGTGAGCCCGAGACCTTTGGGGAGCTGGTCTCCGAGGGTGAGAGCCCGGGGCCCGAGACTCAGCTCCCCGCCTCCCTCGGCGGCCTTGGGGAGAAGAACCCCTACCGTGACTCAGCCTACTTTTCGGACCTCGACACAGATCCCGAGGCCACCTCCGGCCCCCCGGAGAAGGGAGGAGGTGCCCTGGCCTCCAGGCTACAGCTGGATCTGGAGAGCCCTGGGCTGCAGTCTGCACAGCCCTCGCCTGAGTCTGGGGTGCCCGGGGGGACACAGGGCCCTGGCCCCAGGGAGGTGCCGCCCCTGCGACTGCTGCCGCTGGAGGACGCGTGTCCGGAGCCGAGCACCTGCCCGGAGAGCCCCAGACTGGAGCCTCCCTGGGCTCCGGGGCTCAGCCCCGGGCGCCCCAAAGTTTTCCAGCTGACCCCAGTCCCGCTGAGCTCCGAGAGCCCCCGCCCTGACCTCCAGGAGGCCCAGCAGGGACGGACGGGGGGCCCCGGCGCCCCCAGGACCCCGCTCTGCTTGGCCTTGCCCGCACTGCCCGCGGCCGCGGAGGGCCGGCCGGAGGAGGAGGAGGAGGACAGCGAGGACAGCGACGAGTCCGACGAGGAGCTGCGCTGCTACAGCATCCAGGAGCCCAGCGAGGACAGCGAGGAGGAGGCGCCCCCGGTGCCCGTGGTGGTGGCCGAGAGCCAGGGCGCGCGCAAGCTGCGCAGTCTGCTCAAGATGCCCAGCCTGCTGTCCGAGGCCTTCTGCGAGGACCTGGAGCGCAAGAAGAAAGCCGTGTCCTTCTTCGACGACGTCACCGTCTACCTCTTCGACCAGGTGGGCGGGCGCCCCGGGGGCGGCGGGGCGGCGGGGGTGGGGGGAGCCGTGGGAGCGCCCGCTGCAGCCCCGTGCCGCTCTGACCCTGCAGGAGAGCCCCACTCGGGAGCTCGGGGAGCCCTTCCCGGGCACCAAGGAGTCGCCCCCCGCCTTCCCGGCGGGCGGCCCGCACGCCCCCGGCGCCCCCGGCGCCCCCGGCCGGCCTCCGCGGGCCGACTCCGCCCCCGACGGCTCCGCGGTGGAAGAGGGTGAGCTGGGGGCGGGGCGTGCCGGGCGGGGCGGGGCGTGCCGGGGGGCGGGGTCTGCTGGGCGAGGGGGCGGGGCGTGCTGGGCAGGGGCGGGGTCTGCCGGGAGTGGGCGGGGCGTGCCGGGCGGGGGCGGGGTCTTCCGGGCGGGGGGTGGGGTTTGTCGGGCGAGGGGCGGGGCGTACCGGGCAGGGTCCGCCGGGCGTGGCGTGGAGGGGGCGTGGCGTGCTAGGCGAGGGGCGGGGCGTGCAGGGAGGGGGCGGGGTCTGCTGGGCGAGGGGGCAGGGCGTGCCGGGTGGGGGCGTGGAGGGGTGGGGCCTGCCGGGAGTGGGCGGGGCGTGCCGGGTGGGGGCGGGGTCTTCCGGGCGGGGGCGGGGTCTGTCGGGAGAGGGGTGGGGCGTACCGGGCAGGGTCTGTCGGGTGAGGGGCGGGGTCTGCCGGGCGTGGCGTGGAGGGGGGCGGGGCATGTCGTGAGGGGCGGGGTCTGCCGGGCGTGGCGTGGAGGCGGGGCGGGGCATGTCGTGAGGGGCGGGGTCTGCCGGGCGTGGCGTGGAGGGGGGCGGGGCATGTCGTGAGGGGCGGGGTCTGCCGGGCGTGGCGTGGAGGCGGGGCGTGCCGGGTGAGGGGCGGGGTCTGTCGGGCGGGGTCTGCCGGGCGTGGTGTGGAGGGGGCGTGGCGTGCTAGGCGAGGGGCGGGGTGGCGGGGGCGGGGTCTGCCGGGGGCGGGGCGTGCCGGGCGGGGGCGGGGTCTGCCGGGGCGGGGCGTGCCGGGCGGGGGCGGGGTCTGCCGGGGGCGGGGCGTGCCGGGCGGGGGCGGGGTCTGCCGGGGCGGGGCGCGGCCGTGACGTGCCCGACGGCAGTGACGTGCGGGCCCTTGCAGGCGGCGGGCTGGCGCGGGGAGACGGCTTCCCGCGGGGCGCGGTCCCGGAGCCCGCCCCGCCCGCCGCCCCGCCCGCCGCGCCCCCCAAGCCGGCGGCGCCCGGCCCGTCGTCGCGCTTCACCGTGTCGCCCGCGCCCGCGTCCCGCTTCTCCATCACGCACGTCTCGGACTCGGACGCCGCGCCCGTGGGAGGTGAGGCTGCGGCGGGGCTGCGGGGGGCGCGGCGGGCGGGCGGCGGGGGCTGGGGCCGAGGCCGAGGTCCGCGCTCGTTATTTCGCGTGTCCGGGCCTCAGTTTCCCCGCCCGTAGGAGGGCGCAGGGCAGGGCTGAGCTCTGCTGGGCCTGAGGTCGGGTCCGGAGCCTGGTGACGCGGCGGGAGGAGACCCCGGGCGGCTCCCGCCGGGCCATGGGCAGCCCCGCTGCGGGGGAGGCGCCAGGCCGCAGCCCCGCGGTCACCTGGCCCGGGAGGGGTCGGAGGTCAGGCGGGCCCGGCGGGCGGCTCTGGGGACCGCGGTCTGCAGCGTCTGCAGATGCTCACGCGGCACCTCCTGTTGGCCAGGCCCGGTGGCAGGTGCTGGGGGCAGCTGTGAGGAGGCTTGAGCCCCTGCTGGTCCCGCTCCAGGCAGCGGCGAGGACGGTGGTCGGCGGCCGGCACCCAGCACCCGGCACCCGGCACCCGGCACCCAGCACCCGGCACCCAGCACCCAGCACCCGGCACCCGTGCGGCGCCCTGGAGGAGCGGGGCAGGACTACTCTGGACGCTCGGGCTGGTGGCGAGCGGCCGGGGGCGCCCAGAGCCTCAGGCCCGAGCAGCCCCTGCCCCCGGCAGCCCCGCCGCCCCGCCCTGCGTCACAAGGGGCTGCTTGGCTTCTGCGCCCGAGGACCTGCTCCCGCGGGGGCCTTGCATGCCCGCCCGCCCGCTCCTGCGGTGAAGCCTGGGCGCTGTGTCCCCGGGGAGGACGGGCGCAGGCCCGCTGGGACGGCGTCTCTGCCCCTTCGCCCCTCTGCCGGGCTCTGGGTCTGCCCAGCAGGAAGAGGCCCCCGGGCTGTCCCCCGCCACCTTACCTCAGTCTGTGGCTGTTCCCCTGGCGACTCCGCTACCCCGGGGCTCCCTCCCCACGTGGTCTGGGCCAGCTCCCGTCTGGGTGCAGGGTCTGAGTCATGGGGGGGGGCTGCCCGGCCACACCTGTTCTAGAGGTGCCTGCGGCTGGCCCCGCACCCAGCTCCCTGCGGGCACTGCCCCACCGGCCCTGCTGCGCCGGGAAGCGGGGGCTGCACCTCCACCGTGTCAGGGGCTCCCGCCTGCAGGAGCCGCAGGGAGGGGCGCAGGGAGGGGTGGAGCTGGGAGGGGCGTGGGGGGCAGGGCAGCACAGGGAATATTTTTGTAACTGCTGTTGTCTGAGCGAATGGATACGGGATGATTTTAAGTTATTGTTGCCAAAGAGATGTAAAGTTTATTGTTGCTTTGGGGGTGTGGGTGGGGGACTTGTTTTGGGTTTGTGTTTTTTGTTTTTTATTAGTTTGAGGCTTAGGATGCTGGTGCAATGATTTTCTTGTTCCTTTTACGTTTGTTTTTTAAAAGAAATCAAGCTAAGAAAAAAAGAAGGCTTCATGCTATGCGTGTGTTTTCTTTTGGGGTTTGCATCTAAAGCTCTGGGCAGGAGGGGGCCTGGGTGGTGCTGAGGAGGGCCATGGCAGGGTGGGGGGATGCGAGAGGGCGGCCCCCGCGTTCCCGGGTGGAGGTCTGCGCGGAGCAGGGGGGAGACCGGGCTGCAGCCGCCTCTTCCTGTCCTGCGAGGAGGGGGACCCACACACCTCCCCGATGGGCCTTCCCCTTGCCTCGCCAAAGTGCAGCAGCAGGGGCAGGACGACTTGGGGCTTCCGTGCATCTCTACCCCAAACATCTGCCCTGAGAGCCCGCCTGGCCCGTCCCCAGCTCCTGCGAGGCCAGAGGCAGAGGTGGCCCCACCTGCCCTACCTGCGGCCCCTTCTGCTTCTCTTCCTGGGCCGCAGACAGGCTGTCGCTTCAGGGCTGCAGAACCCAGCGTCAGGAGCCTGGCCCCAGTGGCCGCCGCTGCCACCGCTGGTCACCATGGGTGTATTTCAGCCACAGATAGCATGCAGGCAGCTGGGGGGGGGGGGGACTCCCCCAACAGTGACACCCACCATTCACTCCAGGGACATGGAGGAGAGCCAGGGGCCCCACAGCCAGTTCTGGAGGGGAGTCGGGCCTGGGTGGGGTGGGGCAGAGAGCCCCCCAGAGCTGCCAGCAGGGGTGGGGAGGCCCAGCAGAGCCCCATCGGGGGGCATCTCCCCCCTCCTCCACCAGCCTCCCGCCCCCTCAGGCCCACAGATGACAAGCAGGCACAGGTAGGGCAGCCTGTTTATTGACCAGACACTGGGGAGCCACGGTCGGGGCAGGGGCCGTGCTCCCCTTCCAGCTACAGGCCGACGTCCTTCCCTGCCCCGGGGGCCGTGGCCCGGGGACACCTCCGAAGCAACGGCCAGGGTCCAGCCCAGGCCAGGCTGCAGCGGGGCAGAGCCGGGCAGGTGAAGGCTTGCAGGGAGGGGAAGGTTCTTTCTCTGAGCGGGGAGCACGCAGACTGTTACAAAAGAGGGTCTGCGTGCGGGTGGGGAGCAGGGGCCCAGCGGGCAGCGGTGGGGGCCTGGCCGTCAGCTGAGGAGGGGTGCAGACCTGTCATTGGTCACGGTCGGCTTCAGCTGGACGCTGGCAAAGGGGTTCCTGAGAGAGGAGAGGAGAGGAGAGTGGTTTTAGTGTCGGGAGGGGCACCGTCGGGCACCGAGCCACCTGGGCTGCCCAGGCCCCAGGGTCCCCAGTGGGAGCCCGGAGCAGGGAGACTGTGGAGCCTGCTGGGGACAGCCAGGGACGGGCTCTGTGCACAGGGCCAGCTGACTGCCTGCGCCCCACGGCCAGGAGCCACTTCTTTCTCCAAAACCTGAGGCAGTCCTGCGGGGGCCTGCATCCAGGTTTGGGGAGCCACCGCCCCACGAGGCCAAGAGGACCCTCCACCTGCCCGTTTTTAGACACACCACGGACACACACAGCTCAGCAGCTCACACAAACCCGGCCCATGCATCCCGGGGTCCCGGAAGGTGGCTGGGGGCAGACACGGGGCCTCGGCCGCCCCACGCCAACAGGACACACACGGGGTGCACGCACACCGGCGGCCGTGGGACAGCAGGGCTGGACCAGGGCTCAGCCACCTGTCAGTCCAGGGAGCTGCGCCCTCCCCTGCGTGCCTGAGGCCACAACTGACGGACAGACGGACTCGCCAGACAAGAGGTTGAGATGGGACAAGATGAGCACAGCAGAGGCCGGCACGCAGCCTGGTCCTCGCAGAAGCCTCCCCTCGGAGTCCCCGAGGGGCTCGGGGGACCCTGCCTGGGCAGGGACAGCAGAGGACAGCGGGCTGGGCGTCGTCAGGCGGCCCCAGGGGTGACAGCACAGATGGTACGTGGGACACGGAGGGCTCGGCACGGACAGGACTGCACCCCCGGCGAAGCACTTGGCTCTCAGGCCATTACCTGGGGCAGGGGTCGCCTCTGGCACAGCTGGGCTGGCGTCCATGGCAGCTGGGGGGGCACGTGGGCTGGGGGCGCCTCCCTGTGTTTTCTAAGACACTGAGACAACTCGGACGGAATTTTTAAAGGATAAACTAGGGAGAGCGGCCGACTTATTGGCGCACGGCTTCCATGTCTGCGCGGGGACAGAAGGATCCTGCTTGGCCCCGTGGCCCGTGAGCGTCTTCTGATGTGGAGCGCGACGAGCCCGGCGTTCAAGGCCCTTCCTGCCCTGCGGGCTCCCCCAGGCGCGCCAGTCTCTCCTGGCCGACGTGTGCAGACCGGCCGCAGCTCAGATGCTCGGCAGGTAGCGGCCACCTCCGGCTCCCAAGGCCAGGTGTGCTGTGACAGTGACGTCTGCCCCAGGCCCTGCCACCGTGACTCGACTCTGGCTCCAGAAGGCGGCTCCGGGCCCTTGGCTGTCCCCAGCCTGGTCAAGGCAAGGGGTGTCTGGGGGCCGCACTAGGGCAGCTTTGTTCAGGTGGAGGTGGGGGGTCGAGCAGCTCCCGTGCGGGGCCAAGCGGCTGTGGGCGGCACACCCGACTCCTGCCCTGGTCCCGGGGCCGGGGACCCAGCCGCAGCAGCTGGGGCCGGAGGGGGGTGGCAGGGCCAGAGAGGCCCCCCCCCACAGAGGGTGCCTGGCCTCCGACCCCCCCTTTCTCATCTTCCCCAAAACAGCGCAGGGCACCGCGCCATCGACACCGCAGGTCCCGGGGGCCTCCTGCCTTCGGGGAAGATGGGGCTCAGCAGCTGCCCCTGGGTGGGCACCCGGGTGAGCCCGGCAGGTCAACCCCCTGCTGACGCAACAGGACAAAATCCCAACCCAGGGCACCCCCGCACAGTCCCCGGCCCCGCGGACATCCGTCACTGCCGGGGGAGCCGACGCGTGACCACAAACCACCAAGATACAAGGAGGCTCCAATCGCGCCGGCAAAGGGCGGCAGGGACCATCTGGATGGCAGGGTCTGCCCTAAGCAGGCCCCTCCTGTCCCCACGGGAGCACCCCGCTGGGCCCCCAACGGGGTGGTCTACACTCGGCAGGGCAGGCCCAGGGCCGCCGGCGCCACCAGCTCCCTGCCCAGCCGGGCCCCTCCCCAGGGGCCGATCCAGCACCGGTTAGCAGTCACGCTTCGGGGCGTCGCGGGGCACGGGGGTCCCGCCTGCAGACCCTACAGCTGAGGGGGGCCGAGCGCCACGGCCCAGCACCTCTCCACTTCAACCTCTCGCCGCGCACTCCGGGCGTTGCCTGTTCTGAGTCCGCTACGTGAGGGTGAGCGAGAAACGTGATTGGAGAAGAGCCGCGTCGTTTCGGGGTGCGGTTCCCAGCCTTCTGTGGTTCTGGAGCAGAGGGAGCCCAGATTTCCACTTCATCCTCAACTTTCTCCTCTGGGGCCTGACTGGTCCCTGTGCCTCCGGGACGCTGGCCCTCCCGGGATGGAGTCCACTGTGTCCCACCCCTCAGGGCCACACCCAGGGGACACCTTGGCAGAGCAGGCAGGGGTGCCTCAGACTCCCCGGGGGCCCTGACACCCACCCCGGGTGAGTCCTGGGCCAGGCCCAGTCTGTGGGGGATGCCCCGGCTCCCGCGGGGGGCTGCAGCCCTGTGCCTGGGGGGCGGGCTGGGGCAGAGGCTGGGCTCCCTCCAGAGCCCCAGGGCCGACGGGCAGCGGGGGTGGCAGGCGTAGGCCTCCTAAGGCCTCTTGGAAGAAGGAATCTAGAGGCAGGGAAGGCCTGATTTCCATCCGCCCCATCCCCAAACGTCAAGAGCATTTGTCTCCAGAATTCTCCAGAAGTTCCTCACGCTGCAGCTCAGATGTGGTGAGAGAAGAGAGTCCAGGACTGTTGAAGCGGTCACTGCCCGTGGGGAGGAGCACATCACGGCGGTGCTCCGTGGGGTAGAGGATGCGGGTGCCAGCTTCGTGGGCAGGCTTCTTGGCGACGGGGTGGGGCGGGCACAGACGGGCCCTGGCCCGGAGCACCGGGCTTCCCCTTGCTTGTCGTCGGGGCTTGTTTCCCCGGGGCCCAGCGGGAGGGGCCGGCACGGCCGGGCTGTGGGCAGCCAGTGAGGGCACCTGCACGCCGTGGCCGGAGGCCTGGTCTGCAAAGCCTGGTGCGGCCTCTACGCAGCCACGACAGGGCGCAGCCGCCGCCGTATCCACCTGCCTCGGCGGGCCTGAGGCACCCGGGTGGGCTCGAGCCTCGGGGCCGTCCCCGAGACCCACCCTGGTGTCCCCAGCCCCCGAGGGGCCGCAGTACTCACCAGCCAGGGAGCCGGCCAGGCCGGGCGCGGGCCCGAGCCCACAGGGGCCGGTCCGAGTGGACACCGAGCCAGGGGAGCCCAAAGCTGGCCTCACAGCCCATCACCAGGCCTCGCCCCGACTGCGGCCGAAGCACCCCGCAGAGACAGGAGAGGAACCCGGGCAGAGGGCCGGGGCCGGAGCACGCGCGGGGGTGCGGGAGGTGCCGGGGCGCAGGGGGAGCAGCCAGTCAGGCCCGCAAGCTTCCAGACGGAGGGCGGAAATCCCAGAGCCCGAGGAGCAATCCAAGGAGAAGCGAAAGCCCAGGCCGGAGCGGGGCAGCCCGGCAGCCCGAGCAGCGCGGAGCCCGGGGCGACTTACTAAGTCTAGTGAGGGGCGGCTCAGAATCTGGCCACTTCCACTTCGGCGCTGCAAGGAAACACAGGGCTCCGTTGGTGGCGGGCGCGGGGGCACGGCCGGGCAGCCCAGCCCCCAGGCACAGGACGCAGGCCGGTCCGCTGAGGCGCCCGGGCCCCGCGGTGGGCCTGGAAGGACGCGCCACACTCAGCTCAGTGCAAGAAATAAAACTTTTATTCAAACGACTGCAGTACAGGGCACAATTCAGATTAAAAAAAAAAAAAAGAAAGGAAACGAAAGTATTTTGAGCACTTTACATCTTCATACAAGTGTCGCAGTTTTGTGTCTACATTCATCCACTGAGCATGGAATCCCCTGGATTTGAGATCTTTTAGCAAAATGAGCACACACCACGGAAGGCTCTGTACATGGGTCCACGTTCTGGCTTTGTTTTTTCCTCAAATATAAAACGGGTCCGTCTGTGTCTTGAGCGGCTTCTCTCGCGGAGGGTTTTCTTAGATCACGTCAGAAAAAGCTCAGAAAAAGCGTCCACAGCTTCACGGGGCTCCCGGGGCCGCGGCCCGGCTCCCTCCCCAGACTCAGGGTGTGAAGAGGCAAAACCAGTAGCCACGGAGTCCGGCGTGTCTGCTTCTGAAGGCGCCGAGACACACGGACAGACGAGCGCGCTGGCGCAGGCCGGGCGGTGGGCCTGCTGCCCCCTCCCCAGGGCCGCCCGGGCTGTGCGCCTCTTTCCAGGACGCTCGGGGCGGCGGGGGGGGGGGGGGGGGTCTCTGCAGCTCTTTGGAAAGTCCGAGCGGCAGCGCTGGCCCCCCCGCCCCGCAGAGGGCCCACGCCCTGGGGCCGCCCACTCCGTGCTGCACGCCAGCGTCCGTGGGAAGCAGCGCTCAGGGGCCCGGCTGCGGGGCGGGGGCCGTGGCCTCCCTCACAGGAGCGGCCAGCTTCCTCAGGAGGCCCCCCGCTTGGCAAGACCCCTGGAGGGTGCGGCCCTCGGAGGGGCACCTGCGGGCCACGAGCCTCCCGACACAGATGCCAGCGTCCGCTGGGGGAGTCAGATGCAGGAGTAACAGTACGCACACCGGAGTCCATGCAGATCTGGTTTTGTTTTTCAGGAAAGAAAAGTCCTTTTCCTGTTTTGTTTTGTTTTTTTCAGTTTTCTTTTTTCTTTTCTTTTTTCTTTATTCTTTTTTTTTTTTTTTTAAGATTTTTCTTTTTCTTCAAACATTAGGCCTGGCTCGCGGTGAGCCTTCGACAAGGGACAGCGCGTCATGAACACGGCGGCCGCGGAGCAGAGGCAAGGACGCCCGCCCCCGCTGCCCCGCCAGCAGCTCCCGCCTGGCGGACACGCGGGGTGGGGGGCGTGTAAACACGGGGAGCAGAGATGGGGCAGCACCATGGACCCTGGGGGATCTCAGAGTCTGGGGTCACCAACCAAAAGGCAGGACAGGGCAAGTGAGGAAGAAAAAGAACCCGAGAACAAACCAACGAGCGCAGAGGAGGGAACTGATGGAGGCCAGACAGGTGGGGGGGCTCTTCCGAGCAGCGGCTGCCCGTGGTCAGCGTCCTCACACTGTGGACACCAGCGTGCCGCTGCCGCTGTGGAACAAAGCACAGGACGCTGCCGGGCCGCACGCCTCTCCTGCAGCAGCTCCGCCAGCAGCTCGGGGGCTGGTTCTGGGGACGGGAGCCCAGGACCAGGCGCCCCCCTGCTGCACCAGGAGAGAAGGGCAGGTGCGAGAGCAGCAGGACGAGGGGCTTCCTGGAAGGCGGGGCCCCTGGGGCCACGCTGGGCTCCCGCGGGGAGGACCCGCTCCCACCCGCCCGGCTCTCCGGACCCCCGGCAGTATCTGGGGCTTGGGCTGCTGCCTGAGACGCCCGCCACGCAGACACGTGTAGAGAACAGGCACCCGCCCGCCTGCCCGGACCCGGAGCGCGGCCTCCAGTCTCTGGCAGGCCCCACAGAGCAGGCCGTGGAGCGTCTGTGAGCGGGGCCGGCCCTGTCCACCCACCGCCCCCGACGCATGTGAACCCCTTACCTGCTCACAGCCCGTGCTCCGTAGTCATCTAGACCCTGGAGAGGAAAAGCACCATGGGTCAGGCTGGGGGTCGCGGGGGGAGGTGGGGTCTGCAGGACAGGGGGCGGCCAGGCAGCTGTGCCCTACTGCAGTCGAGGGCACGGGGGACCCCTCCACACGCCCAGCAGGGACAGCCCAGCTCCACACCCAGCCAGCGGCAGACTGTGCATCGAGCGAGCTCACGCTCACGGGCACACACCCGACGGGTCCTCTGGTGACCTCTCCACACACATCTCCCGGGTGAGCACCAAGGCAGCTGAGCTCAGGCTTGCATGGCACGTCTCGGGGCATGCAGGGGGGCCTCCCGAGGACACCAGCCTGGGCCAGTCCCTGGATGGGACACACCCCTGCACCCCAAGACACCAGCGGCAGCTTCCTGGCCTTGGGGGAGGTGCTGCCACCCCAGGAGGGAGAGCCCTGGCTGTGGGGCTGAGGGATGGGCTGTGGGTGCCACCTGGGGACACCCTCCTTGGTCACCTCAGCGCTAAAGCCAAAGCTGGACGCTGGACTCGGGAGTGGTGTGTGGTGGCCAGACCCACGCAGCTCAGCTGGCTGTGTCCTGGGCCCAGGCGGGGCTGGATGGCACTGGGGCGTCGCCTGGGGCCCGTGCTTCTCCCAGGCTGGATGAGCACCCCCTCCTGCTGCTGCCTGAGCACCAGCCCTAACCTCACCTTCTCTGGAAGCTTCCAGCCCAAGCCTCAGCTCCACCCCCAAGCCAAGTCCTTCTCACTGCGCTCGTGCTCCTCCCGGGAAGGGGCAGGCCGCTCAGATGGTGCTGCGCGGGGGCCCTCCCTGGACCTCACCCACCTCGGCCGCCGCTCTCCGCAGCCCTGGGAAGGCCTGATCTGTGGGCGTCACCGCTGCCCACATCTTAGAGAAACAACTTCTCACCCCTTGCAGGGGCTGGGAGCTCACCTTGGAGTCAAGGACTGGAACCCCCGCTCCTGACACCCCACGAGAGACCAACGTTCCAAAACCTTGGGCTCCTACAGCCCTAGGAACCTGCCCATCCACGCACACAGCCTGGCCTCACGTGGACTTCAGAACCTCCATCGTGTGCTCGAGGGCTCCACTGGGACCCAGGCCTTGACCTCCTGCCTCTGGCCACTTGGTCCTGGGTAACCTGGGCATGCGCACCAGGCCCTGGCTCCCAAGGCCCCAAGACACAGCAACAAAACAGTTCTGGCCGCCTCCCAGGCCTCCGGTGCAAGTGCTCGTGTCCACGCTCGGGCCTGGGAGCCCCATGGTCGGGGGGGGAGGGTTTTCTGAGGCCACTGGTGCCCCCACCAGAGGGGAGGCTGGGCAGAGGGGCTGCAGAGCTCACCTGGGAGAAGGCAGGCACAGCCACGCTGTAGGGCCTCTGCTTGAAGGTACCGGCCGTCTGGGCAGGGAACGCACGGGATGACGTGCCGTAGTCGGGGGGCGGGAGGGCCAGGTCCTCCTTGTCCAGGAGGTTCCCCGTGCTGCTGCTCTTTCCCTGCTGCAGGCTGTGGAGGTGGGAGTGCTCAGGGGCTGGCTCCACCCCTGCCCGGGACCCCGTGGGGCCCCCACCTTCCCCTTGGACCCTTGGAGAAGGCCTGGCGATGGGCTGCCCTGGAGGCCCGGGAGCAGCCTCACTGAGCCGTGAAACGGGGCCTGAAGGTGTGGCAGAGGGACTCCCACAGCCGCGCCCCCAGCCCTCCTGGCGCCGCTCAGCCCCTCGGGAGGCAACAGTGGGTGTGTGGTCCCCGGCTGGGGTGAAGCAAGGGAAGCCCCCACCCCACGGAGCACCCATGACCCCCCAGGCTCCCTGACTCCCGCCTCACAAAGTGCACTGCAGCCGAAACCCGGGGCCTCCGACGCACAGCATGCTGGGCCGAGAAGGCACCAGAGCCCAGCCGAGCCGTCTGGGCTGAGAGCAGGGGCGGCTCACAGAGCCGCACGCCCACGGTGCCCTGTTCCCGAGCAGCCTCTGCAGAGCCGAGGGCCGGCGCCCTGGTCAGCACGCTCACCTCATGTGCAATCTGTCGCCACCGTCGCCGTCCAGAACCCGGGTGTAGGAGAAGGGAAACCAGCCCCGCCTGCAAGAGAAGACAGGTGAGAGCGCGTCGGGGCCCAGGAGCCCCAGTTCCCCCGCCCGCTGCAACCGTCTGGAGGGAAGGCGATTCCACATTCCAGGGAGACCCCAGACCCCAGCCTGCGCCCTGGGCACACACCCGGCCCTGAGCCCCCGCCCCGGACGGGAGGCTGCGGATCCCCGGCAGGAGGGCAGGGCTCCTGCGTCTGCAGCAGCCAGGGCTGGTTTCCGGCCACACGGCCCCAGCATCAGAGCAGCTGTCTGGAAGGCGGCAGGTGCGCCCAGGAGCGAGGTGGCCTAGTGACCGCCCTGCCAGGATGGGGGCCGCTGGGGCTGGGGCAGCGCTCCGACCAGCCCCTCCCTGGCCAAGGTGGGGGCGTCTCCCATCTCGTCAGCGGCCACAACCGGAGGACAGTAGCGGGGGCACGGCCCCGCGGTCGAGTGAGAGCGAGAGGCTGGCAGGGCCTCTGTGTCACACGTGTTCAAGGAAACCGTGAAGACGCGGCTCCGGAGACATGACAGTGTGACCTCTGGAACCCCAGCACTCGGGCTGGTCAGAGGAGCCTCGGGGCAGCAGGAAGCCTTGGGGTGGACGGTGGGCCTCGGCCAACTGGGAAGCCACAGCCCTGACAGTGGGGGGGGTGCCCGACGGGCTGTGTGCACATGCGGGGCTCTGGGCCAAGTGGGTGACGCAAGCAGGGAGGGCGACGGGCTGCTGAGTGACCGTGAGGCCGGGGCTTGGACAGAAACCGTCACGTCTGTGCCGCAGGGACCGACTGAAAATGCTCGGCGGGAAACAGTCGGGGAAGGACCCCGAGCCGCCAGGACGTCTGAGGGCCTCGGGGCCGGGGGCCGCTGTCCCGAGCACAGCAGAGCGCAGGGCAGGCTGCCCGCCCCGACGCCCCGACGCCCCGACGGCCGGCTGGGAGGGTGCGGCCGGTGGACGCTTACATTTTGGTCTTCTCGCTCTCGCCGTAGTGCCAGCCGTCCCGGGCCTCAGGCACCAGCAGGGTGATGAGGTCTCCCTCCTTGAAGCTCAGCAGGGTGCTGTTGTCCCCGGCCGCGTGGGAGAAGATGGCTTTCACTCGCATGCGGCCGTTGCGCTCCAGGCCAGCCGCCATGGAGCTGGAGCGCGGCAGGGTCTTGTTCTCGGCTGCAGGAGGACAGGCAGGAGTGAGGGGCTGTGCCCGTCCTCCTGTCAGCTCGGCTGCCCCGGGGGCGGGGGCGGGGGCGGGGCTGGCGGGGGCCGTGCCTTTGGACGTCAGAGTCAGAGGCAGATGGGGCTGCAGACCTGCCGCAGCAGGTGCGGGGAGCTCCGGGCCTGGGTCTCGGCTCCCCCACCTGCTCATCATTGACCCTTAAGCTGGGGGACGCGTGGTGCCGCCCACGGGAGCTGGGGGGGACTGTTCCACCCTCCCCTGCAGCCCCGCGGTGTCCCCCCTGCAGCCCGCCACTCGCCAGAGGCCTAATGGGAGGCGGGGGGAGCCAGGCGACGCCTGAGGATCCAGGACAGAAATCTCAAAGGGGGTCAAGGCGCCACCCAAGAGCACGCACACACTCGGGGCCGGGGGCCTCCCTGACCTCCCCTGGGTGTGACACGACCACCCGGGGCTGGGGGCACGTCCAAGCCCTTACTGGCCGCGTAGCTGTTCTTCGGAGCCACGCTCTTGCGCACGGGGAGCGTGTTGGAGTAGGAGTCGCTCAGCTTGCTCTGTGACTGTGGAGGAGACGAGGTCTTGGGCTGGGCGGCCTTGCGGTCGGCCCAGGGGCTGTAGTCTTCGCCATCTGGGCCCGAGACGCCATTCATGACGGGCGTGCTCTCCTGGGCAGACAGCCGCTGTGGGGAAGAGGCGGGGGGTGGGGGGGGCGGCGGCGCGGGAGGGCCTGGTCAGGCGAGGCTGGCGTGGAGACCCCTCAGCCCAGCCACCCTGGTGCAGGGTGGGGGGGCATCTTTCCACACCCAGAAAGCTTGCCGGAAGCCGCAGACTCACCCCCACAAACGGGGCCAGCTCGGGGGGCACCGGCAGGGGCTTGGCCCCCGGGATGGGGTCTGAGATGACCAGGCTGGACTTGGAGGCCGACAGGGCGCTGGGGAGGACGGAGCCGTTGCTGCTGGCCATCTGCTGCATCAGCTGCACCGCGCGGTCTGGGATCTTGTTGGGGTCGGCGCAGGCCTGCTGCCATAGCGGCAGCTTCTGTGCCAGCAGCTCCTTGCCCTGCAGCAGAGGAAGCAGGGAAGGCAGGGGCAGGGTCAGGGCTGGCCGGGGAGGGGGCCGTACCTGTCAAGCCTGATGGCTGCTCTTCACCAGGTGGGGACACACAGCCAGAGTGGCCACCTGTGAGCCCTGCCCGCCGGCCCCCAGGAGGGCTGGGCTGTAGCAGTGAGCCAGGCAGTCATGAGGCCACCAGGACTCAGACGACACCAAGGTCCAAGCTGGGCAGGGGCCACCAAAGAAGGAAAAGGGGACGACGGCCCAGTAGCCATGCAGCTGACGCACCGTGGGCGACCTCGAGGCCCTGGGGATCCTGGCCACAGGCAGGCCAAGCTGCAGGGGGTGGAGGACGGTGGGACCCACCAGGCGGTACCTGGTAGATGCAGGATGCTAACTGTCCCTGCCCCCAACCCAGGAGCCCAGAGCCCAGCTGTCCCTCCGCGTGCACTGGGCCTGCGGACAGCTCGGCCGGCCTAACAGGATGAGGAAGCCAGGGGTCTGGTGGGGAGGCACCAGCCTGAGGTTCCCTGTAGCCCACCCGGGTCTGGTGCCTCCTGCGTGAGCCTGTCCAGGGCCTGGGGGGCTGTGCCCTTCCCTCTCCCGTCTGGCTGAAGTGGCACATGAGCTTCGTCCCACTGCGGAGCTGGAGCTCCCCTGGGTGACGTGCTCCCCAGCTCAGGGCCTCCCCAAGGGCGGTCTGGCCCTCGTGGCCTCTCCCCACTTCTGACCTGGGTCTGGGCAGGGAGGGGGCGTCTGTGTGGGAAAGCAGGGAGAGGCGAGGAGGAGGCCCTCTGAGTGGTTCAGACCAGGGCCCAGCAAGCCATGGCCTGAGGGCTGCCCCCGTTCTGTAACGCACCCCGTCTGTCCCTAGTCGGGCTGCTTCTGCGCTACAGCAAAACCCAGTGTTACCTGCACCGAGGCTGAGATAACTGGTTGACAAGTCTGGGTGGTGGTGACAAGAGGCCTACAGGGACGCGGCACCCAAAGGAGGCAAGCCCAGGTCTGGGTGTGACCCTCGAAAGGGCTCCCCGGTGGGGGCGGCGGCCCAGCCCAGGGCTCCTACCTGGTGACGAAGCCCGTCCGTCCGTGGGGCTGGGACGCACCTGCCAGGGAGACACCTGGGGGCCCTCGGGCCTCTCTCACCCAGCTCGGGAGGGCTGCGTCCAGCCCCTGGGGGTGGGGGGGAGCACCAGGGCCTTGGCGACAACCCTGCCTCCGTGCGCCTGCAGCACTGGGGAGCCCTGACCTGCCGCGGGGCCTGGTGCCACCAGAGGGCGCGGGTGCCCACAGCGAGCCGGCGTGTGTGGGCGGGGCCGCCTCTGCAGCTCCCAGCACCCAGCTGCAGGCACCGCACAGAGCTCCTGGCAAGGCTGGCACGGTGCCCCAGGGAGCCCTCCCAGCCCCCCAGGGGATGCACGTCCTTGCACTGTCCTCACCCTGCACCTGTGGCCAGGCCCTCGGGAAGGCCAGGAGGCAGAGCCTCTGCGCAGGGAGGGAGGCTCCCCTTCCCAGCCCAGGCTGGGGGAGCAGAGGGCGAGTCTCAGGTCAAGCACACGTGCGTGAATGTGCATTCACCCTGCCGATCCGCAGGCCCCTTCGTGGAGAAAGGACGGGAATGTGGCTGCCTAGGCAGGCCCTCTGAGCTCCTGGAAGGTTCCGGAGTGCTCCCTCCCTGGCTCCCGACTACAGACTATGCACAGAGGCCTGTTCCTGCAGGGGAGCCAGCCCCAGGAGCGACATCACCCCTACAAGGGGTTTCCCTGGCACCCAAGCCGTCCCCAAGGAACCAGTCTCCAGCCACTGTCCTCAAAACAACAGCCGGCAGCTTCTAACCAAAGCCTCAAAGGCCCCCGCGGCGTCTGGCTGGTGACTCTGCTATTCACACGCCGTCCCCCGGGACGACCCCAAACGCTTGGTATTACTTTGATCCCGCTCCACGGGGAGCGGCCCGCGCGAGCACCCCCACCTTGGAGTGGTAGGCGGCCGAGTTCTTGGCCACGGCGCACTGCTTCTCCACCAGGAAGCAGAACCTCCTCCTCTCCTCGGTCAGGGCCGTCTTGTAGCCGTCCGACACGTAGTTCTCCAGCTCGCCCTGCTTGTTGCTGATGGCGTCGATGTACTGGGGGCGGGAGAGAGCGGGCGACACGCGTGAGCGGACCGGACTCGGGGGCCACGCCCAGCTCTGGGCGCCCCAGGCCCCCCGCCCCCGCAGCCATGCCCACGCCCGCGCGGACCCTGCTGGCAGATTGCCGGTGAGGCCCTGGAGGCATCGTGGCGCCTCCCGCGGTGCCGATCCAAGCGTCTGAAGCCGCCCTGACGGGCCGGGAAAGCTCACCCGGCACGACGTGTGTGAGAATGACTAATTCACACCCAAATCCTGCGGGGGCGGCCAGAGAACACAGGAGACACTGCTTGAGGCCGGGGCACGCTGGAACAGTCGGATTTGCAGGCTGGAAACTTTGGGTAACAAAGCACCCTCAAGACGTAGGCAGCCGTCGTGGGGGGTGGGGGCACCCAGACGCACCGCTCGGGGGCCGCCGCGCCCTGCCCGTGTGTGTGCGTGTGATAGGGCCCGCGGGGTCCCGGCGCCTCTCCCCTGCACCCTCCGCCCCGGGTTGCTGCTCTGTGCGGCCCTGGGCTCTCCCGTGCCCCGGGCAGGCCCTGCCTAGAGGGCGCCTCCCCCACGGCTCTGACTCAGCCTGGGGGGCGGTGCTGAGCCCAGGTGGGCGCCGGGAGGAGGTGCACAGAACGGGATGTTCCTGCCGCCTCCCTTCCCTTCCCGGCAGCGCTCTGCCGGAGGGGCGAGCACCCGCCTGTGGGTGTGGCTTGTCCCCCGCGGCCACCGTGCAAGCTGGGTGCAGGCTGGGTGCAGGCTGGGTGCAGGCTGGGCCAGCGGGAAGCAGCCATACTACCCCACTCCCTGTGAAGCCTGCCCCCAAGACCCGGGCCCCCCACCCCTGGGGACCACACGCCTCCCCATGCAGAGCTCCACTGCCCCCTTGGGGAGGGCGGTTACCAGGACACCCCATCAGACACCCCATCGCCCGCCCACCGTCCGCAGCCCCAAGCAACAGGCCCTCCCCCCGTGCCTGAGGGGACACAGGACGGCTCTTGGGGACCAAACCCCCCTTCCCCTGTGGCCACACACACCCCTTCCCTCCTCTCCCCACCCCACCCCCCCATTCCCTGAGCTGCCTGAGGACTTTTCTCCTGGTTATGAAACATGCGCCTACCAGCACCTCCCCTGCACCGTGGCTCTTCCCCAGGCGGGGGAGCAGGCCTGGTGCTTGGCGGTGCCCCGGGAGATGCTGGGGGGGGGGGTGCTGCTGGGCACGGCTGCACTTCACGGGGGCCTTCCCAGGGGAGGACGGGACAGCCCGGATGGACGCACACCCCCAGGGCCCCGTCCTCAGCGCTGGCACAATGCTCCGCGGCTGCTGCGCCCTCCCCATCCGGGCCGTCAGGGACACCACCGTCACCCTACAGGCCTCAACCACCCACAGTAAGGGCACCTTTGACACCACTCACTGGCTCAGCCCAGTGCCCACGAGCCCCTTCAGGGGGCGGCCTCAGGATGAGGGTTTAACCCCCAGGGAGGCCCCCAACCCACCCTCTCCTGGTGCCACCACCTCCCGCTGTCCCAGGGGCTGCTCTAGCGTCCCCACCAACTGGCAGGGGACTGGGGGAGGGCCAGGCTAACCATGATGGGCTGCCCGCCTCGTGCAGGGAGGCCCAGGGAAGACCGCCCAGACCAATGGCCTCCACGCTAGCTGTCACCTACGGGGAGGAGAGGGGCCACTGTGAAAGGTCAGCACGGGACGGCGTGGAAACCGGGACGCGGGGCCCCCTGGGTCTGCCCGCCCAAGCACCAAGCACGGCTCCTTCCAACCCCAGCCCTCGAGCCGCCCCGTGGTCCCACCTGCACACGGTTTCTGGGTTTTTAGGCTGTGGCACGTCTTCGCCAGTGGTGTGCCCCGCTCCCAGGAGTGGAGAGGAACGGTGCCGGGCCGTGCGGTGTGGGGCGCTGGCCTCATTTTGGGGCCTAGCAGCCTCCACGCCGGGGAGAGAGGGGAGTTTTATTTTTAAGATTTCCATTTACTTAAACAAGCTCAGAGAACGGCTGAGAGCAGCGTGGGTCTCAGGGGACGGGATGGAGGTGGAGCGCATGGCCCTGGGAGAAGCGGGGGGGCCGCGACCTGGGGACCGTGCCTCCCGGGGAGCGGGGAGCGGGCAGCGGCCCCAGCTGGAGCTACGGCTTCCTCTGTCGAGGAATGACAGCCGCCCTCCCGGCCTCCTCTTCCTGGATGCAGCTCCTTGAGGACCGAGACCACGGCTTCGCTGGGCGCATCCAGGAAATCTGGGTCAAGAGGGGAACTTCGCCGTCGAGGGGGACGGGCGGTGCAGCACGGCCACCCACGGGGCCCGGGCCACGCCGGCTTGCTCCGGGCAAGGACACCCACGGCCCTGAGCGCGGGCGAGCCTTCACGCACCCTGCAAGAGCGCAGGGGACAGGACACGGCCTGGCCCTACACCTCCGATGACTGAGCTGCTGGAAACGGTCCGAGCCGTCCCCGCCGTGGGCAGGCGGGCAGGTGGGCGCCGTGGCCGGCTCGTCGCTCCCGGTCGCTCCCGCCCTCCGCCGCGTTCCTGCTCGGCCGCGGTGCCATGGCGACGGTGCTATAGAAACACCCAGCTGAGAGCGTTTAAGACCGCAGAACGCTCCCGCTTAGTCACCCTGGGCTCAACAGCCCTGTAATCCGAGAAGACAAAAGTGATCAGAACATATGTCTCCTCTCAGAGCGAGCAGTGACTCACAGGGGGGAGGGGCGCTCGAGAACAATCCTCGGCCCACGTGGCCGCGGCGCCCCACGTTCCTCAGGGCCCTGACGCTGCCCCTTCGGGTCTGCGGCTCGGCTCATGGATGAGAGCATCGTTCCGGGCCCCGGGCTGTCACCGCGGGAACCGACCCCCAGGAGGCAGCTGAGGAACTCAGCTGGCTGCAGGGATCAGGAAGGGGCAGCAAAAATCTGACCCCCACGCTCCGTCTGCACTCTGGGTACCTGCCGGCCGCACCAGCGGCTGCCCTGGGCCTCGCTGGCCAGGCCTGTGTCCCCTCCCTGGGGGGCCGGGCCGGTTCTCGGAACAGGAAGGCCGCGGGCGTCAGCGGCTGAAGCCCCCACCAGCCTCAGTCCCCTAGGGGGTGGGCGTGGCGGGGCCGTGGGCGCAGGGCAGTGCGGGGGAGCCTGAGGGTTTCATTCCAACACGAGGGGCCGAGCAAGACTCCCGTCGCCCTCAGGCCCGTGAGGGGAGGGCCAGCCGTCCAGCTCCCTGAACCCGGGGGCTCCTGTTTGCAGGGGTGTAGAGCTGCGTCAGCGTGGCAGGAAGGTCTGCAGACCCCACGTGCGGACGCCCTGCCCAGCACCCTTGCAGCCCAGAGGCCGGGGAAGAGCGTGGGGCCCCTTACGTCCACACCCGTGGGCCAGATGCCCTGACAGATGCCCGTCAGGCCCGCAGCGCAGCCCGTCCCCCAACCCCAGGGCCTCGGCCTGCACTCACGGCCCCTCGCCACCCAGGGGTGCGGTGCGCTCGGCCCCTCGGGCCTGGAGGAAGCCAGAGGCTGGGTTTAGCACCGCTTGCCAGGCGACCCCTGCTGAGCTGCGAGGCCCTGGGGGTCTCTGTTCCTCCGTGGGGGGGAAGGGGCGGGCCCGCCTCGCCCACGCTGGCACGCCGACACCGCAGCCCTCGCCTCCCGCGGCCACGGAGCTCCTGCCACTCCACGTCCACGCCCAATTTCACAGACTTAATAGGAAAAGAACACGACGTATCTCGCTAGTATTCTTCAGGGTGATGACGTGTCAAAGCCACGTTCTAAACACGTTCAGACAGGGGCTGTCACTTAAAAACGTTATTAGGACAAATGTCATTAAAACCCTCACCTGCTTCCTACGTTTTTAAGGTGGCCAGGCCTGGCCGTGAGAGGGCAGGGGCCACGTGCCCGACACGGCTCCCGAGGGCTCTGGCTCTGATGCCCAAGACGTCCCAGACCACTCCCAGGCGGCTGAGTCGGCGCCGAGGCCACAACCCGCTGCGCGGCTCCATCTGGGCAAGTGGGGGCCGGTGGGCACGGCGCGGTGTGCGGGGCGACATGGCCCCCGCAGCCCAAAGGTTCAAAGGAACAGAGGGCGTCCCCCAGCGCCCTGTCCTGGGACCCCGGCACCCGATGCCACCTCTGGACACACAGGCCCTGACAGGGCGCAGAGGCCGCTGCTTTCTCAGGCTCGGCCGGTGCACCTCTGGCGGGACGGCGTCCACACCGCGGCCGGGAGACTTGCCCACAGACCGCCTCTGGCGTGGAAGAGCTTTTTAAGTGAGACCGGGAGGTGCACAGGGGGCTTGAACCACGAGCACGGCGTCAAACTCCACACGTTGACGGGACCAGCCTCTGCCATGATCTTTTTTGAAGACCTAAATTATGGTTATTTTGTTTTTGTTTCGTTAATTACACACCCCTTTAAATAGAACAAGTCTCCCCCCTCGCAGACTGGGATCTGGATGTGTGCGCCTCCTGGAACGCGCGAACCCAGGGAGGGGGGCGGCCGCCACGAGGAGGCCTGCGCCCCCCGCTTCTGACGAGGCCGTGCTCAGGGTCTCCCTGGACCTCCTCCTCCAACACAACCAGCGTGGGGCTGCGGAACCTCTCCCCCCACGGCCGCGTGGCCCCGGGGACGGGAGGGGACGGGAAGGGACGGGGCCTGGCTGAGCGCTCCCCGCAGCTCCGAGTGCTCAGCAGCCGGACCCTGCCTGGTTCAGGGGCTCCAGGGGCTCGGCCACCCGAGAGCCCCAGGCGGCCGTGGCTCACCGTGCTCAGGGCAGCAGGCCTGGCCCACCCTCGGGGGACCTCGGGGAGGGTCCACCCCGTCTCTTTTCCTTCCCAGGCGCTCACCTCTGCCTTTGGGGCCCTGACAACCCCTCTCTCGGTGTATGGAGCCTGTACACAGGAAGACACCCCGCTTCCCTGGACCCCGACCCACCACACACCCAACGTGCGTTCTTGGGTTTTCTATCCGTCAAGACACCCCTTGGAGGATGGGGTCCCCTGCCTCTGCCCGTCTCGTTCTAGTCAGAGCTGGGCCAGGCTGGGCCAGAGGGGGCAAACACATGCAAGGCTGCTGCCTGGCCTGCAGGATTGGCCACTTCCACACCAGCCGCTCACGAGCCCTGCGACCACCGGCCGCCCGGCGGGACTGGCTGCCCGTCACAATCACCCAGAAGCTCTGAGGACCCTGACACAGTGCCACTGCTCACACCTGTGCGTTGGGGAGGGGGACGCGGGCTCCGCGGAGACGCCGAGGGCCAAGGGGACAGAGTCACGCAGCATGTCCTCCACGGCCCAAGCACCCTACGGCCCCGTCCACAAGGACGGGTGCTCCATGGGTGCCAGGAGGTCTGGGGAGTGGCCTTGGCCGTCAGGACGGCCCCTGGTGCCTTCCCTACTTCTAGATGCCACTCTCGTCCTACTTAGTGCCCCAAATGCCTCTAAGCACCTGTTCCCTGACCTACAACTAAAATCAGTTCTCTTGATGGAAATCCCAAAACACAGCCTCAATTACCAGTGGTTCTTGCAAATGGCCGGCTCTGACCCAGTCCCGTTCACAGGGAACCCCTACTGACGGCCCGACACCCAGTCGGATCAACGTCCCTTCTGCCGCATGGGCAGTGGGGTGCTCTGGCTCGGCCTGGCCGCGGACCGCACAGCACAGGCCCTGGGGGAGGACAAGCAGGTGGGGGTGCGTCTGGGGGGCACGGAGCTGCCCGAGGAGACCCCAGGGCTGGCCCTGCCCCGTGGGCAGCCCTTCCTCTCCCCAGCAAACGTTCTACACACGTGACATGGGAGGGGGAAGGACGCCAGCAGCCGAGCCTCCTGAAGGACCACCCCCTCTCCCTGGCACCGAGCAAACCCGCACCTGAAAGCCCATGCTGGAACCCCCGGCCACAGTGTCCAGGCCCACGCCAGCCCGTGGCACAGGCTCAGGCCATCTGGTTTACCACCTGCTCTGGCAGGGGAGCGCCCCGAGGGCAGGGGCTTCGGTGAACCTGCCTGAGCCCCGGGATGCAGGGCCTGCCCCCCCCGGGCTGCATGAGGCTCGGGGCCCAGGAGCACAGGAGTCTGCAAGGGAGCACGGAAGGCCGTTAGCTGTGTCTGAAGCCCACCCCACGCCCCTTCCCCGGGGTCACGACTCTCCTCCTCCTCAGCTCACGGATGCAGCCCCAGGAGCCCACACAAGTCAGGATCCTGCCCCCCCGGGACTCGGGAACACCACGTGGGCACATCTGCCTCTCCCAGCTCCTCCGCAGGGTTGGGGACAGTCGCTACAGCGCTCTGCAAACCACCCGACCCCATACGGTCCCAGCCAGGCCTCTTGAAGTTCTATGTGCTGGTTCGACGATCCCTTTGCGTCTGCCCTCAAGGAAGGAAACTGAAATAATGGGACACGTCCAGGCTGTCACGGTGCGGCACCTCGTGCTGAGCACCACGCGACCTACCCCTCCCGGGAAGGGGCTCAGTGACCTGGGAAAAGTCATGATAAAACCCTTGGATGATCACAGATCCAACAGAGGGAAGATGGGTTTGGAGAAGCAGGAGACCCACAGGTGGGGCCTGAGCAGGTGCTCGAAAGAGGGAGGGGGATGCCACTCTGTGGGCGTTGGCATGTGGGGGTAGGACCCACCCCGTAAAGGGGCGGGCAGGCTGGGCGAGAGCCTGGAACTTGCCACCACCACACCCCCTGCAAGGGTCAGGGTCAGGAGGAGAGTCCAGATCTGCCCACCAGGCCTCACAGCATGGCCTGCATGGGGCAGGGCCTGCATGGGGCAGGGCCAACCTGGGTTGTCCGCCAGCCACGCGTGGGGTGACCAGGCGCTGCTGCACAGCAGGTGCCAGGGAGGAGGAGGGGCAGGGGCCGGGCCCTGCTGGGGGCGGGTAGGCTGTGCTGATGGCCAGGGCTTGGGGGGTGACCCTCAGTCATGGAGACCGGGGTGGATGTGGCCAGCTCGCCAAGCTGGGGCTCTGCCGGGAGACCCCGTGCAGCGAGAACAGAGCCCCCAACTTTCCAGCAGTACCAGACGAGGGCGTGCGGAGAGGGTGCATGCAGGCCCTGACGTGTCCCCTTCCAGCCCCGCTCTGCAGGCCCGAGGGTCCAGGGTGGCGCAGGGCGCACTGAGGGCCGTGGGTGGCTGGGGGCTACATGCAGCAGAGTCTCTGGACTCCGCAGACACGGGGTGAAGAGCTGTCAGGGCCTCCACCAGCCCCACCCACCCCCGGTGTCCCGGCCATGACCCCCACCCTCCAGCTGCAAATGCTGGTGACAGCTTCCCGGGGGCTGGTCACAGCAACTCAGCTGGTCCAGGCCCAGGCCCTGTTCAGGACAGAGCTCCCACATTCGTGGCCGTGAAAGGAGAACGTTCTGACACAGGCCACAGTGTGGACCAGGCTGGGGCGCACAGTGCTGAGGCGGGAGGCCGCATGCGGAAGGCCACAGGGTGGTGACCCGTTCACACCGGACACCCGGACGGGGCCGGTTCACACGCGGACAGCAGATCACCGGCTGTCTCAGGGGAAGGGGTGCCTGCGGGCAGGCGGGGGCCTCCTTTCTGGGGTGCTGGAAATCCTCTGGGCAGAGCGTGGGGACGGCGGCACAGCTGCAGGGGTGGGCACGCTCCAGGCCCCCACCCACCCTACGGCACGTGAAGCACATCTCCAAGCTGATACCAGGGAAAGGAAAAACTGCCTCGAGGGGGGTGCGCAGGCTCTGACCCCTGGACGAGCCGGCCTCCGTGTCCCCACCACCACACCCCCTGGGCCCCTCAGCGGGAGCTCAGGGCAATCACACCAGCGCTGAGGGGGCTCCTGGCCTCCAGCCGGGGGGGCACGGGGGACGGGGACTGTTCACCTTCGAAGCTTGGGTGAGCAAAATGGCAAAACACCACGGGGGTGACGAAACCGAGACGTCCAGCGAGGCGTGGGCTTCTCACCGCTCAGCCTCACAACCGCTCCTAGACGGGACTCTCTCTGCAGATGACTCTGTGGGACGGCCTCGGGGACAGGTCCTCAGGGCTGACGAGCTGGGGCAGTCCCGGGAGAGGACCGTGGCAAGAGCGCGGCGCCAGGACGTGCGTCTGACTCGGGAGCTGCCCACCGCTGCCCCAGGCGACAAGCCCCTCCCGCTCCCCTCGCCAGGCTGTGCTCGTTAGTTCTCACCTGCTGTTGCCAGGCCCGTGCACCCCACCAGGCGGGCCCTGCACAGAGGGGGGCAGCGGGGGGCCTGTCACCTGCACCCGCTCAGGGAGGGCGTGGGGCGCGTGCTCCTCGGGCACCACCCCACCTCTGGGTCCCGGCACGCGGCTGAGGGACGTGGGCCCACGAGCAGGCGTGCGTGGTGCACCTTGGCTTGTTATCGCCGCCCCCCGAAGGGGGGCCTCGTGCCCACACCCGACCCGGGGTGCTTCCCTTGAAGCAGCTGGGAGAGGCTTTCTTGAGGTTTCCTTTGGAAACAACGGGCGTCCTCCTTGTCTGAAGTCCGTGCAACCTTGGGGGGTGGGTGTCCTGGGCCTGACCTGTGTCAACCTGCACCCAGGGGTTCACCCCGGTATCTGGGGTTCCGGTAGCTCCGGTGTCTGGGGCTGTGCCCACCATGGGCCACGCTGTCCTAAATCCCTGCCCTGCTCTGCGCCCCGTGCTGGCCGGGCCACCTGCCTCACACAGCAGGGCTAACGGCCCCGTCCCCGCGGCGCCGGCCGGCCGGTCCCACCTGCAGCTCCTTGTCCGAGTACTTCTGCGGGTTCTTGCTCCCCTGGCTCTTCTTGCGGAGTTTCTTCAGCTCGGCCTGGCACTTGTCCAGCGCGTCACCCTTGCTCCTTTGCTCCGTCTGGTATTTCTTCAACGCGGCCTGAGGTGCAAAGATGCGAAGATGCCACATGAAGCAGAGACCGATGAGCCGACGGCCCTTCCCGCTCCCTGCCCCGCGGCGGGCAGCTGGGCCCCGAGGGCGTGGGCAGCACCAGCTGCCGGTAGGAGGGACCGGGCACACGAGGCACCCAAAGGCTGGTGCCCCCAGGGCTGCACTTGTTGTGGACGGGAACCTGCAGGACCGCGAGCTCCCAGCAGACGCGGGCCCCCGCCGGGTGTGTGTGTGGGGGGGCACTACTTACACTCAGGTACCTGGAGTCCAGCTCCACCTTCTGCTCCAGCTGTGTGAGCAGCTCATTGTGGAACGACTTGAGCTGGATGTGGAGGAAAGACGCCGGGTGGTGAGCGGCCAGGGCAGGAGGGAGGGAGCCGCCCCCCGGACGCCGGCCACCCCGAGGAGCCTGCGGGGAACGTCCCACCGTCCCGGCCTTTGTGACCTTGGGGGCTCCACTCCAGGCAGAGAACAGCAAGAGCCCCCACGAGCCCCCTGCTCTGCGCCGAGTCCTTCTGTACGTCCCTGGCCCCCCGGAGAGTCAGCTCCCCTGTATGTGACTCCTATGAGGCCTGGGATACGCCCCCACCCTGCGGCGGCCACATGCCTGTGCAACGTGCCCCAGGACACACGGCCAGGGCACAGAGCCGGCTCTTCCCCTCCCTCGGACCGGCCGCCCCCGCCTCCGTCCCTTCCTCCCCGGGGCCCTCACCATCTCTTCCAGCTGATTCTGAATCTGCCGGTGGACTTCCGCCATCTGAAAGAGAACGTCTCCTGCAAAAGCACAAGGATGGGGAAGAGAGAAAGGAAAGAAAAGGTAAGTTCTCCGCACTACGGCCCCTCCACCCTCCTGTGGCCGAGGAGCGGGGCGCTGGCGGTCGGGCGCAGGGGCCTGGGCTGCGGGTGACCAGCAGGCAGAGGTGCGGGGGGGGGGGGGGAACCAGGCAACGGGAGAGTCTCGAGTGACGGGGGATGCCCAACCTCAGACACTGATCACTGGAGACTTTGGGGGGCGTGGGTCAGAGTCCTCAAGCATCTGCACCAGAGCGGCGGTGCCCGACAGAGGCAACAGGCTGCACATCTCCAGCCCACGAGCGAGCCGTGAGCACACGCACGTCTGACCCCGCGTGGCCGCCAACCACCCACCCACTCCGGGGCCAGGCGACACCAGGGCCAACAGACCTGCGCCCACCCTCCCGCCAGTAACGGGGCCAAGAGGAAATCTAGCCGCGGGCCCCAGAGGGAGGCCTGCGGAGGCGCCCGGGGCACGCAGGGCCTCTGGGGACAGCGGGCGCACACAGCACAGCTCTCCAAGCATCTTTTCTGGAGCAGCGACATTTCGGGGACGCTGATGGTTCGAGCCCGTCATCACAGGAGACAGGCAGGAGGGAGAAGGTGGCAGCACAGGGAGGAGGCTGTCCCCCAGAGGCTGCTTGCAGTCCGGGTGTCGGCGACATGGGCTCACGTCACCTGCACGCAGGGCGCGTTCCTAGGGGCTGACCTGACATGAGGCCGCACCCCCTGAACTCTCTGCAGCAGCGAGCGTGCTGCCAACCACCCCCCACTTCCCGGGAGGAGGAGAAGAGACAGAGGAGCCAGGGAGAGGCCGTGGAGGGTGGGGGGCTCAGCCTCGTTCTCCCTTCTCTGCCAGCTGCGACCCTGAAGTGTGCTCAGGACCAGCAGGCTGCAGCCCAGGGCATGACCGTGGCCAACAGGCCCAGTACCCGGCCCCGAGCCAATGCCCCCAGGACAGAGGCCTAGGCCCAGGCCGCTCACCCCGAGACCCTCTGGCGGCCCCGCAGCACTGGCACGAAGGACGCCCTCCTTGTGGCCCAGGGACGAGCTGACCGGGCGCCGGGCTGCGCTCGTCGGGACGGCTCCTATTTGCTTGGTGCCGTTTGCAGAGCCAGTGCCGTGAGTGTGCTGTGGACACGATGGATCGGGGGGCAGGGGCACTCTGCCCTCAAACCCCGTCCCTAACGTGCCGCTGGCACCAGCAGCCCTCCCAGCTCACGCCTGGGCCCCGTGACCCAGAGATCCTTCCTGGGGCAACCACGAGGGGTGCCCTGGCCCCCAGAAGGCGCCCTGGCGGGGGGTGGGAGGGTGGGTGCTGCCTGCCAGCCAGACGAGGGGCACCAGGCCCACTCTGCCTCCCAGAAGCACCCTGGGCTCTAGGGCGGCCCGCCACTCGCGGCCACTGGCTGTTCCACGAGCTGCTGACGCCCACGGGGCCTGCTGAGCCCCCGCTGAGTCCAGGAGCTGCCCGACCTGAGGCCCGCAGGCTCCACCCCGCCCTGCGGGGCCCTGGGCTCTGCCTTCGGAGCTGAGTCACCCCCTGAACCCATTTTGCCTCAGAGAAACCACAGATGTCTGCTGAGGGCGACAGCACCCGCCCGGCAGCTGGGACCCTGCTGTCCCGCCACGGCCTCCTCCCCGCCCAGGCCCCTCACGCCTGCCCCGGGGCCAGCCTGCGCGCGGGCCTGGGACGGAGGGGAGGCACCGGGCCTGAGTGTGTACGGGTGAGCGCGCGTGTGAGCACGAGCCTCCATCGGGCAGGGCTGGGCCCTGTGCACACGGGAAGCCCGGCGCTGGGCTGCGAACACGCGGCCCCCGGACCAGAGCTGCACCCGCTGGGTCTGTCTGCAGGCCCGACGTGCGGAGGGCGACCGAGGAAGGGACACGGGCAGGGCTGGACCCCAGGAGCTCCCGGTGCACAAACCCCCTAACCGTGCGGTCACCCGGCGGTACTGCCACAGACGGCAGCACGGCGAGCACCTGCGGGGCCCTGGGTTCCTGGACTTAGTCCTGCTCCAGTCCAAGCCCTGGCCTGGCCTTGTGGCACCACAGGGCGTGGCAGGGCAAGGGGGGCTGTGGCTTCCTGTGGTCAGGTCGGGGTCAGGTCAGCGCCCTGACCACATGTGGCCCACGGTCAACCACACGCGGGGCGGGGGGGCTGACCAGCCCCACAGGGCGCCGAGCCTGCCCTGGCCCTGACCCTACTCCCACCAACCCTGACTCAAGGCCCAGAATGACACGGGACGGAGGATGACAAGGAGGGGCCTGGGCCCAGTCCTGGCCGAAGGGAAGCCCGTGGGACAAGAGGCGCGAGGGGGCGCTGGCCAGGGCGGTCCGGCCCGTCGCAGACACTCGGGCGCATCAGCACCTGCAGGGGGACCCGGGTACCGGCCTCGGCCCTCGGCACCGCCACCTGCGGTGTGCAGGGGATGCGTCCCGCGTACCTGGAGCGGAGCACACAGCCAACCCCGACCCACGGGTCCCACCTCTGGTTGCTCAGAATCTGTCTAAGCCCCAAGAGGCGCAGCTCCAGGGTGATTCTGCTTCTCTGTGCTTCTGGCGTTCTGGAACTTTCTCAAAACACCCACTACTCTGAGATGAGGAACACATTGTGGTCTCGTTTGTGACGGGTCTTCCTGTGTCAACGGCCGGGACCCACCCTCAGTCTCCCTGCCCGCGGGCACCTGGGAATCGGTTAGACCGAGGCCGAGGGGTGCGGGCCCACATGGCACAAGGTCTGGCCGGTGCGGGGAAGGGCCGGACTGGACCAGAGGGCCTGCCCCCATGCGCCCACCCCCTGCCCCCACAGCAACCTCAAGGGGCATCAGCCTGGGTGGCAGCGCCCACACGCGGTCCAGCCGGTCTGCCCGCAGGGGCGGCACCCAGGCCACCGGCCACCCGACCGTAAGTTAACAAGATCAAACAGAAAACGAATGTTTCCTGAAAATTCTGTGCACGAGCAGCTTGGGGAGAACATCTGAGAAACACAACCCCGCAGAGTAACCCCTTCAGAAAGGAGGTCCCGACGCCAAGAGGTGCGTGAAGCTCCGTGAGGAACTGCGGCCGCTGCACCCCCGGCTCTGCCGACCGCTCAGGAGCACCCCGGAGCCTCCCCCCCAGCCCCCCCCCCCCCCCCGGCAGAGGCCCGGCCCGCCCCCGGGCCCACGGCCGTGCTGTCGGTGCGCCGGTGCAGTGCGCACACCGGCTCCAGGCCCCAACCCCAAGGCTGCACCAAGCAGCCCACACAGTCAATTTTTAAACTGCATTTTACCAGCAGCTGCAGGAAGCCATATGCTCACGAACCACGCAAGGCGGTGGCGGGGGGAGAACGAGCAGCCCAGGCCCTGGACCCCCGGGGACCGGGACCCCGCCTGCAGGGCGAGGCTGGCCCCAACACGGGCCCCTGGAGGAACAGGGAGCCACAGGCACCACACTCCCTGGTCCCGGGGCGCCTGTGCCTTCCGGGGCCCGCGGGCAAGCTAGCAGGGGTCCTGAGAGCCAGAGCCAGCAGGGGCCGCGTCGCGTTTCTGGGTTCCGCGAGGCACTCCACCCCGTGTCCCAGACAGCACCGAGGGGGACACCCTCCCAGGGGGGAGGCGGCCGCGGGCTGCCCCCGCCTCCCGAGCGCAGGCGCACGCGCCCCGGGGAATCTGTGTCCTGGGTTCAGAGCACAGGTGGCTCATAAACTTGACGAACCGGGTTTAAAATAGCAGCGCAGACCCAGCCCTCCACAGGCCAGGGTGGGGGAGCGGCCAACTCGGCCCACCGCCCGCCGGGGCGCCAGGGCTCCAGGGGGCGTGCACAGAGGGGTGCCAGGCGGCAGGTGCCCACGGCCTGGGCTGCAGAGTCAGCAGAGCCTGGAGCCTGGTGGCCGGGCTGGAGGGGCCGTGCAGGCTCGAGTCACAGGCGTGGAGAGGATGTGCAAGCGGGGAAGGGGTAAAGGCCACGGGAGCAAGGACAGGAGTCGAGGCCCGCGTGGGCGCCGCGGCTTCCTGAGGGACCGGCCCCCGTGCAGAGCACAGAGGCACCTGAGTCAGAGGCCGCGTCCTCCCCTGCCCTCCGAGTGTTTGCTGTGCCAGCCAAGCAGCAGGGCAGCGGTGAGTCACCTGCGCACGCCCCTCCGCTCCCCGTTTTCACATTCCAGGTCCTGCCCGTAACCTCAAGCAGCTTTTGGGCAAGGAGCGGAACTCGGTACGCACGGCAACGCCCCTCTGCAGGGGGAGCAGGGGCGTTCACGCACGTCGGCATACGCACGCACACACGTGCACCCGCCCTCGTATACACACACACTCACACACGCAGACACACAAGTGTACACACAGCCACACGGGACGTGCCGCTCATCTTTCCTGGAGTGAAATGTGAAACGTGCGGGGGACCTGTGGCTGGACATTAACTGGTTTTGTCTCATGTGCCCAACACAGGACAACGGTGGGACAGTCGGGACCGACCTGGCAGCCGGAGCAACCCGTAGAAAGGGTGCAGCTAAGGTGGGCTGGGGACGCTGAGGACGCTGCTGGTGGCCCAGCTCTGGGGTGACAGGGACAAGTAATAATGCAGCCTTCCAGGGGGGACAGATGCCCCAACAAGGACACAGAGCTGGAACCAGGCCTGTGGACCCCCCGACAGGCAACTCTTCCTCGACTGCATGCACCGGGTCGAGCAACCACGATCCTTGACTCCAGAACATTCCATCAGCCACAAACCTGTCCCCATGAAGTCCCATCCTCCCGCCTCTCTGAGCCACCAGTCTGTATGGGTTTCACTGTTCTGGACATTCCCAGCAGGGCCCTGGGGAGGCGGAAAGAAGAGCCACTCTCACCTGGCACGCCAGCCAGGATGGGACAGCGGGAAGGACGGCGCCTGCTCCCATACAGCCGTGTCCTCTGAGGTGACCGGAGGGTCCACCACGCACCACGCACCCCAGGGGGCTTTCAGAACCTCCAGAAGGACGCCACGGGGGAGGGGGCTGCGGAGCACTCGGCCACTTTACACACCTGCAGGGTCGTAGGACCACACCCGACATCCCAGAACCAGGAAAACCTTTGCTTGTTTCCCCAAACTCAGATCTTTGGGAAAAAAGTATTCCAGAAAACTGGAACAAAGGACAAGTACCAATGTTTTAAAGGTACAGACTCTACAAAGTACAGGCTGGTGTGTCAGCGTGAGAACTGCCCCCAGGTCGAGGTGACCAGCTCACAGCCTGCGCACTTGCTCACGTCTCATCCTCTGCGGTCACGCCCCACGGCTTTCAGCGGGCACCTGCTCCGTGTCAGGTGCCGTGGCCCGTGCGCCCGTGCGCCCTCCGGGGCCGCGCAGAACCGGGAAGGAGAGCCGCCAGGACGGCGGGGCTGGCCGGTGTGCTCTGGGAAGACCGAGAAAGCCCGTGAGGCTGGCAGCTGGTGGGGAGCCGGCCTCGGGGTCCCCAGGATCTTGGGGGTCCCCAAGTGGCAGAGAGACCACGAGCAGAGTGGGTGGCCGGCGGGGGGACCCAGTCGGCAGCTTCTCTGAACCCAAGACCAGCACCGGTGCAGACCCTCCTCCCACGGGAACCGGAGGCGCTAGGCGGGTCCCCCGGAGTTGGCCGTGACCCGGGGCTCCAGGGGGGCCTGCAGGTCGGCCTGGGTCAGGTGCAGGCCCGTTCTACAGCCACACCCACAGGCTGCCACCGGAGGCCCCAGGTAAACACAGTGGGACCTGCTGGGCGGTAACAGGGCCGTGAGTCACAGCTTCGAGTCCCCTGTCCCCGGGGCCGAGAGCACAGCACACGTTCTCATCCCGGCCTGACCTTCTGAACTTCAGGAGGTCACAGGAACAGTGAAGCAAACACCGTGCGCCGCCTCCTAGGCCCCCTGGTCCTCGGCGCTCGCCGTATTTGCTCACGCCCTGCTTCTGGTGGATGTGCACACACACACATGCATGCACACACAAGCACACGCTCGCACATGCACATACACAATGCACACGCACACCCACGCACGTACACATATACACATGCACGTACACACACACGTTCCACTGAACCATCTGGGAGGCAGCCCGAGCCCAGGGACGTGGCCCCCGCACGCCGGCGCGCCCTCCCAAGCAGGGCCTGGTGCCACAGCAGACACCCCCGCGCTGCTCAAGAAAGGCGGCCACGGACGCACGCCCCCCTCCCCGACAGCCCCACAGTGCACCCGCACACAGACGCGGTGGCCGCCAGCTTCTCCCCCCGGCCGCACGCCCATCTCTCGCTCCTCTCCCCGAGGCACCCTGCACCTCGGCCTGAACGTGGCTCCAAGCGTCAGGAACCGGAGAGCCCCATGCAGGCCCGCGGGCCGGTTCCCGGGGACGGGCGTGGAGCGGGACTCGCATCTTCACCTCGGGCACCGAGGTCTTCGTCTGCACCTACAGAGCCCTCCCACGCCTTCACGGCACTGAATCCGTAAAGATTCAGGCTCGGTTTTTGTGGGTTTTTTTTTTTTTTTTTTTTTGCTTTTACTTCTTACAGAAGATACGACGTGTTCTTCTAATCTTCAAGTGACAGAGAGCTGAAAGGGAGCGGGACTCCGGCTGACTGACAAAGACACGGGGTTCACTCGCCCGCAGGCCGGCGGCAGACTTGGGTCCATCCTTCCCCCCCAGGCTGGGGCGGGGACCTGTGTCGGCCTGACACCCCTCCAGGGCCACCCGGCTGGCTCCTGGTCCCCAAGGAGCGAGGACGGCATTTCACCAGGATTTGGGTTAACGCCCCATCGAGGCTTAACAAGAGAACACGTTTGGGGATCCCTGGGTGGCTCAGCAGTTTGGTGCCTGCCTTCGGCACGAGGCCTGATCCTGGAGACCCAGGCTCGAGTCCCGCATCAGGCTCCTGCATGGAGCCTGCTTCTCCCTCTGCCTGCATCTCTCTCTGTGTCTCTCGTGAATAAATAAATAAAATCTTAAAAAAAAAAGAAAATAAAAAAGAACACGTTTTAGCCAGCGCCACACAGGCCCGGGGAGCCCGCCCGGGGGATGGCCCCCATGAAGGAAGCCCGTGGCCTGAGCTGACCCCACGGGGCAGGCGAGCAGCCCAGCGTGGAACGAGGCGGCTCTGCAGCAGCTGCCAGAGGCCACGGCCGGGTGTGCCCCCTGCAAGGCCGGCTGAGCATCGCCTCCCGACTGACAGGTTCACAGGCTGCCCAGGGGTGGGGCCTGTAAAACCTGACTAAGCCCAGAAATGGAGAGGAAGCGGGGACCCCAGTGGAGGCGGCCGAGGAGGGCGGTTTCTTTCTTTCCTTTTAATTCCGTTACCGTACGGGGTAGCACCAGCCTCAGGTGCGGGACACAGGGACCACCTTCCGGACGTCACCCGGTGCCGCCTCGACAGGCGCCCTCCCGCATCCCCGGCACCTGCCCCCGCGGCTCCGTCACCCTCACTCTGTTCTCTGTGGCGAAGAGTCTGTTTCTTGATTTGTCTCTTTTTTCCCTTTGCTCACTTGTTTTGCTTCTTAAATCCCCTGTTAAGTGAAATCATGTGGCGTTTGTCTTTCTCTGACTGTGCCGGGTAACACCCTCCCGCTCCATCCACGTCGCTGCAAGCGGCAGGATCTGACGTCGCACCTTCCTTGTCTGCTTGTCAGTCCGTGGACACTGGGGTGCCTCCATGACTTGGCTGCTGTGGACATGGGGTGCACGGGTCCCTCCGAGTCAGCACTCGCGTGTTCTCCGTGTCGGAAGGCAGCTCTGTCTTGACCCTCGGGAGGCGCCTCGGGAAGGTGGTGTGCGTGTCCGAGGACAGGCCACCTGAGCCCCGACGTGGCGCGCAGGGAGGGAGAAGGGGCCCGGCACCACCCTCGGCTGCAGCTCTGGGCCCGTCTGCAGACCAGGGAGGGCTGCCCGGGGGAGACGGCCTCCCAGGCCAGGGGCCCGCGGGGGAAGCCCAGGAGGGCCGCTCCCAGGCACTAGTTTTCTCAAGGGTTAAGCACGGATGTCAGTACCTGGTGTGACTGAATCAGTAGGACCAAGCGTCTCCTGACGGGGAACCGGGCCAGCCAGGCACACGGCACACGACACAATCCCTGCCCCAGGGACAGGGCCAGGCAAATGCTGGCCTCCATTAGCAACGGTGACAGTGGGGCGCGGGATCCGGGCGCGGCACCGCCCGACACCCACGGCGCCTCCAGGCACAGCCTCCCCACTTAAGCAGAAAGACGATGGCAGCTGAGGCGGTCAAGCAAACAGGCAAAAGGCAGGAAAAGCCCCCAGTGGGGGCAACGTTCAGTCCCCGTGGAGCCAGGTCTGTGCCTGTGGGAGGGCCACCGCCCACCCGTGATCAATGGGTGGGCACCATGCGTGGCCCCTTACCTCCCACCCGACACCCTTCATCTGGTGACAAAGCCAGGCCTGGGAGTGGGTTCCAAGCGCCAGGCGTCTTCCTCACTGTGCCCGCCCACCTGTGTCCTTCTCACGACTGTTACAACCGCACAGGCCTGTGGACAAGAGGAGCCGCGCACAACGCACGGTGTCAGGAGGGGCGGACCCAGGTGGAACTGGTGCTGCGGGACACGCAGGGGATCTTCAGCTACAAACGGCAGGCAGTGATGTGACCAGCAGCTGGCCCGCCGGCCCCTGGGGCAGGTCCGCGCTCTCAGACCACATGGCTGCTCCAGGAAGCACTGGGCTTCCTGGAGGGGGCCCTGGGTCACCGAGGAGGCCCCATGTCCTCTGAGGGTCTTCCTTCCACTTGAACCCCATTACCTGCTGGCCTGCACCCAGGGAACAGTCAAGTCTGGACACCCCGGTGTTGGGGAAGGGTCCTGCACACACCTGCCATCCCCTCTGGGTACAGGAGGCTGGCATGGTCAGGTTTGGGCACCAACGGGTGCCACCTGCCAAGGCCCCACCCCAATCTCAAGTGGCCCACGTTCCTCTCTCCTGGGGGTTAAACTGTGTGCCAGTGAGAGGGCAGCCATGCCCAGAGGCGGCTGGACATGACCAGGCGGCCAAGGCAGGGGGCCCCACCGCTGCAGGCTGAGCCTCAAAGGTCGAAGCCCTCCCAGACCTGGCTATTTCGACCACCAGCATTCTTGAAGGCAGGGGCTGGGTGACCTCAGTGGGACTGGGAGCAGAATGTCCATGCCATCCTCCAGGAGACTGTGCTCCCTGGCACTGACAAGCACGGGGGTCGTGTGAAGCAGGGGGGACCCCGGGAACCTGGAGGCCCCAAGATATGATGGCAGAGGTGCACTCTCTGACCAAGAGGAGCTGGGCCTCGCTGCAGGGACCTGAGGGAGCCTGGGACCAGGGATGGGGTGAGGGCGTGGAGCACAGGGAGCCCCCAGGGTAGGAGCCCACGGCGTAGGAGCCTCTGGGGTGGGAGCCCTCGGGAGGTGGAAGCCCCCAAGGTGGGAGCCCATGGGGTAGGAGCCCCCGGGAGAAGGGAGCATCGTTTGCCCATCAGGCCGGCAGATCCTGTGAGCTGGCTGGCCTCTCGGGGGCCTGGGACCCAGCATCCCAGGGTGGGGAGCGCAGCAGCCGCAGGCCTGCGGGGACCCTGGCCCCGCCTGGGCACAGCCGCTGAGCATCTGGAGACCAGCCCTGGGGAGGCAGAGCTGAGACCAATGACGTCATGGCCACAGCGCGGCATGAGCAGTGCCGGGTCGGGGCAGGTGGACTTGCCGATGGTCTCAGTCTCTTCTGGGCGAGCCGCGCGCTGGAGGAGCCCTCAGAGCCCCACAGTGCCCGGGGCTGCAGGGGAGGCATGTGACCTCCCTCTCGTGCCTCAACCTCTAGCCTGGGGGTCTTGGAGCTGGCCGGGGCCACCCTGCGGCTCCTCAGAGATCACGGCATCCCTGTGGTCACGAGTGGCCAGCGAGGACCCCGAAAGCTCGAGTCTCTGGTCTCTGTCACTTCGGAAGGGGCTCCAAGCCAAGGGGTCAGCTGCTCAAACTTGGCTGGGAACACACACCACCTTCTGGAGCCTTCTGAAGCAAATATCCATAATGCTCAATTATTCTGGTGGCTTCCAGAGCGGAAGGCGCCTCCGAGAGCTAATTAGCATATGCCCAAACGAGGGACAAATATAGAGCTTCACGGGGAGGACAGACAGCGAGGGGCTGAGGGGGCGCCGCACCGTCAGGACCGCGGGAGGGGACACAGAGCCCAGACGGCACCACGGGGACCCCCATCAGCTGCCAGCACCACCCTCCCCGCGGCCACGAAGCCTCCAGCTCCTCCCAGGAGAAGGGGGTTCTCTCTGCTCACAAAAAAGGCAAAAACGGAAGGCGGGGGGGGGGGGGGGGGTGATGGCTGCGTTGCCATGGTGATGACGGCAGACAGGGCTCCTCACCAGCTCTCCGGAGGCTCAGCAGAGCCCCTCCCAGCACCCGACGCCTGGCTGGGCCTTCCCGCCAGAGGCAGAGGCGAGGCCGACCCCGCCACGGCCACCTGCTCCGGGCTCAGGGCCTGGCCGGGTGTCGGCCGCGCCTGGGAGTCTGGACGGATCCAGAATCGCCGCCGCCGCAGGCCTCCCGGTGCCAAATCTGTGCTTGGCCACGATCGCAAGCGAGTCCTACAGGCACACGGCACGGGCCGGGGGCCCCAAGCCATCTGGTCAGGGTGGCAGGGGTGGCGCCTCAAGGGGACCTGCCGAGGCAGGAGGACCAGGAGGCGCCAACCCTTGATGGCAGCGCCCAGGCCGTCACCCTCTCCCCGTGGGCCCCACGGTGCGGATGGCACCGCGCACCCGCCCCCCACCTCCCGCGTCCGCCGGGGCTCAGCTCCAGCAGGCTCGCCACCTGCCAGCCGCGTCTTTCACTCTGCCTGCCGCGACTTGCCAGGAGATGCACGGTGTGAACACAGATGAGGATTTTTTCCTGCATTTTCCCCCCAAAGCAGACACCAGGGACCAAAGTCACCTGGAGGAGTGAACCCTGACACCCGGGCCTCCTCAGGGGTGGGCAGACGGGGCCCAAGGCCCAAGGCCACAGAGCCCCCGGCTTGGAGCAGAGAGGCCGTGCCCCCCCTTGGGAGGCACTTCTGGTGCCGCCGAGGACCCCCGTGCTGAGGGCAGCCGTCAACCTGCCTCGCGCTCCCTTGTTCGCCATCCAAGTGGACGTCGGCTCCCCGAGGGCAGCTTCTCGCTTTCTCACCAAGACACAAACAGGACAGAGGCCGCTGGGAGACGGCTGGTCACCAGCACACCGGGTCGCCACCGTCAGGGTGTCACACTGCCTCTGACACGCCCGCCCTCCCCCAGTGTCAGGGACTCCAGGGACCGGTGTCCCCCCAGGGGCTGGCACCCCAGGGAGACTGCAGACCTGCCTCCCAGGCCCCCGAGCAGCACGTGCACCGGCCCTGGGGCCACCACCAAGCGGAAACCAGCTCCCACCCGAGGGAGAAAACGAGGGACCTACTCTTCTCCTCAGATGTCCTCTGCAGGGTGCTGCTGTCTACAGCACCGCACATCGGGGGTGACACAGCTGGGGTCAGGAGACACGGTCACTGGCCGCCGCGGGAGAGCTCTAGGCCCCCGGGCTCCAGGGCTGGCCCGGGCACGCCGCTGCAGGGCGGGGTTCACAAGGCCTCAGCTGCAGGCCAAGACACGGGACGAGTCGCCGCTCCCCGTCGGAGCAGAGGCCGGGGGCCGGTGGTCACTGACCCTGCACGGCCCCACGGCCCCCCAGGGAACAGGCTCTGGACAGGGCTACGGCTCAGGGCTCCTCTTGGCCCCTTCCAAGCAAGAACCCCGGTATCCAGGCAGGAGGCCCTACGGTCCCACCTGTCCTCAGGATGAGACCCAGCCACCGACCGCTGTCCCAGCACAGGCCCCTGGACGCCAAGGGACGTGAACACACACTGCAAGACCTCTCCCGCTCTCACTGAGGCCATCACTGAGAAGACGACGTTTACCGAGGTCTCCTGGCCGAGGCTCAGTCCGCCCGACGCTCCCATCAGGGCGGGCCACGCTGGGGCACTCGGGGCCCCTGGCAAGAGTGACGGTCATCTGAGCCCCCGGGCCCCGAGAACGGACCCCTACATGTCCCGGCCCCTTCTGTGTTCAGCCCTGAGGCCCGGGCTGCCGAGTGGGGCCGAGGGAACGCTGCCCAAGACAGCGAGGCTGGCCCGCCCGCTCCCAGGCTGGCTTGGACCCTTGAGCATCCACAAAGTGGAGCAGGACAGCAGAGCCACAACGCTGCCCGGGCAGAGCCCCGATGGGTCCCAAGTCCCTACGGCCGAGGAAGACCAGAGAGCAGGGTCTTTATCCCTGGGGTCCGGCCGCTTCTCCGGGTGCTGTTGGGGGAACCTCGGTGTCGTTAGCTGGGGAGGGGACGTCAAGGCAGAGAGCCCTGTTCCAGGCTGGCCACGGATGTGCAGCCTGCGGGACACGGGCTCTGAGTCGGGCCCCCCGGGGACATGAAACGGAAGGCCCCACCACCAGGATCTGAGTAAGCCTCCAAACAGAGCTCCTGTCGGGGTCTGATAGCAGGTGGCACTTCCGCCCCACTGCTGTCACATGTGGCCTGAGGGGAGGCAGGGGCACTCCTGAGGCCCTTGGCCGGGTGCGGGCAGCCTGCCAGACACGACAGGGACACGGGAGGGGGGCTGCAGCCAGACCACCCCCGGGCCTCCGGGAGCACGGGAGCCGGAGCAGGTGGGTGGCCGACAGAACCACCTCTGCCAACACAGCCCGTCCAGCCACCGTCGCAAGGTCCCCGGGGTCGCATCGCCGAGGGCACGCCCTTCTGCTGGGCCCCCTGCACCCCCCAGCCCCTCAGGCGGGAACAGGCACCTGTGCCTCCGAGGGAGAGGCCCGAGTGAGCAAAGCCAGCTCTGCGGGCGGGACCGGGAAGAGGCACCCAAACCCCACAGGGAGTTCTCCTTGGGCGGGCGTGGGAACGGTGACCCTGCGGAGAGCCGCCAAAGGCGGGGCCGCGCTCAGGCCGCACCTCCCCTAACCCGGGACTGGGGGCCAGAGCGGAGGGTTTCAGGCGCCTCCCACCAGCATCGGGCAGGGCCGCTCCCAGCACAGAGCTCCTGCCGCTCTCACGGCGCGGGTGCGGGCACACGGCGGCCCTGCAAGCACACGGCGGCCCTGCAAGCACACACACGCCCGGACCACAAACAAGCAGCCTCTTCAAAGGCAGAGAAGAGAAACAAAGCGGCCGTCCACACGGATGAGGCAACCAGAGCAGCCGCGGACGGGACAGGGCGGGCTCGGTGGGCAGCTCAGCCACACGCGGGGGACACCGAGGCCAGCAGAGGCTGGGCCCTGCTCACCGCCGCCACGGGTTCTCGCCAAGCAGTGCCGCCTTCGTGAAAAGTCTAGAACCCTCTAGAAGTCTGCCCTGCAAAGCCAGGGAAGGCCAAAGAGCAAGCGACGTGATCCTCTTCCGCCTGAGTGATTCCAGCACAAAACACCTGAGTCACTTCACACACGTAGAGGAACCCAGGGGCACCAGGACCCTGGCCCCCGCTCCTGCGCCCTCCTTGGGCTCAGCCCAGCTCCTTGCACACAGTCACCCTGCAGAGACAAGGCAGGGCTGTGGCTGCAGGCCTCGTCCAGAGGGTGGGACATACTCAGGTACACAGCACCCCGGGGGCACCACAGACCACGGCACCCTCCCCTGCAGAGGGACCCAGAGCAATGGTGGGCTCCCCCAGGAGCAGGGGTCCTTCCAGGAGCAGGGCTCCCCCCAGGAGCAGGGGTCACCCCAGGAGCAGGGCTCCCCCCCAGGAGCAGGGGTCACCCCAGGAGCAGGGCTTCCCCCCAGGAGCAGGAGTCATTCCAGGAGCAGAGCTTCCCCCCAGGATCAGGGCTCTCCCCCCAGGAGCAGGACTCCCCCCCAGGAGCAGGGCTCCCCCAGGAGCAGGGGTCCACCCAGGAGCAGGGCACCCCCAGAAGCCAGCTCTGGGGGAAACACCATGCATCACACACAGACGGTGCCCTGGAGCCACAACCCATTCTCCAGTGGCTGTGACGGGAACAGAGAGCCCAGAAGCCAGCCCCCCCGCACCTGGATGGGGGACATGGGTGCTTGAGCCCCACAGCCGCGGGCACCTGCCTGCAGCGCGCACAGGGCCGGGGCCGGAGAAGAGCCGAAGTACGGGCAGGGACTCCCGGGGACAGGGACGGCGGCGAAGGTGCGACGGCACGGGGGTTCTCGCCACCGCCCTGTCTGCTTTTCCCCAAACGGAGATGTCCGAGCACTGGAGCTCAGGTCACCAGGAGCCTGGAGGGGCCCTGGCCGTGCGGGGGGCCTCCCTGGCTCAGGCCCTGCAAGGCGGGTGCTCGGGCGGTGCGCCCCCTGAGCTGTGGAAACACCAGCCCCTTCAGCTCGAAGAGAGCCTGGCCCGCCCCTCGCCGGGGCCTTCCAGAAACATCGGCAGCTCAGTGCTGTGCTCCCGGAGCAGGCTGACGGCACTTCTGATGGTTCGTCATCAGGACGGACGAGGGAGAGGCCAGAGCAGGGGGGCCACCCGTCCACCGTCCAAGGGACTTGGGTGGAGGTGCAGGCGGAAGCCCCCCCGCCCCCCAGGGCCCGGGACCCGCACGCGGCCGGGGCACCCTCCCTCATCGCCCCGAGCCGCCGGTCAGGCCCAGCCCAGGCCCGGAAGGCCGTGGACGGTGCACAGAGCAGGAAGCGGAGGCTGGTGTGCTCAGGGGTCACTGGTGGGGGGGTGCTGGCGCTCAGGGGTGGCCCAGCGGAGCCCCGCAGGCGGAGGTCACGTGTGCGGCTGCTGGAGGCAGCGAGAGGGGCCGAGGAGCTTCTGACTAGGCCACCGCGACCCGGAGCAGAGGGGCACCCCCTGGCAGCTGGGGCGACGGCCGCCCACCCACTGCAGCGGGGCCAGGCAGAGCCAGGGAACCACACTGCGGAAGCCTCGGGCCTGCGACTTGGGGGTTCACCCGGGAGGGCCGCGGGCCACCCGAGAGCTCGTGCTGGCGGTTCGGGCGCACGGGGCTCCGCGGGGAGCGGGGTGGCGGCAGCGTCCTCAGGGACGGCGGGTCGGAGCCCCACAGGGAGGGGCCGCATCGCCGCCCCAGGTGCCTGCCCAGCCCCGATCGGCATCCCCGGCCTCGCGGAGGCCCCGCGGGATGCAGCAGCCAGAGGGTGGACCGAGCCCTCCGAGGTCAAGTTTCTCAAAACACCTCTGGTCACGAAGCCCTGGCGGCTCCTCCTGGGCTGCCCCCCAGGGGTACTCGCCCCCCCCCAGGCCAGGTCGTTCCCAGGCTGTGAGGGTCCTGGGGGGAAGGCCTGCGGGGAGGAAATGGTCAGAAACAGCCCATCCCCGGGGGCCGCAGACAGGAAGACGTGCAGGAAGTCAAACTGAACACCGGACAAAGCGACAGAGGGGTCAGCTCCGCAGGAAGGTGTGACCACACACGGGTGTCACCCCACAGCCAGAGACAAGCCGGCGTCCTGGGGCCCAGGGGCGCGCGTCGGCTTCCCCATCAGTCCCCAAGCATAACACGGAGCTTGCACCTGTTGTCAGGGGACAGGTGTTCCCTCCGAACACAGCACAAGCACACGTACGTGCACAGGGGGCCACGGGCCGACGGAACAGCCTGTCAGCAGGCACCTAAGACGGGGTCACGCGGGAATCCACATGGGCCTCACCCGGGGTCTTGACTTGCCTGCAGGGAGGGGAGCTCAGACCGATGTCCCCGCTCCCCGCGGACCGATGGGACCAAGGAACTAAGGAACCAGGAAGAAGTGCCCCTCAGAGGGTGACGTGACACCAAAACCCCAGTGACATGGTTCCCTGGTGACAGTGGCCAGAATGTGCCACCGAACCCCAACCTGTGCAAACTCAGCCAAGAGTGAAGGATCCCAAATGTGAAATTTCCACCAGGGCCTCAAGGCAGGAGCGGGGACAAGCGCTCGGAAGGGCCTGGAAGACCTCGCACAGTGACCGGCCCAGGACGCGCGCCCCCTGGGAGGCAGCATCCGCCCCCGGTACATTGGCACCTCTGACGCCCCGAGTTACAACAAAGGGAAGACAAGTGCCTCTTGGTGTCCGAGAGGCCTGACCTGTCCCTCCCGGCCCCCACGCCAGGCTGGCCAAGCCGGCCGGTAGCTGCTGCTGTGGCGCAGGGGTCAGGGTGCGTGCGGGGGTCCTGCCCACGCAGACGTGGCCTGAGGGCGTGCGAGGAGAACACGTGTGCTGAGCCTCACGCAGAGGGGAGCCTGCCAAGGCTCACAGAAACCTCAGCAGTGGGCGCAGGCCACTCCCTCGCTCCTGTCCTGGAGGACGGCGGCAGGTCAGCAGGGAGTGCTGGTCCCCCAGCAGCCCTGGTGCCACATCACAGGGGCAGGGTCACCTCCACGGTCCTATGGACACACTCGTTCAGAGCAGCAAAACCCACCCAGAATAACCCAACTGCCGACGGAGAGGAGAGAGAAACGATGGTTTGCTCACAGAATGTTCTACTGTGCCAAGTGGGCTCTGCTACTGGACAATGGCCCGGGGGGGGGGGGCACAAATCCAACCTCCCAGGGCCCCCAGCAGCCTCTCCACGCTCCTCGGCTCCACGCTGTTCCCATGTCACCAGAGCACCTCGTTCCTGCCCACCTTGCAGTGTGTCCCCGCCCCCTCCCTTCCCCTTTCGGGGTCACAGCTTCAACACCAGGCCCTGGCCACCCCGCCCGGGGTCCTGGAGGCCGCACGCCTCGTCCACGACTGGGGGATGCTCTGACCTGCAGCCGGGCCCACACCCCCCAGAGCCGGGAGGCCTCCAATGCCCTCCCCCCAAGAACAAAGACCTCAAATGCTTCCAGGAGAAAAACAAAACACCCTAAACTAAACCCTGCTTGGAAGAAAGCAGAGCTGGGCCGGGAGTGCCTCCCTCCCCGGGGGAAGACGCAGCCTCCTCCATCCTAAGTCAGCCCCACCTTCCACCAGGCGGACAAACGGCTGCGGACACACAGACAAGGCCTAGGCCCTTCCCACCCCCGTGCCGAAGAAGCCTCTACAGACCGGACGGTCCCCCGACCCAGGGGAAGCGGGACCCAGAGCACACGGTCTGGGCCCAGAAGAGGGACGCCTGGTGCCCGGGGAGCGGCCGGGAGGACGGCGGCGCAGGAACAGCATGGTGCCCGGGGGCCTGGGACTAAATCAGCAGAGATGCTTGGGAACGAAGCGAAGGAAGAAGAAACAGGTGAAAACCATGACCAGAGTCACATTAATAAAAACCCACGACCTAGGGATGTCCGGGTGGCTCAGCAGTTGGCCGTCTGCCTTCAGCTCAGGGCATGACCCCGGGGTCCCGGGATCGAGTCCCACATCGGGGTCCCTGCAGGGAGCCTGCTTCTCTCTCCGCCTGTGTCTCTGCCTCTCTCTGTGTCTCTCACGAAAAAACCCACAAACTGTAATGTTCAAGAAAAAAAAAATCAACCAACTGGACTTCACTGAAATTAAACGCGTTTGTTCTAAAAACCCTGCTCCGGACACAACAGGTGAACAAGACTGGGGGCGCCGGCTGTGGGGCTCACGTGACCGACGACCTCCATGGAGAACACACGAGTCTTACCCTCGGCCACGGGACCAAAACCCCAGCAGAGGAGGAGGACGCGAACGCACACTCGGCGAGGAAGAGACGCAAGCGTGTGAGGCGCTGCTCGCGCGCCGCCGGTTCGGGGGAAGAGGCAAGCGTGGAAAGGCCCGCACTGGAAACCGCCGACGCCGCTCGGCAGCCGGCAGGACAAGCAGGCGCCTCCATCGGGCGGGAGGGCCCGGGCGCCGCGGCGGGAGGGACGCTGGCCCCACGGGGGCAGGGATGACCGTCACGGCAATTCTGACGGTAGCAGAAGCCAGGCCACACGCAGGGCACAGTCCGCACCACACGGCCCCACCGACGCCGCGCCGGCGAATACCCGCTAACTCCCTGCGCAGAGAAGCCCGACTCCACGGCCAGGCGGTCACTGTGGTCCGGAGCCAGCATCTCCGGGGGACGACAGTGGCTGCAGCGGCTGGTGGATGGTTGCACCCCTCCATGAATATCCTAGAAGCCCCCCAGCCCCACAGCTGACCCCCGTGTGAGTCGTAGGGCACGTGAGTCACGTGTCAGTAAAGCTGAGAAGAGACGAGCCTGCGGAGGGGGGGCTGGCACAGAAGACACAGTCACGGTTGGGCCCCGAGGCCCCTGGGAGGCCCTGAGCGACGGGAGCATCGTGCATCCTCACGTCCTCCGGGTGGGCCATGGGGCTGGCCACCAGGAAGGCCCCGCACGGCCACACGCTGGACTGTCAGCTGTGCCCCTTCCCCTGGGGCCAGAGGGCCTGGTGACTGAGGCCCTGACCTGCTCACGCGGCGAAGCCTCCGTGAAAATGCCTGAACCACAGGGTTCAGGGCCCTGCCTGGAGGGGAACATGCCCCGGGCTGGGGGTGCGGGGACCGAAGCCCCCGGGTTCAGGCCTCCCACCCACGGTTCCCTCCATCTGCCTGTTCATCTGTATCCTTCTGGCACCTCTAGGATAATCTGGGCAACGTAATTAAGTGTTGCTGAGAGCCGTGAGCTGTTCTAGCAAATTCTCCAACCTGATAAGAGGTCACAGGAACCCCTGCCGTGTAGCCCAAGTCTGACAGCACTGTGGCCTCCAGACACACTGCTCCACCTCGATGGCGTCCAGGAAGGCCGCGGCCGCCAGACAACGGGAGACCTGGCTGACCCAGGGAGCCCCACGCTTGCTGCCAGCGCGTGTGCTGAGAGGACACGGGCCGACGTTGCCCGGCACCTCGCGGCCACCACTGCGGATGCGCACACACCCAGCAAATTCCTACCTGGTGCCGGGCCCCACGCTCCCCATCCTGGAGCCGCACGCCCATCCTGCCGAGTGCGGCCGCAGGGAGCAGACAGGCCTGGTGCCAGGGGAGCGCATGACTCCCCCCACAGCGGAAGGGCCCTCTTCCTGCAGGAGCCTGTGCACACAGGTCATACAGGCCACCCCACCCCCGAGGGCGTCGGGGGGCCCAGAAGCCCCAGGCAGGCCCACGTGTGGCCTCTGAGCCCAGAGCCCACTGGTCTAAAGCACCACCTGCCACAGGACCAAGGGCCTCCGTCACTGGCCAGGCCGCACAGCCACCTCCCCGTCAGCACCCTCCGCACCCTCAGGCGCAGGGCAGCGTGGTATCCGTGGAGGCCACATGGGAGCCAGGGAGCAGCGCAGCCCTTCAGACGCCGGACAGAGGCCGCCCGCCACCCATGCAGGCAGGGCCAGCCTGCGCGTGGGGCCTGCCCTGGCCACATACCCCGTCCGCAGGGTGCCCCCGGCCCTAGGAGGCTCCTTGGCCGTGTCTGTCAACAGAGCAGCCGTGTTTCACACCAGTTCAGGCGCCGCAGCCGTTCCTCTAGGGCGGCCACCACCGGCAGGGGCATGTGACCGCCGGGCCCGGGCGCAGGCCCCATGTCCCCTGACAAGGAGCACCAGACGCCCCTACAAAGCACCACAGCTGACAGGCCCCGCGTGTGGCTTGGGACAGCGTGGGAGGGCAGTGGCCTGCTTCGGGAGCCACAGCAGCGATGCCGACGGTCTGGTACCACCACCTGCCAGCGTGACCAGGACACACGAGGGACACCATGCGCCTGGGGCACGAGCGACACGAGTGTGTAAAACAGCGAGAGCACAGAGAGAACCACCCGCCGCAGGGGCTCCGCCCGCTACGCTCTGGGGCCTTTCCCCCACTTGTCAGGCAACAGGCATGCAGGCGGGTGCATCCTTTTCCAAAAAACCAGGTGGCCCCATGTGATGGGCTGGGTCCCTCCTCGCTATCACACCAGGAACGCTCGTCACCTCAGTCCCGCTGCTACACGGCGCCCAACACCGGCCTCGTGGTTCCATCTCCTCGCCCCCCACCATGCTGCTCCGGGTGGGGGTGGGGACAGACCCAGCGGGCGTGCTCTCAGCAGCCCCCGAAGCTCCCAGCGCACCCCACTTGCAGCCGGGCATGTGCCTCACGGCCCTCGCCAGCTCTGAGGCTCACGGTCCCTCAGAGATGCCGATTTGACAAAGAGACCGGACCCCAAGAGGAATCAGAACCAGGCACAGGACGGGACCCCAGACCCGCGCGGGCACATCTAACGGGACGGCCGCCTGGGGGTTCCCGCTGCGTCAGGGGTCTTACCGAGTTCCTTGGAGCCCTGGCTCTCGCTGGCTAGCTCGCCCATCTTCACGAGGGCGTCGAAATAGCCTTTGGCCGCGTAGGTCACACCTGAGAAGAGAGAAGGGACAGTCAGTGCCCACCGGGGACGGACAGGGCGGCCCTCAGCACCGCCACGGTGGTCGTGGGCACAGCCCGCTCCGCGGCCCTTCCACCTGTGCTGAGCACAGCCCGGGCCGGCTGACGTCCTTCCAGCAGCTTTCCCCTACGAACGCGGTGCCCGCTCAGGCCCGGGGCCTCTCGAGCCCATGCCGGGTGCCGCCCCCAGTGCCCGGATCCGGCCAGGCCGCAGGGCCTGCTGAGGACAGCTCACCCGGGGGACCGCGCCAGGCAGGAGGCGGCAGGAGGCCGTGGCACGGAGACCCCAGCCGCGGACGGAGGGCGCCGCTCACGTCTCTGAGCGGAAGCCACGCGGCGGGCTGCCCCACAGCGACCGTGGCCGCATGGCCGCGTGCCTGGAGACCTGGGGAGAGGGGACCCGCCTGCCCTGCAGGCCGCCGGGAGCACGGGGCAACGAGCCTGTCACCTCTGCCTCCAGAGCCAGGCCGGGCCATCTCACCGGGCCCCGCATCACAGGCTATGCAGCGGCTTCCACAGAAGCAACAGCCAGGAGCGCACTCGGCACCCGGACGGCTGCCCAGAGGGGTGGGCTCCTCAACGCTGATCAAAGGGCAGCCGAGTGTGGCCACGGGGACGCTGAGTGGAGCGGAGGGGCCGGTGGTGGCGTGGCCGCCCGACCTCTGCCACTGGGTGGTCCGGGAACACGGGGTGGAGGAGCCGCTAACTTTCCACCAGTGCCCCTGGGAGCCTCGGGGAACCGGGGGTGGGGGCAGGAAGCCCTGGAGGGAAACCTGGCCTCACGTTGAAGGGGAGCGGGTGGCGTGGTCTTGACCAGGACCGACTGGGAGTGAAGTGACACCCCAGGAGGTGGCCAGCTGAGGGCGAGCAGAGTCCCCGACGGCGGCTCCACAGAGGGAATCCCCGTCAGCCACGTGCACAGCCCCGAGCGCACGGGGAAAACCCGCCTTGTCAGAAGAGATGAGCCCGGTCCTGCCCCGCCGAGGCCGGCACCTCGCCCTCCTGCGTTGCCCTCCTCCAGCTTGGCACACGGGGCGTCTGGGGCAGCGGACCCGAGGCCAAGCCAGCCCGCAACCCCCGGCAGGCAGAGGCCCCCACTGCGGCCTGTGACCTGCAACAGGCTGCGTTTCAGCTCCAGCAGCGGACAGAACCTGTGTCGATGAGCAGACGTGCCTCTGTCCCTGCTGGGGACCGGCAGGCTCCCGGGCAGCGTACCTGCGCTCAGGGCTGCGGCACCGGGTGGGGGGGTGGGGGCTTCAGAGACCCTGGCTGGGCGCAGAACGCCTGTGAGCACCCCACAACCAGAGGGCGGCGCGGGACCCTGCCCGCCCACAGGGGTCAAGGCCATCGACCCTCAGCAGGAACAGGGGAGCACACGCCACACTCTGGGCCTGCTCTGTGCGTGACCTCGGGCTCTCTCCTTCACAAGGGTCAGTGGGCAGCGGCCTCCCCCAGAGGGGAGCCCCAGGGCCAGGCAGAGGCCCAACCTGGCAGAGCGGGGTACGACAAGAGGCGCCCCCCACCCCTAAGACATGGCGAGTGGGCAGGTCTGCAGCCAGGCACCTGCACGTACAGACCGGCAAGGCCACGTCCAGGAGCAGACGGGTTCCGCCGGGCGCTCTGTCCCCCGGGCGACCACAGAGACAGAAAAGAACAGGAGCTGCCCAGCTCCGGCCTCTCCCTGCTGCCTCCAGGCCAAAATCCCACCAACCAAGCCCCCTTGGGGCCGCGGACATCCCAGGGCAGCTGCTGGGGGTGCGGGCTCTGCTTCACAAGGATGCCACCCCCCCAGGTCAGGGGGCTTGACCCCCACCCTGGAGACACAGTCAAGGGTGGGGGAGACCAGCAGTCAGGCCCCCAGAACAGGGCGCCCCTGACCGTGGTGTGGGTTAGCCGGCCCCCGCCAGGGTGGAAGCGTCCATACACACCCGCGGCCCGCGCTGCGGAGAACTGGCACTGACGCCCCTTCCCTGAACGAGACCGGGCAGCGCTGCCCCCGCCCCAGCGCCCAAGCCCAAAGCCCAATCCTACAGCCTCAAGGCGCTTCTGCAGCAGACATCCCCACCCGCCGCCTTCAGGTGCTGTGGACGAGCACCGAGCCCAGACCCCAGGCCGAGGCCAAGGACGTGGCCGCCCCCCAGCCGTGGGCGCAGACTGCAGGCTCGCAAGAGGTATCCACACCCTCCCTCTGCCAAGGGCTTTCTTCTGGAGCAAAGCACCTCCTCCCACTGCTGAGCCATCCACCCGCTGACAGGCCACTGCTCGGGACCTGCCTTACCTGCCAGGGCCTTCTCATAGTTCTTCCCCATGGCAATGAAGTTCCGGAGGCTGGGGTTGAACTGCTCCATGATGGTCTGCGGAAAGCAAGAGAAAGGGCGTGAGTGACCAGGTGGCCCGGTGACCCCGGGAGTGTCCCAGGGGAGAAAATCCACAGGGTGGAGACCCCGAGGCCCCAGCCCCACCCTCGGCAGACCCCCCAGCCTCAGTTTTCACCTTGTGCAACGGAGCAAGAGCGGCCTGCTGCCCGGGGCTCTGCAGATCGCACGCCGAGCACAGAGCGCCTGGCACAGGATCGCGCCCAGAAGTGTTGCTGCTGAGGTGCCATTACCCCATCTGGAGGGGCTGAGTCGGGGAGGGGAGTCCCTCCGGCCGCACACAGGGCTCAGCGCCACCTCCCACCCAAGTCCTGGCTCAACACGCCAATTACGAACACGGCTCTGATCAGAGGGGCGCACGGCGGACACGCAGACACCCCACTATGAACCATCCCGCAGCCCCGGGTCCTCTGGCCCACGGACCACGGTTCTTCATCGGATGAAATCAGATGTTCGCGGCCAAGGCCAAGCAAATGTTTTAATGAAAAGGCGTGAAAACAGGCCCACACAACCTCCCGACGCGAGTTCCACGGGGTAACAGGGCCGATGCCGACAGTCGAGAGCTGGCCCGGCCACACGCGCCCCCCGCCACACTTTCAAAGAAAACCCGCCGTCCCTGACGCCCGTCTGGGAACAGAGGCGGGGGACCGTGTCCCCCCAGAGCCCCTCTGTCCCCCAGTCACACCCTCCGTCCCCTCTCCTTGCGCTTGGCCAGCGGGAGGGGCTCCAGCTGCCCTTGCCCGCCCTGGGGTGCAGCCAGGGGCGTCGGGAGACCTCAGCCACAGGGAGCTGTGCCCTCCTAAGCCCTGGGGCTGGCCTGAGGCCCCACGCCACGTGGGAGCAAGGAGAGGGAACACGGGCAGCTGTACCCATGGGGGGGCGAGGGAAGGGCACCTGCTCCGCGCAGCACAGGAACACATGGCAGCAACCCTGCCTATGCCCCATCCCTGTGGGGCTGGCACCCCGAGAGCAAAGCACATCCACACCACATGCCAGGCAGGGGGCAAGACTGTGGGACCTGGTGGGGGAGCAGGGGAGTGGGGCATGCTGCCTACAGGGGGGAGGGCTGGGGGTAGGGGGTGGGGGGTGGGGCCAGGGCAGGGAGGAGGGGGCGGATAAGGGGGTGGGGCGGGGGGCAGGGTGGGGGCAGGGCGGGGGCAGGGCAGAGCCAGGGGCAGGGCAGGGTGGGGGCAGGCAGCAGCAGGCAAAGCCTGGGCCCAGCCACTGGGTGGAGCAGGACAGCACCGGCCAGGGGCTGAACGGCAGGGGAGGAGGCGGGGAGGAGGCAGGAAGCAGTGGGGAAGGCCCTGCTCCCGGGCCTGGAAGGGAAGTGGAGGGAGGGTCTGAGCAGAGCTGTTGTCCAGCCACCTCCCGAGGGGAACCACAGGTGCTTGGGGGACTGCCGCCAGGGCCCAGCAGACGCAGGGGCCCTGCTGGACCTGCCCTGGGATCTGAGAAGCGGGGCCCTAGGCCCTCAAGTCCCATCCACAGGCACCGGACGTGGGTCAGGTGGGGCTGAGGGGCAGCGGGGAGGCAGGCAAGATGCAGGCCGCTGCTCTGGGGCCCCAGGAATGTGGACCAAATCCAGGGAGCACCTGGGAACCGGGACAGGGGCGTTGTTGCCAGGCAGCAGGGTCAGGCATCGGGAGGATTGGGAGCAGAAAGCCAGGTTTGGGGGTCACCAGCCAGGCGTGAATACAGGGTGTGTGGGAGCTCCAGGCACATGGCGCAGGCTGCCTGCAGACCTCAGGGCCGGGGAGCGCAACAGGCTCCGTGTGTGTCTGGATTTTGTTTTTGTTTTTCTGTTTTTTATTTTTTTTTTAAGATTTTTACTTATTCATGAGAAAGACACACACGGAGATAGGGAGCTGAGCAAACAGTGGAGGGGCAGGGGGAGGGAGAAGCAGGCTCCCCACTGAGCAGGGGCTCCATCCAGGACCCCGGATCACGACCTGCGCCCGCGGAGCCACCCAGGTGCCCCCATGTGCGTCTGTTCGGTGAAGGACAGAAGGTCCATAATCCAGGCAGGGTAGGTTGGGTCCCTGAGCCCGCTGGCCAGGGGTGCCTGAGGTGCGTGTGTGTGTATGTGTGTGTGCTGGGGTGTGCACGTGTGCCCAGAGCTTCAGCACAGCACGAGTTCCTCGCTGTGGCAATGGGCACAGGTGTGAGACGCTGCCCTAGCGGATGCTGGTGCCAAACCCACCCGCATTCCCAGGACCGCAGCCACCCTGGCTCCGGGACAGCACCCCCAGCCTCCTGGGCAGAGGAGGACACGCTGCCCAAGCTCACTCTGAGCCCATCAACATCCTGACTGACAGCAGGAAACGGGCCAGGAGGTGCCCAGGCCAAGCGAGGGGATCACCGTGGCAGCCCGCCCACACCCTCCCAGTGACACACGGGGACAGCCGCCAGGTTTCGCTCCCTCTGTGTGGCAGCTGAGCTCACGCGGAAGGAATGCGGGAGTGAGTGGGCAGGGCAGCCTGGGTGCTGGGGTGCCAGTCAGGCCACCTGGGCAGGGCAGGGCCTCCGATCTGCTGAGAAGGCTGGTGGCCAGGACAGCAGGCCTGGTCACACAGGGGCCACTGTCTCCCCTGGAGGCGGTGACAGAGGCACCTGCTTGCAGCCCTGTGCAGATCCCGCTCCCTGGCCTGGAAGGCAGGCCTCCTACGGAAGTCTGCATGGACACACAGCCAACATCACCCACCTGCCTCCCGGTCACTGGCTCTCCTGGCACCGGAGCAGCCAGAGACCAGCTAGGTCTGCCTCAGAGGCCTGGCATGGGGTTCCTCCTCCGGCCCGGCCCGGGGGGAGCACCTGCTACACCTGCCCCAGCACCGCTCCCCTAACCAGGCCCGAGGAGGGGCCCCGGAGCCAACAGAGGCAGGAGCATCACGGGCGCCCACAGCTCATCACACAGAGGAGGCCTCGGTGGGCTGTCACTGGCCACCCGGACCTTTCTCAGAAGCCAAGGGATGGCACTATCTTTTCCTGGGCTCTGCCAGGAGGGTGCGGAGACCAGAGCACCCAAACCCTGCAGCGGGGCCTGATTCCCTGGAGAGGGAAACTTGCTTCTCCTCAGGACTGTTGTGCCCAGGGCGCTGCCAGCAGGAGCAAGGCCGGGGACAGCCTGCCTCCCGTTTCGGCCACGTGCTGCGGCCTCACACTCGTCCTCAGGGCAAGGGCACGGTCCCACAACATGAGCAGCGACCAGAGTCATCTTCCAGCTCTGACCCCTGTGCCCTGAAAATGAGATCCCCAAATTGGCTCAAAGTCTGTGGTGCAACACGGAGATGGTGCACGTATTCCCCTGGCAGCTTTCTGGGCCGAGGACCACACCGCTGGCCTCGAACAACACAGGAGGGCACGTGCGCGCTCACAACGCCATTTTATCAGTAGGTATCCGACAGCCCTACAGGTGTATTTTCTCTAACAATTCTTTTCTTTAGATTTTATTTATTTTAAGGAAAGAGAGACAAAGAGACAAAGGAGAGAGGGAACCCACGTGTGCATATGCCAGCGGGGGCGGGGGGGGGGGCGGGCAGAGGACAGACTCTCAGGCAGGCACCCGCGGAGTGTGGACCCTGACAAGGGGCTCGGTCCCAACACCCTGGGCCGAAACCAGGAATCAGATGCTTGATCATCTGAGCCACCCGGTCCCGTCCGCCCCCCCCCCCCCCCCCCCGCAATGGTTTTAAGTAACGTTTTCTCCCCTGGTTAACTGCATCATAACAACGCAGCACGTAGCACACACGATGTACAAAACACGCATTCATCAACTATTCTTGTCATCGGGAGGTCGGCTTCCAGCCAACACTAATCCACGGGGAGCCAAGTTTTGGGTGGGGTCCCACGCTACACGCAGATGTTCGGCTGGGAGGGAGGTCGCGCCCCTAACTTCCACGTTGTTCCCGGCTCCACTGTATTTAGCACCAAGCACTTACTCGCTGGTTCCTTCCCCTGCTAAGGACCGTCCCTGGGTAGCAGGTGGGCGGCTGGGATCGGCGAAGGGCACCCGGACGCCCCCCCAGAATGTACGCTGCGGGAGGGCTGGGACGAGGAGGGGTCCCTGCAGGGCACACGCGCGAGCTCAGGCTTGCTGTGCTGTCACCCCCTGCCAGGACGTCCTGAGCTGGATGCCCCCGCCACCCCGGAGGCTACCTGAGTCTCCACGCCACGGATGCCCGGCCGCCCTGCCCAGCCCTGGGGACCCACATGCCCTTCTACAAGACCAAAGGGGAGGGGACGAAGGAGCTGTACAGGTGGCTGTCGCCAGGACCCCAACGAGGGGCCGCTCCCCGCCCACCTGCACGCTGACACGCATCCCCATGGACTTTGTGGTCACAGGTCCGCCTGGCCGGTGAGGGGAAAGGGCAGCGAGGCAGCCCGGTCTCCGACGCGGGGGACGAGGAGGGCGGCCAACGCATCCTGGAAAGGAGCTCTGCCAAGGGACTTTGCTCGGGCCTGCCCTGTGCCCGCGCCGGCGGCTGCTCGCAGCGCAGGGACTCCGTCTCTTCCGCAGCGCGGGCTCCCGCCGACGGCCCCCTCCAGCACCTTCCTGGCAGGCCGGTCGCAAAGTGCAAAGTTTCTCTGCTGACAGAGGGGAAGTGACATGCCTTCTGCTTCCCCTCCAGCCCCTCACACGCAGCAGAGGAAGGACGGGTTGGGCGTGTTTGCCTGTGTCCCGCGCACACTCGTGGGAACGCACTCGACACCTGGAAGCGCACGTGCAGAGGACAGGACGGTGCTGGGACCCCACCTGGCCTTTGGCCCCCGTCACCCTGACCCTGGCTTGACCGATCCGAGTGCGCCGCCGCCCCATCTTACAGACGGGCAGGGAGAGGCGTGGGGAGGCCAAGAGCCTGCCCAGTAGTTGCCGCGGGGACAGTTCCAGCCTCAACCGCAGGCTGGCCGCACAGCTGAGCTCCGCGCTCGCCGCACACGGGCCTCCCCGCTATCCCGACGGTTGCCGAGGCTGGACCAGGGGCCATCTGGGCCACCCCGCCTGCCCTGGGCGCCCTCAGGGGCCACAGCCAGCAACCCCAGAACGAGGCGAGGGCCGAGGTGGTACGTGCCCACTCCGGGACCACCTGCGGGAGGGCTGACGCCGGTGCCCACCCCAACTGCTTACCCAGGACACAGGGCCTCCAGCCACAGAGTGGCCCGGTGCCTGGCTGCCCCGGCCACCTGCCCTCACGTCCCACCTCGTCATGACCGCAGGATAAGGAGGCACAGGGCCCAGGTCTACTATGGTGGCCTCTGTCCAGGAGCTGCCCAGGAGGGAGCGGCCATCCTCCCAGGGGAGCCCTGCTGCAGCCCCCCCAGAGCGCACCGGTTCACTGGGGCCCTGATGGAGGGTCTGGCTCACCGTGCGAGGGGGGCCAGGGAATGGGAGCCGTGGGAAGGACCACCAGGCCGAGCCGGGAGAGCCCAGCTCCTCAGCGCAGCTCTGCACGACTCCCACCTGGGGTGGGGGGGGGGCAGGTGGAAGGTTCCATTCCTCTTTAAAAACTGGGGTATTGGGACGCCTGGGTGGCTCAGCAGTTGAGCGTCTGCCTTTGGCTCAGAGCGTGATCCTGGAGACTCGGGATCGAGTCCCACGTCGGGCTCCCTGCATGGAGCCTGCTTCTCCCTCTGCCCGTGTCTCTGCCTTTCTCTCTACGTGTCTCTCATGAATAAATAAATAAAATCTTAGGGCAGCACCGGTGGCGCAGCGGTTTAGTGCCACCTGTGGCCCAGGGTATGATCCTGGAGACCCGGGATCGTGTCTCACGTCAGGCTTTCTGCATGGAGCCTGCTTCTCTCTCTGCCTGTGTCTCTGCCTCTCTTTTACTCTCTCTGAATAAATAAATAAATCTTAAAAATATAAATAAATAAATTAAATAAATAAATAAATAAATAAGTATTAAATAAAATAAATAAATAAAATCTCTTAAAAAAGCAAAAACTGGGATATCTATTCTGGGGATCCTTTTTGAAAAAATTAAACCAACTTGGAAAGTTCAGTGAGTGCTAGAGGGGGGCTTCCTGGAGGAGGCAGGTCTTGAGCTGGATCTCACTGGGTTAGAGCCAGAGAGAAGATAAGAACATGTTCATACTTGCTCAGAAAATGACTGGATGTGGCGAAGCTTCCAGAACAAAACAGCCCCTGGGGTGACCGTGGGAGGGTGGAGGCCAGCAGAGGACGCAGAAAAACCCCCCAGGGGAGCAGGGACAAAGCGAGCAGCACTCAACACAGACGAGCTCCACTGTAACAGCACCAGGCCCCCCGCCCCCACCCCCACCCCCACGGGTCCCCCCCATGGGCCATGGCCCCCACAGCCCACGACCCCGACCGCGGGTGCTCACGGCCTCAGCCCCACAGCCAACAACAGAGACGCGGACCCCACAGGGGCTTGAGGAGGCCAACCCAGCCGCAGCCCCCCAGGGACAGAGCATGAAAAAGCAAAGGGACCTGGTGGCCACACCCCCCCCACCCGGAGCCAGGCCCACACAGGGCCCGAGGCCTGGCTGCTCCCCTCCCGTCTGAGGCTCCCTCCACCCGTCCCGACCTCAGTGGGCGCGGCCGCCCAAGGGCCCACGGCAGGCACCGGCCCCGCGGGAGCAGCTGCCCTGGGCCAGGGGACCTGTGTCCTCCCACCGCTTCCCGTCCGCCCTTCACACCCAGCCGAGGCCCGGCCCCACCAACGGCGGCTCGGAGCGCACGGCCCGCGAGGGAACCGCGTGGTCACACCCGGGGTGGCCGTTAGATTGAGGCTGGACAGAAATGCGTCACGGCCCGAGCACGCCAGCCCGGAGCCCCTGGCGACCGCACGCCCGCGCCATGGGGTGCAGGCCCAGGCCACGCGGCTGGTAGCGGCTCAATCAGGCCGAAAACTTCCCGCGCCGAAGGCCCAGCGCCCGGCACCTCAGCACGGGGCTGCCCGCGGAACGACGGTCCTGACAGAACGAGCTGGTGGGACGAGGCCCTCGGGTGGGCCCTGATCCACTCTCACTAGCATCCGTCTAAGAAGGGATCGGGACAGAAGCCCACAGAGGACCAGCGCGTGGGGCCGGGGGCAGGAGGCGGCCGCCCGCGAGCCGGGGGACAGGCCCGGGGGAACCAGCCCTGCCCACGCCTGGATCTCGGACTCCCGGCCCCCACGGGCGTCAGAAATAGGTGTCGCGTGAAGGCTGCCACCTACGGTGCTGTGTCATGGTGGCCAGAGCGCCTGGGGACACTGGGCCAACCCCCACTTGCCACAGGAAGACCCAATGCTGACGACAAAGCGGGGTCTGGTTCCTGCGTCCCCAGTTATGATGTTCCACTGACCTGTCACCGCCCCTGTCCCTGTAGAGGCGCTGACCTGGGTTTCACGGCACTGGGCTCCCCGCTGCATGAGGAACTACCTCTGAGCAAGCAGGGATGCAGCTGCGAACACTCTGGAACCGCGCCGGTCCCTGTCCTCATGTTCCACAGGACGCCCCGGCCAGGAAGCATCACGCCGACGGGCACACCGGCCACAGCGCCCCGCAGGCCCGGCAGCGGCAGCCTCGTGTAGGGCCTCGGCCTGGGCCTCCTCGGCCTGGGCCCCCCGCCCTGCCCTCCCCCTGCCCCCGGAGGTGTCCACTCTGCAGGCTAGTCCGCCCCCCGCGCGCCCCCAGCGCTCTCCGCGCTAGGAAGTACTCGACGGGCCCTTCACTGGTCAACGAGGGATGGTGCGGGGCGCCCGGGGGCTCAGTCAGTCCTGATCCCAGGGTCCTGGGATCGAGCCCGTCGGGCTCCCTGCTCCTCCCTCTCCGTCTGCCGCTCCCCCTGCTTGTGCTCGCTCTCTGTCGAATAAATGAATCTTAAAAAAAAAAAAAAAAAAAAAAAAAAGAACAGAAAAAAGAAAATGGTGGCACAGAAGCTAAAAAAGTTGCCTGCAATCTGTGGACCCCCGAATGGAAAGACAGTGCCAGGCTCCAGCAGCTCTGTCCCGGCCCCGGCTCAGCCCCAGAGCAGCCAATGGCGTTGGAACACGCCGCCTCCCCTCGCGGAGGCTCCCGCCAGCCGGGGCAGCCAGGCCCCCCGGAGGAGCAGGCTGAGGAATAAAGCAGGTCATGCGCACGGCTCGCAGCACGGCGCCCGGCCCACGGCCACGAGGTTACTCGAGATCACCAGCGGGCAGGAGAGCCCAGGTGGCCCGGGGCCGATGCTGTCTGGCCCCCGCCCCCCCAGGCCGAGCCAGGCACCCGACGTCACAGCCCCCTCCCCAGGTGGGGCCCGGACGGCCCTGGACGCCCAACGGCAAGGCAGGCGGCCACGGCCTGAGCTCCGTCGGTCCCTGCACCGCAGAGGACAGGGCTTCCGTGTGCGGACAGGAGGGAACAGAGGCGGCCGGACAACAGGCCTCTCCGGCCACACAGTGTCCCCCAGGGCACGGGTACACAGAGGGACCCTAGGTCTACTGCACCTCGGAAACCGGCCCTTCCACGTCTGCCACAACTCCATCTTTCCTTTTTTAGACTTAATTTAAGAGAAAGAGAGAGGGAACGCTCACATGTGCGTGAGCTGGGGAGGGAGAAGCAGGCTCCCTACTGACCAGGGAGCCCCACGCGGGGCTCGATCCCAGCACCCTGAGGTCAGGAACTCAAAAGGAACAGGGGTCCTGGCTGTCCTCAAAAAACCTTCAGTCTAGAAACAAGAAAGAGGCGGGCAGGGTCTCAGGGCTAGGAGAACATCCCAGAGACCAGGGGAGGGTGCTGGGGACACCGTGAAACGGGGCAGACTCTGAACGTGGGGCAGTTTTAGGGAAAGTCTACCGACGTACTTCTTGCCTATTTAATACAGACTTTCCTAAACGTTGCTGAAACCGTTCCAAGGCACTGTCCCCTACATGGAAAATTAAAATCTCAAACAGGAAGCACGCACTCCATTCTGATCGGTGGCCTTGTTCCCCCCTGGCGGCCCACACTGGCCCCCGGCATCTCTCCGGTCGGGGTGTGGGGTCCAGTGATGTGTGTCGAGACATCTTCTGTGCTCTCCACCCAGGGTGCGTGGTGGCTTCAGGACGAAGACGACAGACTGGCTCCGCCAGCCCCCAGATGGGCAACGGGGAGGGAAGGGGCACCTGCAGGGGGACCGCCCTGGTCATGGTGCACCTGAGACCGCCGGGCCACAGAACCAGGGCAGGGACCAGCCAGGCCAGCGTCCTCCCCACCGGCCGCAGGAGCCCGAGGGCCAGACAGGTTTCTGGAACAGATGGAGGCGCCCGCAGCACAAGTCTGAAGGAGGAGCTGAAGGCAGGAGGAGGGATCCTGCAGACTGTGTGGGCACAGATCCCCTGGCCCCTGGCCTCAAGGTCACCTCGCAGAGAAGGGTTCTGCAGGCCAAGGTCACCTGCAGGCCCTGCCTTCCCAGCCCAGCCCCTCTCCACAGACCCGAGGGTCCCCCCGGGACGCTGCAGGACCCCCACTGCCCAGCCAACACCCAGCCTGCCATGGGCTCCGGGAACCAGGGACACATCGTGCTCGGGGACGTGCACCCAGACGGCCCCCAGAACTCTCGAAGCCAACAGCCCGAGGGCAGACCCGCCAGAGACATGGACGGCAACGCAAACGCAGGCACCCCGAGCCCCGGCACTGACGCGTGTGCTGGCCAGTCAGGCGCCCGCTGGTCCGGGGTGTCTCAGGGCAAGGCTGGGGTCGCCTGGGAGCACATCGCAGACAGACGAGACATTCTGCCGTTTAGGAGAAGCCCAGGCACCCACCGCCCCTTGGGCCACCTGTGCCCCTGCCCGCAACGCGTAGCCCACTCGCAATGACCGGCACGGGGCAGGCGGCTGTGGTCAGCGGGGGCGGCACGGTGCTGACGGGGCCCTGGTGCTGTGCACCCGGGGGACACGGGTCTACATAGGGACAAGGCAGCCTGCCCCCCCACCCCCAGGCCCAGGTGGAGCGGCGAGGATGGCAAGGGGAGATGGGCCCTGGCTCAGTGCAGCTACGGGCAAGGGAAGCGGACAGGAGCCGGCCGGGCCACAGCCCCGGGCACCCCCACCCCCCGAGGACGCAAACCCAGGCACCATGCCAAGCGGGGCAGGGTCGGCAGGCAGCAAGGCCAGCCCTGCCTGGGGCCCACCCAGGCCCGCGGCCACACACAGGGCTCTCCCGAGCAGGACCCAGGTCTGAGCACCCAGGTGGAGAGCCCCGGGGCAGGGGACAGGCCCCCCCACTGAGCCCCTAGCCCTCCCATGACCGGCTGCCCATCCTCACCAGAGCCGGGGGGAGCAGGGCTGCCCTGAGGGAGCTTCATCCCAGACCAGGCAGCCCCGTCACGGCCTCTTCTGCCGGTGGTGCCCTGAAAGCCTGGGACCAGCGTCAGCCACCACTGGGACCTGGAGCCTCAGGGGCACGGGGTCGGTCCCACGGGCCAAGCCAGCCTCCCAAGTGCAGGCCCGTGCTCGAGGCAAGAGCCGTAGGGACAGCGCAGGCCTGGGCCCGTGACCTTCAGGGCCCCGCAGCAAGCACCCTGAGAGCCACCAGGGGCCTGCACCGTGCAGCCGACAATCTCTGGGGTGACCTGGGCACAAAGAACTACCACAGCCCGTCAGCTCAGAGCTCACTGCAACAGAGACACCACTTCGCTGCCCCGGCTACTCCAGAAAGGGGGTGGCAGATGCTCCCCTAAAAGCCTGGTGGGGGAAGGACAGGCCGTGCAGCACACCCCAGTCGGCGGCAGCAGGCCCCGCCACCTCCTCAGAAGACATTACAGCAGAGGACACCCCTGAAAGCACCTTTAGGGCAAAGCACACGAGCACCACACACACGTACACACGTACTCACATTCACACTCACACGTATACAAGCAGAGATGCGTGTGCACAGAGGTGGGCGCAGTGCTGTGACTCCTCGCCTCCTCCACAAAGCAGGCATCAGCTCCGCTCCTCCCGACAGGCGTTTCCGTTGCCAAGGAAGTGCCTATCAGTCCACCTTCTCCAACTGGGGGCCCCCTGGGCTCTGTCCACGCCAGACGCCGGGCTTCTGATGGCAGCACACGCTTTGGTGTGACTGCCCAGCCGCGGGTGAGGAAGCGGGTCTGAGGTCAGCGGCCCAGGGCTTCCCAGAGCGCCCCCAACACCCACCTGGAGGGGGGGCCGGGACAGTGGAGGGTAGTGGGCAGGGCCCGGGCAGCCAGGCCTCAGTGGGCTCTCACGGCTGCCTCCCTGCAGCGCCCAACACCCCCCTCCTGGCACCAGGAGCCCCGTGTCACCCTCCACCCACGGAGCAGCTACAGCACAGCCAGGCCAGCATCCCCACAACAGCCACAGACCTCCCCTAGCGACCAGCCCGGCCCTGTTGACCAAGGCCCCAAAGCCACACTGTCATAGAGCCTGCCCAAGGCTCTCCTGGGGAGTCCCATCCTCGGGCCGTCTCCCACCTTTCTGCAGCCTCAGGACAGGTGATGCTGCTATCCCTGGAGAAGCTATGGGAGCTGCCACCCCGAGGGGACAGAAGGTCACCCGAGGGCCACAGTTCCTCTAGACATAAAAGACCACGAGGATGAGATCCCTCGGTGGCGCAGCGGTTTGGCGCCTGCCTTTGGCTCAGGGCGCGATCCTGGAGACCCGGGATCGAATCCCACATCGGGCTCCCGGTGCATGGAGCCTGCTTCTCCCTCTGCCTGTGTCTCTGCCTCTCTCTCTCTCTCTGTGACTCTCGTAAATAAATTAAAAAAAAAAAAAAAAAAAAGACCACGAGGAAAACACCGACGGTTGTTCCCCAAACCCAGCAGGAGGTGAGGTCCAGCACGTGGGGTCACGCTGAAGTCTCTCCCAGGACAGCTGCGGTTTGGCCCTAAGTCTGAGCAGTAGATGCCTCTGCCCCTGCCCCAGTATGTCCCTCCCTCTGGCTGTCACCCAGGGCTGCCCTCCAGACTAGATCCTGGCACCAGGCTCTGCTGCCCGCGCCCTAACCCCACGCCTCCCCCCAGAAGGCTTCGGCACTTGTCGCCCTGGCCCAGAGAGAAGGGGAGCTCTCAGCTGCCCCCTGAAGCCGTTCGACCTCTCTCCCTTCACCTCTCGTGAAACTCCCCGAGGACGTGGCCACAGGAAAAGAGGTACAAGTCCACGGGACTCATTCCTCCAGGAGGGAGTATGTTCTCTTCTCACATTTTTAATCAGCAAGGCCAAGGACGAGCGTCCCTGCGGCTCCCTCCTCTGCCAAGGCAAACAGCGCTCCAAACTGCAGCTGGAACGGTGCAGGGCCAGAGCAAACAGCTGGGCCGCCCCGCGGGGCACACGGCCGGGGACATGGCCCTGCCACACTTCCGCCAGCCCCCAACCTAGGCGCAGAGGTGGCCCGGCCCCTGGATGGGACGGTGGGCCAGCCGGGTCCACACGGGCAGCTTGGCTGCACCCTGACTGTGCCTCCGGGAGGCCAGGCCTCCACCAGGCCAGGGTGCCCCCGCTGCCCCACCCGGGCCCCTCCCCGCCCCCCCCGCCCCCCCCCCCCCCCCGCAGGGAACGCTGAGCTCCCTGGGGATAAAACACAAAAGGGTGAGAGAGCACTCGGCACTCGAGGACTTGGCAGGCGGGCCACAGGGCGGCGGGGACGGCGCCGCCCACGAAGCCAACCTGGCTGCGGTGCTGGGCTGCGGGGGGCACGGCCCTGCGGACACCCAGGCCCGGCAGCCTGCAGAGCTCGGGGCTCCTCGCCACGCTTCCCCGCGAGCTTGCGAACCGCCCGGCCCATGGGCACAAAGCACGGGCTCGCCTGTTGAATGTGCACCCGACACCCTCCAGCCGGCTCCCCGAGGGGTTCACAGTCCTCACGCTCAAACCCCACTTGTTTCCTGCCAGCAGATCTCACTTCAGAGCTCCGGATAAATCACGGCTCCATCTGGAAGCCGCTCAGCCGTAACCGCACGCCTCGCTGCCCAGCTTATGAGAGTTCTAGCAAGGACGATCGTGGGGTTCCCCTGAGCAAAGCCACGCCGGGCACCCCTTGTGAGTCCCCCCATGAAAGTTCCTGTTTAATGGTTTCACGGCAGAAACAGGGTAAATAGGAAAGAGATCCTCTGGCCGGCACTTCCCTTCCACCCGCTGCAACAGCGAGCAAATGGTTATGGAACTAATGACTAATAATTGAATAAACCTCCCTTCCCCGACAGCATTAGCAGAGCCCCACGGCCGGAACGTGCGCCACAGGTTCTCCGCGATACCAGAGACCCCCAGGGGCTGTTCCTCTTACGTGCTGGGCCCTCCTCGGCCTCTGCCTCCTGTTTACCGGCGGCTCTAACATGGCTCCGGGACGGGCTTGTCCACCCCGCCCGGCCTCAGGGTTCCTCCCGTCACCGGCTCTAACTTTAAAACCCGCGTTAGGAGCCGCGTTAGAGGAGTGCCCCACCTGAAACCCAGCTGCGAGCGGGTGGGGGCCCACTGGCAAGTCCGGGGGGGGGGCGTCCGGGGCCGAGGTGCCCACGGGGAGGGCTGCGCAGGCCGGGCCAGGAGGGCTCAGCCACAGTCGCTCAACACGATCCGAAACTGTTGCACTGGCAGCGCCTCGCAGCCCCGCGTAGCGGCCGGGCGCCCGCCACCGCCCGGAAACACCGGGTGCCTGAGTCTCCCAGCCCAGCAGGAACGCCCCGGGCTCGGCTGGCTAAGCCGCCTGCTGTGGACGCCCAGGCCCCCAGCCTCCCCCCAGGACCTGCCCGCGCGGGACTGATGCGGGCCCTGGGGCTGCTCGACCGGGGGTGAGGCTGCAAACTGGCAATGGAGGCCGGAGACAGAGCCCAGGGCCGGCTCCTGTGGACCAGGCTCAGCGGAGGCGGCGGGCGGGGGCGCCCGGGGTCTCGGGGCTGCGGGCCCGCGCTGTGGCAGCGACGGCGAGTGCAGGGAGGGCGCGCACCCGGGTCTGCACACGGCAGAGGAGAGGCGAGGAGAGGAGAGGCGAGGAGAGCAGAGGCAGGCGCGCCGGCCTCCCACACAGGCAGCCTCCGCCGCGGTTACATAAGATGATGGATTATCCGTCCACCCCTCAACCTGCCCGCGCGACCTCCCGCCCGGGCCGTCCAGGACGCCGGCGCGGCCGGGAGCGAGTTGTGCGAAGGGGGAGCCTGTGGCGGAAAGTGCCCGGGGCTCGCGGGACCGGCCGCGGGGGCCGCCACCGGGTCCGCACGCCGCCGGGGGCGCGGGGCGACGGCCCCGACCCGGCCCTGCCCGGCCCGCCCCCGCCCCCGGCCCCGGCCCCGGCCCCGGCCCCGCGCTCGGCTCCCGCAGGGCCCGGTCCGCGGACGCGGGGGGCGGCGGGGCTGCGGGGCTGCGGGGCTGCGGGGCTGCGGGCCGGGGCCGGGGCGGGGCGCCCACCTGTGACCCGCGGGCAGGCGCCGGGGCCGGTCGGGCCGAGCGGGCGGCGCGGGGCTCACCTTGTACACGTTCTCCGTGAGCCGGTGCATCTCCTCCGTGCGCGACAGCGACATGGTGCGGGTCCGGCGGCGCCGCGGGGCGGAGCGGGGGCGCGGGCGGCGGCGGCGGCGGGCGGCGGGCGGGCGCGGGCGGGCGCGGGCGGCGGGCGCGCGGGGCCGGACCAGGGACGCGGGGCCCGGCCGGCGGCCGCCTTTATAGCCGCTCTCGCCCCGCCCCCCGCAGGCTCCGCCCCCCGCGCCCCGTCGCCGCCCCCGGCCGCCCGCCCGCCCCCGGCCGGCCGCGCCGCTGCCAGGCAACCGGCAGGCCCCGCCCCCGCACCGCCCTTCCCATTGGTGGGTTCCGGACGGGGGAGGGGGCGGGGCCCGGCGGCCGGCCGCAGGCGCCGATTGGCCGGCGGCGCTGTCGATCGCGGGGGAGGAGGCGGGGGCGCGGCGCGGGCGGCGGGCTGGGAGCAGCCCGGGGGCCGGGCGACAGCCGGGCTGGGGGCGGGGCGCGTGGGCCGGCGGCGCGGGAGGAGCGGCGCGGGGGGCGGGGGGGGGGGCTCTTCGCCGAGTCGCGGTCTGGGCCGACCCCGGGCGCCGCGGGTCGCGGGCTCGGGGCAGGCCCGGGGAGAGGCCGGCGCGCGGCCTCGGGTCCCGCCCCGACCCCGACTTTCGGGAGGTGAGTGTGCGGGGCGCGTGCGGGGGGGAGGATGGGCGGGAGGCCGGGGGGGGGCGGGAGGGTCCTGGGAGGGAGGGACGGACCCTGGGAGGGCTCGACCCCGGGAGGGTGGGCTGGACGGGCCCTGGGAGTGACAAGTCCTGGGAAGATGGACCCTGGGAGGGACGGACCCTGGGAGGGTGGGCTCTGGGGTGTGTAGGGGGGTGTCATGGGGAAGGACCCTGGAAGGGGTGGACCCTGGGGAGGATCCTGAGAGGGGCGCGTCCTGGGAGTGGACCTTGGGAGGGTGGGCTCTGGGAGAGGAGGGCCCCGGGAGGGGTGACTAGGGGGCCGGGTGGGCCCCGAGGGAAACCCTGGCAAAGGGAGCATCCTGGGGACAGGGAGGACAGTTTGCCAAGAAGATCATAGAGGGGGTGGGTGGGCAGGTGGGAGAGGACCCTGTGGAGAGGACTGCCCGGGACCCCAGGGAAGGAGGGGACCTGCAATGGCAGATGACCCTCGTCGGGAACACTTTCTTTGGGGAGGGGTGGACCCTGGGGCTGGAGGACCTCCCTTGGAGGGATCACGGGGTCAGACCGCTGGCTGGTTCTGAAGGCCTTTCCTGGGAGGGTCCACGGGGAAGCTGACCCAGCTGGCCCACAGGGCTCCCAGTATAATTCCTTTGGAAAAATATTTACAGAAATTAGAGTCACACAGAGGGATTGTTTGCTTTACGTTGTAAGACACCAGATCTGAGCGTTTCCCTCTCACGAAGCCCGACGCCGCGCCCGCATCCTGCCCAGGACAGCGGCTCACACGGCTCCTCACACGGCTGCTCAAGCACAGGCGCCCAGGAAGACACGGCCCCGCCAGGTGGCCCTGCACGGAGCGGGACTAGGACAAGTCCCGAAGTCACAGCGCCCGGACCCAAACGGACGGCCCTCCGCCTGGCAGAAGGGCCCCCGAGGAAGGGGAGCGACGTCGGGGCGAGCCCCCCTGCCCTCCTGTCTGCCGGCTCCCATCACAGGCAGAGCCTTCTCAGTTTCATTTCCTTCCTGCTCCCAGCCGTGGCTTCCTCTTTTTTCTTTCTCAACTGCCGTGATTTAAGGCGGGTTCCTGTGCCCACAGATTGTGGGATTCCTTTGGTTGCAAGTGTCGGAAAGCGGCCGAGTGCAGCTCTCAGAGCCGGGGCACCTCTCTGCTGGCGGCGGGCGGCGGGACCATTGTCCTCCTCCCTTTCCCTTTACTCCGGGCCACCTCGGTGCACTGCACACGTCCATCCTGCCAGCCCTACGACCGACGTCGGTTGACCTGAGCGGGGTCAAGGGCCGAGGTGGAGCTGGGTGGGTGCAGAGTAAAGCTGCTGCCTTCCCAAAGGGAAGTGACGTGGTTGGGACCAGAATGACAGGTGGAGGCTGGCAGGAAAACCAGAGGGGGAGGTCTCCTCACTGTGGGAGGGGAATGAGTCTGGAGGGTTCTGAGTTGTCTGCTCCCATCAGTGTCACAACAGTAGAAGGAGGAGAGGGCCCTCGCCAGAGAGGCATCCATAGTCCTGAGTGCAGCTCCACTCTAGAGGGTTCTAGACTGTCCCCCTCCTGCCCAAGGGCATGCTCACTGCTGGTAGTGGCAGAGGTCAGGGACCCACCTGAGCCTGGCCTGCCTCCCTGGTGTGCTGATGGTCCTGCAGCCCATCCTGGGCCTCTTTGTCTCCCTGGCAGCGGGGCAGGAGGCGAGCGGCGGGGAGGGGCCAACACGCAGCACCTGCCACGGGCGAAAGTGAAGGAGCATTGCCCAGAGCATCACGGAGAGAGCCAGCAGGGCCGATGGGGGGCGCAGAGTGAGAGGTGGGCGCAGCGCTGGAATCCAGGCCTGGAGACCCGTACCCTGCCTGTGCCTCTCTGAGCCACTGGAGTCCAGAAAGGTCTCCAGCACGAGTGCAGCCCCCCTTCGGCCGTGAGGATGGGTCTGAGCCCCCGCCTCGGAGACACCCCTGTTCTCTGAGGATTTTCTTCATTGTATGGAAGCCCCTTTGCAGTGGTGATGGCGTCTGGGCCGGGGGCTAGGGCCCGAGCAGTGCACGAGACTAGATGGTGGGCTGGGTGCCAAGGTCAGCCCCAGTGCCAGCCCCCAGAGTTAAGGGGGCACCCTTATCTTGCCACCTTCTTACTTGGGAGGTGTCCAGAGGTCTTTCCCCTTTCCCAGGTGTTCCATCTCCCCTGAACCCTCAGTGTTTTGGGGGCAGTGGGATCTCAGGCCTTGCCTGGAGATTGGCAGACAGTGCAGCTGGGAAATCACTGCCCAGATGTGGGGCCTGGTCTGCCCCCTCCAAGGCCAGCAAGAGGAAGGCGCTGTCACGGTGGAGAAGTCCCAGGGGACTGGCAAGAGGGCCAGCGCCAGCACCGCGAGGCCCGTCCTTGCCCCAGACCGGGGTGGTGGTCCTCCTACACTCAGGGCAGCGCTGGGAGGCAGCTCAGGGCTCCCTGAGAAGGCAGGTGCTCTGGCACCCCGCACCGCCGACTCTCCCGTCGCTTCTGATTGTCAGTCCCCACCTCTGGGCCGCGCGGCCGGGCAGGCGTGTAGCCACGTGGGTCCTCGGCACCCAGCTCTGAACCAGACGGTCCCCGGCCCCGAGCAGCGGCCCCGGGGCTGGCGCCGGCAGGCTGCCGGGCTGTGGTCGGAGGCAAGAAGGTGGCCACGTGGAGCTGCCGCCGTCGACCCCGGCTCCGCAGCCTCCGGCCCGGGCGGCCCGGGAGTAGAGGGCTAGAAGCAGGAAGAATAAAAGTGCGTCTCTTCATCAGCTTATTTTTAGGCGTGTTATATAAGTGGCTTCATCTCAGCGTCACGTAGGGAGGGGGGTCTCAGATTTAATTACAGGATGACAGGCTTTGCTTTTCAAGCAAGCTGTTCTCCTGGCAGGCAGGCACAAGGATTTGTGAATTTTTGCTAAACAGAAGGAGCCTTTCTGAGGTGGCCGCCCAGCAAAACTTTGAAGGGCTTTCACCTCCACGTCTCTCTGCGCCTAACCTGGTTTCTGCTGAGCTGGGCCTAAGGGGTGGCCGTTCAGCTCAGATCCCAGGGACGGGTGTGCTTGGCAAGGAGGCTGTTTCTCCCTCCGCCCTCCTCCTTCCTCCGCTCTCCTCTCCGAGAAGGGAGCCAGCCAATCCGGACTCCTCCTCCTCTTCTCCTTCCTGGATTCAAGCACTTGTAATCGGCAATCAGAAAGTTCCAGGGCAGGAGGGACGGGCATACCTGGCAGGACCTCACCTTTGGCCTCCACCCGGGTCTGCGCTGCTGACGCCGTCCACTCCAGGTGCCCCAGGCGACTGGCCCGGGCCGCGGTTGTGGCGCAACTGTCCGAATTGTGTCCGGAGAACTGTTTTCTGGTTCCTGGCCAGGCCCCTGGTCTTCGAGACCGTCAGCAGTATCGGCAGGGAAGCCTGGAGCCGCCCGGAGCTGGAAGATCTAGGCCTGGGGGAGTCCTGCCTCCTGCCAGCAGGAAGGTCACCGCCTCCGGTGCACCGTGGCCTTGCTGTGTCTCCTGCCCGCGGCTGAGGCCTGAGGTCTACCGGCTGGGAGTGGACACAGCGTGCAGGAGGAGCCAGTCGCTGGGCAGCCCGGCGGGGCTCGGGGGCTTCCCCAGCCTCTGTGGGCCCCACCGGGCGGGGGGTGCAGGGGCACCTGCCCCAGAGCTTGGGGACATTCAAGGTGCGAACGACAGGAGAAGCGCCGAGAACTGTGCCTGGCACGTGGCACGCCTTCAAACGTTTTACAGATTGTTGTCATCGGCCCTTAGACATTTCTAGAAAGCACCCAGATGCCACTTAGAAAGGCACCGGAGAAGCTGCCCTTTAAAAAGCGGGGGTGCCTCAAGAAGACTCCCCAGCCCCTCACGCGTGGGCCGTGCGTGGCCGCTGCCTCCCAGAGAGCGCGGCAGGCAGGAGAAGAGCTTCGCTGGGAGACGCTGGGGAGCAGTCCCCAGCCAGGGGAGCCAGGGCACAGCCACGGCGGGCATCTTGGTGACCTCCCGTGGCTCGACGACATGAGGGGGACGCACTGCACTCTTCCTCCTGGAACCTGTCCCGCCAGTGTAATCCCACAGAAGCATCAGACGTGTCCCGGTGGAGGGACAGCCCCTGCACCCCCACACAGCTGGGCCACCAGAAGCCAGGGACGTGGGGGCCACCGCGGCCCAGAGGCGCCCGGGGAGACGTGACACGACCAGGCCGAGAGGGTGTGACAGGGGAACCAAGGAAGCCTGAACAGAGAGTGGACTCCTGCTGACCGCGGGCCCGCGCTGGTTCCCGATGTGTGACACGGGGGGCGCGGCGGGGCGGCAATAATTGTGTGAAGTGGAAACTGTCCTGATACGGGAAGTGTGTTGGGGGTGGGGCGCATCACACCCCAGACCCCAGCCTCGGGGCCAGGCCAGCGGCGGGCGGCTGCCTGCCCCCACACGGGGTGCCCAGGGCCCGGCTGCCGACAGCAGGGGCCCCGGGGCACCACCCGGCCAGGAGGGGGTGGCCACCCCAGATGATGCCGTCCCCCCCAGCTGTTTACTCGGGTTTGCACTTTCCCGAAATCCACTCCTCCTTGCCCTGAAGTCCGTTTACAGGCTTTCTCCTCTAGAGTTGGCCCTGCAGGACGGCTGCGGGCTGGCCACAGGGATGGCGCCGCTGCCTGTCCCCCCCAGGAGTGCAGGGCGCGTGCCCGGGAGGGAGGCCTGAGTGGAGCCCTGCCTGGGCAGGGGACGGGCTTGCCGTCCCCCCAGAGGGGGCTGGAGGAGTGCAGGGCAGGCTCCGGGGGTCCTCTGGGCTCCTCCTGGCCCTCCTGGCAAGGTGGCCTAGAAGGTTCCCCAGCTTCCCTACTGGCCGGGCAGCGGGAGGGCCACAGGGGGCTCATCCGGGGCGGAGGAGACGAGGCGCGACTGCGGCAGGGCTGGGTGGGAGAGGTTCCCCGGCAACCGGCCCCCTTACATAATGCGCGCCTCGGCGTGACTCCAGGGGCCGTGGGAGGCGGCGCGGGGGTGAGCGCCGGGGCGCGAAAGGCTCCGACTTTCTCGGGGCCCCTCCCCGCTGTGTGTCGGCGTCATCCCGCGTCTGCCAGCCCGGCACCCACCTGCTGATCGAACGCCTTAGCTGACGGTGCACATTCACACGCGTCCAGGTCGGGGGTGGGGGGGGCGGGCAGGTGCCCCGGTGACCAGGCCGCCGGTGTGGGCCCGGGAGGGACGGGGACCTGCCGTGCCTTGCTCGCCCGGCTCTTTGCGTCCTCCTCTCTGCTTCCTAGGGACGTGAGGGGCCGCACAGTGACGGGCAAGGCGTTTGGGAGCAGAGAGGAGTCGGGGCTGGGGGACGCCCTCCCCGTCGAGGCGGCCCCGGCCCCCGGGCGCTGCCAGGAGACTGCAGACGGCGCTGCCTGGCGCGCAGATGGCTCCCCTGCCCGGGGCCGCTGCTTCTAATTTCAGCTGCCGGAGGCTCCGCTCGCTCTTTTTTTATTCCATGTTTATTTAAAGCCAGATTTTAAAATGTTGTCTTCAGCCCTGAAATCTTTTTCTTCTCGCTGCAGATCCTTAAACCCCCCAGGGGAGCCTTGCGACCCACTGGGGCTGGGCCTGTGGGCCGCCCACCCTGAGCGGGGAGTACAAAGCTGCCCCAGCCTCCAGCTTGTGGCCACCGGCGTCTGCCAAGACTGGCCCAGTGTTGCGTCCCTGGGTCCCAACTACAGCCGCCCTGTCGTCTCCCTGTCTGGGTGGCTCCTAACGCTGGGGGCCTCTCCTGGGCCAGGTGGGTCCCCGGCCGTGGCACAGGGACCAGGTGGGCAGCTTCCAGCTGGTGAGGCGGCTCCCACATCTCCTCCTGGCACTCAGGCCTCCCCCTTCTCCTGTGGTCGGGAACTGGGGATGTGCAGAGGGCAGACTCGCGCGGTGTTGACGGGACACTGGGCCACTCTTACAGGAAGACGCAGGCCAGTCTTACAGATGTTTGTGTGCATGTGCCGGGTCATGGGGCAGCATTGTCCCCCTCGCCAAGTGGGTGACCCACAGGCCCAGCCCACGTGGGTATTGGGCTCTCACCAGAGGCAAAGGCCTGTCCCCTTGGGTAGCACGTAAGTGCTTTGTCTCCTGCAGCCCCTAGAATGTGCTGGAATAACGGTGGTAGAATTGGACAGGCGGACAGCAGAGCTGCCGAGGGGACCTGGGCAGGTGCCAGTGCACCCTTGGGGGGGACAGGGTGTGTGTGTGTGTGTGTGTGTGTGTGGCCACGAGCTCCTGGAGCAAATGGTAGGGAAGCCCGGGAGGAAGGGGCTGGGGTCGGGTCAGCAGTGCCCACGGTCTAGGCCCACGGGGCGGCCAGACTGAGACGCCACAGAAGCGCCTGGCCTGTGGCGGGGGCTGGGGAGGCAGCGGGCCGGGCACGCCGGGCTCCCTTCCGCGCTCCCTCCGGGACCCAGGCTGCAGTTGGGGCCGTAGCTCGGGGAGCCAGGCACTTGTCCCAACCGCCCAAAGCCCCCGCCACGCTCTCGTATCCAAAGACGGGGAGTGTTTCGGAACTGAGGCCCTGGCCGGTCTGGGCCGGAGGTACCGTGATTCTGGGGGACATTATTTTAGCGTCTCGCTTGAGAATATTACTTGCCCCCCAGGCTCTTCTCTCCCTCCGTCTTTCTCTCCAAAGTTGGAAGAAACAGACTTTGCAGAGGCCTCTGGAAACTTTGTTGCCTAGATGTCGGCAAGGAAAGAACATTCCCTCCGTGGGGGGAAAAACCACGGAACAGCTCGGGGTGACCTTTAACCCCCGGCCAACCGCGGCCTCCGCAGGATGAGGCTCTGTGGGGACAGAAGCGAGGCCCCAGGGGAGCCCTGGCGGCTGGGCTGCTCACCCGCACCCAGACCTGGAGACTTGCTCCGCCGCGGGCGCCGGGGGCTGCAGTGTCGCTCGTAGGAATTTTGCCTCATTCTTTGGCTCCTGGAGTTCCTGCTGGGAAAGGTCCGCGACCTCGATTCTGCACCGGGAGAGTCAAAGCCGAGACTCCTGGGCGCCACGGGCTCCTGGTTGGAGAGCCCAGGTGGGATCTCAGCCGGAAGTTGGGCTGGTAATTTGCGGGGGGCCGTTGGGACACGGTGGTCGGCCCGGGGGGGGTGCAGGGGGGTCAGTCCCAGGACACCCCGCGGGGGCTTTGCCGGACTGCGTGGCCCCGTCTGAGGTGGGCCCCAGGGGGTGTCGGAGTGTGTGCCCGCAGGTGCCCGACCCCGCCTCCTGGTCCGCGGGGGGCCTCGGGGCGCCGCCCGCCGGGTGGGCAGGGCCTCCACATCGGGGAGCCTTCGCTGCCATCTGGTGGACGGCCCCGGAGATGTCCTGCCGCGTCCTGGAGGCCGGCGAGGGGGTGGGGTGCTGACGGGGATGGGGTGGCCACTGGCTCAGGTGGTGGCAGTGCCGCGTGCCCAAGTCCCGGGCGTCCGCAGGCGTCCGGGCCCGAGGGGCTAGGAATTCTCCGAAGACGTTGGAGACCCGGCAAGGCCCCAGCCTCCGGGGAGCCTGTCCCCCGGGCCCAGCGGGAGGAAAGGCCACAGGCGGGCAGGAGGCCCTCCCTGCGCGCGGACGCTGCCTGGGCCCTGCGGGGCGCCCTGCGAGGAGGCCTGCTCTCGGCGATCTGTGTTTTCAGAGGGCCCGGTGACATCCTGTGACATCCTGTTCTAAGGCTGAGGTAGAAGTCACGTGCCAGCAAACTTTTTGGCAGTTCGGTCCACATCGGAGGCACAGAGGGTGGTGCTGCGCACCCGCCACCTCGACCGCGAGCAGGTTCCCGACCTTTGTCAGCAGCTCAGAGGGAGCCCGTGCCCGGCCGCGGCCCCCGCGCCCCCCTCGCCAGCTGCCGGCAGCCTTTCTGTGGCCGGGGTCGGCGTGCGTGGAATCCCCCGATGTGTCCCCCTCGGTGTGGGCTCTGCGTCCCCTCCCCGGCCCAGTGCTGCCCGGGAGGAGCACTCTGCCTTCGGGGCCGAGGGGCCGGTGCTGCCAACCTCACGTGCCCGCTTGTCGTCGGTCGGTGGCGCGTGTCAGGCGGGAAGCGCTGCGTCACCTGCGTCACCTGCCGACTTGTGTTTAGCTGTGGCTCCGAGTGACCCAGGGTCCTGCGCCCCGCGCTCCCTTGCTGTGCTCTGGGCTGCGGTTCCCTGAGGCCGTGGGCGCGGAGGGGCCTGGGCTCCTGGGGGGAAGAGGTCTGTGCGGCCCTGCAGCCCCCCCCGCCAGGGGCTCTGGGGGAGCAGCTGCCCTCAGACCCGCAGGGCCTGAAGTCCTGAGCTGTTGCCTGCGGAGCCCTGGGTGGGAGCCCACCATCTGCAGCCCTGGCAGGCCGGCGGCCGGGGGGGCCAGGGGCCGGGGGACCAGGCGCCAGCAGCCTGCCCGAGGCATCCAACCACCAGCCCACAGGACCAGCTCTAGGCTCAGGCTGTCACCGGAGGCCGGGACCTGGGAGGGGCTCTCCCTGCCTCCCCGCCCCCCGGGCCGCTGTACCCGCGGTCCTGACAGGCCAGAGCCCGGGCTTGAGCACGAAGGGCTTTGTGAAGAGGAGGTGGTAGGCGGTGGGAGTCTGGAGAGTGCGTGGCGCTCATCCGGGCCCATCACGCAGTGGTCCAACCCGGGTCCCCGCTGCCCCTGCACCCCCAGCCTCCCTGTCCCCTGGCGGGCCAGCCTGCCACACCATGGAGAGGAGCGGACCCGGGAAGGCGGATCTGACACCTGCTCTGACTCAGGAGCACCGCACACGGTCCCCAGATCACACTTGAGGACGTGTGTGTGCATCTGTGGGCCACATGCATGGTCTCCAGGCAGGGGGTTTACACCGTGGAAGCCACTAGAGGCCTCGCTCCTCTTGGCAGGCCCGGGCCCTTCTAAGGCTGTGTCAAGGGGAGCCCGGCTGTGGCGTCCTCACCGCGCCCTACAACAGGGGCCAGTGCCCGGAGTCCCAGGAGTCCCATCACACTCTCCAAGCAGGCGCGGCAGTGCTCCCACATGGCAGCTGTCGGGTGCTCCAACGGGGCGAGCTCTCCCTGTCGTCGTGGGAGCACTGGCCCGTCCCGTGCTTCTCCATCCTGGATGGTGGGAGCCTGGTTCCCGTCTACATGTGTTTCCAGTGGTTCCAGTTGTTGCCGGTAGATATAGAAATGCATGTGGCATTTTGCACGGTGACCGGGTCGCCTGCGACCTCACCAAACCTGCTGGCTAGTTGTAAGGGATTTCCCGTGGGTTCCTTCGGGTTCCCCGCTGCAACTAGAAACTCTTCTTTCTTCCTTCCCGACATGGCTGCATCTTATTTCTCTCTCAGTTATGCTCGAGGACCCCGACGTGATGTTGAGTACAAGTGGTCAGAGGAGCCCCCTTGCCAGGTTCCCGATCTCGCGGGGAAAGCACGCCGCCCTTGGCCATGAGCATGCTGTCAGCTGTAGGGTTTTGCGGATGCCCTTTATAAAGAAGTTCCCTTTTTTCATAGTTGCTACTTTTTTTTTTAAATCATAGATGTTGAAATTTGTCAAACACTTTTCTTGCATCTACTGAGATGTCCTCAGACTTTCTTCTTGAGTCTGTTGATATTGTGGATTGCATTGCGTCATAGCTTGACCTTATATTTCCAGGATAAACCCCACTTGATGTATCCCAGAGTCAAGTTACTCCAGGATAGAAACCCTTTCTACACTGGATTCAGCGTAATAGTTTGCTGAAGACTGTGCACCTGTGTTCCTGCCGGGTGCTGGCCGGACTCCATCTCTGGCTCTCCCCGAGTTCGTGCAGAATTGCTAGGACGTCTCCCTTCAGTGTCTGGTGAGAATGAATTTCTTTTTTTTCTTTTTTTAAAGATTTTATTTATTTATTCATGATAGACATAGAGAGAGGCAGAGACACAGGCAGAGGGAGAAGCAGGCTCCATGCCCGGAGCCTGACACGGGACTCGATCCCGGGACTCCAGGATCACGCCCTGGGCCAAAGGCAGACACCAAACCGCTGAGCCACCCAGGGATCCCTGAGACTGAATTTCTTTAGCAGATACGAGTGCGCGGCCCATCCGTGCAGCCTCGACTGTGCTGCGCTGTGTGGGGCTTTCAAGGAATTGGTCCATTTCTTCTAAATTGATGAGTTTACAGGCATCAAGCTAATATTTCCTTAATGTCCTTTTAATGTTTATAGGGTCTACAGCGATGTTCCCTTTCATTCCTGGTGTAATTTGTGCCTCCTTTGTTCCCATCACTCTGGCCCAGGTTCATCAGAGTCACGGAGTTTTCCAAATAACTCCTTTTTGCTCTCATTGATTTTTATTTCGTGTTTTGTCTTCATTGATTTCTGCTATTATTTCCTTTGGTCTGATCACTTTGGATTGAATTTGCCCTAATTAATTAAGGTGAAGGTTTAGCTCATTGATTAGAAACTCCCCCCTTTTTAAAAGTAGGCGTTCAGTGTTACGAATCCCTTTAGAGGTAAAGCACTGCTCTTGCTACAGTTCATGAATGTTAATGTTTTCATTTTCATTCAAAATATTTTCTAATTTCTCTTACGAATTGCACTTTACCCCATTCATTGTTTAGTATCTGCGGATCTTTCAGAGATGTGTCATTGACTCATTACATTATGGTCTGAGAACATACTTTGTAGTATTTCAAGTTTTTTTAAAAAAAAACCTGGGTTTACAGGACGGCCCAGGACGCGGCACATGGTGACGCACATTCCGTGCACACTGGAAGGGACGCGTGCTCCGCTGCGGGCGCTCCGTCCGGGGGCCTGTCTCGGCGGGTGAGGGTCTGAGCTCCGACAGCCCATCGGGCCTGCGGTCCTGCCAGGCTTTGCTTCCTGTGCGCTGAAGTCCTGTGGCTGTGGGTACTCACCCTCGGTGTGAAACCTCCACCGTCTGACGGTGACGTAACCGTGCCAGCTTCCCTTTGATTCGTGTCTTGTCTCCAGGATAGATTTCCCCATCTTTTGATTTTTTCCCTGCCTTTATATTTAGAGTGGGCTTCTTGTAGACAGCATAGGCAGGCTTTCTTTTTTTGGTTAAATTCCAATTTGACAATCTGTCTTTAATTGGGGTATTTGGACTGTTTATATTTATGTAGTTATTCAGAATTGAATGTAGGGACGCCCGAGTGGCTCAGCGGTTGAGCATCTGCCTGCAGCCCAGGGCGTGATCCCTGGGGTCCCGGGATTGAGTCCCGCATCGGGCTCCCTGCATGGACCCTGCTTCTCCCTCTGCCTGTGTCTCTTGTGAATAAATAAATAACATCTTTAAAAGAGAATTGAGGGGGATCCCTGGGTGGTTCAGTGGTCTAGCACCTGCCTTTGGCCCAGGGTGTGATCCTGGGGCCCCAGGATCCAGTCCCACGTCGGGCTCCCGGCATGGAGCCTGTCTCTCCCTCTGCCTGTATCTTTGCCTCTCTCTCTTTCTCTATGTCTATCGTAAATAAATAAAATATTTTAAAAAATAAGATAATTGAATGTAGATCTACCACTTTTTCTGTTTGTCCACCTGTGTTCCCCTTTCCTGCCTTCTTTTGGATTCTTTGACAATCTTAGTATTCCACTTGACCATCAGACTTTTTGCTGCATCTCTGTTTTTTTTTTTTTTTTTTTTTTTTTAGTGGTCACACTAGGGATTTCAACATACACGCTATCCTTTCACGGCGGACTGGGAGCTAACCGTAGAGGCCTTACCCCCGCCATGCCAGTTGTGCGTTCACAAGTCGTGTGTTCTAATTTTTGCTTTCAACAGCACGTTTTTTAAAAACTTAAAAGGGAAAACGATCTTTTCGATGTACTCAGATATTGCCCATTTCTCTTCGTCCTCCATTACCGAAGACACACATCTCCGTGTGGCATCGTTTCCTGGCGGCCTGACGAGTGTCATTATATCTCCTTAGAGCAGCTCTGCACAACCAACTCTTCCCTTCCCCTCTCCTGAGAGCGTCTTCGTTTTTCCTTCCTCCCCAAGGCATGTTTTCATAACTCACTGAACCTTGGGCTGACTGTTGTCCTCCAGCACTTTCAAGATCCTGTTTCTGCGTCTTCTGGCGTCTGCGGGTTCTGATTCACAAGCGCATGTTCGGACTGTTGTTCCTCTGGGCAGGTTTCGTATCTACCTAGTGCCGTCCAGATTTTTATCTTTGCTTTGTTTTCAGCAGTTTATGGTGCGTCTAGGCACGGCTTTCTTTGGATTTACCGTTTGGAGGTCACTGCAATTCTTAAATCTATAAATTGAGGTCTTCAAATGTGAGAAATTTTTGGCCAGTTTTTCTCCAAAAAATTTCTCCCCCCTGCTCTATTCTCTTCTCAGGATTTTAGTAACACGACGTTGGACCTTCTCATCCGGGCTCACAGGCCCCCGAGGCGTGGGCTTGCCCCCAGACTCCCATCTCTTATCCAGGCTGGATTTCCTTTGGCCGATCGTCCAGCTCAGAGTCTTTCCTTGGATACCTCCTTTTTGCTATTGAGCTTGTTAGTTTTTTTTTTTTTTTTTTTGGTTTTTCAGTTCTGAAATTTGCATTTTGTTCTTTTGTATACTGTCTCCCCGCCAGTTGAGATCTTTCCGTGTTTCCAGCGTGTTTAACTTTACCTTCTGTGACATGGTCTTGATAATTGTGTTCACGTGTCTCATTCCACCACCTGGATCTCAGGGTTGGCATCTGTTGATTGTCATTTCCCTTGGAAACTGGTCACGTTTTCCTAATTCTCTGTAGGTGAGTAACTTGGGATTGTAAATCCGGCATCGTGGCTGCCGTGTTGTGTAGGCTCTGGGTCTGTCATAATCCTCCGGAGAACACTGGTTTTTGTCTCAGCAGCCTGTCACCCTGGCTAGTTTATGCCACAGGTTCTGCTGCCTCCAGCGGCCAGTGTGGCGGGGCCTCCCCGCGCGTCTGTAGCCAGGGAGTGACCACACAGGGAGCCAGCGCCACCCGAGGCCCCTGTGTCGTCAGGACAGTGCCCCACGCTCTGCCGTGTTCCCGATCCCCTCTCTGGGTAGGACAAGGTGTCAGGGAGACCCTCTGGGGTGGCCGTAGACGGGGAGAGGGCCAGTGCCTCCCCAGGGCAGGGCACACAGGTGATCCAGGGTGCCCCCATCTCATCCTGGGCGCCCCTTTCTCCCAGCTCCCCATCCCCTGCTTTTATACTTTCCATGATGCCTGTACTGGGGACAAATGTGTGTCCCACCAAAATGGTCCCAATGCCTCGTCCTCCCCCCTGCCCTTTCCTGTCCCAGCTCCCCAGGTAGTCCTCTCTAGTCTGATGGCCCCTGGCCCCCTTGCTAGCCCCTCCCACCGGTTTCCCGGCCCCCAGGGATCTTGAGCAGGACACCAGCTCTGCCGCCGCTACAGACAACTGTAGTGCTCCTGAGCCCTATGCCCCATACGTTAGAATGAAGTGGGGTCAGGGTCAAGTCGCTGGGGTTTAGGACCAGGGCTCGGTGCTGGGCAGGGTCAATGCGAGGCTTGTGCTGGCAGGAGAGGTCACCCCAGCTCCCTACGCGCGCGCACACACACACACACACACACACACACACTGACAGGCGCTGGCAGGCCAGGCAACTTCTAGGGCCAGGGCCGAGGAGTCAGCTCAAGGTCAAGCTGGGTTTCAGGGCCACACCTTCCTAGGTAAACAGAATAAATGTGTAAAAAGAAAAAAGATGATTAATGGGTACATACGACCTAACTTCTTGGACTTTGAGAGGATAAGCTTCCCTCTCCAACTTCTGGGCTATTTCAGAGGAGATGAGGGTGCCCCTTGCCCGGGGCAGGAGGAAGCCCATGATGCTGCAGGGTGCACGTCGGGGAGCGGGTGGTTCCCCGGGAGCGGGCTGGGTGGACCCGGGCAGGTTCCCTAGGGGAACACCAAGAGGGCATCGGAGCCCTGACGCCCCACCGTGCAGCCCCACTGCGAGCCGTGAGGGGGCCCAGTCAGTGTGCGGCAAAAGGCAGGCTTTGCAGACAACCCTGCCCCCTGGGTCCTGGTGGGAAGAGGGAAAGGGGGGGCACCTCCCCCAGCCAGGCTGCCCAGGCCCTCCATGCCCCGGGACCGGCAGCGGCCGTGGGATGGGGTCACCGTATGGAAGGTCTCCTCCTAGCCTATCAGAGCTGCCCCCAGGGGCACTGTGCATCTTGGGGACAGGTGGCTGGATTACCAAAAACAAGGGGGGGGGCCCAGCCACCAGACTGGCACTGCAGTTTCCTGCAAAATCCCCCAAATTAGCTGGCAGACAGCCCCCTCCTGGCTAAGGCATGCATTACACCCCAAATCCAGGTTGAATTTTCAGCTCATCGCCCTTCTGGCTGCATCCCATCATGCCCTCAGAGTGAAGGGCACGGAAGCCCCCTCTTAAGTGGTCCCCTTAAGTGGGACCCCCCCATCCCTCTCCTTGTTGTTGTCTGCTCACTCCCTGGGGCACCGGGACTCCAAGCCCGCTGCCCTCCCAGAGGTACGCCGCTCCCTCACCCCAAGGGGTCTGAGGCCGCCTCAGTGAGTGAGCCCACGAGGGTCTGTCCCACCGGAAGGGGACAGGACACTGCTCCCCTGCACTCTGCTACAGGCAGCTGCCCAGAGGTGACGGCGGAGCCCTGCTGGGTGCACCGAGAACCTTCGCCTGTCCTTGCCCAGCCCCATGGGGTGTCGCCCCAGCAGGCGCCCTCAAGTGAATGCCCTGGCAGGGGCAAGGGCCTTGTTTCAGGGATGCTAGAGGACAGGAGCCACACTTAACGCACCCAGGTGTTCCCATGGACCCCACGCCACAAGGCAGCAGACCATGCAGGCATCGACTTTAATAGGGGGCTGACCTGTTCGAGGGGCTGGGAGGGTCCCCTTTCTGTTCTTGTTGGGAGGGACGTGTCACTGGGATTGTCTGAAACCAAGATGAACCGTCAACTAGGGAGCCGCGACCACCCTCCACAGCCTCTGCCCCGCAGCTGATGACTCAGAGACGGCGGGTCAGAGAGCCTGGGGTGCTCGGCAGGGTCCCAGGCAGCGGGGCCGCGGCCACCAGAGCAGGCCCCGTCAGCACCTCCAGGGACTCCAGTGAGACTGCTGGCTCCCCGGGACGTCCCTCTGTGGTGGGGCCGCCTCTGCGTGCACAGCCGCATGTGACGGGGACTGGTCGGGGCTCCTGCAGCCACCAACCCAGCAGGGGTGCGTCCTCCCCGACCGGCCCGACGCCCCAGAACGCCGACACAGAAGAGGGGAGGTTTCCAGCCCTGAACCGACGTGGAAACTGGGCAGGTCAGGAAGCCAGGCCAAGGCAGGGACTCTTCCACTGTGCTGCCGGGCCGCTGTCGGGAGCAGCAGGAAGAAGCGAGGGAAGGAAGGGCAAGGAAGCTAGGCTCGACGCGCCCTCCAAACGAGAGAGCGGGCTGCAGAGAAGGCAGCCCGTGGAGCCTCGCGGGGCCAGGGACAGGAGTGTGCCGGCACCAGGAGCGTTGGGCCTGCCTGTGGCCGCGTGGGAACCACAGCGTCAGAGCTGTGTTGGCTGGAGGGTCCAAATGTTGCCATTTAATCCAGAAATGAGAGCAAGACAGCAGCGCCAGGGCAACGCTCCGTAGAGTCATCCTGGTATCAAGCCCTGTGTGCACCACGCTGCGCCGTCAGCACCTGACCGGCCTGGCCTGGCGCCGGCCTCCTGGGAGCCGGGTCAGGGCTGGCCACGCACCCAAACTCTGTGGGCCCCAGTCTCTGGGGAGTCCCTGCCAGTCCCATGCAAAGAGGCCAGTTAGGAGGCTGCCACCAGGTCCACCTGCTTGGGCCTGGCCTTGATGGGAACTTTTTCTGTGGAGGAAAGAAAGAAGTTAAAAAAAAAGAAAAGAAAGAAAAGAAAAGAAAAGAAAAGAAAGAAAAGAAAAGAAAAGAAAAGAAAAGAAAAGAAAAGAAAAGAAAAGAAAAGAAAAGAAAAGAAAAGAGGTATTTGTCAAGTATACAAGACCCCACCAGCAGAAACTTCCAGAGAAGGAGGGGAGGTGGCAAGGAGCCAGGTGCCAGGGCAGTGGGCTCTGGGCAGAGCCTGCGGGGCTGACAGGCAGTGCCAGCGAACAGAGTGGTCCAAGGCTCAAGCACTCAGGGCCCTGGCGTGAAGGAGGAACGCAGGGGGGCAGAGAGAAACGTGGAGAGGCCAGCAGCCATGCAGGGCCCCCGCGGAGAGCAGCATTGCAGGGCCGCTCGGCCCAGGGCCCTGCTATTTAGAGGACAGCTCGTCCTGGGCTGGACACGGCCTTTTCCCAGCTCTGTCTGTGGGATACGCCTGTCTGAATGGGGTTAGGCTCTTAGAAGTCACCCCCCACCCCAGAATCCAGGCCCAACCCTCCCGAGTTGGCCTCGGCAAGCTCACCTGCCCAGATCTCCCACCAAGCGGGAAGGGAAGGACCTTGCAGCTGGGGGATTTTGCTTTGTTCTAGAACTCACTGTTTTCCAAAGCACAGAACAAGAAGCGTACCTGGTTCCTTTGCGGGAAGCGGCTCCGAAGGAACCTCTGGGAGCTTTATCTGCTCCTGCAAGAAAAGAGGGTGGAGGCTGTAGACACAGCCTGAACAAGACCTCCTGTGCCACAGCTCCAGAGCGCCTCTGAGACTGGAATGACCCCAGGGGGCTTCCTTGGAGATCCCTCGTCAGACCCTGGACAGGCAGGAGCACAGGCTTTGAACCAGACCTCAGTCTAGCACAAACTCTAGTTATTTTAGGAACACCAGCTGCAAAGCCAGAGTGGTGTACTCACATGAAGCCCGATGCAGGTGCTCACCTAAGGCCAACGACCACAATGGGCAGGGGCCTCCTGGGGGTCCGATCCCCTGAGCGACCGTGCCTGGTCCTGGGGGTCTGATCCCGAGCGACCGTGCCCTGTCCTTACCTGAGTAATTGCATTCAGCTCCTCCAGGATGGCATCTTCATCCTCCTGAGTGAAGCTTCCTGCCAATAGTTCATCTATTTGCTGCAAAAGGAGGAGCAGAGGTGAGGACAGCGGCCAGGCTGGGGCAGGGGGTACAGTGCCCCCTTGTGGAGGAAGGAGACAGCCCGTGGCTCAAGGCCCTCCTCACTTGAGAGAAGGTGACCACCAGCGGCCTGGGGGGCGCGGCCCTCGAGGGTGGTCGCTGGGCACGCCCAGGCGGCAGGTGCGCTCGCACCTGGTGGAAGGTGGGGCCCCGTGACCCAGCAACACCAAGCGACACCTACCCGCTGGTACTCCACGGCTTCCTGGGTCTCCTCCAGTATCCGCTCCACTTCTTCTATGGACATCACCTAATGAGTGCAGAGCGTGGGGGTCCCGTCAGTGAGGCACATAACCAACCCCCGAGGTAAGACCACCTGGACTGCAGGGCGCAAGCCGGGCCACGTGGACACACAGCTCTGGCGATTTCTGCCGTGGGCTGGGCCTGCGCACAGAGGCTCCAGGGCTGTCAAGACCCGTCTCTTCAGAAGCCTTGAGTGCACTGCTCAGACTCCTGCTGGCCTCTGCTGCAGGCCTTCGGGTACCCCAACCAACCCTAGCAGGTCCAGGTAGAAATAAGTAAAACGGCGTCAAAAACTTTCTCTGGGCAGCTGACTCGACTTCCTTTGGGTTCACAGTAGCTCCTTAGCTTGAGTGGCAGGCACAGCACCACAGGGACGGTCAGAAAACCTGGGAGGCCGTGGCGCCCCGTGTAGCCCCTGCTGTCCACTCATCAGGAGATGGCCTCTCTGGGCCTCACCCTCCTTTTGCCACCCACCCCTATGCTGCTTCCTGGGACGAGGCTCTGGTCACCTCCTCCAGGAAGCCCTCCCAATGAGTTCACTACCCCGTTGGTGCACCCTCACCAGGCTTTTCTTCCAGTCCCTCGAGCATCTGCAGACCCAATTCATCGTCTCTGCCCATCACCCCATCCTCAGGCCAATACCCGAGTCTGTCTGCCCCCAACACCATCACCCTCTCGCACGTTCCCGCCAGGCACGACAGCTCCCGGCCGAGGTGTGAGCTCAGGAGCAAGCTCTCTGCCCCCACCCTGCGAGGACCTACCTGGTGCATCTTCTTCAGACACTCGTTTCCGATCTGCAGCCCTTCCACCACCTTCATTTCAATCTGGGTGAACTCAATGCTCTGGACCTGGGGAGACCGCAGCAGACCCGGCCGTCAGGGGCCCGCCTTCCCCGCCCGCTCCCCGCCGCTCCCGCTCGCCTACCATCGTTTCCAGGCTGCTGATCTGGTTCTCTGTCTTGTCCAGAAGCTGCTCCCGATACCGCTTCTTCTTGAGCAGCAGCTTGGCGCGGCTGCAGAGGGAACCCGAGCAGTGAGCCGGCAGCCGTAGCCGTTGGCCGGCCTTGCCCGGCGCTGACCGGCCTCCTGGGCCAGCCCACCCCCGGTGTGGAGCCTGTCCATGCGCAGCCTGCCCTGGGCCCCACTCACTCCTTCTTCCCGTCCCGCAGGAGCTGCCTCGCGATCTCCCGCTCCCTCTCCAGCTGCTGGGTGATCCTCTTCTGGTACTGCTTCAGCTTATCCCGCTGCTGCTTTAGTTGCTGCGAGAGAGCAGGCCGAGGTCAACAGCACGGCCTCCCCGCACCGGGCCCCGCGGGCCACCCGGCACCCGGCCCGGCCAGCCTGGAGGTGCTCGGACTGCCGCCCCTGGCAGCACACCCTCCGAACAGTTCTCCACAGGGGCCGGGGCACATGGCGCAGTATCTGGGCACGTCCGCGGCTGTCATGAGCCGGGTGCTGCTGGCCCCGTGGGTGGAGGCTGGGGATGCTGCTCAACGCCTTGCGATGCCCGGGATGGCCTTGACGCAGAGTGAGCCGGCCCCACCGTGCACAGTGCCGAGGTGGGGACCAATCTGCAGCCCTTCGCAGGGGGCTGATGCTCACAAGCGCATCTCCGCACGGCACTGCCATAGCTGCTCTGGGGGCAGGCCAGGGTGCTGCCGGTGCCTCGAAGGTTCAGAGACAACACGGAAGGGCACCAGAAGGCACCATGCCTCCGGCCCCAGCGAGGGTTTGGGGCCTTCCATCCCGGCTTCATTTGGGTGAACTGTTTGCGTGATCTCACCAAGCCCCTGGGACCCCCAGGTACCGTCCCAGAAAGGATGCGTGGTCATTTACACATGCCAGTCAATTCTACCCTATTTTAGGCTATTCACGTCTCTTCCAAATTTCATTTTTGATGATGCTATGGTGAGCACCTGCAGCCACAGGGCATTTCTCATACGTAGCATTATATCCTTAGGATCGATTGCTCTGAATTAATGAAGTTAACTAAGTCGTGAGCTAGGTACATCCTTAAGACTCCATATGGCTAGACACCACTCAGCAGTGTAGATGTGTCTGCAGGGGCCTGTTTGAGGGTCCCTCTACAGCACGTTCTCCCGAGGGCCTGGTCCTACTGCACCACGGGGCCTGTGGGTCAGGCTCTGTGATGGTGCCGCTCTCCTTGCTGCAGTGCAGGGTGCCCAGTCTCCTGGCCCCACGGCCCAGGGACACCGTGGCCAGCCTGCCGCCCCGTCTTCTCAGCTCTGGCTGCCCTTCCTCCCCAGGACCTGGGCACCCACCCCTACCCCTCGGGCCACTGTCCCAGCTGGGTGCGCACAAAGTATTGAAGACGAGCCAAAGAAGCAGGTGTGGCCAGGCTGCCCCCCCCCACCCCCCCGTTGTAAAACAAGGAGTGTCGGCAGAGGGTCACGGGACGGACGGACACTGGGCTCGGAGCGTCTTAGGAAACCATCAGGCAGTAGTTTGTTTTAATGTGTGCAACCCTGCAAGCCTCGTTGTTCCCCAAACTGAATCCCCAGCAAGTCGCAAGGCCTCCTCCAAGAGGAACCCAGAGGGGAGTCCTTAGTGGGAGACGACGCCCGCCTTGGGGGCTTCCCGGTGCAGAGCAGCGACCAGCAGGGCCCGCTGCCCCCCTGCCGCCCCCCTGCCCGACTTCCCATCCGGCTCCCGCTCAGCACCCAACGCTGTTCAGATCTTTAGGGACAATTGTGCCTGATTCTCCCTCCTCTGGGGAACTTCAGCTAAGAACCCGTTATGACATAGGGCTTCTGAAGCCAAGGTGGGGAAAAAAAATCATCTGTCGCTTGAATTCGTTTCTCTCTCGGTGCAAAAATAACGGGTTTTCGTTGCAAGCAGCTTAGAAAAGACGACGTGCGAAGAAGTCAACTCCGCTCGCACTTAGGACCCCCGCCCGCCGCCCCCCGACTCCCCACCTGCCGCGTCACTTCTCCCGACACCGGGTCTGTCCGCAGCAGCGAAGTTTTCTACCCGGGACTCCGCGGACTCCGCGGGCAGGAGCAGCAGTGGGCGCGGGGCTCCGGGGGCGGGACTCAGAGGGGGCGGGGCTCAGAGGGCGGGGCCTCCACAAGGGGCGGGGCCTCCACAAGGGGCGGGGCTCAGAGGGCGGGGCCTCCACAAGGGGCGGGGCCTCCACAAGGGGCGGGGCTCAGAGGGCGGGCCTCCACCAGGGGGCTCAGAGGGGGCGGGGCCTCCAGTAGGGGGCGGGGCTCAGAGGGCGGGGCCTCCAGTAGGGGCGGGGCCTCCACCCGGGGCTCCCTCGGGCCGCGGCCCCCGCCCCCACCCCCAGCCCGGAGCGGAGCGGGACCCCGCGGGGCGCCCCCACCCCCACCCCCGCCCCCACCCGGGACGTGGCCGGGACCTGCCCCCTGGAGCACGCGCCCGCCTGCAGAGCAGGTGCGACCACGACGGCGCGGCCCCGGCCCCGGCCCGTCCCCCCCACCCCGGGCGCCTGCAGCGCGGGGCTCGAGCTCGGAGGCCGCCGCCCGGACGCAGGAGCCCGCCCAGCCGCCGCGCCGCGGGCCCGCTCTCACCAGCACGGCCTTGTCCTGCTCGGTGACCCGGCTCTGCTTCTTGCGGCCGAACAGGTTGCCCATGGCGCCCCGGCCCGCGCCCCGCCCCCGCCGCCCTTCCGGCCTCCGTACTCGGGCCCCGCCCCCTACGGCGGCCGCGCGGGACCAGGCGCCGCGGAGGGCGACGCGCGCGGCGATGACGTCCCCGGGTTCGAATCCGCCCCTGCGGCCTCGGCCACTGAGACGTGCGCGCCGCGTGACCTCCCGGAGGCTCTGCAGCCCTGCAGCGGGGCTCTCGGGCACGAAGGGGCCCCTGACGCCGCGGTCGGTGATGCTCTGTTCAGCCCGCGGCCTCCCCGCCGCCCCCGGGGCCGCACCTGACGGCTCCGCGTCCCCTGCGGCTCCCTGTGCCCGGGCGGGGGGAGGGGCTCCGCGGGGCCTCGGGGCGCGGAGCATCCCCTCCCCTGGCTCCGGGCCGCGCTGCGCCCCGCTCGGCCGCCGCGGGGACCCCATAGACCCCATAACCGAGGCCGCAGGGCCGCGCCAGCTCCGGGCAGCCCCGCGGCCCCAGCACAGCAGCCCCGGCCTCGTTGGCTGGGCCCCAGGCTGCTCTGGGCTGCTGTGGGCTGCTCCGGGGTCCGTCGTTCCGCGGGCACCGAGCGGCCGTGGGCAGCGGCCCGGCTCGGGGGTCCGAGTTGCTGAGCCGCGGGCTCACCCCGGATGCCGAGGCCACTTGGCGTTGGGCCACCGGCCGGGAGGCAGGAGAAAGCGCTCGTGGGGGCGACCCAAGTCCGCTTTGGGCCCCCAGGCCTGGAGTCCTGTCCGTGGTGCCGCCACCGCTCTAGGGCTGCCCCATACTTCATCCCGGACCCCCTGACTGGCCGGGGGTCCCCTAGGGGGCCGCAGCCGCCTGCCAGGGCAGGTCCAGCCTTGCTAGGACAGCAGGGGCCTGCCTGCGGCGACACACGGTCCGAGGCGAGAGCCAGAGCTGGTCGGTAGGAGAGGCCGCCCCTGGGCCGCGAGAGGCGCGGGGCCGCGGAATCCACCGCCCGCCCGTAGGCCTTCACGTCCAGCAGTAGGATGCCCCGCGACCTCAAGGCCGGGTCACAGGCCACACGGCCCCATCTCTCCGGGTGCGCGCTCTGGAACCCAGCCGCCTGGAGACCGGGGTTTCTGCCGGGGTCACGGGAGCCGGGACAGCTTTCCCCGCGGGCCCGGCCTGACGGTCGGAGCCACCAGCGCAAGGGTGAAGTGAGGGCCCGACCTGCCCTCGCTCCCGGCCGCCCTGGACCTGACTCGGCCAGGGGAGACGTAGGACTCTGTTGGGGACGTTGGGCCGAGCTGGATGATTCTGTCCACGGCCGGGGCCAGCGTTCCCACACTGTGCAGCTTGCTCGGGTCTAGGGGCCCGACCAGCCATCACGTCCTCCACGGATGCTGGAGGTCCCAGCACGGTCCCTCGTGACCGCTGCTCCCACAAGCCCCTCCCTCATCTCTGGGCCCGGCCCCTCCGGGTCCCCGGGGGAAATCGGGGGACCCAGTTGTGATGGCAGCGCCTCTACCGTCATCCCTGGCCCACGGACAGCTTCTCAAGCTTGTCTCGCGAAGGGCTGTCTCAGGGCCTCTGCAGGCTGGTGTGCTTCGGGGACACAGGGAGGGGGCCGCACCTGACAAGCTCACACCGTGTCCTTGTCTCCCTAAGCCCCTGCCCTGCCCCCCCGGGCACCCCCCGTGGCTGCGGGTTTGAGCCAGTGAAGTCTTGGTATTCTCGGGGTGGGGTCCCGAGGACCACCAGTGTCCTGGTAGTGACTGCCCACGTGAGGGGCTGTCCCCGACAGGCAGGAGGGTCCCCAGGCTGGCGGGTGGGGACTGGGGGGGGGCAGGGACAGGGACGGGGGTGGGGGGCACAGTCCTTCCTCTCCATCTCCATCCTCAGCCGTCTCCAGGCTCCGAGCTGGCCGGGCAGGCCGTAGTCCTTGCAGCGTGGGGCGAGGCTGGGGGGGGCGCTTCCCGGACGCCTCGTCCCGCCCAAGCACTAAGGTCTCTGGAGGCCGCGAGCTTTTCGGATCTGAATCCGCCCTGGCCCTGAGAATGTAAGGCACCGCGCTCATCGGCTTAAAAGATGTGATCTTGCCCCGGGCGGTCAGAGGTCACCAGCGGGCGCCGGCCCCCACGCTGCTGTGCAGCTGTCACTCGGGCTCCCAGAACCCGGCCTCGGGAGCACCTCGGCCGGCAGTCACAGACGCACTTGGCCACGTTGGCGAGCACAACTCGGCTGCCCAGCCCCTCACAGGCCCCGTGGTCGCCGGGGCTGCCGTGACAAATTGTCACAGACCAGGGGGCGGGAACCACAGAAACGCGTGGTCTCTAGGCCTGAAGGCGGGAAGGCGAGGTGTGGGCAGGGCCCCAAGGGGGTCGCCCTGGTCCGCTGGCACCGGGGCTGGTCCTTGGCCTGTCCCTGCACCACCTGCCTCCAGCCGCCCTGTGTGCGTGGCTGTGTCCAGATTTTCCCACGAGGTCCCGGTCATACTGGATCAGAGCCCACCCAGGGGCCTCTTCTTATCTTGATTACCTCTGCAAGGGACCCTACTTCCAAGGTAGATGACGTCCAGAGGAACGGGGGTTAGGACTTCAATAGCTGCATTTTGAGGGGACGCAGTTCAACCTGCAACACAGCGATGAGGTCACCACTTCTTATAACCTATTCTGGGTTTCAGCCTTCGAGGCTCTCTCCTGGGTTAGAGGCTATGGGAACCCCCGCATCGCCCTGCTTCGCTCGGGGCACCTCTCGGCATTTCAAGCCCAAGGTGTGTGTGTAATGCAGGGTCAGTGCCTCTAAACCAGCGACGGGGTGGCAGGAATGAAGGCGGGGGGCCCGTCACTGGATCTAGGGGACACCGAAACTCCGCAGCCCGAGGGAACGCGAGGTGTCGGAGAGGGCGGCTTCCGTCCCCGGCGTCCTGCCCCGTCTCACTTGCCGCGAGCCCCCCCCCCCCCGCCCCCGGGTGGCCTGTGGCCCCCAACGGGCTCAGGAGAAGCATGGAAGGTAGCCTGGAATCCCGATGTGGTGGCCCCCCGGGGCGCTGGTAGGAAAACACGGTCCTCGTGGGGGGCACCAGCAACAGGACCGCTGGCGGCCCCCCGGAGTGACCCCAGGCCTTCTGGAGCAGGCGACAGAAGCTGCACCTGAGACGCGGCGAGCCGGCTGCGGGGACCACCTGGGGCTCGGGGTCTCCGCGGTGCACCTGCTGCGCATCCTCCGGCCGCGCTCGGATTGGCCGCCCTCCGCGGGCCAATCGGCTGTGGCCGCGGGCGGGGCTGGAGGCTGATTGGCTGAGCCTGGCTGCGGTGCGCGCAGCGGGCCAATCCGCGGCGGGAGGGCGGGGCCGCGGGGCGGGCGCTCCACGCACGTGCTCACCACCGTCCCGCCAGAGGCCGGCGGTCCCTGCACCTGCGTGTGGGCCGTGGGTCCTGCGGGCGCCGAGCCGGGGTGGCGGGGGCGGCACAGGCGCAGCGCCGACGGGGCCCTAGGGCGTGAGAGGCGTTGCCAGGGGTCCCGGTCAGGGGTCCTGGGCGTAGGGCGCAGTAGGCACAGCAGGAAACGGCGGGAAATGCGGGATGAGCCAAGGAATCTTCTGGAAGAAATCAGAAGAATCTGGGCAAATTCCCAGGGACTGGGTGTGAGCCCAGGAGATGCTGGGGACGCTGGAGCGGCCCTGGGGGTGGGCCTGTGGGGGCCCCGGGGCAGGCATCCTTGGGGGGACTGGGGAAGGGAAGCTCTGAGAGGTCTGGACTGCAGGGGGGAGGCTGCGGCGGGGAGGCCCGGGGGGGGGGGAGCTGCAGGGGGGAGGCCCCGGGGAGGCCCGGGGGGGGGGAGCTGCAGGGGGGAGGCCCCGGGGAGGCCCGGCAGAGGCTTGGTTTGCAGGCCCCGCGGCAGCGGAGCCCCGGGACCGCAGCAGGTCAGGTGCCGAGACACGTCGTTTGGGGCCTTGAGGGAGGAAGGTGGGCGGCGCTGCGCGCGGGCAGCGGCGAGCCCCGGGCGGCCACGCGGTGGCGCTGCAGGACCGCCTGGCGTCGGGGCGCCGCCTCCCCGCAGGGACCGCCGCCCGCCCCCGCGCCCCCGCGCCCCCGCGCCCCCGCCCCGCGCGGGGCTTCTCCCGCCAGCACCTGCCGCCCCGGGGGCCGCGGGTCCAGGGGTCCTCGCAGGTCGGGGGCCCAGCAGGCCGCGGGGCCGCGTGGAGGGCTCCCTGGCCGGGTCCCTGCCCGGGGGGTGGGGGGTGTGGGGTGCTGAAGACCCGGGTCAGGGTGCCCTGGTGGGGGCCGGCACGGTGGGGGGCGGGAGCTCTGGCCCCGGGGCAGGGCCGCGCTCACCTGGGTTCGCTCAGGTCGCTCAGCGGCTCCGGGGGCAGGGCCGGGGCCGGGAACCCCGGGCGTCCTGGCGAGCAGGCGCAGGGTGCAGGTGGCCCGGTGCCCCCCACCCCCGGCACAGCCTTCGGGGAGCCCCTCTCCGCCTGCGCGGCCGGATCCAGACCCAGACCCCGAAGCGGCGCCCCAGCGCGAGCTCGCGCTTCTGTCTTGGGGTTTTGTGTTTCTTTAGGTGGAATTCACGGCGCATAGATTCACCATTTTAAAGTGGACGATTCAGGGCATGTGGTGCCTCCGCGACCTCCGGCAGCTCCAGAACGTTCCCATCACCCCTGCCCGCCCGGAGCCACTGGTCTTGCCGCGGTTCTGCGGGGCCTGAGCCCGGATGTTGCTGAAGGACAGCACGTGGCCGCGCGCCTGCCCCTCCCCCGGCCGGCCCGGCCCAGGGGCGGGTTTGCCACTGGCTTGGTGCCCTCAGACCACGGCCTGTGCACCCACCTGTACCCGCCCGTCCGCGGGCGCCGGGGCTGTGTCCCCGCTGTGGCGAGGGGCGCTGCCGAGAACGGTGGAGCCCGGGCCCCGCGGGCGTCTGTTCCCCTCCGGGCCCCCGGACATGCTCCCACGTCCTGTGCTCCCCGAGGTTTCGAGCCGAGCGCGCTGCTCTGCTCCTGCACGTCCCGCTGCCCCGGCGGTGGCCTGTGTGGGTTCCGGGCCCCAGCGGGCGTGGGGTGGCCCCAGCGGGTGTGGGGTGGCACCTGTTCGCACTTTCCTAGTCACTAATGACGCCGAGGGTCTCGCTGATGTCCGCGGAGTCCTGAGGGCTGCGTGTTCTGGCAGTCAAGCCTTCCAGGCGCACGGTTTGCACGCCTAATGCAGAACCGTCATCCGTAGCTTGTCTTCCCTGCATCTTGGAAAATGTCTTTGATGCACAAACGGTGTCACTCAGTCAAGTCCGACCGCCTCCTCTTTCGCCGCGGGTGTCTCTGGTGCCCCCGCACACCCCCGGGCTGCAGGGCCTGACGACTCCCCGTGTGTCTTCCCCACGAGCCTGGCGGGTTCAGTTCTTGTGTTTGTGCCCCGACCCCCGAGTTGGTTCTCGCGGGCGGTGGGAGCTGAGAGCGCGCCTGCACTCGGCTTCTTTTTTTTGTTTTGTTTTTTTATGATAGTCACAGAGAAAGAGAGACAGAGAGACAGAGAGGCAGAGACACAGGCAGAGGGAGAAGCAGGCTCCATGCACTGGGAGCCCAACGTAGGATTCGATCCCGGGTCTCCAGGATCACGCCCTGGGCCAAAGGCAGGCGCCAAACCGCTACGCCACCCAGGGATCCCCTGCACTCGGCTTCTGGGGCTTGCAGGCCCAGCTGTCCCCCGCCTTTAGCCTGATGCGGGGGGTGTCCACCTCGGTGCAAGGCAGGTGCTGGAGGCCTTGGCACTCCGCTCGGGGTGGGGGGCTCTGGGTCCCGCTCCCCTGCCGGCAGCCCGGCCTCGTGCCAGCACCGCTGTTTGGATCATCGTAGCTTCGTAGGAAGTTTTGAAACAGGGAGATTCGAGCCCCCCAAGGCCTGCCTTCTCATTATTGCCTGGCGACCTCGCAGCCCCTCGCACGTCGTCCCCGTGCGTCGGAGGGGCGGCCCCCCCAGGTCTGCGGGAAGGCGCCCGGGGGTTTGACCGGAGGGTCCCGGGTGCGCAGGGCACCGTGGGGAGGCTGCCGTGCGCGGTGGGGGGCTCGGGACGGCCGTACCCCAGGATGTGCTGGCCCCCGAGGTGGGCGGGGGGCGCAGGGCCTGCCCTTGGCCCATGTCGCCGCGCCTGGTGGAGCCAAGGGGCCTTTCCTCGTCCTGCTGCTGACAAGCGGGGACGCTGCCACCCCACGGCCCGCAACCCGTCAGCCGAGGAGCTGACCGCACGGCGGCTTAGAGCCTGTCCGCGGCCGGGCCACCGCGAGGGGTCCCCCCCAGGAGGAGGAGCGGGTGGCCCAGGTCCTAGCAAAGGCCTGAGGTCAAGCCCCTGGTGGAAACCTCGACAAGAACGGGGCCGTGGGGGCTGAGCGCTGACCCCTGCTCACTGGGCACCGTGGGCGGCCGGGCTGGCCCCGGGCTGGTCTCGGATGAATCCCCAGGGCCCTCTCCCCACTCTCCGTGCAGGGCGCGTCGGCCCGACACTGGCATCACCGTGCGCGCCTCGTGCCCGCGGGGACAGGTGGCGGCGGCCTGGGCACCCGGCGGGGGGCCTCTGCACCTGGGTGTGCTGATGGGCGCGGTCAGCACCCGGTGAGGACAGCCCAGGGGACGCTCCTAGGAGGCCCCCAGCAGGACGGGGCCGGGTCCCCAGGGGGCCCCGCAGGACGACCCCACCCGACGCCGACCTGGAGGCCGCCGCCCTCCCTGCCCTGCCGCCGGACTGGGGCTGGGGGCGGGTCTACTACAGGGCCCCTGGCGCCCCCGGTGGCCACCTCTGCCCGTGGGAGCGTGTCCGTGTCCGTGAGCACCGGCTTTGCACGCAAGTCTTGGCGCCGGAAAATAGTACTTTCCGTCTGTTGGTAGGAAGACGCTGCTTTCTGTGCGGAAGGGGGCGCGGGGGCCCGGGTGTCCTTCCTGCACAGCACCGACGTCACCGCGTGAGCTGGAGCTGCAGTGCTCAGGCCCCGGGTTTCCATGGCGACGCCCCCAGCACAGCAGCTGCAGCCTCTGCCCCTCCCGACCCCTTCTCCCCTGGCCCGAGGGGCCCCGGCCTTGTAGACAGAGGGAGCCGTGGGCGGATTAAAGCCCCTAAGGATGTCCGAGTCCTGCTCCGGCCGTGCCTCCAGGGCACCGGGCTTCGGGGTGTTGGAGACTGTCCCCCCTGCCCCCACACCCCTGGGCCTTCACATTGGAAGAGGAGGTGGAGGGTCAGCTTCAGAGCCATGGGGACAGGGGACACGGGCCCGGAGCCTAGATGCCGGCAGCTCCTGGAAGCTGGGAAAGGGGGAAATGGAGTGTCCCCCGGGATCCTGCTGCAGCGGCCTGGCGTCTCCAGACCGGTACGGTTTGGGGGTCCCACTGCACGGGGGTGTCATCGATCTGGGGACCCACGGTGCTGCTCCCGTGACCTGGCCCCTTTCTTTCCTGCCTGCCTCTTGCCGCAGCCCACCTGCCGGCTGCCCTGGGGACCCTGTCCTGAGCCTCCTTCCAGAACCCCTCACCCCGGGGAGCCAACCAGCGCTTCCTCCGGGAAGCCCGCGCCGGCAGGGACGGGGACCTTGCGTCCTGGGACTCAGGTGGCCCCTGGTCTGTGCTGGCTGCGGGGCGACACGAGGGCGCTGGAGCCTCCCCGCACTGCACCCCTGTGCCCCTGCTCCCCAGCGCCCCGCCCCGCGGGTGTGGAGGTCAAGCAGGCCTCGGGCGGGACCGGGGCGCACCCAGGTCTCCCCCCCCCCCCCGCGGCGCCAGCCGACCACACCCCCCCCCCCCCCCGCCCCCGGCCCCGGGCCCCGAGCCACCAGGCCGCAGCCGGTCACCTCTGCACTTGTTTATTGTCATGAACAGTTGTCGTTCGCTGCGCTTTCACTCCGCAATTCTCATTTGGTAAAATAAATAGAGATAAACGAACCTTCAGGGCGTGCTCTGTGGAGCCCCGGTTAACTCCATGATTGGATTTTCGCGTGGGCCCCGGTTAGACCGGCCGCCGCGTGGGTGTGGGCGGCCCCGCGCCCCCCCGCCGGCCCGGGCAGCTCCTCCCGGCGTGGTCCCTCCTTCGGTCCCTCCTTCCGTCGAGGCTGCCGGGCGGGGCGGCTGAGCCAGCTCACTCTTCCACGGTAACCGTGATTCCCAAGGAAAATGGAAAAATGCTTTTCAGAATCTCATCATTGGGGTTTTGTTTTACAAGCGCCGTAATCGGTCAGCACACCTCCGTTGTCCTTCGTGGGGACACGGCCCCCATGGCCCTGAGGTCTGCACGGGCTGAGGACACGCGCACACCCATGTGTGCAGACGTGCAGACGCCCGGGCACACCCTAAAGCGACCACCACGAGACTTCTGCGTTACTCATTGCAAGATGCACACTTGTGCTGCACCAGCGAGTGGCGGCAAACGCGGGCCACTGTTTACCACAGACGCCCCTGGGTCCCCAGCTGCCCCCTGCACGTGTGTGATGCACGTGCCGGCAGGGAGGCCACGGGGCCACGCGTGGACACGCATGTGCGGGCTCGGGTGTGGAGACCGCGGACCCTGCACACACGTGTACACCCGTGTGGGAGGCCACGGGCCCAGGTGGCTGTCACTGCACCTGCCCAGAGGCAGCAGTAGAGAGAAACAGGCCCGTGGCCCAGTGGTGGCCGGATCACCAAGGACCTGCCTCACCTGTCCAAAGCCACAGGCCCCTCTTGCTTGCGGGTCTGTGGTGAGAGGGGCCCGTGCCAGGGGTGGGCTGCGTGGCAGAGGGGCGGTGCCCAGCCTCACACCGTCTGGCCATGAAGGCCCCCAGTGGGCGAGGACTGGGGGTTGGCGGGAGGCTCGGGCTCTCCTTCCACATGTGCGGCTCCCTTGAATATGCCCCCTCCCAGCCTGCTTGGAAATGCCCCCCGGGGCGTGTGGCTTGCAGCCAGGGGGAAGCCCGGCCCAGAGACCCGCGATGGGCCCCAGCGCTCCCCCATCCGCCGGGGCGGCTGAGCCCCCGGGAGCCGGCTTCCGTCTCGGAGCTTTCCTGGAGTCAATGCTGGGTCCTCGCAAAACAGAACCAGTGCGTTTCCCCCTTTAAAAATCTCAGAAGCAAAACAGGACGGGAAGGGTGCTGGGATGTCTGCGACGGTCCTTGGGCTGTCACACGGCAGGACCCCACCAGAGGCCCCTTCCCTGGGCTCCTGGGCATGACAGTGACCACAGACGGACGGACAGACAGACAGCGAGGGGCCTCCGGGAGCCCCTGGCAGCAGGTCAGGACCAGTGTTCAGGGTGGTGCAGTGGATCCAGTATGTACACGGAGGCCTGGCGGGGGGTGGGGGGCGCCTGCTATCTGGCACGCTTCTCCACGGAGTACACGGAGATGTAGTAGTCGTTGCTGCCCACGGCCAGGTGAGGCTGCGAGGAGAGCAGGGCAGGTGAGCAGGCGGGCGGGAGGGCGCCGTGCAGCCACCTCATCCCCACCCTGCTGCAGCTCTCGGCAGAGGCCCCACAGCCTGCCACAGGGACGCGGGGCCCCCACGGCTCCCTGTGGGGATGGTTCTGCGAACCCAGTGCCGTGCGTCCAGGCTGAGAGCCCCACACTGCCTGGGGGCCTCTGGCGGAGCCCACAGACTCGTGGCACTGCCCTAAGGGATGAGCATGGGTCACAGATCTGGGCTGCTCCTCCCCGGGGCCCACGGGCTGGGCGAGGATGCCCAGCACCCTCCTCACTGCGAGGCTTCTGCAGGGGCGGCACCAGTGCGGGCCCAAAGGTGACGAAGAGTGGGCTGCCCCATGTCTGTGCAGCCCACGACGCCCTGCCTGACGCGGGAATGCGGTGCTGCTTTTAGAGGCGGTTTGGGGGCCGTGACCCCCAGAGACCCTATGCCCCGACAAGATCCTGTTTCTCAACCTTCTTGGACATGGGGAAGGTGGTGTGGGGTGGGGCCCGGCTGCAGTCCCACCTGCCCGCATGCCCCCTGGCCCCCGGCCCCCCGCCCCGGGTGTGGGAACACAGACCCAGTGCGGGTGGAAGGCCAGGCAGCTGATGGCCCCGACGCGCTGGCCCATGAACCCGTCGTAGTACTTGATGTGGTTGATGAGCTCCCCGTTCCCGCTGTAGATGGCCGTGAACTGGTTCATGGAGCCGCTGCGCACAAGGAGGTCCGGGGTTAGCCTCCCGCCGGGCGGAAGCTGCCGGCGCAGAGAAGCTGGGCGGCGGCCCCTCCCCCCACGCACCTCCCAGACACGGGGCCGCCCTGGCCGCCCATCACCCAGGCACGAGGGGCCCCACAATTATGTGGCTCCAAGGAGCACTGCTTCCAGCCATGGGGGACGGCGCCGGCTGTTTACACGGAGGCCCGAGGCTGACTGTGGTGCTGAGAGGGTCGGGCCAGGAGAGGCCTCTCGTGTTCCCTCAGGTTGGTACCTACCAGGCGATCAGGTTTGCCTGGGGGTGGATGTCGAGGGCCGTGAGCCCCTTCACGATCTGAAGGACGTTCACAGACTCTGGCATCCGAGGGTCGAAGAAACGCACGTCCCCGTTGACACTGCCGGGAAAGGGTCACCGTCGGGCCGTGTGCACACGCACTGCTCCAGGCCAAGGCCGGCTGGCCCCTGAGGCCGAGCATGAGCCCGCCCCACCGGCCGAGCCCCGGACTCCCAGGCCCCGCGGCCCAGGCGGAGCAGCGTAAGCAGCCGCGGCAGGTCTTGCACAGGAGGTGAGTTATGGGTTCATTTCCGGTCCCGGAGATTCGATTTCGTGCAGCCCGGGACGCGGTTACGGGGTGGGGGGGAGGCGCGGGCGGCACGTGGCCCCTGGAGCCGCTTTCCCGCCCCCGGGCTCCGGCGGGTGTGGTCCAGAGCTCTGTTCTGCTTTCATACTCGCGCCTCTCGGGAGCGATGGTGGCTCGGTGACAGTGAGTTACCTTCTGCTGTCCCTTTAACGGGCAAATAAATATTCGCTGCTCTCAGCACGGGATTTACCGGGCAGCAGAAACGAACGTACGGGCAGGCGGCTACTCCACGCAGAGACCCCGCGGCAGAGGGCCGGAAGATGCCCACCGGCTCCCGGGCACCCCCCGCCACCGCCGCGGAGCAAGCCTCCCGTCGCCAGCGGGCACGGCTCTGCCCATGTGTCCCTGCCCTCCCACCGGCCCTGACCTTTCCGCCGGTCCCAGAGCGGAGGTTAATTACTGCCCGGAAATGCCACCCTTTCCGGGCTATTTAAATACCAGGGACATATTTTAAATGGAGGAGAAAATACTGTTTTTACAGCAAAACGTCCCATAAATATTTCGTGCTCGTTACCTCACGCTCATGATGTGGCCCTCGGGGTGCTTCTGGAGGTAGGCCTTCACCACCCAGGCCGTGTGCTCCCGGTACGTCATGACGCGGCTGGAGGGGAGGAGGCCGGGTCAGAGCCTGGGGGCTGCCGGGGGGGGGGGGGGGGGGGGGGGATGGGGGGGGAGGGGCAGGCTAGGAAGCCCAGAGTGTGACTTCTCTGGAGCCAGGGAAACCCGCTGTTCCTTTACAGGGGTCAGGGTCCCGCTGTGTCTGCGGATTGGCCTGCGCCCACCATTCACGTGACGCCCGGACGCCAGCAGGCCCCTGGGAGCACAGCGCTGCTGCCCTAGAGCCCCCCGCCCTCCAACAGCGAGCCCCAGGTCGCAGCTGGGGTGCACAGGTGCCCAGCGTCACTGCCCTCGGCGTCAGGAGGAGGCGTGGGCTCTGGGGGACCCCAGCTGCACCCTCGGAGCCACTCCATCATCCTTGGCTCTTTTCGGGCCAATTTGTGACTTTACTGCCTGCTCGGGGTAGCTTTTTAAAGTGACAGCCTGATGGGGATAAAACTCATGTACCATAAATCCACGCTTTAAAAGCGCAGGGGCAGTGGGTTTCGGTGCGCTTGCGGCCGTGGGGGGGTATTTCCGGCAGCCCGGAGAGAAGCCCCGCTCCCCCGCGGGGACCCTTCTAGGGAGAACCGGCAGGGTGGGTGCGGGCCCACCCGGCACCGCTCCAGCCTCGGGGCTGCACCTGCAGACCAGCCCTGACCTGGCCGGCTTGTCCCGGCACCAGGGCCTCTGCAGCCAACAGCCTGCCCCGTGGCTCATCCCACGCAGCTGCCCACTTGCCATCCCGCACCCCGAAGGCCAGGCTGGATGTTCTGGGATGGACTAGGTGTTAATGAGCACCTCAGGTGCCCCTGGAGGCCGTGCGGTGGGGCTCGGGCTCGGGACCACCACGGGGACCTCAGCTCCTCACTGCCCACAGGGGACAGCACTGGCCCCCAGTGCCTGGAACCGCCCTGACCGTACGCGGGGCTCCGCGCTGCATGATGCCCACACAGGCGCTCCCTGACACCGTCTCCTTGGCCATCCACTGAGCTCAGGGAGGGTCCCCGGCCCTGCTGGCCCCGCTCCATGCGTCGTGGGAATGTGGCCTCGGTGGGGGGTGCCCAGTGGGCTCCGGGAGGCTCACTCTGTCTGGGCCCGGGAACCCGGCAGGAACATGACCACCTGGTCGGTGCTGGTGCTCGGGGGAGGGTTACCATTCACTGAGCGCCATCCTTCGGTCGTAGACACGGATGGAGCCATCGCCGAGGCCGGCCACGATGAGGGAGCGGTGGGAGTCACAGGACAGGCTGGTCACGCAGCTGTCGGCGCCTGTGGGGATGTCCTGGGGCACAGGGACAGCAGTGAGACCCACCCACGGCGGCCGGGCGTGCCACCACCCCTGACATGGGGCCCTGCCTTCCCCACTGGGGAAGCCATCGAAGGCACAGGGAGCCCGCGAGCCGGTCCCCAGTCCCCAGGGCCACAGCCAGCACACAACTCTGGAAACTGGCTTTGGTGCCAACTACTTTCCAGGGTCTCTCTTCCCTAAAAGGGAAGACACAGCACAATTTGGTGGGGAGGGATCCTCCTAGTTAGTTCAGGAAAGGGGCCAGGGAGTTTGCCTCTCCTCCGGGCAGCCGTAAAGACCAAGGAGGGCAGGGGTGATGAATGCTTGGGAGGAAAGAGCAGGGGACAAAAGGGGCCACAGGAGGGCAAGTGCCTTCCCACTGTCAGGGCTTTTGCTGCTGTTGGGTCCACAGGGAAGGGATCCCACATGCATGGATCCAATCTGCCTAAAAGGCATCAGGACGAGGGGCCGCAGCCACCCCTGGGATGCCCGGCCTGGGGCCTGCTCGGGGGACCTACAGGCGGGAGGGGCGGGACCCAGGCAGCTGAGCTGGAGACAGGTCCCAAGTCCCAAGAACGGGCTGTGAGCACCAGCGAGTCCTTGCTGCACGGGAGGGCTGCAGGGGCCCCGGGAAGGGCACCGTGGCATTGAGGCCCTGAGCGCAGGACAGACGGAGGTCACCTCCACCTGGGCGGCCACCCTGGCAGTGGAACCCGTGGAGCGGTGGCGGCGGCTCAGAAGAGCGTGCCCTGGCCTCACAGCGGCTCCGTCCCCGGCCCTTCCAGATGGCCCCGGAGCCCTCCCTCCTCCTCAGGGCGCCGGTGTCACTGAGGGCTTGGCGGGAGGCCCAGGGCCGGCGGGAGGCCCGGAGGACGGAGCTCCCGGGCCTCAGGCCACAGCCAGCACCGCCTCCCGGAGCCTCGGTGGTCCCCAGCTGTCTGCGCCCTACGGCCCCTCCCAGGTTGTCTCAGTCAAAACCAGTCCCCTCCTTGCTGTTGATTAAAATTGGAAGTAAAAGACTCTTTACGAAGCACAAAGCACGCAGGGAAATAATTCACCATTCCAATTTAAAATGTTTTCACCCTGCAGCTTTCTGATATTCCCTCATTTGCACACATAAAATAATATTGGGAAATAATGAGGATTAGCAGAGGCTTAATCACGCGGCGACGGCGGGTCAGGGTGTCAGAGGAGGGCGCAGCAGGAGCTAATTAGCTTCCTACGGGGTGGAGGCCGCTCCCTCCCCGGCTCCTGCTTCTCTGGAGGGCGGCCTGTGGGGGGAGCGGAGCTGGGGGCCGGGCGGGGGCTGGGCTTACCTGCACCTTCATCTCACGGTCCGTGTCCCAGATCCGGACGATCCGCACGTCCCCCGAGCTCATGAGGAGGCCGGTCTCCTGCTCCCAGTCCACCACCATCCCGGCTCCTGGGGGGACACAGACCGCCCCGGTGTCACGGCGGGAGCCTGGCCCAGCCCCTGGGCACCACGGAGCGCCACACCACCCACACCCGTGGCTGCGTCCCCAACCCCACGGGAAGTCCAGGGCGCGGATCTGGGCCGGGGCAGCAATCTGGGGTCCGTGCAGATCCCCGGGCTGCCCGGGCACCTGCCGGCAGGACAGCGCGGTCCTAGGACCCCTTGTCTTCCAGAATGCTGGGCACAGCGGGCAGCCCCACCACCTCCGGGTGGCCGTGGAGATGCTTCTCTTGGCCACGTCGGGGCTCAGGGATGTGGCTTCTCGGGGCTCTGCGGGGGCCGGGCAGACGACGCCGGGAGAGAGGCCCACGCTGGGGCCGCACGGGAAAGCGGGGGCTGCGGCGCTCCCAGACGTGGCATTACAAGCTCACGAGAGGGACTCTACTTAGAACAAGGGTCTGTCTCGAACACCCCGGGGGATCCCGTACCCCCACCCAGCTCTGACGGTGGCTGGCATTTCCCCCTTTTTGCTCTCTTGAAAAGTAAGATTTTAGATGAGCGAAAGCCTCACTTGCCGACTCCGATCCCGGCCGAGCCGTCCCGGGCCGAGGGCACCCTCCCTAGCCAGCCGCGGGCCCCCCGGCGCACCCGTCCCCACAGGAGGGTGGCCTCGCCACCACCACCAACTCCAAATGGGGCGTACTTCCGGGAACCTGCGTTCCCCTTACAGGCAGCAGGTAGGGGTCTGGTTACCCTCCGGACCGTTTATTTAGCTCTTCCCCGATTCTGCAAACCGTGGCTGCAGCGGCGACTGGAAGGAGGCACCGGGCCGGGGGCGCGGGTCCCCCTGGGCGCAGCCGCGTCAGGACGGCACAGGGGCTCCCGGACCCGGACCCCGCGCTGGCTGGCGTCTGCGGCACTCTCCCGGCCAGACGTGCGTCCGGAGCCGCGTGGGGACAGCGTCTCTCCCCGTTCTGTCACTTACGTGCTAACCTCGCGCGTGTTCCTTGGGTGACACGCACGGCCCCCTGGCTGCTGCTCTGCGCCGCGCCCCCCGCGCCCCCCACGGCCCCGGGCACCCTGCTCTCCCGGCTGTCAGCCTGGGCCCTGGAACTCCTCCTCCCCCTCCCTCCGGGTCCCAATCTCCCTTCGGAGCCCCAGCCTCTCCGCCGGGTCCCCTGCAAGCAGGGAGGGAGCCGGGCCCAGACCTTGGACCCACGGGCAGCTCGGCTCGGCGGCGGAAGTCTTCCGAGTGTCACTGTCTGCAAAAGGACCTGCGGGGAGACTGAACTACTGGGCACGGGGTTTCCTTCTGGCGTTGAGAATGTTCTGGAACCAGATGGGGGGGTGCACATTACGACTGCACAAAATGCCACTGAACGCTTCGCAACGGTTAATTTTATGTTATATGAATTTTACCTCAAAGACAATCTCAAAAGAAAAGAAAAGAAAAGAAAAAGACGAGCAGGAGGCCTCCATTCGGCCGGGGTGTTTGTTCTCCTTGAGCAAAGGTCACGTGTCCAGGTGCGGAGGCAGGGCCCCCGGGGCAGTCCCTCTGGCCACTCTGTGCCAGGACGATACCCCAGGCCTGGGGGACGTGCTGAGGCTCCAGGCACGGCCAGCAGCGGGGGGCGGCGGGCGAGGCGGGGGTGTTCACCACGTGGGGGCGACCCTGCAGGAAGCTCCCTGACCTGGGGAGGGGGCAGGATGCTGAGGGCGCCCGTCCCGAGGGGGAGGGAGTCTGCAGCCCCGCTGCTTCAAACCCCATTTTTACTGGATTTGATATATTTGGTACCATTGAGGATGGAGAGCGTGACTTCCGACCCCGGCCCCTTGGCCACTGTCAGTCATGGGCCCCTCTGGAGTCAAACCCCAAATGCATCCCTCAGAACGGGCTGCGACCCCGGGCCAGCACCCGTGGGGTCACCCAGGTGGCCTGTCCCAGCCAGTGTCCCAGGAACCAGTTCCTCCACCTGTGAGCCTTCTGCCCCTCACGTCGCGGGGACCGGACGGCCTCATACAGCGAAGCCAGCGCACATGATGAAGGATGGATGGCCGTGCGGCGCGGGGCAGCGCACAACCCCGTATGACGGGGAACAGACACGGCTCCTGAGGACGCTTGTTCGAGGCCCCTGAGACCCAGGTGTGACCTGAGAATGACGAAGCTGGACAGCCATGAGTTGGTCCCACGGTGGGCGGGGGGGCCGCATAGTTGTGCCACCCTGTGTCCACTAGACAAACACACGCCCCCACAGCAGCCCTCTGCAGGCCCCCGGGGCACACCAACCCGCAGGCCCAGCAAAGCACACGGTGTGACGCAGCCCTTGGGGGGGAGAGGCCACACGAGGGCTTCTCTGAGCAGCGGCTCTGCTGGCTGACCCGGGGCAGAGCGGTGCCCACTCCCTTTCTGCGACTGCTGAGCCCCCTGGCGCGGGAGCCCCTGGCTGCCACCGTCCCCACACAGGAGGGACGTGGCCACACTGACGCAGGACCTCAGTCACGTGCCCTTATCACCAGTGACAGGCAATTGGCCCGGGGACCAGCCTCAGGAGGGACCTCTGTCGGGAAGGAGCCACCTGCAGGCAGGGACCGCTGCCCGCCGACGGGCCCATCTTCCCCTGGCGACGTCGGCAGGGATCACGTGCACTCCTGGTGGTGCCGAGGCCGTTCCAGGACTTGGATCTGTCATCCCACTGTGGGCCGCGTGACCAGGCCCCTGGGCAGGCCTGGGATGGGTTCTGCCCTCACCCTGCTCCTCAGGGGCTGGCGGGCCCCGGAGCCACAACGTGAGAGCTCGGCCCACGAGAACCAGGCGGCTTGAACGAGACCCTGACTTCTCCCACGTGGAGGCCGGAAGTCTGAGGTCAGGGTGCTGGAGGGTCGGCTCTGGCTCGCCGACAGCAGCCTTCCTGCCGTGTCCTCACGCGGCGAGGAGAAAGTCCGGGCGCTGACCGTATCGTGGGCCCCACCACGACTCTGTCAAACCCCAATCACTGGGGATCAGGCTTCAAGAAGTGAGCTTTGGGGGCCACGCACATTCGTCCACAGCCTTCCTCGCTTTGAGGACAATGACTTCCTCCGGCTGGATTCACTGTGACGTGGAGGGAGGCACCCGTAGGAGCCCGTGGAGGAGGTGACCCACGGCGACAGGGGCGGTGGGAAGAGGCAAGGCCCATGCAGGGCTGTGGACCGGCCCTCCCGGGGGTGCGGTCTGCACGGGGCCGCACCTGAGAGCAACCAGAATTGGCCCCTGGGTCAACGTGGGGTCTCGGTTTCCTGCAACGGCTCCAGCTTCGAGAAACAATCTTTGTAAAATTTGTAAAAACTAAAAGTCATTTGCTTTATGTAGACTCCTCAGGTTATCCTAAAGAATAAGCGAGTTCACAAGTCCGAAAGCACTGAGGTCAGAGCACAGGCCGTGGCCCTGGGGGGGACTGCCGTGAGGGGACCACTGGGTCGCTGCGGGGCTGCCTCTGCGCCCCCCTGAAGGCAGGCAGAGCCCGGAGGCTGGCGATGAGGTTTCTGTCCTGGCGGGGACAGTGCACCGTCCTGCACAGCCAGACCTCCTAGGCCCCCCGAATTGTGACCCGCGGGGCGGCCGCCGCGGCAGAGCGCGCGCTGCCGTGTGTTGAGGCGTCCTTGGCCGTCCACCTGGTGCTCCGTGTCAGCCCCGCCGGGCCCTTCGCGGCGTAGTTGATGAGCGTGTGGGCCAGATGGCATCTGGAACACGGCGCCAATGTCTCAGCGCCAGCGTCTGGGGTCACGGGGACGAGCAGAGAGGGTACGGGGTGGGGTGGGTGACCCAAGGACGTGAGGCGAGCGCCGCGGCTGCCCTGCGCGGGGGTGTTTTGTTCTGGAGGCAGCCGCTTCCTGAGGCATCGCCTTCACGGTGATCCGACGAGGGGCGCTGCGGAGCCAGAGGGAGCTCGCCCGGGTCAGGGCCCCGATGCTCTGGTTCTGACTTGATGGCCTCTTTGAAGACCTCTCAGGCGTGGTCACCTGGGTGCCGACCCCAGGCCTCGGCATCTCCCCTGGCCCAGAGGCTCTGGGAGGTGAGTCCACGCGGCCACCTGACAGCCCCCAGCCCCCTGTGAGCGGAGCCAGGGGATCGCGGGGGCTCTGGTTCCTTTTAAACTCTGGACTCTGACGCTAAGCACGTTCTGGCTGAAATTAGTGTTGCAGTCGAGGTCTTGGGAGACTGGGTTTTCCCGAGTCCTGTGCCCCACGTCTGGGCAGCCCAGTCTGACCCCAGATAGGACGTACAGGTGCCTGCAAGGTGGTGAAAGCCACATTCTCTGACCCTGTGACCCTGAGACCGTGAGACCCACAGCACGGGCGGGCGGCCAGCCCTGACGTGGGGCTCCCACTGCCAAGAGAGCCACTGCCCCCCCTTGACGCCAGTTCCTGAACTGAAAAACAGGCAGCCAGCAGTCCTGTCCCAGAGGAGGGCCGGAGAGGGTAATGGTGGGATGGCTACGACCCCTCCTGCACAGGGCGTCTCGTACACGGGGGCCGGGCGCCCTCACCAGCCGCAGAGGCCATCCCCCGGGGCCCGGGGCCTGCGGGGCGCACCTTTCTACCATCCCAGTTGCAGTCGAGGACCTAAGCTCAGGCTGGTTTGGGGACTTTTACAAAAGCAAACAAAAGGGAGCTGAGGTAGAGTCGGGGCCGCAGACGAAGCCCACCCTTATTCAAGTCTGTTCTCTCGTGGGGCCGCCCGGCCTCTGACGGACACCAGGGGAACATAAACTTTCTCGACAACTCAGTTGTTTCCTCTTTTAACTGCAAAAAACGCCCTCGAAGCTGGCCTCTGAGGTGCACACGACGGCCGGCGAATGGCCAGGGCCTCTTGCTGCCCCGTCTGCCCCCGGGTACTTGCACAGCGCTGGCCAGGTGGGGCCCTGCACCCTGGGCGTGGACAGCCCAGGGGAGGGTCCCGGACACGTGCGGGAGGCTGTGGGCTCTCGAGGTGGGGTGCAGGTCACCGGGTCATGGCAGGGCGCTGGCGGGCACAGGAGAGCAGCGTCTGCGGTCGGTTTTAGTTGAAAAGAAGCCCCGCGGGAGCTGGAATGTGGATTGGGAGCCTTGGCCCGTGCCCTCGGCGGTGTTTGAGTTTGAGGGCGCCCCTTGCCGAAGACGGCGAGGCTGCCGGATGAAAGCAGGGTGTGCGCCCCCCCCCACCTCCAGGAGGTGCTCCTGCTCCCGCCCGGCCGCCAGGTCCCCCGGGGCCAGAAACGTGGGGGGAGGCCACTGGCGTTCTCACCGCCCCTTTCCCAGCCAGCCCCGCGTCTCGACTTCCAGACATGATGGGACAAGAGGTTATCTGATTTATCATGAGTTCAAGACGATGAGAGGGTTTCGTGTTCTTCCCAGGTGGGATGAGCGGAAGGAACAAAGTGGACGCCTGTGTTTGACGCTCCGAAGGCAGGCCTTGCGCGAGGTGGCTTCCTCCCGTAGGTCACCACCGGCGCCTCCTCTCTTCTCCTCCTGGGAGAGCAGAAGCCCATCTCCTGTTCGGTTGGGGTTTCCTCCCTGCGGCTTGTCTGCGGAGAAGGAGCTACCACAGCGGTAGTTTCTTCACAAAACACTGACCCGTGAGTCCGTGAGATTGTCCTCAGCCCCCCGGCCCCTCGGCCCCGTGGCCCTCCTGCGGAGAACACCCCCAGCTCTGGCAAAGGGACAGGCCAGGACGGAGGCTCCGCGCGGTCTGAACCTGACCCTGTGAGTCACAGGTCGGGAACCCCGTGTGCCGCCTGCATCCGTGAGCCCCAGCTCTTCGCGAGGTGCCCACACGCTGAAATTAAGAAAGAAAAACGATGTGTTTTGCTGGCTACGGGTTCCGTGTTTGCTAACCCAGTTCTACAGCTGTGGATCCGCGGGCAGCTGCGTGTGGGTGTTCTGTAACTATTAAGCTTATACGCGGAGTTTTCAGATGAAGTCAGGCGCTGTAAGAAACTTTGCATTAAATTCTGAAAAGGATTATTTTTCAAAAGTTTAGGTGGAAACACCAGTCTTGATGCAGGACTTCTCTGGCCCTGCTGGTGTCTTGCCCGCAGGGCTGGGCTGGTCACAACCTCCCTCCAGCGGGTGTCGTCTGGGTCACCTTCCATCCCTAACCGAGCGCGGTGTGCGGACCGGCCATCCCGTCCGGGAGCCCCACAGGAAGGCAGCGCAGCAGAGGGGAGGGACGAGGTCCCGAGCCTGCAGGACTAAGTCCCCACCTTCAGAATTAGCAGGACCAGGAGGTGCCACCACGAGGCCTCGGATCCCAGGGAGATTCCCGTCGACGGCTTTCCTTCCATTTCTCCCCAGAGCCCGTGCAGCTCCCCGGCTCGTCCCCTAACACCTGAGAGTCCCCTGGATGATCATCTTTTATAAGGGAGGGGCAGACAGGCAAAGGCACAGCCCTAACCCCTGCTGGCCCCGAAGAGCGGAGGGTGCAAGTGGAGGAGAGGGCCCCAGCTCCCCCAGCCCCGCCGGGGCGGCCCCGGCTAAGAGAGAGGACGCCTGTCCCTGCTAACTGTGGGCCAGAGACACCGAGGCCTTGTGGGTGAGGACACGGGGACCGTGGGTTTCACGTGGGGCTTAGCGGGGCAGCCAGAGCAGTTGCCAGAGTCAAACAATCCAGGGGGGTTAGGAGAACATTCCAGTAAAAGCAGCGGGGAGGCTCGCAGGCGGGGCGGCCGAGGCCACAGCGTGCTGCAGTCCAGACAAAAAGGGCCGGCCTTGCCCCAAACGGGCCTGACAGTCGTGGAAACCCGGTCACCAGGGTTTCTGGTCTAAAAATCAAGTCTCCGTCTAGGTGGGAAATCGGAAGGTGCTGCATTTCCTGAGACCCGGCCAAACGTGCCACTGGAACTCCCAAGTGCCCGAGGGCCCGTGAGTGCCACGGCGACAGCCACTGTGGCCGGTGCAGGGAGGCCTCCGAGTGCGGAGGCGGCGCTGTCGGCTCGGGCAGGTCGGTGGCCAGAGGGCTCGTGGCAGGCGTGGCCTGGGGGCAGGAGCTGCCCCGGCAGTGACCGCAGGGAGCACCGAGGGGAGAGCCCACCTGCGGTTCAACTTCAGAGCATGTACACGCGTGTGCATGCCTGTGGCGTGTACGTGTGCCCAAGCGTGTGTGCACACTCACGTCAGCCAGAGGTGCTTCAAGGGACGGATAAGAGCTCACATTTCACGAGACTCCCTGCCTCCTCCTCAGTCACAACTGCAGATTCGGACCTCCCCGAACAAGCTGCCGGACGGCACCCTGGCGACAGCGCCCTGGCAGGTGGATTCCAGCGCGGAGAGCTGAGCGAGGGGCTTCCAGCCGGCGGCGCTCTAGCTGCGTGGTGGCACCAAGTTCCCCGGGTCTGCGGGCAAATGCCCCTCCTCGCCCTGCACGCCCAGGTTCCCAGAGGACGAGCCTTGTCCGTGGGCTCCCCAGCGGACAGGTGTGGTCGGCCAGGATGCAGGGGCCCTGCTCCGGGTGTGTGGCTGTGCAGGGGGAGCTGATGGCCGCCGGGCCCCCCGGCCCGGACCATCCCCTGCACGGCCGGCAGACAGCTTGGAGGGCCAGCTGGAGCACGCACGCCTTGGCCTGCGGGGGGGGGGGGGTGCCCCAGATGCCAACAATCAACGGCCTGGGGAGCGGCTCTTGGTGTCCTCACTCCGTGTCTCTCCAGGTGTCTCCCTAGGGTCGCAGCCCGGCCTCTCCCAGCCGTCACGTCAGAGGCCAAGACAGTGCTGGGCAGGGGGAAGGAAGTCGGGAGCTCATGGCAGAAGGCGACCAGCGGTTGGCACAGGGGCTGGCATTCCACCTCCGACCCTCGGCTGCGGAGCTTAGATCCCGAGACGGGAGTTACATCGGGGGGACTGTGTGGACCGAGGGGGGTGGCCCTGACCCCACAGCACCCGGCCCGTCCTGTCTCCACCTGTAGAGCAGCAGCCCCCAGCTCCCGCCCCTCTGTCCTTCCAGCATCTCAGGAAGAACAAGGAAATAGCCTTCTCGCTAAGCTGACGCTGCCTGGCTACGAGGCGGGACCCAACTCTGGCTCAGCAGCCAGGAGAATCAGGGCGCCCCCCGGCCCTCGGCCTGCCTGCTGATGAGGACCTGCTGCTCCTCGCCCCTCCCCGTCCACCTCTCCTGCGGGAGGGAAGGGGCTGGCAGGAAAGGCACATGTACACAGCGGAAGCCACGCTCAAGTCAGGCCCGCGGTGGATGACGGGCCCGGAGCGGCTCCCCGCACCCCAGTGACATGTGGGGTCCTCTGATGGGGAGAAGACAGTGCAGGGGCGCCTGGGACCCAGGTCGGCCCCCTCAGCCCTGCTCCCTCTGCTCCCAGCTGGACCCTCCCACCCCACGCATGCGAACGACGACGCTCCCTGCCTCCCTCGCCCTGGGCCAAAGCAAAGGGAATAGCGTTGTGGGTGAGACTGTTCTTGGGGTATCGAAACCACACACCCACATCTTTGGGGGCAGAGAGGCGGGCGGCTGCAAATGGATCTGCTGAGCCGTCGGCGGTCCCCCGCTTTCCCATCCTGTGGCCCGGCCACGACCCCGACAGCCCTGGGCAGCCCCTGCTGTGCCTGCACAGGGGTCTCGGCTGTGCGCACGGGCCTGGGGTGTGTCACCCACTAGACAGCAGCAGGAAGTGAACGACCCAAACCTTCATCTCCAGGGTTCCCACCTGCACTGTGGGCCGCGTGAGCGCCCGGGTCGGGGTGGGGGTGTGTGTGTGGGCATCATGGCCCTGCCCCGACGCAGAACCCCCAGGAGAGCTGCCTGCATGGCTGGGGCAGTGGGGTCTGTGGGGGAGACAAGCCTTTGCTCTAATCCGGGAAACCAAGACAGAGGTGGAAGGACACAGGACGTAGCTTCATCGTCCCCGTCAGCGTGTGACCCCGGGGCCTGCAGGGGTCCAGGGCCGTGTGGGGGCCTCAGGGGAGGGGAGGATGGATGACTATCCTTTAACTAAAATAATTTGAAAATACGGCGACATTTTAAAGCCACCACAGGCGCCATCTGTGCTGGAGCTGCCCTCCTAGGGTCGGCGACTCCCCGCACGGAGGGGAGAGAAGGAGCCACAGAGACGACAGGCCGTGAGGATCGTGGGCACAGGCGAGGCCGCATGGGGAGTGGACCACGTGGCAGCGAGGCCGGGCTGGCAGCGCAGGGGCAGGAGGGCTGAGCTGCTTTCCTGTCAGTTTACAGCGAGACCACGACCCCACGGCCGCACATCCCTGGAACCAGGACCCGACGGGCTGTCCACGCGTGGTGGCACCACAGCGGCCATCAGCGGAGAGGAGCCTGCCGCCAGTCCAGCTCCTGCCCTGGGCCCTGACGGAGTGGCCGAGGGCGGCGGCCGTGCCCACCCAGGGGCAGCAGCCGGGGGCGCCTCTGTGGGCCGGGGGCCGGGCGAGCGGCCGGGGCTCCCGCGCAGGACACCCCCGCTGTCCGGGCCTGGGAGTAAGCCTGGGGCAGAGACTCGGGCAGGACAGGACAGGACACGGGCTGGAGCCGCGGGCAGCTGGCAGCGTCGGGTCTGGGGGCTCCGAGGCGGCGAGCGGCCCCCCCAGGGGCAGGCGGATGGGGCGGCAGCGAGGGGCCGCTCCCGGGGACCCACCTCTGGTTGTCGGCAGCATGTCCGAGAGCCCCTGCCAAGCCGTCACCATCTCTGGGTTCTTCTCCAAATCTGCGAAGTTCTTCCAGACCCGGATGGCGCCATCATCTGGGGAGAGGAGGGAGGGTGAACGCGGGGGACGCGGGGGACTGGAGGGGGCGGCCCCTCGTCGACAGGCCCCCGGCCTCGAGCCAAGTTCCTAGGAGGCCCATCTCCCCTGGGGCCCCTTAACTCCCGCCTGGGCTGCGGGGACGCCGCAGGGGCGTGTGGATCCTCCGGCCGCAGCCCGGGACGCCCAGCACGGGGCCTGGCGCTCTTCGCAGCCCGGGTGGCAGGGGGGTGCAGCTGCCTGCAGAAGCCACCCCGTGGCCTTCCTTTGGGGGCTCCCCGGGCTCCTGGGCCCCTTGTGTGGCCCTCTGAGGTGACTCCTGCCCGGGGATGACCGCTCGGCCTCACCTGCAGGGGGAGCACGAGGTTGGGGGACACCCGCTGGGCCGTGTCACCGCGACAGCCACGTGTTTGTCCTGCCCCTACTCTGCGACCATGAACCTTCCCTGCACTGGAACCTAAGAGCGTGTGCTGCTCCTCCGACGGGACCCCTATGACCACTCTTGTGCCCCCTGTGCCCGGAAATCACCCTCTCCCTACCCATGGCTCGTAAGGTGCTTGGGGGCACCTGCCCTCCGACTCCGCTGAGCCGCCCCGGCTCCCCACGGCCGCCCCATGCTCCTCCACTCCTGCACCCTGAGGCCTGCGGCGGAAGGATCTGCTGTGGGTGCCTCCACCCAGTGTGCGGAGGCCCCGCCTGGGAGGGAGGCCCCAGCAGGACCCTTCACCGCGGGGCCAGAAACACCCTGAAGGACGGGGCGGCAGCGTTCTCACTGCGGTCAGCTTGCTACGTCCATGACTCAGGCTCAGACCTAACGTAGGCCGGGGCGGGGCGGGACAGGGTGGGGCAGACCAGGGCAGGGGAGAACAGGGACGGGACGGGAGCGAGCCTGGACGTATACCTTGCCCCCCAGCCTCGTGCGCCCCCTCTGCCCTCTCCCCTCTCCCTGCCCGCCCGTCCCACCCTGGGCCTCTTATCCGTGGAGGTGCAGTCGGTCCCACGGTGACTCCTGGTCACCCACAAACAGCAGGGATGTGTCATTAAACAGCTAAAGGAGGCGGCTGTTCCCCAGGGTGGCTCACTGGGAAGCCTTTGGGGGGGCGCGAGGTAGAGACGTTTCAGGCCCAGAACGCGGGCGAGGCCTGCGGGGGCAGCGGCCCTCCGGGAGGCAGGCGTCAGGCCCGAGCAGGAGCTGGACGCGGTGGTGGCGGGAACCCGCAGGAGCCGAGGTGGGCCTGCCTCCCCGCCCGCGGCGCTCCGGGACCCCCAGGCCTCGCCTCTGAGGGCATCTCAGGGGCCATGAGGGCCAAGGCTGGCGGCCTGTCCCGGTCAGGGTCACCCGGCAGTCACTGGGTGTGCCCCAGGAACGCTCCCGCCTCGGGGTGGTGGCCGTCACCACGAGCAGTGCCCTTCGCCGCAACCACCAGGGTCGAACAAGGCTGCGTCTGCACCCGTGTGGGGTCCCCCCGAAGCCCACTCACCCGTGGCCGTGAGCAGCAGCGAGCAGTCCTGGCCGTTGAGGTACTCCATGGCGGTGACCCTGGTGTACCGGGGGTTCCCGTTGTGGAAGTAATCCAGCTTCTCCCCCTTCTCCCAGTCCCAGAAACTTCGGAGGAGAGAGAAGGTCTGTTGTCAGGGGAACAGTCACGGAAGCCACAGGGCGGTCCTCCCCTGCCCCTGCTGGGATGGCCACACCGACCCGCGGCAGCCGAGCCCCGGCACGTGCGCACAAACGGCCTGGGAGCACGGCTGCCGGGCGCTGGCACGGGGGTGCCCTGAGGCCCGGGGTCCCGCTCCTGGGCACCGAGACGCGAGACACGTCTGCCCACGCCCATAGCCACCAACGGTGGGGAGAGGGGGGCGGCCACAATAAAGACTGGGGCCCAGACCGACACAGAGGCCCCAGCGCTGTGCAAACGGGCCGTGTTGGGTGTTGCAGACAGATGGCAGGACGGCGGGACGACAGGGTCAGTGACGAATGGGGACAGAGTTCCAGTTTACGAGATGGAGCGAGTTCTGGAGGCGGGTGGTGGTGCTGGCCCCGCGGCAGGGTGAGGGCGCCCGTGCCCCCCCCCCGCCCCCCCCCCCCCCCCCCCGCACTGACGCTGTGAAGACGCAAAGTTTTGTGTGCATTTTGCCACAATAAAGGCAAGAGGAATAGGAAACAGGTAAGGACACCCCGACCGCCTCCCCTGTAGTGGGGACCTTCTCCGTGACACAGGGCAAGGCTAGTCATAGACTCGGTGTCTCACTGTCACGTTTCTTTGCAGGCAGTAGCAGGACTGAACCCGGGCGCCCGTGTCTCCCTCACAGTGCAGTTCCGAGGAGCCCACCGTGTGCGCAGGCGCCAGAAGCTCCTGCCACCACCCTGTCCGTTTCTCTGCGCGTTCACGAGCCCCGCTGCTGCGACCCCCCCGAGGGCTCGTGGAGAGAGGCGGCCACGCGGCGACCGCGGCACATGCCACTGGGTGCCTGTTACCAGCTGAGACGCAAGCGCCACGAGCGCCCGGCGTACCAGATGCTGTCCTTATCAGCCACGGCCACACACGGTGTAAAGGGGTGGAACTTGACCACGGAGGGGACGCCGGGGTTCCTGTTCAGAAATATCTGGTCGTCCAGTTTTGAGATACCTGCACAGAGAGAGACACAGCCATGGGCCGCCGCGTACAGGCCCGGGACGCCGTCGCGCTACCAAGGCCGAAGCCGCACCTCCTGTCTGGGGACCCGGGAGGCCAGAAGGGACACACAGGGCAGCGGCCGGACGAGGGCCTGGCTCCCTGACCCCAGGGCGGACGCGGGGCAAGTCTTCAGTCGGCCCCATCAACTACGCGCAGGCCGCACGAGCGAGCTCGAAGGGCGATGGGGCGGCAGTTTCTGGAGGAAGGAGACTCCGCGCCCGCGGCCACGGTCCTGGTGGGCCTCTCGGGAAGGGGTCCCTCATCACCACAGACGCAGGGCGCCGAGTGGGGGCTGACACACCGGGCCCCAAACACCAGCACCGGGAAAGAAGCCCCACGGGGCTTTGGAGGAGTTTGTTTTAGAGAAACGATAAAAAGAGGCTGAAGAGGCCAAGAGGTCAAGACAGGGCTAGATGCGCTTCTGGCGACTAATCCATGGCTGAGCGGCCGGGGCCACGTGGGGGTCCCCTGGAGGGTGCTGGCGCCCGCCTGACGGTGACGTGGGTCCTCCACCCCCGCCCCCGCCGCGGGAAAACAGCGGACACTGACAACCACCTGGTAACAAGGTCGGGGTCTGAGCAAGGGCCGCCAGAGGGCCACAGCGGCTGTGTTCACGGTGGGGGCACGTTGCGGCCAGAGGGTGGGAGACCCGGGGACCCCGGCTCCCGAGTCAGGGTGCATGCGCGCGTGTGACAGCACTGGTCCTGGTGGCCGTGGTCGCCGGGGCGAGGCTGGGCGCCTCCCGGTCCGGTCACCTCGCTAATCTACGGGCACCAGGCCGCTTGCTCATCACCGCACAGGCACTCGGATCGCCGCACGCGGGCTGCAGGGGGGCGCGGGGGGCTGAGCGAGCGCCGTGTCCCCTGCTCTGGTGGCCGGGTCTGCCGCACGACCTCTCCCTCTCCAAGTCCCCTGGCCGACGTCTCCGGCGGCTGGTCCAGGAGCCCCCTGACTGTTCTAACAACGAGGCGTCTGTCGCACGAAGATGGAGAGGAGAACCGGAGCCTGCTTTACCCACAGCCTTTTGTTTTTGCCTAGAGAACCTGGTGTGTCTCGAGTCTCACCCCCGTCCTGGGTGTGGCATCGCCGTGGGGGCCACTCTGCCCTCAGACGCCAAACCTGCGGACTGGGCTCCCCCACAGGACCAGAGCCACGGCCTCCCGATGCCCTAACGCCCGGAGCACGTATCAGGCCCCGGCGGCTCCGCTGTCTCCTCGCCGAGGGCGCCATGGGGTCGCAGCCCCTGCACCGAGGCACAGAGTCGCACACAGCCACGACTCGCTTTCAGCAGAAACGACTACACACGCTAAGGCTACACAGCCCCAGGGCGGCTCCGGGGAGCGCTGGACAGAGGCAGCTGCGCGCGACGGCCTCCAGAGCGGCTGCCGGTGTGCTCGGGGCCCAGGGCGCGCCAGGGTGGCCGTCCAGCCAAGCGTGTCTGGGTGACAGCCTGTCGCCTGGGCCTTTCCCCCCGACTTGAAAAAGCAAGCAGAGCAATCATCACAGTTTGAGAGGACAGGGGCGCAAGGTCAAAACGGTAAGTCGGGAGAACGACTTCCCCGTGCGCGGGGCCCTGGGCCGCTTCCGTCCACCGTCTGGTCGGCCTGGGGGCGAGGGCGCGCTGGCTCCTCAGAAGATGCAAGTGCCTCCCACCTGCCTGTGCCCCGGAGAGGGAGGGGGCGGAGCGGGGCTGCCTGGCGAGCCCGTCCCTGACCTTGTCCCGTCCCTCCCCGTGCCCCGCCGGCAGCCCCTCTGTGGCCGCTTCAGCACGGGGGAGGCTGGGGCCCGGCAGATGGGGCGGATTGGCATCTCCTGGCAAATGTGCTAAAAGGTTTGGTAAAACGTGACTCAAACACAGGTCTGGTTGACGAGGGTGGTGATCCTGGGGACACGCAGGGGCCAGTGGACACAAGCAGGGCCCTGTTTGTCCCATGTCCCCAGGGAGAGTACAGGGCCGGGGGTGGGGGCGCCTTGCTCCTTCCCCCTGGAAATGGCAAGATGCACAAGCCATGGTCCTGAGGCCGCCAGCCAGCCGGCTTCCCTTGGAGAGTGGCCCAGGGTGCGCCCCTGGCCTCAGCCCCCCAAGACCCCACTGTTCGAGGGGAGCCCGCACCCCACCCGCACCCCGCCAGCCCCGGGCGGCTTACCCTTCTGGATGAGCTGGCGCGCCTGCTGTCGGACGCGCGTGTTGCGGAGAAATCGCCACTCTCGTTCCTTGCGGATCTGACTCTCCAGGTCGTGCTCTTCTGGGATCTTCAATAATAAAAACACCACGTGAGGTTCGGCGGGAACAGGCAGGTGCAGCCACCTCGTCTTACCGTGACTCGCAGACGCTGCGTTTCTCCCCAACGGGAGGTCTGCGGTCACCCCGTGCCTGGCACGCCCGTGGGCACCATCGTCCCGATGGTGCCGGCGCACTTAGTGTCTGTTCACGTGTTGGTGACTCTCACACACCCCACGCTGTTCAGTATCAGCACATCTGTTCGCGTGACCTGGGGTCCGTGAGGACGCCTCTGAAAGCCCAGGCGATGGGTAGCATTTTCCAGCAATGACAGGTTTGTTATTTATGGTCTACGGGTCGTTTTCTCAGACACGGTGCTACTACTGTGCGCTCAGCGGACTGTGGCCTAGGGTGAACGTGACTTTTACACGCGCAGGGACACCACAACACGTGCCCTTTGTTCCCGAAAGAATTCGGGTTCTTGGGTCTGGCCAGGGCACCACTGCCCCGCTGGCAGAGCGCACCGGGGCTCCCTCCCACGGTGGTCTGGGGGCTCTGGGGCCAGCCGCCTGTCAGGGAGGCGGGCGGCGGGCGGCACGACGGCAGGGGAGGGCAGTGTGCCGTCCCGCTCCTAGGAGCCCAGCGCCCTGATGGGGGCAGCAGGGCGGCCACTTCCAAAGCAGATGAGGAGCTCCGGGAGGCACAGGCTTCAGGGATAAGGGGCCGGTGGGGTTTGGGAGGGGCCCACGGGCCGAGCTGGGCCAGCAGGAGGCCGATGCTGTGCACGTCGAAGAGGCAAGCTCAGAAGCAGGTGGGCGAGCTCAGGGACTTTATTCTCTCTGAAGCCAGAGAACTGGGGCTGCTCTTGAAGAGAAAGGGGCGCAGGACAGCGACACAAGGGCCCGGGCTGGAGGCCCCGTGTGGCCTGACCGGCCGTGGCGTGGGGTGGAGCCGGCCAGACCCCAGGCTGCATGGTCAGGAAGCAGCTCAACTGCGAGCCTGCTCAGCCCGGACAAGCACCTGGGAGCCCAGCTCCCTCGCCGCCGAGCGCGCTTCAGAGACTGAGCTCACGTCCCCTTTGCAAACCGGCCGCTGTGTCCCTGGAGCAGGAAGGCCCTGTGTGCTCGCGTGGGCGCCCAGGAGAGGCCTGCCCCTGGCCGAGAAGAAGCCAGGAATGACGTCTGCGTGTGCAATAAAGATGTACTTCCTTAACCCCCACACGTCATCAAGTAGACCGGATGGACTGGGACTCCCTGCTCGAAAACCTGGGGTTGTGACGTCCTGAAATACGACAGAAGCCAAACACGAGAAGCCACCCTACTTGCTCCTGGCGGAGCCGAGCAGCCGGCCTGCGGTCAGCGAGCGGAGAGCGCCCGGGCCCGGACAGCCCACACTCCGTGTTTGCACACCGTGTCCCCTGCCGGAGAACCCACTGGACGACAGGCAGCGTGCGTGGCCGCATGCAGGTTGTCGTGTGCAGGCAGGCCGCGAAAGCGGGCACAGCAGAGCCCCCCGCCCCCACGGGGCCCCGCACCATCTGATCACGAATCAGACACAAACCGCGCCCCTCGCGTCTGGGGCCTGCAGATCTGTCGCCAGCATTTCCCTGCTCTGCTCCTTCCCCTTTGCCCTAGAAATCACAACCCCACACCTAACAGAACAGAAGCAGCCGCAACAGGGCATCCAAACGCGGCGGAGACATGAAGGGATGGCGTCGGCCTCCGCAGCACGTTTGGTGGTTTGGAAATAACCCCCAGGGCAGCAGGGTAGACCGCGGTTCCTAAGGCCGGTGTGCTTGTGACAACCCGGAGCTTTCACAGAGAAGACAAGACCAACGGTCAGTGCTGTCGTGCAGCAAAAAGAACACCCGAGACAAACAGGTGGAAGGCACGTGCAGGAGGCACTGGGCGGGGGGGGGGGGGGGGGGGGGGGGGGGCAGGACACGCACGGAGTCCCCGGACACGTGCACCCCAGGGCCCGACCCGAGGGCTCCACAGGACACGAGGCAGCGGCGGTGATAGGTAAGAAGGTGTGTGGCCGGGACGTGAGGGACCCACAGCAGCCCAACCCGTGGAGGTGGTCGGGCCGCTCCGCCTTGGCCGGGGGCTGCTCCGTGCTCTTCTGAGAGCAGCTTGCTGCTCCTGGGGCGGTGTCCACGGTGCCTGCCCCCACGGGCATGCGGAGCTCACCCAGGGACCTGCGGGCATCTGTCTGGGGACAGTCGGCCAAGGATCACCGGGAAGAGCCAGCAGGATGGGAGAGCGGCAGGGACAGTGTGGGTGCGGAGCGGCGCTGGGTGACGAGGGCCGTGACATCAGCCCCGGCACCTCCGGGCTCCCACGCAGAATCCAAGAGATGCCTCCCAGAGATGCGGGGCCTGGGGCCCTAGGCCTGGCCTGTCCCTGCAGCAACTGGGGGCAAGGACCAGTGGGCCCCCCGACAGCAAACGGGGAGACAGACCCTGGGAAAGATGCATTACCTTGATGCTAAGCACTCGGACCCGAGCTCTGTTTCCACCCAGAAACCAGGCCTGTTCTGACGACACCATCAAGCGCCTCTGGACCTGCTTTTCACCCCGACAGTTGTGTGATTTTTCCCATTGTGACAAGCCGCCCTACCCCGCCACAAACAAGAAGTCGCTCTGATGCAGAGAAGTGGCGGATGCGACACTGCGCTCCTGCTCTGCGGCCCCGTCCTGTGGCCGCTGACGGCAGAACCTCAGAGGAGAGGGTCAGGCTGTCCTGTGTGCGTGAGGCCCAGACACGGGCACCTTCGCCATCTGACTACACGTCCTGCCAGGTGTCAGGTCAACGGCGGCAGAGTCCCCGTGCGACACCCTCCCGCTCAGGCTGCCTGGTGGACAACAGAGCCCGGCTCTGCTCCGTGCCCCTCGGCGGTCGGCCTCCCTACGCCCAGGCCTGGCACCTGCCCCGTCGTTCTGTTTTGGCTTTCGTGGAATGCTGGGCAAATGGGTCTCACGGCGTGCAGCCTTGGCGTCTGGCTTCTTCACTAAGCACGACGCACTCGAGGTTCATCCGTGTTGTGTATCTGTTCCTTTGGAAAACCTTCTCAGAGGACTGCCATTTCTTTGTTTCTTTTAATATTTTATTTATTTATTCCTGAGAGACACAGAGAGAGGCAGAGACCCAGGCAGAGGGAGAAGCAGGTTCCCTGAGGGGGGCCTGATGTGGGACTCGATCCTGGGACCCCGGGTCACGCCCTGGGCTGAAGGCAGGCGCTCAACCGCTGAGCCACCCGGGCTTCCCTGACTGGTATTTCTTCCTATGACCCCATCACAGTTCAGGCATCAGGTGCAGGACACCTGGCTTCTGTCTACTTGTCATGATTATGAACAAAGCCACCATTGATACACACACGAGGGTTTTCATTTTTCCCAGGTGAACGTCCATCTAGAGTGTTGGGTGGTATCACGTGTGTCCATCTTGTAGGAAACAGCCAGATGTCTCCAGAGCGTCTGGGATACTCATCGTCTGCACAAGGGACGAGTGTCAGCTGCTCTGCGCCCACTGTCAGCACGTGGGATCGACGGACCTGAGACGTGAGCATCATATGGCAGCGTGCTGGTCGTCTCCTGTGGCAGCTCGGGCCCCCAGCGGCCACCCGCCTTAGGGCCACACACCTTCTCAGGGCTCCTTTACTGTCCGCACACCTTTTTGGGAAAACGTCTGTGCCCGCCTTCTGTCGGTTGTTTGAAATTGCCTTATTTCCTTCTGTATGGAGTTGTTTTTTTTTAAGATTTTACTTATTCACGAGAGATAGGCAGAGAGAGAGGCAGAGACACAGGCAGAGGGAAAGGCAGGCTCCATGCAGGGAGCTCAACGTGGGACTCGATCCCAGGACCCCAGGATCACGCCCTGGGCTGCAGGTGGCACTGAACCACTGGCCACCGGGGCTGTCCTCGTATGGAGTTTTGGGGGCTCTTTGTGCTTTCGATGCCGGAACTTTACCAGATACATATTTTACAATATTCTTCTCCAGGCTGTGGCTTATGTTTTCATGATTTTAACACCAACGTTCAAAAAGCAGTTAATGTGATGAAACCCACGTACCATTTTTTTTCACGTGTGGCTTGTTCTTTTTGTGCTTCTCAAGGAACCACTGCCTAACAGGCCAGAGGGGGCTTCCAGAAGTTTCCATAGCACGACGCGATGCTCTTCGAGTTGGTTTCTGAATACGGTGTGGGAGATGGAGTGATGTTCTTCTTCTGGGCAAATCCATGTCCAGTCACTGCAATCACACTTGCTGGAAAGACCACCCCCCGCCCGTAGCTTTGTGGAAGATCGGTGGGATGCACCATGGCTCCACTGCGGGGCTCCGTTCGGCCCCACTGGTCCCGGTGTCTGCCCTCCCCATTCTACTCCTGACTGATGTCACGGTGACTCTTGAGATCACACGGTGCGAGTCCTCCAACAGAGCTCTGGGACAAAACTTCTTTGGTTATTTTAGTTTCTTAGCTTCTTCCCATAAACTTTACAACAGGCTTGTTGATGAAAACAATCCTGTTGGGGTGTTCGGTGGGACGGCATCGACCTGTGCCCAGGTTAGGGGCTCCTGACACCCGCACGTCACTGAGCCCTCTGGCCCAGGAGTGCACCTTCCATGCACTAGGTCTCCGCCAATTGGTTTCATCGCTGTTTTGTATTTTTCAGCATTTGGGTCTTGTATGTATGTATTTATTTATTTATGAGAGACACAGAGAGAGGCAGAGACACAGGCAGAGGGAGAAGCGGGCTCCACGCAGGGAGCTGGACGCGGGACTCGATCCTGGGACCCCGGGATCATGCCCTGAGCCGAAGGCAGACGCTCAACCGCTGAGCCACCCAGGCGCCCCTGCATACCTGCCCTTGAGACAGCACCACACTGTCCCCATTCCTGCAACTATGCAGCAAGGTTTGAAAACGGGAAGCCTGAATTGTTTATTTTTTTTGTCCTTTATGATATTTTTCGTAAGCACTATTCTGGGCCTCCTGCATTTCCATCTGAATTTTAGTCTCAGCTTGCCAGTTTTTGCAAAAAAAAGGGGCTGCTGAGATTTTCACCAGCCTCACGTGGACTCTGTGGGTCTATTTGGGGACCTGCTGTTAAGAAGTCACCCGACCCGTGAACATGTGATTTCTTCCCATTCCTGTAGGTATTTACTCTTTCAACGCTTTGGTTTAAGGAATGTTTGTTTTAGAGAAAGAACATAGCTGAGAACCAAACATCTGTTGGCCCTCGGTGGTTTACAATCCAGCGGTGATTTACAAGACACGCGGGCGCCTGGCACGAGGCCAGCAGGTGGGAAGACAGGCAGAGGGGCGGAAGTGGTCCCCAGGTGGCAGCAAGTGGGAGCCCCCGTCCTCCTGGCGTGGCCGCGTGGAAGCAAGTGGAGGGTGCTGGCGGGTCTCCCTGCCACCCGACCAGACACTTCATGCAGCTGCCATCACAAAGCGAGCACCTGCTCCATCCTGCTGATGCCGGAGGGGAATCCACATGTGTTCGGTTTCCAAGTGAGCTTTCCAGGAAAGAACCAGGGGCCTGCGTTTTAGGAACTGGAGACCGTGTGGCACCGGCTGGCCTCCTGACACAGGTCGGGCTCACCGCAAACTAAGCTGATGTGAACCGGTGTGAAGGTGCGCCCACGGCAATGTTCGGGCTCTGTGTGCCTGGAGGTTTACGTACAAGAAGAGAAAAAGGAGAAGTCGTTTCTGTGCAAGAGTATTTGAGGATATGAGAAAATGTTTGATGTTCATAACCACATAAGTGCACAAAGCAGCACACAAAGCTGTACGTGTGTAATAATCCCAATGGCAGGGGAGAGAACTGTGTGCGTGGGAGAGAGACGGAGAGACAGAGAGAGAGAGATGGAGAGAGAATTACCGGGGACTTCCATTTTATTTTACATTTTCATTTTCGGAGTTAAAAAAAAGTTAAGTACACTTAAAAAAACCAGCTTCCTGGACCTGCAGACTTAAGCAAGTTCTGCATCTACTCCCGAGCACGGTCACACACAATCCTAAGTTGGGTCGGGGTGTAGGATCTGCGCCCTCTGCCTGGAGAAAAGCCTTCACTCTGCTCTTGGGCCTGAGTGCGTGTTAAACCGACATTCGCTCGGCATATGAGGTCTTAAAACAGTCTGACTCTTTTTAAAGCTCTTTCTGTAAATAAACGTTATAGTTTAATCTGTTCTAAATCATGACACTGATAGCTGTGTTCTCTACAAAGTTCAAACAGTCTGAACGCTACAGTGTAGAAAGGACAGTCCCTGCCCTCTGGAAGCAACAGTACGGGGCCGCGTGGGTGGCTCAGTCAGCTGGGGGTCCGACTCCTGGTTTTGACTCGGGTCGTAATCTTGGGGCCGTGAGATCGAGCCCTGTGCCGGGCTCCGCGCTCAGCAGGAAGTCTGCTTGTCCGGCCCCTCGGCCCCTCGCCCAGCTCCTGCAGTCTCTCTCTTTTTCTCAAACAAACATGATGTAAACAAACCTTTAGAAGGAACAGCATGAGCAGTGTGATGTGTGGCCCTGGAGGCCTCCTCCCGTGCTCGTGCACGACGAGGCACCATGGCACCTGTGCGGGCATTTGGGACCATCGGATTATCTACCTTCGCTAACAAGGACTCCACACGTGTCCTCAGGCCGGGCGGCTCACGGTAGGGCCGTGCAGCTCTATCGCACGAACACAGTGGTCTTAACTCGCGCTCCTCCTAATTACTGACGGATTTTTTGTTTTGTTTTATTTTCAACTTTTTGCTCTTACAAATCATGTTGTAGCGAGCACCTCTGGACACATCATTACACACGCACGTACGGCGGCGGTTTTAGGATCTCTTTCTCAGAGGAGGGCTGTGGGTTTTTAGGGTGAAGCCATTTCTGATTTCGAGAACCACCAGTGAACTGCTCTACAGCGAGCGAGCGTTTTACCACCAGCAACAGCGGCGGAGAGCTCCTATTTCCCTGCACTCCCGAGAGCCCGCCTCTGGGTAAAATCAGTCTCCACTCTGCCAACCTGAAGGAAAAAAACCTATTACTTTTGTAGCCAGAACAAATCTCAATGTATCTTTTTTTTTTTTTTTTTTAAAGCACATGACAGGCGTCTTTAAACAGTCTTCATCTTTCTAAGGCAGATGCGAGCCCTGTAAACCAGCGGGGGGGGGACGGTTCCTTCCTCAGCACGGGAGAGCCAGCTCCGGAGCCAGCTTCTTTCTGGCCACGCAGACCTGAACAGAATCGGGCGGCGAAGTGACAAAAAGCCAACAGAAAGCGTCCTGGCCGCCACGTGGTGGGGTCCCCGGGCCCCCCAAGCGCGAGCTGCGGGATGCTTGTGAGCCGTCACGCTGGGGACAGTCCTGCTCTCTGAGGCGGTTTAGGGCTCTGACTTCTGAGGTACGAGCCTCGCTATGAGCTGTTCTTAGTTTACGTGTGAGACAGGCCGATAAAAACGCCCCTAACGCATGTACTGCACGCGTGTCAGATGATGCATGAACTTAATAAAAGGACACCCCTGTGAACGGTACCCAGAAAACGGGGGAGAACAACTTTTAAAAAAATTACAAAGAAATAAAAACGCATCTTCTTCTGACACTTAGAGATGGTTTCTAGTTAACGCGAGGGGGAAGTTACTCGGGCGCCCGACCACCTCACATCTTAGCCGCCACCAGCAGCTACAGACAAAGGCCATGGCGACAGGCTCACCTCCGACCGGGAGGCCTCGTGCGTCACTTCAAGCGACCATCACCCGAGAGCCTGGCAGAGGGTTAGCAGGACTTCCTGACCGCGTCCCGCGGGCCAGGTGGGAGTGACACCGGCGAGGGCCCTTCCTCCCAGGCCCCCTGCAGCATCCCCACTCCGGGTGTCGCCCCGTCCCCCCCTGACCTGCAGCTACAGAGGGACGGGGCAGGGGTGTGGGGTGCGGGTGTGCCCGTGGGAAGCACAGGAGCAAACCTCAGGCCTGCGCTCAGGAAGCGGCCCTGCGGGGGCTGACGCCACTGCCCCTGCCCCAGGTGGCCGAGGACACTCGCTGGTGAGAGGACGAGCCTACGGACCTATGCCCCTCCTCCCTCCTGTCACCGAGGACGGCAGGGCCAGGTGCCTCTCAGACCGCCCGAGGAGCCGCTCATCACCCCAAGACACCCCCTGGCAGGGCAGGCCCCGGGCCCTAACCTGATGGCCTCGCTCCCGTGAGGAGGAGACTGTCAGGGAGACCGAGCTCCTGCAGACCTGGACAAACCCTTGTCCCTCAGAGCAGACGGGACCAGAGGTCTAGGGTCGGCCTGCTGCCCACGGCCGCAGCTGCTGCTCGCTGGCTCGCTCCCTTCTCAGCGAGGGGCCCGGGTGGCGGCAGTGGGCAGGGCGCAGAAAGCCCGAGGACGAGCACAGGCCGCGGCCGCCCCTTGCGCTTGCTGCATTCATACTTTTGTTCTGACTGTAAAGCTGCTTGGTGCTTAGTATGGAAAACACAGGGGAGACAGCCGTGGATAAACACGCTAGTGCCACGCCGACACGTCACCCGCCACCAGCCACGGGGCGGCTGCTTTAGTGTTTTCTGGGCACAGACGGATGTGCACAGCGTTTCCAACGGGGATCTCCCTGTAGCCAATTTATGTCCTGCTCTTTTCCTTTTTTAAAAGTTTTAGCACGAGTATTTCCTTAAGAATCAAATTTTAAAGCTTAATTTTTAAAACAATAAGCATCAAATATTTCCTGAGTGTTAAGCCCTCCTCTCCGTGCTGGGCCTTCAGGTGGATCCTAGATTTCACGAGATAAATAACACCCAGATCATCCACGACTGATCATTTCCTTGAGTCGGTATCTCAGCAAACGAGTTACCAGGTTGAAGGGAACGGCTGCTCATGGCTTCTGACGCTTTACTGCTAAACCGTTTTCTGGGAGTCGGGTTCAATTCAAAAATGGAAGAGAGATGTCCGCCTTGTCAGCAAAGGGGCTCAGCAAACTAGAACTCTGTCCTCTGCCTCAGGCACGGACAAGCACCGCCTTGTGTTTTTATCAACAAATATCAGCATCTTTATGGGCAAAGAAAAGCAGGACGAGAGTTGTCATAAAGGGTCCAGGTTACTCCTCAAGGAAACTGCTTGGATGTGTAGCTTGATACACAACCAAGAGTAAACCATGATTTCAACGGTCTTTACGAGAGAAGAAGAAAGTTTTCTAAGAATGTGCTTCATGGGAAAGTCGGCGCTCCCGGCGAAGAGCAGCAGGACAAAGCGCTGCTGGCCCCACACCGTCCCCTGGACATGCGGCTCGGATCTGCCGCGACAGGACACGTCTCCCGTCAGGGCCGGGGGAGAAGGACACCTGAGTGCCAGGCTCCACAAGCGGCCCGGGCGCGCTGGAATTAGCCCCAGCAGGCAGGTCTTCGGGACAAGCCTGCTCCCCGGCCCAGCAGCCAGAGCCCACGCCCCGGGCCGTCCTCACCAGGAGGGTCTCCAGGCCTGGCGGCCTTGCCGAGTGGACAGATTCAGTTGTCCTGGCGGCTCTGAGCGGGCAGGCTGCCTTGGTTTCTTTGAGAAGACAGGAGGGTAAATGAAGTCTGTTCCTTTTGCTGTTTTGACTATTACATCAGCTACCATGACGGCAGTTTGGGGTCGCCCATTAGCAGCTGTAACGTGACGGGTCAGGAGCCCCAGAGGGTCGGTGGCTGGGCTGGCGGGAGCCACCGAGAGTGACCAGCTGGGTCTGGCCGTGAGCAGGGGGCTCAGACAGCTCAGGCCAGAGGCCGAGGCTCCTGGGGAAGGAGGGGATGGAGGGAGCCAAGGCAGGGCTCTGACCGACTCCAGTGTCTGTGCGAGGGCACAGATGGGAGGCCCACTTGGTACCCGGAGCAGAGGCGCACACTACCTTCATGACAGGCTGGGCGAAGTACCGGGCGCTCCAGTCACAGAAGCCGGTCTGTGTCGTGGCCGAGACAAAGCTTCTGTGTCCAGCGGCATCATCTGCATCGTCGGTGGTCTTCAGGGGCGTTTCGGGGGGAGGGGGAGAGAAAACAGGAAGAACAGTCACACACTCCACACACCCGTTTGTGAGCTCGAAAGGACTTGCAAGGAGACAAAAGGCAGTGGTCTGGCTGCTAAGAACGTTTCTCTGCTGGCCTCGCTTCTGCATCCTGGTGGCCAGGGACCCTGAACGCATGGCCAGGGCTCCAGGGAACCTGTGTCAGGGAGGGCCATCGAATCTGTGCTCAGGGGACCAGGTTCCCCTGGGGCCAGCCACAGTGGCTTGGGATACAGAGCCTGTCACTCTTAAATCGGATGCTCAGGCCAGGCGCCATGAGGTCAGCAGGGCCTGAGGCCTCTACGGCCTGGAGGGCAGGGGCTGCTGGCACCCTGGCACCCACCTATGCAAAGTAGCTCCTGCACGAAGGGACATGCAAGTATCGAGACCTCAACTGCTTGGTGCTGCTCTACTGGACAACACATTTGTTTCCCACAGCACGGCCTACGGGGACCGGGGTGGGGGGGCGAGGGTGGGAGTTTGCATCACTGTACGAAGCTGGGCACCGCAAGGCCCACGATGCACGGGGGGGCGGGACGGAAGGCGTCCGTCAGAAAGGAGCCCTGTTATCCAGGGGAGCCTCGCCTGGTGGAAAGTCTGACAGCTGGGACTCGGTGACAGGGTCTCACCCCCGACTGCTGTGGGAACCTGCGCTGCTCTGCTGGGCCAGGCTCCTGGGCTCGCGGCCCCCAGGGCAGTGAGCGCTCCCTATGCCCAGGCGTTCCCGTCTGATGGACCCATGTCAAGGTCCTGCCAGGAGGACGAACCTCCTACTGGGCACTCGTGGCCATGTTTGCTCCACCCAGTACGGCGGGAGGCCTTGAAAGCCAGGGTGGGCGAGGGGCCAGGGGCACGTGTAGAAACTACCACCGTATGTGCTTCTGCTCCAGTCTCCACAGCAGCCTGGCTCCCTTGGCGTGTCCTGAACGGCCCCTCCAGACTGCGTCCTTGCCCAGTAGAGCGGCACACCGTCTGGACCAGCGGCCAAGGCCACAGCTTATGTGTTTACAGCAGCCAGGCCAATGAAGACACCAATTGCTCCCTCTCCTGGAGTCTCTTTCCAGCTTTGAGGCAGAGACTGCAGCTACTTATGTGGCAATAACAGGATGTTTGCGGAAAAAGCAAACAACCCACTCGGAACAGGCACTTCTGCACGGCAGCTGCCATGTCCAGTGGAGGAAAATGCTACTCAGCCGCGAAGGGAGAAAGCAGATAAGCTCCATGTGCTTACTTGGCTACATGGAAGGTGCCGGAACAGTGAGCCGACAACAAAAGGCCACAGAAGGGAGGACCCCGGGACATCTGCTCAGCCGTGATGAGACAAACTGAGAGCCACAACTGGGGGTGCAGGCTGTGGAGGCCCCCCGTCCTGGTGTCCAATCTTGGCTCACACTGAGGGATGTGACGCTCAGCACCTACACTCACTAGAATAGGTGCCAGGGAAGGGTTCGAGGGTACCTGGTCTGGGCCCTTGTCAAACATCTTCCGTGTGCGGGGGAACTGCTGGGAGTGGGGCGTGTACTGCACCCCAGCGGGGCCAGGGGCACCAGGACGGCCCGCGGGCAGGTCTCGGCTGACTGGCTGCTTGGCCACGTCGTTGGTCAGGCTGGAGCTGCTGGCGCTGGATGTTGGCGGGGAGCCCCTGTCAGTGGGGGAAGAAATGCTGTGCTTTACCCAAACAAAACACCCTGTCCTCACGCCACCCACCTAGATACTGCCAACCGACCTAGTTCAGGGCCCAAAACATCCTCACACGCCCGACACATCCCTATGCCTCCAGACACCAGCCACCCACGCTGATGGCCCTTCTGGGCCCTGCCTGTGGGTTCCAGTTGTTATTCCCCCGGAAAGCCAGGGTGGCCCCAGGCACGCTGCATGCAGCCTAAGCAAACCAGCCAGGGCCTGGAGGGCGTGGGGGCACGCATCTGCTCGCCGCTTCCTGCCTGTGGACACTGACCTAAGAGGGGAAGCCGCCTGCTGGTGACCGGCTGGCAGGGGACAGACCCTTGCTTATAGAATTCTGCTTGGCGGCAGAAGTCAGGCTCAGGCCAAGCATCTGCTGTTGCATCTCGTCATGCAAAGGAAGGTAGTGAAGGCTTCCCGCCAGGGGCCTGCACGAGACAGATGCAGGCACTTACCCTGCCTGGTGGATGTGGATGCCCTTGTTGGTGGGGCTGGCGGGCGCCGACTGGGTGAGCGAGGACGTGGTGAGGATGCGCTGGGGCCGGGCGTTCACTGTGGCCTGCAAGAGCAAAGGGGCACGTGGTGTGGACGGTCAGCTGCTGGAAACCCTGGCGGCCACGGACAGCAGGACGGGGTGGTGGCTTCATGACTGCAGAAGAGGCCCCTTGGCCCAGGAGGTCCTGCACACCGGTGGGGGGCCCGGGTGACTCCCCCCCCCCCCCCCCGCCCCGCCACATCACCCTGCAGGTAAAACTACGTTCTCCCGCTTTTCTAGAAGTCACTTGCGGGGTCCAGGGAGGCCTGAGGGCAGGCCCTCCTGGAACTGTAGCCACAAGACCACGCAGCGTTAACGGTGAGCTGGGGCCCTGGCACCCCATCCGGGACGGCTGAGAATGCCACCCCAGTCTTTCAGTTTTCACACCTCAGGGACTCACGCCGTGTCCCTGGTTGTGGCACTTAGAGGATAGAGACAAGGTAGCAGGTTCTAGAAACTTTCTCCACAAATGTGCAGCATTTGACATTTCATCGCAGAAAGGCACTTGTGCCAGCCTGAGACTAGCGTGTAGGGGGAAGTGGCTTTGTTTTGATTTTTGGAAGTAGAGTTTGTGTGGATTGGGAAATCAGCTGTCTGCCGGAGGAACACGGCACATGGAAGTGCCGAGCCGACGGAGGGTGTTGACCGCCCCTCGGACGGCAGACCCGCCATCTGCCAGGTTCTCTCCTGGCGTCTTGCTCCGGACACACGGGGCGGCTGGTGGGCCCTGCTGGCTCCGGACACACCAGGTGACATGCGGGCAGGTGGCGGCCGACGCAGCCATCTGGGCTCCCTGAGTGCGGCTGTTGCCAGACTGTTTGAGAGCTGCCGGGAGAAAGAGAACCTCGACCTTCGTGGGTGATGATGTCGGGCCACCCTGCGCAGCCCCCCCCCCCCCCCCCCCCCAGTCAGGATGCTGGCCCTCCTGCGTTCAGCCAACAGGCAGAAAATCGCAGAAAACAAAAGGGCCATGAGGCTGCTCATTTACAGAACATCTGTGCTTCCCTGATAATCCGCTGCTCTGAAGTAAGAACAGCAAGGAAACGGAACCATAATCAATCTTTTGAAATCATTAAAATTTTTTTTTGTATTATAGAAGTTATATTGTCAGCTTGTTTTTGCTGTATATTTACATTATCTGGCCTGCGCCCTTCCCTCCAAAACTCAAGGGCCAAGCGACCTCCTACGTGGTCTGAGGAGAGTGAAGAATCTCCTCTAAGAAGCTGTCAACTTCCATGTGTCTCCCAAAAATTCTGGAGATGCAGGCGGCGGTGGTGGGGGAGACAGAAAACTTCTGCGCCGCCGTGCAGACCTTAGCAGACCTAGCCCCGTCTCCCCGCGGCCCCCGAGGCCCACCCGCCGCCTCTCAGGAGGCCCCACGTCCCTCTGCTGGGGCATCCGGGGCACGGGGCCCACACCCAAGGCTGCCACACGGCTCTCCTTCCGTGTCCGTGTTGGAATCCACAGCGTGGATTTTCGGGGCCGGTGCACGCTGGACCATGTGCAGAGCACGTGTATCGCATCCACAGCGATGCGCGTGCTGGCAGCCTTCACGCTGGTGATCACAGGGCTTCAGACTTCGAAGATTTCTTTTTCAGCCCAATGGCTCCGACCTGTTCAACATGTATGGACTCGATCTTGATCACGTGTGCGGCGTAGGCCTGTGGGGATGAGCGTGCGCAGACCTGCCTATCTGCAGACTTGGTCTGGGGGCACAGGGCATGGGGGGCAGGGTGATGAGCTGGGCATGCTGCCAGAGGTCAGCAGAAGGGCAACAGCACTCTGTAGGCTCCGAACGGAGGGCTGGGCCTGGCCGTGAGCACGTCCCACCTGTGCTCGTCCTTCTCCGGTGAAGACTCCCTGTCCTTCTGCACTCCAGGACATGGCCCCGAGACCGCTGGAGGGGCAGGTGCGCCTGCCCTGACAGGTGACCGAGGCCAGATGCGCAAGGGCTGCGGGGCGGGGATGGTCACAGCTACACGTCACGCTCTCAGAGGGCAGCAAACGTTACTTCGTTACACGCCGGATTCTCAGGTCAGAGGTAGTCTCTTGGCCCAATGCAAACACGGGGATGGTTCGCAGGGACACGTGCACGTGCATATGCACGCACACGAGCCGGCCGATGCTCCCTGACCCTGTAGCTAACGGGGACATATGGAGCAGGAGCCTGGGGCTGCAGCGAGCCCGTCTCCAGCTCCCGGAGTGCTCCCGTTACTCTGGTTCTCCCACCGGAACACATCACCTCACAAGGACACAAAGGACCATCTACCACAGAGAAAAATACCTAAAGCAGCGTGGATGACTTCGGACAGTGGATTTCCCAACTGGGTGGGACAGAGTTGGGTTTAGGACGCCGGTGCAGGCTTTCAGCCGCTCTTTCCTGGGGGCAGTCCAGGAACCACAGAGGTTGTACCGTCAATTGTGCATCAAGGATCTGGATTCATGTGTGAGAAGGTGGTTCCCACAAGGATCATTTAGAGGTAATTTGGAACTGAGTCTGATGCAGACCCTGCTGGATGCTCGATCACTGAGAAGACACCTATGAAAGCACGAGCCTACTGATAAGAAGTGATTTCTCTATGAGCTACGTTTCCTAAATAAGTTTCCCTCTGGAACGCTGAGTCACAGGGAGTGTTCAGGGCAGCAGTGGTGATGACCAGGAGCCCTGCCCTATGGTCACTGAGGGGCCTCAGTCCTCCAGGAAGAGAAGCCAGCAGGGCCGAGGCCGGGGAGTGTCACCTACCCCCTTTCGGGGCCGGTGCACGCCAGACCATGTGCAGAGTACGGACTGAGAAGGAGGAAGGAGACACTAATACTTGACCTTGCTTCACAGGGTTACTGTTTACTATGGAGCAGGTCCTACCATGAGCCCATCTCTGCAGACAAGCTGGGGCATATGAGGCTGAAGGCTGGTGGAGCCAGAACAGGACCCACGTGCCTGGAGAGCCACCCCGTACCTTATGGCCATGAGTCCCTGTGCAGGACACACAACAGGGCCCTGAGCAGAGTCTCCATGAACCAGATTTCCAGCGGCCACAGAGCCACTGAGTCCGAATCCCCGAGGGGACCTGCTCTCCTGGGGTTGTTTGTGCACCCGGCCGGGCAGGCCCCACGGGGTAGCGACTCTCAGGGAGGGACAGCGCCTACTTCTGTAAGCTAAGCCAGTCTGAGGGATGATGGCGTCACCCTGGGTCTGCAGGGAGGCGGGAAGGGGGCAGGTGCACGGGAAGGTTCAAACTATGAACAGATGCATCTCAGTCACAACAGTTCGCTAGGACTGTGATTTCCTGCTTGCAAGGCCTGCCCCGCTCTGACGGTTCTAGGAGTCCCTCCTCCTTGTGGCGGCAGCGGGGAGCAGTGGGGCAGAGGCCTGGGAGGGCACAGACAGCACTGGCACCTCTGAGTCAGGGTGGGGGTGCTGAGGTGGGAGCTGGTGGGCTTCCAACAGCAGAGGGTGGTTCCAGCGGGAAATGGTGCGCAGAGAACCTCCACCTCTGGGAGCCGAAGGCCATCTGACTCGCGTGAAGAGAAGTCAGGACGTTTACACACATAGCACGGAGCCCGCGGACAGACAGATGCAGGTGCCAGTGAGGGGGTCCCCGCATCAGACGCGCTGCGCGACGCCTGCCCGGAAGCTAACCGCAAACTCGCTGGATGAAATCGGATTCGGTGTGAGCATAGCAGGTTCCCGGGGTGCTAGTGAGGCTGCCAACGTGGAGGAGGACAGAGACCACGACAGGTTTTACACACTATGAAAGCGTGAGCCGGGTTCTGTTCCTGGTTTTTGTGGTACTCTGGAATGTGCTGTTTTGGGGACGATATCAACCATCCTTGTTTCTCCGTCGCTTAGGCCTTCGGTCTATAAGAAAGGTGTTCAGCTTCCAACTGTGCACCTGACCTCTGGTCTCCTCCGGTGCACCTGGCTGCGAGTGTCCCACAGCAGACGCAGCGATTGCATTTCCGCTCCTTGGGTGTGGAGTCGCTGGTGGACTATTTCTAGGTGAGTTTATGTGCTTACAAACTTTCTCCTAAATATTTAAAGTAGTGATGATTATTACGCACGACCCTGACATTTGAACACCTGTAGCTTGAAATTTCCTCCTCGGTATTATCTGTAAACCACAGGTGGCAGGAGTGGCGTGAGGGAGGTTGTTGGGGGCGACGCGGTTCCCGAGGGTCATCATGTCCTTTGTCCTCTACGTGGTTTGAAATTTTCCATGTTAAAAACTACAGGCAAAATGCAAACCCTAAGCCTGTGTGGAGAGGAGATGTAAATACTTGAAATTAGGCCAGGGCTCCTGAGCTGGTAACAATCTCTGTATTGGAGTACGGTATCCTGTGGGGGCATTCCAGAGTGGTAAGGCTGTTTTGACCATGATGAACACAAACCTGCCTTCAGAGGCACCCCGGTGGCTCAGGCGCTGAGCGTCTGCCTTTGGCGCAGGGTGTGATCCCAGGGTCCTGGGATCGAGTCACGCATCGGGCTCCCTGCAGGGAGCCTGCTTGTCCCTCTGTGTCTCTCATGAATAAATAAAATCTTTAAAAAAAATGTTTTGCCTTCAGAGTGGAGTATCAAAAGTAGGTCCATTTCTCTGTAAACTGAAATGTCATCTCCTCTTTAGTTACTGGAGTAGAAAGCAAGACATTTCTGAAATTAAACTGAGGACAAGAAAATGTTTCCTTCATGTTCATGCTTCCAAATCCTTCAGTAGCAGTGTTTACTCTTAATAATAAACGTGCGTACACACGCGCACACACACACACACACACACACGGACGCACTCAGGCTCTCACACACTCAGGCTGCGTTGTGCCAGGGCAGGGCTCTCGGGAGGCATGGACTCGAGAGGAGGCCCACTCCGCCCTCTGTCCCTGTGCCTGGGCATGCCAGTGGGGGTGCCCACCGTGCACACCGGGACGGATGGGTCAGCCTAGATCAGCACAGCAGGCAGAAAGCCACTGGCTACTTGTAAGGCTCCGTTAGAACGCGCTGTTCTGAAGGCACGAAAGGCTGTATTTCCGGTTGCCGCAATCTGCTGCTAGGCTCTGCCTGGTAGGAGCGATTACACATACGAGGTTTAATTACCATGGAGTGGGATGAGGGGCGTCTCTGGCTCACACACTTTACACATGATCTAAAAGGACACGGAGATGTGGTCTCTGTGCTCTACGTGCTAGAGAGAGACACCTAAGAGAAATGGATTTGACAGCCTGACGCCAGGTCTACCGCGATGAATTTACAGTCGTGAAATTTCAAGATTAGGCACTCATTGTATTTTCAAAGGATTCAGGTTTTAGTAAGGTTGTATACGTAAAAGCTACTGAAAAACAAGCTTATATAATCTGAATACTAGTTTCATCACCAAATGGCTAAGGGTCGGGGGAGGATGACCAGAGGCACCTGATGAAAGGTGCTAGCCACGGCCAGGGGGCCATCCCACGTCTCAGAGAGAAAACAAGGTCTCTAGGTACCTCTGTGTGTTACATGCTCTCAGGCAAAGGTGATGACCCCCAGCTTCCATCTTAAGAAACTAGAATCAGAGAAGCAAGTTACATTCAAAATAAGCAAAAGGAGTGGGGTAATGAGGACCAAAAAAAAAAAAAAAAAAAAAAAGGCACCAAAAGCTGGTTCTTTGAGGTTTCCTTTAGCCACATGGTTGTGAGATGAGCCATAAACGGCTGGTACTGGAACAAAAGGGGACATCACTACAGACCACACAGACCCCGACATGATCACGAGGGTAAGGGCAGCCCCCACCTAATATCCTGGTGCCCCGATACGGCCAGGTTGAAGCAGGAGGTAAACAGAGATCAGGGTATGCTGTGAACTGCCCGTCAGAAGGCTCTAACCCACGGCGTAGGCCCGATTGAGCCTGGAGGTCCCCGCATGAATATCTGTCACTAAGACTGTGAGCTTGAGAGCTTTGCTGAGGACACGTCACACATACCTTGTAAGCAATGCTGTTGAGCACCTTCATGGCCAAGTCGGAAACGTCTGGATAGGGATCCGCAGCCAGGTGCAGTAAGACTCTCCAGATCTGCGTGTAAACACTGTTAAAGGAGACTCCTGGGAAAGAGAAAGGAGATGTTTAGTAAGATATAGCCGTCCCCTGTGTGTCTGGCCGGTGTCTAAAGACCCAGCTCCTGCCAGGAACGGGCGCTTCAAAGAGCTGGGGACTATGGGAGGCTTGTTTCTGGCTGTTTGCTTAGGGGCCCAGAAATCCCAACTGGTCAATAGGCTTGATGACATTGGGGCGGGGGGAAGGAGGCTGGATTTTTCTAGAAGGAAAAGTGAGTTAGAAAATGCTGGCCTTCCTTGAAGCCCTGGCTGACTGGACAGCACCACCTAGCTCCCAAAGACCAGCTGATTTCACGTCCAGGTTTCAAGGAGCCGTCACAGTCTATGTGAGGTGCGTGTGTTGGCTGGGAGCCCCATGTACACCTGTCTCACATTCAGAGCATGCTCGGGCTGTGACTCAGTGAGTCTTATCCACACACTGCACAAGGACTGTCCTGAGTCCCCAGGAAATCAGGAAGGGTGTGCATGATGTGACCCAAACTCTCCAGGTCCCACCAGGCACCCACAACACTTCTGGGTGGGTTCTCTACACGGGCCGGGCGCCACGGCAGATGAGACGGGGTGCATCACAGACACGAAGGAGGGACTGTCTGTGAAGGCCTCACCCAGGGATCCGTTCAGCCCTACTTTGCCCTCATGATCTTGGCCACAGGCACTATCCCTGGGCACTGTAGAGGGACAGTGAGGCCTGGTGTCCAGGGGATGAGGGAATCAAGTGCTCTCCTGTCTGACATTCAGGCCAAGGCCACTTCTACAATGCCGTGCCGCTGTGACAGCTCCAGTAAGGGATTCCTTCTGTCAGGAAGTGGGGCCAGGAGGCGAGGAGCCAGGCAGCTTTACAGAAGAGGCACACGGTGGGCTGCACGCAGAGGAACCGGGATTGCTCTCTTGGCAAAGACTTTCCTGGAGGAAAGTCAGCAAACGCTGGAGTGGCACAGAGGGGATGGAATCGCACGGAGCATTTGGAGAAGTGGCACGACCATGACCTGGGCGTGCAAACCAGAGAGAGCAGAGGAATGGCTCAGGGCCTGAGGGTACAGAAGACATGGGTGCAGGCCTCTGGGTGCAGCGGGGTCTGCATCATGCTGGGTCTGGACAGGCAAGGAAGGAGCCACGGCCGGGAGTGGGGAGTGCCGCGTGGACACTGCACCCTTGCTCTCTGCTGGGGTGAGCCCAGGGGCTGGACACAGATGGCATGACGGATGGGAGACAGCAGCATGTAACTGTGGGAGGCCAGACAGTTTGTTGACAAATGCTTATTTAGCCACAGAAAGTGATGAAAAGAGCACTATTTGCTTGTTTTTTAAATATTTATTTATTATTTATTTATTTAACAGAGAGAGAGAGAGAGAGAGAGAGAGCGCGCGCGCGCATGCACAAGCAAGTACATACACACACACAGCAGGCAGAGGGATGGGGGGAAGCGGGCTCCCTCACATGGGGCTCGACCCCAGGACCCCGGGATCATGACCTGAGCCCAAGGCAGGCGCTTCATCGACTGAGCCCCCACAGGTGCCCGGAAAAGGGCATTAATTTGAATCAGCCAAGACCCCAGGTCACGGCCTGGCCAGCTTCCAGCACAGCCCCACTCGCCCTGTGAAGGGGCTGAACCATCACGTGCGCTGTCAGAGGACGGAGCATCCCTGTCCACACGGAACAAGTGGCACCCGACCGTGCAAATCGGAGGCAGGCTGGGTGAAGTGGAGGGTCACGCATCTTCGCTCACCTCAGCGCACAGCCTCTCGTTTGGGGGCGGCACTGCCCGCTACCACGGGGACGGTGCGCTCAGGCCGCACGGCTGCACACACCTGCTGCGTAGGGATGCAGGGAGCCCCCGGCTCCCGAGGAGGCCTCGCGGGGACCCCGAAGACAGGCAGGGCCACGGGGACTGGGAGGCCGCTGGGCTGCCCTGGAAGGATGGCGGGTCCCATGGCTGCGTGGCCCAGGGGGTCGGGCAGGGCCCCTCGGGGGACGGGCTGGGTAGGCATCTGCCCTTTGGACGGTGAGAGCTCGGCTGAGGACACTCTCCCTGGAGAGGAGTCCGCGCCGGGTGACGCACCCTTTCCCTGCACACTTTAACTTAGACGCAGGAACGGATGAGCACCTCCGACCCTGACTCCGGATTTACAACCCAAGTCTGAGGAAGCTGTGTGGTAAAATGGGCCCCGAGCCTCCCGGAGGAACTCCCAGGCCCCTTCTGGATCGAGCGGAGCGCCCAGCAGCAGGCACTGGGCCTGTGAGACGTGAGGACCGTCCACGAAGACGTGGCTCCCCAGTCACCCCCGTGAGGGCTGGGGGTTTGGGGCCTACGGGGACCGGCCGCTGCACGTTCACGGGTGCGGCGCGCTTAGGAGGGGAAGGACGGTCGGGCCCCTAATGGGGTGAGGCTCTTAGGAAGGCCCCTCGAAGTCATCACAGCTACTGTGTGAGGTTCTAGCTCCCCCACAACCCCATTAGTTTTGGGCTCAGATTCCCCAGAGCGCCGCCAACAGGGGACAGAGTCGCGAGGCGGTGCACTAAGATGACCTGCCACACTGTCACCACAGCCGGGCCGGGGACAGGAGGACTCACAGCAGCAGGGGAGGGGGCCGCGGCGCTCAGGAGCCTGGTGACCTGTGTGCCTCCAAGAGCAGACACCCGAGCAACCTGACCCTCACCCAGCAGTGCCGCTGGCGGAAACGCGAGGAGGGGCCTGGGGTGGGCGGCAGAGACCGGCACCAGGAGAGGGGTGGCACTGCGCACCTAGGAAGGATGTGGCCGCCGTTCCCATCTGGAACCTCATTACTGCTGTGGCCTTTCTTGTGCAAGATTTCAGCTTTGACTCAGCAGAGAAGGAAAAGGCTCTGATGTTGGCCAGAGTCTGGCTACAACGAATGAGGTAAGTATTTGCTGGTGAAAACACGCAACTGGTGTGGAGAAGTGCTCCGTGCATTTCACCTCCTCCCTCAGTCTGGCCTCCAGGCTCCCTCGGCCCCCTGCTGCACGGACCACCCTGCTCTGAGAGCTGCTGCCAACGCACCAAGGTTGTAAGCACAGCAGAGGCTGGAGCCCCCGGGCTGCTGGAGGACGCCCGAGTGGCCTTCTGGAGGCTTCTGGCTGTGAAATGCTCAGGAAGGACGCCTGGGTCTGGCACTCACTCAGCTCCTTCCTCATGAGCGCTGAGAACCTATTTCCACGTCTAGACCAAAAGTAATAAAAGATCATAACTAATGGTTTTACATTTATTTTTCAGAGCAATGGCCACAACTTCCCAAGTAGCATAAAATGTAGGAAAATGTGCTTGGAGCTCTGTAGCCAACTCCGGCTCCCAGAAGCCCCCGGGGCTGGCTGCACCGCTCGGAGGAAAGAGAAGCCGGACCTTGCCCCCTTAGGGCCGATGTGGCTGACAGCCTCTGCCCGGCCCAGCACCCAGCGCCCGAGCCCTGGGGCCTCCGCATCCCCAGTCTGTGACGCCCCCAGGGACGGAGCCCCGTCAGGAGCCCCCTGACTTCCTGCCTCTGCCCGTGGGAGGGGCGCGGAGGGCGAGACTGCTGAGTGCGGGTGGCCCCCGTGTCTGCACAGTCCTGCCAGCGACGTGCCTCAGGGCCCCGGCGAGACACGCGTAATGATGGCCTTTCATCAAAGGTTGTGGCCATAAAGATGTAACTGATGTTGTGGCGTCGGAGAACAACGCCGTTCGCCTTCCCCCCGTTCTCCGGCAGCAAGAAATCAAACTAATGGGCTGTAAAACCTTCCCTGGGACCGTGCGCGGCTCCTCTGGCGACAACCGCACGGCCCCTCCTCCTGGCTGATGGCCCCGTTCTCCCCGGTCCTCTGCTCTTCATGCTCGCACCTTGCGGCCCTGGGGCCCCAAGGGCCTCCTCTGTTAGGGCTTCTCGAGGTGGGGGGACAGAGGGAGACGGAAGGACATGCTAGCTCCTGGCCGATCACGATGCAACGGGGACGAGCGGGCTCAGGCCAGCAGGGCCCCCAGGGGACCAGAGATGTGGGCGGTGGCCCCGACCCCCAGATGCTGAGCGAGTGGAGGAGTCGGAACCTGGGCCCGGCTCCAGGCCGGCGCACAGCTTAGATCCCGGCTCTTCCCACCCCAGCCCAGCTCCGGCTCGGATCCATTGCTGGGAACACGCTTGAGGTGATGTCAGGGTCACAGAACTTCAGGGAGGCGCCATCGTCCCACCGCGGCCAGGCCTCCGAGCCACGGCGAGCAGGCGCTTCGGCGGTGGGAGCGCTCACGGCCGCCCCAGTCTGGCCCGGAATCCTCAGAACAGAAATGATCCCCCCTCACCCCCTCCAGGCTGTGACTCACTCCTGCAAAGAAGCAGAGTGACCATCCCCGCCCGCCCCGGGGCCCGGGCTGTAGAGCAGGGTGCCTGATGGGGCTGGAGGGCTGCCCGGCGGCGGGGGCAGGAGGGGTGTGTCACGTGTGCCCTGATGTCCACGCACGGGCCGTCTCTTCCCCCCTTCCCACTCCACCTCTGGGCGCTCGGACGGGGTAGGCTCAGGGCGGGAGGGGCACGCGGGGCTGCCTGCCGCACACATGACCAAGAAACTGCAGCTTTACCATAACGGAGGAATAAAGACGGACCCCCCACTCGCCCCGCGGGGGTGCAGGTGTCGCCGCAGGGAGGACTCCGCGCTGCTGGGTTGTCCGCGCCTCGCTCAGGGGCCGGCATCCAGCCTGAGAGGAGGAGCAGGGGCGCAGGGGCGCGGTGGGAGGGCCGATGCCGAAGGTGGGCTGTCTGGGGGAGGAAGGCCTCGAGTAGGGAGCTGACAGCGAGTGCGGTTTTCAGGGAGGCTTCTGTGCGAGGCTGCCATGGGCCACCTGCAGACGTGCTGCAAGGCCTGACGGGGGTCCTGGCAGGCCGCGTGGGGAGACCCTGGGCTGGGAGACCAGAAATGGGGAAGACCGACGGGGGCCCACAGGGATCAGGCCAGATGGCTGGTGAGTCAGAGATAGGTGGGGTTCCAGGGACGAGGGGATACGGAGACCGGGTCCCCCTGCAACCCTACAAACATCAGGCGGCCACCCTTCAGGTGCGGAGACCCAGGCAGGGGCGAGGGAAGCCAAGGCTTCTCCCGGGAATGTGTTCCTGGACCCCCTACCCCGCAGGCAAGACCACGGGGCATGCTCAGAGCGACAGAGCAGGGAGGGGGCTGGGACGGAGCTGGGAGGGGGCCCGGAGAGGCTGGCCTTTGGGGAAGAGGTGGGGATAAATGGACGTCCTAGGACGCCATGGTTTTGAAAACCTCTTGCAGTATGCACTGAGGGCCTGGAGAGTTTGCTGTCCTTTGGTTGAAACGAAAGAGAAAATTGCCTCTAAGCAGGTGAGAGCTGCACGCGGTGGGACGCGGTCGGTGACGTCTGAGCGCGGAGGCGGGGAGCGTGCCTCGTGGAACGCGCATGAGCCGGCTCCACCTGCTGCAGCTCATAGTCGGTCTTCTCCACTCTGGTTTTCAAAGATTCGACTGATATACAGGAAACACTCAGCTTCTCCGGGAGCCGGAATTTGTGAGCAAGAAGGTGGGGGTGTCGGGGCTGCCGACCCTCCGGAGGAAGCCAGCGGGCAGGTCCGGGGCGGGAGGTGCTGCGGTGCGGGGCCCGGACACGGTCAGGTGCTCGTCCCCGGCAGCTGCCGCGGCCTCTGACAAAACATCGTTCTTCATCCTTACGCCTCCAAGACCTGCTGGCCCCGCCAGCGCCCGGGACGAGGCGGCACCTGCTCATCGCGGCGGTGCTGTGGCCCAGGCCGGTCCTGCCCCGTGCACGTGCAGGTGCACCTGGACGCGCGGCACCAACCCCACCCTCGCCCTGTGAAGCGGCCGAGACACTGCGGCCTGAACCTGCTGTTGCTCCACCGCACACGCGGCCTTAAAGACCCCGGAGAAGGGAACATGCTGTAGACAATGGGGACTTCCTGACAGGAGCTGGCAAGGGTCCCTTGGGGACACGTGACTTCCATACTCGCTTCAGTTCTGTCTGACCTGCGACAGGTACTGTGTTTCTGCACGTTCGGAAGCCAGGTGGGACCCTTTCAAACATTTCTTCTCTTGACGGCCGGCCATGCGTGTGAACAGGGGGCCGTGGAGTGGATGGCCACCCGCAGAACACGGGTGGCACTGGACGTGTGCCGCGAGGCAGGACAGTCAGGACGAGACCCCGAGGGAGGCAACAAGGAGATCAGTCAGGAGGACCCTGCAGGGGGTCAGCACGGGGGGGGGGTGAGGCCGGGCAACGGGGAGGGTGCTCTGAAGGTGCTGAGGGCCGGGGTGCAGGGGCGAGGGACAGAGGACTCACAGACAAGGACCCGAGGCCACCGCTGTCCCGGCAGCTGAGGTAGGGCGAGACTGGACAAGCCCCGTGTGGTGACTGGCTTCCAAGTCTGGCGCTCTGTACTTATTTGTTCCATGGCGGTGAGCTCGTGACGCCCGGCACGCCAGCGGCACTTACGGAATGCTGCTGAACGAATGACGCACCTCCACGTCCCGAGACAGAGCAGCACGAGACGCTGTTGCCGTCACAGGGACAATCTGGGCCCTCCAGGGCAGGAAGGGTGGACGCAAGCTCCGGTGGGCCTGCGGGCAAACCATGGCCCAGACACACGCGCCAGCTGCTTGTTTTCTTGTGGCTTGCAGACTAAGGATAGTTTTTTTACTTTTTAAGTGGTTGAGAAAAAAAAATAAAAGGAAGATAATGTCTTGTGACTTGTGACTATTTTATGAAATTTGCATTTCAGTTTGTAAGTAAATTTTGATTAGAAGGCGGCCAGATTCATTTGTTCACGCGCCACCTGCAGCTACTCTTGTGCCATGGAAGCTGTGCCACCTGCACGGCTGAAAACACACACTGTCGGGTCCTGTGCAGAGAACGTCTGCCGACTCCTGCTCTGGTGAGAGGTGGGAGGAGGGGTTGTCCTGACTCAGGCCGGGGGGGAGGTGCTGCACCAAGTTCACCGGCTGGTGGGTCGCAGAGCCACAGCGTGGCGCATTTCCGTTTCTCTGAGTTTCCCCTGTGACTCCATGTGTTTTCATTGTGGACATATGCACAAATACTGATTCGGATTCATATCGACCAGAGTTTAAAAGACTCCTGTGGGGAAGCCTGGGAACCAAGCCACCGTACACAATGTTAATTCTGTCAAAAGAACACATTCTAGTTGAAAACACCCTACCAGTGACACTCAGAATGTATTTTATGGGTGAGTTAGCAGAACCTGCGTTCACGCCGAGCACCAACATCATCTTCTGGGCACTTGGGATATTTTAGCAAACAATCAAACGCACGAATTTGTGATGTTATTTCTCAGTTTAGATTGACAATTCAAGTTGGCATTTCTAAGCTAAGTTCCTGGTGGTGGGTGGGTGGGTTTGGTGGCCACGTCTGGAGCCTGTGGCCTGTCCAGGCCCAAAGGGACATCACACGGACTTAACCTACAGGAATTATGGCAGATGCCCTGAGCTGCGTTCCAGCAGAGGGACAGACTGGGGTGGTTCATGCAGAGACCGCAGTCCTGCCCCCTCCAGATCATGGCCGAAATTCAGAAATATCGCCCTCACCACATGGTGTGGAGGGTGCAACTGCTAGGGCATAGGGCTCCCCACGGAAATAAGTTGATGATTTAGAACCGACACAAGGGCCGATGAGGGGCAGAGACCACAGATGTGAATGTGGGTGGACGCTGGGAGGGATGCAGGAATGAGCGCCAGCGCATGAGCTAAATCTATTCTCAAATTCAGAAACGAAACCAACGATGGAGAAAAGCTAAGGAAAAGAGAAGGGAATAACGAAATGAAGTTATTAGAACAAAACACGAGGATCTAATGAAAAAACCAACAAAGCAAAAGTTGGGACTTGGACGCTAGGGCAATTCAACATCTTGTGGGGATGATCATGAAGGAGCAGAAGCAGAGAAACAGTGGCAGGAGGACAAAGGGACACACGTCTGGGGACGGCAGGGGCTACGAAGTCAGGAGAGCACTCTGCACGGCTCCACGGGCCGACGGGGACATTCGACTGACACGGGCATCTCAGAGCAACCTGAGGTGCTGAAGCAAACCTAGGGAGGAGCAGCCTGCGCGACCCTGGGATGGCTGGAGGGAGGACTCGGCGTTGGGCCCTCCACCCGCAGAATGGGTAAGCGAACCCGGCAGGTGAGGAGGGGCTGGTGGAGCAGGGGGTGGGGGGCAGGGCAGGGGTGCGGCGGGTCAGGGGGTGGAGCGCAGCACAAACACAGAGCGGCGGCACGAGCGGCCCCACGGAGACGTGCCCCACGGCACAGGGTTCCCGTGAAGTCTGCAGCCTGTAAGGGGCGCGGTGGGTGCTCCGGGGGTTTGCAAACTGTGATGAGCGTGGAACCGGCGGCGAGTTCGGGGGATTTGGCTCTGCCTGTGATTGCTGAAGTTGGGAGACAACCCACACGCAGTGGCCGTACATTAGTGTCCCCAGGTTTTCAACATTAACTAAAATTCCTGCTGAGGCCCGGAAACTGTGTGGGGTGGTCAGAGTGGAAGTGCCCTCACTGCCAGCGCCCCGAAGACCCACGGTCGCGCGGTGAGGAGGGAAGAGCCCTCTGGGAGGGATGCACTCAGCCTGTCAGGTGTGGCAGCCCCTGCTCTGCCCTGGCCGCGACAGATGCGTCTCCGGGGGCAAAATCACTGCACAGGCAGCCATCGGGCTGCGGCAGACGGAAGGTTCTGGCAGCCTTCCCCCGCAAGCCCAGAAGGGCCTGTAGGTACCATGGGAGCAAAGTTAAAGCTGCGGAAAGTTCCGGCTGCCCTCGGCACCCACTCCTCTCACCTCCACACTCCAATTAATGCTTGTTCTCTGGCCGAGGCGGTGCCCGCATCCCGTGCCCTGGCACAGGCGGGTGGGGGCACCCGGGTAGCCCGGGCGCGGCACTCACCGATGAGGGAGTTGAGGGCCGAGTAGGAGCTGACGCGACGCATCTTGTCGATGGTCTCGAAGGACAGGATGTACTCCTCGTTCTCGGGGCTGCCCAGGGTGCTGCTGGCGCTGCTGCTGGTGCTGAGGTTCCCGGGGGAGAACGCCACGGAGCTGCCGGCTGGCCAGACAGCACGGTGGGGGTCAGGGTGCGCCTCCCACACGGCCCCCCACCGCCCTGTTGCCCGCTCCACCGCAGCCGGCCCACACCGCGGCGAGACGTCAGGGCCAGCCGGTGGGGCAGAGGGCACGCGCTCACGGCAGAGGAAGGGCGCGGCCCTTGTGTGTAGAACGGTTCAGAAACTCACACCCACAACTGTCCCCCCCAAGGACCCGATTTCCAGGATCTTACATTCTTCCGTCAAGCTCAGATTCTGTAAAGACTTGTTCAAGCTTCGGGCAGTGGTGACGGCACGAATGTTTCCATAGGAACTCACGGAGCGGAGTCTGGGGGTGCACGGGCTGTCCCGCACTGGGGTCAGGCTCCCACCCTCTGGGAGAGAGTCAAAGAAAGAGTTAATGGTGGGCTTTGGGGGGCAGTGCACCCCCTTAGGCAGGGGCCACAGCACGAGGTGACAGGAGCTACCACGGCTCGCCCCCCACTCGGTGCGGACCCGACACGCGTGTCGGGTAGGGAGGTGTAAGGAGCAGGTGACCAGAGCCCACCCCTGCTGTTCTGCGGGGGCGCCGTTCTAACAGACATTTCGGAGCAGGGCTGGCGGCCGGGGCGCCCTGAGGGCTGTGCCAGCAGCTCCGTGGCTCAGCTGCAGGCTGCTGCCCCTCAGGTGACAGCACAGCCACGGCCGGGGTGGTCCTGCCAGCCCCCTCCCTGCCCTGCTGCCCCTGTGCCCCCCTCTGGACCAGCTGTTTCCACCGAGCAAGTTCATTGTCACTTCCCTCCCCGGTGTTCTAGAAGCAGTAATGCTTTTGTTATTGATCACGAGCCCTCTTTCCTGCGGAGAAGCTGCGCTCTGGGGGAGGAGGCAGCCCATCACAAAGAAATATTAATCCAGTGACAAGGACAAACGGGAGGAAAGGAGCTGCGTAATGTGACGCAAGTGTATCACGGAAGAGCCGGCGAGCTTCCCCGTGCGCCCCCGTGGCACACGTTCCGCTATCCTTCAACATCCCCATGAATCTGATTTCCAAAGGTGGTAAAAAAGAAAGGGAAAGAGTCAGAGGGTCCGGGCGGCCCGTCCTGCTGTCCTTCCTAGCCTGTGTCGGGCCTGGGAGGGTGGGAGTCGGGGGGCCACTCCAAGGGGGCAGCTGTCTGACGTGGGTCCCTGGGGGGCGGGCAGGCGGGCCGCTCAGGCCGTGTGTGCAACGGCGCCGTACCTGTGGCCGCTGGAGAAGGCAAGGGGTAGTTCTTCTCCTCCTCCATGAACTGCAAGGCCACGGTGCAGAAATTGCTTTCGTACTGAACGACAAGATGACTCAGAGCCACCACCAGTTCCTGCCGGGAGGGACAAGGACAACAGCACTTATTGGCGGCTGGCGAAGGATTGCGGAAAAGCAGTGAGGCGGAGAGTTCACGCCGAGTGCCCAGATCACCACAGAAAAGAGAAAGGTTAAGACAAACTGCACTCGGTGTTGGCAGCGGGGACTGGCCCTTCCAGGGACGTGCTCGGGGGTGTCCGGAGGGAGCGGGAGCCTCTGGACAAGCAGTGAGGGCGGGATGGCTGGACGTGAGCGGCCGGAGCAGGTGTCCTCGGGGCGCGGGTGTGAACGACACGCTCCGGGGGGGGAGGGCGGTCGATCCTGGGGCCCGGGCTCAGCTACGTGTTGACTGGACCATGTCGCTGGGTGAGCCATTTGAATTCCGGGCATAGAAAAGCAAGATACGTCTGACAAGCCAGAGCACGCTCTTTTTACAAAATGCAAAACTTGCAAAGATAAATTAGTTTCCAGTCCCTGAAAGGCAAAGACACGATCCCCAGGCCCAAGTGCCCGAGGAGACGAGCGCAGCGGCTTCTGTCCGGTGATCACCTGGGCCCCAGCTTGCGTGTGAATCCCTGCCCCTCTGCACGGGGCCCTGGGACCCCCTCGGCGGCTGCCCTGTTGTCTCCTGCCCTAACCCCACACGGCCCTTCAGCTCCTCCTGTCGGCCTGTGCGCTGCTCCCAAACCCACCCCTGGGCCCTCTCTTGAAGCTCCAAGCCGACCTCAGCCTAAGTGCTCCTGTGACCCCAAACTCAGCGTGCCCTGCAGGCTGCTGGCACCACCCCTTCCCACTCAGCCCCCACTGGGGACTCCTGTGCCCAGGGAACCATGAACCCCCAATCCACCTCCCACCCAATCTGCCCAGAGTCTATCTGCACTGTGGCCCCGCGAGCCTCTCATGCCACTGCCGACGCCTCCGTGCCTGCCCGCGCCCTCTGCAAACCAGGGCACATGCCAGGTGGGGTCGCCTACCGGGCCCCTCCTGTCAAACACGCAGCCTATACGGTCTCCGAAAAGGACGGACCCTCCCCTTCACTCTGATGCAGGGCGGGAGGAGCCTGAGCTGGGCCCTGCAACGCTAACTCGCACCCAGATCCCAGGCCCGCTGATGTACAGACAGCCATTCAAGGTCAAACACTGGGGCACTGCCCATGCCCAGTGGCTCTGGACCAAGCACATCCTGCTGGGGTGGTGGCCACTCAAGGTGGCTGCTGCTGGCCATGGGCTGCTGGTGTGCAAGTGGCCACAAACGTGTGGGTAGTTCTGGCAAGGGTGTGCGGGCTGGGGCAGGGCCGCGTGCATTCTCAGCTTCTGGAAGCGGTTCAACACGGGCACTCCGACACCCCGAGGCACGAGGCCCAGCTCCCGTGGCACCCTGGCACTCCTAGGCATGAGGTCCGGCTCCTCTGTCCAGCAGCACCTCTCAGCCTCACAGGTCAGGGTCAGTCCCACCTTCTTCCCAACCTCCTGCCTCTGCTCACACACAGAACAAAACGAGGCTTTTCTCGCCTGGGTCCCAGGTACCCCCATGCCCTCGTGCCCCCACCCTGGGTCTAGCATGGACCTTTGAAGGAGCCACCACTCCTGCTCTGGGCCTGAGCACTTGCTGTTCCCTTTGCCTGGAAAGGCCTCCCCAAGTGTCCCCAGCTCAGCCCATGTTTCCTTCAGGGCTCCACTCAGATGCCCGAGGGCCCCACGTTCGCCAAGGGCTGCCCCCCGGACACGCTCTGCCTCCCTCAGAGCATGACCTGCCACGTCACACATGCGCCTGTTCAGTCTCCAGCCTGCCCCACCTCCAAGTGCGAGCCTTGGGAGGAGAGCCAGGTTAGGCTCCCTGCTAGGTGCTCAAGGCCCGGTGACCCAGGGCCCAGCACACGGGTGCCTAACGGGTATGCGCCAACGAACGGAGCCTTTCCCTTCAAATACGCTGTAATCTTCAGCATGTGGGGCACTTCACCGAGTGTCCTAGGGTTCAGGGCCACCAGGCCTGGGCATGTGCATCCCCCAACGGGAATCTGGCTACTGCTCGTTGGTTGTGTGGGAGGCCAGGTCAGGTGTCTTCCTGGGGTCCTCCCTGCGGCCTGCGTGTGCTGGCTGCCACCTCCTTGCTTCCTCCCCAGAGGGCTGTCCCCACTGTGCGTTTCCAACAAGTCACTGGCTGACACCTGGTGGCCCGCCGTCACGGTGTCTGACTCGGCCGTGACCACGGCACGACGGAGCAGCGTTCAGGGGAGCACGTCTACTCCGGGGTCACCTCCAGGCATCGGTGCTCCAGCCTGGGGAGCTCGTCCCCCTTCGTCTCCACCAGGGACCTGGGGCCTGGGCGGCCAATGAGGAACAGCGTCTGAGGCTGTCTGTCAGCCTCACCGTGGGTCAGACGTGCGGGTAAGGGAGGCCGACACCGGTGCCGCTCAGGAGGGTGGTGGTGAGGAAGCCGGAGCGCGGCTGTGGGGCTGGACGGGGGACCTACCCGCAACCCCTGGCCCTTCTGAGGAGGTGGGGGCGTTGGCGGGCTGGGCACTCTGGCTGTGTCCTTCGTGGGCAGCTTCGGGCCCAGGGATTCGGGAGGCTGCCGCCAGTCTGCGGACTCTGGGCTCATCAAGCAAGCTCACTAAGCAGGCGATGCTCTGCTACCTCACGGCCTCAACTAGGAAAGGACGCTCGTACTATAAAAAGTAATCAGACGTCATCTTTTCCACGCTGAGTACACGAGGCTTTGAAAACCCCGCATACATCCCGGTTTCTCTCCTCTGCTGCCCGCGTGATCAGGGCCCCAGCTGCAGGTCAGAGCCGGCGACCTTGGCCAGGGCCTGGGTGAGAGACGCAGTCGGGGCGGGTCAGCTCGCAGCGCTCGACGCCCACATCTGGGCTGTGCTCCAGACCCGCGGGCCCCGCAGCTGGGTCTCCCGGACCAGCACCTCGTGGGGCCATGGGCCACACCGGTCCCACCACGGGGCTCTGCAGATGGTGAGGGGCCCCTGCCTCTGAGCAGCTGCCACCGTCCTCTTCAAGGCTTCCCTGCCCCCCAGACTGCACCCTCGCTTCCTCCCCTAAACCTCTGTGCCCCACGTGCCCACAGCAAACGCCACCTGCCTGGCTTACTCGCTAGGCTGCCGTGGGCTGTCCGTCTCCCCTGCTAGCTGTGCGGGGCCCCAAGGCCTCCCTGCCCCATACCGGGAGCCGGCACTCAAGCGTTTGTTGGAAGAATGAAATACTTCTGTGCCGTGAGGGCAGGCACGCCCCTCGCACGCGGGGCAAGGCTACGACGAGCCCCTGCCCTCCGTCAGCCCCTCGCTGCCTCTCCTGCCGATACAGCCCCTGGAACGGCGGCAGCCCTGGGCGCAGCACGGTCCTTCACACCTGCACTGCACACACCCTCCGCCTGCCCTACGAGCTCCCCCTGCCCCTTACCCCCTGGGTCCTGGCTGCTGAGCCCTCATAACCCAGGGACAGGCTCCCACCTACGGAGGCCTCCCCTGGCGAGGCAGTGCAGGCGCCACTCAGACCTGTTCCGAGAGCTCTGCGCCCACCTCTGAGGTCCCACGTGTTTCTGGGTACTTTAGCACCACTGCTGGTGCCCGTGTCCGGCCCCTGAAGGCAGGATCATCTCCACTCTGCACGCCAGGGCCTGGGATGCAAGGGCTTGTTTGCTGAGCCCAGGATGGAGGAGCACAGGGGAAGAGCTGACCTCTGCCTCCTGGTGAGGCACATCTCTGGCTGACGTGCAGCCGTGCCTCTGGGATGCATCTACGGTGCTCAGCCCCCCAGCAAGGCAGACACCCCGATGCCCTCGGGAGACACCTGGCTACACCTGCGCATCCTCATGTCTAGAGGAGAGGGACAGCAAGTGGATCTGAGCCAGGGATGGGACGCCAGGGCCATGGAGGCATTCAGGGCCATGCTCGAGAGCACGGCAGGCCCAGGTGTTCCCACGGCCTCACCGGCCACTGTCCTGATACTGGAAACTGACAGGGATTTCTTCCAATTTTTATTAATATTCTTTTTAAAGATTATCTAAAAAGAAGAAAAAAAAGCTTTCCTTCTTTTAAAGGGATTTTAACGGACAAGTAAAGGAGCCACTCCTTTGCTGCTCTGACTGGGGGCGTCCGAGGGGGGGCAGCTTGCTGGTGGGGCTGCAGGAGACAAGCCTGCAATCGAGAAACTGTGGGCCAGTGAAACAGGGTGGACGCCAGGGTCTCATGTCGCGGTTCTGACGCTGCGCTAGGGAGTCGGGCACGTGAGCAACGAGGTAATCGCTCCCTGAAGGGAACAGGAGACCAGGGAGTCCTCCTGCCTCTCGAGTCTGGCCGAAGTGAAAAGCAGCGGGGTCCAAACGAGCACACGGCCCCAGGCCACAGCCCGTCCTCTGCCACTCCCGCCCCCGTCCCCCGTGCGGTGGTCTCGGCCGGGCACCTGCACGGCACCATGTGGACGCGGGCAGCCTTCCAAGGTCACCAGTAAAGCAGGCGGCCTGTGGCGCCTCTGCCCGGGTGACGGGGGTCTAGCTGTGCTGGGCCAACTTTTGACAAGAGGTGTGAGGTCTTGGACGGAAATCTGTGATATTTCTACATCTAAACAGACAAGTAAAAGCTTTCAACTTTATAAAAGTGTTTCGTTCAGCCGCTGACAAACACGGGGGCGGGGAGGGGAATACACTACACAAACCTTTCCGTCTGTCTGTGGGTGTCTACTGCTCTTTTGAGTCTCCATCATGTGTGTATGTGTTGCTCCCAGGCAGGAAGGAGCCTATTATACAAGCTGCCGGGAGGCGCAGCCCTGTTAAATGCCTTTAAATGAAGCAAACACATGAGTATCTGGTGAAGAAACGCATTTTGTAGAGAATTAAACAAACATTTAAAGGTCTGCTCTCTGAAGGGTGCGCGCCAAGTGGGACATGAGGGCTCACGGCTGCGGTCAGGGTCGCCGGCTCAGACCCCCGGGCGCCGCAGGAGACGGGTCGCAAGGCGCTCTGCTGCTGCCTGCGGACCTGGGGCCACGCACCTTGCGGACCACAGGGCTCCCGTCGTTGATCAGCTGGGCCAGCATCATGGCCACGTTGTGGTCGATGGTGGTCGAGTGGTCGGTCCTCTCTGCGGAGTTGCCCACAAAGGTTCCGAGGGCGAAGACTGCCGCGCAGCGCACCTGCAAGAGGGGCCGGGGTGCGGTCACACCACGGGGTGGTTGGCATCTGGCCCCAGCCCGGCACCACCTGCCCCGACAAGGCAGCAGAGCACCGCCGGGCACCACCAGGACGCGGGGGGCCCGAGGCCAGGCCGTGTGGCGGCTCGGTGTCGGCCCTCTGCACGCGGCAGCCAGGCCTCAGCACGCTGGTGGCGGGCTCACCTCAGGGATGGGGTCAGAGAGGAGGCTGCAGAGCTTCTCGTGCGCGCTGTCCCTCACGCCACACCACCTGGCCGAGTCAAAGTTCTGCCAGATGCGGCCCAGACAGATGGCCACCCACTGGCGCAGGAGCGGGTGCGGGTCGTTGAGCTGCTCCAGGCAGATGGCGATCAGGTTTCCCTGGAGGCAGGCCTCCTGCAACAAGGCAGACGTCACCCACATCACACCCGACCCCAGGGCAGGGGATGGCTTGCGGGGACCACAGCCCCGTTGCTCAGGAAACTCCCACTTGCAGCAGATGCTCAGTTTTCCTCATTCCAGATCCTGCCAGTTTCAGCTCCCCCCGCAACGGCGGGCTCCATGAAGGCCCCGCCCGCCCTCGGCGCCCCCTTCTCCGGGAGACCGCGTCATGGACACTCAAGCCCGCAGGGCAGCCGGGGCGGCCACCACACTCACCTGCCCCGTGTTGTAGCTGTTGACGATCACAGCGAGGATGAAGGCCGTCATGGTCCGGTGCTCGGCCTGGAAAAAGGAAGTCGGCCTGGTTTTGCTCCCCCCGTGGTGGAAGCCCAGCCCTCCCCAGCACAGCGGAGCTCCCCTCCCTGGGCCCCTGTGATGAGCCAGGCGTGCAAGGTCACGAGGGGCAGCTCTGGTGCCCTTGGACTGGAGTCTCCAGACAGGAAAAGCCCTTGTAGGAGGGCCTGGCTCTGCACTGGCCGCGGAGCACAGGGGGTCCCCGAGGTGTGAATGCGGCCGGACGGGACACGTCTGCTGTGCTGCTCCGGGAGCGGAGGGCTGTCCCACCGGCAGGAAGCACCCGACCGCTCACCCCTCAGCCTCGTCCAAGCCCCTGGAAGCACACTGTCCTCGCCGAGCACACTGGCGGAAAATGCATGAGTCCCACACCCTAACTCCATTCCAGCTTCTTCCTTCCAGAGCTTCCATCATGTGGACCTGCGTTCACCCTGCCCTCCTCTGTGGCCCTGCTGCTGTGGGGACCGCTCAGCCGATTTTAACGGTTTTGTGGGGCCTGATGTTTTTAATGTGCACCCTGAGCAGAGTCTGAAGCTGATCCTTCCTGTGCTCGCCCGTGGGTTAGTCAAGGCCGCTACGGCGCCGCCGACTGCAGCCTCCCTCCTCCGGCCTTAACCCCTGGGTTTCCTGATGGCCGTCGTCTGTTTGTTCAGCCAGTGCTTACTGAGATCTGGCGACACGTTTGCCAATTCCTCCGTCTTGTGCACTGTGTACGTCCCTGTGGGTTCAGATTCCACGTGAAGCATGGTCTTCATAAGGCTCTGCGCTGGGGGTCTGCGTGCAGCGGGCTCTGAGTCTCTGACCACGTGTCCTAAATGTGGGGCGGTGGAGGGTCCTGGGGTGACAGTCCATTTCCTCCAGTGCCGGCATCCATCACCCGGTGGAGCTGTCCGCTCCCATGCATAGGCCCTCTTCTTGTTCCGGTTGCCTTCGAGATTTCCTACTTCCATCAGGATGAGTCTTTGTGTGGATCTGTTTTTATTTAGCCTCTTCAAGATACTGAGCTGGGGCACCTGGGGCTCCGTGCTTGAGCGTCTGCCTTGGGCTCAGGGCGTGACCCCGGGGTCCTGGGATCGAGTCCCACGTTGGGCTCCCCGCAGGGAGCCTGCCTTCTCCCTGTGCTCTCTGCCTCTCTCTCTGTGTCTCTCATGAGTAAATAAAATCTTAAAAAAAAAAAAAAGATTCACTGTGCTTTTTAAAACTGAAAACTTGTTCCTTTCTTCCTATTGGGAAAATTCTTAGCCGTGGCATGTTCAGGTCCAGCTTCTCCCCGCTGTTCCGACAGTGCACTCTGGCCTCAGGCTGGGAGCAGCGGGACCCCTCCTCACGGGCCTCTGAGCCCCCTTCACGCCGTCTGTTTGCTTCATCCTGGGTGGTTTCTCCAGGAATTCTGTCACTCACAGCACTGGTCTGAGTTTACTTCACCTGCAGGGCTTTGAGCGGCAGTGACTATGTCTTCTGTTACAGGTTCTCCCCCCTTGAATCTGAGTATTTACCCAAAGAATCTAGTTGGTCATTTTTGAGGATGAGTAAAAAGGGAAAAACATTATTTTCTCATCACAGGGTAAAAGTACTCCTGAGGACACAACATAACGTATTCCTGAACGTAATTAAACAAATGTGTCATTCAGTCGTCTTGCACACACTTACTCATACGGACTTTACAGTCCTGCTCAGAGAACTCTAGGACTCTCGGGTCTTGGGTGCTCATTTCCCACTGGTGACTGCCCGTGCTCCTCCCCACCTGTGGCTGCGGCTCTAGGCTCCGCGCTGTGCGAACCCCCTGCAGGAGCTTGTGCCTTTGCTTCTAGGCCCCTGGAGATCCCGGCTGCTGCCCCGGCTGGGACGTGCACACACGGGGCCGTGTTCCCAAGCAGGCTCCTGGCTTTCAGCCACGATCCCTTCTTGCGCTGCTGCCACATGGCCCCCATCCTGAGTGCAGACTCAGGGTCTGCTGGGCCGGGGACCCCAGGGTCAGTGCTTCCTTCCCACCATGGCTCTCCTCAGACTTCTGGCTTCGGTTTTTGGCATTTGGCAATTTTCTCTTTGGAATTTCACTATAGGTTCCCAACATTGATGGGTCCCGGCTTGACGCTCCACCCGTACCAACTCCGCTCACCACTTTACCACGACTAGTCGCACAGGGCCCTTTCCATCTGGTTGACCATATCCTTGCTCACCCAGAAAAGAGGGAAGCAACTGTTTCCAAACCTCCATGAAGTGTCAACTTTTGCTGCCTAGGATGATGCTGAATTACCGCACTTAAGTTAAAACACGCAGGTACCGTTTGCCTTTTATGCAATGAGCCTGTTTTTAATGTCTTCTGGCTTTTCTTCGGCAACCAGCACTTAGTTCAGGACACCAAGGCTGTGCAAACACTTTAAGTACACTGGCAAAAGTCAGGTATGTCAAGGAGCGACTCAGGACGTCTGTTTTGTTCTCTCTGCCGTGCTCGGAACTGCTACAGGGAAGGAGTCTAGGGATTAATTACAACACATTTGTAGGAGTCGCTGTAAATGCTGCTGTAGGTTACTACTGTTGAAGTGTTTTAATAAAACAAAATAATCTGAAACTTAGACATTCACTCTCTTCTTTCCTCCCCTCCCTCCCTTCCTGCTTGATTCATAAGGCACACGGGCAACTTGTCATGTTCCAGAACCTTCCCTGGGCATGTGAGCTGTCATACTGCAGACGTGCAAGCACTCATTAATCTAATTCGGTTGACAGGCTGTGAGGGAGAGTGGCTCCTACTCTATCGTAGAGACGTACGTGCCAGGGAGACAAATGACAACAACCAAACCAACCCGCGCGCCTCTCCTACTCAGACGCAGAAAGGAAAAAGCCCTGAAAGCAGGTGTTCTCGGGCCCAGGTGAGGCACGTGCCCTCAGCCCGACGTGGCCCCTCCGCCCGCAGGGAGCCCCTCGCCACAGGTACCCCAGAGCGTGACAGGGGAGCAGAGACAAACGACACGATCTCAGGACTGTCCAAGGGGAAGCGAGGGTGGGCTTACTGGCATGTAAGGGTCGGCCAAGACGGACAGGAAGTATTTGTGACCGTTGTCCTTCACCAGGTCAGCTTGACACGACTGGGGAGAGAAAGAGACAGGGAGAAGCCATGAGTGCAGGTGCCTGGGAGGGCCCTTTGCTTCCCGTGATGTGTGAAGAATGAACGTGCAGTGAACGTTTTATGTCCTAGTGACTTCCTCAGGCCCAATGTTCGTTTGGTGAAACAGCTCGAACGGCTGCTCGCAGACAGCGTCCTCGGCTGCGGCAGAGCGGCTGGCAGCGCTGAGGGGTTCTCTCAATGCCTCCGCCTGCCCGACAGGAGGGGCCCCGGCTGCAGGACCCCTGGGAGGCCCCCTTGGCCTCTGCAGCCCCTGCCCACACCCTCCCCGGTGTCTGCAGACAGCCCCTGCCGAAGCTTTCCTTAGGATTTTGCTGGGACTTAGAAACAGGACAATCTGTGTGCGTACAATCGTTATGAACCATGTGTGTCACACGCTTCAACAGGTGCTTCCTGGGATAGAGGCCCAACTCTTTACCCCAAAGGAGGAGCCCTGAGGGGGTAACTGCAGCGTTAAGTGTAAGCCAACTGTCAGGGGTGCGGCTCTTCCCAACTCTTCAGCCCGCTCCACACCTGCCAGCACCTGTGTGCACCAGCGGGGCTGTGGGTCCGTGAGCTCAGCACACATTCGAGGACCCGCAGGTGCCAGGCACTGGCCTGGTCCTGGACGGAGGGACGACCCACACCCTGCTCAGTTTCTGGAGAAGACCCTGGGGGCTGGGGGACTCAGGGACAGGAGGGGGTGCCTGTGCTGAGGGACAGCAGTGAGTCTATCCTGTGGGCTTTGGACGCTGTGCAGAGGCTTGAGGACACCTGCAGGGTCACAGGGGAGGGTGAGCCAGACCGGAAGGGGGAGGCACATGCACCAAGAGCACAGCGAAGGGGATGACCCCGGAGACGGGAGATGGGAGGAGACAGTTCTGGCAGCATCCGGGCCAGAGGGACTGAGTGACCAAGAGGTGGGGAGGTGGTCACAGGCCCTCGGCGAAGGACAGACATCAGGAGGAAGGTCCACGTACATGCTCCAGAGAGCAGAGTGCAATCCTAGCTGACCTAGATGGGAGTCATGCCCATGTTGGGTGGGAACCAATGCCACAGAGGGGAAAGAGGGTGCTCGGGACGAGGACACAGGAAACAGGCGCCTGGGAACAGGGGGCTGGTGAGCGATGCCCAGGGCGGAGGAGCTGGGACCCCGGAGAAGGGAGCCTAGCTCGGAGGCAGCGGCCGTGTTACCAGAGGCCCTGACGGCACACCAGGCTGGCAGGTCTAGGGGCATCCTGCAAGTGCTGGTTCTTAAGGGGCTCACACGATCGTGTCCTGGACACTCAGGGTTCGGGTGCACAGCGTCAAGAAAGGTTTCTGCTTGCACGGAGGAGACCTAAAGGCAGAGCTGGAGGCAAGAAGCTAGGTCCCAGGCCGGGCTGCTCCCGTCGCTACCTGCTGGGGCCATAGTATAAAAATCGGTGCTCAACTCGTGGAGTCAAAGGTAAACACGTGGCGTAGGCACAAGCCTCTGAGATGGACACACAAATCCTGGATGCTCTTACGCTTGGAGAGGGTGACCCTCGGAACGTGGTCACGATGCTAAGTGGGCTCCAGGCCTGACACCCGGAAGGACTGATCAGCAGCACTTGGGGTAACGCGTCCCCAGAGACGTGGAATCTCACCCGCTGCATCCAGGGACAAAGGCCATTACCGCAGGAGTGAGGACGAGCAGCTGAGGAAGGGCGCTCCCAGCAACGGGGGGAGAAGACCACGTGCTCCCCGCCGCTGGCAGACCGAGCCCCCGGCCCGCGCCGCCCCGACACGGCCTGCTGCCGGGTGTTCCGTCCTCGCGCTGATACACCGATGGGGAGGCCTCGGCTCGGCCGTGCAGGTGGGAGCCCCGCGGGCTGGGGAGCGGGGGGTCAGGAAGCAGTGGGCGCCAGCGACTCCGGGCGGCAGGCTGATGCCCCAAGAGCCAGGGAGGCCAATTAAGTGCGCAGTTTGCGGTAATACCACGGGGACTCCCTGCTCTGAATGGAGGGTGTGACGGGAGAGCGACAAAGACGGGAGCACGATGTCCTCTCTGTAGAGACGTGGTCCACAGGGGCCCGGGAGAGAACAAAGGCCGGGCGCCCGCCTCCGAGAACAAAGGCCCCTCTGTGCTTAACAGCAGAGCTTCGACAAGGCACATCAAGGCCGACGCGTTTACAGGGGAGCTCCTCCAGCGCGCCTCATCACAGCTCCACGGGGTCACTAATTCTCGCCCTACTAATTCTGCACCGAGGCGTGTGCCCCGGCGAGGTGGTCACGCCAGGACCGCCGGCAGCGCCATCTCTCCAAGGGCCTCCTTCCCTGTGGGTCCTCAGCCGGGGTCTCTTGCCAGCTGGCTCTGAGCTTGCTCAGACTTTCACCAACTCAGCCGTCTCACCCCTGCCCTCGGTCCACACCGCAGGCAGGGACCCGGGACACACGTGCCCCGGCCGACTGCCTCATCAGAAGGAAGGAAACACGAGGCCTTTCGACGACAAAGGCACAGAAATGCAACCCACGGACGCACACTGCGCAGGCTCGGTGGAAAGCCCCGCGGAGCCTCAGGGCTCGGGGCTCGGGCAGCTGAGACTCCCCCTTGGCAGCTGCTTCCCGGGCCCTGTCTGTCGCCCCCAGATCCAGCTGCAGGTACGACACACGCAGGCCGGAGGGGAGGCAAGGGCACGAGTACAAATGGCCTTTCCAACCGGCCCCTGCCCCACCACATGCAAAACCAACTCTGACGTGCTTTTAATTCTTGCTACAGCTCTGGTTCTCCTCTCTCGGGCTCTCAGGGAGTTTAAAACGGGGACGGGGAGGTGAGGAAGAGAAGCAGAGCCGCAGGGAAGGGAGCGCACGTTTCACTGTGGCACCAGGCGAGGCAGGTGGGATAACCTGGGAGCCCTCTTCATCCTCCTCCACGCAGCTACCCTCCGTTCCGCGGGTGCTCGGACATGGATGGGACAGCCCTGAGCACCAGTGGGCACGGGCTGCGCGGGACGTGCTCTGAACCTGGAGAAACCCACCCAGAGGGAGAGTCATGCTTCCCGTCCACATGGGTCCTGGAGCTCAGGCCGACGTAAGAGAAAAGACCCAGAGTGGGCTGTGGGGTGGCGGTTCCCCAGGTGACGGGTACCAGGTGCCCACAGAGATGGGGGGGTGGTGGGATGTGCACATGCTCAGTTGTAGCAAAGGCGCGAGGTCATATAACCAGAGGTGCCTGAGAAAATGAGACCAGGGCAGGACTTCTGCCTACTGGCCACAGGAGCTCACAGCACCTCACAAATTCGGCAGCAGGTCCATTGGGCAGCTACCCTGGGACCGACTTGCCTCCGCACGCCTTGCGCCCTGGTGACGTGTCATATTCCCGGCCTGCCCCCCCCCCCCACCAATGCCAAAAATGCTTAAATATACGGGGCAGCTGGCTGGCTCGGCTGGATGAGCCTGTGACTCTTGATCTCGGAGTTGTGAGTTCAAGCCCCACACTGGGTGCAGAGATGACTTAATAACATGGAAAAAAAATATTCTTGCACTGGATGCTCTTGTGTCAGAGGTAAACCTCGGAACGAAGACACACCACGTGTGTTGTAAACAACTGGGACCAATGGGAAAAATCACTGGCACATGTGAATGCTTTCACACTTTCAATCTACTTTTTTGGTACATGTTCCAAAATTTGTAAATATATTTACAAGATGAAAAATCAAAATGCTACCGGAAGGCAGAGATGGAGAAGTCGGCTCCCTTCCTCTGTCTCTGCAGGGGTTGCAGAGACTCAGCATGATTATACATTAATGTGGAGAAGGGACATCTGGATACAAAGCGAAAATAAATGTGAAATAAGATGCAAGTGTAAACCTCCCTCCACCACTAGTGTAAGTGCTTTGTTAGTTTCTTACTGATTCTCCCGATTTTTCTCTACGGAAACCTAGGGGACGTGAACACAGAGACCAAGCCACCCTTCCCTTAAATGCGAGGACCGCTCCCTCTCTGTACGACAGCCTGGCCACGTGGGAAGTGTCTTCTCCTCGCAGTGAGGAGAGTGTGGCTCGGTCAGGCCCACGGGGGCAAGGCTGTAAATTCCCACAAGCAACATGGCCCCGTCGCGGGACAAATGCATCTGCCGTCCTGCAGCGCGTCCTGCCGTGAGACACCTGAGGGCTCGCCCATCTAAGAAGTGAAAACCCGTTTTTGGTGCCACCCTGCTGCACCCGTGCCTCATCGTGGAAGGACTCCCTTCCCCTACGTGTAAGTAGTAAGTAAGGTTCACTTGTATTTCTCTTTCTGGGAATTGCTAGGTCATGGTCATCTTTTGACCAATTCTCTGCTGGACTGTCAAGTGTTGTTCTTCATTTCTTGGAGCTCTTTACATATGACGGCTGGTTTTCACCAGGGAGAGTTTTAAATACCATCCCCCTCCAATTTTTTGTCTTAAGACTTTGCTAGTTTTTCCCCCCATGCAAATGTTTTATTGTTATGCAACCAAATCTATTAATTTTCAAAGATGTGTAGACTTTAAATCATGGTTGAAAGGACTAATCACTCTAAGGCTAAGATAGAATTTGCCTGGGTTTTCTTCTACTGCTTCTATTCTTCATACTTAATCTATCTCTTTAAAGTCAATTCTGATGTTTGGGGTGCACAGTCGGATCGCTAGCTACCCTCACACCAGAAAGTCAGGAGCCCATCATCCTTGCTGCCCTGATCTGAGCTGCTGACTCGACTACACAGTGCCGTGCGCGCGCCGAGGCCCGTCTCTGTGGAGCCCATTTGTCTGCCTGTCTGTCCATGATCTGTCCAACCCCACGTCGCTCTTCATTGTTGAGGCTTTGTCCTAAGTTTCGATGCCTGGTAGGGTTAGCTCCTTCCCATTTTCCTTTCTATTCAGAGTCTCCCTGGCGATTCCTATTCATTTCTCCACAGGAAGTGCAGAGCGTGTCTGTCTAGTTCCAGAGAAGAGGGAGGGGGAAAAGGAACCTGCTGGTAGTTTTATTGGGATTGTATTAAAGCTTAAATTAATTTAGGGAACACTGACATGCTGACGATGACGGATCCTTCTGTGAAGGCGCAGCACATGTTTTCATTTGTTCGGGTGGATTTCTGCGTTCCTCAGGAATGTTTTACGGTGTTCGTGTCTCGGGTTTATCCCCAGATTTAGGGGGCACGTACCTTCCACCGGTTGTTCCTGTGATGTCTGTACGTTAATCTTGAGTCCCCTGCCTCGTAGCGCCCCTCATTAGCAGCATCGAATGGACTCCACGGGGCTTTCCAGGCGCACCGTGTGTCAGCCGCAGTGGTTCACTTCTACTTTTCTAGTCTCTGTGCCTTTAGTTGTGGCCTCTGCGTGACGGTGGCTTTTCATTCTGCCTGCTTGTTGTTCTCAGGGTTTCTCTGTTAAGGATGATGCTGGCTTTGGGGCTGATACCAAACTATTTTCAGTGTTCGAGAAGCAGCTCGGGATGCTCCTGTATCGTGTGGTTCTCCTCCTTCATGAGAAGATCGATGTCGGCCTTCTGCCTACTAACGTCTCGAGGATGACAGGGAGCCAGCCCCGCATCCGGGAGGAGCCCGCTGGGCAACACGGTGCTGTCCCTTCCGGACACTGTGCTGGATACAGGGGCCTTGTGGTTTGCTTTTGTGTGTGGACTTTTTCAGTTTTGTGTGTGTGTGTGGTGACACACATGAAACATAAAATTCGCCATTTTATCCATATTTGAAGCATACGGCTGGGTGGCATTAGGCACACTCACGCAGTTGTGCATTTTAGGTTTGGGCGTCGGTGTCCCATGTGCCCCGGGAGCAGGCTGGCGCTGCTTGCCTTCCTTCCGCTGCTCCGGGGGGGTGAGGGCTGCTGGGGTTCTGCAGCCCCGGGGGTGGCCGGGCGGCCAGGTTCTCTCTGGCCCCTTCCCTGGTCCGTGTAGGGAAGCTGGCCTGTTTGAACCTTCCACTTCTTCGCAGTCGGTTTGATCAGTTGTAGTTCCCTGGAACTACAAGTGTGCTGCATCCAGGCTATGGCTGCATTTTCAAGGATGCACAAAATAATCTCCTGAGTCACTGTGCTCTTCTTCCTGCGGTTCTTCCTCCCTTGTCCCTTCCTGATGGTGCTCTGTCCCCTTCATCAGGTAACTTGATTTCCCCCCAAGAAATAGCTTTTCATTTACTGTTAAGTTTTTATTTCATTTTTTTTGCGAACTCAGAAAAGTCCTTTGATCTTTTACCAGCTTTTTCCTGTGTGTCTAGAGCTCCTTCTGTTTCACGGTGTCATCCTAGCGGGCTGCTTACTCTACTCTGCTTCTGTCAGGTGGCGTGGGGACGTAAGGTTGCCATGTTCTTCTCTGAATGTGGCTTTAGCTAGAGTCCGTGGGTCTGATGGGCATTACTTTCAATATCTGTGCTTTTGGAGACTATAGTTTTGTTCCATATTTTTCCTTTGACACAAGACCAAAGGCAATTGCTTTAAAAAAAAATAGATTTCTAGTTGGAAGGCTTATTTTGTTTTCAGTTACTGTTATTCATTTCTGATCCTACTATGCACAGTCTGTACTATTGCTGCTTTCTGAAAAAAATTTATAAGATTTCTATATATTTGAGAGAGAGAGAGAGAGAGAGAGAGCGTGCGCACACACGTGCACTAGGGGAGGGAGAGGGAGACTCCCCCTGAGCAGGGAGCCTGATGCAGGACTCGATTCCAGGACCCTGAGATCATGACCTGAGCCAAAGGCAGAAGACCCCAACCAACTGAGCCACCCTTACTTTTTGGAATTTCTTAAAAGTTTCTCGTGACCTAATAGATGGCGAGACCTTGTAAATAGAGTTCCCTGCGTGTTCTTAGGTCTGCCCTACTTCTACGTCTATCTTATTCTTAACAAAAGCAGCAGCAAGAATCTAAGTGCCTGGGCCCTACTACGTGCCCTGTGCCCTGGAGACATAGCCCAGCACCGGCTCTGCATCGCCACCTCGAGAGGAAGTGGTTGGAACTCCCATTCTGATACAGAGAGGCCAAAGTCAGAATAGGCAGTGACCTGCCGAGGTCCATGGGGGGCAGAGCCGGAGCCCCAAACCAAGGCCGGTCCAGATTGCATGCACCTTTATCACTTCCCTTACTGCAGAGGCTTTTTTTTTTTTAAAGATTTTATGTATTTATTCATGAGACAAACACACACACACACACACACACACACACACACACACACAGAGGCAGAGACATAGGCAGAGGGAGAAGCAGGCTCCATGCAGGGAGCCCGACGTGGGACTCGATCCTGGGACCCCAGGGTCACACCCTGGGCCAAAGGCAGCACCAAACCGCTAGGCCATCAGGGCTGCCCACAGCAAAGACTTTTAAAGTCCATCCTCTCTATTCTCTGGGTGGACAGGGGACACACAGGCTTCTAGTTGGTCACCTAATTCTCTCCCTGACAGCTGTGGATGCTCCCACCCTGGCGGAGCTACGTGGCTCAGAGGCTCCTACCCGGCGGCAGGGTCGGGCTGCTCCTGCTCTGGGCCTGGAAGGCTGCCGTTTCTACTAGAGGAATACAGGGAGGGAGGAGGAGCCGCGGGACGGCCCTCAGTGGCCTATTCCTCCCACCTTCAGGTCCAGCTCCCCAAAGGCAGCCAATCTCAATTCTTTTGGAGAGGTTTTTACGAGTTTACTTCTAGCTTTCAAAAATAATGGCTAGTGTTTATTTAGCAACTGTAGACGTCTACTGCTCCATCATGGAAGATGAGGATTTCGCTTTTGCACTTGCGACTGTTTGCCCCAACTCTCCAATACGATCTCGCCGTAGCCCCTGGTGAAGTCCACACTCAGCGTGTTACACAGAAGCAAATCTTTCTCACCGGCGAGTCCAGCTGCGTGCTCGATTACATTTCCTCACCATAAACCTTTTGTTTCACTTACTTTTTTTTCTAATGCTTCTGGGGACGTCGGGCCATCCCTCCCCTCAATTTTGCACCTGCTCAGCCTATCGGATAACCGTCAGCTCCTGCATCTCCATCCACCTGGCCCAGGGGAACTCTGCTCTGCTCTGGGTGGTTCTGGTCTAGGCCAAGAAGTGGCTCCACCCCAGAGCCGGCCCTTCTGCTGGACTGGCCCCCGTGTTTCCTGGAGCTCATCTGAGATTCCTGGACTCCTTTGAACGATCTGATTAATTTCTATAGCACTGCTCTACTCGTATCCCAGCCGGGCCCTAAAACTGTCCCCGAGGGTCATGCTCAGCCCTGACCACTTGGTGCTGACTGCCCAGCAGCAGGATGGGCAGCAGTGATGGAGAAATGCTTCTGGGCCAAAAAGTCGTCTCTTAGTCTTCGCCCCCTCACACGAGGCGCTTGCAGGCGGAGTTTGTTTTCACCAAGTGTGTCTCGGCTCCAGGCCCTCTGTCCCCCACTGGAGGCATCAGAGCATCCTTCAGGTACAGCCTCTCAAGGCAGCCCTGCCGGCCTCCGGATCTGCTTCTTGCTTCTTTCACTGGACGTCCTGCATCACGACTTCTGGGTTGGCTCTTTCCACTCACCCCCGCTTTGCTACACTCTCAGCTCTTTGAGGACGAGGACCCTATATTATTACCCTGTATGGTCCCCAAATGTAGCACAACCTGGCTCCTATCAGAGGCCTACAAAGCATTTGCTGAAGGAATAAAAAAGCCAATGTGTACACAGAGAAGTATTATGATTCCTAATCACAGACGCTAATCACACCCAGTAACTGCTTCCAGGGTGGACGTTTGAGTCCACACGTGCCACCCGTGAAAGGAGGAAGGAAAGAGCGGCAGAGCCAGGAGAGCAAGGCCTGGCCTCTCCTCGCCTGTCCTGCGGGCTTGCACCCAGAGCCTGGAGCCCAGGGCACTGCCAGGTGCGGCCTCACAGTCCAAGCTGGTGCTTCCCGGACCATGGCGAAGCCCAGCCTTGACTGCGGACTCCCCGTGTCAAAACTGCGGTTGCCCTCTCCCTTAACGTGTAAGGCTGGAGTCCCGCGGGCCGTGCTCTCAGGCTGACCAGCACCCTCGTCCCCATCCTCGCTCCGATCAGCTCTGCAGAACCGGCGATTCAGCCCAGCCTGACAATGAATCATGGGCCCCTGAGTCATCACCCAGAAAAACGGCCTCTCTCTCAACTGCCCTCGGTGTCGGGCTGACGCTTCACCTCCTCTCACCAGGAAGTCCCCTGCAGCCTGAGTCACAGCGCCCGTTCCTGCTGCCAAAGGGTGATCTGTCACCTTCCCGCCCGCGCCCAGGCCCGTCCGCCTGTAGCGGGGCCCAGTGGCCGGACGGTGAGTGGGGCTGACAGCCTCCAGCCTTCTCCTGCTGCTCTCCATCTCACTCCTGGAAATCCAGGGCCATCTGAAAGCAACGGTCTCCTCCTGCCACAGACAGACAGACATACTCAGCGGCCACCCAGCCTTTCACCGAAGTGCACATCTGGCTGGACCTGGCCTCTTCCCGGGCAGATGGCCTCCAGGGCCTGAACCAGGGCTGGAAGAGGCGGCCCTGGCTCCTGCGACGTGGAGGGCGGGGGCTCTGCTTTCCGGGTCCACAGCTGTCCAGGGCCCCTCGAGGGTGGACCTGCATCTCCCTGGAGTAAAGCCCTCTGTTAGGGCCTCCGACACGCAGCCGTCTCATTTAACTAGGAGGGCGCCGTTCTGCATGACAGCTGTGTTTTATCAAACAATAAAAACAGCAGCTCAAATCCACTTACACAGCACCTCCTGGCTGACTACAGCTTCTCTGTGTGACGTGCAAACTCGTGCTCCTCGATGCTGAGACTTTATTTTATCTAGACTTTAGTTTATTTTCTGCACTTTATAACCTATAGTTTGGAAATTAAGTGGATCATCGAAGCAATTCAATTACTGACATCACAATGGGGAGGCGGGGAGGATAAGCAACGTTCATCAAGGGCCCACAGCAAGCCAGACGTGGAGCTGCACCTTTCCTGGGCCTCGGTGCCGCTGCCCGCACACCTGCCGTGACAGGCCTTCCGCTCCGCCTGCCCGCAGGGGCTAGGCCGCAGGGCAGGTGGCGGGTGCAGTCGGGGAACTGAGACACACAGTACACGAAATCCCAGGAGTGCAAAAGCAAAACAAAACAACTCCACCACCAAACCTTATACAATAAGCCTAACCCAGCATTAAAAGAACGATACTCAGATTTAAAAAAAATGTAATAATGAAAGTGAGTAAAGGAATCATGGTTGACCTGGGACCCAAAGCCGGTCACATCCTCCATGCAGGGGGATCGGGGTAACATGGGGATGCACCCCAGCTGGGTGGCCGTGGTCCCATCCTTGGTGACGAGTCACACTGAGTGCACAGACGGACCTGCGCTGTGAGGGGATGAGGGGGCCCGTCAGCCCTGTGCTCTTCCTCCCAGAACTCGTTGCTGCGGCGTAGTCTCCACAGAAACATCCCGATGGAGGGACGGCCCCAGCACCCCCACAACTGCTGGGCCACCCGAAACCAGGGATGGCCCAGAGGCGCCTGGGGAGACGTGATGCCAGGAGAACCAAGGAAAGCCGCACAGAGCGGGGACTCTGGCTAATAACGACAACGTGCTGACACGGCCTCCTTAGGATTCCACCCGCAGGGGAAAGTGGGGGTGGGCTGTACGGGGCTCTACTGGCCGTCTCGGGGTTTCTGTAAATACCACCTACGGAGCAGTTTCTTAAGATAAAACCTGTAGGGAGAAGGAGACGGAGCAGCGGCGGGCACGGGGCGAGGTGTGCGGGGGCCCGAGCGGGCCAGCCCCTGGCAGGCACCGGCCGGCAGGAGGGCAGGCTCTGGGCTGCAGACTCTCTGGCCGTCCTGGTCACACTCGGAATCCGGTGACGCGGGTCCTCACAGGATGGGGGAGAGCTAAGGCCGCTCATTCTGTCAATTGAGCTTTGTGTGTGAGGCTGCAGGGGGCGGTGGGAGAGGGGGTGCAGGTGCAGGAAGCGAGGCTGGTGGCGTCAGAGCCGAAGAGCAGCAACGGGCCTGCTCTGCAGAGAGCGGAGCGCGCGTGCGGGACCGGGGAGGGGGCCGGCCCAGGGGCGGGGGACACAGAAATGAGATTCTGCTCAGCCTCTTTCCGCTTTTACTCACAGAGCTTGTTCCTTCCTGGCCCCGTGACAGCTTCACACACGGTGAAGCCCTCTGGACCCCCCAAATTTGGATCGGCTTCATAAATATGACACGGAACGTTTTCCCAAGCTCTCGACAATGTGCCCTTGGCACCCTGCTGGCACTCTAAATAAAACTTTATTAACGGTAACTTGGAAAAAGTCTGCCTGAATTGCACACTGACGGCGTCTGCGAGAAAACCCCAATTAACCGCAGCTTAGCTCACAGGAGCATCCTAGTGACCTTCTCCTCCCTGCCCCTCAGCCCCCAATGTGGTTAATTAGCAGAAAGGGGATAACGAGGGGTCTGAGGGACTACCCAAGCACGGCCACCAGCACCCTCTCGCAGGGCCGCCCGCGGAGAGCGCAGGTTGGGCCACATTTTATGTGCTTTCTCATCCTCCGGTGATCCTGCTCTTGACGTGTGACCCCCCCACCCCCATCCCACAACCTGAAGGACAATTTAATTTAAAATGAATATTCTGCAACGTTTGCTTTCTCCCTCTCCCCTCCCCTGTGCTTGTCTGCACTTTCTCAAAGTTGCAGATGGCGTGACGCGTTGCCTGGAAGCTCTCCTAAGAAAAAGGACATTCTCTTACATAACCGCAAAACCACGATCACGCTCGAGAAATACGGCTTCGGTACCACGCTATTATCTGATGTTCAGTCCATATTCAGATTTCTCCCAACTGTCCAAACAATGGCCATTCACAGCTTTTGGTTCGGGGGCCGGGATCCAGACCTGCACTTCCTGGTCATACATTATGAGTCTTCATGTGGAACAAGCTCCCCACATTTTGTTGTCTTTCTTGGATTGAAAAATCTAGAAGAGGTGGTACAGTTGTCCACAGACTGTTTCACAATTTGAAACTTTTAACATCCCTCCTGAGGTCAAAGTGATAAATGGAATCTGCACGTTTATAAGCACAGATTTTGGTAACTGTGGCCGTATGTCCTCACCCGGGGGGCCGTGCCGACAGTCAAGGTAAGGGGATTTCTGCCCTCAGAAGTTTCCTTGTGCCCTCGGGAACCCCTCCTCCCCAGGCAGCAGCTAATCTGTGCTATCTAGGATTTTACATAAATGGGATCGCATAGTATACACCCTTCTTCTCCTGGCTTCTTTCACTCAACGTAACTATCTTGGGGCGGGTATATTCCTTTTTCTTGGCAGAGTAGCATTCCGCTGTGTGGACAGATGACCGCCGGCTTACTCAATGACGCGTCGATGGTCACTTGGGCTGTTCCCGGTGTTCGGCTCTTACAGATAAAGCTGCTGTAACACTGTGCACAATTTTTAACGGATGTATGCTTTCAAGAGACCAGAAGCACTTCCCAGGGCAGGGGTGCCACCTGCATTCCTCCGAATCTGTGCCCACAGGGGACACAGTCTTTTCGTTTCAGACATTCTAACGGGCGTGTGCTGGTGTCTGACTGGTTTTACCTGCCGTGTGCAGAACCACGTCCAGCATCTTTCCGGTGCTTCCTTGCCAGCAAGCTACTTCCTTAGTGAAATGTCTATTAAAACCCTTTGACTATTTTCTGGTCTGTGTGTTTGTTTTCATATTGTGTTTTGAGAGTTCTCGATATAATCTTACTATGAGTTTTTGATCCGATAAATCATGTGCAAATGTTTTCCCATTTTGAGTTTTTTTTTTTTTAAAGGTTTTATTTATTTGTTTAAGAGAGAGAGGCTGAGCAGGGAGCCTGATGTAGGGCTCCATCCCAGGACCTGAGCCGAAGGCAGATGCTTCACCCACTAAGCCACCCAGGCGCCCCTTAAGTTTTTTTTAATGTGGTACCAGGTGTAGACCGCAGTTCAGTTTTTTGCACATGGATGTCCAATAGTCCCAGCACTGCAGGACGAAAACGTGCTCTGTTCTCCGTTGAGCTGAACTATTTGGATCTTTGTTGAAGATCAGCTGACCATGTATGTAGGGGTCTACCCCCGACTTCTCATTTGGTTCCACTGGTTTATTTGTCCATTTTGATGCTGCTTTCAGCTCTACTACAGACGTAGGTAAGTCTTAAAATCAGATAGTGCTAGTTGGTACTAGCCCTTTAACTTCTTTTCTTTTCTCTTTTCTTTTCTTTCTTTCCTTCCTTCCTTCCTTCTTTCTTCTCTGTTTAAAGAAGCTGTTTTGGCTATTTTAGGTTCTTTGCATTTCCTTGTGGATTTTCGAGTCAGGACCCATGACAGGATCTCTCCATTTATTGAGATTTTCTGTAATTTCTCTTGCCAGTAGTTTGTGGCTTCAAGATACAAGTCTTGTGTCTCTTTTCCTGGGATCCATTCCTAAATATTTCATGTTTCCGATATTGTTATAAATGCTTTTTACCTTTTTTTTTAAAGATTATTTATTTATTCATGAGACACACACACACACACACACACACACACAGAGAGAGAGAGAGAGAGAGAGAGAGGTGCAGAGACACAGGCAGAGAGAGAAGCAGGCTCCATGCAGGAAGCCTGATGTGGGACTCGATCCCGGGTCTCCAGGATCACACCCTGGGCCAAAGGCGGCGCTACACCGCTGAGCCACCAGGACTGCCCACTTTTTACTTTAAAAAAAAAAAAAAAAGGATTCATGGGAAACACAGAGAGGCAGAAACACAGGCAGAGGGAGAAGCAGGATCCATGCAAGGAGCCTGATGCGGGACTTGATCCTGGGACTCCAGGATCATGACCCAAGCCAGAGGCAGATGCTCAACCATTGAGTCACTCAGGCATTCCTGCTTTTTTACTTTATTTTTTTATTTTATTTTATTTTATTTTATTTTATTTTATTTTATTTTATTTTATTTTATTTTATTTTATTTTATTTTATTTTTTTATTTATGACAGTCACAGAGAGAGAGAGAGAGAGAGGCAGAGACACAGGCAGAGGGAGAAGCAGGCTCCATGCACCGGGAGCCTGATGTGGGATTCGATCCCGCGTCTTCAGGATCGCGCCCTGGGCCAAAGGCAGGCGCCAAACCGCTGCGCCACCCAGGGATCCCTGCTTTTTTACTTTAATTTCAACTTTTCGTGGTTGATCAATAGTAAATATAAATAAAATAGATTTTGGTGTGTTGGCCTTATAACCTGCAATTTTACTAAGCTCATTCACTAGTAGGTTTGTGGGTTTGTGTGTGTGTGTGTGTGTGTGTGTGTGTGTGTGTGTTTAAATAGATTCAATCAGTTTTTTTACAAAAAGAATCATGTTGACTGAAAAGGAAGACAGCTATGCTTTTTCCTTTCCAACCAGGACACCTCTGCTTCTCTTGTACTACGGGGGCTTCCGGTACGCGCTGGAGAGAAGCGACGGGGGCTGCCACCTAGTCCTATTCCCGATCTTAGACTTGCACCATGAAGTGTGATGTTGGCTGCGGCAGTTTCTGTAGATGTTGTTTGTCATGCTGAGGAAGTGACTGGTTTGCTGAGAGCTTTTTAAAAAAGTCTGAAATAGATTTTAGGTTTTGTCAAATGCTTTCTTTGCGTCATCTTTGAGAATGGTGATATGGCTTTTGCTGTTACTTTTGTTAATATGGTAAATTTCAATGATTTTTTTTTATTTTCAGTCATTAAACCGCCTTACACTCCGAAATAAATCCCGCGGGGTCATGGGTCACGAGTTATCAGCCTTTCTACATGTGGCTGAATTTGATTTACAGAAGTTTTGTTTGGAATGTGTGCGTCGGCCTTCACGAGGGACGCGGTCTATAATGAGTCTGTCTGGGCCTGGCGTTGGGAGAGTCCCTGCTGGTCTCACCTGACGACACGCGACGGTGCTCGTCCGACAGCCACTTCCTCAGTGGCGTGCTGGAATTCACCAGTGGAGCCACCTCGGCCCGGGGCTTTCTCCGTAGGAAAGTTTTAAACTACAGATCCAGTTCCTTTAACAGACACGGTGCTATTCCGACTCACTTCTTACGTAAGAAGCTCCACTCTCTCATTCAAGGAGTGTCTGTTTCTTCAAAGTTCTCCAATATCTGGGCATCGCGTTGTTCGTAGTACTTGTTCGCTATTCCCTCATGTCTCTAGAACCTTCCGGATGCCACTGCTCATTCCTGATTTGGGAAGTGGTGTCTGTTTCTCTTTCTGTGCGGCCACTCGGGGAACAGGACAGATGTACCTCAGGACAGATGTGCCTCAGAACTAGAAAGCAGAAGGGGCCTCCCATCCAGGGACTACGCGAATGGGTGTATAACCAGAGGAAAAGAAATCTGTGTGTTTATTCATTTTATTGGTCTGCTCTAAGAACCGGCTTTCAGTTGAACAGATTTTCTCTACTGCTTTTCTGCTTTCTTTTGCACTGATCTCCACTGTGATTTTTATTTCTCTTTTCCTACTTCCTTCGGGTTTAATCTGCTTTTCTTTTACTAACAGCTCAAGGTTGAAGCTGAGACCAATGATTTAAACCTTCCCTCTGCCAACAGAGGAGGTTTCCCATTGGTGCTGCTTTACTGTGCCCACAAATCCTGATGCTCTGTTTTTACTTCCCTTTAGACGCTTCTGAAAATAATTTTATTTTACGGATTTTATTTTTTCATATCAATGCTTATATAATAAATTATAGTAAACTTTATCAGTATAAACTGAATGTTGTATTATAAGCATATATTTTTCCTACCTTTATTGATTTATAATGGACAAGCAAAAATATATATGATTTTTGTATATTCAACACAACGGTTTGATACACACACATACTGTGAAACGATCACCAGAATCAAGTTAACATCCATGAATTCTCATAGTCCCTTTCTGTGTGTGTGTGTGTGTGTGTGTGTGTGTGATAGGACGCCCTCTCTTAGCTTCCTTGGGGTGCATGACACAGCATGACTGCTACAGTCACCACACTGGATGTCAGCTCCCCAGGTCAGTGGAGAACTGGGAGTGTGTACTCCTTGGCCTGCGTGCCCCCACTCGCACCCCCTGCAGCCCCGGGAACCACTGCCCCCCTCTCTGGCTATATCAGTTCCATTTTCTAAGATTCCACAAATGAACGAGGTCAGCTGGCATATGTCTTTCTCTGTCTGGCTTATGCCATTTAGCACAGTGCCCTCCAGGTTCAGCCATCTGGTCACAAACGGCAGGGTTTTTTTCGTTTTTAGGGCCGAGTAATACTCCAGTGTGTGTGTGTGTGTGTGTGTGTGTGTGTGTGTTTTCTTCATCCACCATTGACGTGTTAACGGGCACGTGGGCATTTCCATGCTTGGCTACCATGAATGATGCTGCCATGAACAGGGGGATGCAGGTCTCTCCACAATAGGATTGCATTTCCTCTGGTTAAGCACCCAGCAGTGGGAATGCCCCATCGATGAGCAATCCCTGCGCTGCCTTCCACGGTGACTGTACCAGGTCACGCTCCCACCAGTGGTGCTTGTTTTGTTCCCCTTTCTCCATGTCCTCACCAACTCTTGATAACTCTTGTCTTTATCAAGATTATCTCAAGGGGATGAGATTCCTTGCGGACAACAGAAGGGCTCTCGTCCCAAGTCATGCCTTCTGTCCCAACACTGTCCCCACGGTGTGGCCACCCTTTGGTCAAATGGCACAGAAGCGTCTGACCCTGTTCTTCCTGCAATCAGCCTCCTCCTTCCCAGACACAACCTGCTCTCTTGAAGACTGAAGTGATCCCTGCCCTCTCCCCGAGCCCTTCAGGGGCCCCTCTCAAGCCGATCTGGCCAATCTGACAGGTGTGAGGTGGTGTCTCACTGTGGTTTCCATTTGCATTTCCCTGGTGATGAGGGATGTGCCTGCTGGCCATCTAGGTGCCTTCTTCGGTGGAAAAATGTCTATTCAGGGATCCCTGGGTGGTGCAGCGGTTTGGCGCCTGCCTTTGGCCCAGGGCGCGATTCTGGAGACCCGGCATCGAATCCCACGTCGGGCTCCCTGCATGGAGCCTGCTTCTCCCTCTGCCTGTGTTTCTGCCTCTCTCTCTCTCTCTCTCTCTCTCTCTGTGACTATCATAAATAAATAAAAAAAATAAAAAAAAAAAAAAAGAAAAATGTCTATTCAGGTCCTCTGCCCATTTTTTAATTCAATTGTTTGAGATTTTGTAGTTAAGTTGCAGGAGTTCCTTATATATTTTGGGTATTAACCCCTTGTCAGATAGATGGTTTGACAATAGTTTCTCCCATTCCACAGGTTGCCTTTTCTTTTAGCAAACTGTTTCTTTTGATGCGCAGAAGCTTTTTAGTTTGATGGAGTCCCATTTGTGTACTTTATAAATATAATACATACATTCTCTTAATGAGTATTTATGTTACTTATGGAATTTATAGGACATTTACAAATTTCAATGTTAAATATTTTATATTTAATAAAATTTATATTTTATAATATAATTATTTAAAGATGACTTATTGAAATGCGTACTGCTTAGTTTCCAGGTGTTTGGTGGAAGTTTTCTTTTCCTCCACGGTTGACGGTTAGACTCCACGGTGGCTACAGGGCACACTGTACGATTTCTGCTCGTCTACTTCGTGGCAGTCGGTTTCAGGGCCAGGCTGTGCTCGGTGCTGCTGGCCCCTGGCGAGGACGTGTGTTCGGCTGCTGCAATGGGGGGCGGCTTCGGTCCCGCTGGCCACGTGCTCTCTCCCCACTCATTTCCCTCCTACTTGCTGGGCCGTTTACTGACAGAGGAGCCTTGACTTCTCCAAGTACGATGATGGATTCTCTGCTTCCTGGCAGCTCCCCTCGCTTTCCTTTCACGTGTTCAGGACCCTGCCGTTACGTGGGTCAATACCCAGGGCGGTCCTGCCCCCGTGGCCCACGGGGTCCGAGAGCACTGTGTGCACTGATCTCCTTTACGGCCCGTGACGCTCTCTGCTCCTAAACCTGCCTTCGTATCAATACGGGCATCCCGGCCTTCTTCACTTAGTGGAGACGTGGAACGCCTTCTGCTTTTAACCTGGTTGTGTCTTCATGTTGAAGCGCATTTCTCGTAGGCAGCACAGGGTTTGTTCTTGCTTGTTAGGACAGTCTGACCACCTCTGCTTTTACCTGGGGTTAGATCACGTACACGTGAGGCCGACACGGTTATGTACAAATCCATCCACCTGTGTTTTTCTATTTGTCCCATCCAGTCACTGTCCCCTCCACTTCATCTTCTTTCGTGTTCCTTGTACATATTTATGACCCCAGGTTACCCCTGTGGGGGCTAACTGGCTTTCTCTCTATCTGTATAAATAAAATCACAGTGATGGCGTGAAGGCGCGTGGTGCCAGTGCTCCGCAGGAAGGCTCAGAAGCTGACCAGTATTTCTCCAATTTCCCCCCCAGCCCCGTTTCTCTACTGTGACCACGCACCTTACAGACCCCACAGCGCCCGTGATGACTGCTTGTTCCACCAGTTGACTATCTTTGACAGGGACTGAAGCCGCAGGAAGAAGTCACGCTTCCTCGTGGAGCGCCCCTCTGGTGCTTCCGTCTCCAGTGTTAGAGATCCCCTCGGTGGGCACAGAAGGCCAGGCCGGCGGCTCCTCCTCGGGGACGTCAGGGCACCAGCCCCCCGTGCCCTCCTGGCGGCGTTCCTGGCCGGTAACCGGCCGCCGTCCTCCTGCTCCTTGTTCCTCCGCTCTCCGTGGTGTGCTGCTTCCGACTCCTTAAATTCATTCTGTTTTCCAGCAATTCGATGATGACTCAGGGAGGTTTTCTTCATATTCCTTGTGTGGGGGTTCACGGAGCTTCCCGGGTCTCTTGGTTTGTTGTTTTCACTAAACTGGAAAATACAGACATTTCTCAGTCAACATTTCTTCAAATATTTTTCCCGCAGGCCCGTGCGAGGGCTCTGAACGCTCATACGTCACGTCACCTTCAGCCGTCCCACGACTCGATGCCTTCTGTTCTGTAAAAATTCTCTTTCCTCAATGTGCTGCATTCGGGTAGCTGTGACCACTAACTTTCTTCTGCGGTGTTCAGCCGGCTGTCCGTCCCGTCCAGCATGTTTTCCAGGCCACACTGAGGCTTCCCTCTCCAGAAGGTTCAGCAGGCCCCTTAATGCCTTGATGTGTCTCAGAGGAACTTTTTTTTTTTTTTTTTTAATTTTTTATTTATTTATGATAGTCACACAGAGAGAGAGAGAGAAATGCAGAGACACAGGCAGAGGGAGAAGCAGGCCCCATGCACCAGGAGCCCGACGTGGGATTCGATCCCGGGTCTCCAGGACCGCGCCCTGGGCTAAATGCAGGCGCTAAACCGCTGCGCCACCCAGGGATCCCTCAGAGGAACTTTTTACGTGGAGATTTCTAGCAACTGTTTCCATGTCCTCATTGGCTAATTCTAACATCGATGAGGGGTCAGAGTGGGTTTTGGTGGGTTTTCCCTCCTTGTTGCGGGTCACGTCTTCCTGCTTCTCCACACGCCTGGCCGTTTCTCCTTGGCAGTGGTGCTGGGTAACACAGTGCACGGGTGACCTGGGATGAGATTCCTTGCGGACAACAGGAGGGCTCTCGTCCCGAGTCATGCCTTCTGTCCCAACACTGTCCCCACGGTGTGGCCACCCTTTGGTCAAATGGCACAGAAGCGTCTGACCCTGTTCTTCCTGCAATCAGCCTCCTCCTTCCCAGACACAACCTGCTCTCTTGAAGACTGAAGTGATCCCTGCCTCTCCCCGAGCCCTTCAGGGGCCCCTCTCAAGCCGGCAGTCACCCCATCCTCAGCCCCCAGGATGTGCCCAAAGTGAGCAAACACGGGGCACCGCAGGCCTCAATCTGTGCTCCGTGCAGGTTTTTATCCTCACGTGGGCAGCCCTGTGCATAAATGACGTGCACTCCGACCTTCGTGGTGGCCATGCCAACGACACTGGGGACTCTGCGCACGGCACGAGAGCCCGCAGAGGCCAGCAGTGACCAAGTGTGACTTCCGGCGAGATGCAGAGGGAGGGGAGTGGCCTCACAAAAGCGCAGGGAACGTTAGTCTCTGGGAGGCGATCAGTGGTTGTGGTAAGTGAGGGTGAGGTAAATGGCACGGTCTCAACCGGAAATATGTCAAAATGTCTCTCAGCGGGATGCCTGCCTTTCAATAAACAGGTGCAACAAGCTGGTTAAGAAAGGAGTTCACTGGAAGGTCCCTGGCACCCGCAGGAGTTACACAACGGTGCAGGCGAGGGCGTTTTGGGCGGCTGCAGACGCAGCTCCCGGAGCACTATTCCTGCTGCGCTGTGCGGAGACAAAGGCAAGGCCCTGAGATTTCCTTGCGGCAGGGCAACGAGGGAGCTGCAGCAGGTGTGCTTGTGGCTGAGCGCTCGGCTCTGGGTGCTGGAGGGAGACAAGCAGGTCCCCAGAGATAGACGGGGCCTGGGAGGCGGTTTCTAGCAGATTCCTTACACCGAGCTATGATGACCACTGCAGATCCCACGAGAACACAGCAGCCAAGCACTGCCAGCTCATAAGGGCCGTCCTTTTCATGGACAGAACAAAAACTGAAGCAGGAATAGATAGTCCTAGGTCTCAAAATAAACACCGCCTGGGTCCAGATACTACAAGGTCCTAAAGATCCTACAGGGACAAGAAGCGCGATGCTTACCCGCGCTCCAGCAGCACTGGCGGCCCATGGTGGGCAGGCGGGCTCTGATGGCATCCCCTTCGTCCCTCTCCTTCGACGGGCTTTGGTCTGAGCTGGGCCCTCCAGCACCCAGGAACCATGATGCGTGGTCCCCTCCGCCAGGAACCCAGGAACAGTATCGATAAATTTCCAAATGTGCCGCACAGAAAGCAGACGCATCGAAGGAGAAGAGAGAGTTTCAGAGTGACTTCCCTGAAAGAGCCCTTCTGTTCACACAGCTTGGCTCTTCAGTGGGAAGTTAAGGTCAAAAGAGAGACGAGCAAACGGTAGAGCACCCTCGCCCACAACAGCCGGCCATCGGATCAGCCAGCGAGGATTTCTGTGTATCCGACACCAGCCGGGCAGACGCGAGACGTATGCTTCTATTCCCTTTATTCTAAAGTTTCCAGGGTGGCCTTCCAGGTCATGGCTCTCGTCTCCGGGCCACGCTGCCAGAAGCACAGCACCAGTAACTTTACAGAGGGGCAGACGACGGGAAGTGAAATGGCTCGCTCAAGTGAACGAGGGCAGCAGGAGGACTCAGATTCGGTATTTTCACTCTTAAATCTAGTGTTTTGGCCAACCTTTCGGAGAGGTCGTTGCTTATCTGAAGTTAGTTCAGTGGATAGAAAGGTAAATATTTTGTCATGTCACAGAATGTTCTGGACACCATCGTGAAGCCAACAAGCCACAGAACATTCTGTGGACACAGCTGCATGCAGGGCGCTGGCCTAAGAAGGGTCAAGGCTGAACAGAGGTCAAGGTGAGCCTGGGAGATACTGTGGGGAGGGAGGGCGGTTGCAGCGCCAAGAAGACCACTGAGACCAAGCACCGCCCAGGTGAGTGGGTCACTGCGTCTGATCAGCAGCGTGTGCGAGTCCCAGTCGGTACCTCCAGACCAGGAAATGAGCGGGGCTTAAGGACGGGGACAGAGCCACCTCGCTGGCCCTGACTGCAGACAGCGTGCCCGCCTGTGCAGAGAGGCCAGGAGAACCTCCCAGTCCACGGCAGGAACTACAGGAGTCGTTAGGCTGCCGCTCGAGATCAATAAACAAAAACAGTAAGACTCCTTTACATCAGAAGTAACCGAGCACCACGGGACCACAGACAGCTGCCCCCAGGGGCGCCGGTGATGTGACACATTCCCCCGAACGCCTGCGACACCCGGATCCTCAGGCAACCGTCACCCCAGGTGGGGGCCTGATGGCAAAGCTCGGGGTGCGCAGGCGGCCGCGGCGCCCAGGGGAGGGAGGACCCGGTCCACGGCAGCCTGGAGTAGCAGGGGCTCGTTCTCGGCACAGCAGAGGCTGCAGAGAGCGGAGGGCAGCGTTCAGGACCGTGGGGGAGCGGCCGGGTGAGGCTCTGGTGACCGGTGCGAGGGCGACAGGGCCGGAGCCCACTCCCCTCCCCGCCCACTGAACCCCTCAAGGAAGCCACGGTAGGAGCATCGGCACTTCCTCCCCACCTTGGCACCTACGGTTCCTCTGAGGCTGACTGGACGGCTTCTGCTGGGGGGGGGGGGGTCTCTGTTCCCTCACGCTGGACCCCCCCTTTGCTCTCCTCCTCTGGCTCTTTGTTCTCCATTCCCCCGGGGGGGCTCTCCGGCAGGGTCACCGGGCACCGGGGGGTCCCCCGCCTCCACCTCTCAGGTGCAGTCCTCCTCACCCGGGGTCTCCTGAACAGTCGCCCCATCACGTCCGCCCCTCCTGCCCGGCAGCCCCTTCCTCAGTTGACCTATAATCTCCTCTAGGCCGAGGCCACACACTTAAAAACCACAGCTTGGATCTTGTGTCTTTGTTCCCAAATCTTTAATGGTTCCTCTCAGGGGGCGAAATGAAGTGGGACGCCCTGCACTTGGAGGGCTCCCCGCGTGTGCCTCCAGCACCTCAGCCCAGTGGGCCGTCTGACCTCCCTGCCCCTCTATGCCCCGTGCAAGCTGTGCCCCCCGCGTGTCTACGCCCATCAGTGCCCCTCGCCCTACGAGTTCTCAGGTCCCTTATGCTCACGGCATAGCCTCCCAGGGCACAGTGGCTTCCCCTGTGTAGCAGAGAACTTGACCCACTGGACGTGAGCCTGTCCAGGGCAGGGACCACTGCCCTTTGCGCCCCGACAGCCTTCAGCATGGTCCTGCCTGGCTCTTCATGGGGCAGAGGTGTGACTGCAGCCCTGCAGGCAGGAGGACAGGGAAGGGGCGGCCACTGGAGAGCAGAGCTGCAGGGCACTGTCCCCCAGGCCAGGGCAGGGGAGGGAAAGCACAGGTGGGACAGAGGCCTGGTAGGGGTCCAGGCGAGGCAGGGCCGAGTTTCAAGAAGGAAGTGGTCGGGGTCACTTCCTGCTAGAAGGCTGGACGGGCAGGGAACAGGCAGCAAGGGATGTAACATAAACGGTGCGTGTGCAGCTCAGGTGACTGGGCCCAGGCCCCAAGGGGATGCACCTCACTTATTCTGGAAGCGGGGGGACCAGCAGTGCCTGGAGAAGCTGCAGGGGGGCAATGGCTCCGAAGACAGAGGCTTGGGTGAATGAAAGACAAGAGACGTGGGGTCGCCACAGGGTGAGGACACGGCGTCAGGGCTGGCAGACCAGTGGCACCCGGCACCTCCGGGAGCCCCGCTCTCCGCACCCCTGCCCAGGCCAGGTTGGCTAACGCGGAGGCCACCTGGCGCCAGCGGGGAGGACCCGGCTACTCACACTGTCCACGGCGAGGATCTTGGCCCAGATGAAAACCAGAAGGGGCCGCAGCTCTCTGGCTGAGCTCTGGAGCAGTTTCAGCACGTAGGGGAAGATGCCCACAGACAAGGCCTGGGGAGAGAGGAGAGCGTGAGCGGCCAGCTCCCGGCAGTCAGGGCGCTCAGGAGGCAGGCGCTGCGGCTCGGACGCCGTGGGCACTGCATTTAGCGCTCGTGGGATCGCGTGAGCCCCACCTGCAGCAAAGGGGCCTCCTCGTCTCTGCATCCGGAGATGCCCCGCCTGGTCTAGAGGCCGCAGTGAACCTGGAGAGGAACCCGTGGCTTCCCGCCTGGGTCCCCCGGCCTCACTCTCAGGCGGCCTCCTTTGCTTTCAGCAGCAGAGCATGGGGCCCCTTAATCACGATTCTCGTGTTTCAAACCACAACGCTCCTGCCCTGTTGGCTCCAACATTCACATTTGCCCTTGAGATGGACCTTCTGAGAAGCACTTGAGCCCTGGGACGGGCCAGTCTGCTGGCTAACACAGGGAGCCGCTGTGCGGGTCGCTGGTGGTGCGTCATCCCGGGGGGCCCCTCTGCTCCCGGGCAGGCGGTGAGAGAGCAGGTGGCCGTCCCACAGGGACAACTACCCGGGCACAGCCTGGTTATGTCAGTCGCCTCAGCACCGGTGCTCTGTCCTTATCTCCAATTTCGTGGAATTCCAGGACACGGCAGACGCATCCCCCCTCCAAGATGGGTGGGGCCTGTGTCCTTTCCGTTTTCAAGGCCTGCATTTAATGGGGGATACGCATCCTGTCTCTGGTTCGGGCAGGTGGGTCTTGCTGGAAGGCCCAACCCGCACCTGTGGCAACACTTCATCTGTCCAGCACCTGTTCATGTTATCAAGATTTCCAATTAGCACAAGCTTAACTCTTTAAAGGGCCAAAATCAAATTTTTAAAAAATGTACCGTATAAATAAAAATCTCTCTAAAGTGTTACTAATACAAGTTTCCCGTTTCCCTGTCTTCTTAAAGAGCACAGTGGTACACTGCAAGCTTTTCCACGGTGACGAAGACACATCGCTACGCACATGACACGCGCAGGCCAAGCCGCTCCAGAGTCACGGGAGACCCCTCCCCAGTGACCTACACGTTCTAAGTCATCTGTACCCCAAGTGCCCTGAGGGTGAACCGTCCCATGGGGAGTGAACTTTTCTCCCCAATTCTTAGACTCCTCCTTTCCTCCTTCAATCTCGGATCACCAAGTCTCACTCTTTGTTGACATTACGTAATGACAAATCTTAAATATATACAAGTGGAGCTAAAATAATATACTGGCTCCTGTGTGCTCATCACTCAGCCTCAGGGACACGAACCCGACGGCTGGGTGCTGCCTCGCACGCCCACTCGTCCTCTCCCAGAATATATGAAGCACATCGTGCTTGCCACACACGTTCATGTGTAAACAGACTTTACCTCCAAAAAATAAGTTCTCTTTTATAAAAGAACCACATGCCATTACACCCCCAAAATGAACAATTATCCTTTAATAATACTGTATTCAGTTTATGTAAAATTTCTTTTCTTTTATGTAAAATTTCTACTTTTTTCAAGAACACTAATTTTTCAGACTTTCAAACTTTTGTTTGCCCACAGAACCAATAAGGTCCGGATACTGCAGCTGTGAGGGGCCTCTCGTGCCTCCTGTGACGTGTATGTTCCCTATCGATACCTCCTTTCCTCGTGATGCAGTTGTTGGAAAACGGGTCACTGTTTGATCTTATTTTTGTCACCATTTTCTGTTTTAAATGGCCACTACCACTCTTTTGCAGAATGAGTAAACAGAGAAGTGTTTTTAAGTTGTGCTGAGCATCAGAGTGTAAAGTCAGCGAATGGGTGTGCACCGGGCACTTGGCCAGAGTAGGAGCACCCTGCTTGGTGGCTCAGGCAGGGGTGAGCCACTCCCTAAACAGCACGGCCAGGGGGCAACACCTTCTGCCTGCAGAGGTGAAGCTTCATGGCGGATGTGAAGAGGCCAGAGCAAAAGCAAACCCTGGAACGCTGTAGTGGCCGGGGCTGCACAGCATGTGTTCCCTGAGGGCCCCGCGGGCTTGCTGCCCGCCCCACAGTCCCCCTGGATGGAGGGTTACCGTCACTCCTCAGCCCTCCCTGGGGTCAGGGCAGGGAGCACGCACCAAGCTCACGGCCCAGGGGCCCAGGTCCAAGAATCGTCCCAGCAAATCCAGGGCTCTCAGCCTGTGCACCTGGCTCAGCAGCACCTGAGGAAGGAAGAACAGGACAGCGTCACTGCAGAGTCGCGGCGCGAGGCGTGATGCCGCGGGGCCGGCTCCGCAAGCTCACAACTGCCCCTGGCTTCATGTGTTCATTCACCCAGGGCAGGTGCTCCTTTCTCTGCAGTCCCGGGGTGTAGGTGGCTTAGGAAAACACTGTATTGTTTTCATTAACAGCTAAAATATACACCCTGTTGAAAGTATTAGAATAGTTTTTAACTGTATTTATTTATTTTCATTTATTTTTAAAGATTTTATTTATTTATTCATGAGAGACACAGAGAGGGAAGCAGAGACACAGGCAGAGGGAGAAGCAGGCTCCATGCGGGGAGCCCGAGGCGGGACTCGATCCCAGGACCCCGGGGTCACACCCTGGGCTGAAGGCGGCGCTAAACCGCTGAGCCACCAGGGCTGCCCTTTAACTGTGTTTAAAAAGAAATCACTGATGATGTTGTGTATGTGGACACTGTCCTCGGGGCACACGCTCCCTTACCTGTTCTAAACTAGATAACCTATTACTGCGTTTCTCATCCTTTGTTAACCTAAACTGAATAAAACACTGTGGCGGTGATTCTGCATCACCGGGCACGTCTGGCCGTGTCTCGCCCAGCGCATGCCTCCCCCCTGCCCGCTTCTGAAAGGATTACCAACTTTCTGCTGTTCTGAACATGCTGTGATAAATGTCCTAACAGGCACATTTCTGTGCACTTATGTGGTTTTTTTCCCCTGGGATAAACCTGAGGGTCGGAGCTATATATACTTTTATTACCAAACCATCCACTACTTGAACCAGCTTGCACCCCCAAAGAGACACGAGTGGGCGCTCTCCCCGAGCCTTTGCTATTGCAGGGCGAGGACGAGGGCTTGCTGTGTGCTCTCTGGTTATCTGACGCGGGGCAAATTACTTAACTTCTTGGAACCTTAATTTCTTAATTCGTAAGAACGGACAACACAAAACAGAGTCCTGAAGGTTTTATTAGATACCAGATTGAGAGCTCCTGGCACCAGCAGCCAGTATGACAGGTAAAAATAAAATAGCCTTTTTAATCTGAATTTCTTTGATTACAGTTGAGGTTGATCGTCTTCTGTCACAGGTTAAGTGGCTATTTTGCTAGTAAACTGGCCACACATGTCCTTACTTTCCTACTGAAATGTTTGGCTTTTCCTTCTCGATGTGGAAGAGTTCTTGCCACAGCTTCTCTTGTTTTCTTTCTTATGTTGGGGTTTATTTATTGATTTATAAAAGACTCTATTCAGGAGAGACACAGAGAGAGGCAGAGACCCAGGCAGAGGGAGAAGCAGGCTCCATGTGGGGAGCCACATGCGGGACTCGATCCCAGGACCCCGGGGTCACGACCTGAGCCGAAGGCAGACGCCCAACAGCTGAGGCACCCTGGCGCCCTGGAATTTAATATTTCTAATGGGGTCACTTCTATTGGCTTCTTCCTTGTGGTCTTTACACTTGAGGACAGGGCCATGGAGACCTCTGAAGGGACTCTGTGTCTGCTATTGCTCCCAGCCAAACCCAGTGTGCATTCACGGGCGTGACAGGGGACAGCAGGGAGCCCCTCCCACCGCCACTAGTTAGCCACAGAGACAGACACACTGCAACAGGCCCCTGTGACGGTGGGACGGGCTGTGAGTCGTGAGCCCCCGCCCTACCTGGGGTGCAGCGAGATCCCTGAGGGCAGCCAGCGTGTGGGGTCCCCAGGTAGCAGGCAGAGGGAATGGGATGGCCTGGGGTGTCAGAAGATGGGTCCCCCAGACCAGCCTGGGGGTTCCCTGAGAGGGGCAGCAGTGAGCCATCCAATGTGGTCGCTGGGGGGATGGACTGGCCAGAGGTGGGATGGAGGGCAGAACTGGGTGGACTTGACTCCCACTGATGGGGAGGAAGAGACTCAAGATGGCCGGGGACATGCCCATGGAACCTGTTGGCTGAGGGAGAAGGCAGGTCAGGGAAGAGGACTCTGGAAGAGAAGATTTGGAATGAGGCCTGAGAAGGATGGGCAGACATGCCAGGGAGGCCGGGTAGACGTGCCCCCAGGGTGGTGCTCCTGGGGGAGGAGATGCTGGGTAGAGGAACTGGTGACGGTGGGAGGTTCCAGTGATGTCACCTGCTCCTGCAGGTCAGTAGCAGGACCTGGGAAGACAGCCCCTGGGGACACGGTGTGGATCGTGTTGGGGTTGTGGGGAGGATGCCAAGTGGAGCTGAGTAGAAATCAAGGGGGGTGAGGAAATGAGGCAGCAGGGCTCCCGTGAGGGTCCTGACAGCACCAGGTCCCGAGAAGGACAGGCAGGCCCAGGGGCAGGAAGTGCAGGAAGAGAAGCGCCCGTGGCCCCTGGAACGCCGTCTTGCCTTGGCCGGCACCTGCTCCAGACCCCCGTCCACACCACTGCCTCCAGACGACGACGTGGGTGTTTGGGGGTGTTGAGTCTCTGGGAACTGGGGAGGTGGTGACCTGATCCCTCTCCCACTGGACTCGTGCCTATCATGTGCCACTGCCGCCTGAAACGGGTCAGGAGGGCAAAGTCGGTGGTAAAGTGTGGGCTTTGGGGCCTGGTTTCCGCCCGGTCACTTCCTGACAGTGCAGCTTAGAGCACAAACCACGGGGACTTCTGTGTCCTCAGCGGGACAGGTGGAGGTGATGACACGTGACCTGGGCTCATTCTCAGAGCTCACTGGGACGAGGTCGGTGGAAGCCCCTGGCGTGTGCCGTCCACCACGAGGGCGTGTCCTGGACGCCGGCCTCACCGCCTGGGCCTGCAGCTCAGGACGCCTCCTCTTTCATAAGCCACTCATTGGCTCTCCTTGTTCTAAAGGAAACAAAACCACCCAAGGTGCTAGTTTCCAGGTGACCCAGGGGGAGCACACCTGCAATCTGTCAAAAATCTAAAATGTCTGTGACCATGAAGGCTGGTAAAGCCCGTGGTCAGATTCCTTTTGTTGTTTAAAACACCAAACGTGGGGCGCCTGGGAGGCTCAGCGGTTCGCGTCTCCGTTCGGCTCAGGCCGTGACCTGGGATCCCAGGGGTCCTGGGATCGAGTACTGCATCGGGTTCCTTGCAGGGACCCTGCTTCTCCCTCTGCCTTTCTCTGTGTCTCTTATGAATAGATAAATAAAATCTTTAATAAAACAACAAAACACACCAAACATGAATAAAGCTGTTTTCTAGGGCAAACTGCAGAGCGATCCACGGTGGAAGAACGGGCAGTGAAGGCCGAGAACCCTGGCCGCACAGGCCTGTCCTGCGCTTCCTGTGTGTGCTGGCCGCCGCCACTGGCCCCAGGCTCCACCAAAGCGTCCTCCTGGCAGATGCAGCAGCGGGACGGGAGCCGCGTTCACAATGCTGTGACGCGATCTGCTGGCGTGCCACGGATCCTGTGATGACACGCACAGGACGGCCTCGCCTGCCTCGGGGGTCCGGTGTCTGAAGACGTTCGGCAAGGAAGGACTTTGTGTTGTGACAGTGTTTTGTGGGAAAAATAAAGATTGTCAATAAAGAGTCCCAGGAAAATGTCAAGTGTTGGTTTTGTTAGACATTATGTGGTCTTTCTTATTCCTTCTGTTCATTTATATCCAAAAACGCTGAAGGCTAGCAGAAATTAAAATTTACGTTAAAATAAAGACTGGCTTTTTGTTTGTACTTTTTATTACTATTATTCCTGTTTCAGACGGCTCTGGGATCCTGGACATTAGAGACAAACAGTCAACGGGATGTTTGCATCTGTGGCGACCTGAACCAGAGATTAGTCGTGGTGGCGTGAGCGCCCACGGTAGCCTGGAGCTTGCCGCGGTGGCTACACTTCGCGTGCCTCATGCACAGACGGCGCTCAGGCTCAGGGGCCAAGGCTTCCTGGGGGGGGCGCCGCTTCTTACAAAAACAGATTCTCTAGCTCTGGTCTGGTGGACCGTGGGGGTCCCTGTGGGCTGGGTGCCTGGGGACCTGGTGACTGGCTCCTGAAGCCACTGATGTAGATAATCCGTCTAACAGTGACATCCCGGTTACTCTCCCGCTGGCATCTGAGAATGACCCTGCGCGTTCAGACCTAAAATTCTCTCCGAAAGTAAAGGGAGGCAGTGAGAGCAATCGGCGTCCTGATGAAGTGGCCGGCCACGGTCCGGGCCTGGGGGTACTGACGCAGCCCTGCGAGATCCCTCCTCTCCCGTCTACAAGGCGCGGGCAGCCCCCGGGTCTGTGGCTGCAATGCGCCCGAGCCACCCGGGGGGAGCAGACAGCAGTGTCACATCCGACAGGTGACCACAAGCGCCTGCCCTTGCGCTGTGGGGACCGAGAGACTTCCTTCCTAGGCCTTCTGTTTAACATTCTTTTAAAGTCAAGAAAAGACCCCGGGCTGGTCGGGGAAAGTTACTTCCAAGCTTACGTTCCCAGGAGGGACTGCAAATCAGCTGGCCTGAGAAGACATTTCGCTTGACCCTGAAGGTCAACAGCTAAAGCCTCTGAGTCTCCGGGCACAAAAAATTCTCTCTGGCTCGTGGGAAAAGTAGCAGGGACTGGAAAAGCCACAAAGTCTGCATTAAAATTCTTCCTTCCTTAAGCAATACTTTCTGACTTGCCAAGGCCCTAGAGGATAATTTATGGGTAACAGGGTCCAGGCTTTGGCAAAAATAAATTTCCTCAAGATAAGAGGCGTGAAGTTAACTAATGAGAAGGAGGCTGACCCCGTGGGCTCCAGCGCACGAAGCGGGTGCCCATCCGCCCTTCCCTTCTTGTTAAGTAGAGGATCCCGCATCGATCCAGGCCGGGCACAGCCCAGGAGAGCCCGCCAGGATGATGAAGAGCCTGCTGCTTGCGGCTGTTTGAGAGGCCAACGCCCCCCCTCTGCTCTTTCAAGTCCTGTCCCTGACGTCGGCACCAGGACGCTGGCTCTGTGAGGGCCGCACATTCCCCAAGGGAGTGTGGACTGTACGTGGAACGTTGAAAAGAAACACCGGCGTCAGGCCACATCCAGCAGGACTGTTTGCCAGACCCCGTGTGCTTGGCATCCCGCCCCGGCGTGGGGAAGGACGGAGGGCACGCAGTCGTGCCGTGGAAGTCACAGGATGGCCAGCAGGACCTCCACAGGTGAACAGGCTGGTGACCCGGGAGGAGTGCGGGTCCCACCTGCGCCACGGCGTCCCTGGGGATCCGTCTGCTCCCACCTGGCCAGCGCGAGCACGGGTGAGCGAGGGAGTGCCGACGGCTGCTGCGTGGTCAGCGTTGTCTCGTCCTTAGTACCGAGAAATTCTTTATTTGAAATAAAAATTTATTTGAAAATTTTTTTTCAAGTTTTTCAAATAAATTTTCATTTACTTGAAAACACGTGCACTTACAGCTCACACCAAACTCGGGATGGTCCTAATCCTGCAGCCAACTATCCCCGTGCTCTAGTCACAACGTGAACCACCGTGCACAAGGCACCAAGCCGCGTCGGGGGGCGCAGACCGTCTCTGCGGCACGTCGGCCACATTCCCGGCCCTCTGCCCTCTGCGGGGCCCTGCGCACAGGCCCGGACCAGGTGAGACCTCCGGTTCCGTTGCCGTGAACAGTCTCCGAGCCTGCTGCGCGGTGCACCCAGAGGCGCTCGGCCGCGCCCTTCCCACAGGTCCACCGTCCCGGACACAAACCTTCTGTGAAGACTGAAGATCCCCCCGGGCGGAAGCCGGTATCCTGCCCTCCTGCCCCACCGGACCCCACTAACCAGACAAGTTAGCTAACGGGGACCCGCGGCAACGAGCTTCCAGCCCTCCGGCGGGGTGTGGGTGACGTTCCCGCGAGCACGGACACGGGCCGTGGGAGGGGCTGGCGGCCTCCATGGAAGGGCTGCCCGTCACCCAACGACCCGCCGTCCGCGGGCACCGGGCTGGGGCCCCGAGCGCTGTCTGCCATGTGGCCACCGCTCCTCTCCCGCTCCTCCCGTGTGCACCTGCAGCTCCCGTCCTTCCAAGCAGGTGCCCCGGAGCGCATGTGCTGCAGTGACCACAACCCAAACTGGCGTTGAGAGGACAGTGGGGAAGGGAACTCCGACGTCCCAGGAAAGCCCTTCCCCAGTACGTCTGCCCTGGCTCCGACTTCCCCCGGCGGGGGGCACGGCCACGGCGCCGCACACCCGCACACACATCCCGGGCTCCAGTCCCTTCCCCGATCGCTCATCTGAAGGGACTCACCTGCAGGACAATGGGAAGTTGCTCGGGTGGGTTCCTGTTCTCCACGCCCATCGTGAGCCACACCTGGAACGCGGTCAGCTGCTCGGCAAAGAACGGACTGTGCTGTGGGACAGGCAGGGGCGTTAGTTAGGGACCCGCCGCTCCTGGTCAACTTGCCCGACACGCCCACGTCTGCCCGAGGCCGACGGTCCAGGTGAGGGATGCGGGGGCAGGGCAGGGGCGAGCGAGCCGACTGCAGCGGCAGGAGCACGGGTGGAGTCCAGGATAACTCGGCCCGAGCCCCGGAGGGGGGTCCCCGGCCTGAGGCGGGAAAGGCGCTCAGAGCCGGGGAATTCCTCCTCGGGCGTGTTGAGTTCCAGACACCCACCCGCACCCCTACCCGCACCCCGCGGCCCCTGGACGGAGCCCCGAGACCCACGCGGCACCGCAGGAGGACGGGGGCGGCGGGCAGGGGCGGGAGAGCCGATCTGCCGGGACTGGCTGAGAGGCGCAGCCGCGGGTACCGTGGGGTGCGCTCGGGCCGAGAGGGAGGGGAACCTGGAGGCGGCAGCGCAGATGGTTCTGTGAAGGGACCTGGCTGCCAAGGGTTAGGGCCGAGGGGACCGGGCTGCCTGGTGGAAAACTCTGGTTTAAGGGTGGGAGGGTGAGGGCGCTTCTGTAAGCGGACGGAGCAGACGGGCAGGGGGCTCCCCACCACAGCCTGGGGGCTCTCATGGGGCGGGCCCGGGAGGCAGCCGGGCCTGGATGCAGGGGCCCGGGGGGTCTCTCCCTCACTTATATTTCTCGGGAAGGCAAGTCACAGTGGGGCCGAGCGGCAAGGGAAGGAACTCTGTGGGGACTGCAGTGGGGTCACAGGGGCTCCTGGTCCTGGCCCCAGTCAGCGGAGAGAGGGGCCAGCAGGCTGCAGGACTGCCGGACCCATGCACTGGGATCAGAGGGTCAGAGAGATGGTGGGAGGGGGGACGCCTCTCCCCGCAGGGTTAGGGACCCGGTAAAGCACAGAAGGAGCGGCTCAGGCCGGAGGGAGGAGCTGGCCGCTGGGTTTGTCACTCTGACACAACTGTTTTCACCTAACACATGGTTCTGCTGTCCCCGAGCCCCAAACAAGAAGACCTGAGTTACAAATCTCTGTCTCTCCACCCTACCCTCCCTTTTATTTCCCAAGCAGGAGAAGCAGTGTCTGTATGTAAGGAACACGGGGACAGGAATGTGCTGTGGCCCCGGGCTGGCGTGTGCGGACACACGAGCATCCACAACTTTGAGCTGTGGGCGGGGCCTGGGCATGTCCTTGAGCTCAACTCTGGGCCTGCTCGCTGCACAGCACCCACGGAGGAGCCACCACGATCCTCCCTCACGTCTGTCACGTGAGAAGCCAGTGGACAACGCGCGCCACCCAGGAATCCATGCTCCTGCAACGTCAGCTTGCGTCGGGTGAACCAAATCTGGAGGGCAACCTGTGAGTTGGGATGGAGCCCCCAAACTGGCTTTCCTACTTTTAAGTGTGAATTACTCATAAATTGGTTAAAAACGGCAACCTCATTAAGCTCCCCTCCCTACATGTGGGAGACCTCCGGTCCCTGAGGGGAGCTCGGGTAATTCACATCATCCCCGCTCTTTCCTCCTCCTTCCAAGTTAGTTTTAGAATTACGGACGTTCTCGTGTTGCTCATTGTGGGAAATACCATTCTACACAGAAGGAAGGACAAGCGTCCCTCATCTCTGCACCCAAACTGACAAAGCGAAAGCCTCTGCCATGGAAGCGCGCGGTGAGGTTTGGGGTGCTCCTTACAGCATGGGGGAGCCGACAAGCGAGGGCAGCCCCCGACACAGGCGGGGCTCAGGTTCTAAATGACGTTCCACGGGACATCTTGAGAGCTGCCCCACGCGCACCTTACGATGATGCACAGCTGGGGTTTTGGGCCAGACTTCCGAGATTACCTCCATCGCGTCAGAGTTGCTGCGTAGATTTTAGGGAAATTGGAGCCCAGGAGGGGCGTTCTGGGGCACAGCTTGCGCAGGCCTGGGCGGAGGTTCTGAGTCCTGGGGCCTTGTGTCCAGGGCCTCCCGGGACAATACTGAGGCCAGGCAGGCTGCTCTGCTGTCAGCCCATGTGTCAGATGGCCCGAGGGCCTGAACAAAAGGAGGGCCTGAGCGGCAAGAAGATCCACACCTGACCACTGGGGGACCTAGAAAGTCCTTTGCTGTCGTTGTGAGAGAGGAAGGGGTTAATCTCAACACACTTCTTCCTCCTCCCCCCCGGCTTGCCATCCCTGGTCCAGACACACCTACACTGTCCGTGCAGTGATCTACTTGCTCTTCATGACCTCACCAGTTAAAAGAGGAGACGAAAGAAAACTGCAGTGACCAGGAGTGTTCAAATCCCAGCCCCCTGTCAGAGCTCAGCTTGCAGAAGGGCTCTTTAAGCCCCTTAAGAGCCGGTCATCCACTCTTCCTACCGTGTGCAAATGCTCCTCCTCTCTCCCCGTGTCAGCAAATGACAATTCTGATTGGTCTCCTTTCCATTGTGGATTAAAATCTGTCCTCCCAACTATTGACCTTGGAAGAGTGACACTCGTGCTGGGCTTTGTTTTGGGCTATCCGACAGTGAGGTTTTAAGATGAAGCCAGTAATTTATAGAAAATTATTAGAACAAAGTAGAGAACTCAGGAAAGCTGCTGCATAAAATCACCTATAAACACTATGTATACAAAGAAAAACCGTAAATGCAATTTAGGGAGATACCATTTGTAGTCAGGTTGATGGATGGGAAGACTCGACATTGCTGAGACGCCCCCAAGGCCATCTATGGATCCAGGTAATCCCTATCAAAACTGCCTTCATAATCAAGCATGCTCAGTACCCGTGTGAGGGCAAAATGACCAATGAGTAGAGCCGAGAACCCAGAAGCGGCCCCACAAAGATGGTAACGTGGTTTGATGTAAATAACACTGGGTGAGCTGAACATCCATGTGTGGAAAAGCAAATCTCGAGCCCTACCTCACATCAACCATGTGAGTGAATCCCAGATGGACTACAAGCCTAAGAGTAAAACAATCAAGCTTTCAGAAGAAAAAGACAAGAACACCCTTTCAGGGGTGTTCCTCTCAAACATTTCTTGGACAGGATACCAAAAGTCTTAAGCAGTAGGAAAAAAACTGGCAAACTGGATTATGTTAATTCAAGAAATTTCTATTTAAGAAAAAACAAAAACAAAAAACACTGAAAAAGTGAAAAGTCCAAAGTGGGGGAAAAAAAGATATTCATAATGAGTGACAAAGGATTTGTATTCAGAATATACACACAGTCACTACAAACCAATAGAAAACAGAACATAAAAGAAAAATCAAAAGATCAGGCAATTTACAAAAGAGGATATTCAAATGGCCAATGAAAATACACAACAGTGCTCAACACTATTAACCATCAGAGAGATACAAGATAAAACTTCAGTGACATGCCTCTTCACATTGAACCAGAATAGCCAAACAAAGGGAAAAAAAAGTCGAAAACATCAGGTATTTATGAGGATACAGGGCAACTAAAACACTCACAAGCTATGGGTAGGAGCGTAAACTGATTCGGTCACTTTGGAAAACCGCCTGGCTGCACCTACTAAAACTGCCCATAGGCATCCCTGGGGACCCGAACTATCGCTCCTAGTGTGCACCCCGGACATAAATGCACCAGAGGCAAGTAAGACATTAGGAGCACCCGGACTGGGCTAGTACAGCATGGGACGCATTCACCTCGGGAGCAAAATTTAAGGGGGCACCAAAAGACTCAGTCATTGAGATTACAAAATACTTTAATGCAATATTAGAAAAAAATCATTGCAAACATCCATAATGAATAAAATATCAAAATTTTAAGTAAAGACAGCCTCACAATTACTACTTCTCCTTTCCTCAGGCTCCAGGGACTCGGCCTGGCCCGGGCCCAGCATTATTTGTAGGGCCTGCAACCTGGAAACTCAAAGTGCCCGCTGGCCAGAGTGTGGCAAACGGCCTTCGAGAATGCCGCCCTGTGATAAGCGCTACCGCCACGAAAGCAGGCGTGACGCTGAGTGCAAGTGGTGAGACACGAAGGCTACATCCTGTAGGATTCCATTCATCCAAGTGCACAAAACCAGGCAAGAGGGTAGCTGCCCTCGGGGAGAGCAGATAGAAGGCAGCAGGGAGGGGCTCCCGGGGCTCCCAACCCGCAGCTGCTTGATTTGGGTGCTGGTTACTCCCGTGTGTTCATCTCATAAAAACTCCTCAAGCCACACATTTACAGAGTGCAATTTTCTCTATGTACGTTCGGCTCCCGAAAACGTAAAAACAAAATAAAAAAGCTAGCATGTGGTCTACCTCATTTACCCCTCCCTGTCACAATTTGGGGGAAATTATTCCCATATGCAGAATACTGATTCCAGCAGATTAGAAATGAAGTACTGAGATCCTTGGAAGCATACCTGGCACCGCAGCGGAAGGGTAATAATCCAGGAACCGTATTATTTTACGTAAGACTGTATAGTTCCAATCCCCTAAGGATCAGAACAAAGTAGAACCATACGCAGTACAAAAAGCTGAAATTATATTAGGTTTACTGCACATGTGTTTGTGGCCACAGGCCCTGGCCTCCTCTGGTGAGCTGAGGCACGTGGGAGGGCTACACAGCCGCGGGGGGGGGGGGGGGGGGGGGGGGGAGGGGCGGTCTGTGGCTGTCCCCAGTGTCCTGTGACCGTGCATGAGCCCGGCCCCTCCCTCAGAGCTCAGGTTCCACAGGAAGGGGACCCACAGGCGAAGCCAAGCACGCTGGTGAGAGCTGAGGGAAGGCTCTGCCAACTTCTCTTCCCGGCTTAAAATGCAAAGCAGTCGGTGACGTAACTGGTGAGTGTGTTAAAGAAAAAGGCAGCTGGAGAGAGGGATGGATAAGCTCGAGCAAGTGCGGCCTGAGCAGTGGGCGTGCAGGTGCTCACTGTGCAGTCCTCTCAGTGTTGCTGTAGGTTTGAAAGTTTTCATACTAAAATGTGAAAAATTTCAAGCAATAAAGAGGGAGGAAATATGAGATACAAAAGCGAGGGAGGCCTCTTAGCTTATCACCCCCACCAGGCACATCAAGATCTGAGGAGTTACACACACACACACACACACACACACACACACACGCACCCCCCCACAGATATGCACAATGCACACAGGTACATACCTGCACATACACACATAATGGACACTCATACACATCATTCATGCATACTCCACACAGATACACCCCCCACAGAAACACGCATACATGTATGCATACACACAAATCTGCACACACGTACACACATGTCCCTAGACCCTCACACAAATATGTGCACGTGTACACACAGTAACCAGACACACATATGTACCTACATATACATACATGTACATGGACCCACATCTTACAGAGACATGTGAACACCCCATGCCACAGGTACACATGTACACACAGATGTGCACACATGTATACACAACCGATAGACACACATGTACACATGTACACACTCGTGTACATGGACACACCCCACAAAGATATGCACAATGCACACGTGTATACACATACAGATATGCACACGAACATGCATCACAGACATGCATGTCTGCACATTTACAGACACACCTAATACAAATATACAGACATGTACACGGACACACCTCACACATGCACACATACCCCATGCTTGACCTGAGCACTCAGCCTGTGTTTACTATTTCAGTCCCATGTCCCTTTAATTGGATACCACCCTGATTCCCCCTGTAAAACAAGGAAACTGAGGCACAGGGGAGAGAGCGTGTCCACTGTAGTCCTGCGTGGGGTCAGAGACGAAGGTGTGGGTAGCGATGGCCAAGGCTCTGACCCTCCAGCCTCACCCTCCATGGCCTGGAGCCACCCCGTCCCTCCACTGCCCTGGCCCTCCCAGGTCCGTGGGGGCCAGAGGGCGCATGTGCACAGATGTGAGTGACCACATCCCCTCCTTCAGGGCTCTCGAGCGAGGGGCTGGCTCTGGTGCACACACGCTCAGACCTGGTGCGCAGTAAACACTGGATAATCAAATCCTGAATGAAACACGGAGGCCGTGCAGCAGATGGAGCAAGGGGGGGCTCTTGGTGCTGGGCTGTGAGACAGATACTCCCTCAGGGCTGAGCTCTACACCCCCGGGTTCCAGGCAGGGTCTCGGGAAACCCACAATCCATTCCAGTTAAAGGGCAGAGCGTAAAACGCCGGGTCAGGGAGCGTGCATTAAGCAAGTAGATTGACAAGAACATCATTTTAAAAGAAGACATTTCCTGAGAGCTCGCCATTTCAAAAGCTTTGACCCCTGGTTGGTGTAATCTTTCAAACTTCTGCCAACTGCACCTTTTCCCAGGTGGGCGAAGGGAATCTGACAAGCCAGCACCCTGGACGCCACACCCGCTCTGGCGGCTGTGCGGGCCGAGTGCCCAGGGTTGGAGCCGCCCCAGTGGACCATGCGGACGCCCTTCGAGGGACTCACCCGAAATGCAGTGCCTTCCTCGATGATGGTGGGCAGCTGAGACAGGCAAATGTCGACGGCCAGGTCCCAGGCTTGCCTGCAGAGAGAACAGAGGGACACCCACCGGCGTTACTGACGGCTTCTGTGGGAGGGGCCCTGGCTGCGGGTCCTCAGGGCAAGCAGGAAGACGTCTGGCGGCACGCTAGAGCCACTTTGTTTGTTAACATCGTCTCTCTTCAATTTTAAATGAGAAGAACTTGGGGAAAAATATGGGGCTTGCCTCCCTTTGCACTGCAGCTCCAGCCCACCGGATGGCCACAGTCCGTCCACGTCCAGGGAGCAGCCATGGCATGGCGAAGGCCGCAGTGCCAGTGGCACACACAAATGCCCCGCGGTGCTTTATTAGAGGCGGCCAGTGTGGCGCCGGAGTCCCGCCCAGAGTCAGGACCGGCACGTACCACCGCCCTGCCCAGCACAGTGCCCTGGACCTGTGCCCACCACGAGCCCTTCGGGGATGAGGCAGGCGGTGCTTGTTTGAGGGAACAGCAAGTCTCTCCCACGTGTGACCCCGGCCACCTCTCCACCAGTTTCTCATGGCATCAGGGCCTGGCTCAAAGCCCACACAGAACAGTGAGTGGCCCGCCGGCCTGGCTCTGGGGTCCGGCATGCGTGGCTCCAGCTCCCAAGAGCCAGTTTCCCCACCTGTAAGGGCAACGATCGTGCCTGCTTGCAGCGTCCTCGGGGGACCCTGGGGTAGCAGGCGCCTTGGCAGGGGCACCGACTGGCGAGGGACGCTCACAGCATCCATCGTTAGTTCTATACTGACGGAGACAGTCACCTCCCTTTCTCTACAGCCACAGATGCAAGCGTCGATGCCGTGGACACAGGGGCTCCTTCGCCCCTGCTCCCCCCTTCCCTTCCTCTTGGAGGCAGACTGGGGATCAGCTCACGGGTCTGGTGAGGGCAGCTCCTGAGAGGCAGGAGGCCACCTGCCATTGATGAGACTAACCCCCCGCCCCCCGCCCCCTGTGCTTGTGTCCCCTGAGACGACGGCACCGGGAACGAAACATGTGAACAGCCAGAAACACAGGAAACACGTGAGGCAAACAGAAGCCTAGGGGGCTCTCTGCCATTGTTCGATCACACGGAACATATTCCAGGTTTCCCGACTGGCCCGCTCTGAACCGGCGCGCCCTTCCCCCACCGATCTAATTAAGAGGCAATCAGCGCATAATCAAAAGTGCCTCAAAGAGCAGGCAATAAATAGTCCCCATATGCTCAGTAAGCGCCCAGGCTGCAGGCGGAATGGTCCTTCAGCGGCGCGGAGGGACAGATCTGCTCTTTGTGAGTCAGAAGCAGAGTCAATTACTGCAATTAAACGCTGTAAAAATTCCTTGAATATAATCAAATACAAACTTTGAACTTCAAGACTTGGAAGAAAGTGTGAACAAGCTGGGGGCAGGGAAGCTGTGAAGGGGGCGCAGGGGTGCCAGCCGCGAACCCTGGCTCTGGGCCCTGGCAGTTGGCTTCGGCCGCTGCGGGTGCACCCGGGAACCGCACCTGGCGTGGAGGCCGCGGCACGGCCTCTCTCGGCTCCGTCTCGTCCAGATCAAGGGGCAAGAGGAAGACGCCCCGTGGTTGTCCGCGGTCCTGGCTGGGTGCTCCGGACACAGTATCGGGGGGCCCAGCCTGCCCGCCCCGGGGGAGGCTGCCGGGCAGTCTCCTGATGCCCGCTCGGTCCCTCCATAGAGTGAAAGCCCCAAGGAGCCGCGCAGGGCGGGGGTGGGGGGCAGTGCCAGTCCTTTGTGGAGCGAGCTCCGAGAGGCCGGCCGCTCCCTCGGGGACCGAGTGCTCAAGCAGCCCAGGACGCAACTCTGGTTTGTGCACGGGGACTCTGGGGCTGCGCACAGGCCAGGGGGCCCAGAGCGGGGCGCGGGGCAGAGAAGCTGCTCAGGGCCATGCGTGGAGGGGCACAGCTGTCTGGGCGACAGGGAAGAGGGACTGGGCCCACGGGGTTGAAGAGCTCGGCACTCGGGAGAACGTCTAAGACCCGCGGAGACCCCCCAGTCTAGAGGGATGGCCGGTGCGGGCGGCAGCCGTGACCCTCTCCGGGCCTCTGGAGGGGCCGCTCGACAGCGGCGCTCCTGCGAGCGTCTTACCCGTTGGCTGGAACCGGCTGCATTTTCTAGGGTAAGATCACAATCAACTGGGAGTCTTAATTCGGGTTCTGGCTCGGGGAGAGCGGGAACGTGAGTCCCGGGAAGCCCAGGCCGGGCTCCGGCGCCCAGGCGAGCGCCAACCGGGAGGGTGTCTGCGTTCGCACTTCCCACGGCCCACGCGGCCGCACTGCGGCGGGAGGGGGCGCCGCGACAGCCTGACCAGCTGAGCCGAGGCTCCTGCGCTGTGGGCTGCTCGGTGAGTCACTGCCCGGAAAACGTGCCGAGCAGGCAAGAGCTCGGGTTTTCAGGAAACGGGCCTCGGATGGCAGGCGCCCAAGCGTGGGCCGGCAGGGAGCCTTCCAGGAGCGCGCGGCCTCCATCTGCGGCGATCGCTCAGCGGGGAGGCGCCCTCGACGGACGGACAGCAGGACAGCACCGGTTATTCCTGCGCCGAGGGGCGAGGCGCCGGGACCCGCAGAAATCGGAAGGGAAGGCGACGAGTCCCTGGGGCTTCACATCAAAAATTACACAGGAGCCGGCGCCGCGCTCCTCATTACGCCCCGCCTGAAGCAGTCAATGGAGCTTACTTTGTGTTTTAACCCCAGTCTCTGTTGGGCTTTGTTCCCTCCTTCCCCCGGCTCAACACGCAGCCCCTCCACCCCCACCCCAGGACCGCGGGCACTGGACGGCTCATCCGTCATTCCAGATGCGCTTTCTGACAAGCTTGGCCGTGGGCTCCCAGGGGACGCACGAGCTCTGGTCCATTTACACAGAGGGGGCCTGTCTGGATGTGTTGTCCCCAAACCAGCTCCGCGGCAAGCCCAGCGAGCAGCGGGCACCCGGCCTCCTGGGCAGAACCGGAGCATGACCTCTTGGCATCTGGGCCGCACGTTCTCCCACCGCCTGAGCGGACAGGCACGTGAGCTAGATACCGGCCACCCGGTGGGTGCAGGAGAGGGTGCAGGAGCCAGCAGGAAGCAGGGGTGCCCGTGGGGCTATCCACGGTGGGGCGGCGGGAAGCCCGGGTCCCAGTGGCTCAAGCTCAGGCGACGTGCAAAGAGAAATAGACCCTCCTTCACGAAGCCATGGTGGAGCCTCTATCCACCGGCAGAGGAGGGGGAGGCAGCTTCCCCCTCTAGCTGAGTCGGTCTACAAGCAGGGGTGAGGCTGCAGGCCCCAGATCATGGCCTGAGTGCTTCTGTAAGCAAGTAAAGATGACCACCCTCTCAGGTGACTGTCTCCTTCCCAGGTCTACGTGGTGGCACACCTGGACTCGAAGTCTTCCTGTTCCATCCACTGGAGCATCGAGACACTCCGGGAAGCAAGGCTGGCCCTCTGGGGGCATCCACTCAGGAACCATCTCAGCAAACACAGGAACTGGACCCAGAGCAGGGCTGGCACCCAAACACACACGTGCCCCAAACCCGGAAAGAGGGTGGAAATCGCAAGCAGCACCTTCATGCTCTCTTCCTGCCTTTACGCTCATTGTTTTTTTAGCGTGTGGGAGGGCGCGGACCAAGCCTTTGTCACCCTGGACGCTCCCCTGGGATGCAAAGACCGTCTACGTGGGTCTTCCAGCTGCCTCTGGGTGTGAATGGACAGCAAGGCTCGTCCACGGTGGCCCCACGGAAACCAGCAGGTAGACACTGAAGCCGGTCACTGTGAGGGCACTGGCTTAGGTCACTGTGGACAGAGAGCTTGGGAAAAGCATTTTAGAAACTGTGAACACTCCTAATTTGGGTGGTGGTGGGGTCTATTTACCACTGAATGAACCCCCTCATGAACCCGCACGCCAGAAACCCCCTCGTCTCCACGTGCTTTGGTGGCAGCAATGAGGAAGCAGCTCCGGGAGCGCTGGCGCGGTGGGTCCTGCGGCAGGCTGGTTCCTCGTCCGCACAGACGCCGGAGCCGGGAGGGCCTGGGCTGCCACACCGACTGCACCTGATTGTTTCTGGCCAGTATTGCTTCACTATGTTCCTACGAGCATTTTCTTCTTTAAATCTGAAGCCTGATTTCATGTTCAACTCCTGATCAAAGTAGGCTAATGGTATAATTTTCAACATTTAATGGGATTGACTAATGTTTACTCTTTGGCTACAGACCCATGCTGGCACTGTCATCAGGAAAACCCTATCCTGAGAAAACGTGTGTTATATGCATATGATGCTCCTTGGAAATCTCATCACCGCTAATTTCTGTAAGAGAACCCTGTAGCTCTAGTTACACGGCATTTTTCAGCTTTTCCATCAAGATAGGAAGCCACAGTATCGAGCCGTTCAAGAAAAAGATGCCAAATGGAGAGGACTCTTTGATGTGGACCGTGAGCATGACCCGCTCACGAGACGAGAGCCCAGGCCGCTGCGCCACGACGCGGACACGCAGCACCGCGGTGCACGCCTGCCCACTGCATGGCTCCCGGGCTTCAAGGGCCCAGGGCACCAAGGCACTGAATTCTCACTTCCACCCCAAGGACATCCAAGGTCACGGTCCCCTGCAGAGTCCCCAGCGGGCTCCAACGCCCCCCCATGAGTTTGGTCTGGCCCTTACAAAGCTTACTGTCCTGGCTGTAAACGTACGTGCATATGTGTGTATGTACTTACTTATCTATTGGGGAGAGAGCGAGTGTGCACACGCGTGGGGCAGGGGGAGAGGGAGAGAAAATCGCAAGCACACTTCTCGCTGAGCACGGAGCCTGACACGGAGCTCGATCTCACGACCCTGAGATTGTGACCTGATCCGAAGTCAAGAGTTGGGTGCCTGATTGAGCCACCCAGGCGCCCCCGGCTGACTACATTTTAAAATAAGTTGTAAGTGGAAGTGTGAATCCATGGGCTCAAAGTGCCACGAGGAGCGGCACTGCAGTCGAGTGCCAACACCCGGCACGGCCGACACCCCTGGCCCCCTGCCCCCCACCCCCTCATGGGTGCTCCCACAGGACCGACACACACGCTGCAGCGTCTGCCGCCAGAGCAGACCAGGACCGAGGCGACTGCTGCCTGGAGCCGAGGCTCCCGGCCCTGTATTCTGCTCAGAGAGCGCACCTTCGGGTGACGGGTCCGTCGGCACCCTGCTGCACGGTTCCTGCGAAGCCGTCCTTTTACGGTCCACGCCCCCGACAGTCGCTGCTGGCACATCACCAGGAACCCACGCAGTCCCCGCGCCGGCCCAGCCAACCCAGACAGTGTGCACCAGTGGTACGAGGGGCTCCCGTGCAAAGGCCTGACACGACCCCGGGGATGCCAGGTCCCTTCCCTCGACACGGCCCACCTGGGCCACTCACCCACGGTCCCCTACAACCTGTCCTGTACCGCCCGCGCCGTGGCATCTCGTCCCACCACGGGCACTCACAGAGGAGCCCTGGCTTCGGAGATGCCGCGTCCTCCCTCTCAGCAGGGAGGGACAGCACGCCTGCCTTCCAGGCCCGTTCCCTCGCTCCCTCGCGTGCTACACTGACACGACAACATCTGTTGCCAGGCTGTGTCCGGGATTAGGAAGATGATCATGCCAGGAACCCAGTAACGGGACCCAGTACACGGCCTGGCACTTAGTAGGTGCTCAGTAAGTGGCAACCACTCGCATTGTCATCTACCCGTCAACTGCCTTGAATCTTCGGGCTCCCAGGGTCTGCAGCCCCCCCACCCCCGGAGCCCCAGGGAGCCTGCCCACCCCGCACACTCCCAGTGGACTTGTTTCTGCCCCTCCCACCGCCCGGGTGCCTGCTCTGGGGTTGGTCACAGGCAGCACCACCTACTCAGCTTTCCAGGCGGAGCCCTGGAGAGGTCCCACTGTCCTGCCCGCCCACCCCCGATGGAACTGGTCACCGAGCCCTGTCCATCTCAGCAGATGAGACACTGAAATCTGGTTCCTCACATCCAGCCACATGGTCACCGCCTGGGCCCCAGCGCAACATGCTACACAACCTCCACCACTTCTCGTGCGGGTCCTCCCGCACAGGCTGGGGTCGCTGGCTCCTGCCCTGCCCTGCTCACCACCGCAAGCACATGAAGCTCCTCTGCAGGGCCAGCTCTGCCCCTTGCTGTAGCAGCTCTGGACACAGCCACACCCCGGGCCCCCCCGCCAGTGGCGTTCCGTTTCTCTGCTCTCCCGACCACACCCCTCCTCCTGCCAGCATGACACCTTCCGGGGTCCTCCTGGCTCTGTGAGCCGTGGGCGCGTTTCCCTCGCCATGAACACACTGTGTGACGACCCCCCTCTCCAGGCAGCAATCCCCTTGGGGCCAGGCCTCATTTTTGATGTTTGGACAATTAAACCTGGTGTGGTCTGGGGCTTTGCCCAGCTCTCCCTCCTTGGGCTCAGACAGGACAGCGCAGGGCAGGACACTCACACTCACGTTGGACATGAGCAGGCCAGGATGTCTACAGGTACAGGGACAGGTGACTCGGGACGCAGGGCTCGTCGGCAGGGCTGGGGGAGTGGGTGGGCAGCTGCCCTGGGGTCACAGCAATGCCCATCAGGGTATCTTGTTCCTGTATCAGGAGCCTCCTGGGTTGTGCTGAGGGAACAGGGTTCAGGGGGCCCCCGCCTCCTTCTGACCAGGGACTGTCCCACCACGGAAAGGCTTTTCTTCCCGAGCGCTCCTCAGCTGCATTCAAGCTCCCCGAGGATGGAGGCTGTGCTGGGGCCCCAGGACCCCACAGCAGTAGATACTCGGGCACTACTTTACACTTTTCTAGAGTGGCTTTTTATGGCCTTTACGAGGCCCATACAGGTACAAGTCCAGTGCCCAGGACTTGGCAGGGGTGCAAGGTATCCCCGCAACGTGCTGCTTCAAGGACACTCCTGTCTGCTGTACAAACTCAGGACTGAGTCTAATGGGTGTGAGTGATTTCCAACTTGGAATTTTAATGAGCTCTTGTCACAACATTTGAAACATACCAAGTGAGACCAAGTCCCAGCACCAAACCTTACGGGATTTGACTAGTCACGTGTATCTTGTGCAAAGAAGTACTCAACAACTTCTTCTGTCTCTGGTTTTGTATTTTGACAAGTAATGCCTTAATCACAAAGACTCAATTGTTAGAAACAGCTTCTGGTGTTTCAAAAGCTTCGAAGAAAATCTACACGCAGACTTTATAAAAGCAGCATCTGCTGACTTTTAAAATGGAGAGCCTGCCCTCGGCCCCACGGCCCAGGTGCCAGCGCCGCTCACCCCAGGTCACCGCTCCGCTCCGCCTTTCTGCGCGGAACACACATCGTAATATAGATACGGTTGATTCTGTTGATTCCGTTTGGGGTCTGCTCTTGTCGTTTAACACATTTCGTACAGTAATAAATTGTCTTCATAAACATAAGATTGCTTCCGCTGTTTCAAGTACATGTATCTTAACTGTGCACCTGCTCCGTTAGGTACCAGGGTGAGTCTCAATCCTCTTTATAGCTAAAATTCTGACAAATGGCTTAGCTTGTCAAAATCTTTCAGAATGTCTCATCTCTCACGGTCCTTGGTCCTTCCTCAGCACTTGCCGAACCATCCTCCTGAGCGGGGACAGGTGGGTGCAAAGCAGACAGCGCAGCAGGGGGCAGGGGGCCTGAGGCCAGCAAGGTCACAACCGAAGGCACGGGTGCAGGGTCGAGTGGTTCCGAGGCGTCCGTGGGTAGGACACGGCAAGACAAATCAGATTCCAGAATGGCTGCATGTCTGGCCACTTCCAACGTCCAGCCGGAGGGAGAGACCCAGGGCTCTGGCCCCGCAGGTGAGGCTGACTGAACAAGGGTGCAAGAGGGAACTGGAGTGCAGGTGAACCACGGAATCCTTCCTGTGGAATCCACGCCACCCCGCCTCACCCGGCCGGGTCCACCATGGCATCTGATCAGACGCATTCCCAGACACCACACAGGCTGACTGATGATGGAGATGCCGTGACCCAGGTCTACCCGTGTCCCCGTCACACATCTGGAAGCCTGCGTACATGATGTGTCCACGCAGAGCCGTCTGGGGCTGGACTGCCCCATCGTGGCCTGGCCCTGCTGTGGGGCCACCTGCTTACCTCCCTGTGCCTCCCGCGATCACCTGTGAAATGGGGCTGTTGGCACCAACACCTCTGTTGTGAGGGGTGGGACTTAGTGCACGGACAGCACAACACATGACCCACAGAAGCTACTTAATAAGTAAGTCACTGGCGTTATTATTTTTGTATTCAGCACCTTTGGATCACATGCCACCACTTGTCTGTGCCTCTGCCTCGGTAAAGACCGCGGCGCACCATCTTCTCACCCGCCCACGCCTTGCCTTCTGCACAGAATTTCCACGGACTCTCCAGCTGTCTCCTTCAGCAAGATGGGGCTCATGGTGGAGACTCTGATGGTCGCCCCAGGGAGGGACCTGGGGCTGACCTTTAACAGAGTCCAGCAAAGAGGACACTGTTCCTGATGCTACGTCACTGTGTTAGACTGCTGTGCCCTTGCCGGCCGAGGCAGCTCGAGGCCACACACGGGACCCCACGGGGCAGGGGCTGTGGGTCTCTGCAGCCTGGTGAGACCCCCAGCAGACCAGAACCCTGCCCCACAGAAACATCATAACCAGTGTGCTTTAAGCCACTCGATCTGCAGGAATATGGTTATTCAGCAACAGGTAACAACACACACCTTGATTCTTCTGACTGCAGGATTCCTATTTCTAAATAGAAGACTGTGCCTGTCAGAAAAACAGCCAGTGGGTTTTCTTACAACACGCATTTAGTTTGTGGTTGGTTTCCGTGTTCCCTTTCGTTTCGGCACAGGGGCTGTGGCATTCATCAGCCCCCCGTGCTAAGCCCGGGTTCAGTGGGAGCTGACAAAATGGCTTCTTCACTTTCATGGAAAATGCCAGGAAAGCACATGAGATACATGCTTAAGGTTCGGGTTCAAAATGAAAAAGAAAAAAATATCCAAAGTACATAAATTCCTTTGGCCATGATGGTAAAACCAAACCCACGGCTCCAGCCCATCTGCACTGCCCACCACCCTGGGGCCCAGAGCCCTTGGAGGCAGCCACCAAGGAGCGAGTACGTGTCACCTCCCTGAGCTTGCTTTACATTAGATCTTTCCTCCAGGATGTCTATCGAACTACATTATGGAAAGACCATGATGCACACGCACAGTGGAACAGGCTGGAGAGTAAGGAGGGAGGACCGGGGGCGGAGGTCTATCTCCACCCCCTCCCACAGTTCCTGCTGGATGGCCTCCTTCGATGAGGCAATCACGAGGCGGCCGGGTGGCATCTCTGTCCTCGGCCTGGGAGCACTGCAATGGCACCGTCACACCCTGACTTCTTGGGGACATGCTCGTATGAACAAAATTCACTCCCAGTGGCAGGCAGGAGCTGGACTGTCCCACGGTCCTGGTGACGGAGCTCAGAGCCAACTGGAAAGACTTCACTGTTCTGGATTAGGAAAGAGAATGTGCTTCAAGGAAGCAGGCTGCACAGGGGCCAGGAAGCTGGACGCCTCGAGGAGAGCCGCTTCCACTTTGTGCTTCTGACTTTGAAAGGTCCCTTGGAGTGACAGCGGCCTGGCCCTCTCAGGACGACGAGGACTATTCTGAGGGGTCACCCCAACCTCAAAACCGCACAGGGTCAGGGGTCGGCTGAATGGGGCCACCAAGGTGTACTGCTGGTTGACTTCCCTCCCCACCCACCCTGCTGTCTCTTGTGCCCGGCTCTGGGCTGAGCACCCCCAACAGCACCTGGTGCCAAGCCACGGCTCCAGCACAAGGCCAACCTGCAACAACTGGAGTCCACCTGACAGGGAGCAGGGAGGGCGGCACACCAGGTGGCGCTGCGCACGGTGGTGGACCACCGAGGCTGATGGGGCCCAAGGGACCCCAGTCCTCAGGGTACGTTCTAGCCGCAGAGGGGTCCCGAAATGCTCAGGGCAGCCAGACCAGGAAAGGACGGCGCGGGTGAACACAGATGGCTGCTAGCCATTCCACTGCCTCGCCACACCGTGAGGCTCTCCCCACGCTCACTGGGGCCTCGGTGGATCGCTGTGTCGTCCACGTTTCTGTGCACAGCACATACATACACGTGCAGATTTGCTTTATGAGATTCACAGGAGCTAACTTCGCAGGAGAGAGGGCCATCCTCCCAGCCTTGGGGCCAGCAAGGAAAGGCGTCCTTAGTAGCGATGGTGGGATCACGAAGCGCTGCTGTCACGTCTAGATTTGGGACCATAAGCAGGTCCCACACAAACTCTAGAGGTTAGAACATTCCAAGGGGCCAATCTGGGGAAAGGCAGCAGGAAGATGAGAGGAGGCTGGCCGGCTGCCCTCGCTCCAGCCCCGCCCGTCCCGTCTGCTCTCTGCCGTCTTCTCCAGCACGACTCGGTGTTCACTGAGCCTATCTCGCAGGAGGCGTTTCTACTGCCAGAGAAGCGTGCGCTGTCGGGGGAGCGGGGCTGGGGCTCGGGTGGGAGGGGACAGAAGGACACAGACTGATTCTCTCCGACAGTAGTGCCGGAGTCATTCATTCTCGCGTCAGCCAGTGGGGCCCTGCGACCTGGAAGGTGCGCACACCGGGCGCTGCTGTGCTGCCCACGTCGTGTGGCATACCCGGTAATCCTTCCAGACCACACGCGGCACTGACCCCGTGGAGTTTTTAGCCCTTTTCTTCCCTTTTTAAAGAAAAGCTGTTTTATAAAAACCTGGTTCAGAGGAAACAGACAGGATTTAAGACATCACGTTTCTTAAGGGAGAAGGTTGTTTGGAGCATCCACACTTCTGGAAATGCCGGTCTTCACACTAATGATTCACTCTAAGTACCCAGAGGGCGCCGAACACCCGCCAATGCCGGCCCCGTGGAGTGGTGGGAGCAGAGCTGCTCTCCCCCATTCTGGGCACATGCGACCTACTTGCTGCACGGTGTTCCGTCCTCACGTGCCCCCGCGGCGGTGCTCTGCGTCACTCGGGTACGGAGGAGGGTGTGTGCCCTAACTCCCTCTGTACGGTCCGCTGCTGTGGCCAGCACAGCACGCCCCACTTTGCCTCACAGATGACAACATTCCTTCCTGATTTCCCTTGAGTGGATGAGGGCAGTGAGTCTACAAACCCGTCCTTGGTACTCAGAGTCTTCAGTGTCGGGGGAAAACAGTCGTGCAAGTATTTAAAAAAAAAAAAAAAAAAAATCACCGCTGAAATATGCCTGACCATGAGAACACACCACGAGGGAACTGCTGTTTTCAAGTACCTGAGTTAGGGGTTCTCCCAGACAGACACGACTCAGACTCACTTCCCCTTTGCTGTCACCCCAAACTCTGCCCGTGTTACAGAAGCCAGGAAACAGGAAGAAACCCAACGCCTTCAGATCTGGTATCTAAACCAGACAACTCACATTAGGATCCTTGTTACCACTAGTTACTACTATTACTAGTAGCGTAAGTAGCAACAGTCGGCGAACTATAAGCAATGGTCAGACAGCCTCACTCGTGTGCAGTGTGTGCACACATGCGACTGTGTGAGTGGAGGCACATGGGTGTGTGCAGTGTGTTGCACACACGGGGTACATACGTGTGAGCGTGTGTACATGTGTGCTCCTGTGATAGAAGCCTATAAATTAACTGGTCACGAGTCCAGCATTTAAGCTGGTGGAGCAATCTGGGACATACTTCATAACCCTGCTGCCAGTTTCTCTCCGCAGAACCGGCTCCTGCGGAGTCAGAAGCTCGCGTGCAAGCCTCTCCCACCCCGGGTTACGGGACTGAAGTTACCTCCAGAGTGGCTGGGCCTGCTCCATCTTCAAAGACCCTCCAGGGCACCTGCACCCCTGAAGGAGACTCACATTTCCCATCTACAGAGCTTTAGGTAGGGACTCTGCCTACTTGTTAACACCACTCGGGTCTCCAAGGTGCTGGCAAGTCCTTATATTTTGTTTCCCATAGTTCCACTAAACTTGTCCTACTGCAGAAATGGACAGAAACCGAGCCATTTAGACACGTCGCATTGGCCAGCACTGCCCGGCCGGACACTTACCACATCGCGTGCATGTAAGTGGGGGGCAGGCGTGGGCTGCTGACGGGGGTGCAGTTGTAAGACCTCATGATCCTTTCCGCCAGGAGAAAATTTCGAAACAGACTAGCCACCAACAGGTCCTGTCTGAAGAGCTTTTGGAAGAGATCTGAGGACAGATAAAACAGAAAAAAGGTATTTTCAGTGACCCACGTTCAGCGTGTAAAGCCAAATACACAGATTTACCTCCATCAGAATTTTTTACAAGCAGGTCAGGACGAGTAGGCACGTTTCCCATTGGCGATGCCACACACACACACACACACACACACACACACACACACTCACACACCCTCACACGCATAAGTACAAGCACACACCAAACCCCAGCCAGTCACTAACGAAAAAATATAAACAAGTCTTATAATAGCACTTCAGATTTTAAGAAATCTGGATTGTGCCAACGTTTATGAAGAAAAGGGAGCCCTGAGTCCACATAGACAGTATCACACGAACGTCAGAGCGAATGCTCACGTGGAGCTCAGTGTCCACTGCTGTTCGTGGCGTCTGACACGTGGGGACACCTGGAAATCCTGCCTCCTCCTCCTCATGCCCCCTCAGCATTGCTCACTGACAACCTCCTTGCTTCCGTTTTGTTTCCCTCCCTCTAAGGGGCGGCATCTCCCGACTGCGAGGCAGTAGCCCTCCCCGCCCCAAGGGGACCGTCCGGGCAGCCTCACCCCGAGGGAGCACATTCCACGCGATGGTGTCTGTGATTGCTGTGAAGATCCAGTTCAGTTCTCCCAGAGGGGTCCTGCGGTCGTTCAGCCGGCCAGGAATCCTAGGAGACACCGTGTGCTTTCGTTAGTGACTGTCCAGAGAGCCCTGGCTACGGCAGAGGGGGGAGAGAGGAGACAAGAAGCTCAGGGCAGAGGCAGGGGGAACACCCTGCCAGGCCGGTGTACTTCCAGCCTCGCAGCTGAGAATGCAGCCTCCGTCCTCACCTCCCTTCCCTCGGGTGCCCCGATGCATAGACCAGACCCCTGGATCCACACACCACTCTTGTGGCTTCCACATACGAGAGATGGGCCATGGCCAGGCCCGAAGGGCAACTGTGGCAACTGCTACCGAGGAGCCTGGGCCACACTCTTCCACTCCACGTCCCAGCCCTGTGGCTCCAGGCTGCAGGGGTGCACTTTCAACCTGACCTCTGGGGAAGGAAAGCTCGGCCTCTGAGGTCAGCCTACCTTCCGTTCACTCATCAGACATCTGGGTGCCTACCACTGCAGGGCCAAGTGCTGCTCTAGCGCTGGGATGCAGAGGTCGGCGGTACCGTCAAGGCCCTGCTCTCGGGCTCACGGTCTGCCCAGAAGCTAGTCAGCAAGCACAGGTGTAATAACACGGAGACCAAGACCACAGAGAAGGAGGGGTGGGAGGGGGGTCCAGGTGGTCGTGCCACAGGCGAGGGTGAGAGAGCGGGCCGAGTCGACACCCAGGGGAGACCGAGTCGGGCCGAGCCCAGAGGTGCGCTTGTGCCTGCAGTACAGCCTGGCTCTGCCGTGTAGCAACTTTAATTAGATCTGACAGGAAACTCTTTTTTTTCCTCCCCAAAGGAAAATGTTCACAGTAATTTGGCTCAGAGACTAAAGTGTGATTCCTGCTATTTCCAAGATTTCACAGATTAATAATTTCCATCATAGTAACTCATTTGAAGGCACCATCTCTGCACGGATTCTGTTCAAAGCGGCTGACTGCAGTGAGGGGCACCGCTGAGCAGGGCTAACTTCCTACTCTGACTGTACCTCCCACTAGAGGAAGAACACATCCTTCTTACTTCCACAAGTGATAAGACAAGAAAAAAGAAAGGTAAGATATTTGAAAATAGCATTACTGCTCAAATGGTCTGAACCCTTGGCAAAGAAGTCCAAAAAAAAAAAAAAAAATGTACATCAACAGGGAGACTCCAGTTTCTTTAAACTGAAAGGCTTTGCAAACACAGTCAAGCTACTGATCATGGCTTAGTTCACTTAGAAAGAAGGATTATTATTATTATTATTTTTTTTTTTCCGGAGAGAGAGAGTGTGAATGGGGACAGAGGGAGGAATTTTTTTTTAGATGTTTATTTATTTTACAGACACAGGGCAGGGAGGGGGAGCAGAAAAAGGGGAGATAGAGGAGAGAAAGACTCTCAAGTAGATGCAGGGCTCAATCTCAGATCCTGAGATCATGACCTGAGCTGAAACCCAGAGCTGGACGCTCCACTGGCTGAGCCACTCAGGGGCCCCAAAAGCAATTTTAACTGGCTCTGTGTGCTGGGCATGGCTGAGGATTTCCACAACTTAAAAGGAGTGAAGGTCTCCAGGTAGACACTTAGCACAAGGCCGACAGGACTGTCTCACTTTCTCATCCTTTCTCCACCCCACTCTCTTCCAAAAGGAGAGCACATACCAGGCGGCCAGGATCTAGGAGCAGCACAGCACAGCAAACACCGCCAGCCCTCAACAAGCAGCACCAGAGCCTCCCCGCAGAGCTAGGGGAGCAGGGCGAGCACCTCCCAAGAGCACGCAGTCCGCGAAGGCGTTCGACCGGCGTCCTCATCGTCAGCCTGCAAGTGCCAGTGCAGACTCCTGGGTCGCTGCCACAGAGGGAACATGGTACTGGGGATGATGGGAAGGAGGGGGCTTTGAGAGGGCCAAGGGTGGACACGGAGCCCAGACAGAGCAGCCAGTGGCTCGGGTCCTGCATCTGGGGAGGAGGAGCACAGGTACCGAAACCTTTCTGAGTAAGATCGTTCACAAGCTCACCAGCAGGAACACGGCTCCTTCCCCTGCGTGAGGACTCTCCACAGGGTGGCTCGGGTGAGGAACTGGCGCACCTGGAGGGCGTGTTCAAGGCTGAAGCCCCGCTGTCTAGGACCAGCAGACACACAACGGCTGGAGCACGCAAGGAACAAGCACTTGAGAAAACGGTGATCCTGAATGTCTCATGACGGGTTCTCTCTCTCAATATATTCAGGGTTAGCCAAATTGCAAGGTGACAGGGCACGTCCCCAACTTGGACGCCAACTGCAGGTTCCATGGGTTCCCAAAACCACTTGTGGTTTTGAGAATTTACTAGAAGGACTCTTAGAACTCAGTGAACGCTGTTATGCTCATGGTTACAGTTTATTAGTGAAAAATACAGAGAGACGTTCAAGCCAGTGCAGAGACTGCATGGGGCGGACTCCAGGAAAGGTATCAAAGGTGGGGCTTCCATGTCCCCTCCGGCATATCCACATGGGACAACACGCACGGAGCTCCGCCAACTGGGGGGCCCTGGGCCTTGGTGTCTACCTCGGAGTCCTGGTTGGCCGCCTGGCTGCCCACGAGCTGGATCTCAGCCTCGAGGTGGACAGACACCACACTCAACCCCCAGCTGAAATCACACACTTGCCCTCTCCGGTAGAGTGGTGGGCCCCCATCCTGAGGCGACCCGGTGTGGCCAGCCCCCACCCCAAACAATGACACTCCTGCCTTCTCTCTGCCGCCAAGTTCTTGACTACATAAGTGTTAAATCTGTTCAAGATCAAAAACAAACCTATTCAGGACTAGATTTCAGATTCTGGATTCACATGTCGCCCCGGGTGTAGCATCTTCACTGGACTAAAACCCCAGAGGTGTGTTCATCAGAGGCTGGGCTGTGTTGTACGCACAGGCCTTCCAGCAAGGTGGTCTCAGGGGAGTGCTGCTTGCCTTCACCCCACTTTGGAGGGCAAGTCAGCACCACGTGAAGACAAAAAATCCAGCCTGACCACTGAAGGGCACGAGTCAGGGACGCGCCAGCCCCTGGACGGTGCTCTGAGCGTGCAGCCAGCACCGCCTGTTTGGAAAGGACAGACCGACGAAGGCCAGAGGACACCAGGATCCCTTACCTCAGCAAGTCTGCTTCCAGAAATCAACCCCAAACTGGACTCCTGCAGATGCAGTGTTTTATTTCCGGGGGTGAAAAGTCAGAAACTAGGAATGTTACCAGAACGAAGGAAATGAGTAAATTACAGAACCACCACGTGACATCACTACGAGCTATCAGACAGTTACTTATGAATATTTCAACAATGTGGGAAAATGCAAGCTTCCTGACATCTAGTGAGGGAGCAAGACAAACACCGTGGTCACCACCACGCAGGACGCGCAGGCAGCGAGGTCAGAAGACAAAGCCTCAAGATACGACCGTGGGGAGGCGCTTCCTGTCTCACGTGTGCACACGGTCAACATCTGCTGCATGGTGTGCGCCCACTGGAGCGATGGGCGGCAAGCCAAGCCCCGGTTCCCTTGCCTCCCCACCCTGAGCCCCTGGTGCTCACGCCAGGGGAGGGGGCAGCTGGTGGGTGACAGGATGGCACTCTTGGAAGGGTCCGGCCAAGGTCTATTTCCAAACCTGGACCAAGCACATCACTGCGTGAGCAGCGCGTCCGGAACCAAGACGAGATGGCCCAGCATGAGCGGGTTCCTCGGGGTCCGATCTCTCGGGTAAAGGAAACCCGCATTCCCAGCAGCACGGAGCTGCCGACCAGACTCCTGTCTTGCTGGGCGGGCAGCCAAGCCACGGGGACAAACGAGGCCAAGCCCTGTCAGGCTACGGTCAACGTGCACTTAGGTGTTTAGAAAAACCTGCAGCTTGTGACCATCGCCAGCAGAAAAGCACAAAGTAGGCTCCCACTACGGTCGCCCGGAGGTTCCATCCATCGCTCACTAAGCTCATCGTGGAAGCAGAGACAAAGCCGTGTGCCTGACGGATCTCAGACAGACGTCACGTCATTCAAGCCGACCCACCCACCCATGAGTCCCAGACGCACCCTCTCCGCGCAGACTGGGGTGCGTACTCGGGATGGCAGGGTGGAACCTTGTCGACCTCCTGCCTTGTCCTGTCGCTTGGGATCCAATCACCTTAGAAACTTTTTGTTTCTGTTTTCCTTTCGGTACCAGAGCCTAGGAAAGAACGTCAAAACCCAGCGTGCTCTGGAGGCCGTTGGACCGTGGATGGCTGACCCCGAGCCACGGAAGGAAAGGGCAGCACGGAGGGTGGAACCATCACAGGGTTCCTCAGACCCCCAAGAGTTTCATTAATAACAAAAGTGGTTCTATTAAAACTCAAATCCAGGGTGTTAATCAAGGACCAACTTTTGTGAGAAAAGCATGCCAAGCTGGCGTTTGGGAGCAGATCGCTGAAGTGGGCGATGAGAAGAGCCAGACTCTCGCCCAGGCGGTGCTGTGTCCGGGGACCTTCTGGCATCTGTTCCCCGCTCCGAGTCACTGAGCCTGACCTTACATGCAAACAGGACTCCAACAAGATGGACAGCACGGCCGAAGGACACACAGCCAGCAGCGACGTCCCTGAAGAACGCATGCCACTCCCTCCAGCCCTGCATCACTGGCACCAGCCACTCACGTCCCGAACATCTCGGCTCACCTACAGCCTTCAGATTCTGGCCAGAAATTAAGCTCCCCGACCTCCGTACCCAGGTCACCACCAGCAACCTCCAGCCCGCAGCCTGGTACGTGGTTTCTGCACGTCAGCACCCACACCCTAATCCTGATGAGGCCTGGAAGCGCCAGCAAGCTCTTGGGCATCAGAGTGCTGCCCTCCCTCTTGGGCCACGTTCTCCCTCGCTGACACCTGCCTTCCTACCCTCTGCCATCTTTGCAGTCAGTCCCACGGTCCCTGCACCAGACACTTGTCACTTGGCTTCTGACACGGTCAGCCCTGACCTGGCCGTCATCTTCTGGCCAACCCAGACCCTGGACCAGGTAGAGAGGGCATGGGCTACGTTCTCCTGCTGCCCTGACCGCCGTGAGGACTAGGAAAGAGCACACGTGTGCGCCGTCCTGCTGAGGAGGTGAGCACACAGCCGCACTGTGGTCCTCCCGTCGGTCCCAGCCTTCCGGCCACCACTTCTGGCTGCCTCTGCCAAACACCTGCAGGGTCCTTCTGTTGTCCACAGGAAAACAAAACAACATAAAAACCCATCCCCCACGGATCCCACCAATCGTTATGGGCTGTCTGTTCTGGTCTCGATGTCTGTCCATCTGCCTCCTTCCCTAAGCTCTGCTCACCCGTCTTCATTGCTCACTGCCGTTACTACCACCATCGTCCCCTGGATCATGTCCCCACTTCAGGGGCCACGTGGATTCTCTTGCACCAAAGCTCAAAATCTCAGAGACACAGCTCATCTGCTCTCCAACCCCCAACCTCGGGCAGCTTACGTCTCTGGCTTCCCCCAAGAACCTCTCCGTCTGCCTTCTGCTGCTGAGCTGCTTCCTGGATTCAGGATCTTCTGTTCCAGTTCACACGATGCAGGATGATGGCCCTTAGCCTAACTTTGGTCAAAATTCTGCTGGCTTCTCTATTTACTAGTGCAGCATTTTCTCTCTTCCTTCCTTTCTTCCTTTCTTTCTCTTTCTTTCTAGATTTTATTTGAGAGAGACAGAGGGAAAGGGCACAGGGGAGAGGCAGAGGGAGAAGCAGACTCCCCGAGAAGCAGGGAGCCCAACCCGGGATTCGACCCAGGACCCTGTGATCATGACTTGAACCAAAGCAGATGCTTCACTGATGGAGCCCCGCATGAGCCCCTGCTACTGCAGTGTTTTCAGTGACCGTGTTGCTACCTCTGCTTCAACAGATCTCATGTGGGCTGACGAGTGGGGTGGGCAGCTCCCCAGCTTCCTGGCTGCCCGTGCCCCCCGAGACGGCCTCTGGGAGGCCACAGGGCAGCAAGGGCAAAACCAGCGCCAGTGGAGTCAAGTAGAATGTTCCCAGCTGGCTTCAAAACCAGCGATACTCACCCAGCTTGCCACATTAAACTTTGAAGCTAGCTCCCAGTCACTTCTCCCTCCGTCCCTCTGGGCAGGTCCACCACCTCGCAGGTTCTCTGCCTCCTCCCACTGTCCTGACCTGGAGGGGCCTCCCTGGCCCTCCCTGCACCGTTTCCAGCTCTGAATCTTTACAAACAAAGCTCCAACGTCACTGTCCACAAAGATGTTCTTGCCCACGGCAGCTTTGGTTGAGCTACTGTTTAGCTGGAGATGAACCATGGCCTACATCTTCATTTAACCTCTTTGGCATTCCACCAGTGGCTCACCTTCGTTCCTTTTACCTCTTTACAATTGCTCCATGCATGCTTGTTATTGCTCTAACTAGATAATTAGAAGTCAATCACTGTTACCACATGACCGTTCCCACACCAGCCGGTCCTGACATGGAGCCGCCCCACCCAGACCCCTCACGAAGGCCTGGCTGCTGGGCAAGGAAGAGGGTGGCACCTGGCACCCAAGCCCATCGCAGCTCTCAGGACGGGGTCTCCCAGCCAAGGGCTGAGCATGGCGGAGGCACAGGCCCAGCTCTTCCCCAGTCCTCAGCACCTCCGGGGCGACAGTCAGTGCTGGGCCAGTGGAGACCGTGCCTGGTCTGCAGCACGGCTGGCTTCCTTCCCTGCCCTGCGCCCTGTTACTCCCCCCATACACTTGCGTCCCCCACAGGGGTTGTGTCTGCACCCCACAACCAACCAGCACAGGGGCATGTGGGAGATTTTGCATCTTACTTGTATTTGCCCTTCTCAGGCTACTTTGTTTCTCCTGAGCTCTCTCTTTCACTAAAGACACCACATTCCAGCTGTTTTCAAATAGTCCACGTGCCCTCAAACCTGTGCAGACCAGCCTCCTGCTCTCCTGGCGTAGGGAGCACCGAGCAGTCCTCAAGTCCACCTACATGCGGAACAATTCCCAGGGGCCCCCGTGCCTGAGGGCTGCTGCTGAGATGCCCCTGGCGGACAGGGGAGCCGAGCCGTCGGAGCGCAGGCTCACCTCGCTCACCCGGGGCTCAGCACCAACTGCTAACGGGTAACAGGTGCTCTGTACATATTTGCTGAGTGAAGGAGTGAATCCCTCCTGAGTGATCACAAGCTCTGTGTAAATAAAACGTTCAGTGAAAAATACAGTTTCCAAGAAAAGGATACAAACTCACTAAAAATACTCAAGTGATATGAAGATAACACAAATCATCCCAAATTCTACCATTTAAGAACTACCGGTAACATCCTGGTGACCATTTATGCACAAAATCATGTAGAGGGATGTTACATTTTTGTTTAAAATGCCCACAAAAACGCTTAGATAAAAGGTCTGGGAGGGCAAATATGTACCAGAGTATTAACAATTACCTTCGCATGGTGGGGATTATAAATGACTTAGGTTTTCTTTGCTTATCTGTATTTAATAATGAATCTGTGCTAAAAACATGCTACTTGCATAATGAAGAAAAATAAAACTTTTTCTTTAGTAAGAGGAAGGCTACAGCAAGTCTTCCTGAAAAGGGAAGAGATTTTAAAACCGTGTTATCGTCTAAATTTACATCATCTCACACTCAACCAAAATAAAGCAGGATTCACCTCTACTTCGTCTACTTTAAACGACTTCATGGAAACGACAGCGTAGAGAGCCTTGGGCTGGCTCATTTCCTGTAAGTGATCATTTCTGCAGAAATGTGCCATGACTAAGAAGGTGGGGACATGAACCTAGCACTTTCTCTCCCGAACACCAAGTCAGTCCACAGCCGCTGGATATTTGGTGGGACGAGAGCCGCACCGACAAGAGCAGCGGCTCTGGGCCGGGGGTGTCTGTCCTGTGCACAAGCCTTTCCTTTATGGGAAACAAGGTTACATATACGCACAAGACATGCACAGGGCACAGCCACAGCCACAACCGTTAGAAAATCACAACTGAGCAGGGAAAGGACACCCTGCGAGGGAAGGCCGGGAAAGCTGGCCTGGCCTTTTGTGAGAGTAGTTTCCACACGCTGACATTTTCCTGAACCAAATGGAGTCACGTATCCACAGTGCTCTTCCATCTCTCCTTCCTTAGGACTGGGCACAGTTCAACACTCTAATATCATCTGATTTCCTGTTACAAAGTGCCATTCATGCCAGCCATTGGCAGACTTCAACTGACCCACTCGTGTGCATGAAACCTGCGGTTTCGAGCATGAACTATGGGACCAATCTGAAGGTTTGCAGTTTTACAACCGGAAAAGTCCTTCTTCCATCGGGGCTGCAGGACCATCCACGTGGACAGAAGGAAAGAAAGGAGCTGGGACGTGGTAAGAAGGCCTGGCTGGACACCGAACCATGCCTGTGTAAACACAGAAAGCCTCGAACGCAGAGCTGCAATTCTCCACACGGGCTCTGAGAGTCAGCCGCACGGCCACGGTGGCGCTGCCTGAACAGCTGAGTCAGCCGGGCCCCAAATGACATCTGCAAACCCTGGGGCGTGTGGCTCCATTCATCGCTTAGGGTTTGGGTGACGTCATGAGTTCCCTCCCTGGCAACGGCAGGTTAGGTGACTCACATCCTCCTGCTGCGAACAAGTAGCGGGGCTGTGTGTGCGTGTGTGCGTGTGTGCGTGTGTGTGAGGCTGGCAAGCCTGTGGGGAATCACAGGGCCAAGGCGTCAACCAGCATTTGGAGCTAGCTCTCTCTTTGGGAAGCATCCGGTGATTCCAATGCAAGACAGAGGGCCAGGATGATGAGCTGAGCATGGTGCCCACAGGGCTGGAGGGCAGATGCTGGGGTTGAGGGCTGCAAAGGCATAGGGCGCTCAGAACCCCAAGGCATTGAGCTGGGACCCCAAGGATGAATTGGAAGTAACCCAGACCTCATAGCCCCAAAGCATCCAAGCCCAGCAGACATTTCACTTTCAGTTTGTTCAATCACAGGTAACCAGGCACTTACTAGGAAACTAAACTGATGTTTGAAACCCAGAAAAACAACTGCTGAGGGAAGGAGTTGTGCAGAAGGTTTACACAGTGGTAACCTCAGACATAGCATCACAATAATTTTACCTGGTATGTGTGAGAAATTAAAGGACAAAAGAAGGCTTTAGCAGAGAACCAGAAACTATAACAGAAAGCCTGGAAATTCTAGAACTTCAGGAACTTGAAAACACATCATATTAGTTACTCGATAGATGGGTTCAAGAGCCTATGAGGCCACAATGTAACGAGAAGTGAAAGGTCAGAAAAAATACTCAGAATTAGGCACAAAGAGATGAAAGGGTGGAATATAAGAAATACAGTGGACATTATGAAAAGATACAAAATAACCTGCTGGAATCCCAAAAGAAGAGAACAGAGGGAATGGGACAGAAGCAATCTTCAAAGAGAATTTTCTGCAGCTGATGAAAGATATTGAGGCACGGCGTCTGGGTCTGCATGGGCCACCATAACAAAATAGCAGACCGGCCGGCTTAACCAACCCGAATTCATTCTCACACAGCTCTGGAGACTGTTAAGTCCACGATCGGGGAGCCAGCATGGGCAGCCCTGGTGAGGAGCCTCTTCCTGGCTTACAGCCTGCTGCTTTCCTGCTGTGTCCTCAGATGGCAGGAAGAGAGAGCTCTGTTGTCTCCTCCTCTTGTTACAGGGCACTAATCCCATCATGACTTCCTCTAACCGAAGACCTTCATCTCCCACAGGCCCATCTCCAAATACTATAAAATTGGGAGTTAGGGGTTCAGTATATGAACTTTAGGGGATCACAATTCAGTCCGTAGCACTTAGGTTCAAGAAATGCTATAGTCATAAAGCAGGACAAATACAAAGAATGTCCAGGTAAGCATAGCAAAATAAAACTGCCATAATCCAAGAAAAGCAAAAGATTTACAATAAAGCTACAAATAATCAAGATAGTGTGGTACTGGCATAAAGAGCAATGTAACAGCACAGGGCAAAAGAGCTCCACAATTAGTCAAATGCTTTTTGTCAAAGGCATTTTTTGAGTGGAGAAGATAGTCTTTCTACAACGGTGCTGGAACAAGTGGGCACCCATATGGGGGAAAAAAAATGACCCTTGACTCTCACTGCATATTGCATGCAAAAATTAACTTGAAACGGATCATAAAAGTTAAAATCATAAAAGTCTTAGAAAAAATAGGGGAAAATACAACACTGGGGTAGGCAAAGCTTCTCAGGTGCAATACAGAAAGTACATAAATCATGAAAGACTAAAAAAACTATTAAATCAGATTTTATCAAAATGAAATGCTTTTGCTCCTAGAACACTGTTGTGAAAACGAAAAGACAAGCCAGACTGACCAAAGACAGAGACCTGACAACAACTTATCCAACATAATAAAGGCTCTTGAAGATAAACACAATGTAAAAATTGGTAAAAAACATGAATATACATTTTATTAAAGAATATAAATTAATGGCCAACAACACATGAAAAGCTGCTCAGCAGCATTAGTCTTTAGACAAATGCAAACTGAAACTGCAGGATTCAGCACTACACATCCTGCAGAACAGCTAAATTAAGATTAGGAATACCCAGTGTCGTGGATGTCGAGCAACTGGCACACTCACGCATTACTGGTAGGAATGCGACCTGGCGGATCACTGGAAAACAGCTGAGAAGTTTCTGGTAAAGTTTAACATACACCTACCAGATGACCCAGCCATTCCAGTCTTATATATTTATCCTGGGGAAACAAATACATATTTACACATAAGGACTAGTACATGAGTATCTCTAGCAGGTCTGCTCATTATAACGACCAAAATGGAAAAACCCTGCTGTCCCTCAATAGGTGGATGGATAAAAGGGTTGTGACACATACAATGGACTAAATGGACTACTGCTTACTATTGAAGAGTGTGAACTACCGAAATACCCAGCAGGGGTTAAATCTCAAAGGCACTGTACAGAGAGGGAAGAGCTAGACACAAAAGAATACATTATAATTCTCTATTTATGTGGAGCTCTAGAAAAGTCAAATCTAAGGGATGATTAGAAAAAGCAGATCGTGGTTGCCTGGGCTTGGAAGCTTGGGTGGAGGGTGAACTGGGATGAGGTATAAGAGGAATTCTGGAGTAGGTTTTAAGTGAAGGTGGTTCCATGAACGTGTGAATCTGCCAAAGTCCATCAAACTGTACACTTAAGGTGAGTTCATCTTATGCAATGTAAGCTATATTTCAACAATGATGATTTTAAAATGAAAAATTCAAAGAAGGGGAAATTACAGCATTTTCAAACAATAAAAACATATATTTTTTTTTTTTTTGCTGGCAAATCTGCACTAAAGGGAGTTCTTTTTTTTTTTTAATTTTTTTTTAAATTTATTTATGATAGTAACAGAGAGAGAGAGAGAGAGAGAGAGAGGCAGAGACATAGGCAGAGGGAGAAGCAGGCTCCGTGCACCGGGAGCCTGATATGGGATTCGATCCCGGGTCTCCAGGATCGCGCCCTGGGCCAAAGGCAAGCGCCAAACCACTGCGCCACCCAGGGATCCCGAGGGAGTTCTTTAGGTAAAGAGAACTGATCTTAGATGAAAGCTCTGGGATGCAGGAAGGAGTGGAGGGCGGCAGCAGGTGTGAACACCAGTGAGTATTAACTGCAGCATATTAGTAACATTTATGGAGAGAATACACGGAGAATTAAAACATGTGACAATAAGTCCACACAAGTCAGGAAATGAGTAAATGGCATTAGTGTGCTCTCAGGTCCTCCTTGCATTGCCTGGGAACTGGTAAAAGTGCTAATTTAGATTTAACTTTAATAAGCTGGGGGTTGCCAAGACTATGGTCTCAGGGCCAAATCCAGCCAGCAGCCTGTTTTTGTTTGTTTTTTTGTGGGGCCCATGAGCTAATAATGGTCTTTACAATTTTAAAGCTGACACTAAGAATACACAACAGAGACTTCACGTGACTTGCAAAGCCTGACATGTGGACCGTCTGGACCCTAATAGAAAACACAAGTAGGCCACTGCTTGGGAGGAGCGGTTAATGTGCAGGAAAAGAACATGTAGTTAACAAGCCGATAGAGGGGGAGAAAGGAGTAAAACTGCTAAATCAACCTGAAAGAGGGGAGCAGAGGGAGAGAAAAGAAAGGAAGATGGGGGAAAAAAAAAGAAAAAAAAGAAATGGGGGAAGAGAAAAAAGCAAAAAAGATTTCAAGTATGTCAATTATTACACTAACTATAAAAAGACTAGATACTTCAATTAAAGTCAGCAATTTTGAGTCTAAACCTAAAACCAAAAGTCAGCTACATCCTGCTAAAAAGAGATACACTTTCGATACACACAAGACTCAGAAACAGGTATCAGAATACATGCTTACATATATACAAGGATAAAAGACACACATCCTTGCAAACCCTAATCAAAAGACAGCTACACAACTATCCCACAAAGTGGACTTTTTTTTTTTTATGGTGAAAAAATTTATATTTAGATTTATAGCCGGCTGGACTCAGTTTAGATGATCCCAATTTTGTTGGCAACATCCAAAGCATCATAGTCAGGAGCCAGTCAAACATATGCTTTCTTCTCTCCATCAGGCCTGATCAAGATGTTGACCTTGGCCACATCAGTGTCACAGAGCTTCTTCACAGCCTGTTTGATCTGGTGCTTACTGGCCTTGACATCCACAATAAACACAAGTGTGTTGTTGTCTTGTATTTTCTTCCTGGCTGACTCAGTAGTTAAGGGGAACCTGATGATGGCAGAGTGATCAAGCTTGTTTCTCCTGGGGGCGCTCTTTCGAGGCTATTTGGGCTGCCTTTGGAGACGCAGGGGATCTTCTTTTTTTTGTGGCTGTGCACGCCTTTCAGCACGGCTTTCTTAGCTTTCAAAGCCTTTGCTTTGGCTTCGGCTTTGGGAGGGGCGGGGGCTTCCTTCTTCGCCTTCGGTGCCATCTTCGTGAGAGGGCCCACAAAGTGGACTTAATGGCAAAGGCATTATCAGAGATGAAGAGTGGCTAATTTGTCCTTCTAAGGTCCTGAAGGGCAAAGTGTGAGGTCAACAGGGGGAATGGGCTTTTAATGTAAAGTTAAAGGGCAGTAAATTGTCAAACTTAGTTTCTGAACGAGAGGAGGAAGGTGAGATGAATGGATCAGCAACTTCTCTAGCAAGGGGACTGGTCATAGGCAAGCCCAGCACGGCATCAGCCAAAGGCAGAACAGGGACTTGGGTCTGCACACGGAAAGGGATGATCCCAGGAGCACGAGGACAACCTACAGTTGGACAATTAGGGACCAGTGTGCCAAGGGCCCCAGTAAACAATGGAGGCTTTCAGACTTGTAAAACCTCTCCCGGTAAGAAACGCATTTTGCACAGTGACCTAATATACACATGCATGACCACATGTAAGTATACGTATTCAGAGAACAGAAGTAAAGGATACTCATGTTACTAGGAAAACAATATTTTCTTTTTTCTTTTTTTTAAATGGAGGCTGTGGCTTGCCAAACTGATTTCACAGCCACTAATAAACCATGACCCGCAGTTTAAAAACAGAGACTTGAACGACGCTCTTGTTAATTTCTCCAGGAGGCTATCGGCTCGAGGTTATCGAGATGACTGGATGGTGAACATAGCTCCCCAGGGCTTTAGAGTTTAGAAAATCACACAATTCTACCTCCAAATAGCTGGCTGATTTTTATTTTCAAACCCACACAGGCAGCTTGTTTTCTAATGATTTTTAAAACTCTGTACTAAGTCTTTAAATCAAATACTTTATGTGTGCAGCGCTGCTACCCTCGGCCCCTTTCGTTCTGCATTTAATAGCTCCCACAGATTAGGAACCTGCTAATCTTGACTTGGGAAGCAAATGGCATCAAAGAAAAATGAATTTTAAAATTCTGGAGGAAAAGGAGTGATGATTTCCACAGCTCAGTGGTGAGCAGGAGTTAATACGCACTGGAGATAATCCACCTTTTACCGAATTTATTACAGAATGATAAACTACTGCTCATCCCTAGAGCCAGCCAACAACTCGAAGGACTGGGACGAGTCCCTCTGGAGGCTGCAGACAAAAATCAAAGGCAGACATGGGATCCAAGAGAGGAAAGGAACAGGATCCCATTTGCTTATTCAACATGTTCGTGACACAATGAAAACAGATTGTTTTTTATTAAACAGCACAGGTTCCAAAACTCTTAAGAAATAAATCTGAGCCTGAGTTTATTTTTGAAGCATTTCTGAAAAAAGCTGATTTTCTTTGGACTTCCTAGTGTCAAGACTCATCTTCAGACAGACCCTTTCCTGAGAGCTACCGTTACAGGGCCACGTGGGACCAGTCTCCAAGCAGAAATCTCTGGGAAGCTGCTAAAAAGCCTGTCATGCTTGGGAAAGTCAGCTTCTAAGATGAGGGGAAGGGCAGGTGGCTGGTGGCTCCACTGGTTAAGCATCTGCCTTGGCCTCAGGTCACGATCCCAGGTCCTAGGATTGAATCCCATGTGGGGCTCCCTGCTTGGCAGGAGTCTGCTTCTCCCTCTGGCCCCCCTCCCCCTGCTCATGCTCGCTCTCTTAAATAAATAAATAAATAAACAAATAAATAAATAAATAAATAAATAAATAAATAAATAAATAAAATCTTTAAAAATACCTAAACAAAATGAGGGGAAGGGACAGAATCCAGATGAATCCCAGGAAACATTCGCCTCTGATCCAGATGAAATCGTAGGGAATATTCCCCTGATTCAGACGAATCTAGGGAGCATTAAGCCCCTGATCCAGATGAACATTCTGCCCTGCCACCCCCATCCAGATAAATCTGTGGAAGCACTTCCCCCTTGATGCATTCAGCTACTTTTTGGCTGTCTCTCCAGATGTCTCTTCTGGAATATGCTGAGGCGCCCTCGCCAGTGAGCTTTGTAAAAACCTGGTCTACAGAACGTAGAGAGAGAGGCAGGTGGGCGAGCATGGAGTGGAGGGCCAGACCCTGCCTCCTCGGCAGTAAACTCGAATGTAATGCTTCTGTCTAACAGAGATGGCCACCAGCCTCCCCTGGTGGCTCCGGAGCTGATGAGCATCGTTCCAGTCTCGGTGGGGATGAAAACGACAAGGTCGCTCCAAGCCTGTGCTGAGCAGGACTACCGGTAGCCGTGCTTACATTCTGTCTCTTCCTGTGAATTTATCAAAATATTACAAAAACAACAGTTTCCCAATACAGTCAGACCGTGTTTGTTCTTGATCTTCTAGGCTGGTTTTCCTGGCAGAGGTGCACTGAACAGATGTCAGCTCCAGCTCCTCCTCCTCCCAGGTACCTGGTGGCCTGGCTGAGACCAGTCGTTCCTTCTACACTACAGATGTCCCCTCATTTTGTTTTGTCCGTGTCTAATCTGCCCTTGGAGACCAGACACCCTGATGCATAAAAGTCATACCCATCTCCCTCATAAGACCTTTCTTTGTACGTCCCCAACCAAAATTAACCTTTCCTGCCTCTGAGACATCTGCGCCTGGATCTGCAGAGTATCAAGTGATTCTTCAACATTACACACAGCAGCACAGAGATAAGGGGATGGGACTGGACAGACCTGGGTGTGAGTCCCCAGGCTCTGCCACTCATAGCTGTGTGACTTCAGGCATGTTACTTAACCTCCCTGAGCCTTAGTCACCTCACGTATCCCACCTAACTCCACGGGGAGATAGGAAAGTGGGATGAATTAACACCAAACAGGTTAGCACAGAACCTGGAACATACATAGTAGGGGCCCAGGAAATACAGCTGTTCCTCCTTATTTATTACAAAACCCCCCAAAATTTTAAGGTAAATTAAACCCCAAATGCTGGAATTGCCCCAGTAACCTGAACTCTTAAGATTAATAGAAAAGACGTGACAATTTTAAGAGTAATCTAGGTTACGTGTCGCGCATTTTCACGTGTGCAGCTTAGAAGCTGGTCACACATCTGAGAAGCACCGACATGCCAAGTACACAAGGAACTCAGCAGCTCAACGGGAAGATGACGACCCAGACAGAACAGGCCCTCTCCGTTCTGAACGACTGTCCACCCACAGGCGTCCACTGACCACCCACTATGCGCTGGCCTTGCTATCCGGGCCCTCAGCTCTGACGGAGGGGCCTGCGGGCTAGTGAGCACAGGCCATCCTCGTGAACGATTCCACGGATACGGCCCTGAGCCCCGCCGCTGGACGGAAAGCTCCGGGGACGCCCGCCAGTGCACTCCTACTATCCATATCCTTCCCGTCAGGATCCCACAGCACCTGAGGTGTCTGTGCAGCTGGCACTCAAACACCTACTGATGGACGGCATGGAGCAGCAGGTATTTCCCTGTGGCCTTGCTGTGGCCCAGGAACTGAAATTGGAACAATCCGGCTCCATCTCTGAAGCAGGTACCGACAAAGATACCTCGTGCCTCAGTTTCCCGTTCGGTGCAGTGATCTGAGTCAGGCTCTGAGAAGTGGCTGTGAGCCCATGAAGTGCTCCCAGGGCAGCTGTCCTTGTTCTAGACACCGAACCCCCTTCCTGAGCCTAGAGCATCAGGTGCACCTCTCGAGGCTGGCATACGCGGGTCAGAGAGGGCAGTGTGATGCAGCCACCAGGCCGCGCGGGGCCAGTGGGCTCGGAGCTGATGTGGGCTCTGCCATTTGGGAGTGACTCTGGGCACGTCCTTCCTTCCTGGTGTCCAGAGTTTGACTCCCTGGACTGCTGTGTGGACCAGAGTGGCTGATACCCATCAGGCCCACCTGAGGGGCTGGGTATTACAAGGCTTGCGGGGTCCCACTGACCCCAAGTGGGCTGGCCGTGCAGACACAAGTGGCCACATGGTGCCTGGTCCTGTGTCAGGCAAAACTGTGCCTGTCCTCTGTCTGATGGTGTAGTGCCAGTGGCCACGAGGCAGGAGAGGGGGCGCCATCGCAGAGTGGGGTCTTGGGGGCTGCCTCTGGGAGAAAGGCTAAAGGGAGGAGCAGGTGAACAAAGGAGGGGAGAGTGCAGGAACGGCCCGTGGCACCGGCTGGGCCCGAGCCCACCGCCCGTCCGCCTGCGCTGCGCATCGCCTGGCTTCCCCCCGGCACCACGCCTACCCTCAGCTAAGGAGAGCGGCCTGCTGGGCCGGCTGCGGCCCGGATCTCCGCTCCAAGGGCACCATCAGAGACCGGCAGACACACACTTTCTTTAGGACACAGGAGGGCACCAGGGCACCAGGCAGTGAAGACAGGAAATCGGCACCGCAGACCTCCAAGGCACCACGCTGCTTTGTTTGTCTGGATGACAAAGGCCAGGCTGCTGGCGCCACAGCGAAGGAAACGGAAGCCCTGTGTGGTGTGCGGGCGCCAGGGAGGCCCGGAGAGCTGCTCCCGCTGCCGCTCCCCCGCGCGGCGGCTCCGCACAATCTCATCTCAGGGCCCGGCCTCCGTCAGGCCAGGCACGACTGAGAGGGAGGCCGTGGTGCGGCGTGTCCGGCACAGGGGGCCCCAGGCAGCCCTCGGGGCGCGCTGACTCACGACGCCCGGCGGGCACCCGGCTCCGCGGCTCTCTAGCTTCGCAGCAGCCCTGCGCTTCCGCCACTTACTCACTCTCCGCGCCGCGCCGACGTGCGGTCTCCGGGGCTCCCGATCCCACTCCGGCTCTAAATTAGCTTCCCGGGAGTCATTACTCACCCTCGCCCAGAGCGGCAGGCGTTCACGAGTCACCGATTCCTCACCTTCCACCAGCCCATACGATACGCTTATGTTGGAGAGAAACGTACCTTTTGAAAGACGCCTGGCACCTGGGTAGCTTTCCCTCCAAGCCTGACACATTCGTACGATTCCGGCCTGACGGCAGCGGAAATCCTCATCACAGCTACCGAGCCCGTGTGGCAGGCGTGGGTGGCCGCAGGCCCCTGCCGACCCTGTGCCCCCGCGGTCCCCGGAGGACGCTGGTCTGCGTCCCGGTAGCACACGCTGTGGGCGAGGGCGACGGCGTGGGTCAGCTGCCTGCCAAAGCCCTGCTCCCACTCACCCCGGTCCTGAGCCACTGGCCAAAAGACCGGCCCACCCTGCGCCTCAGTTGCCCCATCGTTAGAGTGTGGATAATGGCAGGGCTTCCTCTAGAGTTTTCTAGCGAGGACCACAGGAGTTAATGCGTGGAGAACCCTTAACACAGCACCTGGCACCCAGCAGGTGCTCCATAAACGTTACCTACTGTTCTTTTTCCTGATTCTTAACCAGAAGGATCACGGGTCGCCCCAAGTTTGCAAGCAACAGCTCATGCCCTCCTCCGCTCTCCCCAGGGCACGGCTGAGACCGGGGCTCTGACACATGGAGACCTCAGCTAAGTTAACCAAACACTCAAACTGTTCAAAGCAAAGCCAACAACCCCCCGCCCCCATCCCAGCTTCTCCCAGCTTCCGCTTCAGCCCGGCACCCCGGGCTCAGCGGTGGCCATGCCGCCACAAGCGTTGGAAGGAGCAGGGCCCAGCGACTCACTTTATCCCAGACACAGGGCTGTTAGCTCCTTAAAATATGCTGTTGACACAATAGATGTTAATTATGAATAATTTTTGGTACACTGTGCGCCTCCAGTGATCAGAATGCTAACGAACAGCCTCGTGCAAGAGGCTCCCCGTCTCCCCGATTCCCTAGTGCTTTCTGAGCGCCCTAATATTTCTAGCGCTGTTTAAGCGTTTCATTACTTTGTTTCAGGGCTGAAAAATGTCCCTTAATTTCCAAGCACGGATCTTATTGCCACTCTCTCCGAGGACTCCGAATATAAATATGTGCCGCAGCAGCAACATGCTTATTCATCAGGCTGCTGGGTTCGCTCAGATAATTAGAAATTGGGGGTGCTCGAGGAAGGCTCGCTCTAATTTACTTCCCAACGCAGCAGCTTAATTAGAAAACAAATTCCTTCCCCAGCTTTAAAGATTGCTAAGTAATTATAAGACCCACACACCGCCCATATCTTCTCTCTGGTCTTGTGTTGAGACTGCAAACGACACATGTTTTGCACATCTGACAAAAGGTGGCAGAAGCTGGGAAGGGGTTAACACTCGCTATCCTGGGGAAGCTTATGCTGAGCAGTCGCACGGTGGCAGCTGCTGGAAACAAACCACATTTATTATGGAATTACCACGCAGCAATTTGAAGAACGAAACCTTTCCATCAATCTCTCCAGTGAAGGCAAAGAGGCCCATGACGCGAATCAGGCTGGGCTCTGACTGGCGGCAGCCAGGGAAGGAACGACCCCCACCCCATCGCCCGCCGCCCGCCTTCCTGATGGTGGCGGGCAAGGCCAGTCTCCCAGGTGGAGCGTGGGCCCCCTCCCGCCCCCACACCTGCCGCTCCCGGTCCTGAGGCTGTCCCTGGCTCCTGGCTGTCCAGCTGCAGGCCAGGAAGGGGCCTCAGCTCACTCAGAGCTGCACAGGGAGGAAGGACAGCTTCCAGGGAGCAGCAGGCGAGGGTGTGTAGGCACGGGACGGGGCCTGCCAGCTCGGTCCCTTCATGCCATGCAGGGCCACTCGCCAGATCTGTGCCAGGACGATCCTTCATATGCAGAGCAAGCAGGGGGCACAGGTGTGCATCATTCTTATTTTCTGCAGGTCGTTAAATTAAGGGAAGAAAACCCAATAACCCAGGCCTGTATTCTCCATTTCACTCTGCATTATGACTTGTCTCTCTTGTCAGATGGCTACGGTGACCAGAGTCACTGTCAACGTAGAGGTGACAGAGAGGTTCTCAGCGTACAAGAACCACCGCGTGGTGAGGAGAAAGCAGAGAATAAAACTACGCAAAATGAAGGGCTCCGAATCTTTAAAAAGCTACCAAAACTGTTAACGTCAAGTTCCAGCTCACCTAAGTTGGTGTAGGGCCAGGAACCCCTGACGTGCGCCATGTCCGCGCAGCTCCCACCTTGCAGGTAGCACACACATGCTGCCTTCCGTGCTTCCTTGCCAGGGGGGCTTCCTCCCTCCTCCCCCAGCATCCTACGGGGATTACGATTCTGTTCAGAAGGAAATGCTAAGGAATAAATGAAACAGGGCCAAGGAACTGAGCAAAAGAGCCAATTCCTGTTTGGTCTTATAACTGTAATTAAAAATAAGTTATCCTGCCCATTAACCTGGACCCATGACCAGGTCACCCAGAAAGCTGCACGGGACGCCCACCTAAGGGCCTCAGTGTGGCAGGTGGTGGCCACATGCGTCCCACAGGGGAGACACAGGGACAGGGCAGGTCAGCTTTAGCAGACGTGACCCCAGGGCCCAGAGTCCATAGCTCTTGGAAAGGACAGCGGTCACAGGAAGTGGGGACATAGGAGCACCACCCAGAAGGCCACCTGGCTCTCCCAGGTATCACCCGGCAACCGCCCCATCAGCTTCCTCAATATTGTATAACTGTTTTATGAAAACGCCCCAAGCTATTAAAAATTTATATATTTTGAAATATTCTGTGGCTTCTCCAAAGATAAGCTACTTACGAATTCAAAAAACCAAAACACTCACGGTCCCGCCTGAGGCAGAGGCGAAGGGGAATGCTGAGGGGGGTGGACGTGTGTTGCGAGGTGCTGCTTGGAAGCCCCCAGCCCCCAAACAGTCTGGGGGGTGGGACGTGGCTCCTGAAACAGGAAAGCCATCCTGCTGAACCTGAGCAAGGGGACGGGCGTCGACCCTCCACACCCACCCAGAGTCTGAACAGTGACTCTCGACCAGCCAACTGATCCACACGAGCAGGAGCACTGAACTAACTACTCACGACTCCGTTTTAGGCAAGTTTTAAAAAATATGACCAAAAAACCCCATAATTCAAAGGCTTTCACAAATCAGCTGTCGCCCCAGGAGTGTGGTATCTGCCTGCTTGGAGCACTGGAATAAAGGACCTGGGCACAGGTCTTGCTTTCAGAGTGACCTCTGGGCTTCTATGTCGGGGAGGTGATGCTGCTCACCTATGGCACACTAGTGACAACGGCACACAGGTGACGGCACCGCCCTGGAACGTGACATGCAGAGGCTGGTGGGGATGCACACGGGAGCCTGGCTGGACCGGGGCTTCCACACGAGCAGACCGGCCAGATGCCTGCAGTGCCTCTCGCACACGTGGCCTGCGTCTGCGTGGGAGAGGGGGCCCCAGGCTGTGCCACATTCAGCAATGCTCATCGTCTGGCCCTCTACAGCCTGGCCAACGTCTCCTGTGCGGTTTCGTGTCCTGATGGAAGGATTTCACCTTATACTTCAATTAAAATACAACACAACACAAAAGCCCAGTCTGCAGTGTGGGCTGTGGTTTTAGCTGCAGGACCAGGGATGACATCACTGCCCGCCCTAAAGGCTCGGGGGCGGGGGGCAGGCAAATGCACTCTGGCCACCAAAGCACCACTGGGGTCTTGATGAGACCCTCAGCACCTTGCAGGCGAGTTTCAGGCCGAGTGTGCACAACGGGTGGGGCGCATGCAGAGGAAGGGCGTCCAAATGGCTAACGGAACTGGCAGTGTCCCACAGGAGCGGCTGCTGGAGCACGGGGCCGACGCAGAAGAGGGCCTCGCAGGCCTCGGGTGCCGGCTGGCAGTGGCATAAACCACTCACCGTGCCGTGCCCCTCACGTCACCTGTGCAGTTCTGAGCCATGGGACAGGATGACCACAGGCGCGATGTCATGTCAGCAGTGCTGGCGGGGCCCCAGGCCCAGTGCAGTGAGGGGAGGTGGCCGTGTACCCAGGAAGTGGGAGCCTGACAGCCACCAAGACCAAGAGTTGCCCAGGGGGAGAAGAATCCAACGAGATACTCTCTCCAGGAATGTTCTCCGAACACAGAAGCCACAGCGGCCTGGACTGCGCGACTCGACGGGCATGTGCCATGCCCCTGCCTTGCCGGGCAGCCGCACTCAAATCCGCAAGCGCTACTGGGGAAAGGTCTCAACACTAAAAAACACTCATCCTGCTGCCCCAGGGAAGGCGGTAAGGGGCCGGGTGCTGGAGGGGGCGGGCCAGCACCCACCCAGGGGTGCCGTGTCAGGCCGGGCAGACACGGGCGAGGGAGCGCGGGGCCAGGACTCGGGCTGCGGCCGACCGCCCAGCTCCATCTCTTCCCCCACCGTCTGCACCCAGGAAGCACCGTGAAGGTGCTGCCGTCCACGCCCAAGCTCCCCGCGTCCGACCAACCGCGCAGCACCCCTGGGCGCAGGAGGGAGGTGAGAAGACGGGGCACGCAGGCCTGCGGAAGCTACCGTGTGCACCCACGCCCTCAGCGCCGGCCGGACGTAAACCTGTGTCTGTGGGAAGGACAGTGGCTGTTGCAAACTCCGATGTCACGAGTTAGGGAAAGGACGCCCGATGAAAAATACTAATGTCTTAACGTACTAGGGTGTTTACTTCTATTTTCGATCCTCATTAACCAGTCTTCATAATGCGGGTGTAGCCTGCTCCCCAAACAGGCACCCCAGTTTCCTCCCACCCTGGCCTCTCCAGCCGGGCCGCTCCCGCTGGGCCTTCCCCGAGTCTTCCGACCTACCTTCCCTTGCACGGTTTCTTGCTTCCCCCTGTTACGTATTAATTTTGTTTTCTGCGCTGTCGTATAGTCAACTGGCTTCTCTGGGTGTGCGGTTCCGTGACGTCAGCACGTCAGATGTGCAAGGTCACCCCCCACCAGGATACTGAACATCCTTTCACCCCACATTCCCTCGTACTCCTAACCCTACAACCAGAGCCCTGTTCTCTGACCCGATAGCTGCGTCTGCTCCAGGATGTCACGTGATGCAATCACACCGGATGTCTCCCCTAGAGCCGCCGTCTGTCCCTCCATGTGGTGCTTCTGGGGCCACTCATTCACGTGGTCATGTAGCAAACGTCCCCGTTTCTTGCTGGCTGGGCCCCACTAGGCCATGCACATTTTGCACCTTCATTCACCCCAAGGACATTCTGGTTTCCCCACGGTTAGGTGGTGATGACCAAACCTACACCAACAGCGTGCACACATGATGTCATGCGTGGAGCGTCTCACTCCTGCAGGACGAGCGCCTGGGAGCAGGACCACGGTCTGGGGGCGTGCCCTTTTGTGGCGCGGCCACCCCGCTCGCTGTGGCAGCAATGCCCGGGGAGTAGTGGGCACCCCCCTCGCCCGCCCGGTGTCGTCAGCCTTCTGTTTCATTAACCCACGCCGGGCTGTGGCCAGCTTTCTTGTGCCGGCTTTCATTTGCGTTTCCTCGGTGGTTAATGACTCTGAGCATCTTTCCACGGGCTTATTGGCCATCCTTAAATTCTCTTTGGTAAAGTGTCTGAAGAGTCAGGTCTTTTGTCCATTTTTGAATCTTTTTTTTTTTTTAATTTTTGTTTTGAGGTATCTTTATATACTCTGGATGCGAGTCCTCTGTCAGCTGTGTGGTTTGCAAATATTTTCCCCAAGCCCATGGCTTGTCTCCTCACTGTCTGAGCAGTGCTTTTCAGAGAGTAAACATTTTAAATTTTGATGAAGTCCAATTTCACAATTTTTTTCTTCTGTGGGTCGTGCTTAGGGAGTCAAGCTGCTGTGCACATTTTACAACTGAGAGAGGGACAGGACGGGAGTGGCTGTCCTGACACAGTCTGGGTACGGGGCAGCCTGCCTGTAGGAGGAACAGACTCCCTGGAGGCCCGGCTGCCCCGCTGGCCCTGCCACAGGGTGCAAGATGCCACCAGGAAGCACAACTGAACGGAATGCCACGTTCCTCTCCAGTGAAATCAGGAGGTTTAACTAAATATCTTTAAAAATATGTATTTTTCATTTACGTGAGTTTTAATAGCTCTTTTTCCTCTGGAGAACTCAGAACATGTGGTACTGTTGCTCCCGCGTGGCTCAATGAACACGAGCTGAGTTCAGCTGGGGGAGGCTACAACCCTGCTGGGGGACTGGGGGTGCACAGGGCAGCAGGCCCCCGGCCCCCCGGGGTGGAGAACAAGCGGGATGCCACCCAGCACACAGACACTGGGTTCACGCCCTGCCCGATGGGGGAGGCCACACAAGTCTGACCCATTTGCAGGCAGGCGGGAGGTACAATATCAAGACAACAAGCAAGGCCTCTCCGGACGGACAGGCCACCAGGGTGACCTCCCCGTGGTAAGACGTACCTCTGCCACAGTCTCACTGGGTAAGGCCGGACAGCTGGTCTGGACGAAGCAATGGGAGTACAGGTAATGGAGGGAAGCAGGTAATGCGACCGGCACGCTGCACTCCTGAGCCGCCTCTGCCATCTCTGTGATCCCGACGAGGAACCCACATAAGCCGATAGGTTGACCAGACCTCAACTTCTCTAATTTTTAAAAGTTTTTTCCATGTGATGTTTCTCAAGGCTTATGCTTCTTGCTTAGCATTTGTAAATGGTTTTTGGGGTCATGGCCCTGGGAAGGGGAAACTGGCTTAGAATTTGGAGGAGTAGGGGGGTGAGTGGGGGCGCCCGAGCACGCAGGCCGCTGCAGAGGGGAGTGAGCCTGCCAGGGACGTGGGCGAATGGGGAGCACTTCAATGCCCGTGTGACCCAGCCCGTGTGTGCCACAGCACGGTGCCCCTCTGCTTCCTGACCATGAGAGGGGCACAGCGGGCAGGGACCGCACGGGGGGGGGGGGGGGGCGGGGGCAGGGAGAGGGGACGTGCCAAGCAGGCCTGCGCACCATCACGACAGCCGTTCATCACGGTCTGAGAAGCAGCAGGGCGGGGGCCAGCCGCCGGGTGCTGCACTCCACTGCACCTACAGAGGAAGGCAGGCGGCAGGCTGGCCGCCACCTCTGCAGGAGACCCCTGCCAACCGACGACACCCGTCTGCAGTCCCTGCTTCTGGCCACTGCAGCTGCCCCTGACCGACGGAATGCGGCTGGCTCCCCTGCCTGCAGTCTCAGCTTGGGTCTCCTGCTCTGGTGATGCCAGCTCGCCTGCCTCACCTGTCGGCGCACCCCACCCCTGCAGCCCTGCCCTGGCCGTTCTAGCAGAGGCTTCCACGTCGCCGTCAGCTGGGTGCGGTTTTGTGATAACCAGAGGAACTGCCAACCCTCTCCACCCACCCCGCCAGCGCCGACCCTGCCACCATAACCCATCCCGCTCATGAACAAGAGCCCTGTGATGTAGACCAGCCTGGTCTCATGATTTCCTTAGAGGCGGACTCAAACCCTGCATGGAATAATTACACTCAGTGAATTGTATTGTTTGCAGGGGCTGTGGTTATAGTCTCTTGGTTCTTTATTTTATAGGCATCCCATGTGTCTATATTCTTGTAGAAAAATTTAAAAGATGGAAGGGAACCCAAGTCCGTTAACCCAGCCCCGCCCCTTGTGCTCGCCCACTCAGATCGAACGACAGACCCACCGTTCCGTGCCTGTGTCACCCGTACTCACGCAAAGCCGTGTACGGTTGTACAACTACCCGTCGCAGCCTCCCACATGTACTGGTCTCGGTCTGCCTTTCCCACCAACAGCACGTCGGGCAGCTGTCCTGCCAGCTGAGGTGGAGCTGCCCCAGAGTGCACAGTCCCTGGCAGGACCCATCCCCTCCTGCCCGCGATGGGACGCTTAGGTGTAATGTTCTTGCCTATTTCCCTGCCACAGAGACAAGGAGTTTTACAGGAGAGAAACTGAGGAGTGTATTTGCTTTTCTTATCTGATTTAATTAAACTCAGGCCTCAGCTATTCTCACTCCCGATTCTGTGTATGAAGACTTAGAAAACTAGTATCTTGTATGTTAATTCTAGAAGAAATGGTTTAGGAACAACTACCCAGATGAACCGGGATGAGTCAAGGCGAGTCGCATGAAGACATGCACACGCACACGCACGCACGCACACCCAGCAGGCAGGTCAAGTCTGAGCTACAGAGGCGTTCGGACCCAGGGAGAGCCACAACTTGGGGCAGCCGGGCCGCCCATCCACCTGGAAGGACGAGGCGATGCCGCACAGCACTGCTGGACTGGCCCTCAGCATCTGCCCCGACAAGGAACACAGACGGGGGCGGAGCGGGGAGCCTGCAGAATCTTACAGAGGGGGCCGGGGGAACCGGGTGGGCACGAGGCCACGGCCCGGCTACGGCAGACCTCCGTGGGCAGCCCAGCGCTTTGCTTCGGCTTTGTGTCAGGAGCGTTCAACTATGTTGAATGAAAGTATTCACCATTTATTCAAGTTCTTTTAATGTGGCCGCACATGGGGCCGTGTCCTACGCTGATCACCGGTGCAGGGGTCACAACACAGCCTCCGCCAGGGAGGGAAGGTGCACGCTCACACACAAGAGAACTGTCCCCGCGCTGACCGGAAGTGCCCCCAAGAACCCCCCTCAGGCCCCGAGAGCACAGCTTAAAAATCTTACTTACTTTTCTATCAAATCCAGTGTGACCCCAGGCACCAGACTAACGCATTTCTGCATGCAGAACCTGCCGAGAAAGGAGAGAGAGTGAGTCACGCTGAGGGGACGTTTAACAGGAAACACAACAGTCCCCCAGGGACGCGAGGGCATCTAGGCAGGGCTGGGGGTTGTCGTGCTGAAAATGCAAACCCAGATTTTCCTAATCCTGGCACCTCCCAGATTTATGAAGAACACCTGACTGCCAGCCTGTCAGCGGAAGGACAGAAACCCGACACGGGGTCCCTGGGGAGGGGCGCAGGGGAGAGGAAAAGAAGCGTCCGCCCAAACACTGCACACACTGGCCTCTCTTTCCCTTTTTCCTTTCTTAAGAAAGCAAGCTGGGGGGCACCCGGGTGACTCAGTGGTTGAGCGCCTGCCTTTGGCCCAGGGCGTGACCCCGGGGTCCTGGGATCGAGTCCCGCATCGGGCTCCCCACAGGGAGCCTGCTTCTCCCTCTGCCTGGGTCTCTGCCTCTCTCTGTGTCTCATGAATAAATAAAATCTTCAAAAAAAATAAAGCAAGCTGGAGGGAATGTCAGCAGGACAAGTATGAATGACCTCCGGGCACACACAAAAGCGGGGGTGGGGGGGCTGGGTGGAGGGGGAGACCTGGAAATGTGAATTCAACGGTATCACTCGGAGATCACGAGATCACACAGCTGACCCGTGCACCGAGCCGGGGGCTCCCGCAGCTGCCCGGCCGGACAGCGGGCGCTGACCAGGGGGCAGGGAGCCGGCCCTCCTGCGCCCTGTCCCGGCTGCTCGCACACAGCAGGGCAGACGCAACAGCAACAGAGGAAAGAGGCAACGTAGAGCTTCTGGGGGCCGGCGTGTGAAGCGTGTTAATTCACCTGCTTCACAGATTAGGCCCCAATAACCCCTCAACACCGAGCAGGCACAGGCAGGTATGCACACCTATGAGGAGCACTTCTGTGCGTCACTACCCGGACACGGGGAGGGGACGATGGTCGGAGGAGGCCGGGGGCCCACGGCGGGGGACGGGTATGAGCACCAGGCTGCATTTGGGGAGGGGAGGGGTGACACATGCGCAGTGGCTGGATAGGAAGGGTGACAGAGAGACTGGGAGGGATGTGGCCGTGAGGACACGGGGCTCCCAAGGGTGGCCTCCAGGGGGAGGGGATGGGGAGCTGGCTGCCGGGACCCCCGGCACCTGGCCGGCGCACTCACAGCGTCCGGGAGCCGGGCCTCACCCGCCACCCGCCTGCTGGCAGAGACGAAGTTATTCTCCTGGTGTGGCCGCCGTCACAGGTGCTCCCTTGTTCCCAGAGCAGGAGAAACAGCGGCGGTCACACCTGCCTGATGGAGGCAGCCCCTCTCCCACAGGCACACAGCTCGACGCCTCCACGCTCCTCCCGCCAGTCGATTCTACCGGAAGCAAATCCTGTTTCCCCCCTTCCATCCACGCCGCAGCACGTGCCGCTCCTCGGGCAGGTTCAGGTAAACCGGGATCTCTCAGGGGACACAAATGACGTCCAGGAAAGGCATCTTCCAGTCTGATTCTGGGTCCTGTGCAAACGGCGCCCCTTCGTCGTTCGTCTTACCTATAAGGTACTTAACCACTGGCACTGCTGGGTTCCGCTGACAGCAGGATAATTTGTACCAGACTGGTCTTTTTATCAATAATAATAATAATCAGCTCTGGACAAAATACAGAAAACCATCAGGTAAAAGCACCGACAAGCAAACGGGAACATAGGCAGGAACAGAAGGGATGTGACCCTTGACAGCACAGCTCGGGCGAGTCCACCCCTACCCACGGGCACACGGCGCACGGGGGCAATGAATGCTCCACTCACTGGAAGGCGGCCACCTCACCAGGTGACCCCTGCCCTGCACACGCAGGGGGCGAGGCTCCCGGGGGCCCCGCCGAGACAGTGCCCGGAAGGCTGCCCTGAGATATTCAACACCCACTCCCGGCCAGATCCGTCACACAAGAGGGGCTCCCCCCACACCTGGCTTCCACTGACCTCCCAGGGAGGGGGGATGGCGCCTCTGTGACGATCGCGCTCCAGGACTCAGAGCCACAGCCCAGCAGTCAGCGCAAAGCCCAAGGACACCAGCCCCGCCACCGAGGGACCACACGATGGCTTAATCCACCTGCAAGCCCAGAGCCAGCCGCTCCCCAGGGTTTAACTGTCACACCCACAGTCTAAAACCAAGAGGAAAAACAGGTAACAAAACCAGATTCACGGCTGGCCAGATTTGGGAATTAGCAAACAGAGACTTTAAGAGGGTAATTTGATTATTGTTTGAGAAATACGCATTTTAATAAACCTACTGCAATATAAAGTTCTATTAAATAAGAAAATTAAAAACAGGAACAGCCTGCATTAAAAGAATCACCGTATGGTTCCAGGCGGATCAGCCACTGATAATCCACTAATATGACTCCAGCCAATCCTACCAATTCCCCCCGCACCAGAATTGACGAGCGCGGGTTTCTTTTCCGCACTGTGCTTCCCTCCCCCTGCACGAGAGTGTCGCGGGCCCAGGAGAGGCCAAGGAGCACGCAGAATCAGAGGCGGTGGACGGGGCCTCCGACGTCAGTGACCATGATGACAAACACAACCGTGGGACTATTCAGGGTGTCCTATGTGGTGCTGGCGCTCCCCAACAGGCACCTGACCCCCGCTGACCCCCCCAGGCCAGGCTGTCTGGCCGGGCACTGTGGACACTGGGGCTGGACCATTCTCTGTCGGGGGGGCGGCATCCTCCTCTCAGCCCACAGGATGCTAGCAGCACCCGACCCTGGCTGTCACGACCAAAGACGTCTCCCAGGATTGCTGAGTGTCCCCTCGGGGACAGAGTCGCCGCCGCCAAGAGCCACAGCCCCGGGCCAAGCACCAGTACCTCTCACATCTTTCAAAAACAGTCTCTCTGCTCCCACACTTGCCTGCCCTGCCTACTCCTCTACGGAGCAAGCCTCTTAAGAGGTAATGTCAAGAGAAAGGAAGGCCCTGCAGGATCTGGCTCCTGACCACTCTGCCTGACTTTACATCCTCATGCTAACCCTAGCTCACCCTGCTCCCTTCCCCGACACTTGCTGTTCCAACACACCAAGCACGGACCTGCCTCAGGGCCTTTGCACCTGCTGTTTCCACGGCCTGCAGTATCCTTGCCCCAGAAAACTGTTAAGATTTAAGCCTTTCTCTTACCTAGATTTCAAACTCCTCGACCAGCCTAAGGAAACCACCTCCTTTCTCTCTCCCCTCACTCTGCTTTTTAACACCAGCATTTCTCATTCCCTGATGTTGAATTATGTAAGTGTTTCTATATTGTCCTTACCGTGGAAGGTACGGGGGGTGGGGGGGGTGAATAAAACGACTTCTCTCATCTTGTTGATTGCTACAACCCCAGTGCCTAGGACGGTGCCTGCCACAGGTTCAGGTACCTGAGAAACACCTGTCAGGGATGTCATTTTGATGGATTTCTAATATTTCCCCCATACTCTTCTTTTCCTGTCACACGTGAAAGCAAGTAGCTTCGAGATTTTATGAAGAACAAATTAATGTTAAAAAAACCCCAGCTCAGGGCAGCCCCGGTGGCCTAGCGGTTTGGTGCCGCCTTCAGCCCAGGGCATGATCCTGGAGACCCAAGATCGAGTTCCCACATCAGGCTCCCGGTGCATGGAGCCTGCTTCTCCCTCCGCCTGTGTCTCTGCCTCTCTCTCTCTCTCTGTGACTATCATAAATAAATAAAAAAATTAAAAAAAAAAAAAAAATCTAATAAATAAAAAAAAAAAAAAAAAAAAAAAAAACCAACTCAGTAACCCAATGAGGTATCACATGTAACTGCTCAATGCTGTTTCTCTGAATGGAAAGACGTTACGTATCTTTCTAACAACATGTATTTATCGTAAAAAATTACAAGTACAGAACATTACAAATGGAAATTACCCCAAATCCTAAGATAACCGTTGCAAAACTTTGCATCATTCCAACAGACTTTGTTCTAGAATAAAAGGAAATCACCATCCCTGTAGCACCCAATGGGATGGGCCATCCCCACCGGCCCCCCACCCCACTGCACACACATGGCCATTGTTCCCAGGGCCCACATTTGGGTTTTAATTTTTTCCATAAGAGATTACTGCCATATATGTCACAGCTATTTTTCTAAACATCCCCCCCCCCCCGCCAAATATTTTCGAACACTCAACAAAGTTGGGAGAATTTTACAGGAAAGGCCTGTGTCCCCCAACCTGGGTTCCACCATTAGCCTAGGACTACGTGGGCTTTATCACGCCTCGGTCTCTCCCTCCATGAATCTGCTTTCCTTTGGGTGCAACTGAAGACCCTGTTCGCTCCCCTCGAGATTCTTCAGCTCGTGCACCCACCTCGCAACATTGGCTTATTGCTTTTGTCCTTGTGAAACCACACACACCTTCACATTCAGCAACTTCTGACAAAGGCACACGCCTGCGTGACCCGGACTCCTACAGAGACATTCCCAACATCCCAGAGGGTGTCCTCTTGCCTTTCCCGGGCAAGTCCGGCTTCTTCCCATTTCCCCAGAGACAAAGTCCCTTGTGGTTCCTCCCCTGACTTACTGCTCTGTTCCAGAACTGCACAGAAGCAGAGTTGTCCGGTGTGTACTTTCTGGCGGGTGTGGAATGACAGATGTCATTTGAATTTCTTTGATTAGTTCTGAGGTTAAATGTCAGTTAATGATTTTTGAGTTCTTCATATTTTTCTTTTGCTGGTTGCCTGTTCACATCCTTTGCCTTTATTTTTATACTGGGGTGCTCATCACCTTATGGATTTTTAAGAGTGTTTTACACATAAATAGAACCAACATTTTGTTACATGTTGCGCCATTTTTCACAACCTGCAACATTACAGTTGATCTAAAACCAACAAGGGTGAGGGGTGCCGAACCCCCTCCATGCGGACAAAAACACCACATGTAACTTGACTCCCCCAAAATGTAACGATTATAGCCTATGGAAGCCTCACTGATGACAGTTAAGACGCATTTGTGTGTGAATCATACACTGTATTCTTACAGTGGACTAGAAAAAAGAGAGCATTAATGAAACCATCAGCAAAAGTACAGGACTCACTGTCCTGTATCTACTGAAAAAACTCTGCATCTAAGTGGACTCCGTGCAGCTCAATCCCACGTTGCTCAAAGGTCAACTGTATATTTTAAATTTTACTTTTTTCCTTGCCCTACAAAATTTAAAATCGGTGTTTAATTGTCCCAGCTGATCATTTTCCTAGTACTTTTGTGATTTTTCTTTTTCATATCTAAGTCTTCATTATATTTGGAATTTATTATACGTGAAGAGGGAGGGATTTAAAAACTTCAAGTGGCGAGCTGTGTGCCTCAAATACCAGATAGTGAACGATTCATTCTTTTTCTGAATCCTACATTCTGATACACACAGATCCTGGTTCTGGAACAGGATCTCTGTTCTGTTCCACTGACCTGAAGTTCCACTCTTATTTCAATTGGACCTTCAAAATGCACTAGTAACTGGTAGGTTTTTCTTTCATAAATCTGTTTTCATTTTTAAATTTTCATGGCTATTCTCAAATATTTGTTCCAGTTGACCTTTAAAATCAATTTGTCAATATTGTGTTGAATTCATGGTTTAATTTAGGGAGAATTTATATCCTTAATTTACTGGGTCTTACCATGTACTCATGCGACCAAGTCCTCCTTTTATTCAATTTCCTTTCATTTCAATCAGTAAACTTTTATGGGATTTCTATACATGCATGCGGTGAGTTCTGAGCCAGTTCATGTTTGTCACCGTCTGTTATTGTCACTGTTATAAATCAGATTCCTTTCCTTCCCAGTATTTCCTTGCTGGCTATTTTTAATATATAGGAGGGAGAATATGCTTTAAACAATTATTGTGAAAAATACCCTATGAGAAAAGCATAAAGCTGTGGATAGGAATTGAAGCAATAATAAAGTCAGTACGACGAGCACCCAGGGGAAGAAACGGTGCACCCCCAGGTCTCCCGGCCTCGTGGACCCAGGCGCCTGCCATCAGGAGGCAGCCCTCGTCGCGGTACAGATACCTTTCCGTGTTTTAACTTTTTTTTTGTTGTGCAAAGCTGAAGTTCAGATCACACACCAATAATGGCAATTTGACTTCTCCTTGGAAGACGTACACCTTTCACGTTGATTTCTCATCTAACTATGATATAGACTCGCATTTCCAGAATAGTGTGTTGAGTGAACTAGAGTCCATACACGCCCTTCTCCCGGTGCTAATCACGCTGTCGGAGACCCAGAGGGATGAGGGCAGCTGGTGTGGAAGAGAAATCTCACACAAGGCAAGCAGCCTTCTATTTTTGTTACAAGTTTTTATTAAAATTCATTTTTAATTTTATCAAATAACCTTTCTCCTTTCACTCATTAATATGATGAATTATATTAATAGGCAGCCTAATGGAAAGTCACCAAAACAGCCCTGGAATGAAGTTCACTCTTCTCTTCCTGCACCGCAGGATCCTAGCTGCTAATGGTTTATTTCTAATGCAATGGTAGTGGCTGTGTGTGCACCTGTGCCTGCACACCTATGCGTGTAAGTGTAGGTATGCACATGTGTGTGCCTGTGTATACATACCTATGTGCATGTTGCTGTGTGACCGTGTGCCCATGCGTGTGCACATGCCCCATGCGTCACGGCTGGTGCCCAGCTGCAGTAGCCTCTGGAACAGAACCCAAAAACGTGCCCGTGGTGAGGTGTGTTATGTGCTCACACACTAATGTGTTACCGCCTGCTGCCTTCCGTATTCCAAGAGCAATTACCTGTATGTTGAATTCTCATTCTTCTATCTGTCATGCTTCTCATTTTTTATTGTTTTCCATTTCCTGTAACACCTACTCACTGGTACCCGATTTTAAGGTCACTAAAATATTAGAATTAAATTTTATTTCTGAAATCTTTTCCTTCCCTTTGCTAGTTGTCTTTTCATGTTGATGCATTATTTTGTCATCTTAATATTTATCTTTTTTTTTTCCCCACAGAGACGATTTTTATATAATTTCATGGAAGGCACAAAGCACATGCTGCCTCCTCTGCCCAGAGACACAATAGCCTCTGGTGATTCACAGGCCCCTTCTGGCCACAGCCAAGGCCATGGGGACGAGGGCACACGGGGAAGGGGGCCAGAGACTGAGCGCCATAGAAACTGCTGAAGCACAAGATGTGAGAGCTTCCACGCTCAGGAAGATCCAGGGCTTCTTGGAGCCTGGCGTGCCCCCTGGAGGACTTGCTCTCAGCGTGCCCACGCGCCTGCCCCTGGTCACAGCTGGGACACAGAGAAAGGACCTGAGGAGCTCAGGCCCACGGCAGGTGGTTATTCAAGTCTGATGTGCATTCTGTGTTCTGAGGAGAGGTTGAGCTCGGTGGGAGAGATGGGCTGGGCACTGCCCTCACGGGTGGCACACGGTGCCTCCTGGAGCCCCCGACCAAGATGCCAGGGAGCTCTCACACCCTGGATCCCGAGGCCTCCCTCACATGAGGTACCCTGCCAGAGACGGTGGGTTTGGACTATCCCCCTTTTAAAAGGAACTTGAGGGTACAGCTCAAAGGAACCATAAACACACTTAAAACAAGCAAATTCTTCGGCATTTCATCCAATTCAGTAGATTTCAAAAAACAAACCTCACATGAAATCAGTGCATCAATCACCTGGTATTTGTAACTAAATTAAAAGTCTGCCATTTGGTATCACTCGGTCCTAATTTACTCACTTTAAATAGCTGCCCTTCTAAAGATACAGAGCAGCTTACTCTCCTGAGGAGCCTCCGGGCCGGGAACGAGGACAAGACACAGGTGCAGCTCAGGAGCTGCTATTTCGGGGCTGCCCTGCTTCTGAAGCAAGCCCGCTGAAGGCAAAGCTGATTATTCCATCGGTCAGAGGAACACAACACCCCTTTCTCCAAGCATTCTGCTGCGCGAGGCAGGGAGCTGACCCGATGGTCTCCTGGCCACGGGCCCAGGGCCAGACACCCAGGGCCCCAGAAGCACCTGCCGGGTGTAGGAGCCTGGCACGCCATCGGACGCAGCTTTCAACGGAGCAGTGTGGACTTCACAGGGGTTATTTTTAGTTTGGAAGAGATTAAAATGTCAAGACAAGTGTGGTTAAAAGGAAAATGTCATTTAAAAAATGCATAAATATTTGAGGTGAATATCATGTCAGTAGTTTACTAAAAATAAGCCATAAAAACAAAACAATGAAGCAAATAACAATTATAAAATTGGGGTGATAAGCACACGGGGATTTTTTATTAGTTTCTCAACTGCTCTTCAGAATGGCTGGAAATTATCTTGTGATGAAGTCAACAGGGAAAGAGAGGGAGAGTCCCTACACACTTTCCTACACTGATGAGGAAAACATTAAGGCAAAGATCTAATTGTTCTAAACCTGAGCGGCTTGTTTCCATTTCTGAAGAATGTGGAGCTCTGAGGGAGGACCCCTCTTCCCCCTGGCTCACCCCTGTGCTCGTGAGCAGCTGCCTCTGGTGGGGAAGCCACTGTACTAGGCTGCAGAAGCAGAAAACCCGCCCGGAGGAAGCCCTGCTGAGTCAGGAAGGGGCCGCCTCGGAGGACAGGCACCCAGGGCTCCGACCCACTCACCCGGGGCCCCCACGAGAGCCGAGAGCCCCGCGGCACAGCTCTGATTTAGGAGGCTTCTTCCAGTGCCGTGGAAAACCGGCCAGCGATGCAGAGGGAAGGTAAAGGACGCCAGCTGCGGCTGTGATCCCGTGAGGCCTGGCACTAGAGCATCATGAGAGGACGGCGCTCCATGGCCAAGAGGGAAGGTTTTTCACGAAATTCACCTGTTTGTGTTCACACACAGCACCTGGGGCTTATCCATCTTTGTCTAGGATAAAGGGTGGCCTGTGGCAGACACACAAAGTTAAATGTAGGGAAACATCAAGGGATTCTTTCCCATTGAAGAACCAGACACTTAAATTACAATCGCCTACCATGTTTATTCTTATCCTGTTTCTTTCCGGCCCCTCCATGTGCTCTCTACCCCCTTGACCCTGGTCTGTCCTTTGCATCCAAAAGTTCACTCTAGGGCCTGTCGGGGCCTGTGTTCACAGCATGGAGGAGACACAGGCCACGTAGTCTCCGTGAGTCAGGTCGGGAGGGTGCGCAGCACCAGGCTCCTTCCCACTGGCCGCCCAGTGGCAGCTTCACAAGCGCTGACTTTACTTAAACTCACAAGCCGCTGATATGCAGAGACAAGCAGAGCTCGCCAGCTACACGGCGGCTTGTCATGGGTCACTTTAGAGTCAGCCAGTCCCTACTATGGGCACGGAAACCGATGTTGCTGCAGGACGCTGCTGAAACCGCTGCACGCCTGGCGGCCCCACACCAGGTCTGAGTCTACTCCTGAACACACGTGACAGAAGAAACGGGAAGGAATCTCAGAGATTCCTGGAGACCAGGATGGACGTACAAGCCCTAGGTTCCTCCTGTAAGTGCATCACAGAGGCCTGCCCCAAGTCACACACACCCGAACTTCCTTCATCCTGAAACCAAAACACCTGTCTGCATGACGACATCTGGGCGTCAGGTCAGACGTCCAGTCCCCTGGGCTGTCCAGCCCGGGCAGCAGGGAGCTGCTTCTCCAGGCTTCTGCTGCAGGCGAGGCTGCTCCGTGTCTCATAGGGAACGCTGAACTTCCCAGGTGCTGTCGAGCTCCCAACCGGGGCCATGTGGAGCAGAATCTACTCCTAAAATACCCACAGGTACGAGCCTCTTTTGAGTAAGCCCCTGTATTTGAAATCTGCCAAGTTCTAACTCTTAAAAAAATCTGAATAGTTTCCAGTGGCACCAGGTTAGCTCGTGGGGAAGGGTGCACGGTGTGGGGACGAAGGAAAGTGGTTGTGTGTGCATGGCGGGAGCTGCGAGCTGACCAGCAGCGACACAACAACAGGCCGGACTGGACCCCTCCAGCTGCCGCACACCACACACCACTCCGTGGCCGCCCTGCCCAGGATTACAGCACCACTTCCTATGCGACTCCTGCGGCCACTTACATGCTTGCCATCATCATCCCATTTCTTGGGGGGGAGAAGGCTGAGGTTCAGAAGGTCCTGAAAACACCCAGCCAGCTAGTCGGCTGACCTGAGTGCCCTCCTCCGGACCCACATGCCACGCGTGCCCATGTGGGCCAAGGTGACTGAACCCAGACTCAAAAGTCGAACTCGCTGATTCTTCTTGGGTATCAGGAGAGAACATGTCCATCAGGGAAAGTGGGACAAAGGACAGAAGCAGAGGACCCCTGGCTGCACACAAGGGAGGCCCAAGGGCCAGGCTGGACGCTGATGGGACGGCCCATGGGACCCCAGGCAGCAGAATCAGGAAAGAAATGAAAAGCATGCCCATCCCATTCGTCTTTGCCAAGAGCCTCACAGGACACCACATCCCGAGTCCCGTCCTAGCCTGGATCGCGGCTGACACGCCAGCTGGCCAACAGCTGTGCGCCCGGCTGCACCCCGCCGTCGACTCGGGTGCCTTCCCCTGGATGGAAATCACAGTGGTTTTCAGGCGCGTCCCCCACCCGCACCGACACTGAAGCTCTCCCTCCGTGCCTCCCTCCACTCGGGCCTCCGGTTACGCTCGAGGAAAGCAGATCGCCCAGAATATGTTTCTAAACATTAATAGCACCAACATGATTTTAATTTCTTGTGAGAGAAACATTTGTCAATTAAGTGGACTGATAAGTACCAGATATTTCAGCTGCTTTATGAACCGTGAGTCTGTGCCTATTAACTTAATAGAAGCAGATGGACATGGTGGTAACAGTGCTGGGGGTGTGCGGGGAATCGGGCCAGGGGCGCGGAGCTTACTCGAGACATGGAGTTCTCTAGAGCAGACGAGCTGTAGAGGTGTCAGGCCGAGCCAAGGAAATGAAGTCCAGGTGCCCACCGGCTCCTCCGTGCTTGACCCTCGAGCCACCAGGAGACGCTCCGGGGGGGCAGGGGCGAGGAAGAGCACTGCGGAGAGGCTGAGCTCGCTCCTGGCATGCCGGCAGCCAACAAGTGAGATGGTGCTGGTCTTCCAATCACTTTCTCTGCACAGACTGTGTCCCGTAACACGCTTGATACATCACCTGTCCTCGAGCTCCGTAACCAGCCGAGGGCACTCACTTGGTCACACTTGCTGATTTTACCGGCTGTGCTCCCGGTGTGTGCGTTAGGTAGTGTCAGGTCAGTGGCCTTGGGACCTCACCCTCCAAACCTGCCCAAAGGCTTCCAGAAGCAGACGGACCCCACCATCAGGAAGGAGCAGCCTCTGGGGCCCACAGGATTTCAAACGTCTGTGTTCACACAGGAAAATCTTAATTGCATCAGAACGGCACCCCCCCCCTTCCCACCCACGTACACGGAGGCACTGAGGAAGCATGAATGAACACCGATGCTGCCCCAACAAGGCCCAGTTGACCCTGAGTCTCCCCTCGGGGCTGCCAGACGCCAAGTGTGGGTCTGCTCACGAGACACAAGGGTGCCTGTTTCCCTGGTTGCAAGAATAAGACACCAGACAAGCTGAGGACAATGATGTCTTGTGACCTAGTGTCACTAACTTGTGCATGATTTTGGTATTTTTATAGGCAGAAGTTTATACTCATAAGTGGAAAGCCAGCTCACTGCAGCACACACTCGCAAACCAGGCTTCAAGCTCTCTGCTTGGTCCTGTGTGATCGCTCGGGCTGTGGCCCAGGCAGGGGCTGGCTGTGGCCATGGGGACAGGATGTGCATCACCACATAAACCCATGGCCCTGCTTCTCCGGAGACCACACTGGGGCCACGTGTAAGGCCTGGTTTTGTCTGGGGGTACAAGCTGTGGACAGCGGCCAGCCCAAGGAACAGTGCGCTGCGGTCTGCTTCTTCCTGGAGGTGACAGAGAGAAGCATGTCCACCGCCCTTGCGAGCCGCCTCCTTGCCTCAAGTCCTAGTCCCGAGTGGACATTCTTCTCATGGTTTGTAGTACGTGGAGGAATGTGATGAAAAAACCAGTACAGGGACATTAAAATGGGGGAAAGAACACATTGAAAAGGTGTGATCTTTGTGATTTCTGTAACTGCTGCTTTCCACGACCCTCAGGAGGCACCAGGCGCACAAGGGTCGTGACTCTCCTGCTCCGTATGCTGGATCACGAGGTTCGGCTGGGAAGCCTGTTCCCATCACCTAAGGCAGGCTGATTTTCTGACACCAATTTTCACCTGCCACTAAAAACAGGATCCTAATAGCTACTCCCAATATACATTGCAGAGAAGAGGCTGGCCCTGACATCCTGGGGCACAGAAAAAGTGTCATTCTGTGTGGTTGTAAAAGTACACTGGCAGTTTGATTAATCCAGGAGAAAAAAAATACTCGTCAGAGATGTTACATAATCATGATACTAAAAATGTAAACGTTTATGGAGGAGGTACAAACGGCATTAGTTCCCCCCCTCCCCGGGTGATAAACTGAATAATGAATTCGTATCTTAGGTTCCTACACATTAAGCTAACCCCAGCCATAGTCTACACCAAGAAGAGAATTTACCTTTTCTTTACACAGTTCCAAAGACATTCCAGTAATATCCCTGCCACGCCTGCAGGAGGCGTTCTCAGTGTAAAAAACAGACTCAAGCGTCCAAGGTAAGCTTCTTTAGGACTTTTCCATCCCATCTACAAAAATTAACCCAAAATGGATCAAAGACCTAAATGTCAGAGCTAAGACTATTAAAAAAAAAATCCTCTCAAAAAGAAATGCAGGTGCATAAACCTTCATGACTTTGGAATATGACATCAAAAGTATAAGCAACAAGAGAAAAAAAGCAGCTAAGTTGGAGAAGTTTCCCACATCAAAGGACACCATCAAGAAAGTGGAAAGATGACCCACAGAATGGGAGAAACATTTGCAAATATGATTTGCAAAACATATGTCTCATATGGGTCTAGGATCTAGAATATATAAAGAACCCCCGCAACTCAACAAGAAAAAAAGACCACAGTGAAAAAACACACACGAGATCTGGATAGATGGTAACAATGAGTCCTCTCAAGGATGCAGGGAAACGGGAGCATTCATGTGCTGCTGGTAAGGACACGAAGCAGTGCAGCCGCCGTGAAAAAGTCTGGCAGTGCGTCAAGGAGCTGCCATGTGACCAGAATATCTGTGCAAAGTAAGGAACACGTTCTCTCTGAAAATAAAAATAAGATTGCATTGAAACAGCATTTCCACGTATGTGAGATTTGGGGCGGCATAAATTAGTCCAACCTTTTGGTGAAGAAGTTTGGCAACTGACATCACAAGCTCTACGCTTTGACCTACTGACCCCATTCCCAGGAATGTATTCTATGAAAACAGTCCAAAAGAGGCAAAAGCTCGGTGGTGCACTGCAAGGATGAATGGGGGGTGGGGGTGGGGGGAAGGACACCTGCAAATACTTTAGTTTTACAGAAACAGGGAAATGCTTTAAATAATATGGTCTATAAACATGATGGAATATTACAGTTGAGAGTAAAATACTGGTTAATGATGTAAAATGATAATCTTAAATTTTAAAAACAAAATACAAAATATATATATAACTCCAGTTAAGGACAATTATGCACACGTACAGATAAGAAGTATAAAGGAATATAGAAAAATAGAAATGGTTAATTCGCTAGGTAGGTGGCACTCTGGATGACTTTCCTCATCTCCTCCCTTTCACTGCGTGAACTCTACCGCCGTCTGTGCAGGAGACCACGCGGGAACAAAGGCCCACCCTGGCGCTCTGGCATCGACATGCATTTTGGGGCCGTGCGGTTGGACGAGTAAATGTGGGGGACAGTGCTGACTCTACCTCCAAACCCTGCGACCCTACACTCGCGGGCGGGCCATGCTGAGCCTGACACTGTCAGGTTGAACGCCAACGCTGGGCCCTGCTTCGGCCGCACTTGAGCTGCTCTCCACATTTTCAAGCTCTCCCAGAAGAGGCAGAGAGGATGACAGTGCCAGGGGCCTGGACCCAGGTGAAGAGAACAGGAGAGTAATAACAGGCAGAAGGGATGAGAAACAGGAAGGAATCTGAACAAACAGTACAGGGGAAACGGCTGAAGCCAGAGGAGGACGTAGGAGGCTAGAGCGTGGGCGAGTCCGTTTCTGCATCTGCAGGGGACGCCGCCCCCCCCCCCCCCCCCCCCCGTGCTGGACCAGAGTCTGTGGCAGGGTGGCACCGTCCGTGAGCAAGTGTGAGGACGGGCAGAGTGACCCCAGCAGAGAGGGACAGTGCACACACAATGGTTCGGTCAAGGAGAGAGGAACCTGAAACCTAAGGGCTTGCCAACTCCCCATGGTTGGGACGCCCCTCCTCGATTTCTCTGGGGCCTCTGACACCCCCTGCCATGAAACACAAGCCCCATGGCTCCAAATGGGCAGCACGCTGTTCTGCAAGGACCAGAAGGCCTGCAACGTCCCCAGAGGAAAGCTGGTTCTCAGGTGAACGCCAGAGCAGTGTTAACTAAGAGGACACTTGTGTAGCAACATCAGGTCACATGTATAAGGCAGGAGGGTGGGGGGGAGGGCGTGGCTAGAACAAGGGGCTTGGGATCAGGGAACCTGTACGTCGTTTAGCTCTGCTGTAAATGAAGCTGTAGGCCTGCTTGGCCACACGCCGCGCATCTGGTTCCTTATCGGTAACGCAGCCACGTTTGCGCATCGTGTCGGCTCTGACTGGGCCTCGGCCTATTAGCAAACACACACGTGAAGCCATATGGGAAGCACTCGTAGGTGACGAGCATTGTGCAGTCAACATTATAAAGGTCACACGCAGGCAGCAGAAGCGCTGAGCCACGGTCTCGCCGGTCACCCCCGAGACGAGGGCAGGAGGACACAGACACCCCACGGTAGTCTTTCAGGACACTGGGCATCACGGACATGCGCTTGCAAACAGGGACAGACGGGACCAGAATGGTCGTCAGGGTCCCAGAGCCCCCGGTTTCTAGGATGTCCTGGTGTCCTCCAACACCAACAGGATGAAAGCCCTTCTGACACTTGAGATTTTTCCCAATTAGCGCCACATGAGCGCTCCTGTGAGCAGACGGGCAGAAAGATGCGGGCAGAGGCGCAGCTTCAGCCTGACCCACCCTGAGAAGAGCCCGTGCACCCGCTCGGTACGGCCGTGTCGCCGGCAGGTGTGGCAGGAGAGGGCACGGCTGGAGCAGCGCCGCCTTCCACCAAGTCGGCCCGGTGAGGTCCCACAGCATCGGAAGACGGGCCGCCGCACAACAGCACACGTGCGTGTGGCCGTCCTCCAGGAACAAGTCACTGGCAGCCCCACGGTGACCACTCGTACCTGCCCGGAGGCACATCCGTCCCGTCTGCGCAGAGCACCCCAGGGCAGGGCGCCGTGCCTGGGAAGCGCACCAAGGCAGCAGCGGCCGGCCCGGAGCGAGGGCAGCGTGAGCTCCGCGGGCAGAGCAGACGCCAGGCCGGGCTTCGGTTAACGGTCCCGGAACATGCCCGGAACATCCGGGGTACGGGGCGCCCCGGGCGCAGGCCTTGAGCAAAGCACAGGCAGGGATCAAAGTAAAGGGAGGCCCTTTCCAGCAAGCTCCAAGCTCGGGGGGGTGGGGGGGGGACACAAGAAACACCGACCCATAAAAGAGACATTTGAAATGACTGCTTCTCCCGCGTTCACAGGAAAAACCGCGGCGACAGCCAGCCCACGTCTTAACCCCACGCCAGACACCGCCGCGGCACCCCAGCACCCTGCCCAGTTTCTCCCACGCCCTCGCGGGGGTCGGGCGGCAGAGCGCAGGCGGGGCTCCCGTTCCGCAGCGGGGATGTGCTACCATAAAGGCTCCTGCAGACAGTGTCGCGTCAAGACCCGCATTGCTGGAGCCGCTGATGGGTGATCACCGAGAGGAGGCTGGGGACAAGGCACGCCCCAGGCCCCGACGGCAGCTCCGCCAGCCTGGGGAGAGGTGGGAGTCCCCCACCCCAGTTGTTCCCCCACACACGTGTCCTGCGCTCACTCCGGGCTGCCCTCTGTCCCTCTACCCTCGTCTTCTGTTCCTTTTCTACTTAGTTTCTGGGGGGCAGGGGGGATCGGGGGGCACGTGGAAATGGAGGTACTAGAGACGGCTCACGAGGGCATATCTTCTTGCTCGACACCACAGGTAATACCCGAAGTCACTGGAGCCCCGTCTGGTGCTCGTCCTGCAAAGGAAGGACGTAAATATGCCCGCGTGGCCAACGTCGTCCTCCGGGCTCCGGCATCCGACGGCTCGGTGCCAGCTGCCCACGGGACTAACCAGAGAGGCTGCGTTCACAAAGGACAGTGTATCGTCCTCAAGATACGGGGGTGACAAAAACACCTAAAACCCTCATCTGATAATTAATTTTAGCAAGAACTTAGATTTGCAGCAGAACGTCTACTGGTAAGAGTTGCGGTTTGACGTGAGGACAGGGAGAGTCGGCAGGGCAGTGTGGACTGGAAGGCACGGCCTCCCGGCCTCGGCTGCGGGGCAGTTCTGTTCATGCGATGGGGACGTGGGGCCTCCCTGGTCAGGTGGCTCCATCGGCCTGTCTGTGGCTGGGAATGGTGGACCCCGCAGCCTCGACTGCCAACTTCTCCGGAAGCTTCAGGTTGCCACCTCATCCCTGTGCCCAGACCCTGGCCCTCGCTGCTCCTCGACCTTCCTGAGCGTGCAACCCAGCCCTTGTGCTGCCTGTGAAATGCTCACCGCCCTGGGCACCCTCACGTAGCTGCCTGACGCTCCCCGCACCCCAAACCCCGCACTCTCGGTGTGGCCCTGGTGCCTCAGGAGCAGTAGGTAGGGTCTATGCTCTCGACTTCCACTCTTTTTTTTTAAACATTTTATTTTATTTTTTCACGAGAGACACAGCATGAGAGAGGCAGAGACACAGGCAGAAAGAGAAGCAGGTTCCCGGTGGGGAGGCCGATGCAGGACTCGATCCCAGGACCTGGGACCACGACCTGAGGCAAAGACAGAGGCTCCACCGCTGAGCCAGGTGGGCGCCCCTGCACTCTCATTTCTAACATAAGGTTTCAACTCTTTCTTTTTTAAAAAAATAGTTTCTTCCTTTGAGCCATGCCAGCCCATCCCGCGACTGTCCTCTGCTCGGTTTTTCTACCCACCTCCTGTCTTGTCTTCCAAGTCACTTCCCGTTGCCCTGACCCTAGAGTCTGCCTTTACTTGGTTCCCCACCATTCAGTACCCTGCTGTCTTCCTCCCCGAATTCAACACCACACTGAGGACCCACCCCACACAGGTAGGTCCTTCCCCGTCCACCTCCCAGGACTCCTCCGATGCCCTGAAGCCCTCCAGAGGCCAGCCACATCCCCACTGGACCCTCGCCACCTCCACGTGCTCTCCCACACCCCCACCTCCATCCCCATCTTCTGTCCCCTGATTCCCGGGTTTTCAAACTGGTCCCCTTGGCCTGTCTCTCCCGGCCCAATTTGGTCTAGAAGTTCTTCATTCTAACTCCACTCTCCCCCAAATCCACAACGTCCTTCTCGACCAATCATCACCCACAGAGCAACCCAAACAGCTGGGTTTTGTTTGTTCTTGTTCTTATTCTACGCGTGCGTCACTGCCACGAAGTGTGGCTTCCCAGGGCCAGTGGACCTCATGCCACCCAGCCCTGCCCCGAGGGCCCCAGGCCCACCTCAGGCAGCACCTGCTTCCCAGGCCAGCAGCAGGGCCCCACTGTGTGCTGTTACACACTCTCCTCAACGGCTTCCTCCTATCAGAGAGCTGCCTCCCCGTCTACAAGTGCAACCAACCAGCTAACAGACCTCACAACCCCTTCCGTCTCGCATCTTCCTCTCGCGGACGTCTGCCTCTCCCCCATTTCCAGTTGACTTCCAGTAAAGCAGCCTGTCTGGTCTCAAGTCAACCTGTCATGTTCTGATGACGGCCCCAACAGCCCTCCAGAAACAGCACTGGTGACCAGTGACCCCCTAATCGTCAACTGCAGTGGCCTCTCAGGCCCTCAGGCCGAGGGATCCGTCACCCCCTGTTCTCTGACAGCCCCACTCTCTGGGCTGGTGGTCCTCCGCTCCTCCCCTCTGGCTGCCTCCCTCCTTGCCCGAGGGATGTGCTCCCACCCTCTTCTCCGTTCTCCCTGCCAGTCATCCCAGCCCATCTACACTGGAATACTGAATTCCGCTGAACCAGCCCCTGCTGAAACCCCCCTCTCGTCCTGTCATACCCCCCCTGCTTCTCATGCCTAAAATAGAAAGCTTCCATGACCCACAGAAGACCCACAGGAAACCCACAGATGATCCAGTCTCCCACGTGGTCTGCTGGGTTCAGCGCCCTCTCTCTCGCTCCTCCCGACTTAGCTAAGAGTCTGCAGCCAAGGCCTCCTCCTACCTCCTCCTTGGCACTCAGACCTTCCAAGTCGAATGCCCCAACCTGCCTGGTCCCGTGTGTATAATGCGGCTACTTCCTAGCTGTGTGTTTTCTAATAAGAGGAGGGCATCAGAATGACAGGGAGAGCCCTCTGAGTTACACCTGTAAACTCTGTGCCCTCCACTGTGGGTGGGGTTGTGGAGGGCCAGCTGGGAGTCTCCCGGGTCATGGCCACACTGGGGAGGCTGCCCTGTGCCCAAGCACCTGCGCCCATGCCCAGCAGGGCCTGGGCTACCCTGTTGCTGATGTACCTGCCTGTCTTCTGAATCTTGGCTCTAGAGACTAGATCCCAAACCAGTGCCGCACCTGCTGTCATCACAGAGCAGATGCTGCCTACAGAGTAAGACCCGCTCCTGAGCCTCATGTTCGTGGACCTCACCCTCTTTCTCGGTTCAGGGTCACCATCCCTTTCCTCAGACTTCAGGGTCTCTGCCACGCTGGACTGTTCACCATCCAGTTCAGGTTCGAGCCTACGACCCAGACATCTGCTCAGAACGCTGCGTCTACCTTATCACTGAGCGGTGGGACTTCACTCATCTCTGGAGGGTTAGAATTGACAATACCCAACACGGACGATGCTGCCTGCCTCTGAGGCAAGCAGAAGGAAGCTGGTTCGCTGTCCTTTTCATTCCAAGAGCAGCACTGAGAAGGATGTGTGTCTCCCTGCAGACTCTGTCTTCCCAGAGGACAGGGACTCTGTCTCACGAATCTTTATAATCCAAGTACTTCTAAGCTACTTGGGACAGAACGGGCACTCCAAAGAAGCTGTTATTTCAACCGAAGAATAAGCAAACATCAGGCTGTCCCAACAACCAGCTGACGGCACCAAACACCAAGGCTTGACGCCCAGCCTCACAGCAACTTAAAGGGTCTCTGCATCTGGTTTACACGGTTCCACATCAAGTACGTAAACATCAAGGGCACAAGAGAGGCTGACGTCCCGAGGCTTCTTTGACACCATTTTTAAACAACCGGGGACACCACGGTGCTGTCTGCATGGTTTGTACATGGTGACGTGACTCTGGAATCCAAAAGAGGCTATTCAGGAAGGACCATCGATCCTATCTTAGCGCGAAAACAATGAGAAAGAAATGGTTTTCAACATAAACTAATCCAATGATTGTTGTTGCGTGTCCATAATGGTCATGAACGTCCACTATAAAACACGCAGCTGTGTGCTAATGCTTTTGAGAGCAACGTGGCTGTGTGTTACTGATTACACGTGGGGGCAATGCCTACTCAGACACACAAACCAGATAAGAAGTCAAAGTACCACTAAAATACCCAGAAGGTTAGTAAGATACAGATAGGCAAATAAATAGTTAACAAGTCACTGTTTTATCAAATAGGATGTAATTCAGTTGCTCTGCAGGTAGGATTTCAAATAAAGATTAAAACTAATTTGGAACATGGTGATGATGGTATCCAAACACCAGAGGACAAACGGCTTTCCTCCCATTGGCCAAGGATAACCAGGAGGGCTAGGAGGGCTGGAGGGGTGGCGAGCGGGGCTGGGAGGGCCATCTATGTTATGAGGATCATTTCAGCCAAAGTTGATGTCCTGGAATTATGTCAATAACTCAGTGGCTGCGAGGACCCCTCTGTGAGCTGAGCTGCACATAATCTTTATTCTCTTCTGAACAGTCCTGTTATGTTAAAAGAATATCCTGTTCATGCCTGCTACCTTGCATCTTCCATCCATACTACATTCCGGTGCATTCGAACTCTCACAAAACACTCTTGGATTCACTAAACTGCCTGCAAGATCCCGTCTGAGACAATGCATTCCCTGGTTTTCTTGTTAGATGAACACTGGAGAAGAGAGGAGATGAGCCAGGAGTAAATTACTACAAGTTAGATAAGCTCCAACATGCACCAAAATTAAAAAGGCAATCTGCCCTTTAAAAAAAAAATTTTAAGAAAACACTTTTTTCTTAGGGAAATGAGCGATTTTCCAAAGGCCTCACATGCCTGAGATTTGGTCTAATAGGTCAGTTAGGCCGTAACTCTATAATTTCTTAGCTTATCTTAGCATTATTGATGACACTGAGCCTCGGGACAGCACTGTCATACGGTCAGCTGGTATTTAAGAGAAATAGGAGACGTGATTTTAAGTGCAGCCTTTCACAAAGGGCCGTCCAGCCAGCCTGTCACATGTGTGACTGAGGAGCTGCTCAGAGTCTACCATTCATCCGCCATTCACGGAATGGTTACCGCTGGGGCGCATCTCTTATTTGTCCCCCCTTCATCCCCGGCCCTTCTCAACACCCTACAGGCACACACACGATGTGTATGTCCTTCCATATTTTGATTTAAGCATATGTGTAAACTTAAGTTTATATATGTCTTTTGTGTTCAATTCACCAAAGAGCACTGTGGTTTAAATCCAAGCCTGTTTCTTATTTTTGCACTGAACACTATGCGCTTAGAGACATTTAAATCAACTTCATGAGGTGCAATTTGCATACAATAAGATGTACCCACTTTTAGAGTCTGAAGCATTAGATGGATATGTCTCTGTGTGGCCACCAGCAGGACCTCCCCCCAAGGCACTGTGCCACCCCACTTCCCACCGATCCCAGCCCTACATCTGCCCCGCAAACCCCATCTGCTTTATCTCACTGCGGTTTAGTCGGTCTTTCTGGGAACTTCATGGAACCACAATCCATGCACTCCTCTGTGTTCACCTCCTTTCAGTCATTACAATGTTTCTGAGATTCATCCATGCTGTTATCAACAGCTTGCTCCTTTTCCTTGGTAAGAGGTAACATGTTGTGTGGACGGACCACGATCTGATTATCTGTTCACCCGCTGATGGTTGTTTCAGGAGTGGGACATCATCAACAAAGCTGCTAGGAACCCTCATGTGCACATCCTTTTGTGGACAGAGGGTTTCCTCCCTCAGGTAAATACGCAGGTGTGGAATTGACGGGCTGTATGTTTAACATCACATCCCTGAAGCGGCTGTACTATGTTGCATCCCCACTGGCGAAGTACGAGAGCTCTGGATGGTTTTACACTTTCCATAACACATCGTGAACCTTTCACGTGTCTATCAGCCATTCATGTATCTCCTCTGTAAAGCATCTATTCCAGTCATTGGCTATTTATTTAAAATTTGGGTTGTATTCTTGACTTTTTAAAGGTCTTTCTGTATCGTCTATATGGGTCTCTGTCAGACACGTATTGTAAATCTTTCCAATGAAAATCTTTCCAATTAACAATGTCAACACTGTCTATCAACAGCAGAAGCTTTCAATTTTGATGAACTTCAACTGATCAATTTTTTGAATGGTTTGTGTTGTTTGGGTCCTGGCTAAAAAATTATCAACAATTTCTCCTATGTTTGCACCTTAAGTTTTATAGTTTCATCTTGTATAAGATCAGAAGTTAATTTTTCTGCATAGCATAAAATAAGAGTGACGGTTTTTGTTTTTCCTGAATGAGCAGCCAATTATTCTAGTACCATTTGTTAAAAACACCATCCTTTCTCCATCAGATTACCTTGGTACCTCTGTCCAAAATCAATTGGTCATATACGTGTAGGTCTACACCTGTACTCTGTATTCTGTTCCACGGATTTTTATGGCCATCCTTATGCCAGTACTACAGGCCTGATGACTGCAACTTTATATTAACCCTTGAAATAAACCAACGTGCCTCCTTTGCAAAGTTGTTTCAGCTTCACCCTTTGCACTTCTACATAGAATTTAAAGTCAACTTGTCAATTTCTTCTTAAAAAAAAAAAAAAAAAAAAAGGATTGGGGCAGCCCCGGTGGCTCAGCAGTTTAGCGCCGCCTTCAGCCCAGGGCGTGATCCTGGAGACCTGGGATCGAGTCCCATGTTGGGCTCCCTGCATGGAGCCTGCTTCTCCCTTTGCCTGTGTCTCTGCCTCTCTCTCTGGGTCTCTCATGAATAAATAAATAACAAAAAATGGATTAAAAAATAGGATTCTGACTGGGACTGAACTGAATCTATAGATCAAGTTGAATAGGTTTAAAAAACTTTTTTACTCCCTAAGTACAGTGAAATTCTGAGTATGTGAGTCTTTCTCTGAGTCATGTTCTTTCTGTATGTTGTGTGCACACGTCTGGTACATATTTTGTTAAATTCATCCCAAGTATTTCAGAATCTTGATGCCACAGCAAATATTTTTAAATTTCAATTTCCAACCTTTATCAGTACTATATAGAAATGCAGCTGATGTGGGGGTATCGGTCTTATACCTTAAAACCTTGCTACAATGAATTATTAGTTCCAGCAATGTTTTTGTAGATTTTGCATGATTTTCTATATACATAATCCTGCTGTCTGTGAACAGTTTTCTTTGCCAATTTGCATGCCTGTTTATTTTTCTGTATCTTTACTGCAACAACCAGAACTTCTAGTACAATACTGAAAAGTAATGGTGAGAATGAACACCTGAGTTTTATTTCCAACCTTCCAGGAAAAACACTTAACCTTTCACCCTTAAGTACAGTGTTAGTTAGCTACAGGCTTTTCCTACACGCCTTTTAGGAGCTTGAGAACGTTCACTTCCATTCCTAGTTTGCTGAATTGATTTATCATGAATGGGTGTCAAATTTTGTCGAATGCTTTTTATGCATCTATTGAAATGATCATATAGTTTTTCTCTCTTATTCTGGAAAAGGAGAGTAAATACATTAATAATAATGTATTGATTTGTTACATGTTAAACAATCTTCCATTCCCGAAATAAACCTTGTTTGATTCTCATACTTTATCCTTTCTCTATGTATTCACAGACTTCACTTGCTAATATTTTGTTAAGGATTTTTAAATCTATGTTAATGAGGAATCCTGGTCTGTAAGTTCTTCCCCCCACCTCCCTTATACAGTTTTTGCTTGACTTTAGTTTTCGGGGTAAAGTTAGCCTCTGGAATGAGAAAATGTTGCCCCTTGTTTCACTTTCTCAAAGAGTTTGTATAAGAATTGGTATTATTTCTTTCTTAAACATTTGAGAGTTCATCAGTAATAATATTGGGGCCTAGAGTTTTCTTTGTGAGGCTTTTAACTATAATTCAACTTCTTTATGAAGTATAAACTCTACATTTTCTCTTTCTTCTTGTGCCAGATTTGGTAATTTGCGTCTTTCATCTACTTTGTCTCAGATGTAGAATTTTTTAAAAATTAAAAAAAAAATTTTTTTATTTATGATAGTCAGAGAGAGAGAGAGAGAGAGAGAGAGAGAATGGCAGAGACCCAGGCAGAGGGAGAAGCAGGCTCTATGCACCAGGAGCCCGACGTGGGACTCGATCCTGGGTCTCCAGGATCATGCCCTGGGCCAAAGGCAGGCGCCAAACCGCTGCGCCACCCAGAGATCCCTCAGATGTAGAATTTATTGGAATAAAGCCAATACGTAAAGGGATTCCTTTATAATAACCCTTTTAATGCCTGTGGGGTCTGTAGTGATGCCCCTTTCTTACTTCTTTTTTATTTTATTTTTTTCCCTTTCTTTTTTTTAAATTAAAAAAAAATTTTTTTTTTATTTATTTATGATAGAGAGAGAGAGAGAGAGAGAGAGAGAGGCAGAGACATAGGCAGAGGGAGAAGCAGGCTCCATGCACCGGGAGCCCAATGTGGGATTCGATCCCGGGTCTCCAGGATCGCGCCCTGGGCCAAAGGCAGGCGCCAAACTGTTGCGCCACCCAGGGATCCCTTTTTTTCCCTTTCTTACTTCTGATACAGGTAATTTGTGTCTCCCTTCTGGTCTTGGCCATTCCAAAGAGAATTTTTTTTTTTAAGATTTTATTTATTTATTCATGAGAGACACAGAGAGAGAGAGGCAGAGACACAGGCAGAGGGAAAAGCAGGCTCCATGCAGAGAGCCCGATGTGGGACTCGATCCCAGGACTCCAGGATCATGCCCTGAGCAAGCCAAAGGCAGGTGCTCAACTGCTGAGCCACCCAGGCGTCCCACCAAAGAGAATTTAACAGTTTTATTGAACTTTTCAAAAATTATCATTCAGTTTCATGGGTTTCTAGATTTTTCTAGTGCATTTTCTGTTTACTTTTTTTTTTTTTTTTTAAGTTTCTTTTACTTATAGTTTAATGTGCTTTTCTTTTTTCTGGTCTTAAAGATAAAGACCATACAATTTAGACTTTTCAAATTAAAATCCATAAATACTATTATGACTTTGAGATCAGTTATATAACTATGGTATATATAAAACTTGTTCACCAACTCTACCTGCTGCTTACCTGGTATTTTACCCATGATTCCCTAATGCTGCAACTTCGGTTAGTTCATGTCACAAACAGTGCGATGAGAAAGGTCATAGTGGGGGATCCCTGGGTGGCGCAGCGGTTTGGCACCTGCCTTTGGCCCAGCACGTGATCCTGGAGACCCGGGATCGAATCCCACATCGGGCTCCCGGTGCATGGAGCCTGCTTCTCCCTCTGCCTATGTCTCTGCCTCTCTCTCTCTGTGTGTGACTATCATTAAGAAAGAAAAGAAAGAAAAGAAAGAAAAGAAAAAAAGAAAGAAAAGAAAGAAAAGAAAAGAAAAGTCATAGTGTGTGTCTCTGAGAGGACTTATAAACATTTCCACATACCACTAAGACAGAAAATATGCTGCCAATTAAACAGGCATGTAATTTACTGTAAGACAGCACTAGATCTCAGAGATGTTCGAATATGAAAATGTGTACCCTACAACAGATGGAATATGATAGATGACCTATACTGTCATCTACACATTTTTGTGTATAGAGAGATAACTACACATTTTTGTGTTTTTCTACTACTACTTACTTGTCTTATTGGTGGCCAGGACTTCTAGCAAGGCAGTAGTGTCAGAGAGGATGCTTACCTTACACCCAGCCTAAAGGGAAGGTGTCTCAAGTTTCTCCACCAAGCATGATGTTTGCTGAAGAACTCAGTGTAGCCTTTCCCCAAGTTAGGTGAATCTCTAAAACCTTTACTTAAACATGGATCTCTGCTCCCTCCATATCACCTCCAAAGTGAAAGAAAAGGAGCAAGACAAGAACCAGCACTAGGGAGAAAAATGACAGCAATGGAGAGAGGAAGGGCGCCTGGGTGGTTCAGTCGGTTAAGCATTTGACTATTGGTTTCAGCTCAGGTCATGATCTCAGGGTCTTGAGATCAAGCCCTGTGTCAGGCTCTGCAGTCATGAGGAGTCTCCTGGAGATTCTCTCTTCCTCTCGCTCTGCCCTTCCCACTCATGCTCTGTCTCTCTCTCTAATGAATCTTTAAAAAAAAAGGGGGGGGGGGGGAAGGAGAGAGGCAGTCAGCAGAAGACAGGAGGCAGGCAGAACCTGCACCAATGTCCATCCGGATTTGAATCCTGGCCCTACCAGTTACTAGCCGTGCAATCTCATGTCCTCCCCTTGCCCCGCAGGCCCTCTGTACGAGCTGATTGTGACTTGACAGTGGCACACTCAGTGAACGCTAGCTGCTCTTATTACCGTGACATTAACATTTCAGCCAAATATAAGAACGAGTCAGGCAAGTCGTAATGACTCAGCAGAGGAGAGAGCTGAAACCTTAACCCTGGATCGGGAAAAGCCAAAGCGAAGTCAGCTGACGCCCAGAGCAGAACGTCGGAATGTTGGGAACCTGTCACCAGGCTCACTTGAAAGAGGTGCTGACAATGAGAGCACGGGTCCGACCTTGCACAGAGAGGAGTGGGAACTCCAGGATCCCCCTCCCGATGGTAGAATTCTGGGGAGTTGGCCAGACATGGGCCAACTAGGGTCTGGGACACTGTGAACAGTTATGGGCTGCCTCTTCCTCCAAAGATCTTCTTTCTGCACATTATGTTCCCCCCTGGCTCTATAGGGGGAACATTTTGTTTTTCTTCAATATTAATCTTTGTTTTCTGACTACGTGTCCTAAATCTGAGCCTGCTTTAGTTCTATCCCACAGATAAGAAAAGCACTGCTATTGCCATCATCCAGCTTTGAGTAGTTCCCAATATTTTTTAAAGCACTCCCTCTTTAACGGTTTTAAGAGTAAGATTTTTAGTTTTCAGAACATTTTTTCAAGCTATTTTTCTGTTACTGAGCTCCAACTTTATTGCATGGTGGTCTGAGAACAGAGTGGATACGATGCTGACTCTCTGGGGTTATTAAAGCTTCCTTTGCAGCTCAGCACAGTGTATTTTTGTGAATTGGCCCCATGTGCTAGAAATGTGCAGGCTGGGTTTGTTGCCTATATCACCCCATCTGCCTCTACACATCCAGTTAACTCACCCTGTTACTGAAATCTTACCTATTTTGCTTACTCTTCACCTCCTTGGTGTCTCAGTATCTTCATTCCTGATTTGTCTGTGGTTCTTTCTGTCCTCATCATCCATAGTTCAGGGCCACACTGTCAGGTGTGTACGGAGCCATACTGGTGTGCCTTCTTGGTCTCCTGAGCTTCGCACCATAAAACACTCTTCTCTGTCCTTTCAGTATGTCTTATCTCAGGCTCTGCTCTGATTCATTAAAACTGCCACTCCAGCTTTCTTTCACTTCATATTTCACTGCTTTCCTCCTGTGACTTCCAGCCCTTCAAATAGTTTGTTTGCCATATCATAGTGAATTTTATCCAACAGAAGAATCACTGCCCTTTGAGAGATGAATTCAACTCACTTATAGTTACATCATCACTTTTATTTCAAAGCTTATTTTGGCTGCCTTATTTCACATTTTCTGTTTACCATGCTTTTCTTTTTTCCTTTTCTACCTTCTTTTAGAGAGAAAATTTTCTCTCCTTGTATGAAAATTATACCTTCTACTTTCATTACTTTGGTGGTTATGACTAATGTACTGCATCTTACACATAGTTTCCATAACTGATATCTTCACTATCTTCAATTTCCAACTCCCACTGTGTCCTACTGGTGAGTCCCTCCTCCCGTCTCTGTCCCTTTGATGGGAACTCCCTGCCCCACCTCCAGCTCTCGCTGTCCGTCACGTCCAGGTGCTGCTTGTCAGTGCACCTGCTACAATCCTTATTCTGTTAGCCATATTCTTCATGTTCCCTATGTCCTAACTGCCTGTTTCTTCCTCACATTCCCCATGTTCTCTTTTGTTATCATGTTGTACTACTCCTCACTCTAAATTCTTCCTCTGCCTTCTACAGGTGCAGGCTCCTCCAGGAAGGATAGATCACCTTCTTTCTTTCTTTCTTTCTCTCCCTCCTTCCCTCTGTACCCATCCAGGATGGTAGGGGGAAGCAGCCACATGCACAGCCAGAATGCCGACCCTCAGCCTGCCCTCGCCTGCGTCCTCAAGTGCTCGCCTGTCCTGCCGTCTCCATCCCAGGCTCCTCTCCCCTTCCCTAGTGGTCTCAGCTGTCTTCAAAGGTCCCTACATTTCTGGCTTATTGCCAAATGTACTCCCTGTAGGATGCGTCAGCGTGACCGCCCGTGGCAGCCCAAGGAGCAGATCTGGGGTCGGAGAGCCAGGGAGTGGTCGGAGGCATCAGGGGTCATCAGCCCTGTCATTCCTTCTCCTTCAGTTCTCTTCCTTAGCAGCATACGCCAGATTTCTGCATGTGGCCTTTCATTAAAGGAGCTCTGTCACGTACATTATGGTGCTCATCCTAACGAGTGTATGTCAACAGACTGGAACAGTGAGCGTACATGGTCTGGCTGGAGGAAGTACCTTCTTCAGGTGGGCATGTGACTCATCATGTAACCAGAAAGACTCTGGAAGCTCCTGTGGGGCTCAGCAGCAGGACCAGAGCATGGCTGAGGCCTTATTGTGAAGACTTCCAAAGAGGAAAACCATTTAAATAAATCCCAAGTGGGACATTATGACCAAGTAACTGGTAGGGCAGTTTGGTTCTCTGGTGTACTAGACGGCCTCCTTCTCAGGCGGGTCTCTAAGCATCTCTGCCTTCAAGTGTGCGAAGTAAGGCAGAGTCATTCTACTCAGTTCCTACCACAAAGAACACTGAAAGGCAGGCAGGAAGTTTGTTTTCCAGCAAGGAAGCTGTGTTCTGGGAAATGCTACAGAGAACAAACGGTTAACCTATCATCAAAAACCAGCAGGAAAAAAAAAAAAAAGAAAAAAAAAAACAGCAGGAACTTATGTGTCTAAAAGTAATTCTGATCGAGTCTTGGGTGAGTCTTCAAGAAAAATACAAAGCAAGGGGCCCCTGGGTAGCTCAGTTGGTTGGGCGTCTGACTCTTGATTTCGACTCAGGTCATGATCTCAGGGTCGTGAGATAGAGCCCCACATGGGGCTCCACGTTCAGTGTGGAGTCTGCTTGAAATTCTCTCTCCCTCCTGTTTGTGCACACTTGTGCACAAACTGTCTCTCTCTCTCAAATAAATACATATATACATACATAAAATCTTTAAAAAAAAATCCAAAGCAAATGTCATGGCCAATATATGAGATGAGCCAGACACATGACAGCAGCCTGGTGCCTGGTTCCCAGCATTCCGACGTTCTACTCTGGGAGTCAGCTGACTTCTCTTTGGCGGTTCCCCATCCGGGGTTAAGGTTTCAGCCCTCTCTCCTCTGCTGAGTCATTACGATGTGCCCAACTTGTCCTTACATTTGGCTGAAATGTTAACATCATGGTAATAAGAGCAGCTCGCGTTTACTGAGTGTGCCACCGTAGGAATCAACTCAGTCAGCCCGTATGGTGAGCCTGTGGGGCAGGGGGCACCTGTGGTCCTGCTCTCAGGGGAAGGACATGGGGCTGCACGGTGTGGGCTCTGCCTGCCTGTCTGGGGACTGCTTCTCTCCCTTGTCTTGCTGGGTAAACACGAGGGCAAGACTTCCCACGTCGACAAATCTACATTAATCCTGTGTCATTAACATTTAAACTTCTTGAAATCCCTCAATTTAATTGAGAAGAAGGAAACAAGTTTCTTGACCTCTGTTCAATCCAAAATAATGTCTAGCATTTTCTTTAATAAACAATACGATTCCATGCTGCACATGATGCAATAAGCATCAATCTATTTTACAGTAAGTCCCACAGCAAATTAAGTAGCGCTGAGTTATAATTTTCAGTACTACACGAATATACCCAGGATGAATTTAAAATGACACTCTGTCACCAATCCAAGAGATAGAAAAAGCCAAGGAAAATATATGTTTCAGACCCTTCTACTACACTGATATACACAGTGAGCAAGGTAATCACCTCTAGAGGGAATAATGCACTGGCTCATTTCAGAATTACTGAAATATCAGTTTCTGAAAACAAGAAAGACTGAAGCAAACCATGAAGAGAAAATCAGAAAACAACATTTTCCAGCAACTACTTCATCAAGTAAGATTCATAAATACACTTGCCACCAAATACGAACACACGCTTCTCGTGCGTAGAAAGCAAGGCTGGAGTACGTGTATAAGCATACGATACTCTCCACAACTGTGTAACGAGCAGTGTTGTTAAAAGCCATCCTCTTATTTACATCGGGGGGCGGGGAGGGGGGAGGAAGGAGGCCTGTTTTTAGGGTATTTCCTGACTAGTAGATGAGTACAGCAGTCATCTGCAGGTAAGATCCTGGTTCCATTTTCAAAAGCACGATTTGGCAAGGTAGGATCCGCTGCTGTTTTTGCAAATAAAGTTTTATTGGGACACTGCTGCACGCATCCGTGTACATACAGCGCATGGCTCTTCCAGGCTGCATCAGTGGAACTGGGACCCTTGGGCCCTGCAAAACCTAAACTACTTCCTATCTGGCCCCGTAAGGAAGAAGTTGGCAGACGCCCTCCTAGAGTCGCTCTGAGCTCTCCCACCTTTTTATTCACTGGAATCCTATAGTCCTAGGCGTAGGTTAAATAAAACATAAAACACCAATACAGTGAAATCTTATGCAATCATTACAAATGGTGTTTACTAAGAGTTGCCTAATGGTCTAGGATAAATTTATTGTAACGCTAAAGATGAAGTAAAAGAAACCGCAAATGCAGTCTCATTACATCAACGCTGAAATGTCCGTGCAGAGAAAAACAGACTGACAGGCAATACACCAAAGAGTTATCACTGATTGTGATAAAATCTTGAATAATCTTTTCTTCTTTTTGCTTTTTTAGTTGGCTTCTACAAAGAATGTATATTCTACTTTAAGCTGGAAAATACTGACTTTCTAAATGAAAAACAAAACCTGAACCCTATCGGCTTACTGAGTACTACCTACCTCACAGTTTTCCTTTCTGCATCTCAGAAAAGCGGTTTCTAACTCAGCTGTTAGATAAACACAAGCGCACGTTTCACTCGACCAGGCTCCTGACGATTATGGTTTATCACAATCACCGGCTCAGGACGGCATAGCAACGGTGCCGTTCGATCTAATTCCAGCTCCTCAGTGTGGCGGAGAGCGCTTTGCTGTAGGAGAGCCTCCCGCCCACTCCCGCCCAGGTCAGACGACGGTCATCTGATGACCACCAGGTGCAGCTCTGGCCTTTGACACCAACGTCCACCTGATGCTGACCGTGTTCCTTTGAGTTGTTTTTCACAACGCTTCCTGCTAAACACTTACTTTTACAAGTTTTCATCACAGCCTGACTCCAAAAACGATCTCAGGCAGCTCCTGAGATGAGGCATCATGTCGTGGGAGGGTGACGGTCCACTCCCCGGTCAGAGGGCCCCTAGGGACCCACTCTAGAATTCTCAAGAGCCGACTGGCGTCTGAGGGAAAGCAGCTTTTCTAGTGGACGCCACATCCCTCCTGACCAAGATGGAAAAGAGAGGGCCAGAGACGCAGGCGAGGAACATCCACTCACTGTGCCGGGGGCAGGTGTGTGGGAGCGAGGGTGAAGGGTGTGTGGCCCAGATTCCATTTCAGGCTCTTCGTGGCTTCTCTTCTCCCTCCCTCCTGTGTCTCCACTCAGCTGCCGCAAAGCCTGGACAAACGCTCCACGAGACGCCCACCTGGCCATCCCCAGCCCAGGGTGGGCAGAGGCCCGGAGCCCACCTGGCCCTCGCAGCGTCATTCTGGGGTTGGGATGCACAGAAGTGGGTGGGGCAGGAAGTCCTGGAGGGACTGCCTGCTCCGCTGTGGGGGCTCCTGCCCACAGATTCCCACCTTCCCACTCCAGCCTGCGACCAGGTGGCAACCAGATCGGGCTGTGGAAGGGCCTGGGTACGGCCACACCATCATTCCGTGGACTATCTCCCTACAACACTGCTCTTGGTCACGTGCCCACGTAGACACCATCCAGATTCTCCCCACCAGTCCTCCAAGAAAAGGTCGGTGGCTCAGCACCCAGAACACCCACATGGGCCACGGGCCACCCCTGGCCTTCACCCCTTCCCACATCTTCTATGGGATCAGGCTGACGCATGCGTTCACTCTTCTCAGACACGGGCGTTACCCCTGGCACCGCCCGTGCCATGTGCCGCCTGTCTGTGCTGCTCTTCAAACCCTGCCACCTGCCGGGCCCCCGCTGGGCTGAGACTCCTCCACGACGTTCTCCCGCAAGCCCTCGGCCGTCAGAGTGTCCCCGTCCCTGGGAACATGAGAGCCTCTGGCGCATGCACACGTTCAGTCCTGACCACGCATTGCGTGCAACGCTCAGACGCCTTCTGCCTTGCGTCGAGCTCCCACACACATCATTAATTTTCAGGCCACAGCTTGTCTCCTCAGCTAGACTGTGAACCTGGGAGGGCACACGCTTCTGTGCATCTCCTACAGCGCTGGGCATAGGCCTGAAGTACACAGTGGGATTGAGTAAATTATCTTCCAGACAATGAACAGAATGAGTGAGCTCCTGAGTCCTCTGGACCAGTGGTCTTCCTGTGGTCACGTCCAATGGACCTATAAGGGTTGCCGGCGGCCACCAAGCAGTGTGGGCAGTTACCAAGAAAATTCATAAACCACCCAGGGAGTGAAGACCCACCCTCAACGAGCTGCACCAGAGGGGAGATGGATGACGGCAGAAGCCACGAGTCCTCCTGGCAGGTGGGCGTCCCTCGGCCTGAGCTTTGGCCTCTTCTCCACGTCCCAGGAACGTGGATGTGTGACCTTGAGGAAGCAGCACCTCTGCCGACCTCTCCCTGCAGGCGGGAGAGTCCATCTCTCTGAGTTGCCCGCCCTTCTGTCCTGTTCTCTGTGCCTCCTGCTGCTGCTCTGAGCTCCTCAACGTCCCCTTCCAGCTTGATCCAGGCTGCAGCTGCCCTCCCCTGCCGCAAATCCCACCGTGTTCCTTCTTCCTGCGGCCCCAATGGCCGCGTCTGTGTATTCCTGCTTTGCAGTCCTCCCTCTTGCTTCTAGCATCTTCCTCCCTTCATTTCCCTATCGTGTGCACACACTTGCTGGTGGCCGTTCTGTAGTGTTTTTCTGTGCTGGCTATGCCCTCGGCGTTGACTTCTGCTTCTCGGGGCACAGGGGGGCACATCCCTAGGCAGGCCCTGGCCCAGGTCAGCTGGGGGATGAGCCCAGGCTGCTAAGGAGCACAGTGGGTCACCCCTTTGCCAGCCCCTCTGGGCAGCTCCCTCCCTGCGCTCACTGCTTAGGGGTAAGTTGCCCCACAGGATGCTCTCCCTGGGCTTTGGGGACGAGGGTGGGAGTGGCAGAGGGGTGCTGCTCAGCCAGCCCAGCACCATTAACCTCTCACCCAGGGCACTGCTGAGCGGAAACACTGCTGCAGAGGCAAGGCAGCAAGTCCCAGCTTCGGTCCAAGCAAGCAGCTCGGGCTCTCGGGGGTCTCCCCAGAAGCCCATCACTGCGCTACCCCAGAGTCCACCCTTGTCTCGGCTGCTTCTCTGGGCTTGTGCGTTTGTGTGTCAGGCCGCCCTGGCAAACCACCCTGGAAAATGGCCCCCAGAGCTTCTCCTGCCCCTCCTCGACATGTATTCCTCTCCCAGCTGCCTCCCAGAAGATTTTCGGCAAAACATAAAATGGAAAAGTAGAGAAAAAAGGCAGTACGGTCGTCTGCAGCAGAAACCTGGATTTGGAGGACAGAGCTCGCACGTCCCATGGTGGGTCCCGCCACTGGTGCAGGGTCATTAAGGCAAGTTCTACAGTTTGGAGCATCCCACCCATTTCCTCAATCGTGTTCTCGACAGCACTGGACTGCCACAAAGAGCGGAGCAGGAAAGGATCACGGTTCGTTTAACTGCCACGAATAAACTGAAAGATTAAGGTTCCACTCTAGCTCGGGATCAAAGGGCTCTCCTTGTCACGACGGCCTGAGCTCCAGGATGACCAGTGCCGCTGCTTAGGCCACGCTCACAGCTGGCAGGTCGGGACAGGGTGTTCTGGGGAATCACACAACGACAAACGCACACGCCACTGGCCCAAAAGGGAGAGCCCTTCTTTAATTCTCCGTGAGTAAAGCCCGAGCCTCGGGATGCTGAGTTTGCGCCCGTCAGTCGGGTCTGTAAAGCCCAGGTCGATCGCTGGGATCCATGCCACCGGGGCCCCCTGGGGAGCCCCAGTCACGGCGGCAGGAGCCACTTACCAGCGCAGGGCGATTTTGATGGGGGTGGTGAGGCACGACGTGAACAGGTCGGCCGGGAGGTCGGGGATCATGGGCAGGAGCTCGTTGGCCTCACAGGCCGCCAGCTGAATGCAGTTCTTCATGGACGGAGGCAGGGGCATCTGCGCGAGTGGGTGGTTTGGGTTAATGGCAGCGACCTGCGGGGAAGAACAGGAAGAGAGAGTGGCTTAGTGGTCATGGACGACTGCAGCGTTGGCTGGAAACGCAGCCCCGAAGGAAAGACTCACACGCAGGCTGCGCGCCCTCCTGCCGCACGGCCTCGCGCCCCTTACCAAGGTTCCTCCCCGACACCGCCAGGCGAGGCTCCGCCTGTACGTTGTCTCAAGTGTTTTCTGTGTTAAGGTCCCTCCTTGCACCGTGATTATACCAGCGTTTAAGCAGTATCTCCCTCGGAGTCTCATATCGGGTCTTCGTGTTTATTTTAAACTTCAGTCTTTGGGGCACCCGGGTGGCTCAGCGGCTGAGCGTCTGCTTTTGGCTCAGGTCGTATTCCTGGGGTCCTGGGATCGAGTCCCGCATCCGTTCCCTGCATGGGGCCTGCTTCTCCCTCTGCCTGTGTCTCTGCCTCTCTGTCTCTCATGAATAAATAAATAAATAAAATCTTTAAAAAAGTTAAAAATAAACTCTAGTCTTTAGTCCAGCATGACGTATTTTGGTGTGCTGACACGGGAGGATGTTCAGGGTATAGACAGCGGCCACCGCCAAACAGCTGACGGCAGAACCGCAGCAGGGGGAGGCTGGAGACACACGGAGGCTCACTGCCCCGCGGCCGCCCAGCTGCTTCCATGTTCCGCGAGCTTCAGCAGACATTTCAAAACACCCTAACAAGTGTGTATTAACTCTGTAACCAGGGAGGAGGGCTCTTCTGTTTGTTTTTTTTTTTTAATTTTTATTTATGATAGTCACAGAGAGAGAGAGAGAGAGAGAGAGAGGCAGAGACACAGGCAGAGGGAGAAGCAGGCCCCATGCACCGGGAGCCCGACGTGGGATTCGATCCCGGGTCTCCAGGATCGCGCCCTGGGCCAAAGGCAGGCGCCAAACCGCTGCGCCACCCAGGGATCCCTCTTCTGTTTTGTTTTAATGCAGAATTTAATTTCTCTTTGAAGCAGGGATATTTTCTCACTGAGACTGTGGTCGTAGGGGCCCTGGAAGTGAAGCGTGGGGGACACCCACAGTTTAGGAAGACAGGGATCACGCTGGTTCCTCTCCATTGAGGGTGTGCTGTCCTGAAAATCAGCAGAATTCACCGAAGTCGGGGAGCCTCATGCCCTGAGCCCCTTTGCCCGGCACGTGGCCTGGGACCCCTCCCCAGCGACACACATCGCCAGCGCTGCACTCGTGTGGCAATCTGGTCATCCCGTCACCCACCAGTGGTTCTGCTGCCCCTTTCAGAAAGGCGAAGGCTGAAAGTGCGAGGGCCCCACCCTGGTCTGCCTGCCCCGCAGCGGCTCTGGAGGAAGGGTGTCTAGCGGGGCACGGGGCCCAGCTGGGGCACGGAGCAGAGGGCTGTCCCCTGGGAACAGCACGATGGCAGCAGAGGGGGAGTGGATGAGTCATGTCGACTGCAAAGGGGCTCCGAGGGGCTCCGAGTCTCCCACACATCAGCTGCCCTGCGGGCCAGTGTGGCAGGGCAACAGGTAACAAAAATAATGAAAATTAAAACCCAGAAAATGCTGGTTGCATGGGCCCACACAGCTTCCAGGACCGGGTCACCGGCTCATCTACAAACAGCCATGACCCACCTGGAAGGACAGCTATTAGCCAGGGGCCCGAATGCAGGTGGTGTCCATCCCCAGAAACGAAACATGGTGACGGCATCATCCTGCCCGCAGCCACGGGGTCCCAGGGCCAGGGACAACGATGGTGGAGAGTGTGGGCCACGGGAAGGGACCGTTGGGTTAACAAGCCCCAGCGCGGCCGGCCCCCTTCCTCTCCCTGTGGACCGTCACAGCTCCGCCAAGCTGCCCCTGGCACAACACGGAGACCACCACCGGCCGCTGCTTTGTGTCAGGCCTGCACCCGCGGGGCGTGACTCCGTGTCTGCTCCTCTGTCCGTGAGGTTGTCGACAGCGGTCGACCTTCCTCCGAGCTCTTTCCCAGTTACTAGCTCACGTGCTTTGTAAAACGGCCCCATGAAGTAAGTTTTGCTTCCACTCTTAGAGATCCTCCACCATGAGAGAGCAGAGCCCCCAAGGAATGGCATGTGCAACCCACCCCCCGGTCAGTGCCAGGGCCACCCAACGGGCTGCTCCGGTTTCAGGCTGCACCGCCCCTCCGGACCCGGCCGTCACCCCCAGCCCGGAACACGGGCGGGGTGCTCTGGGGTGGGGGGCTTTGCCAGCCAGGTGCAGGGCATTCAGACTAAATGCATGCGGATGACGTGAGGTGTAATTACTACCGCTGAGCAAACCTGGTTCTTACTCTCAAATTTCTCAAATGGAAATGGAAGGTAGTAAATGGTGTAGTTTTACTGACAACCCATCCTACATCAGGAGCATTGAGCCCAGGATGCAAAATTCTACTAAATAATAAAAAACACAACTTTTAGAGGAATGGGTTTTTTGTAATGGTGGTAAAATGCAGGTAACATGAAGTTTACCATTTTAACCATTTTGAGAATACAGCTCAGTGGCACTGAGTACACTCACACTGTGCAGCCATCACCAGAGACTAGGTTATTTGTTTTTTAAACTTTTTATTTTTTTTTAAGATTTTTATTTATTTATTAGAGAGAGAGAGGTAGAAACACGGGCAGAGGGTGAAGCAGGCTCCATGCAGGGAGCCGGACACGAAACTCGATTCCAGGTCTCCAGGATCAGGCCCTGGGCCGAAGGCAGGTGCTAAACCGCTGAGCCACCCAGGGATCCCCAGTTTTTTGTTTTTTAAGATTTTATTTATTTATTCATGAGAGACACACAGAGAGAGGCAGAGACACAGGCAGAGGGAGAAGCAGGCTCCCTGCGGGGAGCCCAATGTGGGACTCGATCCCGGGACCCCGGGGTCACACCCTGAACCAAAGGCAGACACTCAACCACTGAGCCACCCAGGTGTCCCGGGACCGGGGTTTGTGAAGCAAACAGGGACACCTGGGTGGCTTGAGCTCAGGGTGTGATCTCAGGATCATGTGACAGAGCCCTGTTGTCAGGTTCTGCACGGGGCAGGCTGCCTGAGATCCTCCCTGCTTCCCTCCCACCCCCCTGCCCCCTGCTCTCACTGGATCAAAATAAGTAACACAGCAGAGTCACACTCGAATCCTCCCCTCGCGTCCTGCACTCAGCTCAGCCAGCCAGCAGAGCACCTGCCGGCAGGAGAGTGCCCCAGAACCGGCTGCCAGGCCTGCAAACCTCTGGAGTCTGGTGCGCGGCAGGCTTTCAGGAGCACCAGTGCCCACACGGAGAACGCGAGCAGGGCTGAACTTCGGGGGGAAGATGCAGCCATTATGGACAAAATAGATTCCACATTCTTATTTTCCATTTCAGAGAGAAGTCTGTTTCACAGGAGAAATCCTAGAGGTTCCTGAGTTTGAGCTTTCTGGTTTCTGATTTGCTTCCACGTTAAGATTCCTCTCTGACGGAGCTGAGAATGGACCAGCAGGCCCCCTGGCTACAAGCACAGACCCTGTGCCTCTTCCACCCTTGCTTTTTCCACGGAGTGTCTGAAATCTCACGCCCCTTGGGAGTGCAGCACTTTGTCACACCAAGGTCACCCACATGGCACGCACAGGCCCCACAGGGAGGTAAAGAGGTGGGTGGTTCACACACTGGACACCATGGTGCAGTTCGGTGGGTTTTACAAGGCCTCCCGTAAGCCTGCAGGAGTCTGTCCTGTCCGGTCCACAAGGGGCAAGGTTGTGCAGTCTGCACCCTGGGCCTCACCGGCATTTGGCCCAAAGCCTCCGGGGTCCTGGTACAGGAGGCATTCCACGGACGCTGAAGGAGGAAATGGCAGGTACGTGGAGAAACAGCTTTACTCCAAATACAGCTGCTAGAAATGAAGTTCCCACCTCAAAATGGCATTGACAGAAACCCCGACTTCTTCACAAGCCCCTTGCAGCACGTCGTCGTCGTATCAACAGGGAGCAGGTGGTCTAGCTGCACATGAGCTGCAGGGACCTGGCGTCAGCTGTTCAGTAGGAAGCATTTGGTCAGGGGCCCTTCCTTCCCACCACACTGCCCGGCACACAGAAGGCAGGTGAAAACTCCGCTTTAGGGATAAGTAGGATGCTAATATTTACATTAAAAAATGGCATTCAAGGCCAAGGATTCCACCAACGAATCACTATTTTTCCAGTGCGCTAACCTAGAAAGACAAATACCTATCTTAACGGATGAGGTATTTCCCACACGTTATTTTGGTTTCGTACTGACCTTTTAATCAAACTCACTCTTTGGAAACAGCCTGCACGTATGGTAACTACCGGCAACTCAGGGAACTCTGAAAAGCCGCCCAGACACCCGCAAGAGCAGCGCCAGCATCACCCAACACGCACCTTCACCCAAGGGGGTTTCTTCTGGGGAATCTAGAGACTCAAACACATGAAACAATCTCAAGTTTCAAAGCTCACTAGAGCCTTCTGGAGGATTTGGGAAGGGTCCAGAAAACTCTGGAGATGTGATACACAGCAAGCAGATCCAACAGAGACATCTGCTCCGTGTCCCACGCGTGTAGGTCACGCGGAGCTCGTGAGGGCCAGGAAACACTCATCTCTGAAAGCACTGCTGCAGGGGCCGCCGGGGGCACGCCTGCGTCTCTCATTTTCTCCATGAAACTCTGACATCACGCTGCTTCTTTTTCCCAAGGCATACACACGCACAAGACACCTCTATAAGGAGATGAAAGTACTGGCAACTTCAGGGGCCTGTAAAAGGTGAACTTGTGCAAATAACATGGACTTGGTAATTGGTTTTGGTTACAGCAACTTCTGTGCTCAACTCAAAGACGCCTGCTTACTGTGGACACCTTGCAAAGTGCAGAGAGACTGAGGTCCGTCAAGGACTCCGGGTACTGCTGACCCAGCTCCTTTCAGAGTGATGCAGCCTCTATCACGTGACACTGTCCTAAAACCAGCAGGTAAAAGCAGCAGGAATTTCTCATCAGTAACGTATATAAGTTTGCATCTTATCAAATACTAAGTAGCAATGTCACAGCCCCTGGTACCCACAGCTGGGGGCCACCAGCTGTCCAGGAGACCAGGAGTCAGTCTTGTTGGATGAAGGCCTCCCTGATGCCCTGGAGCCCTCGGAGCTGCCTGTCAAAGGGCAGAAAAGAGCCTCTTTGTAGCGCGTTTGTCACCATCACCTGGGGAGCTCCTCCGAATGGACCTTCCACTGTGCGAAGTCTTCTAGCTGTTAGCAACTGAACAGTCTCTAACATGCTCTAGAACCATTCTGTACCTCAGTGAGGATGCTTAGTTCGAATCTGCAACCAAATTCTACCCCCAGTGACTCCTACACGGTCAGCAGCCAAAGGAAAGGGGGTGCCGAGGAATCCTGCAGCCTTCTACTTCAAGAAGAGAATTTCCATTTGGCTTTGCGAATAGCGCTGCTATGAACACGTGTGTGCACGTGTCTGTGTGAACATATGTTTTCAGCTCTCTTGGGTACAAGCCGGGAGTGGAATCACTGGGTTGCACCGCGGCTCCCAGTGTAACAGGTGAGGAGCCAGCAGGCTCTGTTCCAAGCGGCCGCCGCACCTTGCACTCCCACCAGCACGTGAGGGCTCCTGAGTCCCCCATGTCCTTGCCAGCTCTGAGAATCACCCTTCTTTTCTATTCTAGATGTCCTGGTGAGTGTGAAGCGTGCCTCACTGTGGTTTTGCTCTCATCTCCCTGGAAGGGATGATCTCCTCCTACCGTCTGCTGCTGGCCGGGCCTGCCAACATCACGTGCAGTAAGAATGCTGGGAGCAGACAGTCCTGCCTCGCTGCTGATCTCGGGGAGAAACAGTCTCTTACCATGAGTACGAGGACAGAGAGGCTCTCCGTCCAGCTGAAGACATTCTCCGCTTTCCCTAGTTTGCTAAGAGGTTTTTTTTTTCCCCCTCAAAGATATATATATAATATATAAATTTATTCATTCATTCATTCATTCACGAGAGACGCAGAGACACGGGCAGAGGGAGAAGTAGGCTCCTCACAGGGAACCCAATGTGGGACTCAATCCCAGAACCCTGGGATCACACCCTGAGCCAAAGGCAGACACTCAACTGCTGAGCCATCCAGGCATCCCTAAGAGGTATTATGTTTTTAACATGGAAGCATGCTGGATTTTGTCAATTTTTTTTTTTTTTTTTTGCATCAACTGATCACATGGTCTTTCTTCTCTAGTCTATTGGAGAGGTGAGTCCCATTCATTGTTGTTGTTGTTGTTGTTTTTTTAATTAAGCCAGACTTGCATGTCAGGAATAATCCCACTGAGTCATCGAGTATAATTCCTTTCAGAGATCACTAGAACCAATCTATTATTTGCTTGAGGATTTCTACATCTAAGTGTGTGAGAGTGGTTTGCGGTGTTTTGTTTTTCCCTTTTGTCCTGTGGGTCCCCTTCCACAGCAGGGTAACAAAATTCCCTCCTTTTTCCACCTTCTGGGCAAGCTTTGTGCACCCCCCTGGTATGAATGCTTCTTCAGACATTTGGTGCAATTCTCCAGTGAAACCACCTGGGCCTGGAGACTTCCTTTTCAGGAACTGTTAAATTACAAATTCAGTTTCTTTAGTGGTTATTAGACTGTTCACATGATGTATCGCATCTTGGTCTGGGCTTCTGTTTGTGGTTCTGCAGGAACTGGTCCATATTTGGAAGCTGTCGAATTCCTGAGTGTGAAGTTGTCCACAGTATTCCTGTATTGTTCTTTTAATGGCTGCAGGATCTGGATTCTTCCTTCCTCCCCTGTGTGTTGGTCTTGCTAGAGATTTATCCGTGCTATTGATGATTCCTGAGAAGCAGCTTTCTGCTTCCTGGGTTTTCTCTTTCTCTGTTTTCAATGCCAGTGATTTCTGCTCTTACGGCCACTCTGGTCTTTCTTGTGGCTGCTCCGGGTTCATGTGGTTCTCCTCCCGTAGCTTCCTAAGGTAACGCTGTGGCTGTGGTTCTGGGAGGTGGGGCCCTCGGGTGGAGCCCTCAGGAGTGGGGCCAGCGCCTGGTCAGAGAAGCCCCTTCCATCGAGTACGGACACAGGGAGAAGGCCCCCACCAGCCCACGCTGGCGCCTTCACCTAGGACTCCAGCCTCCGGAGTTGTGAGATGTGCATTTCTGTCCTTCACAAGCCCCCGGCCTATGCTGTTCCGTTACAGTAGCCCGAAGGGACTCAGGCAAGTAGGAACCTCTGACCCATCATTTATGTGTTGTTAATTTTACTCCAACGTTTTTCTGTTATCTTCCTATCGCTGACTTCTAGGTGATTCTACTAGGGTTGAAGAACATACTCTGCGACTTCAATTATTTCATATTTGTTGAAGCCTGCGTTATGACCCAGGACATGCTCTATTTTGAGGAATGTCCCACGACACTTGACAAGGATGTATATTTGCTGCTAGTGGTCCAGTGTTCAGTAATTGTCAATTAGATCCTTAGGATTGACATTTCAACACAGATGACTGTCTTGGCTCCAAAACGACGCAGTTTCATTCCCTCTGCTGCATCCACATGCCTTCCTCCCTGAGCCATGCTGCATGGACTGTTACGGCACACAGCTCGGGAGGAGCAGGGGGGTGAGCATGTCTCCTGGCCTCTGAGCTGTGTGTGTGCAGATACCACCTGTGTGTGGGGCCCCGTACCCCATGTGGGTGGCAGCTTCCCACCCACCCTGCTCCCCCTGCGTGGCTCTGTGTTTACCTGGTTAATACAGACAGAAAAACGCTGCCACAGAGGCTCTGCTGCCCTGTGCCGCCAGGATCTTTGCAAGAGAGAGTATCTGGCCATTAGCTTAGTGTCCTCTGGCTCTGGGCCGGGCTGGTGGTGGGGAGATGCCCCATGAGAGCGGACAGGCCATGCAGACCGGCCTGCACCACAACACAACCCAGAGCACCAGCCAGGATCTGGGCTCTAGAATACTGAGCACATCCTGGTGTATTTTAAAACAGATGAAGTTAGATAAAATGATTAAGCTCTAGATTTATCTTTGGAGACGCTCTCAGTTTTGGCTACAATTTGTACTTTATATTCATGAATCTGGATTAATCATTTTTTCTTTGTTTCTTTTTAAATTTGATGGAAGTTAATAAAAATCCAAACACATTCAATGAATCATGAACATATCAAAAGAAGACAATTAAAGGTAGTTTATTCAGATATGAATGCACTTATGTGACCACAATTGTAAATATTTCCCGAATGTCTACCTCAATTGAGGCGCCCTTGACAGGCTTACATAACAGATCTAAATTACAGCCGAGGACACCAGTAGAACAGATACTGCAAGACAACATACACCTCGCTGTCCCGATTACCCGGTGACACTTGGCTGCGTGTGGTCAGCTGAGGACGCCGCGGGCCCCAGGAAGTGTTTGCAAGGAAGCAGAGGGGCAGTTATGCCCTGAAATGTGACGAACTGCAACACACGCTCCTAGCCCCCGGGTCCACCCAGTACCATCAGCCATGAGAGCTCCAAAACGTTTCATGCAGAGAAATCACTTCTCTTCCTCCCCGAGCAGTCAGATTACAGGCAGGGAACTATAACAGCAGCTGACGGAAGAGATCTCAGGGTTCCCTATGAGCCAGTCCAGCAGAGTCTGGGGGCTGATCGAGTTCTTTCTGTTGCACAGGCGGACAATAGGATGAAATGTAAAATGCTCTGCAACAGAACATGTGGCACAAATAAAAGGGAGCTGTGCCCACCTAAGATGTGCCAGCAGCAGTGGCCCTGGCATGGGGAGCCCAGCCCTGCTCTGCACCTCCTCTGAAGCCACCTTCCCATCTCCCATGGCCCTTTGCTGCCCGGCGCCCACTCACAGTGACGGCCCTGGTGCTCTAGAGGCTGCTTTCTTACCACGGCTTTTCCACGAGCTGTTGTGTTTTCTGGTCAGCATAGCAGCCCCCTAAAGCCCACTGGGGGGCCAGCTGTCCCTCTGGGTCTTTTATTTCCATAAAGGATGGCTTTCTTCTCCCCAGCCAGGCACTGTTGGATCCCAATTAAAGGGGCTTCTGCTGTATTTGTTTTTAGATTAAACCCACATTCTCTCTTCTATAAACAGTCGAAATGGTAATATTTCTTCTTAAATTACAAATGAAACCCTATTCTGTTGTGTGTGTGTGTGCAAGAATATCAAGTACATTATACATTTCTTATCACTATTAGTTTTGAAAACCTTTCCTATTGTGAATTCTTACTGCTTATTACACAGAAAGTATAAGGTATCGACGAGTGAACTTGACCAGTCTTTACTAAAAAGAGGGAACGAAACTGTCTAGAATGTGTGCAGAGAAGCAAGAGGCGAAGGGCAATCACCGGGCACAGCCTGGAGTGTGTGGGCTGGAAGACCAGTGTCACCTGAAGATGGGTCATCGGACAGCCACTGCTCACCCATGTGCCTGGAGCCAGGTGCCCTGCTATGAGCCTCACCACTCCTCCCCAGAAAGCACTCAGGTTTTCTTTGCTAAAAAGAGTTACTGATGCACCTGGGGCAAAGCAGGGCAGCTAGTGAGGCAGCTGACATCCCAGGAAATGGGATGGCCCCTGCATGGTGACTATACCTGCAGCCAGACCCCCGAGCCCCCGGCCACTTCCCCAGCTGAGAATTCCCGCCTGCAAACGCATGGGAGCTTCATTCTTCAACATGGGAGACAGCTCAGTGTCATCACCCACCTCCAGCATGGAAAAGAACAATCTACATAAACCTAACAGAAGATTTAGCACATGGGGCGATGGACGTAATGCAGAGAAGAGGGGGGATGCTATTTGCAAGCCCACAGAGTAGCATCATTTAAAACCTAAAGGAGAACATGAACACAGCTACGGTGTAACTGACTTCTCATTTCTCTGCTACCTACAGGTGACAGCTCTGCAGCTGGAACGAAGCAGCTGCACCAGAATGATGGAGCCGGATGCGCCTCAAGCCGCTGCCAGCAGCAGTACCCCATATCCCCACACCAAGTGCTCAGAGAACATCACACATCCACACACGCAGACTCCTCGTAGTCAACAGTAGTCAGGACCCGCGCCTCTCTGCAGGCACGCTGGGAACTAGCCTGCGGTGTCAGGCATCACCACGGGCACCGCAGCACAAGCAGGACCCTGGCACAGGCTGCAGACTGGGCTGTGAAGGCCATGGGCATCCACCTGATGTGCTGTCAGGACCGTGAGACCTAGAACCGTTACCTACAGTTCTAGAAAATGCACATTTAACGAGTTCTGAAGAGACATGAAGAGTCTGCGGTTAGTCCTTTCTTGTCAGAAGTTCTTAGTTTAACTGTGACATAAAATGTAGTCGCTAAGACGCATGCGTGACGATGCTGCATCACGTATCAGTTCATACACAGGATCACCAACAGGAAACAGGGTGGTTCCATCACTGTGGATTCAGCGGCACTAAAGGAGCGAGTCTGTCACTGTGGAGACGAGGGTCCACACAACAGGTCTCTGCAAGCCGGGGGTGCCAGGCGGGCCAGCAGCCGTGGGCTGGACAATAGTGAGCAGAGGATGGAGGGCAGATGAGGGACCAGCTTGGAGGCATCACAAGAAGAGTGTCGCAGAGCACCAGCAGGCAGGAAGAGGAGAGGAGGCCGCAGAGAGGTGGATGGAGCGGTACAGGACAGTCCTGGTGTGGGGAAGACATGCTCCCCGCTGGCCACCTAGGAACAGCCGTGCACCAGTCGCAGTCCCTGAAGACCATGTTCAGGATGCAGGCTTTGTGTCTCTGGGGAACGAGGGGCGTTACTGTGCCCACCACCACAGCCACCGCCAGGCCCACTGCCATGCCCAGGTGCCTTGTAGGCCTTGCACACACACCACACGGCTGCATTCACACCCAGGTGGCCCAGTACTCGCACCCCAAGTCACCCAGGGCCAGCCACAGATGCAAAGGGAAGGCCACTTGGCAGATGTGCTGGCCCTGCCTCACCCACGGGTGTCCTGTAGCCGGCAGGAGAGAACACCAGCAGCCGCGGGTGCCAGAGCAGAGGGTAAGAGTGGCCAGGGCACTGACGGCACCATGAACAAGGCGTGGAGCACCCCACAGACCTTCCTGACAAGCTTCTGCGGGTTTAGAAACTGGCAGAGAGCTGTCCCATCCCTTCCCGCTGGAAGCATCCAGATGTAGATACTCAGTGAAGGGCTGAGAAAGGTTACCCCACGCATCCTTCCTCAGCTTCGGCCTGGAGGGTGTGCCCTGGCAGAACCAGGAGGAAAACCAAGAAAGAGGCCGAGGTGGGACCTGGGAAACGGCGGCTGCACCTGGCAGGCAGTGAAGGGAGACCCCAGGATGGCAGCTCCCGGAGGCGCCTTCAGGACAGCCACGCCAACGGGGAGCAGCTGGGGGGATGCCACGCAATCCCTGCAACTCTGGGAACCCAGGAAATGTGAAAGATCGAAGACAAGAAGAAATGAGAAAGTCTCCAGGAAAATCAAAGAAACAAACAAAAACTATTATAAAATAGGAACCACAGCACCCAATTCAGCCGCTCAGTGAATTGTAATGAAGTCCTCGAGTTTTTGACATTTGCCATGTTTTAGAATCAAGAAGCACCAGTGCAAGCACATTGTCTCCACCTGCAGAGACTCACTAGAGGAACAAGAGAGGTTCCCTTTGGGAGCAGAGCCCTGGCGGGGTACGTGCGGCAGGACGGCTCCACCATCGCTGGCCCATAACACCTTTTATTTTAATTTTTAATTTTTTAAAAAGATTTTATTTATTTATTCAGAGAGGGGAGGGGGGGGGAGAGAGAGAGAGAGAGAGAGAGAGAGAGAGAGAGAGAGAGAGAGAGAGGGAGAGGCAGAGACAGGCAAAGGGACAAGCAGGCTCCATGCAGGGAGCACGATGTGGGACTCGATCCCGGGACTCCAGGATCACGGCCTGGACTGAAGGCGGCGCTAAACCGCTGCGCCACCCGGGCTGCCCCATAGCATATTTTAAATGTTGGCACTAACCACATGCTAATTTGGTAATAATAAAAATGCTTATATTAGAAAGAACACTGAAAGCAGAGACTCTCTCTCACGTTCAAATTACAAAGCAACATGAAAAATGTACAGAAGGTGACTGAGTGATGGACAATGTGTTTTCCTGGCCACCATGCGGTTCTAGTCGTGACCAGTAATTTTTGCTGTGCTTTCCGTGGGGGCGCCTCCTGCTGTACCCACAGCGCTCCTCAGGGGAATCTCCTGGTCCTGCCACGAGGCAAGGCCACCCCTCCAAACATACTCCTGTCACACCTGTGCTAACATTAGCACCTTGGAGGCTCTCCGGTCCGAGTAACAATCGTCACGTGTTCTGTGCGATCACTTTCACCCTCTACCTTTTAAATGTTGGCACAATGGGCAGCCCAGGTGGCTCAGGGGTTTAGCGCCACCTTCAACCCAGGGCGTGATCCTGGAGACCCAGGTTCGAGTCCCATATCGGGCTCCATGCATGGAGCTATCCTTCTAAAAAAAAATGTTGGCACAACCATTTCACCTGCCAACTTCTTTCAACTCACACGTCATCATCTACCCAATAAAGCCATTATGATGTATTGTAAGTTGACAAAGAATGTGACCAACTGCAGAGTGGGTAAGAATTATGTAAAAGAACCAAGCTAAGAGGCTATATAGGATTTCTGTTTGTGCAGCACATCATAATATGACTAAAACAAACATTAAGATATTAGCTCGGAGCCAATTTTATCATTTTAATTTCCGCTGTTTATGCAAGAGACCAACTGAACAATAGCCAATCATAGTAAGTGTGATGGCAAAACACAAGACTTATCTACACTGTAATTAAAAAAAAGAAGGAAGATAAAAGTCAGAACTAATTATAAAACATATGGTATGACTTTGCACTGCCATCTATTTGCCACTTCAGATAATGTATTTCTCTTTTGCTCTCCCCCATGAGGAATTAGTCAATTAAACATTTTTTCCCCCAAAAAAGATGCATGGAAATCTTTTCTGTTGCGCTCACCAAAATGAACAGTTTTTTGAGGCTGAGTAAGGCTTGGCGACAGGCAGAGACCACAAGGTAGTGGTGGAGCAAACCTGCATGTGCAGGGCAGTCGGCGCTCAGGCCCACACCCAGGAAGCGCCCGCCTTCGGTGGGGTGCAAGGGGAGGGGCTGCATCCACCTCGCTGTGATCTGCAGAGGCGGATGTACTGTCTCCTTCACTACCCTGAAGCTCATGAATTGGGATGAAAATCAGGCAGCATTCTTTGCCATCTTCATTTACATAACATATTTTATATGTAAAAAAAAATCTTTTTTGCAATATTTATTAGTTGATGTGAGGAAAAGCAAATCACCTCTAGGTGTTCTGAGTCTTTAGTGCTCATTAGATAACCTGTCCCTTGGGTTAACGTGCATGAAATGCCTAAAAGCAAGGTAATAATCGAATGGTACAAGACGTAGACTTCCCCTCCTATTACAGAGTGCAAAAATCATGCCTTGTGGAGCGGGGTTCCATTTCCAAGGATAAAGGGCACTGTATTTCTCAGTCACTCTTATGCAATGTTCTGCATTAGGGACTTAATTTATAAATATAAAATATTAAACTGCATGACATGTTAATTTCAAGTTCTACCAAATAGAATTTCTAATTTTATTGCTGATTATTTCAGGCACATCCTCTGATGAAACATGAAAAGCACAACAATACATTAAAATTGAATAGACCCAAAAAGGCTTGAGGAAACATGTGCTTGGGACCATTTCTGTTCCGGAATTGAGAACTTCCCGCACTAGCACCAATCGGGATTCATGACCCCCTCGAGGCTGCAGAATATTTTATTCCCACGCTCTCGTGCAGACCACAGGATGGAGGTCTCTTAATTGAAAATGCCTCTACAATTTCTCTTCAGAATTCACTGTTTGGTTCAAACATCAAATATTAACTAAAACAACCAAGTGAAATGCCTCATCGTGAGCTGAGTGCGGCACAGGCTCTCCAGCTCCTCAAACAGAAGTGACCGATGGCAAACATTTGCGTTCGTTTTCTGTATCTAGCTTAGCGGGGTGTTTCTCATCCTCTCTCTCTCTCTCTCTCTCTCTCTCTCTCTCTCTCTCTCACACACACACACACACACACACACAACTAAGATGTACAACTGAATGGCTCTGCCCAGATACGGGTCCATTTCTCCTACAATGTATCTGCTTTATTTTAACACTTATCATGGGCAGAAACCACTGGAGCACAAGTCAACTATTAATGTCATCACTTAATTTCTATTCAGATCAAATGACATGAAGTAAAATGAGATGTAAAGATATGCCCCGAAGCTCGAGCCGAGTACCTCCCAAGCTGTGGCACCAAATGTTCCATGGTGCCCTGAGTGCTCTGAGAATGAAGGGGGTCGCCCCCCAACCCCAGCCTGGAGGAAACAAGTGGAAGCTCAGGGTGGGGGCGCGAGTGCCTCACCTCAAGCTCCTGCTCCCTCTGCAGGGCAAACTGTTTGAAGGACTTGACGATCAAGCCGGCATTGGAGCAGTCGTAGACGAAGATCGATGGGCTGCCCATCCACGTCTGCAGGTCATATATAGACAGAGGGATGTACTGAGTGTAGTTCTGGAAAACAAAACAGTGCACATGTGAGCTATGCCTCCTGGACAGGATGACCGACCTGCAGCTGCACGACAAGGAAGGTGTGACACGCAGGGCCTGGCGGCTTGGAGGGCTGACTCACTGCCTGTACACCTGGTACGTCATAGAGGGCAGACTAAGCCCTCCGTCGTGTGCCTGCCCTGTACCCAGACGTCTGAGTGCTGCATGGCAGCCACAGTCCGACACCCAGCCCCGGAGCCCCTCAGCAGCTGCCGCCGGGTTCAGCAGCTGGAGGTCTCCAGGGAATACGGGCCCCTTCCTACGGTGAGGTTTCCTTCTGTGTGTCCTCCCACCTGGGCTTCATCATTTACCTTACTCCTTCCTCCACCCCGGGAACCACAGCCTCCTCTTACACACTTAAAGGACGTGCATGCGCACCACTTCCCTGCTCATCATCTTCCTCAGTGACTTCTGCGTGCTTCTAGAACATGCCATGCACCTCGCTAGCCAGGGAGATGCCCTGAGGAGCTGCCAAGGCCCTTAAATTTGCATATTTTCCCTGCTGTGTCTTCTACTCCAGAGATACCCATAAGCACTTAATCCTCCAGATGACTTAAAAATCACACTTAAGCGATACAAGTGGATTTGGCAATCTGATTTTTTCAAACCACAGAACAGAAACTTATTAATGTGAATCCATTAAGTGAAATATTTTTCTGGACACACTGTACTGTTCAGTACTCGAAAACTCTCTCGAGTGATGACTGGTGAACATAGAGCAGGATGTTCCTCACCTCACTAAAGAAATGATGGCAATCCTCACTCAGAGGCGGCGGTCTGAAGCAACCCTTCTGCACAGAACACCACCCTCATTTACCCTTCCTTGCACTGCCGGTGTGCCTGGGGAGGCTGGCGGGAATCAACTCTGTATGCTTGCAGTGAAGGTGACTGTGTTTCTCACGGCTGAGCCACAAACACTGCCCCTGGTGTTGCCACAAGGACTGTGTGAACACGGCAGGAAAACAGGGCAGAGAACAAGGGAAGGCTGTGACCGTCGGGGTGGCCGGCAGAGGCTTTCTCGAAACGCACAGCAAAGCGCCAGATCTAAGTCAACCTAGACAGGATGAGGCAACGTCCGGACACACAGGTATGTGCACATCAGGGAGCAGACACCTGTACCCCAAGAGGGACCCCACTCTGCTGACGCTGTGCCGCTTCGCCTGGCTGACCGCCTCCTCCTGTGGCTGGCTGGTCATCGCCGCACTACGGAAGAGAACACTTGGAAATGCTGTCCGTGAGCACTCTCACCGAAGGATTCTCCAGATGTCAATGCTCCCCTACGGAGTTTATGAAGTCAACACATGCCCGAAGTACCAGCAAGAGTTTTCTTTAATGCAATTTGACAAGCTGATTCTAAAGTTAGTGCAGAAGAGAAATGCACGAGGACTGCGCAAAAAAAAAAAAAAAAAAAAAAAAAAAAAAAAAAAAAAACCTCCAAAACCACATGTCCATTTTTAAATAAAGAATAATGAGTAGGGACCCGCACTACCGGATATTAAGTATACTATAAATCCACGGTAATTACAGGATGGTATTAGGGAGGGCGAGAAAAAAACAAAACAAAACAGAAGAGAACATCCAGAAATAGACCTACATATATAATTATAATGAAGGTGGCATTTTAACTCAGTGAAGAAAGAACAACAATTCAGTACATGACACTGTAAAATCTAACTAGCCATTCAATCCTGCTATCTGGGATTCTACATATAAAAAAAAAAATCAAATCAGGATAGATTTTAAAACTAAATATAACACAGAATAAAAGATCTGTATTTTGGTACAAGAAAGTCCTCTTAATTCACAAAACTTAAAAGACCTAAAGAGAAATATAATAACACAAAAATTATGTAATTCTGACAAAACACACACCGATGGCAAGCAATTCAGGAACAAAGTGGGTATAACACACGTGATAGTAGTTTTAGAGTGTTTGTGTGCTCAGACCAACAATACGAAACACACAAACTGGCAGGAAATACAAACATGCAACTCTCAGAGCAGCAGGAATGATGAAGGATTATGAAGAATTTCAGGCTATAGATGAATCAATGAGAATCATCTATCCAGAACGGTGTAAAGAAATACAGAGGATGGATGGACCAGGATGTGTTCAACAAAGCACCAGTTGGTAGGTGTGTAATAAGGAAGCTTTTTAATTTTTATTATTATTTTTTTTGGGGGGGGGAGGACAGAAGGAGAGAGAATCTCAAGGAGACTCCCAGGCATGGAGCCCAACATGGGGCTTGATCTCACGACCCTGATACCATGACCTGAGCTGAAATCAAGAGTCAGATGCTCAACCAGCTGAGGCACCCAACCCAGGTGTCCCAAGAAGCTCTTCTAGAAGGCAATTTGGTGGCACGGACACATTTTAAAATGTACATCCCTTTGACTTCTAGGTGTCCATCCTACAGAAATACTTGCATGTACACACGGAAATGTATGTACGAGGATGTACGATGCTCCTGCTGGTAAAAACCTGCCAGCTATCTAGATGCCACCGTGGAAGAGACGGCTGGCCTCTCTTTTCTCCCTCTTCTTCACCAATGCAAGTTCTCACTAAGCACATTTCCCAGCTTCCTCTGTACCTCAATCTGATCTCACAGCCAAACTCTGGCCAACGGGACCTGATCAGAAGCGATGTGTCCAAACTATCAGTGCCACCCTCCTGTTCAGCTCTTCCTTCTTCTTTCCCCTGTGGGATGTGGACATGGTGAGACGTCTCCAATCAAGCAGAGGACAAGAGCAGAGGGATATAAGGGGAGTGCTGGAGGGAAGGGGTCTGGGGCCCACATCCCGATGTGGCCACAGCAAGGCCCCAACGGCCTTCATGGACCATCACAGCCTATCCTGGATCCTTGCACTGCCCACATGAAGGACCATTAAGGAAAGGAGTGTCCATACAGCCACATCATGGAACACCACACAGCCCTAAAAAAACTGGGCTTGTTACATGTGGACATGGAAAGACATCCAAGGCTTATTATGATTTAAAAAGTGCACATCTGAGAACACTGCACAGACAATGACATCATTTTAGGGAAGAAAAGGAGAAGGCTCTGTGTGTGAAGCACACGAGCCTGGCACCTGGGCTCTGCTCGTCCGCACGTAATGAGAAGCGTCTGTCCAACGAACAAGTCACATAAATGGTACCAAAGGGATAAGCATCGAACTAGCAAAGGCTGGGCAGGTAAAGGTGTGTGTTTCGGGGTAGAGCTGTGTTACCTTTATACTTCTGCTCTCTTGGAATCTTTTACAACAAAAATTACTTGTACTTTCTAAAAAGACAAAATGTACCAAACTACTTAAAGGAAGGAGGGAAAGGATGGCCTCCAGGGTTTACTGTATATACTTCTACGTTCATCTACTATTTTAGAACAAGCAGGCACTATTACCCGCACAAGCCTGAAGCCTTCGGCAAGCGCTCCACCAGGCAGAGCCGGAAGCGGACGGGGCCTCTTGGGCATGGTGGGGAAGAGAGCCCCTCTCTGTATCCACTCCCCAGCACCCTCCCTGCACCCTCTCAGCCTGGCACTAGGGGCATCTGGGCTGATCACTGGGTGTGGGGGTGGATCCAGGCACCGTGTGATGTTTGGCAGCATCCCCGCCCGGTTGCAGATCAAGAAGGTTTCCGGACATCACCAATGCGCACCAAGGGAGACTCTGCCCTGGTGAGAACCTCGCCTCGTACAAGAGGCGATCTCATCTACAACTGCAGCTGCGTGCTCAGGTTAGTGAGGTCGCAGAAGTGTGGAAATCTGTGCCTGCTGGGAAATACAAAATCAACTCTATTATACCACTGAGGAAAATGAGCTTTGAGAACTAATTCTTATTAGAATAGTGCAGGTAGATCTCATTTCCCATCTCAGAAAGACCCTGGGCATTTGTTAGGCTTCAGGCCAGAATCACAGCCTGCGAACGGGCCTGCGGAGCCAGGAGCAGAGAACAGAACCAATGTCCAGTGCACAGCTGTTGCTCTGTCCCACATCATCACGGTGGAACCACCTGTGCAGGCCGGACGAGTGCGAGGCCCCTCTGTGCGCAGGAGGCCTCCCGGATGCCCAGGGCCTTTCATGTAGAGGTTTGGTTTCTCCCCGCAAAGCTACAAGTTCAGGGAATTCCTCAACCCAAGCATTTCTCCTTTCTCTTAAAAAAAAAAAAAAAAAAAAAAAAAAAACTCAAGGCCATGGTTTCATTTCAAACAAAAAAACTGAAATAGGTTTTAGATAATTTATTTTTTTTTAAAGATTTATTTTTATTTATTTATGATAGTCACAGAGAGAGAGAGGCAGAGACACAGGCAGAGGGAGAAGCAGGCTCCATGCACCGGGAGCCGGACGTGGGACTCAATCCCGGGTCTCCAGGATCATGCCCTCGGCCAAAGGCAGGCGCCAAACCGCTGCGCCACCCAGGGATCCCGGTTTTAGATAATTTATTCATTACAACCCACTTCATCTGTCAGGTTATATTAAAGATCAAGAAAAAAAGGGTCCCCTTGTTTCATGAGCCCATCTTTCGGGACTGGGTCAAGTTCAAGGGCGGTGGCACAAGGACAAGGGGGGCGAGTGGCACTTGGTTGCTGGGGAAAGTGGCGCACCTCTGAAGAAGTACCTCCCCATTTCTGAGAAGACTCGAGTGCATCTTCTGCCAGAAACCTCCAAGTGTGAGTCAGACGTTGCAGCTCACAGCCTCCTCCCAAGGGCCTCCTGGACAGCCACCCGAGGCGGCTGCTTCCCTCTGACCTCACGCATCACCCTGTGTGCCCGGCACCGCAAAGCTGTTTATGTGCGGCCATTGGCCAAGGAGGGGGCATAGCAGATTCATCTTCTTTCCAAAGGGTGTTCTCTGAACACATCACCCAGTAGGCAGCAGCTGAAGGCCCAGAAATGTCAGGCGTAAAGAGCAGGCCTGGTGGCCTACACGTGGCTGTCAACAACTCCGGAGTGTGAGCCACAAGCAAACCCTCAGCCCCTCAAAACCCTGAAGGCTGAAGGCTCACAGCTTTGTTGACTCCTGCTCTGCCTTTATTACAGTTAAAGAACTGGTTAATCCATGAACAATTCTAAATAAATATCACTTAAATAAGAGAATTTATTGGTTTTGAAAACCAGTTCTCTAACACATAGTGACATTCTTGTTCTCATTCTGCTTTATATACAGTTCATTATTGATCCTGTTGAAAGATGGATCATAGAGGTTTTTAAATGCACAATTATCAAAAACATACTTGCAATTTTAAAGAGCAACATTTGTGCCAGATCCTATTAATCATTTGTTATAATCGTTACTTTATCCATATTGAGAGTGCAGAAGAGTCAAAAAAAAAAAAAAAAGCTGTTAATTTTGTTGTAAACTTGACTTTTCTGAAGATCTCTAGGACTTGGTGTTTCTCTGCAAGAGCTGAAGGAAGACCATCAGTAAAGAATCTATTTCTTCAGAAGTACTGGAAAACTTGGGCCTATTTCTTTAGAAGAGCTTGAAAGTTTCTTAAAAAAATATGATTCCCTTGATGCTAAGATATAAAACCTTAACCAAGTCTCAGATGTCTTATCCTATTTGAGAAGCAGGTTTATAGAGGAGTAGTTCTCAAACCACCATGCATAAGGGATACTCACTCTTCAGTTCTGGCACCACCTGTGCCCCTCATGCTCTATGAAGAACACTTCCCAAATGCCTTTTTTGCCATATATGCTTTAACAGTTTATATACACTGGTCAGGAAACAGTTTGCTGGTAAGATGATATTTAAAGAAAAATATCCACTCATCTAGGAGTCAACCTGTAAGACTTTTAACTACGAATTCAGTGTCTCTGATTGATACAGGGCTACTCAGGTTTTCTATTTCACTGTGGGTCACTTTGGGTAAGTTGTATGTTTAAAAGGCATTTCCCATCTAAGTTGTTAAATCTATTGTCATAAAATACTAATCTGTCCTCATCTTCTCTATGTCTACAGGATGTGTGGTGATGTCCGCCCTTTCGTTTCCAAATGTGGATCGTGTCTTCTCTATTCCTCTTGATCTACCTACCTAGAGACGCATCAGCTAGAAAAAAAATGTTAGTGCCAGTTCTCTCTACTGCCTGTCCTCTGTTTTACTGATTTGTGCTGTTACTTCATTCTTTCAATTTACTTTAAGTTTAGTGGGCCCATCATTTTCTAGTTTAAGGTAGAAATTGAGATTTTAATTTCAAACCTTTCTGCCTTTTTGTATAAAGATTTAAGGGTATACATCTCCAAGCAAGCATGGCGTTAACTGTGTCCAGCAAATCTTGGCAAGTCTTATTCTCATTGTTTAGTTCGAATTATCTTTACTTTCCTTTGTGCTATCTTTTTTGACACGTCATTCAACTTCCAAATATCTGAAGATTTTCCAGATATACTACAATTCCAGATTCTATGGTCAGAGAATCTACTCTGATGATATCCATCCTCCAGACCTTTAAGGAGACGTGTGTGACGTGGCCCATGGCCCTTCTCCTGGATGCCGCACCTGTACCGGAGAATGTGCACATTTTCCAGTGCTTGGACAGAGGTCTGTGGTGCCAATCTTTTATATTAGTAACTGAATTTTTTTTTTTAACTAGAAATAACATACTATGTCTGCAGTTTTCTTTGTGGGTTTTTAATTATCAACCTTACCTGTAATTTTAATGTCAGTTGTAACTTATTGATTACTGATCAATGGTTATTCAAAGCCCCAACTAGAATCGTGGATTTGCTGCTTTCCTGCTTTGGTTCTAGCAATTGTTCTCTGTGTATTCTGAACTCTCCTATCAGGCACATATACATTCAGGATGGTTTATGTCCTTCTGGTGACCTGACCACTCATCATTCTGAAATGTCTCTCTGGGGCAGCCTGGGTGGCTCAGCAGTTTAGCACCACCCTTGGCCCAGGGCGGGATCCTGGGGTCCTGGGATTGAGTCCCACACATCAGGATCTCTGCATGGAGCCTGCTTCTTCCTCTGCCTGTGTCTCTGCCTCTCTGTCTCTGTGTCTCTCATGAATAAATAAATAAAATCTTAAAAAAAAAAAAAAGAAATGTCCTTCTTTCACCTCTGGCAACACTCGTGTCTCAAAGTCCATTTTCTGATTAGGACCAGGGCCACCCTAGCTCTCTTACAACTAGTAGTTGCATGAACCCTCTCTTGGATCCAACCTTTATCTTTGTATTTACAGTGCATCCCTGTGGATGGCATGGCGTTTGGTCTTGCCTTTAATCCAGCCAGATATAATCTTATGAAAAAAAAACTAATTAACTTAGAATGTGGGGCATTCTAGAGAATAACTGGTCTGGACTCATCAAAGAGTCAATGCACACTACTGAATGAATGAAAACTCAAGTCCTACACTGCGAGGAAGTATTTACAGAATACACACTGATAAAGGCCATGCATTTAATATATAAAAAGAATTCTTTCTAAAAAGTATGAAAACAGGGGATCCCTGGGTGGCGCAGCGGTTTGGCGCCTGCCTTTGGCCCAGGGCGCGATCCTGGAGGCCGGGGATCGAATCCCACGTCGGGCTCCCGGTGCATGGAGCCTGCTTCTCCCTCTGCCTGTGTCTCTGCCTCTCTCTCTCTCTCTGTGACTATCATAAATAAATAAAAAAAAAAAAAAAAAAAAATTTAAAAAAATAAAAATAAAAAAAAAAAGTATGAAAACAACCATATGTAGAAGTGGACAAAAGAGGGGCACCTGGGTGGCTCAGCTGGCTGAGTATCTGACTTTTGATCTCACCTCAGGCCTTGATCTTCAGGTCGTGAATTTAGGCCCCACATTGGGCTCCATGCTGAGTGTGGAGCCTACTTAAAAAAAAAAAAAAAAAAAAAAGGAGGCAAAGATATGGACATGGACACCCCACCAAAGACGGTACACAGATGGCCAATAAGTAGATGAAAAGATGCTCCACATCATATGTCATTAAGGAATTGCAAATTAAAACAACAATGAGACACCACTGCGCACCTAATTAGAAGGGCTAAAATCCAAACACTAGCAACAACAAATGCTTAGCAGGATGGGGAGCACTGGGAACTCACATTCATTGCTGCTGGGAAGGCAAACTGACATGGCCCTTTTGGAGGACAGTTTGGCAGTTGCTTAGAAAGCTCCACATATCATCTGATCTAGCAATGCACTCCTAGTAGTTACCCAAATTAGATAAACCTTATGTCTATCCAAAAACCTAAACACAAAACGTTACAACAGCATTATTCACAATAGCCAAAAACCCAGAAGCAACCAAGATGTCCCCCAACAGGGGTCCATCCAGACAATGAAGTGTTACTCAGTGGTAAAGAAGTAAGTCATCAAGCCACAAAAACACAGGAGGGAACCTTAAATGTGTACCCCCTGGCTGAAAAAACGCCAATGTGAGAAGGGCCACAGACTGTAGGATCCCAGCCAACTTTGTGGCACTCTGGGAAAGCCACAACTGCAGAGACTGGGAGTGTCCCTGGCTGCTGGGGGGCAGGGGAGGGAGGTCTAGAGGGATAAAGGGCAGAGCACAGGATCTCAGGGCAGTCAAAGTGCCCCATATGACACCGTGATGGTGTCATATGCATCTGGCATCTGGCAAAACCCACAGAGTGTGCAGTGCAAGAGCAGGTCCACACGGAACAGTACTGATCAGGAAGTATGGCAAGCGCCTGTGCCGATGCCAGTGAGGGTGGGGGAGGGACAGAGTGCATGGGACACTCAGTACCTCCCAATGTTTCTATAACTAAAACTGCTCCAAAAACTAAAGTCTATTGATAATGATAATTTTTTTTAAAGACCCATGAATAGGGATGCCTGGGGGGTTCAGTGGGGTTAAATGTTTGACTTGGATTCTGCTCAGGTTGTGATCTCAGGGTCATGGGATCAAGCCCTGTGTCGGCTCTGTGCTCAGCACAGAGTCTGCTTGGGCTTCTCCTTTTCCTTCTCTCCCCCCACTCCCCACCCCCATCCATTCTAAAATAAATAAATAAAATTTTTTAAATAAAAACTAAAAAAATAAGGGAGGGACTGGGTGGCACAATCAGTTAAAGCATCCGGCTCTTGGTTTGGGCTCAGGTCATGATCTCATGGTTTGTGTGATCAAGCCCCACGTCGGGCTCCGTGCTTTTGAAATTTTGAAATACTATTGACAGATATTTAAAAAAGAGTATAGTTTTGTAGACTGAACGTTATAAAGATGCTGAATCTTCCCCACCATTAATTAACTGGTTTACAAGTTGATTCACTAATTTTTTTTTTAAAGATTTTATTTATTTATTTGACGCAGGGGGGAGAGAGAGAGAGCAAGCGACCGTGAACATGAGCAGGGGCAGAGAGAGAAGCAGACTCTCCATTGAGCAGGGAGCCCGATGCAGGACTCGATCCCAGGACCCTTAAGATCATGACCTGAGCCAAGGGCAGATGCTTCACCGACTGAGACACCAGGTGCCCCTGAGTTACTACTTTACTGGAAGATCCAAGAACAGCCAAGAAGAACTGAAGAACAAAAAAGAGGAACTTGCTTTCCTGAATACGAAGACTCACTGGAAACCAATACTCGTTAACACAGTTTCCTGGCACATAGAGGCAGAGCCACGGAACAGAACAGAGTGCTCAGAAACAGGCCCACACACGGTAGAAATCGGATTTTGTTCAGAGTTGGCATTAGACGGGAACAGAACAGGTAGGTGTCCATTACATGAGGGATAAAAAACACAGCATGAACCCTACCTAACAGTATGTACAAAATCCATTTCAGGTAGATTAAAGACCTAAATGTAATAGACAAAAACACAATCCTTTTGGAAGAACAAAGTGGAACACCTTTCTCCAAGATGGCACAAGGGAAGTCTTCTTAAAGAGGATACAAAATGTCCACCCGACAAAGGAAGACTGACCGGGATGACCACGTGAAAATGAAGAACTCCCGTCCTCTAGGGGCGCCATTAAGAGAACAGAAACAAACCAAGAAACCAAGCCATAAATTAAAAGCAGACACTTGTAACTCATAAAAATGATAAAGTGTTACTGTCCAGAATATAAAGAATTCTCTGAAATCAGTAAGAAGATGACACACCAACCCAAGTGAAAAATGGAGAGTGTGACTTCAAGATGAGGAAGCCTAGACGGCCAACAACAGATCAGAAGGTGCTCAATGTCACGGCTCAATGTCACTGGGGAGACCTGCGTTATCCCCCACGCTGGGCAGAAAAAGCAAGTCCTGACCACAGGGCTGGGGACAAAGACAGGCAGTTTAGGACAGAACAACAACGGGAACCACCTGGACATACGCCTGCACAGGAGGCACCAAGCAGCTCCTCAGACGTCCCCACGCCCGACAGTGGGGCTAAGGGGAGGCAGAGGCACCGAAGCTGCAGGGACGGGTCTTCCGGGCAGAATAGGGAGCGGGTGCAGCAGGCACAGGAGGATCCCAACCCCATCAACAGAAAGCACCTGCCCCCCAACACGCCTGGACAGACACACGAAAGTGGACATGCCGTAAAGGAAGGAAGGTAACGCTATACTGGAACCTGCTGTGCTGGTGACCCTGGCAGGGAAGAGGGAGACTGCGCTGTGTGCTCCCAAGGTGCATCTTCTCGCCCGGCTGGCGGTTACGTGGCACCAAACGCTGCACACCTCCAGGCCCCGCCTTGCACACCGGGTACGAGAGGGACTTACCGCGCACAGCCCGGAAGACGGCGGGAGGGGGCGGCCGACCCCTGGCGTCCACCCGCCATCTTGGGTAAAGGAGCTGCGGGCGGCCGGCAGCGTGGCCGTGGTGGGGCAGAGCCCAGGCTGCGTCTGCAGGCGGCCTGTGCCAGCTCGCTGGAATCTGCACCATTTTCTTCTCTCGGGAAATCGCTGGTTCTCAAAGAAAGACTAACTGAACTGAGAGACCTGATCACTGGGCGACACACACAGCAGAAGCGTGAGCAAGTCCTGCCTCCCGCAGGAAGAACACACCGCCAGCACCTCACAGCGGCCTCCAGGCAGTCGTTCCCCGGCCAGGCTGGCGCCAGGAACAGCCCGCCTGCCCGTTCCCAGCCCCCATCGCTGAGTGGGCGGTGATCCCACGACTCCCTGCCTCACTGCTGGCCCATCGCGCCTATCCAGCCTCACTGCACTGGGGTCTGCAGAAGCGGAGTGCACAGCAACGCAGCCATGGGCGAGCGGGGCCTGCGGTCAACCACCAACACTGACACATCTTTAGGCAGCAGGAGAAGTGGGCTGGGTTCACACAAACGTTTGACGGTGCACCTACCTTGTTGAAGACCCAGATCTCCCCATTCACGGTGGGCCTGGGCACCCCGTGGCCGTTGTAGTGGAAGAGAACCCGCTCCTCCTTGGCATTTCGGCGTAAGGACGTACAAAGCTTCTTTACTTCGTCCACAGTGGGATCAAGGCTCTGCTTGTACCGGGCCTGTTGCGGGAGAAGAAATTAAGAAACTCACCATGGATTCATGGGACTACCTGGAATACGTACCCCATTCCTCACTCTGATTTTGCGTTGAACAGCTGTGTGACCCTGGACAAGTGACCCCGAATTTCTCCATCTCTAAACCTGGGATAATGACTCCTTCGGAGGTGGCTGTGGAAATTCATCCATCCAACAAATATTCCTAGGGAAGATCACATGAGATGAATGAGTGAAGCCTGCCACATGGCCACACTGAGCAAGAGGTACCACCACTGTGATAACAAAAGTTTTTCTGGAAACACTGAATCCTCTGGAAGAAATCCTCTGGAGCGTGGGAAAGATAATTTGTTTAAATGCGGGGAGCGCAGTCCCACGCCAGCCAGAGGAAGGAAGCCGCCAGCCCCCTCTGCCTCACCACGCTGGCCTGGCTCTGCCCCACCGGCTCCTGCCTGGACTCCTGCAGACAGATGGAAGGATTCACTGAAGAAGCAGGACCCAGAACTACCTTAGAAATATCAACAGTCTGTATGCACACGGACAGTAAGTGTTTAGAAGATGTAAACAGAAGGAATACCCATTCCTTAAGCAACGGAGAAGATTAAGGACACAGGAGTGAATGTAACACAGAGCATAAAACATCCAAACGTGGAAAAGTTTAAAAAAATCTCCCAGAAAATGCAAAGGAGACTTTAAAATGGAAAGATGTTCCCGTCCAGGTATGTCCCTTTCTGGACGGGAAAGACCAACATTCTTTCCTTAAGTAAGCTCTACACCCAATGTGGCACCTGAACTCATGGCCCCAAGACCAAGGGTTGCACACTCCAGTGAGCCAGCTGGGTGCCCTCGCACCAACATTCTTAAGACGTCTGTTCTCCCTGAGTTAACTGACAAATCCAGTGTGTTGCTCATAAATGTAACTACATGCTTTCTGATGCACCAGAGCACCTGCTACAGAAGTTCACGTGGAGACACAGCCATGCAGGAAGGGACACAGTAAACAAGGAAGGCCATGAGGGCTCAGCCTTCCTGCACCCCCACACCTCCTCTAGGACCCATCTCATTGAAATGGGGAGGTCCAGGGACGTGGGGGGCCACCCCACAAGGTCCACAGACCCAAACACATGTTTCCTGGCTTCCTGATTTTATTTCATCAAAACCTGTTCTGGCTTCTAGCTGACCTGAGCACGGAGGGCAGCCGTGCACGGAGGCCAGGCTGCCAGGTGAGGGGCACGTGGGGCTCATCAGAGGAATCTATATTTGCTTCAGAGGTAGGTTCCCAGTAAAAATAACCAGAAAAGTAAATCTATAATCATCATGGATGATGCAATGGAAGTGACACGTATAGAAGTACTGAAGCCACACCAGGAAATCAATAAAAATGCCCCAAATTGATAAATCAAAAAGTGACACAAACATATTCTGTTAAAATAGAGCCACATCTACTAGAGAAACACAGCTAAAAGGGTTTGCCTTTAGGTGCGGATTATGTTCTAATTTTTAAAAAATAATGTACATGTTTATTACCTGGAAGAACTTTCAAAACTTTCTTTAAAAAGCTAGATAAAAGCTGCACCTGGGTAGCTCAGTGGTTGAACATCTGCCTTTGGCTCAGGGTGTGATCCCGGGGTCCTGGGATCGAGTGCTGTATCGACTCCCCTCAGGGAGCCTGCTTCTCCCTCTGCCTCTCTGTGTCTCTCGTGAATAAATAAATAAAATCTTTAAAAAAATAATAAAAGGCTAGATAAAAAATAAACACAGTATATCATGTCACTTGAAGAAAGTGGCAAGAGCGAGGAGCATGCACAACGGCCGAGCTGTGCCGGGGCCATCAGTGCCCACATGGGGCTTGGTGCTGGCGCTGCCTGCTGAGCAGTGGCTGGCCTGGTGGGTGACAAGCAGAGACAGTGAAGTCAGAAGGCCCAAAGGCCACCCATGCTTCCGAGGACAAAGGATATCCTGGCCTTTCAAAAGAAAACACAGAGTGGGACATGAAGAACCAGCAGGGAAACGGGGCCCACCGCACACAGGAGCATCTGCCATCAGCGACCGCACACTGTTGGTGACAGGCTGCATCTCGCCATCCAAGCATTATCAGTGGACGTACCAAATGGAAGCTTTACGATGGTGAAATTCAAAACTAAGTTTTTCCAGATTCCCTACCCACATTTTCTGCAAACTAACTGAAGGGGAGCACCCGGTCCTTCCATAGGACAGTTCTAGAAGCCTGTGCCGAGGCGGCAGGTCAGGGTCTAGTGACGTGGCCTTGCCTCCCCGTGTCTCCTACAAACGGGCCAGAGCCCTACCCGTAATATAAGGGTGCCACAGAGGAGGCTGGAGAGAACACTCACGTGTGTGTGAGCTGTCCCAAGCTCCTTGTCACCGGCAAGGCAGCGTGCATTACTGTGACGCTGATGGAGGCTCTGGGCCCCATGGGGCTCTGAAGGGCTGGTCTGCCGGGAGATGGCTGGGGTGAAGCCGGGGCTCGGCACAGGGGAGAGCAGCATCTAAACCCTGTGCTGTGGAAGCCCCGGCTCTGGTGCACAGCCCTTTCTGGACCCTCGGGCAGGACACACCGTCTTTCCTCTCTGGCTGACATGTGGTGTTCGTTATGTCTCGCGTGTGTTCAAGAAAGACAGACCCGGTTAACTGTTTGGGTGTCCCACTCAGCTAGCTCTATCTTTACATTCTTCCCACAGCTTCACGATGCGCTCGGTTACTAGCAACAGGTGCTGAGCGACGGTCAGATCTGGTGGTGATGACAACACTCAGTAATGAGATGAGGGAAATGATGAATCCTACCTGATGCTAAAGTGACATGAGTGAGTCTCAGCACAGTATCATGAAGTGTGTCTGTAGACACCGCTGGGTCTAGGTGGGGGGCACTTACCTGTTCATAGTGGCTCTTTCCACTCTGCCATCTGGAATTCTGCATATTAAACAGTGGGGGGGGGGGGACCACATAGGACAGCACTCCTGATTAGAGGAGTGGTCACTGGTAACAGTGACGTGTCAGTGGCTTATAAATGAAAATCCAGTTCTAGGGAGAGGGGGAACATCTTATGAAGATGACCTGGACACACATCCTCCAAAACCACCCCACACAAGCATGCCGTGAAATCAGAAAGTGACTTAGAAGAGAAGGCCCCAAACCAAACCCAGATTATCAGGGAGCCTCCTAATTTCATGAATCCTCCTACAGGGGCTTTCTTGCTCCTCAGGTACAGAAACCCCAACATAGAGCGCTAAAGAGCTGCTCACAGACAAGGCACCCTGAAAAGGGAATGGGCCACACCAGCTCCCGGCGACAGCAGGCTGTCCGCTCCATGAGGCCTGCACTCACTTCACAGTCCCAGGCTACTAGGCGCCTTTCTCACATGACAAGTGCCTCCCGCAGCCGCCCACGCCTCTCTCCCTCCCGCTGCTCGCTCACTGCTGGCCTCAGTTTGCCCTCCTCCATGTGGCAAATGAACTGGGGTTTGCAAAGCCCCAGCTCCAGAGGAGGGCCATCTACTACCTCCAGAGATTAGTCCGAAAGGGGAGTGCTGTTCTCCCAAATCACACACAAGGCCATGGAGGGGACATTCCTCAGAGACATCCATACAATCAGGGATTCATTATTGCTGACCTTGGCTCCACCAAGGTCTTCTCCTGTGGGGTTGCAAAAAAATGATTTAGCTTCACTCTCCCTCCTACTGCACAGAGGACCATTATGGACTAGCATGAAAGGCACTACAGATGTGAATAATATGCCTCCTGGGATTTTATGGGAATTAATTAATATTTTTAAGGGCTTTGAAATGAGAAGCACTAAATTAAATGTCACCACGCCATGTTTGGTTTGGTTTTGAAACTCCAGTGCCGGATCCAGCTCCATGGTCAGAGGGCTGCGAGCGGCAGAGGAAGCAGCGAGCCCCCTGGGAGACCTCTGACCATTTAGCGGCCATAAGACACGACACAACAGTCTCGAAAACACGGCCGATGGTTCCCAGCATTCTGGCTCGAAGCCCAAGCTTCAAGATGTGGTCAGGCACGTGCGTGGAACGTGTGCAGGACGCAGCAGCAGGAGACCAGGGCTGCCCCTTGGCTGTGTGAAGGAAGCCTGGCCTCAGTAATGACTGCTGGCCCTGCAACGAGACTGACAAACTTCTGCGCTAAGGAGGCCAGGGCGGTGCTGCTGCAGCCAGCTGCTGCGTTCCCCGGGCAGCCATACTTCTCGGGGCCCTCCTCATGCAAGGACGGATTTCAGGGGCCGGACACACAGAGGCCCTTCCTGGTCACGTGAGGCCACTAGTGCACCTAAAACGTGGAGAGTTGGGATGTGCTCCAGGGTCTTCTCTCCTGGCAGACCCGACAGCGAGGAGGTGTGTGCAGCAGCGGGACTACCCCTGCTTCCTGGGGGTGGTGTCGAGTGAAGACCACCACCGCCTCACCCAGCTGGGCATGAGAGTACCAATGGTCTTATTTCCACCCTTCCATCCTTCCTCAGCAATGGATGATATCTCCAGCTCAGATTCAAGAAAGGAAAGGTCTCAGAGATTTTCTCAGGACTGTCCGGGAGGAACAAACGTAACATTAGAATTCAGGCCAGTTTTTCCTCTTGCCTCTTGAAAATATTCCACCATCTGCCCCTTCCCAAGTAGCAAGCAAGTACTTCCAGGGAAATGCTGGGGAGAGGAAGGTCAGGTCTGCTCCACAGACACCTGTCCTAGGTGGTAGCCCCATATGGAAAGCTCCAGGCGCTGGCAGTTCAGGGACTTTATGCTTCCACCCCTCAAAAAGCACTGACTATTGCTACAGCCCTTTGCATCCCCATTCACACCACCGACGCCAAACCAGGGCAGATACCACCACCACCATGACCACCGCCACCATCCTCACCATCATCCTCACCGTGACCACCACCACCACCCTTACCACCGATATCATCATCATCATCCCCATGAGCACTACCAATCTAACCACCACCACCACGTATTTCTTAGATTACCACAACTTCCCAAGTCATCTGCCAGTCTTACTCTACTCTGTCCAAATCTATTCCTCAATACTCAGTCTGTCTCACTTGCTGAAAACCCTTTGATGGCTTCCCACTGACCCTGCAAGCTCTGTAGAATGGCCCATGAGTCCTTGCAAAATCTTGTCTCTACAACCTCTGAGAGTCTATGCTCCAGCCACAGGCAAGTATCTTTCAGGTCTATGCTCTTACCTACCTTCTAGCCCCTCGGCCAGACCCTCTTCCTACTTGTCCTCTATCCTCAATTCCAAGTCTTTCCTGGACATTTCCTCTTCCTTCTTCAAGTATCAGGTTGACTGTCATTTCTCCAGAACTTACTCTCTGGTAACCCCAGAAACTGAATTAGGTACCCAAGACCAAACGCTCCCCTAGCACGTCGAGCTCCCCTACTAAGGCATTTACGAACCTGGATGGAACAAAACTCTAACGAGTTTCCATCTGTCGGCCCTCCCTCCCCTTCCTCCTGCCCTGACTAAAGTCCCGTGAAGGCAGGGATCACAATTTCCCTGGTCATTATGGCCACACTGGGTAAGTGCAATGCCTGGCAGATAGGTGGCACTCAATAAATACCTGTGTAGGAACAAATGATGAATCAAGATATCCTACTAGAGTTTGCAAGCCCAGTGAGCTTCTCCAAAAAGAGCTGTTATGATAGAGTACTGGAGTTTCAGTTACTATTTGCTTAAGATTTTGAAAAATCCAGTTCTGCTGGGAATGGAAGGCAGTGGTAAAGCAAGCACTTTTGCTACAGCACCTACTAGGTCCTGTGGCAGATGATTTCCTGTGGCTCTAAATAAGCTCAGGGCAGATGCTGGGGGCAACATGAGCACCCACGGACACAACCAGCTAATGTAGTGCAGGAGACGCAGCTGACGCTCTCTGTAAGCAGGCTCTCCTGGGTAGGCAGACAGGTGACCCTCCCGAGAGCCAAGCTGTCTGGTGTGAAAAACCAAGGAGCGCTGTCTGCAAGCAGAGACAGAAGGAAAGATTTACTTTGTCACTGGCAAATGTACGTGTCTTTCAAGGTTTGTAACGGCATGAAAAGTAATGAAAAGACACTTCCTTTCTCAGGACAGCTCCTTGGAGACAAGGGGATGGAAGAGCAGTAGTGTACCTGGCCTGGCACCTGCTTTTGGACTACCAGGGATCCTCCCTGTGGCAAAGACTAAGGAAAAGAGTAAACACTGACTGGGCAGAAGGAGTGGGGTGGGTGCTGTCTGGCCAAGTCCCACTCCTCTCCCTTGGCTGGAGGACCAGTGTGAAGAACAGCACAGCACCCCACACGGGCAGGCAGGTGGGTGTGCGGATGGCCCTCTGCACATATAAGGTCATGAGCTTCTCCTTTTCAAGCCATTCCAACATGTCGCTGCTGTTCTCAGACTGTCCTGTAGAGTCACAGGTCTTCAAGGTCAAATGCTCGGCAGTTCCTGCCACCAGCCAGGTCTCTGGTGACCCACGCGGCCCCTCGAGCTTCTGAAAGCCAATCCCCATCCTGCCTTCACGTGGCTCTCCTCCCCTGCCTCCTCCGTCAGACTGTTTCGCCTGCTGTCTCTCACCTCTCTCCCTAGTCCAGCCTCCTCCCTCAAACTTCAGGCAAGGCTGTGACTCAGCCTTTCTCTCACACTGCATGCCTCCCCCCACTATCCCGGCCAGCACAAACCCACGATGGAATTCCTTGCCTTGCTCCACACAGGCCCACTCTCTGGGCTCCCTACCTTAATCCCTGCATCAGTGGTTCTCAGTCACCCAGACCACACACCTCAAGCCCATCCATCACTCTGCTCTCCCTCTCAGGTCCCCACCATCCAGGGGGTCTCCAGGCCTGGCTCAGTGTACCTTTGGCAATGTCGCTCACAGCATGGCTGTCCTGCCTCTGCCTTCATCTGGGGTCAAATGCCCCAGCTGTCCTCAGGCTTCCAGACCAGCCAGACTCCGTGTCTGTCCAGTCTGGGAGAGCTTTCCTTCCCAAGCACATGATCAGGCCACTTGCCGTCTAAAAGCAAATCCTTAGTAGGGATGTTTGCTGCCCCCAGGAGCAGGGCCATGCCTGGGTAGGACGCACACCCCCTTGGCCCCATGCCCCCACCTGCCTCTGCAGGTCTTCTGGTTATTTGGCGCCCCATCATGATTTGGGACCTCTGCTCACACGCTCCTCCACCTGCGCTGCCCTGTCTCCCTGACCAAGCCCCAGCAAGCTCCTGCCTCCTCCCACTGCTCCTTGCAGCTCTCCTTGGCCTACAGGTGCCACTTCTCAACTTCTCCACGTGAACTATATGAGATCAGGCCCCCTCCATACAGGCCTGCTTCGCCTTCCAGACAACAAGCTGATGAGGACAGAAGCCTCCAAAGTTCCCTGAGTCCCAATCTCTGGATGCACCGAAGTCACAAGATGAGCAGGGGCCATACATTCACGGGTGTGTGCCTGAATGACACTGACTTTATTAACAAATGGTTTACACATCATTTACCTGAGATTGACTGCAGGAGAGCTGCGTTCTCCCAACATAACCTTGCAGGGCCCAGCCTGGACCGCAGAGCTAGTCTGTCAGCGGGAAGGCTGCAGGGCAGGCAGGCTGCTACACAGCACAAATCCAATGTTCCGATCTGGCTGCATATTTTCTTCTTTCACTATTTTCGTTATTTCATAGTAAGATGCTATCTGTGTCTTTTTTTTTCCTGATGTCATTATAATATTGGCTTTCCCCCAAAATCCCTTAATTAAAAAAAAAAAATCAAAAACAAAAACAAAAGCAAGCTACCACTTATCTTATGAGTTTAAGTGGAACACCTGAGTCCTAGAAGTATAAACAGGAGGCGAGAAGCAGTGTCTCAGCCAATAACCCTCCTTGAGAGTCTATGCCGCCCCGAAGGACTCACTCCGAGGGACTCAAGCTGATTGCAACGCAGTGCTGGCTCTTAGCACCACACACGGACACAGCCGCGGTTTTGTACCTGATGTAACCAGTATCCTCTGCAAACCTGTCACCAAAAGACAGATCTTAGACTAATTAAAACCATCTCACAAAAACAAGGGAGCCGGAGCCCAGGTCAGGGTGGAAAGCACCATTGTCCTGAACCCCCGGCCCGGCCAGGCTCTGTTCTTCACTCCCCAGAGGTGCACCCGTGCAAGCTGAGCTCTGGTTGCCTGCGTGGGCACAGGGGAGGTCAGTTGTTTCTCAGAAGCAGAAAAGGTGAACTTCAGAAGAAGTCCAGAAGCACAGAAGTCACAGACCAGCTAGTTCCTTTTCATATTACCTTGAAATTTTAGCTAACACAAATGGAATTCAGGAGGTGATTCACTGTCTCATTTAAAATGACTGCTCAGAAGGAGCCAGAGTGGCTAACACAACGGGCCTCCCCGCCTGCCCGGTCAGCACTCTGGGAAAGGGCTGCTCATCTTCATGCCTCACTACACTCCGCCTGCAGACAGATCTGAATGGACTAAGATTCATGTTTGCTTCAATAATCCAGGGTTCCCCTCTACTACTCTACTCTAGTAAATTATCTCTAAGACACATTCTTGGTCTTTTAAAGACTCCCTCCTCTTGATTCACAATGCACTGTCAAAGCTCTGCCAGCTCCGGTTCTAACAATCAGCTCCACCTACTTCACAGAGTGAGCTTAGAAGCTGACACAGTATTTTCAGGTTTCCTACCCCGTAAGTCCCACCAAGGTCTGCCCAGAGCAGTGGTGTCTCTGATAAGGCTCTGACTGGCTTGAGACACGTGTCTGCACTGCCCCATAGCAGCCCCCACTAGAGCAAGATCCGGTCACTTTCGGGGGCTGACCATGGGCTGCTCGCTGTCGATGCCATACCGCACCCCCAGACCGGCTTTACACACACCCAGTTTCAGCAAGGCTCCTCTGGTGAGTGTCCCCTCTCGTCCTCCCTCTGCACCCAGGTCGTGCCATTCCATGCTGGACAGAAGCTGTAGAGGGGAGGGTCCGCTGGGCCCACGAGTGCCTCCCCTCTATTACAGTTAGAGTCCTCGAGATGGAAGGCTTGAGATTCAGCTCCAGATCAGGGAGTTCTCCGCCATTCAACCTGGGGAAGTCTGAGAACCAAACCAAACCTCAACTCCCTCCTCCTGGAACAACTAAAACCATCCTGCCCCTGCCCAGTTCATAAGCCGTGCAGACGACATGAGGAAATGCAGGGCAGGGGGCCTGGAAACAGGAAGCAGGAGAGGAGGCCAGAGGTCAGCCCTCATGCAGCAGGGGTCGCACCAGCTACCGTCCTGAGCCGTGGTTTGCGCCACTCGCCTACACGCACCAGCAGCGTGCGGAGCGGGCATCGGGAGCACCCCCGCTTCACACTCACATTGCCCGGGGTGAGCCAGCGGGCAAGGTGTGTTTTTCTAAGCCAGACTCCTCGGTTTTACTGCTCAGTACCCTGCGGACGTTAGTGGAGACGTGGAGGCCGCGGGTCAGTGTTCTCACCTGTTCGCAAACGGAGGACAAGCAAGAAACAGACATAAGGGCCGGGTCTGGCCATCCTAATGTGACGATCCTGGCTTGGGTGAGCATGGCCTCCGGGCTCTGGCACTGCCCCAACAGGCAATCCCCCGTCTCGAGAGAGGCAGAAGCCTCAAGAGAGCCTGACAGCTTGTGCCGACTGAGCAGAGAGCCAGGAACTGCGCAGGCCATCAAGGGAACACCGCAGCCCAAACCTCTCACTGCTCCTGACTCCTGCCAATTTCCAAACACATTAGCACTGGAAACACTGCTCCTTCCTGACATTAACGCCAGACCACCTCCGAGCGAGATCAATCACTGCTGGTTACCTGGAACACTCAGTATTTACAAAGCTGCCCTGTGGGGAGGAAAGAGAACCCAGAACTTAATAAGCCAAACAGAGCAGACAGGAGGGTTCGGGGAAGACTAGCCTAGGACCCCAGGACTGGGGCATCCAGGGGACACGGGGATATGGGCAGCCTAAATCTGCAGCCTGTCCCTGACACTGTAGGCCACGTTATCTCTAACAGTAACAATAGGAGTAAGGAAATAAATAAACATTAGCACTCAGAGGCCTCACACTGAGTAGGAAATAGGTATTTGCTCTATGGTTGCCAGACCCAGTCCAGCAAAGCAGTCAACCAGGGCCGTGCCCCCAGGCATGCCTGTCGCCTTGAACCATGCTCGGATTCATCCAAAGAAATGGCCACCAAAGTGACTCAGGACAAAGTGAGAGCCGCCTGATGCTTTGACCACCCAAGTCCATTCTGAACAAAGCCCCAGTAGGGCTGCCCGCGGGCCCAGCAGCAGCCAGCAGGAGAGCCAGGCTATCAGAGTCCACCGTCTGCTGGCTACAGCCATAAACCCAAACCTTCAGCTGTCACAGAAGCATGCTTGCTGATCTCGTTTATTCACTTTCCAAAGAAATCTCTCATTTTCTATTAGTTTCATGATGTTCATGATGATCCCCTCTGTCGAGGCTAATCCGATATCCATGTGGAGCATCAGAAATCTGGGAGTTAGGTGCGCAGGTGAGCGGCGGGCTCTGCGGCTGCTCCCAAGGCCCCGGTGACCTCCCGGCTGGCGCCCCATGTTTGCGGAGCCCATCTTCCAGGCTTGTGCTCATCTGCTCCACCCCAGTTTCGAGGACGCTGCTTGGGACAGTTTCACTGGCCCTTGGCAAGACGCCCTGGCTCTTCCTCGTGGTCACCCAACAGTCCAGCTGGACTGTGGGGACAGCAGGGGACCTGAGGCGTGCACACATGGCAGGGAATCCTGAGGCCCTCACGTGCCTCATCCTCGAACTGCTGCTCGAGGCCAAGGTCACACCTCAGGTCACCACACATCATGCCAACATAAAACTTACAAAACCCTTGCCTCTCTCTGCTTTGTATGTTATTTAGTAATAATTCCCCCCCCCCCCCCCCCCCCCCCCCGTCTTCCCTTCTATGCTGAAGGAGCACGAGATAATTACAAGAGCTGGTTTGGTGGTTAAATCCAAAATCAGATGCCAGAGCTTCAAGATGGGGTCTGAGTCCACTTCTGAAACAGAAGGGCTCACATGGTCTCTGCAGACCTGCTTAGAACATGCTGCTCCCAGCAGGGAGTGCTCTGCCTCCGAGGGGTTTTAATGAAGTACCTGAGGTCCCCAGACACAGCAGCAGCTGGGGAGGAGGTTCCTGGCACCTCACGTTTAAATGCCCAGTAAGCTGCTAAACACCCATAACTACCCCCACAGCATGTGGAGACACTCTCACCACAAAGACGAATTAGCTGGCCCAAAAGGTCAACAGTGCCAATTTGGGAAACCCTGACTTCAAGGAAAAACTGCGGTTTTGATTCTAATGAGGACACACTGATTCTAATCTAATAAGGTGAAAAAAAAAAAGCAAGGTGGAAAAGAAATGTATATAGAGTATGACCATTTACCTAAGAAAGAAGCAAACAAATGTGTGTGTGTGTAAAAACACACGTATTTATATACACATACATTGTGGAAATGTTTATTTATGTGGTTGCTACAGAAGGAAGTGAGACATAGGATGAAGAGGACAGAATGGGGCGTATGGGTGGCTCAGTCTATTATGGGTCCACTCTTAATCTCAGCTCAGGTCTTGATCTCAGGGTCGTAAGAATTTCAAGCCTCACATTGGGCTCCATGCTGGGTGTGGAGCCTACTTAAAGAAAAGAAAAGAGGGACGCCTGGAAGAGCGTGCCTAGAAAAACACTAAGGGTCCTGAGCCAGACTGGTGGCTCATCAGTTAAACATCTACCTTCCGGCTCAGAGCGTGATGCTGGAGTCCTGGGGATCGAATCCCATATTGGGCTCCCTGCATGGAGTCTGCTTCTCCCTCTGCCTATGTCTCTGCTTCTCTCTGTGTCTCTCATGAATAAATAAATAAAATCTTAAAGAAAAGAAAGAAAAGAAAAGAAAAGAGATAGAAAAAAGGACAGGAATAGAAACCAGACTCCTTTGAATATACCTTGTTTTGTGTATTTGACTTGGGATCCACTGAATATTTTATGCAACATTAAAGCAAAATTTAAAAATTTTAAAAACAGTCCTTAAAAACTGTAAGTAAAATGAAACAAATGAACTTAGCTGTGCTAATCTATCTGGCTGGCGGTATTACTAGACAGGGAAGAACTCTTCCATGTGACTTTAAAGCAGGATGACCTGACTTGACATCTACACCCCAACATCAGAAAGCACTACAAATACCTTGTGAACAGTTTTCAGTAAAAACATTGCTGGTAGTGTTGGTGTTGCTTTCTGAAAGTGCTGAGTGTGGTGTGGGATCAAAGAAATGACTAATCATGTTGATGCCTATGAAAAATCCAAATGTTCGGTGTGGGAGAAAGCAGATACAGTTGTAAGACCCATGGGATTAGGTAAAAACCTTGCAGTCCCGAAACTGAATCAGTGAAAGCTCATAATGCATTCTATCTCTAAAAGAGAAGGGGGGGGGGGGGCTGAGTGTGAGCAGTGAGCATCCCTGGGGCCCAGATTAAGCTCTCTAAATACCATTCCCACTAAAAGAAGCCAGGATTCCTCAGAAACCTGGCTGATTGCAGGCCTAGAGCAGAAAATGGACAAAATGAGTATGGAGCATCCTGCCCAGTCATACCAGATAGGAAAGAAGTGATCGGAGACGCAAGACCTGTATCAAAAAGACCCAGGAGCCACATCAAAGAGGCCTCCACTGGTCCAAGATGAAACAACGTGCACACCAATGGTTAACAGAGGCAACCGTGAAGCTTTTACTGCGCATTAACTAGGACAACACACACCCCGTACGGGCTACCTTCAGAGGAGAAGCCCACTCTCACTTTTGAAATCTGCTAAGTAAAGGAAAGTAAGTATTGATATTGGCTTTCCTAGATGAGCTGTATCTCGAGATACCAATAACTAGTGAGAAGTAATTTCTCATTATAGAGATATCCCAGTTAACAGACCAGGGGATGGACAGCAGAATTACATTACCGTCATTTTGCGATCCAGGTAACAAGCATGGACAGCTGCTAACCGCCCCCCACCCCAAAGAATACTATATACGTCCTAAAGGGAGTGCACACCACCACCCATGAAACACTGTGCCCCAGAGCACCGCTCCAATTGGACCGAATCTGGCGAAGCCTCTAGATTGACCTGGCTCATAGAGGAGAGTCAAGGACTGGTGAGGGAGGCTTGTGTGAGCAAAGTGGGGAGAAGCAATGCACAAAATCTAGGCAGCAAGGTCTCTCTAAAGGAACACATGGCCTGGTTTCTTCAACCAATAAATTACAAGAAAATAGACAAGTGGTGCAGGATGAGGGCAGGTAACAACTTGTGGGGTACTCTACGCATCAACAAGGTAGATCAACCCACCACAAAGTACTCACCTTATCTGTATTCCAATTCAAGTAAACAAACTCCGCACGTTTGTGTGTGCGTGCATGTGTATTTCTGAAATCATGATTATCTGTAGAAATACACTGAAATATTTACAGATGGAATTATATGATGTCTGGAATTTGCTTTAAAATAAGACAGGGGAGTGGGAGGGAGAGGGGAGTGGGTGGCAGCAGAGATGAAAGAGGACTGGGAACACGGTGATAACTATCAAACACAGATGATGGGTAGATGTGGAAATTTTCCATGGTAAAAGTTAAAAAGCACACAAAAACAAATAAAGAGACACACAAGCAAACAGCATTTCAAAACGTTTCCATGATTAAAACGACCTCCCCTAGAATCACTTACATATAACTTAATAGTAAAGTCAAAATTGGCCATTTTTGATTAAGATTTGCTTCTACGAAGCATTTGTCCACGGTGTGGCCAGGCATTTTAAGAAGGTGTCCAGAGGGTAAAAAATGTTAAATGTGTTTTTAAGCACAGGTTAGACATACGTATCAATAATCTGAAAGATCAACGCATCTGGAAAAAACATGTTTCGTGACTGTAACACATATTGCTGTGTCTCAGGAAAACCTCAAGTGTCACTTACTTACAAGAAAGCCGAGTGCTAATGTAAGGTATCTTCAGCCTATGCTGAACTAGGAAACTGGTCTCCGATTAAGTGTTTGGATTTTTCACTGGGGGGTCACCGCTTTTTCACATTCCCTAGCTAACCTGACGGAAGCCTCAGGCTGTAGCCAGCACAGGGAATCTTGGTGGCTCACAGGTCACTCTGGCCACATGATCTTCTCTGATTGCATTAGAAAAGCACTAAGGGTCCTGAGCCAGAGGCCAGACTCAGGGAGGAGGCGCCCGCATCCTGCCCCACCTGCTCCATTAGAGGCTGTGGGCTCGGCCTTGGGGAAGACAAGCTGTGGGGGGGAGGGGGGGGCGCACAGTGTCCTCTGCTCCCGCCAGGCAGATCCATGCTTTCTGTGAGTAAATAAACGATTTATCGAGCAGAGTGAGAAATGCATTCAACTTCTCTAAGAATAACGCTGCCATGGGGAACATGAACGGCAACGTGCTCATCTGCTCACCAGCCTGTGCTGTTTGGGAGCCACAAGAGTATCGAGCAGCCTCGAAAGCTACTCCTGCTCGCAGGTAAAGACTCCAAAATGTGAAATAGTCTGACAGAAGTTTAGAAACGTTTCAAGTAACGTTTTTCAGCAAAGTCCCATCCAAATCAAAAATACCACTTTCTAGTACTTAATTATCTTGCAATCCCTCAGAGCAGCAACAGGCCAGCGGCCGTTGCAAAAGAGGCCACCCCCAGCCCAGCTCCAGCCCTCAAAGTGTCACTGTGTCACCCAGGTGACCCGTTCACCCACCAAGGCTCAAGGCCAGGGGGCAGAGGCCAGACTTCTGCCCTTGGCTCTGCTGGCAAGGCCACAGTCCATTCTTGCCACTGCCCTGGAGATACATCTAGCTTCAATAGCAGAGATGGCAAAACTAATTTTTAAAAGGGGTCGCCCATGCCTGTTCATCAGTCTCCTCCCGCAGGAGAGGCTGAGAGTCTCCCAGCAGCAAGCCTGATACAAGGAAAGCCAGTGGAAGGCTCCTAGGACAGCGGTCTCCTTGCTAAAAAGAGAATGGCTGTCTCTCCTTTCTCTCTTTGAGCACAGCTCTGAGGATGTAGGTTGGACCTGCAGCAGCTAGCCTGCCATCATGAGAGCAGAGTCAAGGAAACGGAGACTCCTCCAGAATCCTGACAGTACTAAACTGCACCCATAACCAGTATGGATTCATTTACCTTTAGCTGTCACGGTGACCCTCTTGGTTGAGCTACAGAGAAAGCACAGCACATGGCTGAGAGCATGAACTCTGGGGCAGGGAGAGCCCAGTCTATCCCACGCCCCTCTCTAATCTGTAAAATGGAGGGGCTGGAGGGAGTGCCAGCCTCACAGTTCTTGCGCAGACTAAATGACTTAACACAAAGAAGTGCTTATAGTAGTACCTGGGCCAAAGCACCCACCACTGAGCGGTCACCAGTGCCATCTAGCAGGTACCTAGTACTTGTCACCAGGAGCAACCCCCAGTCATCAATCTCCTCCCCAGCCCAACACAGGGCCTCAGCCCTCTGCATGTGCTTTGCCCCCGAGACCACCATCCCCACGGTGTCTCTACTTCCTGTGGATGTCTCTGAAACAGGGGCCACCGGCCCGACCTCTCCTCCCTGGCATCTGCACGGCACGCCTGCACAGTGCGTCCTCCTGACTGCCCCAACCTTGCGTGCCTCTTACAGCTCTGAACACAAGGACTCACAGGCCCTCAACAGCCACTTAATGTCAAACATCCGTAAATGAACGAGTACTGTTGTTTTAGGATTTTACTGACGTGTATATAGCCATCTGTAATTTTCCATAAAACTGAAACATTCAAATAGCCAATGTTTAGGACCAAAAGTGTAATGAAAAATGGAAAGGGTTAGGTCTGACCCAGACTACTAGTCCATTCAATTTGGCCAGAATGTATCGAGCCCTATGCTTGAGCTCTGGGCACTCACTGGGCTCCAGAGTGGAGACGGCTGCCAAGTCGGTGGGTGAATGTGCAGAAACCGAAGCAAATGGCACAAAAGGTGAAGCCTCAGGAAGCCGTGATGCAAAGCCAGGTGCACCTATGAGGAAGCCAGGCCCTCCCAGGAAACCAGCTGCAGTGGACATCCGGCAGGGCAGGGTGGGGGGGTCAGCGCACACCTCCCATTTCTGAGCTTCCTAGAATTCCACGTTAACCTCGCTTCTTTTCCTGTTACACTGTGAGGCTTGTCCTTCATTCCAGTGAAGGGATCTCCTAAAATGGGAAATGGAACTTAACGACATCAACCACAGGAATTGCTCACCACGGACAACTTTGTGGCTGTGCTGTGGGCACACATTCTGACGATTCTCACATGGGCACAAAACCTGTGAGAGTGTCCCGAGTGCACAGTTCTGTGTTGGCACAGGGGCGGGTGGGGAGGCTGGGCCTGTGGCCTCCCAAGGACGGACAGCGGGCTGGGACCTCCTCTGCTGTGAACCCCGCCTATACGGAGGCACGGTGGTCATGGGAGACACAGCCAGGCACACCCACTCCCTGAGCACCAACGTGACAAAGCAGGAGGCGGCCATCCATCGGCTCCAAAGAGAAGTGACCCGTTCAATATGCCGTGTGATTTTAACAGCCTCCACTTTTAGGGCTCCCGTTAAAACAAACCTCATTCAAGATTTAAAATAACTTACATCTAAGGGTCCAAGTAGAATGTCTTAAGTCCACACTGCAGAAGCTCAGAATCCCCCGGCTGCGGGGGGCGGGTGTGCGGCACACCACATATCCCCTCGAGCATCTGACTCTGCGGAAGCCAGACAAGTACCTCGGGTAGAGGAGAGTGCTCGACAGAGGCCTCATTAGCAGAGAATCGCCATCCCCAGCCTTCCAGGAGACTCATTCACTGCAGAGAATCTGAATCACGCAAATGATCTGGAAAGAAGCCTAGGGAGTGGAGTCTCTTCAGTTTTCAATGTTACAGGAGCAGGAAGGCAGACCCACACCAGGGAGGGCAGCCTGCAGTCTCCTGATCCTGGGGACGCTGTGTCTGCCCCCAAGCACTGCTGTGGCAGCCTCAAGCCTGGGCCAAGCTCCCTGTGATGGCCATTCAGTCACCTACTTCTTTATCTTGCAGACTCAGGATCTCAGGAAGCAGCAACACAGACAGCTCAGGTGGCCTGACAGAGGTCAGAGGTTTGAGTCTCTCTAGGCAATCCTGACAGTGTCCGGCCAATGTTCGCCAACCTCCGGGTGCAGGACGACCCTGCCCTCCTGATCCCTGAAAAGCACTGACTGGAGGGTCCTCCCACATGCGGAGAAGCTGCTCCCTGTGGATGAGCTCCTCGTTCTGCTCTCCAGGAGACCCTGGAGCACGAATCTGGCAGCCAGAGGCACAGCAGGGCACAGCAGCTGTCATCAATGAACTTAAACGTTATGGAAATAAAACATATCCTGTGAGAAAAATGGGCAAAAGCCTTGAACAGACAATGTAGAGCCAAGGATTTGGAGTCGGCCTTTAAGGATACAAAACTACTCAACTTCACTCAAAATAACGCAGGTAAAAGCAGCCGGAGACAGCACCGCCCACCTGCCAGACCACACACACTGGCAGACGTGAGCAAGTACCAGCCGGCACTCCGTGGCCAGGCACCTTCACGTGTCGCCAGTGAGCCTCACGCAGGGGAATTTGCCAACAACCAAGAAAAGGCCACCTGGGCACTTATGTGACCCAGTGACGCCATTACTAGGAATTTGCCTTGAAGATACATCCTTAACAGGACAGAACACGTCCAAACAAGGATGTTCAGTGTGGTGCTGTGGTTACTACATGTTACAAGCAATTTTACCCACACTTGCAGGACACTGAATTGTGGCACATCCACAAACTGGAGCGTGACACAGCTCTGAAAAAAACCAGAAAGATTCCAGAAACTGATATGGAGTGATTTCTAGGATACAGCACGAAGTAGGAAAAAAACAAAGTAGGAGTATATGTCATATAATACCTTTTGTGTAAAAGAGAACAGGAAACAAGAAAATAGGGACGCCCGGGTGGCTCAGCGGCTGAGCATCTGTCCGCCTTCGGCTCAGGGTGTGATCCTGGGGTCCCGGGATCGAGTCCCACATCGGCCTCCCTGCATGGAGCCTGCTTCTCCCTCTGCCTGTGTCTCTGCCTCTGTCTCTCATGAATAACTAAATAAAATATTAGTTTAAAAAAAGGAAACAAGAAAATAAACAAGGATCTCCCCATTTAAAAATAAGCCTAAGAAAGATAAGCCCGACACTGGATTTTGTCACCCACAGCAGGTGGGCTGGGTGGCAGTGGGGAACTGACACTACACTGGCCCAAATCTATATAGTTTTGGCCTGGGGAATTATGTTAATATCTTACATACTCAGGGGATCCCTGGGTGGCGCAGCGGTTTGGCGCCTGTCTTTGGCCCAGGGTGCGATCCTGGAGACCCGGGATCGAATCCCATGTCAGGCTCCCGGTGCATGGAGCCTGCTTCTCCCTCTGCCTATGTCTCTGCCTCTCTCTCTGTGTGTGACTATCATAAATAAATAAAAATTAAAAAAAAAAAGAAAAAATATCTTACATACTCAAAATATGAAATAAAAAAAAATCAAGATGAAGGAGCCCCAGCAGGAAATACAAACAAAAACAAATGAACTCAATGTCCTGCCAAAGGCCAATTGGGTGGCACTGGAGGAATTCTAGACACAACTCACAGCTTGGAGGAGAGGCCCTCAGGGACAGACATCAGTACAAACAAACCCGAGGTCGTGTTACAGGGGGTGCTCTTCCCAACCCGAGGCACCCCGAGGAGGAGGCTGGAGCCGCTCCTCCAAGCTGGAGGCAGTGAGCCCCGGAGAGGACAGCCCGGGCTGGCTCCCCCTGGGGAGCACAACGCAAACCTGCTACGTCTTGTCTCTTGTCGTGTCGTGCCAGGCAGCAAGGGAGGGCTCCAAGTGGAAGGGAATGCACAGCGCACGAGCAGGCCGGCCGGGGGAAGTGGGGCAGCCCGCCACTGGCCAGGGCAGCGCGTTCCCAGAGTTAAGGAAGGGCCCTTCACTTTACGCTGGCCGAGAACGAACGAACGAATGAATGTATGTGAAGAGAAAGCTCTTCTCACAATAGAACCCCAACAGATGTAGAAGGAAGGTCAAATTAGAAAATCTGCACGTAGGGATCCCTGGGTGGCGCAGCGGTTTGGCGTCTGCCTTTGGCCCAGGGCGTGATCCTGGAGACCCGGGATCGAATCCCACGTCGGGCTCCTGGTGCATGGAGCCTGCTTCTCCCTCTGCCTGTGTCTCTGCCTCTCTCTCTCGCTCTCTCTCTCTCTCTCTATATATATATATATATCTGACTATCAAAAATAAATAAATAAAAATTAAAATAAAAAAAAGGAAAGAAAATCTGCACGTGGCGGCCACCAGAGCAGCGACCCAGTCGGGGAAGAATTATCAACGGAAGGCAAACTGGGACAAGGAGCCTCAAGGTGTCCCCAGCACCTTCCTACTTACAAAGGGAAGAGTAACAACTGGACGGGAAGGCAGCCGCAGACGCCGTCCGCATCGAGGGCTGGAACCCACGGGACGGCACGTGGGGCCGCCTGAGCGGCGAGGCTGCCCCTGCCACCACCCGGCCGCGGGGCTCCCACGCTGACGCTGGTGCTCGGCCGGGCCGGGAAGCGCCGCGGGGAAGACGGGCCCAGGTGGCGGATGGGGCCGGGCGGTTCGGGACGTCCCTCAAACGACCCGCGAGCTCTGCTGATGAAACAAGGAGACGGGGTCCCGGATCACCGTGACATCCCCTAAACACGGCCGGCGCACAGCGTTCACGTCCGCAGAAGTCCCGGTTCCGGAGAGCGACGCGCCGAGGAGTTACGGATAACGTGATGTTTGCAGGTGGCCTTCGCACGGTGCGGGGGGGGGACACCCCTGTGTAGGCGCAAGAGCAAGAAACCGGTCACGGCGACAGTTCACCTGCCAGCGCCCCCACAGGAGGAAGCCAAGGGGGGGTGGCACCGGGCTGGGGGGCAGTGATGTCGACGTGGGAGTAAGAACTACAGACGGACAAAGAGCACCGCGGCTGGGAGCCCCCGGGGCGCGGGCGCAGGCTGGGGGGAGCTGACCGCGGCAGGGGGCAGGGCCGGCGGCCGCCAGGAGTCCCGGCGGGGGCCCCACCGTCCTCGCGGTCCTGGGTGTGACGGCCACGCGCCCGGGGGACCAGCGCGCGTCAGGGGTCTACACCAGGACACACGCGTGCCCCAACGTCCGCGTCCTCCCGTGAGTCTCAAAGGAGCCCGGCTCCGCGGGAGCGGCGGCGGCGGCAGGACGGGCACGCGGCCACATCACCCGAGTCGGCCGTGGGCGCCGGCTCCCGTGGCTGCTGTAAGCAGGCGCCCCGCGCCGGGGGAAGGCACAGACACGCTGTCCCTCTGAGGGCCCGAGGGCGCCTTCCCCCCCCCCCCCCCCCCGCGCCGCTTCGTGGCAGGAGCCGTCCAGGGAGGGGCGCCTGCGGCCGGCACCCGGGACACGCCGCAGCCCCACGCCTCGGAGGGCGACGCGCTGCCGCGGGCAGGGAGGGCGCTCGCGGGCGGCGCGCAGGGCCCTCGACTCCTCGCTGGCTGAGCCCGCAGCTCGCCGACAGCTGTGCACCTGGGCACCGCGCGTGGCAGCGTCGCAGTGTGCGGCCGAGAGCACGGGCCGCCCCGGCTCCCTCACCGACTCCGCCCCGGCCGCCGCCCGTGAGCCGGACCCGCCGCTCTCCACGCGGGGCTCCACGCGGGGCTCCACCCGGGGCTCGCGGGCCCTCAAGGACCCCACCGCGCCCTGTGCAGTCCGGCGGAGACGGCCGGGCCTCGGGAGAGGATGGCCATGCCCGGGAGGGGAGAAAGGAGCCGGGAACCGGGGGCGGAAAGGCCCGGCGGTGACCTCGGAGGCGCCTCCCGCGACGGGCAGGCCTCTCAGGCCAGCGCCCCTGGAACGGCGCGGGGTTCGGGCTCTGGCCCGGGAGAGGACGCATGCAACCTGCCGGCACCCGACGGCGGCCACCCGGGTAGGCCCAGCCCAGGGACCGCCAGGCGACTGTGCCCCTCCCAGGGCTGGGAGTCTCACCCACAGTAACTGGAGGCCCGTGGCTCCGGGACGGTGGCCATTTCGCCTCCTGCTAAGCGGCACCAGCCCGGTCCTGCCCCGTCCCCACGGACTCGGTGCTCACCCATTGCCCCCACGCGCAGGAAGAGAGGGGAGTAGGGGGGCACGCCCTGAGGAGCACTTTAAGGTTCACTCTTCAACGCTGTGCCTTTTTCCAAACAGGACTGAAGTTAATAAATAAGTCATTTCACCAGGGCAAAAATTAGTAACCTGCAGACTCAAAAATTAGGCTACAAGAAACAAAAGGGAGAAAAAATGAGAGAAATCCTTAATTGTAAATCATTTAGTGGGTTTATAAAGGTACCTTAATATTCCTCAGCCTTAAACTGAGAAAAAAGGAAATAAAAATTTACGCTAACATTATTCACCACTAACTGCCCCCCAACCCCCAAATCTTAACTCAGGTTAAAAAAAAAAAAACCTAAAGAAGGAAAATCAGGACACTGGGTGATGTGCAGCTGCTGGTGCTGGGCCTCGGGGTCAGCTGTGACTCTTCCTGCGGGAAACGTGTCCCTCCAGCTGTCATTCCTGTCATCAGTTCACGAGCCCTCCAACGCTCATCCAGGGGAAGATGAGGAAGAGGGCTAATCGGTAGGGGACGCAGTGAATAATCGGAGAGCACAGAGGCTAGTTCTCGGGAAGTGAGAGAAATGTGCTGGGGGATGAACAAAGCCACTGCTGGAGAGAAGCAGAAACAAGAAATCACCCCACCACTGCGGCGGTAAAGCCAGTGACTGCGAGCAACGGAAGCAGAGGGCAACGATGACACACGCAAACAGAAAATGTGTCTGGAAGATTCCAATCCATCCAGAGCAGGAGTCACTGAGCCTCGTGACGCTAGGAGTCCACGGTGACTCAAACCTATCGTTTCAGATTCCCAGCCCATTACCCATTCCACGGTCTTCTAGCATTTTTTTTTTTAAAGTATACATATCTTGAGTTAGAAAACATGAGTGGCTGTCTGCTATGTGTAAGACATTGTGCAAAGGACAGCTGCAAATGGACGGGGCTCTTGCCTTCTTTCCCTTTTTTATCTTGAAATCATTTTAAACACTCAAAAACTAAAACCTAGCACAGAATTCCCACCTCGCCCTCACGCAGCATCCCAAGGTTAGCGTCGTGCCCGACCGCGCAGTGCCTACAATCAGGAACGTGCCGGCTTGCCCACTGGCCCTCCTCAAGTTGTGGCGGTCAGGCACGTGGCCCCAGCCAGGGTTCTACCCCCCCCCCCCCCGTAGTGTCTGTACTCACACCTCCTCATCTGCCCCAAGCCATGGCAGGTCCTCAGTCTTGGTCATGCTCGAACATCACAGTTTGGGGAAACACAGGCACTTATCCTATAGAATGTTCCCTCAGCTCAGGTCTCTCTGGCGTCTAATCATCCTCAGACTGACACAACGTATTTGTATGAAGAACAGGACAGAAGCGATGAGCACCCTCCTTGGTGCCTGACCAATACACTGGATTGCCAGGGATGCCAGTTAGAACGCTTGATTAAAGTAGAGTCGTTTCCACACTGAGAAGTCATCATTTCTCCCTTCATAATTAGTAAGTGTCTTCTGGGGAGAAACATCAAGACTATTCAGCTGCCGTTTCTCAACATCCCTTCCAAGACGGATTCTGGCGTCTGGCACAGATGCCTGCCTGCCACCTGCCTGCTGCCAGCAGGGCTGCCTCCGGTGACCTGGAGCACGTGTTTGTCCTCCACAGGTGTGTCTTCAGGGTCAGTCCCCGGAGGCGGAGTCTCCAGGCCCCCAGGTGCGTGTGTGTCTGCCCCTGCCCAGGGGGATGCCAGTTTGTGGCCCCCAGAACTGGAGAGGGGCTGCCCCCACATAGCCTTGCTAGCATAGCACGGTGTTGGCCCCTTTTTAATTTCTGCTAAGTGAAGAAGGACGGCTCCGTGCTGTATTACTCTGCGCCTCCCCACTGATGAGCTTCAGCACGTTTTCCTATCGCAAGCCCCGTTTTCCTTTTGTTGGGGTGTGTGGATCATCACCCTGCCCTGGGGCAGCCGCTTACCCGCCATGCCGCCAGCCCCATGCCTGTGCTCTGAGCGCTCTCCCCAGCTAGAAAGCGTTCCCTACATGGAGATCAGAGGAATTCACGTGGGGCTCCTTCTAGTGTTTGATGGTTTCACCTTTTACATTTGGATCCCTGATCCTCTCGTAGCTTATTCTTCTAGACAATGTGAAATATGGTTTGAATTTTATCTTGTTCCAAATGGCTACCAGTTGTACGAGCGCCATCTATTTAAAAGTCCATCCCGTCTCAGCTGTGTCACATTTAGCACACGCCGTATCTCCACGTACACTCGGGTCTACTTTCCAGGGTCTTGACTCTGTTAAGATCTGGTCTGTCTCCCTCTTCTTGAGCCAGCAGCACACTGTTCTTCTCCTAACCATGCTTCACGTTTTTTTTCCCAGATACACATATCAACTTGTGTAACTCCATTTAAAAAAAACAAAAAACAAAAAACGGTGTTTGTACGGGGATTGCATAGAATTCATTCACGAACTGGGGGAGAATGGAAGTCTTTATAAAGCTGAGTCATGCTCACCAAGAACAGGGAAGCCTCTCCACTGGGTCAGCTTCTGTGGTTTTCAGGACTAGGTTCAAGTTTATCTCATAGAGTTCTGCACGTTTCTTGTCACATTTCATCCTACAACTCTGTTGCAGCACAGAAGCAATCACAGACAATATTTAAACAGATCAGTGTGGCCAAATTCCAATAAAACTTTATTTGCAAGAAAGGTGACAGGCTCAGCAGCCTGAGTCTGGCAATCCCTGCTTTCCTGAACTGTTTGAGTAGTGAGGGTTAGCTATGTGATCTCAAATTTAGGGGTTCTCTTTCACTCACAAGACCCTAAATTCTCCCTTCTGCTTCCTTTTCACCACTACCTAAATGCCAAATCCTCCCATTTTGTCTCTTCTCCTGCAGATTCTCACTTATACCCACTAAGCCCACTACCTATGGCTCATGCTCCACTCTCCCTGAACTCTTGCTTCTGTATTTCAAACTCAGATAGGGCCTGATCTTCCTGCGGATGAGCCACAGGCCCCATCCCTTGCTCCCTTCTCGTGTCCCTGTGGTCTTTCTTGGTCTGCCTTTGCAGAGCCTTGCAGTAGGACAGGAACAGTGAGGAAAAATCAGAGACTACATGGAGGAATTTGGGTTTTTCCTTGTTTTCAAGTTTGGGCACATTGTGTCTTTTACACCAAGGGTCTGGTTGCTATATAGTTGAATTTCCCCCTCTTGTTCTTCTGCATTGTTCTGAAGGAAATACTCGGGGATGGGGTGTAAGGCACCACCACCACCATCAGCCACCTTGAAGTCCCCATTCCTTTCTTGAAGGCTAGAGACCAGTGAGCAATACCAACACCAAGATGATAAGAATGATAAATCTTAGGGTATATAGTACATCTTATTTTTTTAAAATTTTTTATTTATTTATGATAGTCACAGAGAGAGAGAGAGAGAGAGGCAGAGAAACAGGCAGAGGGAGAAGCAGGCTCCATGCACCAGGAGCCAGACGTGGGATTCGATCCCGGGTCTCCAGGATCGCACCCTGAGCCAAAGGCAGGCGCTAAACCGCTGCGCCACCCAGGGATCCCTATATAGTACATTTTATGTAATAAAAATAACATCCTATAGAGAACAAAGGAGCAAGCACCTTTCTGAGGGTTTGTTTAGTGATTTGCTAAGGATTAAGGATTCAGGGATGAGGCCAAAAAAAATGATACCAAAGAGGAGATCCGAAGCCTCAACAGAGTCTAAGGGACCGAGGAAGAAGTGCCAGCCAGCAGAAGGTGGGAGGGAAGCACGGGTACACAGAGACACCAGGCTGGGGTCCAGCGTGGGCACCCCAAGACATGTGGCCGCTGCGCGGGGCAGGGGCAAGATCAGAAGCCCCCCATCCGCCCAGCTGAAGACCTTGCACTCTGTACAGGGGCCAACGAAAAGCCATCGCAATGCTTTAAGGGGATCAAAAACCTCCGAAATGAGACCTGCAATGTCCCCAGAGGGAGAAGAAGTGCCAAGTTTAGGAATTGCTGTACAGTTTTAGGGTCTCGATTCCTTTCTTACCCTTCAAACAAAGAAATTACACTAGTGTGAAAAGCACAGAATTTCTACATTTCTCTAAGGGCACAAACGTTCAGATGGAGACACGTCTGCTGCCTATTTTCTCACCACAGTAAGAGCTTCTCACAACAAGGCCCGTCTCACACACACAAGCAAGTGGCATCTTGCTCCCTCATGCCCAGGGGGCAGCCTCTGACTGCCCGGCTGGTAACCTCAGACGTGCCCCAGGGGGCTGTCACCCAGGTCTGCCCTCCTTCCACTGCTCTGGTTTTCAAGATCTGCCCTTAAACTGATTATGAACACAGACGGTCCCTGCAGGGTTGACGTCACCTACACCTCGGGTGCTGCTGCATAAAGACCACCGGCCGTCAGTCAGGACGCCCCACACCCGCAAGGGGACGAAACCTGAGACCCCACAGCCCGTCCGGCTGTGCTGCTCTGGGCCCCGCGCCTCCGCAGGCGTTCACCCAGAACCCCGCAACTTCCCACTGGGGGCGCGCACACCAATGGGCACGCCCAGCCCAGCTCGGGGAGTGCACGGCCAGGGCGACGCAGCCTCTGGCTTCTCGCGGCCCTCCCGAGGCTTCAGCTCAAGGAGGACTGGGGTCTCGCTCCCCAGTAACCCCGGGCCCGTTCCCACAGAACCAGGAGAGCTGTCGGCTCCTCACACACCAGTAACTTCCTCTTTCCCCTGACTCTGTTTACCCCTCCACTGTGACTCACCTCCCTCAGAAATGCTCTCGACTCATCAAATTCCATTCACCACTCACCTGTACACAACGCTTCTTATCTACTGGAACCTTCCATCAACAAGCAGAAGCAAGACATTCCAAGTTTTGCACAGACACCACAAACTCCCTTGCGTCTCACTACTGCCAGGCTCACTGACCTATACATTTCCAGAATTACCTTCAATTCTTAGGTGAACTGAATACTATCCACCTACTGTGTATAGTAGTTTATCACTGAAAATGCCTATACTTGATATCAGGCACTCGATTACATTTTCTATTTCTTCCAGAACTGTCAGGTTGTGCCATTCAGACTCTGTGATTTAGTGCAATTCATGTTCTCAAAAGTATTTCATCATACCACTGGGTTTTAAGAGCAGGAGCCAACACAGCTACACGCCTCAAAGAAACACTGCCTCCACTCGCTTCTGCAGGAGTGGTCAGGCCACAGATGACAAGGTGCCCTGTGCCCTGCAGACCTGGGCTCTGGACCCCCTCACACACACTGCAAGCCATGGGGCTGCTGGAAGCGGGGCGCCTTCTTACAGAGGAGGATGAGCAGGTATAAAAGTAAAGAATGCCCAGACTGTACGCTGAAGTCGGGACCAACACATGTGAATGGGAAGAGCCAGATTTCCCCTGAATGGCAGGGGCCGTGCCCTGACCAAGGGCACATGTGGCTGGAGGGACTAGGGACAAGGCCCCAAGGTTAGATGGGGAGTCCAAGAGAAGGTGTCTGCCCAGAAGACTTGAACTCAGTGTGAGGTTGATCCAAAAGTATAACCACCTACCAAGGGTCTGCCAAAAAAATGCAGTGTCTAACGCTGATGTAGCAAGTGGAAAGAGGGAAAAGCTGGTCCTGACCTGGATCTGCAACGTCATACCACCTGGGTGGGATATAAAAATCTTAGGCCAGGATTGTAGATAACCTTTACCATCAGGGTCCCTAAGTGCTCAATAGAAGCGAATTCAAATAATTTCGGGGGGGGGGGGGGGGGGGTGTGGATCCAACTTCACTTCAAGCTTCAAATATTTTAGAGTTAAGTTTCAAAGGGAAATAATTCACTGTCAAAAATTTTAAGGTACATTGGGAAACAGGCACGTGACCAAAAAAACAACTAAATAAACAGTCGCTAGAGCAGATGCACAAAGACTTCAGAGACCAAAATAATTAGATGTAAAATAAAGTAGCTTTGCTTAAAGTACTTCAAGAAAGAGAACTGGAAATATGACACAAGAACAAGCAGGTATGACAAAGAACTATTACGATTTTTTTTTTCAAGTTTAATGTCCTATTAGAACTTAAATAGAAAGAGAGGCTTCCCAACAGACTAGACAGAGATGAACGAGGAGTATGTGACCTGCAAGACAGCACAAGAAACGGGCTAGAGCGCAAGCAGAGAGCCAAAGGGATGGGACGTATGAGAGGCGGGTTCATGGGGATAGCGTGATGAACAGTGTGGAGGCCCAGGGTAGTTCCAGGGAGGTCCACATGCAGGAGGGACTGGGGCTCACATCCGGCACCTGGGGAGAGGACGGCTGGGAAGCTGTCAGAGTGGATACAAGGTGCCAACATCAAAGTCTCAGAAAACCATGGAGCCCCAGAAGAGCGCACAGAAGGAAATTCACACCGTGCACACGTTCATAAATTTGCAAAGCCCTAAGCAAAGAGAAAGGAGCTCCTCAAAGCAGACGGGGAGAATAGAAAAACTCCTCTAAAACAGACGCACTAGGATTGGCAGAGGACTTCCTGAAAGCAATGCCAGAAGCCACAAGATGTGGAATTATTTGATGTACAGAGAGAAAATAAATGTCAAACGACTCTATACCCAGTAAAAATATCTGTCTAAAACAAGAGTAAAATAAAAATATATTGAGATGATAGAAACAGAGAGAGTTTACCCCAGAAAGAATACAAACAAGGAAATTCTAAAGGATAAGCTTTGAACACAAGAAGAATGACGAGGATGGGAGCTCTGAGGTGCAGAGCAGCTGGTGAGCACTGGGGTGAAAATAAACCGCAGACAGGCCGGTGTGGACAGCACGGTGCGAGAGAGCACCCCACACCTCCAGCTGCACCCTCCAAACACCCTGGAAAACATGGCAGCACAACAGCCATAAGCATTCTCACTCCAAGAGTGAGATCTCAAAATACAAATTTCTCACTGAACTAAACCAAAACTTACTAGAAAAAAATGGCTCTTTCCAGGTCTGGGAAAGGAAATGTGCAGGATGAACTCGGACCACCTTGTCGTACCAGAGAGTGGGAAGCAACAGGGGAATCAGAGGAACAGGACAGGTCACCATGGGACAAATCAAACTTCAAAAATAATAAAATGGCAACGAATTAGAACTCATCAAACTTGTATAAATCTGTTAGTTCACCAAAGGACACTACAAAAACTCTGTGGCAAAAACAACAACAACAACAAAAACTCAGTGGCTTCTAATAAACCATGCCTCCCTGCATTTGTATCCTGGGTACACTCTGGCCTCAGCCATGTGACTCAAGAGGCATTTCCAAGTGTGATGCAAACAGAGGCATGATAAGCACCTGCACAAGCCTCAGCCCCCCAGAACTCTTCCATGCCCAAGCCACCGGGTATACACAGAGAGACTCGGCTACCTGCTGCAAACGACTTTACCTGGAGAGGGAGAGACGAATGGCCTGCCCACAACGTCCTGGCCATCTCAGCTGGTGCACTAATGTAAGTGATGTCAGCTGATTTCCAGGCCAGCTGAGCCTCCAGGTGACTGCAGCCACCTCACAAAGTTCAGGAGAACCTGGCAGCACTGCCTGGCAGCTGGGCATAGCCCATACTGCACAACTGTGAACAAATACACACATGTGATTTTAAGCCACCAGGTTCTGGGGCACTCAACTACTCAGCCATGGAAAATTGAAACAAATGCTTTTTGTTATTCTTAGCATTTATGTGGAGCCAAATTAACAGAAAACTTTTTTTTTTAAAAGATTTTATTTATTTATTCATGAGAGACACAGAGAGAAAGAGGCAGAGACACAGGCAGAGGGAGAAGCAGGCTCCATGCAGGGAGCCTGATGCAGAACTCGATCCCAGGACCCCAGGATCATGCCCTGGGCTGAAGGCAGATACCAAACCACTGAGCCACCCAAGGATCCCCTAACAGAAAACTCTTAAAGCACAACATTCTACCCCTGGCCATAGGAATGGTGTTCTGACTTTTAGAAAAAAGGCTGGGGGTATCCTGTGTTTATTATTTGGGGCTGACTGTCCAAAGAATATTGTTGGGCTTCCCTAGCATTTATCCAGAGTCAAAAGCACTATTTTGAGGTGGCAGACAGTCTCCAAAATAGTTGCCTCACCCAAGTCTTCCTTTGGCAATCCTAGTGTTTGACCAGAAGTTCAACAGTAAATCCTACAGATAGATTATAAACTATATGCATATTAAGACAAAATAGAAAAATAAATTCTAAAATTATTTTATTGGTAAATTATATTACTTTCAAGTTTAAAAAAAAAAAATGGGTCACAGAACCATAAGTACATATATGACAACGAGGAAACCAGGATGGGACCTGACAAAGCCAAAAGCAAACAAGCAAACCCTGTAACATAAATTTGAAAATCTAAAAAGAAGTGAATAAAAAGTCTATCAGGATAGAAGCAAGAATTCACCCTCCTTCCCCCACATGGAGAAAGAAGAGATGGTGAGAGATACCTTGCTAACCGCCTCGGGGCAGCCTGGAACAGTTCTCCGCCCGGACATCCAGCAACCGGGTGGCTCCCGGAGCCCCCAGCGGTGTGGGAGCCTCCGCAGCAGGACACGGGACTCACGACAAGCTGAGCGCTGGGGAACAGGAGAGAGAGCCCACGGGGTGGGTCCCAGCCCCTTATCCTCAACCCTGGCCCCAGACGGTCTAGATTTCTGAATGTCTGTACTTTATGCACACGGTACTGTGAATGTATGAACAGATGTCTACTTCTGCTAACAAACCTGAAAATGATCCTATTAATGGGCTCATTCCCCTTTTCACTAGAGATAGGCTCATGTCATTCGGGTCTGGGTTGCTGCCAGGTAAGCCTTGGCACCAAATACAGAAAACTTTACATTTTTGGAACTTCTAAATTTCTGAATTTCCAAAGAGGAGAACTTTACCATGACCTAAACTTCAATTTCACTTTTTTACAGCTTTTTTTGAACCCCTGTGAAAATCTAAGCAAATATTAATGCAAAGGATTACTAGCTTTTGCACATAACGGGCATTGAGTACAGATATCAATCGCTGACATTTAAGGAGGGTGTTTTATAAACATTACGTCACCAATTTCGTCAACACCTGTTACTAGTCTCCTTTGCAGATGTGTAAACCAAGTCCTGGTAAGAAAAACACTGTATGCAGGGCCCCACGACCAGCGAGTGGCACAGTGGCCCCAAGGAAATTCCCATGGTGAGAGGGAGGCCGTCCTTCTATGGCAGCGAAGTCACTGGAGAGTACAGTCCCCAGCCAGGAGCATCCTAGTAGCTTCTGGTGGTCTCTCTCCCTAAGCCGTCTTTGCAGAAACTAGTAACTTAGACCAAGACTTAACAGTAATTTTCCCCAATCTGCAATATAATACAAATCATCTCCAAGCTATAAATCATCTTGTGGGGACCCCCACATCAGCAGAGTGTTCTTGAGGATGGCACCTGGTTTGGTGTTGTGCCAGACACCACCATGAGCCACCCCAACCTCCCACACCTCTCCTGTGTGGCCCCTTGCCACAGCCAGGGGGTAGGGCCTTGCTCAAAGCCAGCAGGTCACCGAGCTGTCCCACCTCCTGGCTCCCAGGCCCCTGCCACCAGGGTAATCCATTCTCATATTCTTGTGCACACCTGACGGCAGCTTGAGATACACTCAAAACCAACCCAGACGGATGAGGCAACACTCCGAGCAAAGTCATGCTCTTCCTGGCACGGCAGCAGGGTTCTAGCTAAGCATCTGCCCAGCTGGTGCCTAAGCCAGACACTGAGTTACTTCCAATATCTGTGCCACCCTTCTCCTGAGTAACAGAAGCCCCTTTTTATGTGGTCCCAGGGCCACCCAGACAACACTGCCCAATCTCCCCAGGAAGGTGCCAAGTGTAACTCTCAGGAGGTAAGTGGAAAGGAGAGGGGCCTCCCTCCATCCCCCTGTCTGCAAGGTAGAATGCACGTGGAACAGCCAGAGCCCCAGCAGCCACCTTGGACACCGAGGTGACAAAAAGCAGAGTCCTAGACGGGAGCTGGGAGCCGGGGGCCCTGGTATCCTGGAGCACCTCACAGCCCTGGGTGACTGCTTCAGGACAGTCCTACTGTGAATGAGCAAACTTCAGTTTTATTTACAATGCTGCCTCCCCAGCTGGAATTCCTAGCCAGACCGAGTCTCGAAGCAGCCAGCATAAGGAGACGTTAAGGTGGCAATCGTGGAGGGAGCGCCCAGGGCCACCACTCCTCTCCTTCTGTATCTGAATCAGAGCAGATTTCATAGTCGAGTAGGTGCTCAAAAACCTATTTTGCAACATCAGCCCTTTTATAGAAAAGATAAACCCCATGTACCAACCATCCTATTTTAAACAGAAGCAATGGATTCGATGCACAATGGAAGGCGTTGCTGGAATGTAGCCGAGGGCGTGCAGTGCTATAGCAGCGACCTCCGTGAGTCCGCTGGTCACTGCCGTGCAGAGTGTGTCATGCACACTGCAGTCCCTTTCCCATCCTGTGCACCATTTCCAAAGGAGAGAAGGTGATTCCCGAGCCAAGTAAGATGACTCATGATGAAACAAGACAATGGATAAGCCTGGAAAGCAATTAAGACTGTAAATGGAGGGCCTGAAAGAGCGCCAGCCATGTGGGCATCTCGTCGCCCACGCACGCAGCGCTGTCCTCTTACGTTCGTGTAAGAGGCTGGAGGACGTCCCTGTGTCACTTGGCCAGGACCCTCCCCACCCCAGTTCCTAAATGCTTTTCCCAAAGGAATCCCACCTATTTGAAATCATTACAGCCACCACCCCCAGCTGCAGTGTCCGGCTCAGCACTATGACACAGAGGCACACCTATTACACATGCACGTGTGCGTGCACGCACGCACGCACGTCACACACCAGAAGGGGGGGCAGCTGGGAAGGAGCCAAGAACTCTGATGTAACCAAGATGTCTCATCAGGAACACTCACACTCACAGTCTTACACAGTCACACTCACATGCAGTCACATACATTCTCACACAATCAGACACGTTCACACAATCACACAATTTCAATCAGACTCACACATACATGCTCAGTCACATACAGGTGGACACACATATAGTCACAGCCACACACCCACATTTATACACAGTCACGTGGCCTGTCGCACACTCCCACTCTCCCCCCAATAAACATGGAAGGGACAGGACAGACAGAGGCAGGGTGTGACTTGGCCTCCGGGACACAGAGGAACAGGAAGGGAAGAGAACTCTGGGAGACAGTCCGACAGCAGGAGTGAAGTGCTGGGCCGTGCCCTGGCTGCCCTCCAGCCCCGAGGCCCTCACGCACACAGAGGACAGGGTCAGTGGAGGGCTCACAGTGGGTGCCCCCCTGACAGAGGAGACCCTCCTGGCTGCACGGGGGATTGTGCTCAGGAGCAACAGAAGGGCCTGAGAAGGGGAAAGGCCAGACCACCCAGGTTAATAGCCATGCTGGGGGCTCAGCAAAGCCACCAGTGATGGACAAACACCTCCTGTGTGCCAGGGTCTGGGGCGCCTGCAACCCAACCGGGGAGCCCTGCCTCCTGGAGCACACACTCATGAGGGAACCAGACACTGAATGTGCTCGTACAAAAACCACCCAGTGTGTCCGAGCCACAGCACTACAGAGCCCTCAAAGGACGAGAGGAGCAGAACACAGACTGAGCTTCCCAGAGTGATGAGTGCCAGGACCAAACTCCACCACGGCTGCTGGGAATGCCCCCCGGGTCCCAGAAAGCCCCAGAAGCTCGTACTGAGCCAGCCGATGGGGCAGCTCGCACCAGGTCCCCCCGCAGAAGATCCACACAGACGCCGACTTCACAGGGAGGGCCCCAACGGCAAGGCAGTCTGGGTGGTGGCTGTCGGTGCTCCCACTCCTACCAGCACCGGGAGCTGGGCCGCAGCATCCCTGCTTCCCTTTATGGAGACTAGACCTTTCCAAAATGCTGCACAGGGAATGAAATCTGACATTTGGAACGTTCAGCGTGTTCAGCACTGACCACAACAAGAGGAGCCCCGACCCAGGCAGCTCTAAACGGGCCCTGCCCTGAGCACAACCCCTCAGTGGCCTCGGCTGCACCCGCGCTGAAACAAAGGCTGACGAAAATCAATGGTGAGAAAGAAAGGTTGCCAACACGCCAGGCAGAAAAGAAAGAGAAAACACGAGAGGAAGTACCAAACTCTTCACTGTCTCTTTCAAAACAAACGAGAACGGGGACTATGAAATTTATTACAAACCTTTAGAACACAGTCAGGGCACCCTCACCACGCAGGTCACGCTGAAAGGCGCGAGGCTCTGGCTCTTGCCGCTGCCCCGAGCTCTCTCCCCCTCCCCATGACACCCCCATGGTCTCTGTGAGAATGAGCCTGTGCCGTGCGGGACACAGGGAGAAACACCCACCTGGGCAAAGTCCCCAGTTGGACCCTGCAGAGCTACTGCCACCTCCTCTCCAAGACCTTCCCACAAAAACTCAAGGTCCACTCTACGAGCTCAGGTGGTCAGGACTGGTCCTCACAGCTTAGAAAAAAGACAGAAACCTGCCTCTGCACTTCACAAAGACTAGGGACGGGGAAGCAAGGATGGGAAGAGCCCCGGAACGCATCGGGTGCCGCCGAGCAGCTACCTGCCCGACGGGCCTCTGTCCCAACAGCCTGTCCGGGGGGGGCCCCCGTCTCTCCCACCCAGGCCTGCTTCACCGCGCTTACTTCTGTGCTGGGAGCTGCAGGTGAGAACAGCCCCAGGCTCCATGGCCCACTTGAAAACCAGATGTTTTTGCTGTGTGCTTTCCATGTTGCGCTGGCACTAAATTTCCCTTGGTCCCAGATTCGCATCTGAGGTCATTCTGCCCAAGGCATATATGCTGCTGGCACAATGGCAGATGCTCAAGGAGTTCCCCATTACACGGACATCACAGAAAGGCTCCTTGTTGGAACATCAGCCCACTGGTGGGAATCAAACAAGCTACTGACTGAGCAGTGTTACATGGTGACCACTATCTCCTCGGCTCGCCGAGATCCCCGTCATTCTGCAATCTTGTACCAAACTGTAATGAGGACAAAGCCAACAGAGGAGCCCCTGTATGTCCTGTGAAATCGGAGAGAATATTCACATCGTTCCTAGCTGGTCAACAACCTGCTGTCCTGGCCCCTGGAGACAAGGGTGATAGTGGATGATGGACGCGGGTATAGGAGAAGAGTCCACTCTCAGCTGCAAACAACTGAGGCACAGAGCGTCCACACAACAGCCTCAAAAGGGGAAAGTGAATTCTTCCCTCTCAGCTGCTGCCTCTGCACATCCTGGTCAGAACAGAGAAGAGAGAAAGACTTGGGAAAGGGCGCGAGCAGGAGAGCGAGAGCGCACGCCGCACTTCTAGCGGGGAGGCTGCCTCCACAAGGACAGAGGCCTGCTCCAGGGACACGAGCAGGCCTCGGCCGGCGGGGAGCATCCCCAGGCATCGCAGCCCCTGGCCATGGCCGGGTCCCCGGCTCTGACTCTGACGCTGCTGACTCTGTGGAGCTGCCCTCGGCCTCTGTTAGACTAGTAACTCTTCCACCTGGTGGTGGCCCCAGAGGTAGGACAATGAGACAGACTGGAGAGGTCAGCAGGTGCCTGGGGAGGAAGGAAGTGAGGAGAATCTCCTCTCAGGGCTGGCAGCCTGGGAAAGATGGGTGGGCGTGATCACTCGTACCCTCGAGGTTACTGTGAACATCCAGGCCCTGGCTGATCTCTCCCTGGACCCCACACACACACAGCACCCGGCAAGTGGCAGGTACCACCCCTCTCACTGCTCTGAGCACACGATGACAGGGAGTTGCCAGCATAGCTCTGACGCCTCCTTTGGGACAAGGCGGGGAGCACTCCGGCCTAGCAAGCATTCAATCAGGAACACGACGGCAATTCCACATGACTTCCGGTCAGGAGAGCCATCATCCACGTTCAGGGAATGTCTTCCTTGTTTTAGGCACTTCTCTTGGCTTGCTGTCCACCCCCTGCTCTGACGATGTGACTGCTATCTGTGTCCCCCACCCCTGCTAGACTCCATACTCCACAATGGCAGGGAATGGATCCGGTTTGCTCAGAGTCTGAGCATAATATAATCCCAATGCACACTGACGGTAAATGCATGAACCAGTCAACAAATTAATGTCTACTTTCCCTACAAGGCTTGGAGTTCTTTGCCAGGAGGAAGCATCTTATTATCACATCCACGGCAACTAGCAAAGTGCCCCATGTATGGCAAACACTCAATATTTTGTTGCATGGAATCAAGTCGGCATGAGTCACCCTCCTGCCTTTCCCGTACCTCGATCCAGTGCTGACGGCCTCACGCTCACTGTGAGCCTAATAAGTCTTCTCCTTTACCCTGAAGACACCAGCAATCTGTCCTAGGACCTCTTCCTCCCTCCATGGTTTATGTTCCCACCACACTAGGTGACAGGGACAGAACAAGAGTCTTCTCAAGTCCATACCAGGAAGAAAGAGAATAATGAAAATAATCTATTATTACGAGCTGAATTTGGAGAAAGGTAATTTTTAGGTAATATCAAATGGAAACCTTTCTAAGATTTCATATTAAAAGAGATGTAAAGAATCTGGAGAGAATCATTGAAAATAAAAAGGCTGTCCTCCTGCCACCTCTGTCCTGCAAGTGCCCTAAATGGGACGGTCACAGAATCCCAACAGACACAGAATTCACGGACCCAGACTGGAGAGAAAGACAAGGAATGGTTTGGGGGCTAACAGACAAGCAAGACTCCCCTACTTCCTATGAAGATCCTCCTGGAGTTTCTAACACTTACATCACTCTTAAAGGGAAATTTCTCGGAAGAAATGAGAACAGTGGTCAGAATGCACGCCAGTAATTAGCAGTGTCTTCGATTAGCTTCCGTGCCTTTCTGCCTCTCCTCGGGAAACCTCCCGTCTTTGATGTGGTGCAGCCGCACAAGGCTAATTAGGATGACAAGGAGGCATCCCAGGAAACGCAGGCTCCAACCGGGGTGCCCGGGCGCCTGGTCAACAACAGCAAAGGTACTTCAGATATTTCCTTTTAAGTATTTTAATTGGCAGAGAAAATGAGGGAAAAAAAGGGGAGGAAAAAAGAATAATACAAAAAAAACAAAAGGAGGGAAAATCTAGAAGGTCTCCACAGCACAGGAAAAAAGACAAAACTTTTTTGGTTCCTTTGGAGGAATAACGTAGATTAAATCGATATTCTGGACATAAAACTTATAAAACCATATTTCTCCTTGTCAAAAAAAATTCTCGGTCTTTCTGAAGCAAATGAACACTATAAATTTATCTCAGGCACTTTACAGCTAACAACCCACATCATCATCAATGTTCCCTCTCCTGATGGAGCAGCTCCAACAGGAGCGATGCTTTTCAGGACTTGGGCTCCTTTCCCTTCCTCACTTTCTCATCTTCATTAACCAACAGGAACCATGTGACCTCGGTCAAGGATTCTGAGTGCTGCTGAGTGCTCCTGAGGAGACCAGCAGGGAGGGGAGCAGGGGGACAGAGGAGGAGAGAGGAGGGAGGGGAAAAGAGGGCCCACGGTCTGCTCGGGGCCTTGTTGGCAGCGCGCGTGCATAGTCCCCCTGGAGAAAACTAAGGGAAGGCATGCAGCCCGTCCAGAGTCACTCCTGCAGGTGGGGTGGGGTTGAAAGGGTTGCTGTCTTTTCAAGTCCAGTAATGGGGAAAAACAATTAAAGTCTTATTTCCTAAACTGTCAATTCCTAAACAATTAAAGTCTTATTTCCTAAACTGTGCCCTATTTATAAGCACAAATGGCCTGATCCATCCACAGCGCGAGGGAATGGATACCATCTGAGAGGAAAGTAATGCCCAATACCTAACCTAAGAACTCCTTCAAAGACAGGCAAACATCTCCCAGCTCCTTTATGTTCACGTTTGTGCATCTCCAGAGCATGTGGAGAAAACTGTAAATAAGATTTCTCTGCAGACTGCCTGGCTCTGCAAGGAGAAAAATTATTTTTGTCATCTTGCCAATTTAGAGCTGCTTACAAAATATAATAGAAAACATACAACCACCCCACGACCTGCAATTCCATCCCTAGGTACTCAAGAGAAATGAAAACACACGCCCACACAAGGATTTTTACATGAATACCCACAGCACCCTTCTCCGTAAGAGCCAACAACTGGAAACAAGCCAAATGCGCACCAGCAGGTGAACGGAGCACCGAACATGGTCCAGCCACACACCGAGACGCTCCTGGCTCACAGGGCACGAGCTCCGGGCTCGCAGCACCACCGCCGCACCTCAGATACTGCACCGAGCGACCGGAGGTAGGGGATGACCCAGCCCGCCATCCTCTGTGCATCCTCTGTCCGGAGGCAGCCTCCAGCACGTGGCTCCAGCCAGGGAAGATGACGGGGAAGAGTGAGGGACCCTCCCAGGTGACTGATGCTTTACCTCTGCTCCTGACTGCAGGGCAGTCTACCACCCTCACAGTTCATCCAACCAAACACTTAAGATGTGTCTTAAGATTTTTCTTATCGAAAGGACATCTAATAATTGCCTGAAAAAACATTTGTGGAATGGCACAGAGAAAAAGGGATGCTCTAAATTTTAAAAGATCTAAAGAGACATGAAATCTATAAAACTGAAACTAGAGCAGACCTTCCCGTATGCCTGTGAGTTAGAGGTTTTAACTGAATCAGGCACCCAGACGTGCAGGCAGTTAGTCTCTAGGGGACACAGCGCCAGTACTGGTGCCCCGAGGCCCTCCAGGGCACCGTCACAGCCCATCTCAGGGCCACAGTGTGACAACCAACACACAGCAATAAGCACCATTCTAAAAGCCCACGAGAGGCACACAGGGAAAAGATCTCTCTACCAACAGCAACAGAAACTCATCAGAACCTTAAGGGAGGCGTCAGATCTCTATAGGGAGTGTCCTGGCCTCACAGAGGCCCACAGACACAAGAGCAGAATGAACCGGAAAGCACGCCAGTGCTGTGGCTGCCGAAACCCAGCTCCTCCCAAGCTGATGGACGAACTCAGCGTCAGCCCCATCAAAACCTCAATGCAGTGCTGTTGAGGAAGCAGGCATCAGGGGCTGTGCCACGAGCAGGCCGGGTTCTCCGGCTCCTATTCGAGTCCAACTCCGCCTCTGAGATGCCACCTTGCCTGTGCCCCTCACCATCCTCCCTCGTGTGGTGATGCAGAATGATGATGCTCTCCCAGTCTGTCCCACTAAAGACCCCAGGACCAATAATGACTCTGACAAGTCACTTCCAATCGCCCCAAAATGTAACCTGTGCCATGGCGGCCACACCCAAACCCTAACTGGGCTCAAGCCTACCTTCCATCACCTCCATTCCTGGCGGTGGAAGGAAGGGGCACATCTGAGACAGTCTGGGGAGCAGAGATGGAGGGGCTGGCGGCATCCAGAATTTCTGGGCAACAAGACACTAACTTGCATCTCCCGTCACTTATTAGGAGTGTGGCAAATATGGGTCAATCCCTGACCATCCCTGTCGCCACATGTGCACGGTCCCTGCGAGCCCCTTGCTGAGGGATATCAGATATGAATGGGAAGGGGAAGAGCCCATAGGGTGGCCAGTGGGATGCTCTGCACTATTAAACTCCACGGAGCCCTATTCTGTCCCCAGCTCTGCTCCTCACAAAGTATGGCTATGATCTGTATAAAACAGATGCTATTTCTTTCTCATAAAATTCAAAATGCCAAAAATTGTAAGATGCATCATTGCTTCATGTGTCACTAAGGGAAAAAATGCTGCCAATGAAGCTCTGACATAGTGCTTTCTCATCAGCTGGAAGTTTGATCTGACACCTGGTACAAGAGCTATGGTCAGTTTAACTGGACAAGATTATCACTTAGCACGCTCTGGCCGAGGAGCCCCAAAAACCTCCTCCATGTGTTCAGAGGTCCACTTGGTGTCGCCCTGCGGGCCACAAGTATGGGTGGTGCACCATCTTCATGGTGGTCTCTGGGGGGTCTTCCAGGCCACAGACCCTCAACATAGGCATCCCATATCCAGGACTGAGCCCCGCTCTCCTAGCTGGCTGAACACTGACCTGTCTAGTCACGCCATGGAGTTCACACCCGTGCACTCTGACAACGACCACTCCATCAACACACACAGCAGTCAGCACTGCTGGAAACATGCCTCCCGATCTCAGAGACGTTCACGTGAAAAGAAAGGGCATCTCAGCGCTGATAGCCAATGTGTTCAAGAGAACACGTAGCAAGGTGGAAATTCTTCCCAGAGACCAGCGATCGATAGAGAGACTAATGGAAATTAGGGACTAGAAAAATACAATGGAATATAAAAAATTTGGTAAGATGCCTAACAGGAGACTGGACATCAGAACAGAAGAGAATATGTGAGCTATAAAGTGGTCAGGAGAAAGTATCCAGACAAATGCACGGAAGGAAAAAATACAACACTGAACAGAGAATAAGACACACTTGGGACAGAAAGGAAGGTCTAACACACTGGAACCAGGGCTCCCAGAGGACAAGCGGGATGCACAGCACGGGGTCTGCGGGACACGGATGGAAACCAGCAGGCCCCACGGCGAAGGAACACCAAACAGGATGAATATGAAGGAAACCACACCTACGAACGTCTCAGTTCGTGGTGAAAAAGACTTCAAATCAGCCAGAGCGTTAAGTATGAAGATCCGCAGCCAACTTTTTAACAGAAAAGAGGGAAGCCTGGAGATGAGAGGAACACACTTTTTAACTCCTTTAAACTGGAAAAAAAAAAAAAAAAAAAAAAGCAATTACTGTAGAAATCTACACCTAGCAAAACTATCTTCAAAGTGAAATAGAGGTAAAATAAAAACATTTTCAGGGGTGCCTGGATGGCTCAGTCAGTTGGGTGTCCAACTCTTGATTTTGGCTCAGATCATAATCTCAGGGTTGTGAGATGGAGCCCCGCGTCCAGCTCTGTAGTGAGCATGGAGTCTGCCTGGGATTCTCTCTCTCCCTCTCCTTCTGCCCCGCCCCACCAAAAATAAATTTTTCAAATAAAAACTAAATAAATGTGTTGCCAGCAGATTCACATTAAAAGAAGTATTTTTAAAATTCCAGGTTGAAGGAAAATGATCCCAGAGAGGACAGAGATGCAGGAAGGAGTAAAGAGTGCCAAGAAGGGTGAATAAAGGGATAAACCTAAGTAAACACCCACTGCCCCATAGAACAGCAATACTGCCTTGTGGAGGTTAGGACGCACAATGAGCAAACCCACTGGCAGCAACACAGGTTGGGGCCGCAGGAGAGGGCAGAGGGAGTGTGCACAGAGGCCCTGCCCTGTGTGAGCCTGGCAGAGGGACAGCACACAGGACACCCCGATGCCAGCACACAGCACATTCTTTACTATGTCCCGAAGAGAAGGGGAAGTGGAACCATGTTCTGAAATCGAATTAACACAAAAGGAGTCAAGGAAAAGGTAATAAAATACAGATGAGACAAAAATAAAATAAAAAAGAGGAAGCCAGACATATGCTCAGATGAACCCACCATCACATGAAAGGAAGTGGACAAGATACTCCAATGAAAACACAAGAAAGCCCTGTAACCGGTAGGTGGGTGGTCCAGTCTCCAGAGACAACCCCCCCACCCAAGCTCGCAGGCTCCTCCAGCACCTACAATCCTGGCTGCACCCCAGACAGGCCGAGGACAGTGGCCCAGGTGCCCCAAAAAACAAAGAGCCTTCTCATCCTCTGTGCATTCATCCAAGCCCTGCTCAGTGCTCTGGGGATTTGAAGGAGAGGGTCATCCTAGCAATCAAAGCCAGACCCAACAGACAGACACGAGCCAAGGGGTCAAAGATGTGGCCCTAAGATCTGGAAACTCTGGCTGGCCCTCCTCACCCAGGCTGCAGTCCCTGCTGGGGCCACTATCCACTCACCAAAGCTGGAGCCTGCTCCTCCCAGGAGCCTCTGCCGGCCAGGTGGCCCTACCTCCCCAGGGAGCCCACCAGCCCGAAGCCCCCCATGCAAGCATCCCAGGACTTGTGGAGTCTCACAAGGCCCCAGTCCACTGCTCCCCATCCCCCTCAACTTCAAAGGTGAAGAACTCCTATCAGCTCAGCAAACAGAAACATAGTTGCATGATCGCCATCTCCCGAATCCTGTGTCCTGGAGACATGAGGCCCAACATTGTCCAAAATGCTCACCTCCGAGAAGATAATCGGCTTTACTCGATAGTGCAGTCTTTCTGGCCAGATTAAGTAGAAAGAATAAACCCCTTTCAGAACCAGAGCTCGTCGGAGCTGAAACAAATTCTGGAGATTACCCCCAGGTCACAAGTATTCATGGGGTTCACACAGGTCCCCCGGCTCCAGGCGAACGCCATAATACACTGTTCAGAGTCATCATTAAGTACATTAATTAAAGGACAATGTTTGAGGGGCAACCTGGGTGGCTCAGCGGTTGAGCATCTGCCTTCAGTACAGGGCGTGATCCCGGGGTCCTGGGATCGAGTTCCACATCGGGCTCCCTGCAGAGAGCCTGCTGCTCCCTCTGCCTGTGTCTCTGTCTCTCTATCTCTCATGAATAAAAATATATATATATTAAAAAATAATAAAATAAAATAAAGGACAACTTTTGTAAAACAAAGGAGTTTCTTTAGGGTTAGGAAGGCATGAAAACCCTCTAGCCACACTTAACTGCCCCAAGCCTCTCGCATCCTAAGTTCCCCAGGCTCTTGTGTGAGACGCTTATGGTGCTAGGGAAAGGAGAGGGGGCTCCCCTGTAGACCCTACCAGACAATCAGCTCCCTGAGCAGAGGACAGTAAAACTCATGATCTGGTCCATTATCTGCAGCTCTCTCCATCAATGAGTTGTGCTGCTCACTTACCCATGATTGTGCACTAATAATGGTAACTATCCACTCTGATGAAGACATCAAAACTACAACAAAAACCACTATTTCTTCTAATTAGAGGCTAGCGCAAGAATCTGAAGTTACCCAGCTGTGCCAGCCTCACACCCACGTCCAGCCCAACAAGGCTCCTGCACCTGTGGCCACAGCCGGCCAGAGCCCACACTACGTGCACACACCACCAACACACGTGTGCATGTCAACACCATCAGGCACTTCCATCCTTGGGGTCGCAAAGCCCATGGATACAGGGCTCTCACCTTCTGACAGCCGTCCCTCATGTCAACCCTGTAGGGTGCTATGTGTGGCCAATATTTATTATTTCAAGATGTTTCCCTTCTTTTTTAAAGAAAAGAGTATTTAATATAGCACTAAAATGTCACTGTTGTCTTTCTTGGGTTAAATGCCCTCCACAAGCTCAGCAATTTTGATGCTTGGTGCCAATCAACAAAGTCAAAGGTTATATGACTGCAGAGCAGAGACCCTCTGCCTGGTCACCCACTGAGGGCAGTGCCCCCACCGTGCCCCTCCCCTGAGTCTGTGCAGCTGCTCCTGGCACAGAGGAGCCAGATGCCCCTCAGACTCCAGCAGACTCCAAAGGCCACGGCGCTGGACAGGAAGGGAAGCTTGTCCCCCAGACAGGACAAGCCCAGGCAAACCACCTGCCAAAGCTCTCCAGCTGCGCCAGCCCCTGTGGGCACACACTTACACACACCACACATATACACGACACAGACACGCATGCCACATACACACATACTGCACAGTGCACACTGCACACATCACATACTTCATACACACACACTGCGTACGTTACACATACGTATCACCCGCATACAACAGTCGCACATACCTCATGTACACATACGTCACGCACACCACACACGTGGCACAGAAACAAGAGAGACAGATAAAAAGGTCAGAACAAACTGCACGTAAATCTCATGACCTGAAGGCAAAAGTCCCAAATGGCTCCTTCTGCCTCATAATCCCCTTCCTACACTAAGGCGACACATGGAGAATGGCTACTTTAAATCGGCTGCCTATTATTAAAGCAATAAATAATCAGGATTTTTAAATGTAAGATATACAGAAGAATTTAGGGTCAAAGTCTTCTGTATCTACCCTACGCTCGCCATGACAAATGCTTTGTGTATCATTTCAGGGATTACCTACCTGTGTATCTACACCTTTTTAGGACTAGAATTAACCAACACAACAGATATCAGGAGGCAAAAAGAAACTGCGGACACCAGAGACAGCCCTGGCTAAGTCCCCCAGGGCATGTTCCCAGGAAGGCATCCGAATGATCAGAAAGCCAGGCAGCTAGACTTGTCCAGGTGTGCATCTACCTACCTGCCCACCCACCTACCCACCCATCTACTCATCCGTCCACCCATCCATCCAGCTCCACACCCACGTGTCTCATACACACCTACACTATTAATCTGACAAGCAGGAATAGCTAAATTTCTACAAGGTACATGTTCATATTCTAAGTCCACTGAATACATTGTTTCTTTTATACTTTGCTTTTTAAATATAACATATTTTTAATATCTTCCCACAACAGAAGTCAAATACCTATAGAATTGTGTTTCCCCCACACTTCATATGCTTTACAGGAAGGAGGACTAGGAGAAGACCATTTGATACATTCTCAATTTCTCCCATGCTTATGGATTTTCTTTTCTGAGGTCAATTACTGTCACTTAATTTTCCTAGAAAATTATGCATCTCATTTAGATTGCCCCATTTAATTGCAAAGTTTAGCAAAGCACTTCTCATGACTCAATTTCCTCAAATCTTGAGGTACACTTCTTTATTGTTTGGGTTCTTTCCTTGGACTTGACTGAAATTTGGCTAAGATTGTTTTTATAAAAGAAACTTAGAACTAAAAAAAATCCATCAAGGAACCTGCCCTATCCGCAGCCCTTAAGAAGAAACCCCCTCGAAGACACGGACGCATGTCCTGTGTGATCCTCCTGATTAGGTCATGTGCCAAATCAGCCATCTGTCCTGTCACCCAGCCCCCGGGTCATAGCCGCGAACCAGGTGGGAACCGCAGTTCTGAGGGACTGATCCACAGACTGGCCAGCGAATGCAGGACCATGGTAAAATACATAAATAAATGCAAGGTATGCTGGGCCAGCCACGGTCTCCCTTTGCTGGGAAATGTTGGGAAAGGTAGGCTGGAATCTGCCACTTAAGAATGGCCGTGGGCCCTGCACACCTCCTTACCGGGACACAAAGCCTGCGCAGAGACTGTCTTGCCTGGGCCAGACTCAGGGCATGTCCCCTGTGCTCCTTCGATGCAGGAGTCTGTGGCCCTCATGTGCCCCCAGCTTCCTGGGGGCTCCTTTCATTGCAGCGAGATGGAAGGGGTAGGCAGCCACACTGCCTGGGTGGGGTCAGCAGCAGTGTGGACCCACAGGCTGAGGGGCGGGGGGAGAGCCGGCGTGCTCAAGGAGGGGACCCTGGGGTCCTTGTGCTCTCCTCTGCTGCAAGCAAGTGCTGCACCACTCATGCCCGGCGCGCGCCCTCTGGTCTCTCCCATTTCACCACACAGCAGGGCCACTTGGGGAATAGTGAACACTTTTCTGGGGGGGGATTTAATCTTGAAACTCCAACCAAAAAAAATGCAGCTAGTGGAGAGCTGAGGTTGAGGAGCAGAGAGAGTAAAGAAAGGTCATGAGGTGATGTTAGAAGCATGGGGCTTGTAGCCCCACAAACCACGGCCACAACAGGACACAGAGTGACAACCCCCAGAATGTGAGCCCCGGGGGCAGGGCTGGGTCCCACCGAGACCCGCGCCCTGGCAGAGCCTCCTGCGGGCAGGCCACCCACAAACACGTGTCAAATAGACAAATACATCAGAAAAGAAAATCAAGTCACCAAGCATTAAGGGGTACAAAAAACATCTGCAGGGTAAAGCACAAGTAAAGCTAAAGTAGACAAGAGACCCAGGGGACACAGCATGTCAGTGACCAGCCACCAGCGTGGGAGTGACCCTGACCGCTGTGGAGGCCCCTGTCCACCGTGGGCCCCCAGAATGGGACCGGGATTGTCACAGAGATCCACCTCCCCTCCGTCCACATGGACCGAGCCTGACAAGAAGTCTCTCCACATCATGCAATCCAGGCCGAGCCAGCCACTGCTTCTCAAAACCAAACACCTAGTGAACTGTGTGGAGTACATGTTATTTCACATACACACACAATTAGAATAATAACTAATTACACAGTACGTGTAGCAGTGTGGTCCTAGAACCTCGTTTTTCTTTTAAGATTATTTGTCAGAAAGAGAGAGAGAACACGAGCAAGGGAAGCAGCAGAGGGAGAGGGAGAAGCAGACTCCCCGCGGAGCAGGGAGCCCGATGTGGGATTCGACCCCAGGACCCCGAGATCATGACCTGAGCCGAAGGCAGATGCCCAACCTACTGAGCCAGCCAGGCGCCCCATTCTAAAACGTCTTAATAAACGTTTTGTAAGTGGAACAAATGGAAGAGGCTGAAGACTATTTTAGGACTTAAATGTTGCTGCGCGGTTGTCAGCAACGCACATGTCCACGCACATTACCTGGAAAGGACACAAGTCCTCACAACAAAAACTCTGGTTCAGTCAGCTGAAAAGTCTCCTTTATGAACTTTTACAACTCAACAATACAGACATATCACCCGACTAAAGAACGGTATAGGGTTTGAACAGACATGTTCCAAAAGCAGACATGCAAATAAATGGCCAATAAGCACATGAAAAGGTGCTCAACATCACTAGTTATTAGGGAAATGCAAATCCGAACCAGGAAGAGATGCCTCTTCACAGCCACCAGGAGGGCCATCTTAGTAACAGCTCATAAACTATTCTTACTTACTAAACACACAGAAAATGACAAGTGTTGCTGAGGACAGGGACACTGCCAGGAGAATGGAGGTGCGGCTGCTATGGGAGTTTGTCAAAAGGGTAAACACAGAGTCACATTCGACTCGGCAACTCTACCCCTAGGTACACACCCAAAAGAACTCAAAGCACACGTCCGCGCAAACACTTGTACGTGTAAATGTTCACAGCAGCGTGACTCGGTGTCCACAAGCAGATGGACAAACGCAGTGTGTCCGTCCAATGGAATTCGCCCAGCTGTAGAGGGACTCAGATGGTCCGTGCACGGCACGCGGGCACAGGAACCAACCTCTGAAGCGCGATGCTGGGCGAGAGGGGTCCGGCACACGGGCCACACCACTCCCGCTCCCCGTGTCATCCCGTCACGTGAATCCCACCTCCACTCCACTCCACACCAGCAAGCAAGCCCTTGACATTTGAGGCAGGGGTACCCAGAAGCCATCGTGAACGCCCAATTCACGACCACTGCCGTGACATACGGGTTCCTGATGGAATGAAGTCAAGTGAGCAGAAGCGGCCACTCCCCTCCAGTCTGCTACTAACCCCCTAGATCAGCACTTTCTCATCTGGCTGGAGCCGGATTTGACAACCCTTCCCGTCACATATGGCGAGCATACGGTGGGCTCCTCACAGCCTCCCCCAGATTCTGCACCCCACTGCCTCCTGCTCCGTAGCTTCCACTTTCCCGGAGCCCGCACTTCCTCAGACTTCTCCACTTCCCTCCCTGGCACGGCCTGCAGAGCTGTCTGCACGTCGCTCAGTCCCGGGGCCCGCCGGGTGAACTCGGGAAGCCGGCACCGCGCGGATCTGGAGCGTCAGACGCACAGCGCCTGGGCCTCATTTGCAATTTGTCACACACGGAGATAGCTCTCTCGTTAGAAAAGACCGTGAAGATGAGAGACCAGATCCTTGATGGGCTTGTTAAGGACAGAGTTAAGCCCGTCTCTCTGTAGAAACGCGACACCTCACGTAGGCCTGAGCGCAGGCCGGGCGGGCAGCGGGTCGCCGGGCAGAGCTGTGCAGCCGCGCTGGCCCTCCCCACCTCCCGAGCCGACGCTGTCCCTGGTCTCCTTCTCCTGTGAACCCCTCCTTTCACACTTACAAACCCTAACTTTTTGCAGTAAGCTCTCTACATTCCATTTCTAGGAAGCAACATGGGAACAATTCAGCAAGTCGGTGTTCCTCCCACGGATCCCAGGCCACAACACCCCCGCACACTCCCGCACGATGCCAGCGGGAGGCGCCCGCCCTGGGAAGTGCCTCCTGCCCATGAGGCGCACCTGCCCGCGGAAGGCGAGGCGCGGGGGCTGCCAGTGACCGCCGCCGCAGGGACACCTGACCGACCTGTGCCGGGCGGTGCCCCGCTCAAAACCACGGGGGCCCAAATCCCATCGGGAGTGTCACACAGCCATGCCAGCTGCCCCATGTCACCCGGGGCCCACACCGCGGTGGCACCATGCAGGGTGATCCTCACGGACCGCCGCAGACGGCCAGGGGCCTAGCTGTGCGAGGCTGCTGTGCCTCCAGATGGGCTGCAGCATCACTTGCTTCTTCCTTAGTGCATTTGTGGTTTTGTAAAGAACTCACCAGTGGTGCCTGGAAGTTGAGTGATGACCGAGGGCCACCGCTGCCTCTCTGCTCTGATGGAACACGACGGCAGGCAGGGTTAGCAGGAAGGAGCTGGGTATAAACTGGTTTTGGGGAGGGGACAGGAGGTGTGTGGGTAGGGCTGCCCAGGAGCACAGATCAGAATTCTCCCCGAACACGGTGCATGGAGCAGCTGTCAGGCGAGCAGTGAGAACGGGGTGAGCATGAAGTGCAGGGACGTGCTCAAAGCCGAAGCAAAAATATAACTGACGGTCTGTCACAGGTACAAGTCTCAGCATTCTGGCGGGGAAGCAGTTAAGTCACCGTCAAAACACAACCGTTAACCCCAAGAGGACTGGAAGGCTTTGCCTACCCTGTCATACAAATTTAACCAGGACCTGGTACAAGTGCTTCACACCAGACCTGAGCCACATAAAGTGTGAGCCATCTCCCCGGTTCCTACTTGGGCTGTGCGTCCTCGCTTGCAACGTGTCACAGAACACGAGGTGCAGAAAGCCCCAGCTTAGGACCCACAGAAAAGGAAGCCCGGCTGGTGGAGGAAGAAGAGGGAGAGCCAGCTGGCCTGGGGCAGCAGGACTGGATGATGATGTGAGTGGGGTGTCAGCGACGACAGCTCCCTGCCTTACAGGGCCATTCTCACCTGCTGTGCCACATCAGTTTGGGACTAAAGTCACCGTGTGACTGGCCCAACAGGAGCCACTACAACAAACAGTCCCCATCGGCCTAGTCCACAAATCTGTCCAGAGCAGCTCCCAGGTGGGGCACACAGCCCCACAGCAAAGCTGGCTGCCCCCTCAATAATCCACATTCAACTCTGAGAACCCCAAGTCAAGGTGGAAACCACTCACTCACAAGTCTTCACTGTGTCCTGCATAAAGCTCACTGGGGGCTTCAGGCGCCAGAGCGGTCAGCGTTAACACACCGCTCTCCTCTACTCCCCCCAGAGGAGCCACCGCGGCCTGAGGCTCCTGGGCGCCGTGACAAGCCCCAGGAAGGAGACCGCAGGCCAGGGCGCGAGTCACCAGCAGGGCGGTAGGCTACAGGGCCCTTCCCTTAGCACCCTGCAGCTCAAACGTCTGGCAGCGCATTAAACGGGCCACTGGATGCTCTGTCCCTGAGATGAGGGTCAAGCCATCAGCCCCACCCCAGGGAAGAGGCAAGGAGCTATCCCACCCACATCCCCACCAAAACCTAAGTGCTGGGGTTGGCAGACAACACCCGGGCCTGAGGCCTGTGGGACAAGCCCATGAATGCCCCCAACATGAACGAAGCTGTCCACTGGCCTTCGCCCCCTCACACCAAACAGTGCAGTCATCGGGGCTGTCTGTTCAAGCTCGCTCTCCGAGGCACACGAGCAACTCCATGAGCAAAACCAAAGGAAAGGCCTTTGTCGCCTAAATTCAAATGCAACAATGATTTCCACGTAGCTAGTGACCAGGTGATGGAGCCCTGCTTTGTCCCAGACAGACTTCTCACCCCACACGCACTCTGCCGGGTGGGAAGCACTGCAAGAGCACGTCTGTCTAACAGGTAAACTGACTTCCATTCCTCAACTGCACATCGGCGGTGACAACCAGGGGGAGCATGGTGACCCAAAGGATAGGAGGGAACGCACGGCCCACATGCCGCCCCAGGAAGTGCACCCACAGACCTGGCTCCCAGAGAAGGAGCTCCTCCCACAAGCCTTGCTTGTTCTAGGGAAGCTCCAGAGGGCATCTGTCGTCATCCCCCCCCCCCCCCCCCGCCCGCCCTGTGCACACACGCAGACTGCTAGGTTACTGCTACAAAATGCACTCAGGAGCCAGGGATCACTTCAGACACTGCCGACAGTGGCATCCTCGCCGAGCCCCTTCGCCTACCTTGTGAGCTAGACACACCTCCATTTGCTCTCAGGCCCCCCAGGAGAGCAGACAGTTCCTCAAGGAAAGAAGCTTTGGTCTGCAGCACTCTGGGGAGAGAGCAACAGGGCAAGACCTGCGTTTGCAGCCTCCCTTCCACTCTGGCCCATTACACCCGGCGCTGACCTGCCAGAGGCCTCTCCTTGTTAGGAAAGGCCTCGGACACATGCATCCTTCACTGGACCTGCTCCACTTTGTAATCCCCACTCCTGTCGCCCAGTCACACGCCCAGCTGGGACTTCCGGGGCCAGCAGTGAGGGCTGTCCATCTGCAGGACTGTCAGCTGGAACAACAGTTGGCATTCTTCCTTCAATCTCCTGCAGAACACAGATTTATGTACCTACGAGGTACTAAGGCAGAGCCTTAAATTTAATCAAAAGAAAAATTTCACTGGTGGCAAACTGATAAATTATTTAGACAAGGGTTCAATCGACCTGGAGAGGAAATCCGGGCCTGGTAGTCTGGCAGCCTCAGGGAAAAAAATATCACCATCACAGCTTCTCTAAATTCCTTCTTGACCCCAAATCACTTTTATCAAAATGTTTAATCCTGAATAGTTAAAGCTAGAAAGGCAAAGAGGAGAGAGCCTAAGGAAGAATGTCAACTCTCCGAGGCACGAGGTGGGCAGGTTTCCCGCGGTCGGTTCTTCGCTCCTCCTGGGTAGCACTGGGGTAGCAGGGTCCCACATGTCCCACCCACAGCCACACAGAGGCATGCAAACACTAATGAATATGACCTTATTTCCAGCTGTTCCACCTTTCTGAGTCTCACAGTACAGGAGGAAGAAAAGACCAGATTAGGGACATCTACATCAAAGGTCTAGAAATTTAATAACACTCCCGTCGTTTTATTGCAGATGGCACATCGGTTCTATCAGGGCCTTGCAGAGCGCAATAAAATAGGGTGAGTTTAGCTCTGCAATGTTTCAAAGGACCCTGATTTACAGTAAGAACAGGCCACCTTCCACACAACCATCTGAGGTTGGTAATTGTCTCATGTTTTGTGCAAACTCTATGAGGCCAGGTGCAGCTGGCCTCCCTCCCTCTCTTGTAACCCGCAGGAGCTCACAGAGAGCAGGGGGAAGCACACCACTTGCACCAGGGCACGTGCTGTTACTGCCCCACGACTGTCACCAGTGAGCCACTGAGCGCTCCTGCCGCTGCCCTTACCTTAGGCTCTTAGGTTTCTGAACAGGTGGATCCCACTGACAGTTGGAAGCAGCAAAATTTCAAACCTTTTCATCGTACTTAAAAAGGAATGCAATCGTCTTGACGTTCAAAACAGAAAATACTAAGTATTCACTGCTGTGGTTCCATGTCTTGATGGAAATGCAGGCAAAAGAGCCCCTCCACTGGCGTGAATGGCTCCTTCTAGGGTACAGCTGGCACTTCGTTCCAATCCCTCTCTACAAACCAGCCCCGATGGGGTCCCACTGGCACTGGTGCACCCACACCTTTTCTGAAGCACCCTACAATCTAGAAACATGACCTTGCAGATCCATTCTTGAAATCCCACTGACACGAAGCTCGTTGCTTAGACTAAGAGCCAGCCGCCTGGAGGACAGCACCCTCTGTGCCACTGCCAGCCTCCCACAGACACCTTCCTGCCACCCGAGAGGGTAACTTCTCAACCCCATGCCAATTCTACTGTCATTTTTGGATCTGTCATCATTTCCCTCTCTGTAAATGCTGCCTGCCTTACATGGTAAAGCCTCTTCCAGATGCCATGGGAGAGATCTGCTCTTAGACAGAAATTTAGATTAAAAATAATAATAGATCCTACTTTCGAAGATTCCATGTACTGCCAACTAGTGTGAACTAGCTGATGCCTACCAAGCTAAACTAATAATAAAGCTAGCAGTAAATCGACTCTTAGCACTCCCCCAAAATTGTAAATCACACCAAAAGGAATAAACATACAATATCTTGAAATATTAAGCCCATATTCTGAAAGACCAGCTCTTTTTATGTAATATTTCTTTAAAAGGAAGAAAGTAATTAAAACAGCAGAGCATGTGCCGTGGAGAACACAGTTGGAAGATCTGAATTTATCTGCTTGCCTTCTCTTTTAAATAAATGAATCCAGCAAAAACCCAAAGCATTAAGTCAAACCCAGGAGATGGTCAGATGTAGGTAAGTCAGAAAGGCGTTCTTTTAAATTTAAACACTGCTGGTTCTCCACCTTCTAGATGCCAGTGACGTCAAGTCTTCCGACAGACATTACCTGCGTGTTGTCACATGTGCCCTGAAAACCTGTCTGCACTGCACGCACCCGTCAGCGCCTGGGTGGTATCACTGAGATCCTGGAGTGCCTTCAAAGTCCCTAAAGAAGCGATTTCCTACTGACAATAGTAGGCATTTCGACTGTCTCTAAAGGGATACACTGTGGAAATATCTCTCTGTGCCTCATCCAAGGCCCAAAGGCACTGTACTCTCACAAGAAAGGCTCCTGAGTTTTATATAACCATCAAGAGGTAATAAATCTAACAGAGGAAAAAGCAAAGCCCTTAGGCATAGATCAGAATCACCACTAAGAAACTGCCTTCTGAAGAATGGGAGTCTGTGGTTATTGACTCCACAAGTTAGTCTCTGCCGCCTCTCAACACATGGGGGACACAGTCCCCACCACCTAGTCATCCCACAACCATGGGCAGCAGCAGAATTGACCTGCGGGCACTGTGACAGGCAACAATGGACTCATTTCTGGCTGTTCTCTTAAAATGTAAATAACATACAAAGAATCCCTAATTCCAGATCACGAGGACAAACAGTCCACAGACGAAATCCCAGGCAGGCAGAGTTCACGCCCCTAAGCCACTTACTTCCATGAGGTAGACACCCAAAAAGGAAGGGAAGAAGACCGCAAAGGCTTAAGCGAGGCCACCGGCCACCCACCTCGTGCGTGGCCGCACCCTACAGAGAATTCCAGAGCCAGCCCACCATACAAAGCTGAATGGAAAGGCAGCTCCATAAACACCCCAAAGTTCTAATCTTCTGCTACAATTATTACATCTTCAAACGGGCTCAAGAGCAAGGCTAGAGGAAGTGGGTCTTGGGGTGGTTCACGAGAAAACTCAAGATCTTAAAAGGCAATTTGACACAGTTACCATATTCCATGCCACTGTTTAAAAAAAAAAAAAACAACCAAGAAATTGTAAGACATCAGGACATCAGTAACAAAAGGCACAGTAATTGGTGACTGGCTCCCTAAAAAGAAACTCACCTTTTGAATCAAAGACAAGGCATATAAGAGCTGTCATCTTTTCAATACTGAGTGCTTTTTTCTCAACTGTTTGAAAATTGAAGACAGAAGGAATAGCTCTAACTAGTTAGGTTACGGGAAAGTTACTGAAAATACATTTCCTGTGCAAAAGAAAAACCATGATTTAAGAGTAACATGAGAAATGCTTTTCAGTGTCTCAAGGTTGTGGGGGCAAAACTCAGGCCAAATGAGTAAGAGACCGTCCAGCCCAGGGCTCCCACCAGTGTCCAACCACCTTCATGCAAGAAGCACATCCATGAGCCCAGGAGGGAGGGTGCAGTGAGGACTGGCCTGCCACCAAGGGACATGAACTGGGGGTCCGTAAAAAGCTCTCGCTTGGATTCAAATGCTGTTTGAAACCAAGGAATTGAAGCTTCCCTGTAAGAAAGAAAGAGAAAAGCAAAGAAAGAGCGCTTACCCTCGGCTGCCAGTTCTCGTACTGCTTCTGCAAATTCGCACCGATGGTTTCCAGAGCTTTCTGAGGCCCCATCGACAGAGGATCTGAAGAAGTAATAAAAAGCAGAAAGTTTGTTATTCGTGTATTTCCTCTGCTGCTGAGCCTCTCACGGTTTCCTCTTCTGTCACTCCAGAGTCACCTTGGACTGAGGAAGATACATCTGGGGTTCTTCTGTGTTTAACCAGATGTTGGAAACTGCTATGCCCCCAAACAGGCCACACCTGTTCACCTTACTAGAGAGAAGTGGTTTTATCTGCGTTGCTGGCCGTGTGAAAGTTGCCCACCTCCCTGTGCTCACCAATCAGCCTCACAGTCACCCTGCACACCCACTGCCCCACTCCTGTGCGCCTGGACCAAGGTGGCCCAATGGCCAGGGGTGGGCCTCTGGGAAATGGCGGGGGGGGGGGGGGGGGGGGGGGCGGTGCCCACAGCGAGAGCTGCATGGCGCTTCCCTCAGCAGACTCAGGAGGAAGATGGAAAGACAAAGGCCATGTGCTCTAAGTTAACTTCCCTCTGAGCTGGTTCATCAACAAAAACCACTTTTATAAGCACACCCATGTGTTTGTGGCTTACCCTCCCATTTTGGGAGGGCTTCCAGGGCAAATAACTCTAACCAGTAATTCCTCAAACTTAGTTGGTCTGGAGACATCTCTGCAATCTTTAAAATTATGAAGAACCCCAAACAACTTTTAAGTGGTTGTATCTCTTGGTACTTGCTGTATCCAAGATGAGAAATTTTAAATATATTTCTTTATTCATTCATTTAAAAGTAATAAGCCCATTACATTTGAACATAAATATTATGAAAAATCACTGTTTTACAAAAAAAAAATTAATGAGAATAGTAGCATTCTACCTTTTTTTTTGCAAATGCCTTTAACACCTGGTTTAACACATCACAGCTGGACTCTCCTATCTGCACCTGCATTCATCTGTTACAAAATGTGGTTCTGGCCGACAGAGGAGCAAAACCCCACCTCACACGCAGACATCACTGGAAACGAGAGGCCACTTGAAATAGCTTTTGAGACAGTCGTAGCTATCTTCTTTGATGCTACACCAAAATTCGACACGTGGTAGTTTCCTAAAGACTATCGGCAATGTGGAGTCTGAAGCCACAGCAATGAACCTGTACTCCATGGCATTAAAATCCACTGGTCCATCGTGCACTTTGAACGGATCCTCTACCCAAGGATGACTCTGTGTCATCATCACTGGTCATTTGTAAAATACTGGTGCGCTAAGCTCTGTGCATCTTCTGTATGTCATTCTCCAATATCTCAAATTTAATCACCAGCAACAAACACTTCCAGTTGTTTTCCTTAAATGCCAGTTCACTTTGTTCTTTTCCAGAAAACACCTGCCCAAAGTCCGTCAGCTGCTCCTCCACGCAGAAAGGATGTTCCATGAAAAGAGCAGCTAGTTCAGCTTGGGACTCTCCCATCATGTGAAGCCCTCCCTCTCTGTGACCAGGAGGCGCCGCTCAGCGTCCCCCCCTATCGTGCCATCTACAGATGTGCGTCCAAAGGTTGACATCCATCTGTAAGACTGGGTGTCGGTGCGGAGTCAGAGCACCGAAACAATACCTTCCCTGAACTGTTTTCACTGTCCTTGTTGTCCACAAACTAACACTATTTCTGCCCCAGCCTCCCCAAAGTGTCCCTCTCAAATACTGCCTTCCATACAGTTACAGATAACAGCTTATCTCCCCTCGTCTCCCCTACTCCCCGGCCATCCCCTAGCCAATCCCACTGCAGTGAGGATGTAGGACTGCTCTCTGTAGAAGTGGAATGGCTCCCAAGAAAAGAGCCTCAAGGGACCAGAGGACAATAACGTTCACATCATCGGAGTCTCACAATGAAAAAATTAAGTCCAGAGCTCAAAAGCAGTTGAAGATATAATGCCTGACAACTTCCCAAATTTGACAAGAAATGTAAGCTTACAGATTCAAGGTCAGTGAACCACCAACAGGATTAACCCAAGAAAATCTATATCCAGACACATCATAATCAAACTGTTAAAAACAAAAGACAAAAAAAAAAAAAAAGTCCTTAGAGAAAAATTGGTTCACAAAGGATCAGGAAAGGGAGAGTCTCTGGATTTCCCAACAATCCTGAAAGTTGGACAGAACAAAACAAATGTCCTATGAAAATAACATCTACCTGATATTCAAGTCTGAAGGTAAAATAGAGGTCTTTTCCGACAAGCAGTCACAAAATCTGTCCTGTGTTCCTCTCCTTGAGAAATAAAGCGCAAATAAAGCAGTGAAGGACCCAGGAAAAGAAATAGAAACGACAAGATGTCCATGAACCAGATCCAGAGACAAAGCCAATCCAACAGGAGCAAGGGGGGGCATTTTTAAAAAACAAATATATTATTTGAGCACTGGAATCATTATTGATAGCACTTGACAGATCTACTGGAATATAGGTTAGGAAAAAAAAAAGATGAACCTAAGTTTACAGAAAATTTAGCAAATAAAGGAACTGGCAACTGGCAATAAAGGAAGGACAGAGAAAAGAGACAGCTTTCTCTTAATACACTCTCCAGTACTGTATGAGTTTAAAGCTATATGCATGTATTATTTTGATTTTTTTTTAAAGAAGTATAAAATTAAGTAACAGGATTTTAGAATTAGAAGGGACCTTTACCACTAGTGCGTCAAAGTCATGGAGGACTTTTTACCATACCGACGCCAGGCCCTACACCCTGGAGAGTCCAATTCAATAGCTTCAGAAGAGCCCAGTCAGCTAATGAGCAGCTCTGGCTGAGGAAAACCTAATGAAAATTGGGTTATAATTAACTTATCTGGAAGAAGTATGGTAAATTTGTTTCAATCCGTAACTAAAGAAATTAGATGTTCATCTTCATCTCTCTTTGTTCTGGTAGGAACCAAGTGCTAAGGTCTCAAAAGAATTATAATCACCCCAATCAACTGTGCTATAATCTAAGTCACAGGACTGGCAAGAGACAAGAATAAATCAGAATCTGGAAAATAAAAATTCAGGGCCACGGCGAAGCATAAACAAAGCAAAGGAAAGCAGAAAACATCAACAAACAGAAACCATTCAAACAGCCACGCCTCGTGCAGGAGACCGGGAGAGCAAATGCAAGAGCCGGTGTGAAAGCATCCAGGGCATCTGTCCACACCTGCGGCACCCACACGGTCAGTGTTATGGCTGGAATCTACGCTTAAGAGAATGGAAATGGTTTCCTGTGTAAAAAGATAAAAGGCCAGTCCAGGAACCACACTGCTCAGCACCAGCTCGTAGGCGTGCCCTAGGAAGAACCACAGCAGAGGGAGGAGGGAGTGCCACAGGTCCCCAAGTCACGGAGAAGGGGCAGAGCTGGCCCTCCTCCTGGGACTCCCTTCCCTTGGAAAGCCCAGGCCCTCCAGCCCCACACCATCCTCTCCCATGTTCCAAAGAGGGCATGCCGACCGTCTGCCAGAGCTGGAGGGCTGCTGCCACGCAGCCCTGAGCACCCTGTGGCCGGTCCAGCGCCCCTCACTAGATGTGGCCGCCTGACAGCAGCACCCCTCTTCCTTCCCTGCTCTGGATCCAAATCCCTGCCTTCCCAGGGAAGGGGGGGCGGCAGCCTCTGGCCACTCATCAGCCCGGGATCAACCCAGCGGTGCTGTCACATCCTGTCTACTGTGAACCCCTGTGGCCAATTAACTGCCTGGTTTCCTCCCAAAGGTACCATGGAGAGTGGGGCAGGGAGACGGGAGCGGAACAGGCACAGGGGAAGGAAGAGGACAGGGAAGTGGTGCATTTCGGACCGCGCTCGCTACAGTAAGCTAACCTGGGAAACCAACTAAACCAAGTTCCTGGTGGGCGGTGCTGACGCTCCAACCCACCTGATGAGGGTCAAGTGGACACAATGTAGGTCTGCGAGCGGAGTGCTGTCTTAATAAGACGCTTCTCCTCTAGGGCCCTCACGGGTTTCTACTGAAGGAATGAAGTGGGTGGGCAGGTGGTGGAAGGAAGAGGGACAGTAAGTGACATCTGCATAAAATTTTAGCCTGGCATCAACCTCCCCGCAAGCTTTTCTGCATAAGAAAAGCTCATGATGCACAGAACTTCACGTTGATGGGAACTGCAGCTACCTACCCCAGGGCAGAGGAGAGAAGCTGAAGTTCCAAGTGGTCAGGTGATCTCAAGGTCACAGGCTGGCGATAGTGCCAGCAGTCACCCAACCTGAAAATCTCCCCGTTCTCTCCACTCTTCCTTCAGAAGAGCCTGTGCGTCACCATCAACTACGAACATGCTGGTCAGTATTGCTGCAGCACCTGGTGCAGGTACCTCCTCCTAGCTAGGTTCTGGAAGATTCTGAGCAGGGCAGAAGCCCAAGGTGCAGGGCTCTGCTGACCCGGTGAGCTCTTCACCCACCTGAAGATGAGCACAGGTGAGCCCTTTTAAAGCAATTCTGTGATGTCACTCCTCCCCGGAAGAGCCTGCAGAGCCTGTGTTATGCTACCACTTGGTGAAAATAAGCAAGACTAATTTCAGCTGTCGGGACACAGACCAGGGGCAGGGCTGGCTGGGAGGGGATGAGAGACCTGGCTGGACTTGGGGGCTGCTGCTGAGGCTGTTTCTTGATCTGTAATGGGTCAGTCTGGGAATTAGCACACCTTTCCGTATATATGCTATCCTTCAGACAAAACTTCAAATTTAAAAAAGACATGCAAGGGCAGCCCAGGTGGCTCAGCGGTTTAGTGCCGCCTTCAGCCCAGGGCCTGTGGGCCTGATTCTGGAGTCCCAGGATCGAGTCCCACATCGGGCTCCCTGCATGGAGCCTGCTTCTCCCTCTGCCTGTGTCTCTGCCTCTCTCTGTGTGTGTCTCTCAGGAATGAATGAATGAATGAGTTAATTAATTAATTAAATCTTTAACAAAAAATAAATTAAAAAGACATGCAAGAAGAGCTCCCAGGTGGCTCAGGTGGTGAAGAGTCTGCCTTCAGCTCAGGTCATGATCTCAGGGTCCTGGGATCAAGCCCCTCCTAGGGCTCCCTGCTCCATGAGGAGTCTTTCTCTCTGCACCCCCATCCCCGGCTTGAGCTCTTTCTCTGTCTCTCAAAATCTTTTTTAAAAACAAAAATTAAAAAACACACAAGGCTCACTCCTCAAAGAACGTCTGTACTTCTTTGTAGGTTGTCTTTATGTGGACATTTCATAGGTATCTGTTAATTGACTTACTGGCTGAGTGCTGCCTCCTGGATCAAGTACAAATTTCTCTGTATGGCCTTCAAGGACTGTGCCACTAATTAGTTGTTTAACCTTGAGCAGCTAATTTTGATTGAAAAAATAATCATGGCAAAGGGCCACTTTGAAATCAGAAGTGGTTTTTAATGGCTCTGTACTGTGTCAGCCATAATACCCACACGCATTTTACCATTAGAAGCGTCTTTGGTGGGAGGCACCTCCCCTGAGGCGAGGGCGGAGCAGGGAGCTGGCAGTAAGGCCCTGGCCCCTGCCGGGCGTGGCCCTCCCAGTGCCCGCGGTCCCGGGACAGGAACCATCATCCTACTGGGGCCTTGTCTACACTGCACCTGGTCCTAACCACTCAGACTCACCCACCCACACACGCACAGCCGCAAAATAGATGAAGCGGCTCTGTCTCCTGTCACGCGAGCCCCAGGGGCTGAGAGGAGTTTCCAGAGCTGGGGAGATGGCTGGATGGCGGTGGCTCGCACAAGGCCCTCTGCACGTGGTGGGAGTCCGAGCGGCTACACCTCGGCAGGGAGACAAGGAGACACTGCTCGGAGAGGCCAGCGTGACTGGCACAGAAAACAGGGTCTCAGCTGAAGGGCCCCGATGCCCGGGGGGCCCAGCCTGTGCCCCAGGGCTCAGCCCCCACAGCTGGGCCCTTCTCTCTCCGCACGGCCTTTCCTGAGTCGTCTACCCGCAGCATCTTCGGAGCTCCCGGCCGCTCAGGGTGGGCCCTGTCACTGGCCCCAGCCCCACGTCTGCGGTCTGCGGCCCTATCGGAAGCAAGGCCGAGGCCCGAGGCAGGGCTGGGCAAGCCTGAGGGCACGGGAAGGTGTTGGCTCTCATCAGCCTGAGTCTCTCACCCCCCGGCGGGGGCGGGGAGGGCTTTTCTCTGAGGAGAGGATAAGACAGCTGGGTGCCTCCCAAATACTCCCTTAGGGTACCAGAACTTCCTGGGGCTCCAGCATTCTCCCCTCTTATGATCCCGGCTGCCTCTGACAGCGCATGAACAATCTCTGCGCTCAGCGAGGGCTCCTCCTGTTGGGCGTTCAGCGCCTCTAGACCTGCTTTCAAACAGAGATTTCTCCAAGACGTATGGGCACTCGCTGCTCTTAGCGCGGTTGTTTTTAGTATTACGCTGTAGCATTTAATGTCAGGTCATAAAACAAAACAGCCTCTCCCCTGCTTCTCTGAGAAGAGCTGAGTGTCACTTCCATGAAATAAAACAGCATCTTATTATGTGGCGGAGTGGAGGGGCAGGGGTGGGGAAAGGGGTGTCGACAGCCAGCCATGCCAGGCCCGAAATCCCAGCGAGCTGTAAGGGCCCCTGCGCCAGGGCCTTCCCTGCGCCGGGGAAGGGGCCTGCGCGTGCTTCAGAACCACACAGTGAACCTTCTACTTGTTTATTCTGGCAACAACGATTCCTGTCACCATCAGAAAACCTTAAGGGGCCACTTCCCGAACACAGACAGGTCCAATCCCTGAGCCTCTGGAAGCAGGTGTCTCGCCTATGTGTGCCGGCAGCACGCGCCCGGGGACGCCAACACAGACTGGAAAGTAAGAGACTCCCCCTTTGTCAAGTTACCCGCACCCCTCGTCCCTGAGGTCAGAGCAATTTCAACTAGCACGGACCGTCTCGGCTGGTTTGATGTGTCTGCAGCCAAAAAGCCATCAACCTGCAATGCATCCCACCCCTTGGCACATCATAGGCGTAAGGTAAAGCACAAGAGACTCTCACGTTGTTACCTGACATAGTTAACATCTACTTTGTAAGATGAGAAGCATCTAGCAGTCTACTCTCAGACATCTGCTGGAGACCTCCAGCCCAACAGAGCAGCTGGCACGCGTACTGATGGGTGCATGACGCAGGCCCCGTTCCCGTCTCTCAGAGTGAGCACACAGGGGCAGATGAGAAGCAGACGCAGGAAGCATTTCCAGTTCCCACTCAGCACTGGGGGAGGGAAACAGGCATGCGGCTGCTGTTCCAGCTGCACACGGTCTCTGCACTGAGCCCTCCCAGTGAACCCTCTCCCCAACCAAGAGGTGGGTACCATCATTGCTCCATTTTGCAGATGAGAAAACTAAGGTCTCAAATCATGAAGTGACTTGCTGAAGTGAAGAGCTGAAAGGAATAAAGCTGGGGCCTTGATGAATGCAAAACCTTTGGATCTCTGGTGATGGAGTACATACAAAACCACAGACCAAATATACTGTGGAGACGGGCTGCCTTCTAAACAGGAGCACCCTTTAAGCTAGTGGCCGCACCAGCCCCTGCAGAAGTCTTCCTTGCGACTCCTTCCCTAGCCATGACATACGCCAGACATTTACATCTTGGAAAAGCCAGAACCAACCTATCCTCAGGCCTATGTGTCCTTGTGCCGCCAGCCAAGCTGCCCCACGGCCTTCACTGCCTGAACCACTTGTCACAAGCAGCGCCCCTCCCCGCACACTCAGGGCCCTGGATCTGCTCCTCTTCCCCTGGGAAGCTGCTCTCCTCTCAACACCCAGAAGCACTGGCCTTCTGCAAAATGTAACCCCACTCATCTCCACGGCCGGGCCCCAACTCTCAGTCCTGGCTGTCGCATCATCATTGTGCCTGCAACCTACAGCGCTTGCTGAAAACGCTAACCCTCTTCCTGAGCAAGCCTAGAGCCCGAGGTGGGGCGGGCGAGGCCGCACCTAGGGGATGAGGGGTGGCTCCGAGGGAGCAGCCCAGTCCTGGCAGGGCATCTCCGTGGAGGGGTTGGGCACCTGGCAGGGAGGAGGGCAGATACCTGAGGGGGAACAGCAGGATAAAGGAGTGTGAGAAGGGTGCAGACAGCACGGTGAGAAGCTGTCTCACACAGCAGCAAGGATACCTGGAAACCACATTAAGGCTGTTGGAAAGGGAGTCACCAACATGGAAAAATCCTGTTGGGTTGGAAGGGAGGCGGTTCTTAACCTATGCAGACGTGACCGTGTGCACACGGAAACACACGTGCACATGCATGCATCTAGGAGAGGGGAGCAATAGGACCCCTGTTCCCACGAGAACACGGGTACCCAGATCGCAGTTTCTCATCTAGATGCCCCAGCCCGGGATGGGGCAGGAAGGACAAGCTGGAAGGAAGAGAGCAAGGGCCACATAAGCCAGTGGGAATGGGGCGGGCTGCCGATCAGGAAACAAGCAGTGCATCAAAATAAGCAACAACAACACTGGATTGTAACCCAGTGAATGAAAAAGAAATCCATGAGCTCACAGCAAATTCCCTCAAAGTCTGATGAGGAATACCCGCTTAGCAGTGATGCACCTCTTCCCAAAACTCGTCATTGCCTACAAAGGGGAAAGGGGGCGTTCAGAGCGGAGAGTCCGGCAGCACCTGCTTCATCAAGCAGTAAGCACGTTGCATAACCAGTGACGGGATAAATCTACTCATGTGCCACCTGACACATGTCGTGGGAGGAAGGCAGATCTCTGCCGTGACACTCCTATCGAAGAGATACAACCAAAATTTAATCCTGAGGAAACATCGGGTGTTCTTCTAAGCTGAGCCTGTGATCCTCTGGGTGTCAGGGTCAGAAGGGTCAAGGAAAGCCTGAGGACCTGGTCCAGTTTGGATGGAACTAAATCCAGGGCAAGGCACGATGTGGAGCCAGGTCCCTGTGCCACAAGGGCATCCTGGGACAGGTGGTGCACCTGGATGTGGTCTGAGGCTTATGGGGTGGCAGAGTGCCCACATTCACCCCTGGCGGTGATGGCCACGCTGGGATTATGCCCGTGGAAATCACAGTAACTCACTGGTGATGGAGCTGCACTGCAGGAGCTTACTCTCCTGTGAAGCAGGAAAAACGCTGCTTAGCTCTGTGCTAGCAAGTTTGGGATTTTTTTTTTCCAAGATAAAAACTGGAATATGCACTGCTAGATACCACTGCAAATTTGCCAAAATCAAATCTCCAGGATTCTTCTCTCTCTTATTCCATACTGTTGAAATCAGAAGGGCCAGCCCTACTCAACTTTTTAAATAGGAGCTAAATGCATATTTTTTTAACTTAGAAGAGGTATATGCCCTTCTGAACTCAAAATCTACTGAAATGAGTACAGAGTAGATTATATTCCTAAATTGCAGAGAAATTTTAAAAACAAATATAAAATACCTATTCAGTTCCTGGATTTTTCATGGCAAGAAGGAAGTAAGGAATTCCTTTCATTTTCACCGACATAGTCCCATAAACACCCATCAGAGACTGTGTGAGGACGGAGGAGAGCTCTTGTGATTCCTTGGGGGAGGAGGGGTGCAGGAGAATGCCTAGAGAATCTAATAGAATCCAAGGATCCTCGCCTGGAAGGTGCAGTTCCGTAGTCAGACACCACCACCCACACGATGCCAGAGGGTTCACGCGTCCCCAGGAGCACACGCTGGGATCCAGGTTGAGAAGGCTTGTTCTAAAAACCTAATGTAAGAGTACTTAAAGAGGGAGAAAATAGAACACGATTGGTAAAATCCAGCTTGGACAAGGGGTAAATGAAGTGGAAACAGTCGGCGGTGGCTAATAAGAAGTCAATTTCACCGGCGGAGACGCCAGGATATGGCACAGGGCCAGGAGGGCCTCTAGGGAAATCAGCCACGGGGCCGCTTCTCTGTCACTGGCCGTGGGGGCCGAGAGGCCTGGGCTGCACGAGGGGAGGCGACGAGCACAGACGCTCATCCGAAGACCCTGAGACACTGAGGCAGGCAAGCCAAGTGGGAAAAACAACACTGTTTCCAATTCAGCCTAGAATATAGGCGTCCCCCCATCCAGAAGTAGACCATTCCTCCAACACCTCTCCTAAGCCAATCACGGCTTCCTGCCAGCAAAAACCCTCTGGGGGTTCTTTCAGTTAGTAAAAAACAGGCGCTAACAGAGGTCTGCTAACAGAGGTCTCCAAGCAGCACAAAGCTGGCCTTCACACAGCAGAGGAAATCTGTCATTTGCAATTTTTGTTATTTAAAGTAGATGAAGGGAATTTCTGCTTTTGCCAAGGGATGGAGAAAGCCACGGGAGTGGGGGTGCTTTTGCCCCCAATCTTATCAAAGAGAGAAAAACAATCTGCGACAGAAACAAAGAAAAACCCACACATCACTGTTAAATTATACCAAAGTTTAGAGAAGAAATAATAGCCAACTCGCTACCAACTCTTCTATGAAACAGAAACGATGGGACTGTTTCTCAACACATTTAATGAGGGCAGCATTATCTTGCTACCAAAACCAAACAAATATGTTACAAGAAAAGACAACCACAAACCAAAATCACCCATAAACACCGCTGAAAAAATTTCTTAACAAAATAATAGCCATCAAGTCCAGCAATATATAAAAAAAAGATAACACAAGTGGGGGTTATTACAGGCATTCAAGGTTGGCTTAATAACCAAAATTCACTCAGCACGATCTACTATTATCAACAAACTAAAAAGGAAAAGCCAGGTGATTACATCATAGATGCTGAGAGCACATTTTGTAAGATTCGGCACGGGTTCTTGACAGAAACAGTCAGCAGATGAAAAAACATCACGCTGAATGGTGAGAGCAGAGCGAGTGAAGGTCGTGCACCCCGCCCGTCTCGACACTGCCCCGGGAAGCACTGGGCACTCCAGGCATGCCTTCCTCAGGGAGAACCAGGACTCCTGGCAACACACACAGGAAACAGCCCGGAACTACTATCACATGCAAATTTAAAGAAGAAAATGCTATAATCCAATAATCACTACTTATTAATTTTCCTTGAAACACTCTGTGTGGGACAAATCGTGACTTAAAGGTTCTAGATGTCCAAAAAGAAATGAAACTCTCAGATTCACAAAAAAACAGTGCCAGCCTCCAGCAGACTCAGCCTTGGTCAGTGGGGGGCAAGCCCGGCCCAGCCCAGAGCGTACAGGGATGCTGCAGGCCACGGCCACGAGGCCATGACGGACGGAGGGGCCACACTTACCGATCCAGCACTCCAAACGTGCACAGGGGGTGGTCTTCACCACATCTGGAGGGTCCACGCCGACATTCAGGCACAAAACTAAGGCAACACTGACCGTCTTCATCTGGAAACACAATAGAAACAGCGACCATTTCAATATGCATCCCATTGACACACTCTTCCAGGCTCAGAGATGTCCCCAGAACACACGAAGCCCTGTCCCCACCACTGGCCTCTCCAACTGGCTTCCATTCACCCAGTACCTGTGCCGCCCCCATGGTGCCACACCAGTAACCTCCTTCCTGGAGGGGTTTTGGAGTAAAGTGGACAGAAGGGAAGAGGTCCGTGTCAGGGAGGCTTCCACAGGCTTCCTTTATGATACATTTCCAGAAACAGAATTATTTGACTAAAAAATATTAAGGCACTTGCTACATTCTGCCAAAATCCTCTGCAAAAATAGTGTACAAACTTACACTCTGACCAGGTTATGCTACTCTCATTATTTGAAGTCATTAATGATTTGATGAGAGAAAAACTGCCATATTGATTCAGTTACCATTCTTTCAGTATTAGTAACACTGGGTATTTCTTCAAATGTGTATTCACTGTTTATAAATTTTATGTTCTGTGGATTTCCTTTTTTTTTTTTAATTTTTATTTATTTATGATAGTCAGAGAGAGAGAGAGAGAGGGAGGCAGAGACACAGGCAGAGGGAGAAGGCAGGCTCCATGCACGGGAACCTGATGTGGGATTCGATCCGGGGTCTCCAGGATCACGCCCTGGGCCAAAGGCTGGCGCCAAACCGCTGCGCCACCCAGGGATCCCTGGATTTCCTATTCATGCTTATATACCACTACACCGGCATTAGTGACTAATTCTGATTGATTTCATGTACTCTTTACATACTCAAGACTGCATCCACATTATTTGTTGCAAAGATTCCCCTAGTCTGGTGTTTACCATCTGATTCATTTCCTGCTTCTTGACGCACAAAGCCTTGGTTCTATCATCTGGTACAGCTTCCTGCACACCTGTTCCTTCTCCAGCCACCTAGTATGGGGAGTGTCAGCCCTACCTACGTAGCGGCTCAAGCCAGAAACCTGGAGCTCATCCTTCAAACATTTACTGAGCATCTACTAGGTGCCGATCACTATTTTTAGGTGGTGAGGAGACATCAGTAAATCAAAGAAACAAAGATCTCAGTGGGGGTAGGGGGTGGGGTGGAGATACACTTCAAACAGGTGAGAGGACTCTGGGCTGAGTTACCAGCCTGGACCCCTCCCCTGTTCCTGAACGCCAGAGCCCACCCCTGACTCCTCGCCCCATCTGTTTTATCCTGTCTCCTAAATGCCTCCTGGGCCTGTCCCCTTGGCTATCCCCGCTCCTGACCATACAGCCGCCTCCCCGCTGCCCCCTCCCCAGGGCGGGCTCCATGCTGCAGCAGAAGCATACCTCTTCACACACATCTCCTCGCTGCCCTGCTCTGTCCGTCCCGAACCTTCAAGATTTACGTTTGAACTGCTCAACATGCATCAAAATCTTGAAAGCCCAACTCCTGCTAAGCACGCCACACGCCTGCCACGGCCCCATCCTCAGTGGCTCCAGGTCCTCAGCCCACTTGGCATGACCTCGGGGCCTCCCAGCCACAGCTCCCTCGGCCTGGAAGCCTGCCTCTCCCACTCCACCGACTCAGACTCACCTTTGCGGTTTCCGTGCAGACAGCCATTTCTCAAGGAGCTTGCCCCCAAACCCCGGCAGGCGCACCACTGCCACGCACCGTGCTCTCCCGCTGCCAGAGCTCTCGGACCTAGGCTCCCCAACCCACAATGAGAGGGGACCTACGTGGATGCCAACTCCCGGCGCACAGCAGAGCTCAGGCCCTCCGTACTCACTAAGGGCCCCATGCATTTCTTCTGATGTTTTGATATGTTTTACGTTTAACCCTTCAAGCTACCTGGAGGTTGCTGTGGTATATGACACAAGGGGATTAATTCCTGTCTCAAAAAACTAGCCAATCGCACACCAATTCCCTGCTAAATAATCTCCCCCAAACTCAACAAGTTTGTATGACTCCTGTAACATATATAAATTTCCAGATAGACCAGATCCTACTTCAGGCTAACTGAATTTATCCCATCATCCCATCAACCAATACTTCTGGCACCACGCTGATTTAAGTCATTTATTTTTACAACATCTCACAATGCTTGGGAGAGGAGGTTTCCTTCCTCACAATCTTTTTTAAGCTTTTACTTAGCTATATTTATATTCATCTCTTTTTTTCCCAAATTAATCAGTTCTTCAATTTTTTAATCCCATAGAGACTTTGACTAAAGTTGCATTAAACTGCAGATTGATAACACTCAGTATTTTAAATTATTTTCTTTGATCTGATAATTCCACATTATGAGAATCTGTCAGAGAAAAATACCCCAAAAATAATAAAGGGGAAGTCTGTATGTACAAAGATTTCCTTCACAGCATTTTTTATTCTGAGTGCAAGTAGAAATGACTTAAATTTTAAGTGAATAAAGGAATATTTAAGCATGCCATTATATTCTAACAGAATAACACTTAAATTCTTATAATGTTAAATGAATAAAAATTGATCCAAAATACCAAAAAAAGCATATTAAACATATAAATTAATTTTGGCAAGAAGTGATAACCTCCTAATACTTGATTTTTCCATATAGGAACACAGTATGTTTCTCCATTTATTCGAGTCTTCTTTTAATTTTTGTCAGTACTCCTTTCTTCGTTTTCTCCAAAAAGAAGTCCTGCACGTTTCTTTTTGGATTATTCCTCAACACATCATGGATATTTAGGGGAAGTGTGCTTCTACACATGTATTCTCCCCATCGTGTTTCTTACAGGAGCCACTGACACCTTTGCTGCCACTATGCTAAACTCCTTATTAAATGTCACTGCTTCCTGGTGGTCCCCTACAGGGCCTGTGAGTTGACAAAGATACCACGTACAAATAACGAGTCCATCCTGTCCTTTCCAACGGTTCATTCCTCTCCCGTTTCAGGTCTTAGGCATTGCCCACAACTTCCAAAATAGTTCCTGTGCTAATGAGTACAGAACGTGGCAGTGGCGATCCTCGCGTTGGTTTTAATGAGCCGTCATGAGTGTTTCCTCATGAGGTGCGCGGGCGATGACAGCGAGCACACATATCGCCCACCTTCCCAAAGTTCGTGTTAGCGCGTTTCCCGGTGATGGAAGATCTCCCAGTGGAAGTCTTGATGCACCTGTTTCCGATAACCGAAAGAAATCCAAAGAGGATTTTTACTTTTCCGAGAAAGGGCAAGAAGTGGAAAGGCGTGCAGAGTTGGTTCTGCAGGCAGCCAGCGTGGAGGCAGTGCCCCCCGAGCTGCGAGCAGGGGACCCCAGAGCTCCTTCCCTGGGGGCCACCCGAGGCATCTCAAGTCCAGCCCCCAGGTTCTGAGCTGTGTCTGTCAGTGTGTGGGCTTTATCTCCATTTACTGTGTGCGGCACTAGCAAGATGTGTCCCTAAGGTATCAGAAGAGCCTGAGAGAGGTTATTTTTTGGGGTCTAGGGATGCTCAACATTTTTTTTTCCACATGAATTAATGGTAATTATTTCTCTCAGGAAAGGTCTCATAGGAACATACTGCTTTTGGATAGCGGGGAAACTCGTGTAATCTTTATCACATCAAGAAAGGATTCCTGTGTTCAAAACAGAATTTAAAGTGTGGGGAGGGGAGAGTATTTAGTCTTAAAAAAAGCAGTCATTAATGATAAATCACTTTCTATAGGAGCTGCACGCCTGCTGCCAGAGACACACCGAAGAGAAGAACAGTGTCTTCCTGCAGACGTGTGCCAGCATCTCCTAGTTATGAACCATAAAAAACAAATGGTCCCTTTATCGTCAGGAGAAAGGGCAAAAAATCAATCAGAAAATGGTAATAGTTATTGTTTTTCTTAGTCATTTTCCAATATTTAAGTGACCAGTATCAATAATCCCATACAGTTGATCAATTATCTTACAGCAAACTCAGCCTTGCAGGAGAAGCTGCTTCAAACTAGAAGTTCCATGGAAACATCTCGGTGGCCTTCCTTTGGTGAGTAATACTAACAGCTGTCCCATGACATTTTTAAAGCAAGGGGTTCTCCTCTGCTCTGACACCGGGTACCTAAGTCACTCCCCGGAGCGAGCTCCAAGCCACCTGGCTCATCCCTGAGCCCGCTGTGGGAAGCCCCCTGGAGAAAACCATCTTTCTCTAGGGATCCGGTTGCATTTTCAAAAGGATTGCCTGCCCCTGCCAAAGTACAACGGGTCTCTGTAGCCTGACCCTGTCCTCAATCTGCGAGGGGACATGCTCCTAAACCATCAGGTTCCTTTCACAAAGTCCAGCTGAGGGAGTGACACTCAGCGGGCTAGTTTAAGGAATGCTGACCCCCTGGGCCTCAGGTCTGGTCGGCGCCTCTGCACAGAGGGCCTCCCCGCAGCCAGCCCTGTGCCCAGAGAGGACGGGAGAGAGCCGCTCCTCGGGGAACACGTGCTCAGTGAGCCCCCACGCTCCCCGTTGTGCCTCAGGGACTCAGGGCAGGCCTTATGCTCAGTCACATCTGACATTTCTTTTTTTTTTCTTTTTTTTCTTTTAAAGATTTTATTTATTTATTCATGATAGTCACACACACACAGAGAGAGAGAGAGAGAGAGAGAGAGAGAGAGAGAGAGGCAGAGACACAGGCAGAGGGAGAAGCAGGCTCCATGCACCAGGAGCCCGACGTGGGATTCAATCCCGGGTCTCCAGGATCGCACCCTGGGCCAAAGGCAGGCGCCAAACCGCTGCACCATCCAGGGATCTCACATCTGACATTTCTGAGCAAGAGCCACCTCCACTTACTCAAGCTCACCCCCTAACAGGCAGAGGGTCAAGCAACATGAGCTCTCTGGCCATTCTAATCCTTTCCTAAAGGGTCCTGACCCAGATGCTCACATCCCCACCTGCTTTTCTAGCATACCTGCTTTTTCTTCTAACCCTCCCTGGGGTCAGGGAGGTGGTACAGGATGTGGCAGAGATAGGGCAGGGATGTGGCAGGGATGCGGCAGGGATGGGGCAAGGTGTCCGCACAGTACCCAGCAGCCCCAATCATGGTCCCACCTCTCCCTCCTCAGCCAATGCTCCAAAGCATTACATTCCCTCAACCTCTACGACCACACTTAATTGGCTTAAAAACACAATTCTCAAATTATCTCTGATTTAATTATAAAATTATTATGTCTGAAGCTCTCCCAAGTGCTTAGAACTATAAATGGAAGCCCAACGATCACCGTTTAGTCCCTCGAAACACTAAAGGGCCCCAGGACCCCATACCTGTCACCAAGCACAGGCTTCGTCGCTTTCCAAGTGAGCAACAGGAGGGCACGGCCCTCAGTGTGATATTAGCTCCATTGACCGGAGGTCATCTGATTCGCCCTTGCTCATACAATATACACTGTTCCTACAACCCGAGTTACACCTTTTTAAGAAAACAAAAAAGGTCTCCAGGATATATTGACATGTGGATTAGAAAAATGTATCTGGCCTAACCAATTTAATTCCACCAGTGGGCAAAAGACATTACCAGTGAATATCCTTAAACCAATCAAATGTGTCTTGTGTTCCCTTGCAAATTTTAATAGCGTTGGCCTGATTCCAAATGTGGTAAGTTTTAAATTCTAAGCTATACCCCAAAGTGCCTTTTTGGTATTTTATTTTCATTTTTCATTCCAAAAATTCCAGATTAATGTTTTTTAATAACACAGTTACAGCATTAAGAGAATTTAAGGGCTATGAAATTTAATGTGCCAGAAACTGCGTAAGAGTATATAAAATAACCATTTTAGACTTTAAAACATTTGTTCTCCAGTGCAATATAATTGAAGAGGATAGTTCTATCCCCAGAGGTTAATTCTGAATTTGAAAAGAGTATCATTTTGAGAAGCTATCAAACATTAAGTGATCATTAAAAACATGTGACCTTGGACTTGTCAGTCAATTCCAATCACTCCTGAACAATGCTCCAACCCTTAAGGTGAGTGGGTATGGATGACTGCTCAGGGCCCGAGGACTTCTCCAATCCCGAGCTCTGGCTCCAGACCGGGGCTCTCCAGCAGCATCCCCACGGGTGGCACGGGTGGCACGGAGCATTCTGCCTTAAGGCTCTGAGCCCAGCCCAATGGCCTCAACCACAGCTTGGATGTGAGTGGGAGCGGCGGGGGACAGTCCAGCAGGAGGGCCGGGCACTGCTGAAAAGTCTGGCCAGGGTCCTGTCATACCATCCTCTGGCACCAGGTGTGTTTCGAAATTCAAAGTGTTTCAGACTTACAAAAGGATAGTATGGTACGTAACTCAAATCTCACAGCATACACCCAAAAGGGTCTGTCTGCAACAACAGCCAGTATTGAAAACTATTAAAATTTCCACAGTGAAATGCACAAATATCCACTCTCCGGGGAATAAAGACCATCAACAGCCTCAGCCCAGGTCACATCCGCTTTGCTGTAGACGAGCTGTGAAAACCTCTCCAGTGTTCAGAGCTGGCTACCTTCAGAACTGCAGACGAGCGCCTGCGGACCCAATCACCACCCCGACTTGAAAACCCCTGTATCCCCAAGTGTGTGTCACCTCACTGATTAAAAATACATTAATGCCTGCCACCACGCAAAGAATTTGAAACAAAATCACAAGGGATGCCTTTGTTTCCTCCTACTTAACTGATTTGATAAACCATATATACTTTAAAAGATACAGTTGATCAAGTGGTACAATCAAATCTGAATATAAATTCACAGGCTTACACACAATGACACCCAAGCCGATGTGCAGAATGAAGAAAGCACATATGTGTTAAACTGGCCAATCACGGCTTCCCGCTCCCCATACTGAGAGCCTGGCTCACTCATCCTTCCCGACAAACACAAGCGGGCGTAAAGGAAAATAAACAGGAAGCGAGGCTGGGGTTTGCCACAACATCCACTATCCCCCGCCTGGCTGAGGCAAAGCCACCCAATTCCCAGCAGTGCTCGTTAAGATTCAGAGCATCAAGCAAAAACTTTGAGCAGAGTCGAAGCTACACAAATGCATAATTTATAAAGGAAGTCAGAAACTAGAACATAGAGCAAACAGAGCAAATACACCACGAGGGGGGGCAGGGGGCAAGTCGAAAAAAAGGAAAAACAGGTTTGCCTCCTAACTCCCCCCCACCCCAAAGCCTGCTAGAAAGAAGTGAACAGCAAACCTAGCAAGAAGCACATCAAATTGAATTTCTGGGCCCCAAACCTGCAACACAACACAAGATCCTCGTCGCCAGCCGCCCAGGAACCTGGCGATTCCCCATCTGCATATTCCTTTGTTCACTTCAGCGGGAGCCCGAGCCAGAGAGGTTCTTAAATTTATGAGTCCGTTCCCTACCTTCAGCCAGAAAACTAATTTAGCTTTCAGCTCTCTTTTTTGAGGCTAAATTCTCTCTATAGTTCCCTGCATTAAAACCTGCCTCCACTCCTATAAGGCAGGCTAATGAAAGGGAAGAGACAGCGGGTAATTTTCCAACATGGAAAAATCAGAAAGTCTCGTTCTGGACCGTGTGTGCCAGAGCGCTCCTTTCCCACCTCTCCGACCCCCTCCGGACTGCCCGGCACGCTCACTTCCCACATCACAGGCCCTTGAGAAATTCAGGTCTCAGAAAATCAAATTAAAGAGCTGCACACAAAATAGGTTTATTATAGAGATCACAACTGCCTTAGACAAACTAAAGAAATCCCTTCCTGAAAGAGCTCTATACTGAAACTCTTTATGATCCCTTCGTGAAACAAGTGGTCTTGTTGGTGCCACCTCCGCCAACCTGAGCATGGGGGGAGGGGGTGTCTGTCAGCGACATGCCCCCCCCCCACCTCTGAGAAGCCACCTTCTCACACTAGAGAGCTGAGAGAGGGGCAAGAATGACTTTTTTGCCTTTTCTTCTAACACCGTATGGGGTGAAAGTTTTAAAAAAAATCTAATTACCAGTATCCTTATCTAACAACTGAAAATAAAAATACCTTGTCACAGAGGGATACTGTGAAAATATATATGCTCACAAATTAATTCTAAATAGTTCAACAATATAAACTCTAAATATGCTAAATTCAAATGCTATGGAAGCCTACGGGTCAGGCTCAAAGGGCATAATTAAATGGCATATATTAAATGATGCCATCTGTTACATGATGGAACATTATAGTGCCTTTAAAAACATATTTTCAGGGGTGCCTGGCTGGCTCAGTTAAGCTTCCAACTCTTGGTTTTGGCTCAGATCATGATCTCAGGGTTCTGAGATGGAGCCCCACATCGGGCTCCAAGCTCAGCAGGGAGCCGGCTTAAGATTTTTCTCTCCCTAGCCCCTCCTCCTCTTTAAAAATAAATAAATCTTTAAAAAAACAAACAAATGTATTTTCAGGTTTCACAAGTCTGTTGGTGGGCTCCACTGGTAAATGGGTAAACTCTGTAGTGTGTGAATTATATCTCAACAAAGCTATTTAAAAAGGATGTGTTTTCAAGGACTGGTAAGTGGCAGGGGAGGCACCCAAACATAACGTGAGTGAAAAGTGGAAGGTGCAAAACCACATCCACATAATTATTATTCCAAGTGTGTAAACACATACATACAGAGGACGCAGAATAAAAAACAAGTTGTCACAAGTGGTTTCCATCTCTGAGGAGTGGAAAGTGTGGATGATTCCTCTCTTCTTTGTATCTGGCCCTTCTATGTATTTCCAAATTCTCCACCATAAACAAGTTATTTCTAGAAGCAAAGGGGAAAGTCAGCTATTATTACAATAGCCAAGGATTTCTTGTGTGTGTGCATGTGTGCATGCGTGTGTGTGTGTGTGTGTGTGTGTGTGTGTGTGTGATTTTTATTACATTCTGAAGAAAGAGAAAACAGCTTGTTGGGCTAGCTGAAGCTTAGACTAGTATCCAAGGCAACGAGCGCTCTGGGATCGTGAGAGGAAATGTAATGTAGGCCACAGTGAGCATGCTCACAAAGAGAGCCCCGTTCTCAGTCCCAAGCATTCCAACCACACCGAATATGGCCTCGTGATCCAGAAATACCTGCTCCTGGCAAAGCAAGTACAGCGAAGGGCTCCCATCTCTCTTTCCTCTACTCCTTCCCGGGATAGAGCACACGATAAAGCCCACTGCTAAAATTTCTTTCTTGGGAATGAGATTTTCCTTCAATAAATGGATTGATTTCAAGTCTATTTAGAGAGTTCTTTTATTTGATAAGACACTGGGTCATTGCTTTTCCAATCCTAATGTAAATTAGAATCAGCAGCATCACCATGGGAGCAAGTCATTCGTTCAGGACTAACTTTTCTTCCACTCTTCATTATCCAGCAGTATGATACCTGGGACACACATTTCATAAAAACAATCCCAAGGCAAACAAAACTACACAGAGCTCCCATGCTGGCTGAAGACATGCACCTGAGGTGGCTGAACACCCTGATAACAGGCATTTCACAGTGCCAAAATCCAAGCATGCGAAGGGGGGCTATTTCCTTCTGCTCCCATCCCGCGTCCTGTTGGGCCGACATACCTGATGAAGCAGCTCTCACAGGTCCGCAGCTCCATGTGGAGAGCATGATGGACCATGGGGCCCTGCAGAGGGTCACAGCCCCATGAAAGCTGTGAGGCACAGCACAGCCTGGGGGGCTCCCAGGAACTCCCCCTGACCATGGAAAGGAAGGGAGGTCTGGTGTGGTAAAAGAGGAAGGCCTGCACAAGGTGTGGCAAGTGTGCAAAGGGACAAGAACCAAAAAAAAAAAAAAAAAACTTCTACCTCAGAGAGAACAGTTGATAGCATGTGCAGCTACAGGCTGTGAGCAACGAAAGGCACAGGCCCATCGAGGTCTGCACACTGACACCCCGATGCTCCCACAGGGAAAGAATGCAGCAGACATCTTGGCAACTTCCTACACTATGGGTGTTACCCTCCCAAGGGAGAAAATAAAGCAAATGTGAGTCGGACTCTTGCAGTGAAGGGGCTTGCTTGTGGCTTACACTCCTCCAGCTATGCCAACCTACCCCTCCACCGGGAGCCACGTGGCAGGGGCACATCTTGAGGGTGGCAGTAGAAGGTGTCTCCCAAAGTCCCAGCTGTTCAGCCCCTCTGGGGTCTTCATAACTTCAGGATCTGGCTCTGAGTCCTCCCAGAGATCCAACAACAAATTCCTTTTCTGCGTCACCTTGCATGGATTCTGACGGCTGTAACTAAGAACCCTGAGGCTCTACAGCCGAACCATCACTGGAGTTAAGGAAATAAGCATCTTGTAATAATCACCTGCTTGGGGGTCATCATACCTGGGATGTGTGGGAACTGAGGACACCCAGATTTGCCAAGATGCCGTTATCCCAAGTGGGACCTCGACCTCACGCAGACTAGCTGACCACTTCTAAGGGAGACAAGAAGGGAACGAAAGGTCACAAGTGAGCCATCAATGAACCACCACCATCAGGAATCTTCCCAGACCCTGGACACTGTCTGAAGCTACCCAAGGAGGCACCTTGATCTCACAGTACTTTGGATCTAAAATTGGTGCTGGCATCTCCTTACTGCTGGACGATGGAACAAGAGCCACAGCCAGCCTGCAGCGCACTGGAGCAGGAATGGAGGACAGTGCTGGGGAGGGAGAAGCTGCACAGCAGGCCACCTACAGCAGGCGGCCAGTGGCTCCCCCTGCCACCGGCTATCGGACAAAGGCTTAGCAAGCCTCACCTTCATAAAATAACGTCAGAACGCCCCCCCCCCCATGACCCAATTATTCATAAGAATTCTAAGTGAGAAATGACCACAGGATAGGGCCACAGGTGGAAAGAATCATAAACATGAAGTAATAAATATCAACATTTCAACTTCTCTCAAAGTCCCGCAGGTGAAGGTGACAAACCACGAGCTTCCTTGGGGCTGCTGGCTGCTAAGCCAGCTGAAAGCAAGCCCAGGTCTATAGCCAAGCCCGGAATTCAAAATCACAGACGAGCAGTGCCACATCTTCACCCACTGCTTCAAAGCAGGAGTTAGGATCTGAGCAGTGAGGTGTCTCCTACAGCCTGCCATTCACTACATACACTTCTGCTTGACACGCTTGCAACTCTGCCCAAAATGTTTTGTCTTCAACATTCTCCATCTGCTCTGCTCTCAGAAGCCGCTGCAAAAACACACAACGTACCCAAATGCAGAAGGGCCACATCTCGCCACCATGGCACCATGCATGGACAAAGCCAAGCCTCACCTAAAAACCCAGGTCTACAAATTTGGTGGGTTTTCTGCTACCAACCAAGCTCAAGGATCAGTCCAGAAGGAGCCATAAAAATCACTGACAATCCCAACAAAACTTATGATTTGAAAGACAAGGAAAGAAAGCAAGCTAGGTGAGTGCTAATGGCAAAAACTCTCCTCTTAAAAATTTTAAAGAAAAATCCAAGTGGAACCTCAAAAACACTTAGAATGACTATTTTTCCTTTAAAAAAACAAAAAGCAAAACCAATTTCAAAAGTGAATGACACTCCTTTCAGGGAACATTTCAAACATGAATCACAGTAAGTCCTCTGAACCTTCCCCAGGGAGGCCACTTCACTGCCACCTTGCTGTGCCCCCCACCGACCAACCAGGCCTCTCAGACCACAGCACCAAGCTCAGGGAGCATTTATTCATGGGGGTGGGGGGGCTCTGGACTGTGGGCAAGTCCACCTCACCTGGTCACCTTTGAAGCTCTAGGCCTTGGGGCCCTTGCCGACCAGAGGAAGGTCCTGACTAAATGTGGGGAAGAGAGAGAGAGTGTCTGCTTTTTCAGAAGCTAGATGACAATCAAGGACATCAAGGACCCCCACACACACTACTCCAGCGGTATCTTTGGGGGCTCTCCACAAATACCAGGAAGAAAGTCGATATTCTTCTCAAGTCCTGTGACAGGAAATCCACCTGCTATAGCCAGCCCTGGGGACGGAGACAACGTGGGGATGGATAGCTCATCATCTGCACAGGCACCGACACAGAATGCAGGGCCCAGCTGAAATCTTAATGCCACTTCAGTAACACTTCCCACTGTGAAACCAGAGAGAATTTCCCGAATCCAATGTGTTCTTCCCGGAAGTGTCCATACATAAATGCTATTGCACATTAAGTGTAAGCATAAAAAGGAAGGCATGAGAGGTAGGGGTCTAAGTATTCATTTCAAATGTCTTCCTCAAATGGCTGCAGCATGGGAGGTAGTCATGGGTTCAGAGGATGTGACAGGAAGGGCTTAGAACTCACCCTATCTGACACGAAGGGAGACAGCTTTGCAAAAGAGTGACACTCAACCTAGGTCTGAGGAGAGACTTTGCAGGCCAGCAAGCGGTGCCAGGAAGCACAGGTCACAGCAGCAGAGGTGGAGGATGGCTGGGCTCTCCAGGAGGAGTGGGGCCGGGAGGGCACACCTGCCATGCTGAGGGGGTGTGCTTCACCTACAGGAATGGGCTGCACGGGGGATCCCTGGCTCTGGGGAGCTGTTGTGATGCTTCTGAGCTATGACATTTCAGGTACTTTTGGTTCTTTTTATAAATACACTCATGCACTAATATATATTATTTTGCCCTTAAAATTTCCACCACAATTTTATGGCCTTACATCTTTGACAATGATTTTCAAATCAAATTAAAAGTTCAAAGAAAAGTACTCCTATCATCACAAGATATAAGCTTCAAAGAACAAAAATCAGTCACAAAGAGAAAATTAGGAATCAGAATGGCTTCAGAGATCTCAAACGGAAAGAAAGCAAAGCAGATTTCCAACCTAGAATTTCATAACTAGATAATCGATTAAATGTGATGAGAGTAAAATTAAGGCTCCTATAAAAAGCCCGTTCAATTTTAAATGATAGAGAAGAGGATGGTGTACTCAGTTACAAGCAGATTCACGAACACAATGTGGAGCCATCACCAACACACTGGCATTCTGGCCCAAAAGCCTGAACCTGAACATAACTGTACAACCAGTTGGACCCCTTCTTCAAAAAGTCAACGTTGTTTAAAAAAAAAAAAAAAGGTTCTCAATTTGGAAAAGACGAAAGAACCATAAACCATTATAACAGAACTTGGCTTTCAAAACCGCTATGAGAGATGTCGTGAAACACCCGGGCAGATGTGGGCACAGATGAGGCATGAGACGGCGATGAGGACGCAGAGCTGACTCGAGGGAGTGACCTCAGGGTCGGGGTCAGGCAGGAGGGCATGTGCCCACAGGTGTTCTGAGTTCAGATGACTCAAGAACACAAGGGGAGGAAAAGAGCCAATAGGGCAAACTGTGAACAACCCTGGATCTAAGTGGAAGATACAACGTGCATCCCCCCCTACTTCTGACTGTCCTAGCTGAATGACGGCTGCTGCAAACAGAATGGAGGCCACCTCGTTAAGAAAACAAAACTGATCCCAACAAGAACTCCAGCAAAAATACATTCTGTTTAAAAAAAAAAAAAAAAAATTCTGTTGCTTCAAACTAGCTTCCAGGTAAATTATTTTAGTTTCCACGAGAGGATAAATTCTGGAAACCATTACAAGGCCCACACGGTGCATATGTCTGTGCCACTCCAAAATTCTAGAAGAAGAGCAAGGGTGCTGTTGCACGCTTTCTGCCATTCTTGCTAAACTGATATGAGGCATATGGCACCTTCAGTCCAGAACTAAGGCTGTGTTGGAGAACTTTCTCGGTTTTCCTTCAGGGGTGAATTCTAACATGTCAGGAAAGGCCACACTTCCTCTGGCCTCCTCTATATCCGGGACAGAGGATGCTCCTTCTAGGTGCTTCTGACACTGGCCCAGTGACCCCACGTCTCACTCACCCCTCCCACTAACCAACAAGAACCACCCGGGAGTGCAGCCCCGAGACGACCACCGGCTGCCCCCTCCACAGCACACCCGGAATCAGATCCCACCCCGCCGTTATCTGACCACGCCACCCTGAGGGCAGGCGGCATTACAGCCTCCTCGGGTTATAATTACTAGTCAAGTAGATGAAGCCCACTGAACCCTTCTTATGAACAACAACAAAAACACTTGCTCACTTTAATGAGCAATCGTAATTGACAACAATGGGAACATTATACGTTACATGAACAAAATTCAGAAATGTTTTCCGTCTATATCATCATTATGTTGTATAATTGAGCTTTTGCTGCACGTACCCAGAATAGGAAATGTTTTACATTTTGCTTAGCTGACTGTATAATGAACGTAGTAACACTGAACAGATATGTGGGGGGAGCCTGAGGAGGAGGAGGAAGGGATGGGGGGGGGGAGAGGCCACCTCCCCCTTGAAGTTCTCTCCTGTGGTTTACCCTCTTGGCCTCTCTCTCTCTTCCTCTCTCCCTCTCCCTCTTTTTCTCTTTCGGTCACCATCCCCTGCTTCTCACCCATCCCAAATCTGTCCCACATGCCTCATCCCCTACGTCACTGAAAGGCACTGCCAATCACTCAGCTATAAAGCCTGGAGACTTCACCCCACGTCCTGGTGTGTGACAACCAAACTGACGTCCACTCTGCACGTTCTCCATCGCCCTTGTTCACTGCCATAGTCCAGGCCTCCGCTCAGCGTCCTTCACCACAGCAGCACATTCTCAACTGCTCCCCTCCTACCTGGCCTCTTCCGTCTGTCTGTGCCTCCTAAGCGGACCGTCCAGGTGAGCCAGGCCATCCCCCCGAGGCACCCTGGCAGAGGTCCTGAGCCTGCGAGACGTGGCTCTGCCTCCTGTGCCGGCTACTCGTGCACCTGTACGCAGGCCTTGCTCACAATCCCCAAGGCTGCTGACGCCCTCGCGTGCTCCAGCCTTTCTTCGCCCGGAACACCCTTCGCTCCACCCACTTGCTCCACAAACTCCTGAAAACCTCTGCCCAGCCCGAGCGACCCACCTCTGGTCTGTCCTCCCAAGGCCCTCGCAGGCCATGGGAGCCCCATGCTGGGTTCCCTAAGGGGCACCGCGGGCCCAGCCCAAGATAGAGACTCTACAAAGGACACCAGAGACCACTCTCCAGGGCCGCCGCCGCCCACGCACACCCCGCGAGCCCACGGCACAGGAGCCTCCGTCGCTGGCGGGAGCCTACCACGGTTGCCAAGCATGCCGTGGAGGGAGAAGGCTGAGGATCACTGGCCAGGCCGCCGCGTGCTCCACGGCGGAGGAGAGCTCCCGCGCCTGGTGCCAGGCGTGCCTCCACTCTGCACACAGAGCAGGCCGCTCCGGGTGACTTGGTACGGTGACCGCGGCACTGCTGCCAGGACGGTGATGAATGATGGTTTCACACCTGCGTACCATCTACTCCAAGGCCCTGTAGTGTTTCAGAAAGTTACCAAGACTAGAAGCACCCACACGTGTGTGAGAAAGTGGCATGTATCACAGACGTGGCAACAGAAGAACGAGGAGGAAAAAGAGGCTTTGATAGCTAACCCTACGTGTGGGAGAAAAAACTAGATCTCTACTGCAGACTTCAGATAGGCTGTAGACCGAAACCTGAAAAGCAAACCTGAAAACATTTAGAAAACAAAGTGCAAAACAGCTTTAGGGCCCTTGGGCAGGGAGTGGGTGTACAAATGGGTGAGAAGAGTCTGCAGCCACACACAGCACAGGTGGGAAACATGATGAAGCTGGTGCAGACACACAGAACTTCCACACACACACATGCACCCTGAATGCAGATCTAGGGAAAATGTCCACCTACCAATACATACAACCAAAGTGTTAGCAATTTTCCTGTTAAAAAAGGGAAGAAGGGCAGCCCGGGTGGCTCAGCGGTTTAGTGCTGCCTTCGGCCCAGGGCGCAATCCTGGAGAGCCGGGATTGAGTTCCCTGTCGGGCTCCCTGCGTGGGGCCTGCTTCTCCTTCTGCCTATATTTCTGCCTCTGTGTGTGTGTGTGTCTCTCATGAATAAACAAACAAACAAACAAATAAATAAATAAATCTTTTTTAAAAAAGGGAAAACTAAGAAATAAGATGCAATACAAAAAAAGAGCAAAAACTACAATTTCCAAAATAAAAACCCTAAGATGGCCACATGCACCCAACCTAATATTTCTCAGGGAAATTCAGACAAGATACTATTTCACACCATGGTAGTATTTGGAAAAAAACAAAACAAAAACAAAACACTTTCAAGTCCAGAATACCTAAAATTAGCAAGGCTGTGGTTAATCTGGAGCCCTCATTCTGGGACATGGGAGCACCGATGTGCTTTCTCTCTTGGTGAGTTCTGGCAACGTGATTGACCAGACAAATACACACACCTACAAACTCAATTCATTTTAGGTAAACACCCTAGAGAAACTCTCTCACCTAGCTTTTTAAGTTTTACCTATTTAAGTAGCATTATAATGAAAATTGTATTTTCTTATTGTGAACGAGGGTTTAATTAACTTAAAAAGGGACAAAGATAGAGAATACTTAAACATGTGGCACCCAGACAGGACCATGTCTCCAAGGGCCCCAGTGACTGGCATCCAGGGGTCAAATCCTCTAAATGAGCAGTACCTAAATAATGAGGTGGGAGAGATACAAAGTCAAATTAACTTTATATACATGTACATACTCCATAAGAAATTTTAGGGAAATGATGGGCAAAATACTGGTTTTGGAGTCAGACACACTGAGTTTAAATCCTGATTCAACCACTAAAGGGCTACACTAGAAAGCGGGTAAGGTTACAAAAATAATAGTCAACTAGTAAACTAAAATAAATAGCAATTAAAAACTATTGATAAATGAGATTAGAACCATTAAATATTTTTTATCAACACTATAGTTTTGGATCCAAAATCGCCTTCTATTCTAACTAAAACATGACACCATCAATAGCCAGAGAGTAATAAAATTTTCATACAGCTTTCAATCAGTAAAAAGTCAAAGAAAGCCCCAGGACTGTAGGCATGCTATCTTACTGTGCATGCACATCACACTCAGCTGCTAATACATAATCTGCAGCCATCCTTACTTTGCTGCTTCTATAATGGGTCTTTTCCTTGTTAGATCAGAAATCTTTAAGTATTCCCTCTAGAAATCTGGAGTTCAGTTTCAATCAGAGAATGGCTTTCCAGATTGCTAAGAGGTATCATTTGTAGGTGGATATGTGATACAACCTCCTCCACACACACACATACACACACAGAGACCTTTAAATGCAAGAATGAATGGGCAGGTTGGCATGTGGGTGGGTAAACAGTTGATAGATAAATAGATAAAAATAAATAGATAAATAGATAAGTGAATAAATGGATAGGTATATACTAGTACATAGAGGAAGAGATAATGAGTAAATGGATGGGTGGTGGAATGGATTGACTGATTTTGAGCGGACACATTGATAGGTAAATAGATAATGCATAAATAAATGGGTGGGTAGGTAGGATAGACAGGCAGAAGCCTGAAATTTGCCTTAGGCAAATAATTTCCCACAGTGTCACCTGTAAAACAAAATCATACAAATACAAGCGACAACAGAACTATTCCCAAAGTCCAAATTAATCAAGTCCTTGAACTGTCAATCATGAAGAAGACTGCTCATAACTGCACCCGTATTTCCAGACCACATGAGAAACTTTTAGTAGGTAAGGACACGACCTCCTTTAAAAATGTACTGATAAGAAACACCCACAGAAAAGAAGGGCCCATGTGCGACATACCTACCACCTACTGAAACCTTGAACTTTATGATTCACATTTCAAATACTTGAATAATAGGATGGCAAGACCCAGAGGCAGAGCAGTTCCCAATTACAGCTATGGTCTGCTCTAGAGCTAGTCCACCCCTAGGGACACAGGCCTGGACAGGACAGCCCCCACCACGAACTGTGAACAGATGGAGAGAGCGCTGGGTCCTTTCTCTACGTAACTTTTCATTTCTAAACACAGGTATACTGCCTCTATCGTGTATTTCCAGAACTGTAGCTGGGGAAGAGGGATGCCCAGGTGATCCCAACCAGGACTTAACCCCCCACTCTGTTCATTCTGCAGCCAGCACACCCCGTGTGTCTGGAGCAGTCACTGGACAAGAGACGTAAGGCAGTCCATCCAAGCACACGCTTCCCCTCTGGACACCACTCTAGCTGCCAGGGCACAGCTACACAAGGACCCTGCCCAGGGCTCTCAGGTGCCAATCGATGCATTTTCATGGCCTCTGAAAGGCTGGGAAGGGTTTCACATTGCATCTGCTCTGTCATCTACCATCTCCCCACATTTTTTCCCTTCACCTCCAAAAACATGAGACCGGCACGGTCCCATCGCTGTTGTCACAAAACTATTATTCTGTCAAAGACTAAGATCACATCCCAAGCTGTCCATATTTTGACTCTGAAATACTACAATACAACTACTGTCTTTCCTTCCTCTTTGGCTGCAACTTTAACCTTGGGTCCAGCAACACCTGCCCTTAACCCTCCAGCTCCAGGGCCGCTTGAGAGCATCATAAGCTATGGACCAACCTCAAGACCTGGATTATACTAACCCCCACTTAGCTGTATTCTAGTTGAATACAAGAAAGTCAGTCCACCAAAGTCCTGATTCTCTAGACTCCACCCCGAGAGTTGACCTCCATCTCAGAACAGACTGAGGAGCCGGACTGGGGCAAGGCAGGAGAGGCTCCGCGGAACTCCTGGGGCCAGCCCACCCCATGCTTCCAGGACTGCAGGCAGCCTGTAATGCAACTATGTCTTACAGGTAATTAATACTCAGCCACAACTCAATGCCATTCTCACAAGAACAACTCTGCCAGCATTCAGTGCTTGCATAGAACACAAGCTCAGCAAAGTTCCATTTCTTTCCAGCGCTTAACATGAAATGCTAAAAAACTAAGTCTTTTTCTTCTCCCAACATACCACTACTTCCCTTTTGCGGCTACAGTTGTATACCGGTAGTCAGTTGGAACTGGCTTCATGTTTCTGGGATATTTTATTTCTGCCAAATACAGGGTGCCTACATGACCAGCCCCAATAAAGACGCTGGGTGCTGAGCCCCTAAGGAGCTTCCCTGGTTGGCAACATCCCACACACGTTGTCCTAACTCATTCTCAGGAGAGGCAGGCATGTCCAGATACTGCCTAGGGAGAGGACCCTTGGAAGCCTGTCCCTGTATCCCCCAGACCCCACTCTACGCTCCTCTCTTCCCTTTGGGGTTTTGCTGCCTCCTCTCTCCAAGGTTATCATGGCCATGAGTACACCCGACTAACTCCTGGAGTCCTGCTAGTGAACCATCGGAAGAGGGGGTGGCCTTCGGGACCTCTGACCACATGTAACCTATTATTTGTACAACCAAACACTGGTCAGCATTTCTCCCCATCATTCCCTCAACCCTTCAAAGGATACACCAATCCCTCCCAACTGCCAGTTTTCCTACAAATAGCACTGAATGGGTCAGAAGGTATCCTATCCCCCAGGCTCCTAATTTTAATGCAATGCATATTAGTACTCGATTATAAACCAGACCTTCAATTAGATCTTCTGCTCTGAAAAAAGCCACCATCTGTGCCAAATCCCCCTCACATTGCTCTCACAGTTTCTCGATACTTTTCTCTTGGCGTGACAGCAGAGTAAGCTAGATTTACTCAACAACATCCACAGGTCAGATTGCCTAGATAAAAGTGAGATTGCGTTGCTGGAAGACATGTTTCTCATAACAAAAATACACAGCCTCATGCGTGAGGCAGGCCGCAGATCCGACCCCTCTAAAGCCCCTACTTCTCACTGTGGTTCAGGAAGAATCCTCAAGCACGTGAGTAGGAAAAGCACACGGTGCGAGGTAGAACAAGTGGAACACCCCAGGTAAGGTCAGAGGTCTCCACCCATGGCAGAACTAGGGAATGACACCCCTCGGAAGCGGACAGACACCACGGCACACAGGAGGAGGTGCCCCTCACAGCCCCCTGCAGCCAGGTCCCCCTGCAGCCAGGTCCCCATCACGCACAGGTACCTGCCACCAGGTGGTGACAGAGGGCTCCGCATCCCCTGGCTGAACATCACACCGCCCCACTGGGTGGGGACTCTAGGGGTCAGAAATCTAGGAAGGGCCAAAGGGGCAGCTGTCTCTGCTCTCCAACGTCTGGGGCCTCAGCTGGCAAGACACAAAAACTGCTGATGACTTGTGGAACCACCTGGAAGCTTCCTCTCTGACACGTCAATAGGAACATCCAGTGGGCTGGTCAGGGCTTCCTCAAGGCTGGTGGGTTGGGCCCAAGCACAAGTGTCCCTGAGAGAACCCGACAGAAGCTGTGCTGTCTGTAGCCCCCGAGACATAGCGCACTGTTTCTACCCCGGTCACAGCAGACCCCGGCCCAAGGCAAGGGAAAGGGACGTGGCCCCTCAATGGCAGGAGGGTCACAGCGACCGTCCAGGGACAGCATGTGGGGTGGGAGCCGCTGTGAGGTCCTCCTAGAAAATTCAACCCACCAGGCTACCCTCTGGCCCCACATCACATGCTTCCAGTGCAAAATGCACCCACACCTCCCCGGCCCCCCAGGACCCACGGAACTACCGGTCGGCCTGAACCTGGGCCTCCTGGTCTACATCACGTGCAGAGCCCTGGGAGGCCCCTCACACGTTCCCTCCGACCACAGCCCCAGGGCCGCCGGGAGGCAGCAGGAGGTGGGGTGCGGGCAGCCGGCACACCCAGGGGTTCCCTGAACCAAAGAAAGTAGCCCACACTCGCAGCCAGGCGCGTTCCTCGGCCTGCTTGCCCCCTCGGAAGCGCGGGGGCCGGGCCTCTCAGGCCCTGCTGCCTCGGTTTCTTCCAGCCCAAGCAGACACATCACTTCCTTACAGGCTCTGTGGGCTTCGGGAGCGCCCGTTCACAACCCACTCTTGCACACAAGCACGCCCGCTCCACCTGCCTCCGGAGCGTCCCCTGCCGCGGGAACAGTGAGCACGGCCCCCCCTTTCATCTGAGGACCCTTCTGGGGAGGGCGCTGGGAACGAGGAGGGGCTTTATGCGTGAGCCCAGCAAGCCCTGTCTCTTCATGCTCAAGAGTGTTCCTCACCGCTCCCCCACCCCCGCCTCCTCTCCAACTGGCACTGGCACCAAGCAGCAGCCAGGTGGCACTTTGCGTGTTCTGCCCAGAAACCCCCTGACCTAGGTCAGCAGGTTCACCGAGGGCACAGCATGTGTTCCCCACTTGGCTGGCCCCAGTGACAAGAAGCCAACTTGCCACCACCACAACAGGGACCCCGTAACAGTCTACAATTACACGCTCCCTCTGTTCTGTCTAGGGGTGGCCGAGTCCGACCCCACCAGGCATCGCCCACCAAGACTGAGGAGGAGAAAGACACCACGCACTACCCCCAAGCCATACTAGCTTCTGCCCTCCACACGGTCCCAGAGCCAACACCACAGGCTTTAGGGTTTTAATATGGCAACACCAGCTCCAGCTTCCCAAACGTGTTCCACAATCCCCCCTTCCTAGTGGTATAAAAGAGCCCTGTTACTACTCTCAGAGCCGCACGTCAAGCACTGAGGAAGGGCCCTGCAGGGACTGCCGATGTCCACTCCGCAGGTCTGGGGTGAGCATCGGCTGGGGGCTGCGTACCCTCCACGGGCTTTCCTTGAAGTGAGGCGGCTGCTCCAGAAACAAGCATCCCCAGACCTGAGGGAAAGCTTTATAGGACCTGGTCTCAGAGGTCCTGTGGCCCCTGGTCACAGTGGCAGATTTAAGGGGAGGCAACAGAGACCCCACCTTCAAGAGGCAAAGTGTCCGTGTCACTGACTGTGTGGGGACAACACAGTCTACCAGAAGCAGGGTCCAGACTGCTTCTGCTGTCTCTGTCCACCTCTAAGTCCAGCAGCCCTTGTAGCAACAGAGCTCATTCCAAGCAGGTCTGCACACCACACGATCCCGGTTTCCACGAACTACTCCGTGAAACAGCTTCTAAACCCCGTGTAAGGACGGTAGGTAAGCAAGATGAGCTCTTCCAGCCTCTGAATGCTTAATGGAGAGACCGCTCCACGCACAGCTCTTCTGGATTTCTGTTCTGGCAGCATCAGCTTCCTCAACCCATCCCTTCCAGATCCCCTCTCTGCTCCACGCCGGGGGCACACGCCCTCCCAAGGCAGGAAGCACTCATTCTGTCAGGACGGTCACTGAGCTCCAAGTTTAAATTGAGACTAATGAAATATGAGAGAACCACCCTTTGAGAAGATAAGCAGCCACTGACTCAACACTCGGAGACCTCCTGATTTAAGAGGTTAGTGAGGGGGCGCCTGGGTGGCTCAGTGGGTTCAGTGTCTGCCTGTGGCTCAGGCCATGGCCTCAGGGTCCTGCGATGGAGCCCTGTGTCAGGCTCCCTGCCCCTCCCTCTGCCCCTCCTGCTGCTTCTGCTCAATCTCTCTCCTCTCTCTCTCTTGCTCTCTCTCAGATTGTTTTTAAAAACAAAGGTCACTGAGGATTCTCTAATCCAACAAACTGAACAGCCTTATGGTTCTTAAATTCCTTTACAGTGCCCAGTAAGAAACAATGACCACAGAACAATACTAAATACCCCAAGTTCAATCCAGAAATCTGAATTTCTTTTTCTTCTGTCACTCCCTTGGCCTCCCCCTCACCTCATCCCTGCTATGGACTAAGCTGTCAAAGGCTCCGATTTCTCCTCTTAAACTCCTCCCTACCTGAATCTGCTCTTAGGGATCCCCACTGCTAATCCTCTGTGTCCAGGGGCCCTCCCCCATGCCTGCTGTCACCCGGCAGGTGCTGGCTGACGGTACCTACCGGCTCCATGTCTCTCCCCGTGCCCCACTCACACCAATCTTTAGAAAACCTAGCTTCTGCCTCCTCAAAAATTTCCACTGCTCCCCACAGCCTTTATCAACAGGGCCCCTTCTCCTCCACCCGGTCCCCGGGAAGCCGCAGGCTGGCCCTGCTCTACCATCCATGTCACCCACACCCAGCCACATGGGCTCCCAGGGTCCCATGAAAAAGCCATGCCCTATCTCCTCTGGAAATCATGGCAACATCCTCCCTGCAACTGGAATCCCTTCCCCTTGGCTTAGCCTCCTGGGCCCCAGTTGAGTGCCACCCCCACACGGCATCACCCAGCCTTCTGCTTTGTTCCTACTGCTCAGTGCCTGGACCTGGTGTCTGCTGCAGACTCCAAGGCTCAGTCCCAAACAGCCTGGTGTGTTTCTGCTGATGTGACTACATCAGTCCCAAGATCACAAAACTATCTTTTAACCTTCTTTCAAACCCCCTCCAATGTCAACCCAAATAGCGCGAAACAAAAGACAGTAATCGATATGTATCTGCTGAGTGAACTGCCTGTTGGACACGGCAGAAATCAGAGCTGTTCTCACTGCTCTCATGAGAGCCTCTCAAAAGGAGCCGGGGATGCTGAGGCCTCTGGGCCCAGATGAGAGCTAAGACACCAGACTCCTCATCCTCTTGTAAGAGCAAGCTGCACTGTGCTTTGAGAACATGCTCGATTAACCTGGGATGCAATGGCCAAGCTCCGTGCTGAACCCCAGCACTCAGATTCAGCCTCTGCAAGAGTCCATTTAAACAGGAGAAGGAGGGGATCCGTGGGTGGCTCAGCGGTTCAGCGCCTGCCTTTGGCCCAGGGCGTGATCCTGGAATCCCGGGATCGAGAGCCTGCTTCTCCCTCTGCCTGTGTCTCTGCACCCCCCCTCTCTATCATGAATGAATAAATAAATTCTTTAAAAAAATAAAAAATAAACAGGAGAAGGAGGTGTCAGCACCACCAGAATCAAAACTGCACGAAGCTCTTCTACAAAGTGCTTTCTCGACAGGAACTCCTAAATACCAGCACTGTCATCAAGGATAAATGAACACAATCTGGGATGCCTTGGCAGCTCAGTTGGTTAAGCGTCTGCCTGCAGCTCAGGTCATGATCCCAGGGCCCTTGGATTAAGCCCCACACTGGGCTCCCTGCTCAGCCGGGAGCCTGCTCCTCCCTCCTACTTGTGCTCACTCTCACTTTCTCTCTCAAATAAATAAATAAAATCTTTAAAAAAAAAAAGTTACGCAATCGAAGAAATAAGCTAAAGAAAATATAAGCCCCCTACACCACAGAAAAGGAAGCCCTACATATGGTCCCATAACCCACCACAGACCCAAGGTACCAGAGGTTCCTCCCAATGACTACAAATGTGCCAGCCCATGAGAGGACTCCCAGCTGCTAAGGCAAATCAAACAGTTGGAGCCTAACAGTGCCTGCCAGCCTTTGAAGAATTAGGGGAAGAGAGAGAAAAGGGAAATTCAAGAAGAAAACTTAATAACAGATTAGCCAAAAAGATAAACATACCTCTTTTTTACTTCTTATTTTTAACATTTACAAAATACAGATAGGTTGATCCTCTACTACCAATTCCAATCTCAACTAGAAAGATGTGAAAACAAAGAGGACAAGGCAGGAATAAGCAGATTTCCTTAAATTCAAATGTAAATATTTATGATACAAAATGTAAACAAAGTAGCTGCCCCATAAAACTGTGTCTGGAAGACCAGGTTTCCAGACACTTCTCTTCATTGCAAACACCCAAGCTAATGAAGCCTTTCTCACCCAACACAGCATGAGCTTTCCAACTAGTCCTGCCAGCCCTCAGTTTTAAATGGTAATAAAACAAAAACTATAACAACCAGAAAAGTTATCAAGACTTAAGGTTATATCAGCCCAGAAGATAAGCAAAGATTTGTTATATTTTAGGAAAGTTCCCAGCAAGATCTCCCCAAAATGCTGCATCCCTACCAGGAGGGCAAGCTGGTTGATGGCCAAAACCTCTACAAGAAAAACCCGTACAGCGTGGTAATACTGGTGGAAACACTGAAACCTAAACCATACCCCATAAACCTGATCAACAGGGGCCGCACATACAGCTCTGCCAGGATGTCGCTGCCTGCCGCAGCAGCCCACTGTACCCCATGTCCTCCTGGCAGACAAGTGTGCCTGCTACTGTGGGGGTCCAGGCTTCACTTTGCTGTGCTCTCTGCCTTTTTTCCAATCTCATAAAACTAGATGTTTAAGAAAAAGTCGGGGGCTGGTAGGTTCATTTCTTTTTATGGAATCAGGAAATCCATCTGAATCCCAATGTTACACTGCAGTTGAAACCCCAAATCAGCCCACTTAGTAAGTCTTTTAAACTTTTAGAATTCTAGCATCCTTCCCCTAATCTGAGAAATTCTGAGTCTATAATAACTTCCAAGACAGAAAGACCAGGCCAACTTCCACCTTATTTCATTAAAACATATATACATATAAAAATAGGAAAACAAAGACTTATGATGCTGAACTCCTTTGTTTATTCCACCAATTTTTCACCAAAATTTCAATAATTTCAATAATTTTGGTGAAAAAGTTAATGTCTCAGAGATAGAACATGAAGGTAGAGAACTACATGCTTCTGTACAACACCTGGAGCCTCTCACATCCAAATCACTAGCCAATCGATTCATCAGTTCATCTAAGTGAAAAACAAAGTGTACAAAATGTGTACAAGGAATTCATGTGCTAGTGGCATGAATTTTCTCTTTCCCTTACTCTGAGGCACATACACCAACCAGCACAGCAGGCGTTTACTGAGCTCTTCCTGAACGTTCTCATAACCTGCCATCTCTAACTTCTGAAATATACTTTAAGCCAACATTGAAAAGGGACAGTTGTCACAAGAACAGATGTTGCAGAGCTTTATCTATAAGCACTTCACGGGAAGAAATCCCACTCACCAACTGGCAATTTACCATGGCAGCAAGTGCAACCACTGCTTATTAACATTTGCCACACTTGAGAAATAAAGGAAGAGAAGAGCCACTCTGTGATGGATATTTTTAATTAAAATGTTCAATTTTCAGTAATGGCTGGTTCTCTGCTGATTTTTAAAGCTTTTATTCTTATCCTGTGCCCACTGCCCTCAGACAAACTCTTTCACACACATAGAGGGCCCAATACTTTCCCAGTTTAGACAGCAGACAGAAAATACTGCAAAAGTATTGCTCCCATGCTGCATTCACAAGGCCGAGGAGCATGGTTTTGCCCAAAAGCAAGCACTTTGTGTAAAACATTATATTGCAAGAACATTAACACAGAAAGGTGTCTCCTTTGATGGCAGGAAATGCTACTGTCAAATTGTGAAGCTAAAGCTCATCTCCTACATTCAAAGAGCTGAAAGATCACTAAATAAATATCATCTCCATTTCTATAAACCAGCAATTCTCAAACTTTTTGGTCTTAGGACCCCTTTATATTCCTAAAAATTAAACACGATCTCAAAGAGTTTTTGCCAATTAAAACTACCAATGTGTATCATGTTGCCAGTTAAAACTGAGGGTTTTTTCCACTTTTATTAATTCGTTTAAAATTAATAATTACAAACCTATTACATATTAACATAAATAATATATTTTTATTTAAAAAAAAAAAACACTATCTTCCCAACAAAGAGACTTTATTGAGAAGAGCAGCAAAATTTCTTATTTTTGCAAATCACTTCAATGTCTGACTGGGCATAGGCGGGATTCTCTTATTTGCTATGTACTCAGTCTGTTAACGTAATGCTCTCCTGACCACAGTATATGAAGGGAAAACAATCCATCCTCATACAAACATGTAGTTGCATCTCTACAATCTTCAAATAACCGTCAATATTTTTTGATATTACACCAAAACTCAACAAGTGGTATGATCTCAAAGGTTATTTGCAGCGTAGAGTCTGAAACCATTTCAAGGCTCTTTTCATACTGTTACGTTAAAATCTGGTGCTCCACCTTGTGTTTTCAGGGGGGCTAGTGGGCCTGCATATGATTTCGTGACACTGTACCCTGGTCACGTTGGGGAAGACTGGTTCACAAAGTTATGCAGACCTTGAAAACGCTGATGCACTTCCTGCTGCGACATCAAACAGCCACTTGCATCGATGTCACACTCATCATCAGAAACTGCTGTGAGCAGTGAGAATAGGCTCAAATCATCACTATCAAGAGTAAGAGAGCAAGCTCTACACACACTGACAAGAGAGGACAATTGAAACAATGTTTGGTCACTAAATTGTTCAACTTATTAGATTAAAGTCAAATTCCTAGAAAAACACAGCTCTCCAAAACCAACTCACGAAGGCATCGAAAACATGAAAATTTCCACAACCATTTAAAAAAAACAAATCAGGGATCCCTGGGTGGCGCAGCGGTTTGGCGCCTGCCTTTGGCCCAGGGCGCAATCCTGGAGACCCGGGATCGAATCCCATATCAGGCTCCCAGTGCATGGAGCCTGCTTCTCCCTCTGCCTGTGTCTCTGCCTCTCTCTCTCTCTCTGTGACTATCATAAATAAATAAAAATTTAAAAAAATAAAAAATAAAAAATAAATAAATAAAAAAAACAAATCATAATCAAGAGCTGTTCCACAGAAATAACTCTAGACCCTGATGAATAACTAGAAAGTTCTACAAATCTTACTGAAAGCCAGAGAATAAAAAAATAGAAAACCTTCCCCAAATGTGCATTTTTTAATGCTAGCATAACCTTGGTATTAAAACTCAATAAAAAAAGTACAAGGAAAAACATATACATATAGTTCATTCTCATTAAGAACACAGATTTAAGAAAATCATAAGCAAACCCCAAACCTAGCAATGCATAAAAAGCATAAGTCACAATTCCCACATTGGGTTTTACTTGAAATATAAAATAGGTTTGACCATTAAAAACAGTATATGGGGGATCCCTGGGTGGCGCAGCGGTTTGGCGCCTGCCTTGGGCCCAGGGCGCGATCCTGGAGACCCGGGATCGAATCCCACGTCGGGCTCCCGGTGCATGGAGCCTGCTTCTCCCTCTGCCTGTGTCTCTGCCTCTCTCTCTCTCTATCATAAATAAATAAAAATAAAATAAAAATAAAAAATAAAAATAAAAACAGTATATGGGAGGCAACTGGTGGCTCAGTGGGTTGAGTGCCTTTAGCTCAGGTCATGATCCCAAGGTCCCTGGGATCAAGTCCCACATTGGGCTTTCTGCTCAGCAGGGTATCTCTTCTCCCTCTCCCTCTGCCTACTACTCCCCCACTCGTGTGCACTCTCTCTCAAATAAATAAATAAAATCTTAAAAAATAAATAAAAATAAAAACTGCGCGTCTGTGTGTGCATGCATACACATGCATTCACATTTCACTACAAGAGAAAGGAGAAAAAACGTAATCATCTCAGTAGATGCAGAATAAATATTTAATAAAATTCAACAACCATTCATTATAAAAACAACTCTTCAGCAAGAAGAGGAAAATTCCTTAATCTGATAAAAAATTATAGCAAAAATCACATTTAATAGTTAAAGGTGGAAAGCTCCCTCTGTGAGATGAGAAGCAAACTAACAACGCCCCCACTTCTACTCAACACCAGTCCTGGTCAATGGAATACAAGTAAAAACAGAAAAGGAAAACTATAAGGATTGGAACAAAAAAAAACCAAACCTGTCATTACTTGCAGAAGACTATGATGCTTACAGAAATCCAAAAAAAACATGTGGATAAATATTAAATAAGAGTGTTTAGCTGCTGGATACTAAATCAGTATGCAGTAAAATCAACTGCATTCCTGTGCAACAGAACAAAATAAAATGTCTAAGATACCATCAAAATAGCATTTAAAAACTCAAATATCTGGGAATAAATTCAACAAAAGTTACAAAAGACTTCTACATGGACAATTAGAAAACTTAACATTGAAATATGTTGTTCTCTACTCAAATGATGTATGGTCCTACAGATTTTATTAAACCACAATCAAAATTGCAATATGTTCTTCTGACTCAGAACTGGTGTCAGACTGGTGGCTCAGTTGGCTGAACATCCAACTCTTAGTTTCAGCTCAAGTCATGCTCCCTGGGTAGCAAGATCGAGTTCCACGCTGGGCTCCACCCTGAGCACAAAGTCTGCTTGAGATTCTCTCCCTCTGCCCTTCCTCCCACTCCCATGCACCAGCACACATGCACTCTTTCTCTCTCACTCTAAAATAAATGAAAAAAAAACATTTAAAAACCAAAAAATCATAACAGTCCTTTTGCCCCTCTGTAGAATTTGACCAACTGATTCTAAAATTTACATGGAAATGTAAAGAGACAAGATACTCTTGAGAGGGGATCAGGAAGGGACAATTTGCTTGTTCAGATTACATGAAGCCACAGAGAGATTACATGAAGCCACAGAGAGTGTGTGATGCTGGCACAGAAACAAATCGGTCCCTAAGCCAGCAGAGAGGGGCCAGAATCAGACCCAAGCAAATACAGGACTTGGTTAATAGCAAAGACATCACTGCAGAGAAGTAACGATAATCCTTTACAATAAAAGAAATGCTAGGACTTTCTCATATATTCATATTCACATGAAACTGGACCCCTGCCTCACACCATATGTAAAAACCAATACAAAGTAGGCAATAGTTTCATAAGATAAATGGTCATCCAAGTTGCACACTTTAGAGTGAAAAGGGATGCCATGAATAATTATGCCAGGACAGCAGGTATGAACCAGGAGTGCCCTCAGCACTCTGGTACGTAGGTCACTCTAGCTATGAATCTAAATACAAACAGCAAAACTATAAAGCTTTAGTATTATGTTACAGGACAAAGTTGTGACCGCAGGGTAGAAAAAGACTTAAACACAAGCATGAACCGTGGGAGATACAATCACACATTCAACTACAACATAAATAAGCATCCCTGTTTATCCAAAGAGTCCATAAAAATATTAAAAACTTACAGAGTCGGAAAAGAAATGTGGCATACATCAAACACATCTAAAAAGGACTTAATCTAGAATAATATAAAGAACATCTACAAATCAATAAGAAACAACCTAACAGAAAAAATGGGCAAAAACCCTGAACAGCCATTTCACAGAGAGGCTAACCAAACGGCCAGTAATTCTATGAAAAGGGATTTGATTTCATTTGCCATGAAAGGAATGAAAATGAAAATCACAACAAAATACAAGCCAACAAGAACATCCAAGTGAAAACAACAGTGTTGGCCAGAATACAGAGCAACCCGAACACACACACACACCGATGGCAGAATGAACAATCCCTTTGAAAGGCCATTTGGCAGTATCGTCTAGAACTGAGCCTGTTATACCCTAGTAGCCTGCAATTCTACCCCTAGGCATCCTCCTCCCCCTGAAGAGAGTCCATGCATACGCTAACCAAAAGACATACACAAAAATGTTTATAGCAGCACTGTTCTTAATATACAAAAACTGCATCAACCTAAATATTTCAACCCCTGTGGGATGAATGAGTAAACTGCAGTCCCTTTGGTGGTGCGCACACCTCAGCAACAGGATGAATAAGCAACTACTGCTACACAACAGCAGATTCTCCGCAGGTGCTCCACACGCAAGCTCTGACACACGGCCGGCAACAGTGCCAGCGTCACTTTCTGGGTATTCATTTCATTCTACATTTGTTTGATGCATCTTTGCGCATACAGAGCACGTTCTTGAAAACTTATAAAGGTTAAAGAAAACACAGATAAAGTGATACACAACTGGCTCATGTTTTTACCCCCAAGAAACATTTTCTAAAGTCCAGTTACAACACATTCCGTCCCCTAATGGGGGAAGGAGGCCTTTCTCACCATCAGGAATGTTAATACCTAGTCAGAGGGATGTGAGCCACTATAATACACAGCATAAAGTGATAAGGCCCGTAAGAGACACAGAATTTAGCAGAGGAAAAATCAGACATTTGAGCTAGATCTTTAAAAAGCTGGAAGTATCTAGGTTCTCAATTTTGGGACAGACCTTTCATCTGTTCCCTGAGCCTGGCTTGTGTGAAAGGGGGATAGAAGTCACCTCGGGGCTGCTCTCCTGTATTTACCCAGGGGCTTGAACCACGATCCTTGAAGGCTAATGGGGACACTGATATCTCACAAAGCAGACACAGCAGCTTGATCACAGTGACTGACTCTATAGAAACATAAAAGAGGGCCCATATGCTACACTTGTCCAAGCCTTCCTACAGTTCTTTCTTTCTCCTTTTAATTTTTTAATTCTTACTTTCTTTAAAAGAAAACTTCAGTGCAGACTTTTGGCCATAAAGAGTGTAGAATGAAAACAGACATCCACGTCTTGGAAGGTAACGCTTCCCAATTTGTCACCTGTGATCACCACGTGGCTACCACAGAAGGGAGCCAGTGCAGGTTAGGAGCCATCCAACCAGCTCCCCTAGTCTCAATTTAGCAAAATCTATGACAACTCAAGCACAGATTTTTGTCTCCCAGGCTCAATTTCAGAGAAAAATAGGCCCGTATAAAACTAGCATCTGTAGGACAGATCAGAATGGGCTGAGGCAGGACTTAACATATGACTTCCCAGTTGAACCAAACAATTAAATCTGTGCCAGCACCTGCGGATTGATGCCCTCACAGATTCTCAGCACCCTGCCTCTCAGCCCCTCCATCTGCCTGGCTGCTCAGCACCTCTGACAGACTGCAAACAACATTATGATGTATGCTGGAAATGTTAGCTCACAACCATAGCTAAGAACTCCAAACACTTCAAAACAATATATAACACACTGGACTGAAGGATTCTGAGCAGACCTGCGTCAATGGCTAGGTTGTAAAAGAAGGCAGATTTAGAATGCATATTATTCATAAATACTGCAATGTTTGAACTTCCAGTCACTATACAATTTAATAGGCATTCAAATATTTTAAGACATAATCCAAAAATAATTTCTAGGTTAAGTAAATCTCCAGGTTCCTCTTCACAATTAGATCGCATAAAATGTCTCATTTTTAAACTACATGCATATAGCCCTAAATAAAATTCACTCTGAGAACACCATTGTCCTTAAACTATATAATTCTTTGAGAGGCATAAACTTGGGTGTTAGTAGTAATGTGCACAAATGATATCAAAAGCACCCCCAGAGATGTGTGCTGCATTCTGAGGCTCTGGACGCCTTAGAATGCAAAGGGAAAAAATAATACACTAGAGCCCTGGAACAATAACAAGACATTATAAAGCTAAGAACAGTGTTATATAATTTGGGTTTAATTCAATTTCCAATTGACCCTCTTACCCAGCTTTCTGTAACTATTCACACAAAAGCAAATTCTCATTCTTTTTTGGGAAAGTGTAAAGGAGCTGGGAGAAAGAATACAAAATCCAATGAGGCCAGCTCATGCTCCCTCTATATTTTACGAATTCATATAAATAATATGTGGCTCATTTTAAATGTCTGAACTTTGGTAGCATCTTGTCAGTAAATATTCAACACATTGGAGATCATTTATTTTAATAAAGTTCCATGACTCACCAGCAACCAAAGACTTGATTTTAATTCAAAGTTCAAAACATAATTCCCATTTTCTCATAATAAAAAATCTTTCTAAATAAATAATAGATCAAAGTAGCAGCACAGTGATGGCATCTACATCCCAATATCCTTCAGCCAGTGGTCCTTGGAAAAGGGAGAAGTCACGAAATGGAGAAGGAAAGACAGGCAGAAAATGAGACTTTCTATCACTTGTGTCACTGTACTAAGGTCAGGGGCGCCTGGCAGAAAAGGCACACTCCTCCCAGACTCGCCACATACAGGGTTAGACAGGGTCCTGTGGGAACCCTCAGCTCCATGTAGGCAGGAGAACACCACAGTGCTTCTCCCACAAGGATCCCACTCATCTTGAAAGGCAGTTATTTAAGAGTCACCCTACAAAGTTCAAATGTTTATGTTTTTACATATTTTTTTCTAGTTCCCAGGAGTTCTGACCTTAAAAGCTCAAAGAAAAATGCAGCACTCCACAACGCTTCTCAGAACCCCCAGGTGAGTAGTTTCTCTGTTGCTCTCAGTAAAATCCCAACGAACAAAAAATAAAGTTCATTAAAGTGCAATTCAGGATGCTAATTTATTCCCCTTTATAACTCAGAAAGAACACTGCATTCAGAACAAAAAAAGTTAAAGATGTAAAAATGTGGGTCTGCCTGGATCCACCCAACCTGGCAGGAACGGCAACAGCCTCCAGGTAGCCTTCTCTCCGGGCTCAGCAGCTACAGGAGCCTAACTCTCCGCAGAAAGAGCCCCTGTTCATTTATGTGTCTACTTAGCTGAGCCACAGCACCCAGAAGTGTGGTCCAGCATTCTCCTGTGAGGGTGGCTCTGGGAGAGATAAACATTTAATACGGTGGATCCTGAGGAAAGAGATGCCCTCCACAGTGTGGTGGGCCTCATCCAATCAGCTGAAGTCTGACTACAAAACTGACCTTCCCCAGGCTAAAGAGGTCTCTGGGCTTGAATTAACATTGGTTCCTGGGTCCACCAGCCTGCTGACCTGCCCCAAGGGTGTGGACTTGCCAGCCTCGATAACCACATGAGCCAAACACACAGAGCCTACTGGTTCTACTTCTCTAGAGAACCCTGCCTTATCCATCCCTGCCCCCAAATGAGTCAGGGCCACGTTCCAGAACGGTTATGAGTAAAAGGAATGGAACCACATACTCTCCACTGGTCTGAGTCAACAGGCAGCTGTACCCAGCCATGAAGGTCCAAGAGGGCAGAGGAGCCAGGGAAGAGTGAACAGCACATCCTCAGAACAAAGAAAACGTCCTCTCTGGCCACTGCCTTCAATGAAATGGATGCCCAGGCAAATACCTAAGTCTCTGCACAACACGGACTAACACAGCACAAACCAAATGTCTTCTGTGTGCCCACGACCAGTGACAAGCTGGAAATCGTGTGGGTGTGAACATCAGGAGGAGACCCAATCCCAACACCTTGGTTTCTGTTACACGGTATCTTCCCTCTGAGGGACACCTAATTACTCTCCTGTGTCACTTCGACTCAGACTGAGGCGGCCAATATTAGCACTGTGGTCACAGACAAAGGCTCTGAAGGACGGGGAAGCCGGTGATGGAGCTCGGCCGGAGGACTCCTCCCAGGCACGGAGTGTGATGTGCCCCAGAAAGAAGCAGTGAGCTTGCACAGTCAGTTGTTGTTTTATTGGCAGATGCTCCAACAGGAATTCAAATTATATGTGAAGCTAAAATTTCTGATACATTTTCTAATGAAAAGTGTCAGGATTTAAAACAACCCTTGGGATCCCCGGATGGCTCAACAGTTTGGTGCTTGCCTTTGGCCCAGGGTGTGATCCTGGAGTCCCTAGATGGAGTCCCATATTGGGCTCCCTGCAGGGAGCCTGCTTCTCCCTCTACCTGTGTCTCTGCCTCTCTCTCTCTCTGTGTGTGTGTGTGTGTCTCTCATGAATGAATGAATAAATAAATAAATAATCTAAAAAATTAAAATAAAATAAAACAACCCGTGTGCCCTGCTGCCATCTTCACAATCAACGTGTGTGCCAGCTATGCGTGCACATGTGGGCACTCAGAGGCGCAGTCTCTGCGGTTTAGAGCTACGGAGACTCTGCATCCATCCGGCATCCCCCTGGGACGTACCGGCTCTGCCTCCTTAGACCTTCACATCAGTCACAGGAAACAGGTATCAATATCCTACTTGTGGGGAAAGGATTCTCGAAGCGATGAAAGAATCAATCAGTCTGAGGCCACAAAGCCAAGAACCAGCGGGCTGTGCTCTGCACTCAGATCCACCTGGCGACCCTTCTTCACCACGTGAAGCATCCTCCCAGCAACACAGAAACCCTCACGTCCCAGGCCATCTAATTACTCCCGGAACCTTTCCAACACAAGTGAGATGACAAAGCTGGCTGTCCAACTGGGGAAGGATTCTGAGGCACTGGCCGTGGGCTCTGTCCCCAGCGGCCCCTCAGGAGCTGCAGGCCACTCTGCTCCCTTGCAAATGCCCAGCAGCCCTTCTGGGGCTAGAAGGGGGACCAGCCACATCCCTCCTTGGCCTTCTGTCCCCTATTCCATCCCCACACTTTCCAGCTCTCCTTAGGAGGGCCTCCGCTTCCAGGGGCTGTTTCCCAAGACTACTCAGGCTCTTAGCCACTTGCCTGCAGCCGCCCCATATCTGGTCTGTTCTGTGAATGTGTCTCAGAATAGAGCATCCAGAAGTAAATAAGATACTCCATATGCAGTCTCAAGTGCCTAAGTGACAGGCATGCAGGAGCCCATGAACGGAGATCTATACAGCAGTCAAACATCCCTAGGTCGTCTTTGCACGTGGATTACTACACGTTCATCCGTATTGGCACAACTGGTGGAATAAATAGAAACAGAGAAACAGAAGGAAAGGAAGGGAAGGAAGAAGGCAGGAGGGAGAGCAGGAGGGAAGGAGCCAAACACAGGACTCACAATGTGTCCCGACCTACCCGGCCACACTCCACCAGCACCTTGTCCTTGCACGACTGTGTTCAATCCCGATGCTGTCAACCACATTACCACCTGTCCTTCCCGGATTTGTATCATCAGCAAACCTGGTAAACACACTTTCCAAATCTTCATCCAAAGAGCTGACAGAAATGTTTATAGGCCAGGGTCAACACCCAAGCAATGAGCTATATCCCCCTAGGCTGCATGAAAGGCACAGAACCACCCCAGAGCACGGGCAGCACGGAGCCACCCACAAGCGATGCCCGGCAGGCACCTGTCTCTCTGTCTTACTCAACGGGGGCAGAGGGCACAGACGATAGCAGGAGGGGCACAGCCAGCCCATAAACATGTAAACATGTTCAACTGTACCAGCAATCGAAAAGTGCAATTGAAAAAGAATGCCCAGGTACCTACTTAATTGCAAACACGTGTTTGGTGGCAATGCCGAGGGTTGGCAACAGTACTGGGAAAGAGGCATCCAGGCCCACCAGAGGGGTGTATAAAAGCCTCAAATCTGTGTCTTCTGAGTTCTGGTGCTTCCACAATGGCCCTCCCAGGCTAGCCAATTCCTCAATGTAGTCAACAACAGCCTTTCCAGTGGGAACCAACCCGAGAGGTCTCAGAATCCACTCTGGTGTGACCTCCTTCACCAGGCTCTCAGCTCTGGGCCGCTATCCCCCTGCCCTAATTGCCCCAGGACCAGGCAGGCGCCTGACTGACAGCTGCAGGCAGCCCCTGAGCCCCAGGGCCTAGGGAGGTTATTCAAACCAGCCAACCATCAAGCTGCTTACCCTGCCTGCCTGTGCCTCCCAAAAGAAACCCTAGTAAACGCCCTCACCCACCCACCATTCCCCTCCAACCTCTGCCACCTGGACCCCAGGGCTCCCCCACAGGCCTCCTGTGGCAGGGCTCACCCCCTTCCCTTGGCAACTGTAATGAAACTACCTTTTCAATGGTTGATTGTCTCCTGATCTGCTAGCCCGACTGCACCTTAAATTTTCTACCAAAACAATATTAAAACACATTCATGAAAGCAATTTTGCAAACTATGTCAGTACCCCTAATATGCTCATATCCAGGGTGCATGACTTCTAGAAATCTAAACTAGAAAAACCACCAGAAATCAGGACAAAGATTTACCTACAGAGATCCTCATTGTAACGTTACTTACAATGTTGAAAAGTCAGAAACAGCCTAAATATCTAACAGAAGAAAGGTGCTTATAAAAAGTATAGGTACATCCCAGTAACTGTAAACTTTGATATTAAATAACTTTAAGTTACTATGAAACCGCTAAAAATCCAGTTTTTAAAGAATGTGTAAATGATAAGGGTAATACACACATGTGGATTTTAAGTGAAAAAAGCAGGACACAAAACAGTCTCTAAAATATGATCTCAATTCTTATGCAAAAAAGGGGTAGGGGAGAGAAATATGTGTGTGTGATTCTGGAGAAATTCTCCCGGAAAAGGAAATAAACTCAGCAAACACAGCCTGCCCCTAAGGAAGCTACGTGCACATCAAGTGATCGATTCTATTCTAAACATTTACAAGTCGACTACTTTACAATTCTGGTTATCCTTCTAAAATACAGAAAATATCCTTCCAAAATAGCCAATTACAGATGCAAAGCTGTGGGTTCTCTTCCCGGGGGAAGATACAATCTTGGAATGAACAACCACGGACAGAAATAGAGTGAACAACCTAAGAACTTTACACAAGTGTACTGAGATGCTCTTGATTCTAGTAACACAGTTTACAACAAAGACTGAACATAGATTACAGACCTCTTTGAAATACCTTAATTTTCTTTGTGACCCGAAAACAACTCAAGGGCAAGGCTGGCAGGCTCACTTCTGGTGTCCTCACGTGGGGTTGGGCTCTGACTCTCCACCCGCCACCCCCACTTTGGAGAAAAGACTAGATCTTCGTCCCCCCACCCCATCCATGGTGACCCTGTGTTTGCAGGGCTCTCATCAGACCCATGCCATCTGTGCTGGGGTGGCGACTTGAAGGGGTCCCAAAGTTCTCTCAAAGCCCCTCATTTGGGGAAGCCTATGTAGACAATGATGCAAGATTCTACATAGGAATAACAACACCTGAGTGAGACAGATAAAGGGCAGCTCCTTGTTTACAAAGCAAACCCTCTGCTGCCTCCTGGCCTCTGCCTAGGGATGCAAGCACCAGGGCTGCGGGCCTGACTGCTCCTCTCCCAGGGGGCTTTCTCGGGGCTCCGCCACTGGGGACACTAGAGGGACATGACTAGGTGACAGGAGGAAGCCTGGGTCCTTTCTGCTTACACCCCTCAGGAGGCCTCACTGCACACCCCGCAGAGGGGCCAGCATCCTGCATCCTTACTTCAGTGGCCTGAGCCCCCAACTCCTGGGCCCCTCTTCAAATCCTCTAGTTTTAGTATCTCCAACCCCTACCTTATTCCCCAGCTCTCAGGTTGCTGGCTGCCTCCTGTAACTAATACCTGGAGGCTCTGTTTGCTCTTTCAACTCCTCAGAAACCAATGCCCTATGGAAACCCCCTCTGTCGCAATAGCTGGGATGTGTTCTGGTTCCTTTACTGGATCCTGATTCATACCCCTTCATGTCAAAGAGAGAGGATGCATACAATCACATTAGGGCAATAGAAACCGGGGAGAGTACTGAGTCAGCCCTGTCACCTGGATCAAAACCTAGGACTGGAAGATGTCCCCTGTCTTTCCCCAGCTTACCCCCTGACTTGGGAGACAGTCAGGCCTGAGTTCCCAGGACCTTGTGCAAATTACTTCACCTCTTGCCCCCTCAATTCCCTCCTCTGGGGGCACCTGGGTGGGTCAGTGATTGGGTGCCTACCTTCAGCTCAGGTCGTGATCCTGGGGTCCTGGGATAGAGTCCCACATAGGGCTCCCCACAGGGAGCCTGCTTCTCCCTCTGCCTGTGTCTCTGTGCCTCTCTGTGTTTCTCATGAATAAATAAATAAAATCTTTTTTAAAAAAAAAATCCGTCCTCTGTAAACTCAGGATAAAAACTACGTCTACACCACAGGTGAGTACTCTGATGGCATCACCCCACCATCAGTGCCCACAAAAGACTCTGCTCTAGGTCACACAGCCCAACCCTAACTGAACCTCCTCTGCTGAGATCGCCCTTGACTCCCTTCACAATCCTGGCCAAACACCTTGAATAAATTCCAACTTATGTACATTCTTTCTAAAGATAATGCTTATTTTAAAAAAACAAAAACAAAAACAGCTTATAAACAGGAACGCCATCCCCTCCCTCATTCTGGGCATTGCACTCTATTAATGTACCCAGAAGATGACACTCAAGCTTTGATTCGTTTGTTTTTGGCAGCACATCATGGTGTTAAGCCACGTTTTGCCTTCAATAACTAAAACACCTAAATGTTTTCAGATGCATGAATGGTGTTCAAATTGACGGTTTTGTCATTAAGTGTACACATCTTCTCAATGATGAATGAAAACCACTCTAGATTTCAGCGATTCGTCCAGCCCCTCTGGTGAGCCCTGAAGCTCCAGGGCCCCTCTGAGAACGGCACCAGAGACAGACAGACATGCTCCCGGAACACAGCACATAGGAAAGCACGGCCTTCACACACGGCCACCAGGTCTGCACATTGGCTATGTCTCTACCAGCTGCACCACCTGAAGCCAGTTCCCTTCCTGCTCCATGCTTCATGTGCCTCATCCGTATCCACCTCATTGGGTTATTGGGAGGATCAGAGGATTTAATATACATAAAGCACTTAAATTGTGCATCGCACACACTAGGTGCACAGAAACTTACCTAGAAAGAGAGCCATCACCAACAACACCATTTCCACTGACATTTGGACAAGTTTTCTCACACTAAAGCTCATAGACAAAGTTTAAAAATTGAGACAGGGTACCGCATGATGGTAATGGATCCCAGGGGGCCAGGACTGACAGAAGGGACTTCCTGATGACATAATTCCCTAGTCACATCCCATACTGTGTTCTTATCTGTGACTTGATGAAAGGTTCAGAATGTCTGCTCATCCCATTCTTTTTTGTTCGTTTAAGGTAAATTTATTTGAGAGAGAGTGCACGAGCAGGGGGCAGGGAGAGAGAGAATCTCCAGCAGACTCTCAGCTGAGGGCGGAGCCTGACACAGGACTCCATCTCACAACCCTGATGTCACGACCTCAGTTGAATCCAAGCGTCAGATGCCCAGGCGACTGAGCCAACCAGGCACTGCCCCCCCCACCCCCCCTTGCTCATTCAATTCTTAAATGGCATAGCTGGAAAGGAGTGTAAGTAAGCTGGCTAAAAGAATCAGGCATCTTTTGATTTAGTCTTTTTTTTTTTTTAAGACCAAAGTAACTAAATCAAATGAGATAAAACTGAAGATTAAATTATTGGTTCTCAGGCAGCTCCGGTGGCACAGCGGTTTAGTGCCGCCTGCAGCCCAGGGTATGATCCTGGAGACCCTGGATTGAGTCCCACGTCGGGCTCCCTGCTTGGAGCCTGCTTCTCCCTCTGCCTGTGTCTCTGCCTCCCATTCTCTCTCTGGGTCTCTATGAATAAATAAATAAAATCTTAAGTTAATTAATTAATTAATTAATTCTTGGTTTTCGTGCAGCCCAGGTGGCTCAGCAGTTTAGCACCGCTTTCAGCCTAGGGCCTGATCCTGGGGGCCTGGGATCGAGTCCTGCGTCGGTTCCCAGCCTGGCGCCTGTTTCTCCCTCTGCCTGTGTCTCTGCCTCTCTCTCTCTCTCTCTCTATGTCTATCATAAATAAATAAAAAATCTTTGGAAAAAAAATCTGTGACTATTTATATTCAAATTAATGCACTATAAATTTTGAACTCAAATATCTTATTAACCTCATTTTAATTCATTAACTCAGTAAATTTAGCTTTTTTGTACTTCTAATTTAGTAAAAGGACTATTTCACACATTTTACTGTTAATGCTTAACTAGCAATCTTTTTCTCCCTTCTTATGCATCTGTGTCTTACTGAACTATTTTGTATCACTTGTTTGATTAATAAATGACAAATAAAGGGGCCCATAAGCACTGGAAATATTTAATAGGATGCAGGAAGCAACTAAGCAGATGAGGACCTCCACACCCCGCGATAAGGGCAGGGCTCCCCAGGCCTAGCCTCATGATGCTGGGTGGCAGGGCAGTAGCAGGCAAGGAAGAGACCACCTCGGTCAAATATTTTGCTTTCTTTTGACAAGCAACCTCCTTAAACGCGTCGAGGAGTCTTCAAGACAGTAAGAAACTGCAAGATCCGAATCTAAGGGAGCAGGGACTCCAAGGCAACAGCAGACCCCAGGGCATCTGCAGGTGAGGGGAAGGGAAATTGGGGAGCCCAGAGCATGAAGACTAAGGCAAGATTTCCCTGTAAGCTCGGACCCCACAGGCTGTGCTCTCAGGGCAGGGAGGTATAGCAGGCACCACCCCTCCTCCTACCCAAGCACCCCTGGGCACTTGGCGATGACAGGGCCAGGAAAGGAACAAAAGGTGGCCCTGTGGACACACAGCCACAGGTGGCCTTCATGCACTTCTTACACAGCTGAACTGAGTTATACTTCAGATGTCATACACCGAGGGTTTTGGTTAGGGCATTTGCCACTGTCACCAGCATCTAATCTCAGAGCATTCCCATCACTCCATAAAGAACTGTGGTGCCCATCTGAAGTCACTCTCCATCTCCCATCCCCGACCATAGCCAAATCTGGACATTTTACACAAAATCCAACAACGTGTCATTTTCTGTGTCCTCCGTGCGAGTTTACAAACTGGGCTTCTAGCTGTAGGTGGCCCAGGGGAGCTCAGTCCATGAACACAGCTTACCATCATCCCAGACTGAACGAACAGTCTGCAAAACAAACAAGAGCCCAGCCTGGGGGAAGGCACCTTCATCCTGAGCCCATCCCTGCAAATCACTTCCCAAGGCAAAAGCAGTAAGTAACAAAAAATAACAAAGCACCACACAAAATAAACGCACTACCAGAGGCAATGATTAACATAAACAACAAAACAGAAGACTTCTGGAATACCAGACAAATAATAAAAAGCCATCCTTATAAATTCAAATGAACTAAAAGGCAAATTAAAAATAACTACAAAAGGGAAATTTTTTAAAGTGATCTAGTAGTAAACCAAAGTTCTAAAAAGTGAAAATGACAAAAAACAAACAATATTAAGAACTCAGTAGATTGAGTGGATGAAACAGAATACAGAATGAGGGAAGATTCAGTAGATGACTAATAGCACAGTCGTAGCTTCAGAGAGATCGCCTGAACTGGGTAAGAAGAAACTGCCCTGCCCACAATGCAGCACAAAAGGACAAAACAGAAATGGAAGAGAAACATAGAAAAGAGAGTGAACACGTATCTAATTAGTTTCCGAAACAGTGTGGGGATGGGCGCCTCCCAGGTGCTGCAAGGGACCCTCATCCTCGAACTCTGTGCCCAAGGAAAGCAAACTGAAAGAATCAGGAATCAGTAAAGACATTTCCCATCAGTAGACACTTGTGATGGGAAATTCAAAAATCTTTCTTATTAAAATAAAAGTGATCCCATATAAAAGGTATAAGATGCAAAAAGGAATGAAGAACAAAGTGTCACAAATATGTGCATGAACCTGAAAGTACGCTGACTGAATAATACGAGAATACTAAAAATTACTCATGGTGGGGCGCCTGGGTGGCTCAGTCAGTTAAGCGTCTGCCTTAGGCTCAGGTAATGAATCCAGGGTCCTAGGATCAAGCCCCGTGGCAGGCTCCCTGCTTAGTGAGGAGTCTGCTTGTCCCTCTGCCTCTCCCCCAGCTTGTGCTCTCTCTCTGGCTCTTTCTCAGATAAATAAATGAAATCTTAAAATAAAATAATAAATAATAAATAAAATAATAAAATAAAATAAAATAAAAAACAGTGTAGGCAGGAAAAATATATATATATATGTATATATGTATGTATATATATGAATGACGGCATATTTAAGCCCAAATAAAGGTAAATAGACTAAATGTTCCAATTAAAAGACAAAAGTTGTCAAACTAGATTTTTTTTTTACTCTATCTACAAGCTGTTTACAAGAAACATGAAAAACATAAGGAGGATACGGAAAGGATGATGTAAATAAAGAGATAGGAAAATAATCAGTGAAAATACCAAACCAGAGAAGACTGGTGTGACCACATTAATGAGACACCACAGACCTACAGCACAAAGCTTTATAAGGGGACAGCTGGGGACAGAGAATGACTCTGTCACAGCATAGACTCCGGTGCTCAAGGAAGACAGTTTCAGAGATGGATGACATAATAACATCGCCTCTAAATATAAACAAACCATGAACGGAAAGAACCATAAAGAGAACAAGACACATTTACAAACATGGTCAGAGGATTTAATACAGCTCCCGCTGTTACTGATAGAAGTCAGAGAAGTCGGTGAAGATGAACACCAGAAACAAGATATCTGACTCAATGCACACAAACAGGATGTGGCACCAACAACTGTAGGTAAACCATATGTCCAAGCACACAAGGAGCATTTATAGACTGACCAATACAAGTTTTTAAGGCAAAGTTCAACAAATTTCAAGGGACTAAAATTCAGAATGCATAGGCACACACATGAAGAGTTGTGCAAGTCAATGACCCCACAACACCAGGGGGCGCCACACATAGGTCAGTGGGGTAAAGGGCTCCCTACAGACATGCAGTACACCCATTACTTCATTGATGGAGTCATACGGACATTCTCTGCTCAAAATGCAACTAAGTAAGAAATCAAACATCAATCCTAGGAAAATTCCTCTATGTTTAAAAATCACAAGGCACACTTCCGAAAGCTAATAATGAAGTCAAGATGAAATTCAGAAAATAATTTGAACTGAACAATAATAAAAATACTAAATATCAAAACTCACTGAATGCAACTAATAAGCATTTAATTTATACATTTATATAATTCATAATCTAAATTTTTATAATTATATGCCTCTGTTAGAAAAGACAAATGAGGGGATCCCTAGGTGGCGCAGCGGTTTGGCGCCTGCCTTTGGCCCAGGGCGCGATCCTGGAGACCCGGGATCGAATCCCACGTCGGGCTCCCGGTGTATGGAGCCTGCTTCTCCCTCTGCCTGTGTCTCTGCCTCTCTCTCTCTCTCTCTCTCTCTCTCTCTGTGTATGACTATCATAAATAAATAATAATAAAAAAAATTAGAAAAGACAAATGACAGGGTGCCTGTGTGGCTCAGTCAGTTAGGCATCTGACTTTGGCTTGGGTCATGATCTCATGTTCCTGGGATCAAGCCTTGCATTGGGCTCTACACTGCTTCTCCCTCTGCCCCTTCCCCTGCTCATGCTCACACTCACTTTCTCTCTCTCAAATAAATTTTTTTAAAAAATGGAAAAGACAAATGACTGGGAATTAATAAGTATCCATCTCAAGAATTTCCCCCTCAGGATGCCTGGGTGGCTGGCTAAGTGGTTGATCACCCACCTTCAGCCCAGGGCGTGATCCTGAAGTCCCAGGATCAAGTCCCACATCGGGTTCCCTGCATGGAGCCTGCTTCTCTCTCGGCCTATGTCTCTGCTTCTCTCTGTGTGTCTCTCATGAATAAATAAATAAACAAATAAATAGTCTTTAAAAAAAAATTCCCCCTCAAGAATGGGGGGGGGGGGCTAGGCAATAAAGTAAATCCAAGGAAATGATCAGATTTAAAAATAAACTGTTACCAAGCAAACTATAGCCTATCAACAAAGCCAAGAGCTGGTTATTTGAAAGACTAATAAAAGTGACAATCCTCTGGCAAAAACAGCGAGAAAGTTGGGGCACGTGGGTGGCTCAGTTGGTTGGTCGCCAGCTCTTGATTTCGGCTCAGGTCATGATCTCAGCTCAGGTCATGATATTGGGGTCCTGGGACTGAGCCCTGCATTGGGCTTTGTGCTCAGCAGGGAGTCTGCCTGAGGATTCTCTCTCCCCCTCTCCCTCTGCCCCTGCTCACATGCATGTGCATGCTCTCCCTCTCTCTCTCAAATAAATAAATAAATAAATAAATCTTTAACAAAAAATAGAAAGAGCAGACATACAAATGCTCGGTGTCAGGAATAAAAAGGGAACATAACCACGATCCAAAGACTTTTAAAAGATCACAGGAAGATACATGAACTTTATGCCCACAAATTTGAAATCTAGATGCAATGGACAATGTCCTCCAAAAAAATGTTAATATAACTTCTCAAAACCGACTTTAGAAAAACAAAACAGAATATCATTTTAAAAGCCTAAATCATGACTTTTAAAAACTCTTTTTACAAAGGAAAAATTAGGATTTTGTGGCTTCACTGGCAGGTCCCACCAAGCGTTAATAGAACAGATACTCCCCATACTGAGGGATCATCTTCTGTGGCTCAAGAGTTTCCATGAAGCCTGAAGTGTCCCCAGAGCCACAAAGGAAGGCAGCACAGGAGGGCTGACTCCTCCAAACACCAGTTCCCTAGATAAATGGGAAAGGCTGGTGCTCGGGGCCAGCTATCCGATCCTGGGGATAGCACCTGAAGCAGGTGAGCCAGTAGGAAGCTGAGGTCTGGCTACTCTGTGTCCACACACCCTGCCTTTGCAAGCCCAGCAGCCTTACACAGGTGTGATGGGAGGAGGTAGGAAGCTGAGTGCGTGCATGGGCCGCAGGACTCCCGATGAGATGGAAGACACCGGGAATGCTGCTTATAAAACAACATACAAAAATAAGTTACCTGCTTATATACTAGAAAAAAAATTTAATACAGCCAAACAATTCAATTCTTAAAAGATGCTATTTAGGAAAGCATCATGATAACATCAAGTACCTGAAAGAAATCCAACAAAAGACGGGCATCACCTCTACAGGGAAAAATATATAACTTTATTTAGGGAAATTAAAGAAGACCTACCTAAGAAATGAAGACATGCCAGGTTCATGGACTGGAGCACTCAGCTTTGTAAAGACAGGAAATCTCCCCAAACTGCAATACAGGCTCAATGCAATCTCCATCAATATCCAACACATTATCTTTCTTTGAACCTGCAAACTAATTCCTCAACTTATAGGAAGAACAACCAAGACATTCTCAAAGAAAACAAGTGCCAGTAAGGAACCTGGGTGGCTCAGTCAGTTGGGTGTCTGCCTTCAGCTCGGGTCATGATCCCAGAGTTCTGTGATCAAGCCTCACATCAGGCTCCCTGCTCTGTGGAAAGCCTGCCTTTCTCTCTCTTTCCCTCTTCCCTTGTGCTCTGTCCCTCTCTGTCAGATAAATAAATAAAATCTTGAAAAGAAGAGAAGAGAAAAGACAACAAGTGTGAGGTCCTCCCTCACACAGTGTTCCACAAAGCCTAGCAATTAAGCAAGGGCTGACTAATAAGAATGAAGAGAAAGCCCCAAACAGACCTACATCGACATGGATGCCTGACACATGACAGAGCCTACAGCTGAGGGAAAGGACAAGCTTCTCAGCAAAATTCACCAGGATGACCAGAAATCCACATGGGAAAAAACAGAAATGGGACCCCTACCTTACACCACACACAAGCATATAAAGACATGCAAGAAAGTCCAAGGCCTTCCCAGGTCAGACAGGAGACCACCCAAGCACTAGGCTTAACGAGAGTGAGGGACCAACAGCACTGAAATCGAGAAGCCAAAAGACTCCACAAAGAACGTTAAGACACACCTCAGAGTGGAAAGGTATTCTTTTTTTTTTTTAATATTTTATTTATTCATGAGACAGTGAGAGAGAGAGAGAGGCAGAGATGCAGGCAAGGGGAGAAGCAGGCTCCACACAGGGAGCCCGATGCAGAACTCGATCCCGGAACTCCAGGATCACGCCCTGGGCGGAAGGCAGGTGCTCAACTGCTGAGCCACCCAGGGATCCCCAGAAAGCTTTCTTGATACACAGCCAAAATACACAAAAGCTCCTAAAGTCAGTAGGAGAAAGATGACAACAGAAAAATAGAAGACCTGAACAGGCTTTTTTTTTTTTAAATAAAGAGAATTTGCAATTACCCTGTACCTGTACGCGCGACTGCACAGCACATCAGAACATTTAAGAATGTTCATTTCACATCATTCAGGAGTGGGATGGGATAAACTGTGACACAGACATGTAATGAGATATTTTACAGAAGTGAAAATGAATTAATTACGCATATTCTGAACAACCAGGGTAAATCTGACAAATGTTAACATTGAGGAAAGCAGCAACACACAAAACATAAATGCAATGCATCATTCATATAAACTTCAAAGTGGCAAAACCAAAGCACGATTTCCAGAGATGCACGCACAGGTAGGAAAATCATAAAGAAAAGTGAAGAAGTGCATCTCACCCAGAAATGGAAGAACAGCAGCTGAGACTTGGAGGGAAGAAGTAACTGTGCTGTGGGCAAAAGACTCATGGACTCCAAAGGGCTACAATGGTCTATTTCCTGACCTGGACAGAGGCTACATGGGTATAGTTTTTATAAATACTGGTTAAATTATAAATAGACATTTTATGCATTTTATCACCTCATAATTTTTTTGAAAGAAAATCAAATTGAATCAGGTGAGGAAAAAAATCTTCTTCAATAAAACAGCTAAATTGGAAAGAGTAATTAGACTGCCCTTCCAAGGCTGTAATGATTATTAACACTGAAAGAGGATTTCTGCAAGTAACTAAACCCTTAAGGTAGCAAGTCACATCCAGCACTCCTAAGACTGCGTGACAAAGTGCCAAATTTAGATTTGTAACACCAAAACAGGAAAGGATTTTATTCTTAAATCCTCTTACATGTTAAACAATTATTTCCATTTCACCCTCTGACCTACCTGGCTTTATAAAGCCCAAATGAAATGCACATGATTCCACCGGGAAAGGCGGAACTCTAAATCTAGGCTTGTAAATTACCTGTCTAGGGATCCTGCAAGCTGAACTCTTACAATCTTTGATCTGTACTATTAATTTGATACACCAATGTAATCTTAAATTTTAATGCCACATTTAAGCTGGAAAGTGAAATGCCACTGGGGGAAAAAATTAGATTCAGTGAAAGAACAACTCTAACACATAACTGTTTATTAACAGTACAGAATCAACTATCAACTAATCTATTTAATAAAAGGTGATATAGTTGTGCAACATTCATCTCTCCAACATATCCTATCTTCCGTGACTCATCTGTGGCTCATCTGTGGTATGATACTGAGGAAGATCTCCACCTCCAGAAAAGATGGAATAACTAATCCCAGACTAGCCCTCCCACCATAGATGACCAGAAAATTGCACAAAACATATAAAACACTTCTTCGGCATCAAACAACATACAGTACAGGAATATGGTTGCTAGAGAAAGAAAGCAAATGAGGTGAGCCCCATAATCACCAAGCTTTCTATGTGGACAGACGGGGCTCCAAGCAGAGCAAAGTAGGATCAGCTGAGGAGAGAGATCAGAGTTCATGGAGGCTGAAAGACCTGGGCCAGATGGCCCAGAGTACCAAATGGAAGATAGCTACACAGAGGTCTCCTCCGTGTAGCTATCTACATGGGGTCCAGAAATCTATATGGCGTCTCTCATGTCCTTGGCGAAGCACTAGGCTGAGCATGCATCAGCAAGACCACAGGAGGCCAAGCAAAGAACAGCTACTGGGTGAGGCTGGCAATCCAAGTTCCAACAAGTCAGAATGAAGAGACCTTAGTAAACATCCAGAACACTCAGCAGAAAGCCCAAAAAGGCCACACCTGAGGCACAGGGTTAACCTAGACCCAGAGCAAAGGCTTCCCTAGTATACTAGGGGTCATCCCATTTTTCCCAGAAAGAGCCAGACAGTAAGTATTTTAGTCTTGCAGGCCTAACACCTCAACTACTCAACTCTGATACTGTAGCATGAAAATAACACAGATGACAAATGCCATGGCGGTATTCCCACACACACTATTTATCAAAACAAGTGGGAGGCCAGATGAGACCTGGGGGCCATAGTTTGCCACCTCCTGATGGGCTAGAAGAGAAGCCTTGAGAATGAAGTTGATACCAAGTCGATTAACTGCCCAACAGAACAAAATCCAACACTGTTTAAGTGAAGACGATACCAGACCCACACATACAACACAACAATCATAATGTCCAGCATTCAACAGAAAATTACTAGATGTAAGGAAAAGCAGGAAAATGTAATCTGTAAACAGAAGAAAAGCAATTAACAGAAACAGACCCAAAAATAACAGTAATGATGGAAATAGCAGACAAAAAGAGCATTAAAATGGTTATAAATTTGTACAAGGATTCAAAGGAAAATGTGAATATAAAGGAGAGAAATATAAACCATGAAAAAGACCCAAATAGAATTTCTAGAGAATAAAAATATAATATCTGAAATGGAAACCACAGTGGATGGGCTTAACAACATATCACGCACTACAGAAGGGTAGATGACAGAACCTGAAGACATGGCAATAGAAACAATCCAACCAGAAATAGCAGAAAAGGGCATAAGCAGTAAAGAGCCTCAACAGAGCAATGTCAAGTATCTAAAACAAATGTCAAGCTTTGCGCAGTGGCAGTATCGTAGCCAATGAGGTTTATCTGAGGTGTGATTATTGCTAATAAAACAAATGTCATCAAAGGGGCACCTGGCTGACTCAGACTCTTGATTTCGGCTCAGGTCATGATCTCAAGGTCATGAGATCCAGCCCTGCATCAGGCACTGCATTCAGCATGGAGTCTGTGTCTCTCCTTCTCTACCTCCCACTGCCCCTCCCCCCCACTCTCGCACATGCATGCATGCACACATGCTCTGTCTCAAATAAATAAAAATATTTTTAAAAAGATGTAATACTGCAAACCTTAAAATCACCACCAAATCTCCATCCACAGAGACCATATCATAACAGTAATCTTTTTCTTAATTAACGTTAAAAAAATCATGCAGGATTTAAAAATTAAGCACAGGAAAATAAAATGTTTTATAAATATAATTCTATCAATCTCTACCTCTCATCCTGCCCGTAAGTGTGTACTTTTCCATAAATGTTTTACATAGATAAACACATATTGTTATATGTACACACAGCTTTTTAAGAGCACAGACAGGATGTCATATAATCTGTTCTATGCCTTGTTTGGAGGTTACTTTAGTTTAGTTTTTTTAATTTAATAATATGTCTTAGAAACCTTCCCATGAGAGCACATGTAGAAGGACTTTGCTGTCTTCGCTAGCTGCAAGGAGTCTGGTGTACAATGCACCATAATTCAACCAGTTCTCTGTTGATGGACACGAGGTCGTCTGCAACCACTCAGGAAACACTCAGTGAATGAGTGAGTGCTGCCATGAATATTCTTACAGGAAACAGGAATAATCTTAAAATGGCAGTTTTCTCCATTTGCTTAGATTTATTATTCCTGGATTAGGCTCATAATTCTATAAAGATAATTCCTTATCTTTATCTTATCTATAAAATCAGGCCATTTGTGAAAATATTAACATACTACTTTTGGAACACGTGTCTACATTCAAGCCATCAAATGAAGAATAAAAATAATCTACAGAATCAACCTTAATCTACTCAGCATGAAATTCATCTCCAAGAAAAAAGACATCATCAGAGACAATCTGGTAACTATTTCTCAAATATAGTTATTTAAGTGATTATATATTTAGTTAAGTGAAAACTCTCAGTAATTAAATAAAGCAATAAAATAGATCATAAATTAGGATCCTCTTCTAAAGTTTCATGTAGTAACCTAAGACACTAACAGAGCACTAGCAAATGTATCATAAATAAGCATGTCCTGGCAGAGCTTACAGTAAGCAAGGGCACAGCCAAGGGGCTCACAGCCAACCCCCAGCCAAGGAGGACAGATGAGTGTTAGAGTTGGGGACAGGAGGAGTGGCCAAGGGAATGAGGCGGTCTCCAAGTCCACTCCAAAAAGGCATGCTTTTTTGGCACTGTGGGTTCTGGACACCATCTGAAGTAGACCTAGCACAGGGAGCCCAAACCACTGAGAGGTCACTGCCTGACACACTGGGCTGCAGGACCCAGGCAAACCTGACACCAGGGAGAGCCGGTCAGGTACTCAAAACTGAAACTCAGGAGAATATGAAGCAAACCAGAACTCATGAAGGAAACTCAAGCTCTGGATTTAGTAACAGGTGCCTAGCTGTTGTGAGAGCAGGGAGTCGCTGAACAGAAAGAGCAAGGGCCCAGTGATCAGCACCAGGACACAAAGAACGAATCAAAGTCACAGAAATATGGCTTCAGATACAGTTCCCAAGTCCAGTGGTCAGTGCCAGGTCTTCAACTTCTGGGTCAGCCCCCACACCCTTCCTCCCAGTGGGGTCCCAGGACAGTTGACTGCTTGGCTCATTTCTTCTGGGACTCAGGACAGCACTAGGCCAATGAGCCCACCTGTGGGAAAGGCAATACAGAGTTAATAGTTGGGGGTGTCACCAGCAGCAGGAAGGGCCTTACAGCAAGCACATGTCCAGAGACGTCCTCCAGTAGCTGCTGGTGGACCCAGCAGTTGGCCTCACAGACCAGATCCTACTGGAATAAAGTATTTTTACCTTCAGAGCATCTTTACTAGCGAGAAGGAAACAGTAATGACCTCTCCTTCCCAGCCTGACCTGGTAGATTCCCAGAAATGTTTTTACGAAAATGCTCATTCAGAACGAAATGAATTTGATGTCAAAAAAATGAGAGAGCTATTACTGAGCACCTAATACCTGCCATGATGGCTTACAAGAATCCACTCATTTTCAGTAGTGTTCACAAACAGTGCTTTATGGGAAGAAAGTCATAAAGTCTAGTTTTTGGTACATCTACAACACTTACCAGAACCTCACACACACACACACTTGGGCAGAGCATGGATCTCAGGGAGCCCTCACACCCTTGGAGGAAAAGGGGCCAGCAAAGAGTTAAAGAAAAAAAAAATAGAAAGAAAGGCAATCTAAGCCTGCCCAGTTTGGAGCTCCTCCTAGGAGGGTGGTCACCTGAACAATTTCTGCCCCTTACCGATGGATGAAAATCGCAGGCACAGCCTGCTGGCTCCACGGGGGGCAATTTTCACTTTTTCCTTTTAAGCAAGCGCACAAAAACGTGATGGAGCTCATCAGTAACTACGCAACAAAGAGCGCGTGGAGGGAAGGCGTAGGTGCGCAGGTCACCGCCCCTCAGAACAGGAAGACCCGTGACCCACTGGGCACCCGGCCGGGCGTCAGCAGACCCCGGTATCCCACAAATACTGTCCCATGTAATCCTCACAACCACACTGTCCAAGGTGGCTTAGGACTCGCTTTACAGATGAAAACACTAGGATGGAGGCCGAGACACACAGCGGAAAAGGAACCGCTTGGGCCAAGATCAGTGAGACACCAGGTCCCCTCTCTTGGATAAAAACACGGCTGCCTCTTCAATTATTGGAAAACGTCTGTTGGGATTTTCTGAGTCTCCGTAAGAAGGGACTTTAAACCAACAAGAGGGGATCCCGGGTGGCTCAGCGGTTTAGCACCTGCCTTCAGCCCAGGGCATGATCCTGGAGTCCCAGGATCGAGTCCCGCATCGGGCTCCCTGCATGGAGCCTGCTTCTCCCTCTGCCTGTGTCTCTGCCTCTGCCTCTCTGTCTTTCTCTCTCTGTGTGTGTGTGTGTCTCATGAATAAATAAAAATCTTTAAAAATAATAAAAAATAAAAAATAATAATAAATAAAAATAAACCAACAAGAAATGTCGCCCTAGGCCACACAGAGAACAGGTCAGAAGGAGGCAGGAGCCAGTGCTGCTGGGTCGGGTCAGATCAGGGCTCGGGCTGCCGGCGCGGCTCCTTAGCAGCAAAGGCCGTGCCGAAGCTGCCCTCGGAGCTCCGCTCCACCCGGCGGGGAGGCAGACGTCCGCCAGGCGTGTCGTCAGGATGCCAGACGACCCTGCGCCAACCATCTGCAAACTGCCAAGCAAACTGCCAAGCGATGAAGCCCCCGGCCCCTCCCGGCGTTGGGCCCAAGCGAGCACCTCACGCACAGGGCCGCTTCCCTCGGCGCCCAGCTCTCCCGCCGCACACCCTGCAGGCTCGTGGGCCTTGCACGCCTGCACGCCGTTTGCCCTGCCGCAGCGGGGGCCGCCCGCCCGTCTGTCCTCCCAGGCCCCGGCTCCATGGCCTCCCTGACAACCGTTCCTCAGTTCAGCTTCTACTAAATTCCCTGTTCCACCAAAGCTTCTCGGAAGTCCCCGAGGGTCCTGGCTCCATGATGCGACCAACACGTACAAAGTCCCTCCCGCGGGGGACCCGCGCCCGCCACCCGGCTCGGCCCTCTGCACTGGGGGGGGGGGGGGGGCCGAGAACACGGAGGACTGGGCTCCGGCGCGATGCTGCGGGGACACGGACGGCGGGGCCGCACCGAAGACCCATCACCCGGGAACCCAGCCCGGCGCCCGCACCCAGGAGCGCCAGTGCACATGTTCCCCACGAGCCAGGGGACGCTGTGCAGCCCGCACGCCTCGCCCGGCCCCGGGCAAGCGCGGCCGTGGGGGGCGTCACGCGGTGAACGAGCGAGCACCGAGAACCACCGAGAACCACCGAGAACCGCAGACACCAGGCGTCCGCTGCCCGAGGGCAGCCGTCAGGACTGCGGCTTCCCAGCACGAGGAGGCCTGAGAGGAGCCTCGGGGCCGTCCCGGTCACCGCGCTGTCTCCTGAGCCGTGTGCCAGGCACGTGGGTGCTCACGTGTTGGCGATTCACGGAGCGCTTAAGAAGTGAACTTTCCAGTTGGGCTTTGCTGAGATCTACTAAAAATGAACTTGAAAACGGAGTCCCACTTAAGTGACCCTAAGCAACTACGTTGTGGAAGGACACCTAGCACCGGACGCAGAAGAAAGCGAGGCCCCGCGCTCAGAAAGGGCGGGAGCAAGGCAGGGCCAGGCGCAGAGCCGCTCCCGGTCCCCGTCGGCCGTGACCCAGCCCACGCTGAGCCTCCAGCCTTCTGTCCCTGCACCAACTGCTTCCCAGGTTGCGGGGACCCCTAACTGAGAGTGCACCATGACCCCCTGTCACCCAGACCGATACTCTGTTCCCATGGGTGTTTCCCAGTGCAAACTGTCGCAGGAAACCAGATGGTCCAGCTCATCTCCTCATGCCCACTGGCCTCAGGACGTGGCTGCCCCGGGCCCAGCCATCCAACCCTGGCCCACCAAGGGCGGTCCCTTCAGGAGGAGCCAGGATTAAAACGGGAAGAAGTTTCGCTGGAAGGGTTAGGACTGGCAGACACCAAGCATGGCACTTAAGAAATGTCATGGGTCAACTGCTTCCCAAAAAAGACGTTCTCCCGTTCTCCTCCTTGGCGTCTGTTAAGCCACAGGATTCCCTTCTCCTCAACTCTGACCACGCTCCCAGACGGACAGCCTCTATCTTCATCCTTCAAGATCTCCTACCATCTGGCATCACCCCTATGGAGTCAAACTTGACTCGTGTCTTCAAGTTTCAGGCTACCTCAAACTCAACCTGTCTACACCCAAGTTCATTACGTCTCCTCCGGAAGCACGCCTTTCTCTGAGTTCACTTGATGTTACTGATCTCTTGGTTCCAGATTTAGGCACAACAAAAAACTTTAAAAATAAGACAGTAAGACTTGAAGACATCACCATAAATGCATGTTTCACTTAATACAGAGATGGTTACACCTGATGGAACTATTTCTAGACGTACATAAATGGGGGATGGGGGAGAACAAGTAGAGACAACTAACACGACCTCGGCCAGGTGATGAAGGTCACATCCACAGTGACAAGTCAGGCTCAGAGCACCGACCCTCGATATGACATGATGAGATGGGCACTTTCCCTCTGGGCTCTTCCTCCCCAAACCTATGACCCCATCTTATCATGTGACAACCATCAGACACACCCCAACAGGCGGAAAGTCTACTGCACCCCTGCCCAGCCCTCCTTAGAACTGTCGGTCACCCGAGACTAGACTGAGAGACCCTTGCCACCAAGAGGAGCCAAAGGAGACGTGACAACTGAACGGAGTGTGGTGTCCTGGGTGGGGCCCTGGGGCAGAGGAGAGAGAACAGTGAAACACAGCGAAACGCAGGAAATTTGAATGAAGTGTGGCCTTTAGCTGATAATAACGTATCAATAATCATCAGCTGTGACAAACGTGCCATCCTAATTTAAGATGTTAGGAAGAGGGGAACCTGGGTACACAGTATATAGGATATAGGAACTCTATCTTCTCGATTTTTCTATGAATCTAAAACTGTCATAAGAAGACTTTATTAAAAACAACAACAACAAAAACAAAAATACTGCATAGTTTCTCTTTCCTCAAATTATTCCCCAACCCCCTGACTCCCTCCTCTCTCTCAGACTGTTCTGATTCCACACTTCACGGCCCACCCCCACTCAGAAACCTTCAGAGACTGTGGCTTCCCCAATAAACGTCCTTTCCTTAGCTTGCCATCCAGGCCTTCAAAGATCTGGTTCTAGCTGCATGTGGCGCTGCTGGGCACAGAGGGCTCCGCGTCGCTCCGGACAGCCCCCCTTCCACCCCCTCCGCTGCACCCCCCTCACTCCATCCCCCAGCCTCTGGCTTCCATGGTTTCCCTGACGACTACATCCCCCAGCTCCATCCTCTGTCTCACCTCGCCTGAGTCCTCACCACCTGCCCTCCCAGGGAACAGCTCCTGCAGGCAGCCCACCGATGTGCACCAACCCAAACTGCACCCACCACAGCCTTCACCCCTCCCCACACCTCCTTAACTGTAGAGAAGGATCGAGCTCCCTGCTGGGCATTCAAAGCACAGCGATGTGGTGCCCCCACCCCAGCGGCCCACACCATTCCCCACTGTGCTCCAAAAAGGCCCTCCTGTCACTGACACTGGACACCACCCACACACCTCCCTAGAAGGGCCTTCCTTCCCTCCACATTCTGGCCAAATGCTCCCCATCTCCATCCATGCCCGCCTCAGGTCCTGCGTCCCCCAGAAGCCTTCCTCAACCAGATCAGTCATCCCATTCCTCTCCACCGAGTGATAACACAGCCTGGAACATTACACATCTCAACATTATCAGTCTGATCCACGAAGCCGGTCAGCTCGGGCACTGATTCTACAGTGCTCCCCGAGTAATGGACCAGGTCACGTTCCCTTTTCATTCCCACCGAGGACTGCACGGCAGAGGCGCTCACTCGGCAGTCAGCAAGTCAGCAAAAAATGTGTGAGCAGTGGCTGGGTGGCGATGCCCCAAGCAGCAGGCACAACCGTGCTCTCCCAGCTCCGGCACCCAACGCTCACGCTCCCTGATAGGCAAAGATAACACTGCAGGCTGAGGCCAGATCCCGGCTCACCACTCACCAGCTATGTGACCTCTGGCAAATTACCTAACTCTTGGCGCGGTCCACTCAACTGTAAATGCACCTGCTCACAGGGCTGTTCAGTAATCAAAGGGGCTGTCAATATGGAAAACCCACACCACCTGGCACATAGTTAAGTATGATTTAAAACAAAGCTACCACAGATCTTATTCAACTCACAATGGGGTCCATCCCAATAAACCCGTCATAAGGTGAAAATATCACAAGACCTGACCTACGGTCGTAGCTTAGCCAAGCCTGGCTTCCATGCAATCGGGACACTCACGTTAGCCTACACTTGGGCAGAATCATCTTGCACAAAGCCCACCTCACGACACAGTGTTGACCATCTGTCATTTACTGAATACTGTAGAGAATGTGACAAGCAGTGGTTGTATGGGGACAGGAATGGCTGTCACTGTATTGGCTGTTGATCCTGCTGATCGCTGGCTCGCCAGGGTCTACGCTCGCTGCCCAGCAACACGAGAGGATCGGACCCCGTATCATCATCAGCCCGGGAAAGATACGAATTCAAAATCCCAAGGAGGTTTCTACTGAATACGTAACATTTTCACACCATCACAAAGTCGGAAACTTGTAAGTCAAGGACTGTCTTCTATTATTTTCCCAGAGGCAGAAAAGATGTTAAAGCTGGTAGCTGGGCCAGTGTTAAAGCTGATCTAGTTCTTGGGTGTTGTGGGAGTTTCCTGAGTGTTTATTTTATTATTATGCTTCAGATCCTACAAGGCTGAGGATATCAAAAATGAGAAATTCAAAATAGTCCTTTAGGGATGCCTGGGTGGCTCAGCGGTTGGGCGTCTGCCTTTGGCTCAGGGGGTGATCCCAGGATCCCGGGATCAAGTCCCACATTGGGCTCTCCGCAGGGAGCCTGCTTCTCCCACCACCTGTGTCTATCTCTCTCTGTGTGTGTCTCTCATGAATAAGTAAATTAAAATCTTAAAAAAAAAAAAAATAGTCCTTTAGTGGCACATATAGTATGATCCCGGTTGCAGGAAAAGGCAAAAAGGAGGATGGAGAAGCAGAAAATACGCCAAAATATTAACAGTGCCATAGCAGGATATTTATATAATTTTTATTCTCGTTATGTTTGTCCCTATTTCCTAAATATTTTACGACACGTGTTATTTGTGTAATCTGAAGGAAAACAAGTTTCCAAGAAACTCAGCTTCTCCAATAAAAATGCTAAAATATTTTTCAAATACTAAAACCATCCCCAGAATAAAGTTCCATTCAAAGAACAAAACAGGGTGCCTGGGTGGCTCAGTCAGTGAAGCATCTGTCTTCGGCTCAAGTCATAATCTCTGGGTCCTGGGTTCGAGTCCCGCATCTGGCCCCCTGCTCAGTGGGGAGTCTGCTTCTCCCTCTGCCTCTCCCCCTGCTTGTGCTCTCTTTCTCTGTCAAATAAATAAATAAAATATTTAAAAAAAAAAAAAAAAAAAAACATAGGATGAAACTATTCTGGGAAACAGTCCTGCCTGCTAACCAAGTAATAACACTTTCTCAGGAGAAGTGCTGCATGCATGATGCAAGAGACTGAGGTGAGGGGTAGCTCTCCAGAAGGGGTCTGAGCCAGGTGCCACTGCCACCGCCACCACCACCACCACCAGGAGGCCAGGCCACCATCAAACCAGACACAGCCAGGGCATTTCTGGTGCACTGTGATCATCTACTCTGTGGAAGGACAATGAATGACACACATGAACACTCCAGGGTATTCAGGATATTGATAGGGAAAGAAACACAAGACACCTTGTATCTCTTAAATGCTCCTGGCTCTACAGAAACTAATTCTGAACCTCAGCCAGGTCTCAGAGGGAGAGCAGGAAAAGGAAATGTCTAATTTACATTTGACAGTGGTTTTATTCTCATATATCTTTAAACTGCAGGTCTGATCAACTTTCATGGATAAAAGAAGTTATCCAAGAGAACACCAAACTGGACAATATTCATGCATGGCTCATCACCAGCACCATGGCCTGGGGACAAGAGTGTGGCAGGGATGAATGAAGACCAGACACCAAGGGGGACAGGGGGCCTGGGACCTATTTTAAGCAACACTATCAACATTTCCCCCGAAACACCCTTTAGAGAAAACTATCCCCAATTTCCAGATTCAGACACATGCTCTCCCCCTTCCCAAATGCCCACAGAAGCTTGCCCCTCTCTCTCCCACATCCAGCCAGGGCCTGTAAGTCACCATGCCACCTCCTGCAGCCAATCAATGACCAAGCACCATCAATCCCCCGTTCCAGGAGCTCTCAGGGCCACCCACACCTCTCTGGCACGGGCCTAGCTCAGCCGCAGCCAGCTCTTCCTCAGCTCCCACCTCCCCACCCTCAGTGCGCTCCTGACCCATGCCCCCTCCCTAACACAGATTCTCACACACACACCCCTCCTCACACCCCACACATAACACATCCTCTCTCTCACTGCAGCCAGTGAAATCTTTCTAAAATCCTGATTATGTCATTACCCTGCTTTAAAACATTTCTTAATTGTCCTTGAGACAAAATCCAAATTCCTAAGGTCTTGTAAAGCTTGTCATGGCTGGCCTTGTCCACCTGTCCACCCGCAGAGACTCCTACCACTTCTCCTGACCGATGTTTATCGAGTACCTAACCAGACGTCACTGTGTGAGAAGTTAGGGATGCACCAGTGAACAAAACAAAGTCCCGTCTGATTGGGGTTGACAAAACAAATACAGAAGCTGGTGTTAGAGTGGCAGCAGCACCTGAGGGAAAGTACAGCAGCAGGTGGCCAGCTGCAGCCTTAGGAAGCACACAGGGAAACCCTCACCAGGAGGCCAGGCCTCAGAGAAGGCCGGTTCCCCAGAGCTCCTGCTCTCACCTCCCCATCTTCGCACACCCTGGTTGCTCGGCCGGCCCTCCTGCCCTCTCCCCTCTCTGCCCAGCGAATTTCTGTTCCCCCCCAGGGTCTGACTCAGAGTGCCAGCCTTCCAGGAGGCCTTCCTCGCACTCTGTATGCAGTCCCACCAGCCCAACGCCCTGCCTCCTGCGTTGAGTCAATCCATCTTCCCTCCAAAACTGGAAAACGCCTTAAAAGCAGGAGTTGTTCCGCAGTGAATCACCAACGCTTAACACACTGCCTGGCACAGAGAGGCTCTAGACACACATTAGCTGGATTACGGAACTGTACAAATCAGTTGCCTGAGACTTAGCTACCCTTCCCCTCTCCGCAGCCCCACCCCCGACCTGCGCACGCTTCCACTTAGCCCACTGCCCCCCGCACAGAGCTCAGCCGAGCGCCTCAGGCACGCAGACGCAGACGCAGACACAGTGGAAATGTCCAGCCAGCAGAATTCCTGAAATCACTAACTTGTGACTCCACCGCAGATACATAATTATCGCATTGTGCTTTTATTTTGTATAAGAATGTTGTTTTTCTCAAATCAGATACAAACTCCTCAAGGGCCATGCCCACTCCTGTGTGTGAGTGTTACACGACTCCAGGCTCAGCACCGAAGGGCGAGCAGTACTAAATGCATATAGTAACCGTGACCTCCACAGCAAACTCCGAGGAACCCTGAAACTCACCTTGAACAGCATATTCTTCTAGTTAGGATTTGGGCATTTTACCGTATGTAGAATGTGCCTCAAATAGTAACGTCAGTAAATGTTAATTAAGCCCTTAGTAAGTCGCTTCCCCAAGTGCCTGGGTTACCAATTCAGAAACTCCCCTCTGTGCACCCTAGTCTGGGGCAAGTGGCTAAACGAGGGTGCTGGAGCCAGAGACACCAATATTGGAAGGAAGCAACACCATGTGCTTTCTTTCTTTTTTTTTTTCTTTTATTTTTAAGATTTATTTATTTGAGAGAGAAAGAGAATGCATGAGCATGGGTAGAGCAGAGGGAGAGGGAAAGAGAAGCTCAAGCAGACTCCCCGCTGAGCACGGAGCCCAACGACGTGGGGCTCCATCCCACAACCCCAAGACCAGGGCCTGAGCTGAGCTGGACAGTCGGACACGTAACTGACTGAGCCGCCCAGGGGCCCCAACACCACGTGCCTTCTGACACGATGCTCTGAAGACAGCACATCCCTCCACCTGCGTGGGGACGCTGAATATGCAGAAGAGGAAACATCAGGCAAACCCAACCTGAGGACACTCTACAAAGTAACTGCCGTGTACTCCTGAAGAATATCAAAGCCAACAAATTCACAGACAGAAGGTAGGATGTCGGCTGCCGGGGGCTGGGAGGGCAACAGGGAGTTGGCTAGCGAGGAACAGAGCTTCGGCTTGGAAAATGGTAAAGTTCTGGGGGAGGACGACGGATGGCTGCACAACAAAGGGAATGTACCGGATCCCACCTGGCTGCTCACTTCAAAAGGATTAAAGTGGTACATACATTACTGGGTTTTACCACGACAAAAAATGTCAAGGGCAAGAAATTCTAGGAAAGGCTGAGAATCTCCCTTAGATAAAAGGGGGCTACACAGACAAGGCCACAAATGGCACTGAGTGACCCCGAGTGGGGGCAGGGAGGGCAGAAATTGCTAACAAACTGGCATGGCTAGGACAAAGGACAACAGGTTACCGTGAACTGTGGATCAGTAATAGTAACATCAATGACAGATGCCCTGTGGTCACATCTGAGAATCCCTGCGCGTGGGACACAGGAAGGCCTAAGGGCGCACAGAGCCTCCACTTACTCCTCAACTGCTCACGGGAGAAAATGAGACTTTCATGGAGAAACACAGAGAGGATGATTGCGTGAGGGAAGATGTAAACAACTGGTGAATCTGGGTAAAGGGCATAGAGGAGTTCATTATACTATTCTTACAATTTTTCCTATAAGTTTGAAATTATATCAAAACTAAGAAACAGGGACACCTGGGTGACTTAGTCAGATCGGCGTCTGCCTTCGGCTCAGGTCCTGATCTCAGGGTCCTGGGATCAAGTCCCACATCGGGCTCCCTCCTCAGCAGGGAGTCTGCTTCTCCCTCTGCCCTTCACCCCCTTCACGTGCATGCACGTGCTCTCTCTCTCTCCTTCTCTATCTCTGAAATAAAATCTTTTAAAAATAAAATAAACTTTTTAAAAAACAGAAACAGAAAACAGTGCAAGAACAAAAACCGCATCTGAAAGCAAACTGAGTGGGGGGAGTCAAACCGTCAGGGTTCTCCATGGGCACCTGGGGACACACACCCCCTGCAGAGCCACACCTGCCCTACACACTGAGGCTCAAGAGCAGGATTAAAGCATTAATTATCATGTCAAACATCTCCTGGGATGGCATTTTCTATATATTTAACTAGATGTCCGAAAAGAAAAGGTGTCAAACCTCAGCTCTACTGAAACAACTATGGAAGATGCCCCAAGTACTTTTTTAATGTCTTCTGAATAAAAGGAGGAAAGAGTCAGAAACCTGGAGGACACCATCTATATATAATCCACATGCTATCTTGTTAAAACTCTAGCTTTAGAATTCTACAAGGTGATAATGAGGAGAAATGTTCTTATCCATTTCAGGACTCATCCACAGCACGTTGTTCAAAATGGAACACGGCACATTTTTTAAAGCAGGTTTAAAAAAAAAAAATCTATGTAGATGGTCCCTTTGTGGCTCCTGAGCCTCCCATGACTAATGTCAAGGGCAAGCTGAGTCAAGTTCACACGCGTTGAGTACAGAGAGAGGGTGCCTGCGCCGGCCACCCACTCTAGCCCCCAAGGCCTGACCAGACTCTAGATGCCACCTTCCCGACAGCCATCCTCCTGCTCTGGCTGCCTGGCTTTGGGCATAGTTTCTCACTCAGATTCCCGCAACTCCCCTCTCCAGCTGGTGTTCCCACCTCCAGTCCCACCCCTCCAAGCCTTCCACTCCACCCACGGTCAAAAGGATCTTTCCAAACACAAATCTCTATGACACCCACCTCCTTAAATCCATAGCAGCTCCTCACCACCAAACACATCAATACTCATCAGCTGCTGAGAGTTCCACGCTAGGTCAATGAGACCGACCTGTATGTTTCATAAATGCAGTTCAATGCAAATAACTTACTTATTTAATATAGATGCAAAGTGTTCCCTATAATCATGCCCTTCCCACCTGTAAACACATGTAACAGTGTATTACAATTTGGTGTTGGCCTGTCCGTCCTAGATACCAGGGTTCTGGGGAGCATAGCACACTCTAAGTGAGCAATAAACCTTTGCTGAACCGAAGTAAAGACCTCTGGATACCCTCCCCGGCCATACTCAGATCGATGTTCCTCCACTCCCAGGACAAGATGCTACTGGGTGATCAACAGAGTCAACCCCTCCAGGACACACGCCAGAAGTCCAGGGGCACCAGGAGGCCCTAATGAATGCTACATGGTTACGTATACGGCAACTGCCTTCACAACCCCGCAGAGCTCTTCACAGAGCTCTTCACGAACACAAGCTCCAGAACGGAAAGGGCGTAACAGATCCCTTTTAGGTCTGCTACCTAATTTCTGGTCCTCTCTGCTTGATATTTTTGGCCAACCACCTGATATCCTCAAGCCCTGCTTCCTAATTTAAGTCTGACGCCCACTTTCTTTTAACTACACTAACGAGTCTCCAACTCTTGATGATACGACACCTTTACACTCAAATATTATTGAAGACTCCCAAAGAGCTTACGTTATGAGCTACACTTATCAGTAGCTTCCATATTAGAGGTTAAAGCCAAAAAAAAAAAATGTATCTCTTTATTAATTCACTTAAAAAATACAGACTTATTATATATTTAGATATTTTTATGAAAAATAACTTTTTCAAAAAATTGTTAGACAAGTGACAGTGTTTTGCCAATCTCTTTAATGTCTGCCTTCACCGAGGACAGCTGGACTCCATATTCCATTTCAATCTACGCTGTGACATGTTGTTTTGGTCCAAGTAGACAAACGAACTCAGACCTCACAAAGATGTGCTGGTGAAAGGAGCAAGAGTACCAGCATATCCAAATAACTGAGAATATTCTTCTCTGATGTCACATCAGAACTCAGGAAATTGTAGTTTCTTAAAGGTTAGCAGCAATCTACGTGAACAGAACACAGAAGAGGATACCCAATCTAGCTGAAGCCACAGCAATTGGGCTTTGCATCCCTTATGAAGTGAAAATCCACCGGCCTCACTTGAGTGCATCTCCTACCCATGGATGATTTTGTGTTAGAACGGACTGGTCATCTGGAAATACTGGTTCACTGAATTATGCAGATGTTCCAAATGAGGACACATTTCATTCACATTTCATATCCAAAAATATCCTATTCACTCTACCACCACGGTCTCATTGGAAGAGTCTCATGTCTGGGAAGCTCACAGCGGCAGACACGGGCCCTCCAAAACTCTTGATTTTCACCTGGAAGTTCAAATTTTATCCCCGGCAACAAATCCTGGCAGTCTTTCTCCTTGAAGTGACAGCTCATTCTGTTCATTTTCAAAACACGTCTGCCAAAGTCCCAAGCCTGAGTGCCCCGCGCCGCCTGTTAGCCCGTCAGGTGCAGCTCAGCCTCCAGGCAGCCACAGCTGGCCCAGCCGCACCCCGCGGTGCCTTCCTAAGCTGGCGCCGCACGCAGCACCAGGACAGCACGCGGCCAGCGCACCGTGGGGACGCTGTGCACTAGACAGCCAGGACCTACTAAAACTGACACTTTTCACTGCGTCCTCAAGGGCATTCTCAAGTGGAGTGCAATTTTTTACTGCGCATGGATGGCCGTGAAGAGAACAGTGCGCGCTCAGCACCGTCTGGCGCCACCACCTTGATTCCTGCGAAGGCGCCAGCAGTTTTACCCACGTCACGTCTGCACCATCCGCGCAGACCCCAGTAGAGTGAGTGGGAAAGGCCAGAGCTACCTTGCATTGTTGTTGTTGTTTTTTTTAAGATTTTATTTTTAAGTAATCTCTACACCCAATGTGGGGCTCGAACTCACGACCCTGAGATCTGGAATCACACACTCCACAGACTGAACCAGCCAGGTGCCCCTGCCTTGTACTATCCTTGAAATAAGAGTTGGGGAGCCTGGAGCCCACCACAGGAACAGGTGAGCTACACTATCAGCACTGTTCTCTGGTTTTATATCCCTGCCACCACCCCAACCACCTTCCCAACACACTTGGTTTTAGACTCCACGGACTTACAGAAACACCTGAGTGGCTCAACGGTTGAGCGTCCACCTTTGGCTCAGGCAATGATCCCTGGGTCCAGGGATCGAGTCCCGCACTGGGCTCCTCTGCCTGTGTCTCTGCCTCTCTCTCTGTGTTATTAAATAAATAAATAAATAAATAAATAAATAAATAAATAAATAAATAAATAAATAAATAACTTTAGACTCCATGGACTTACAATGTAAATTTTTCAGTGGAACACTGTAACACCATTCTAGGCTGTTTCTCAAGTCCACTTCCCTCATTGCTAGCCATGCAGCTTAGGTCCCTTCTGCAAGCCATTTAATTAAGGCCTCATCTCCTCATCCATTACGTGGAGATAATCATCCCCAACCAGATAAGTGCTGGTGGACTTAAAGAACCCACCCTCTGTGGAAGCCCTTTGCAAACTACACATTTTTTCTTCAGTACATCTTTACCATGTGTCAAGCACTGTCCTGTGTACTAGCATAAATGAGGTTTCTGCTTTATGACAAAAAGCTTGGTTCTAGCAGTGGGGGTGTAATGAGAAATAACAGAGAAAGCAAGAGTGATCGTGAATGGTTGGGGAGCTGCTTTAAATGAGATTGCAGGAAAGGGCTCTCTGAAGAAGTGACCCAAGTAGATGAGAGTGGAGGGCCAGAGGGAGCCAGGTGTGCAAAGAACAGAGGGAAGACCATTCCAGGCCTCTCCATCCAGGAAAACAGAAGAGGCAGGCAGTGCCATATCACGAAGCTTTGTGAACCAGGGTGAGGAATTTATTTTTTTCTTTTTTTTAAATTTTTATTTGTTTATGATAGTCACACAGAGAGAGAGAGAGAGAGAGAGAGGCAGAGAGAGAAGCAGGCTCCATGCACCAGGAGCCCGATGGGATTCGATCCCGGGTCTCCAGGATCGAGCCCTGGGCCAAAGGCAGGAGCTAAACCGCTGCACCACCCAGGGATCCCAGGGGTGAGGAATTTACATTCTACTCTAAGCACTTGGGAAGCCGGGAGAGGGCCAGTCAGGAAGTAACAGAATCTGATTTACAGTTGTGAAAGATCCCTGTGGCCACTACGTGAAGAACAGAATGTAGGGCATGAGTGCATATGGGGAGACCAATCAGGATGTGAGGCTAGTCATCCAGACAAATGATGGTAGCTGCCTGGACTGGGCTCACAACAGATGGAGACCAAACGAGGCGGTCCGATATAAGATGCACTTCAGAGGCAAAGGTGACAGGTTCTCCTAGTGAGCTGGACAGGCCCATGAGGAGGAGAAGAGGAAAGAAAGGTAAATTTCTTGATTTACAGCTTGAACACCTGAGTGGGGGCGGTGGCCATGGGCAGAGGCAAAGAGTCGCGTTCAGGAGCTCCAGGGCCAGGTCAGGAGGGAAGACCACGGATGTGAGAGTTGCTGGCACGTGAACTGCACGTAAAGCATGAGCCTAGACAAGACCCACTGGCAAGTGGCACACACAGCAAAGAGGAAGGGCCCAAGATCAAGCCCTCAAGTGCTCCACACTCAGCTGCCAAACAGCAAATGGGTCTGAGGAGGAGTGATGAGACCCTGGAGGAAGACCTGGAGTTTTGGGAAGACAGGTGAGGAGAGTCTCAGGAGGGAGGGAATGGCCCACCTTATGGAATGCTGCTGAGAAGTCAGACAAGATAAAAACGGAGGAGTGACTTTTAGACTTAATAATCAGTGATGGCCTGTGAAGGGTGATCTCAACACTGGGCAGGGAGCCTAACTGGAGCAGATGAGAGAGGATGCAAGGTGACCAAAGTAGGGTTACTCTTCTATTGTCCATACGTTACTTTGATGCATCCACTTGGCTTCCTCCATGGCCTACTCAAAGTACAGCTTACAAAGCCAAGTGACAATTAGTTGAGAGACTGGTTTGGGAAACAGCTCATCATTTTATACCTACCCCTCCCACACACGTGTGAGTACAGTGTGTGTGTCAGTGGTTTTGAGAGCAACAGCTCTCTAGTTTCCCTGCTTCTGTGCCACGTGTGTGAGGTAGAGATCCATCTGAAATCAAGTGTTCCCCCATGCCCACTTTCCAGTGGGAGAATGAACTCTGTTATCACCATCAAGTATCACAGCGCAACACAAATGGGGGACATATATATACATCAGCATTAGCCACAGGCCTACGAATGACTCATTTTGAGCTGTAATTTATATAAGTCTAGTTATTTGCAAATTACAAGCCAAAGATGCTATTGATGCATATACATATCATTTACTATAGATAGAATTAACCAAACAATGAACTAATTTGATAATAGCAGTATTAAACTAACAGTAGCTTAGTAATTAAAATGCAGTAATAGTGGCATTTGAAAACCAGCACTAATAATAAAAAAAAAAAAAAAAACCTGTGGGAATTCCAACTGAGAGTAGGCAAGTGCTGCAGCTCCCTCTGTAAAGATGCTCTATGCTGGGTGGAAGAAAACCTTTTAGGGCCTTCAGTCAACTTTAGTGAAGATGTCAATTTTAGGAATCCTTAACAACTTCACTAAATATGACACCAACAAGTAACCACTAATACATATACAAAGTAAAAGTAATAGGGACTGACAAATGGATCACAGAAAGAAGCGAAGGCTGAGTCTGGGTTTAGGGCACTGAATGGCGCATCAGGGCGAGTGGTACGAGTAGGGCCTACTCTGGGCCAACCTGGCCCACACGTGTCACTTTACTACAGTGCCACTCCATCAGACTGCTGGAGGGAGCAAGGGAGACAGCCTGCCTGGATGCCTGTGCTCAGAATTCCTCAATTCAGAGTGGCTGTCTGGTGTTGTGGTAACAGAGCACAAGTCACACCCAGGTAACCCACTAGCTAGAACCAGCCCCACAAATGGGGCTTGTTTGGCCTGCAGTGTTGGACTCCTTCATGTTTTATAACATCTGAAATAGTGCCAACATTTAATTGGAAGGCTTCACATTAAAAAAAAAAAAAAAAAAGTCTTCTGGCTTCTCAAAGAAAAAGAAAAGAGATAGAGAGAAAGGAAGCGATCTGGCCGAGGCCCACCTGCCCTTCAGCTGCTGGGGCCTGTGCTCTCCAGAGCCCACCCTCCAGAAAACCAGACACAAGTCACTGCCAGCTGCCATTTATCTCTGAACCTGTGCCACTCGTCTTCTATCTGGCCTGTTTCTTTCACTTATGCTACCTTCCTGCTGCTGGCATCACTTGGATTTGCAACCTGTGTCCTGGCAGAGGGTGCTGAAAGGTCCCGTGGGGTTGAGCCCAAGGAGAAGACTACGAGGACTGTTAAGACGCCATGCTCTCACACACGGAACTGAAAATGTTAGCTGCTGATTTTCCTCTTCATTAAGCACCTTGCAAAGGTCAGACACAGCTAACATCCTCCCCTGGCTCCTTCCTAAAGAGCAATCTCAGTAATTACTCAAGACTCAGAACTTTTCTCTTAACAACCTACGATGAGCTTATCGGGGAATGCTGATCATTCATAAATTAATGTTTTAATTAAAAGGGCAAAAATATATCCATTAGTCAGTTTGAACAGTTTGAGCACAGGTTTAGGGTAGCAGAGGGAACCACATTTCAAATGGAAAAAAAAGAAAAAAAAAAGCCCTCCAAATAGAATGAGAAAAAAAGAAAAGAATATTAGACAGTTACTTTACAGTAAGTTTCTTTTCATATATGCACAACAACCACAAAAGCTTTGAACTAGGGGCAGCCCGGGTGGCTCAGCGGTTTAAGCGCCGCCTTCAGCCCAGGGCCTGATCCTGGGGACTCGGGATCGAGTCCTGCGTCGGGCTCCCTGCATGGAGCCTGCTTCTCCCTCTCTCTGTGTCTCTCATTAATAAATAAATAAAATCTTTAAAAAAAAAGAAAAAAAAAAGCATTGAACTATCAGTTAGTACTTAAGACATCCATAAGACAGAGTTTCTACAATCTCTTCCGATCACCATCTCTTTTACTCCTTAAACTACCTTCGGATGAAACAAATTCTCCTAACCCAAATTAATAACTAAAGGACTGGTTACTAGTGATGGACTACGTACAATTACGGCAACGGTGATCTGACGTGTGTTCAGCATCATATAGGAGAAGCAATGATCTTATATAAACACTAACAAGCCCAGGGCAATCGCACTGTAATGTAGCACCAACTACCCCCATTATACCGCTCAGATGTTTACGTAAATAAAGACGGCCTTGAAGGAGAAAATAAATCGCAAAAGGACAAATGTCAAGCGCGCACAGATGCGACGCCTCCCACCCGTTTGGCTTTTACAGACCAGGAAACAGACAGTGCTTAATGAAGGACGGGTCCACCAAAGTTGGCTGTTGTCTTTCCCACGAGCCGCTTGTGAGTCGCTGCTCACACTCCCAACACCGTGGAGACGGCCGCGAAAACTCGAACCCAAGTCCCAACCCATCAGCCTCCAACTGTACGGCGGGAGACGAGTTCTGTGTCCAAGAACACAGCGACACGAGGCCGCCACACAAAAGGAGGGAAAGTCTGGATTCGAGGCAAGCCGCTCAGAAGGCTGTGATGAAGTTCACCGCGACTTTGAGAGAACTTTGCACCGACGAGTTGCCAGGCAGACCCTTCGCTTTCCGGTTGTGTTTCCCGGTCGTGTTTCCCGGGCTTGGCGTTTCCCCCACAACTTGGACAGGGGGGCCAACAGGCCCTGGACGCGGGCTCGGCCGGTGGGGCACGAGTGCTCCAGCCCAAGGCCTCTTTCCTCTACCTGCTGGCAGCGCCCCGGGTGGGTAGGCCGGGTCGGTGTGCCAACACCTGCAGTGCTCAATCTCCGAACTTGTCTGAACCGCAGCGGGACTTGGAGGTAGCCTCACATTAACCAGAGGAATAACAACAACTAAACCAAAACACCCTTTTATTGATGTATGTATTTATGTATGTATGTATTTATTTATTTATTTATTCCTTTCCCCCTACTTACAACCCCCCAAGACCGAGGTCTGCAACAGCTCATGCTTTTTTTTTTTTTTTTAGTGAACTTGCATTGCACCACGTGGCTGGGGAACACACGACACGCAGCCCGCTGCCTCCTCCAGGACGCCCTCCTGGATCTGAACTCTCTGCGTGCGTGGCGGGAGGGGGGGTGGGGGGCACCCTCGGTGGCCGGGGTGGGAATCCACTCACCCGATCCTTCATCCTCCAGCTCTGGGCTAAGGACTTGGAGCCTTCGATCTTCTCACAGTGCCGCTTTTTCATAAAGGCCAAGGGCAGGTTCCAGTCGGTGAGGTCGGCCTCGTCCTCCTCCCCGAGCCCCAGGAGGGGCGCCTGCAGCATCTCGGCCTCCATCGCGGGGGGCGGGGGCGGGGGCGGGGGCGTCCTCGGCAGCAGGCGCTCGAGCACCTCCAGCCTTAACAGCAGGGGTGCCGGCAGCGGCGGGAGGGCACCGGGCGGGGCGGCGGGAGGTGCCGAACCCTTGTCTCCGGCTCCGCGCGCGGGGCACACACGCGGCCCCGGACCCCGAGCGACCTCAGGCCTCGCGGTGACCCCGCTCGCGGCCTCCAACGCCCCGGCCGACCCGAGCCCGGGCGCCGCCCCGCCGTCCGGAGCGCGCGCGGGTCCCCGCAGCCGCTCTCAGCCCTGCGGGCCCCGCACCCGCCGGAGCTGCTGCGCCCAGACCCGCGACCGGCCCATCGCGCTCGCCCGCGCCCGCTCCTCAGCCCCGGATCCGCGCGGCCTGGCCGGCCCCGGCCTCGGGCCCGCGGCGCTCTCCCGCCTGAGAACCAGTCCTGAGGAAGGGCGACGCGGGGGCGCGGAGAAGACAGCGGCGTGGGCTTATCGGGTCCGGAGACTTTTGCCCTCTGGTTGGAAGCTACAGTGCAACTCCGCTCATCAGCACATCAAGGAGGACGCCATGTTGCCGCGGCCCAGCATGCACCGCGGCCGACGGCGTGACCCACGGGCCAAACCTCCTCGGAGCGCTCCGGCCGCGCTTTCCCGGGATGCGCAGAGGGGGGGAACGGTCCCTCCACCCCCCACCGCCCTTCTTCGTTACTATGGTTACCACAATTCCGCTCTCCAGAGTTTATGGCGTTCATTCAATAGATGCGTGATCTCCAAGTCAATCCTACAAATGAAACTATGTCAGTTTGGTTCATGTATAAAAAAAAAAAAATTTTTTTTTAAAGCTTTATATTGTTACAAATGAACCTACACGCTCCTGAAATTAAAGGCGTTGACCCCCTGTTGTTTTGTTTTTGTTTTTTCTAGATTTCGAAAAGGCAGCCAAAGCTTCAGAAAGAACCACTGGGGAAAAAAAGAAAAAAAGAAAAAAGAAAAAAAAAAAAAGAAAGGACCACTGATAATACGACAGAGGAAGATAGTGGCAGGGTTAGGGGGCCGCAGAGGATCCTCCATGGTATCAATCAGATTTTTTTTCTTTGCTTTGCATCCCCCCCCCCCCAGGGAATACCCGTAGAGAAAATTAATTTCAACGATTACAGTTTCTTGTTGAATCCATCTTATTTTCTGAGCAGTTTATTCTTCTTTTGACGTAGCTTTACGTGCAAACAGCTAAGAGCTACAGGTGTCTACCCATGGAGGTGAGCCTCCTGCTTTATTTCTCTACTCGGAGCATGGATTTAGGGGAAAAAAAAAAAGATTCTATTCATTTATTTGAGAGACACAGAGAGAGGGAGTGGGGATGGGGAGAGGCAGAGGGAGCAGGAGAGAGAGAATCTCAAGGAAACTCTCTGCTGGACCCCACCACCCGGAGATCTTGACCTGAGTGCAGACCTAGAGTCAGACGTTCAACCCACTGAGCCACCCACGCGCCCGGGAAACGTTGCTGATTTACAATATGTGCAGAACTGTGACCGCTGCATGAGAAGGGAGCAGGAGGCTGGATGCAGCGTGCAGCGCCTGCCTTCAGGGCCACGGCGCTAGTGAGATGCTCGTGTACCTGTGGATGAAGCTGGGCAGGCACCAGAGGCCGGCGTCCCCTCTGCATTCCGGCTTTGGTGTCAGATGCACCTAGTTCTGAATCATTTTTTAAGATTTTATGTATTCCTGAGACACAGAGAGAGAGAGAGGCAGAGACCCAGGCAGAGGGAGAAGCAGGCTCCACGCAGGGAGCCCGATGGGGGACCCGATCCCAGGACCCCGGGGTCACGCCCTGGGCTGAAGGCAGAGGCTCAACCGCTGAGCCACCCGTGTGCCCCCTAGATCTAAATCTTGGCTGAATTACTTTCCGTCTCTGTAACCTTGGTCAATTCTTTAACTGGTTCAGCCTCGGTTTCCTCAGATATAAAACCGTGATACCGACACCCACCATGGAGACAATTAACCGGTGGAAGTGCCTCGTATAGTATGAACACCCGACACAGGCCTAGCAATGATCTTGCCATAACTAGAGTGAAACCTAGCAACTGGGCTTTATGAATCTAAAACCTTCCATTGGACTCTAGAAGATACCCTGTCTCTCCATGGCTTCCCAGGGCTTTGACCCGATGTGGGAGTCCATATCAAAATCCCGATGGCATCCAGACGTGTTCCTTTCCACGTCGGAATGAACGGTGCAATCCCAGATCTTTCTCACCTAGCACAGAGCAAGAGTTCCAGTATTCATGTCAAGATTACGTCCAACTGAGCCTGATTCTCCCCTTAAAGCTCAGGGTCAGGCAGCCCGGGTGGCTCAGCGGGTTAGCGCCGCCTTCAGCCCAGGGCGGGATCCTGGAGACCCGGGATCGAGTCCCACGTCAGGCTCCTGGTGCATGGAGCCTGCTTCTCCCTCTGCCTGTGTCTCTGCCTCTTTCTCTCTCTGTGTCTCTAATGAATAAATGAACAAAATTTTTAAAAACCTCAGGGTCGGGATCCCTGGATGGCACAGCGGTTTGGCGCCTGCCTTTGGCCCAGGGCGCGATCCTGGAGACCCGGAATCAAATCCCACGTCGGGCTCCCAGTGCATGGAGCCTGCTTCTCCCTTTGCCTATGTCTCTGCCTCTCTCTCTCTCTCTCTCTGTGACTATCACAAATAAATTTAAATTTTTTTTTAAAATAAAAAAATAAAAACCTCAGGGTCAATTCACCAAAACACAGATGGAGGTTAAAACCTTCATTTTCCTTGCTCCCCAGATTGATGAAATATCCCCACAGGCACCAGCAAATGGAGGCTTTGGGACTGCAGGGTCTTGAGAAGACCAGGGTCTTCCAGCAGCGTTAAACCCATTCATTCCTAATCAGCCTGTGACCTGGGAAAACCCACTCAATCTGTGTGAGACTCAGTTTCCTCACCTACAAGTGTGTGTCACCTGGGATATCCCTCACTTTGTCTGATATTCTAAATGAAGATCATAAAGGTGCATACAGAACTCAAATTTGTCAGGTCATTAGAATCACTGGGGAAACTATTTAAAAATAAAGATGACTGGGTCCCACCCCAAACCCACTGAATCCTGGGAAGTGGGAAGATGGGATCAGGGCCTATGTTTTTGAATCAGATAACACTCATGAGAGCTTAAAACCAGTCAGAATTGAGGATATTAGCAGACATTCTCTCTAAAGATATTAGGCAACATTCTCCTCTAATGATTCCATTCCAGCCACGTGGCGGGCCCTCAATAAACATTTGTACCAAGTAAACGAGTATAATGAAGCAATCATCCAATCTCCCAGCTACTAAATCAGAGCAAGACTCATCCTCTCTCCCAAACTATAGAACAAAACACACCCTCTACTCTTTTACAAATGTGACCCCAGAACCAAGAAGCCGTTTGGGGTCCATGTCCTGGACCAAGGGTCAGGAAACACACATGGTGACCCCCCAGCCAGGAACCGATTCCTGCAGACAGCCGAAAAGCCGTTGGCCTCCGCTGCCCTCAAGCTCCATGTGGGTGACATGAGGAACTTGAAGAAGGTGAAATCTAGGCTATTTCAGGTCCAAAACTCTGTGATTCATGTACAACCCAGAAAGAGGCTGGCGACAGCCCCACTCCCAACCTGAAGGCTCAAGAATGGGCTTGAATCATTTCGTAGCATCATGACATTTAAAAGAAACCTCGTCCCAGTGTGTCATGGATGATTCTATTCGAGTCCCAAATAAGCACTGGGAACTTGGCTCCAGGCTTCTGGAAGGCAGTGAGCATCTATGACTAATGACGAGCTAGAAACCCAAGGCCTACAATTTCTCACCTGGGTGATCTCATCACCACGGTGTGTGATCTGCTGGCCACCAGGGCCTGCAGTTCCCGTCTCCGGCATCTAATTCTTCATGAGCAAGGACATCTCATGCTTTCCACAGCACAGAACTTCTAAACAAGATACTTTCATTTTGAAAACAATTTTATAAATCTCAACAAATGCACAAAACCTGGCCTGATTTTCAAGCCACAGAACTGGGGGAGGGTGTTGCTAACATCCTGCGGGTGGTGAACACCAGGCTTGGAACTGAGAGAGGAGGGCCTTGCAGGCCCAGCTCTGATGGGAAACAGCGGAATAACCTGGGACCTGCTCATACAGAGAGGGTGGCCTCTTCCTGGACCGTGAAGGTAAACCAGCTGACCTCTCCCAGCCCTGAAACTTGGGCTCTTTGGCAACCAGAAGCCAAAGACACAGCAAAGTGAGCACGAGAACAAATATAAAAACCCAAATGTGTGGGTCAAATACAGCAGACGTTACGGGTAAAATAGGAGGGGAAATGGGGCTGGGAGAAGGTCTGAATAATTGCCTCGGGCACGGAGCCTGTTGCCCCGGGAGAACAGAGCAGGCTGGGTTAGCCCACCTCACCTGTTCTCGAAACCCAAGACCCGCTCAGGCGAGGCATTCCATGTGCACGCAGCAGTGGGCTGAGTTCCATCCTCCAATATTGCAACTTCTCCGCTAAATCAATCGAGGGCATGGAATGTGTTTTGTCATCAAGAATCAGGAGCGAGACTGGAGGTCAAGAAAGCGGGTGCTTCGCTGAGCTATTGCTTTCCACGCAGGGAGACCGGCCAGCTCCTGTCCTTTCCAGAGAAATCTGTGCTTAGCTTAAAAGAAACCAAAATAGACATAAAGTACTTTGCTTTTGTCTGAGCATCATTACTCTGTTTTTAGCAAAATCCAAGCCACCCCCCTCTGCAGGTCAGATGCTTTGTTGACAGCAAAGTGAGAAGAGAGAACGGGAAGTGACGGGCCTCAGCATCTCCGTCGTCGGAAACGCAAGGCTGCAAGACGCCAAACGCGCCCATCTCCCTCTCCGCCCGTGTCATCCTCTAAAAATACAGTTATTTATGTACGAGTTTCATCCCCTACAGAATACCTTTCTATTTCGCTTACTTATTTTTTTAACACTGAGTGTGTATGGTTTTGATAAGCAGAAACAATATTCTTCTATTTTAAAAAAGGAGGTGGCCCCCGAGGGGCCTGGGAACTATGGTAAAACGTGCTTCTCGCTGAACAAACTTCACCCACTCTCTGCATTTCTTCTTCCAGAGCTGAGAGATTTTGCATCACCTCAGCCTTCAAGATCCAACCACAAGACAGAGCGGAGGAGGAAATGCACAAGGGCAAGGAAACAGAAGTGGATCCTGGGCAGAAATGTGCCGTCGCCCCCAGCCCCTTCCTTCCCACTCTGGGGGCTGTTTGGTGTAGGGCGGAGAAGAGCCTGTCTGGGGAATCCCAGAATCTGGGCCTGGCTTCCAGCACGGGCACCCTGGCCAGGCCGGCGGGATAGCCTGGTGCACCCAGCTCCAAGGCCTTCTGGGTCACACACTGCTGTCCTCAGCCCTTAGAAATTCTTCACGGAGAAAGGACGAGTGGTCCTGGGAGGCCAGTGGTCTTTCCCAGCTCCCAAGTTCCACCCAGGTGAGCACCTGCCTTCCTCCCTCAGGGCCCTGGGGGTCAAAGGGCCACGATGTGGTCCAGGACAGACAGTGCTGGAAAAGGAAAAGGAAGGAATGTTTGTATGATAGAGACTATACCGAGAAAATTTGTTATCCAATAAAAAATATACAAACTGAATTTTATAACCTTTTGTTTTAATGGAATTGCCTGCAATAAGATTCTACCTTTATGAAAATACAAATAATAGAACTGTCTCTTTTTAAGCTCCCCATTTGTTCTTTTATGTAATATTCACATCTCATCAGTGATTCTCAAGTTTCCAGCAAACACAAGACCCTGGGGGAGCCAAGGCTAGCCCAGCCATCGCCTCTGCCTTTAATCGGGGGATTAGGGAAAACGGCTGTAACTAAAATATTATAATCCTAGTGGTGAGTGTTTGTGGTGAGCCAAGCCCTTTTCATGAGAATTAACTCATTTAATCCCCTAATAGGCTCATTTAAAGGCTCTTGTTTTAGATCCGTTTTACCAGTAAGGAAATTGAGACACAGAACAATTAAATAGCCTTCTCCTGGTCTCTCTGCTGGCCAGGGCTGGGCGAGGGCCCAACCAGCTCAGTGGAAGCCCTGGCTCATCTGCAGAACCCAGCTCTGGCATTTCCAGGCCCTGGACCCCAGAGAGCTGCTCCATGCACCACCCCAGTCCTGCCCCGGCCCAGTTTCACGTACAAAGTAGGAAACTAACAGTTCCGATCTCATGGACATGTAAGTACTAAACGAGCTAATGCCCAGCACACAGGAAGCCCTTGGTATAGGCTGTTATTAACAAAGTTCTATAAGAAATAAATTCCATCTGTGTTGATTAAAAAGCCTTCCTGTGAAACACAGCATGTGTGCCTGAGCCGCAAAAATTGATTTCTTTTTTGGAATAATTTTCATTGTTTTTCTAAATGGAAGTCCTACATGTGAGGTGGAAGGGAGATGGAGAAGTCTCATTTTTCTCATTTTTCATGGAGGTCTGTGAGTCGGACCATAAACTGATTTTTTTTAAAGCGAAGGTACTGGGGCGCCTGGGTGGTTCAGTTGGTGAAGCATCTTTGGCTCAGATCATGGTCCCAGGGTCCTGGGGTTGAGCCCCATGTCCTGCTCGCTCGCTCACTCTCTCTCAAATAAATAAATAAAAGATTTTTAAAAAGTGAAGGCCGGGGATCCCGGGGTGGCTCAGCGGTTTAGCGCCTGCCTTTGGCCCAGGGCCTGATCCTGGAGTCCGGGAATCGAGTCCCACATCAGGCTCCTTGCATGGAGCCTGCTTCTCCCTCTGCCTGTGCCTCTGGCTCTCTCTCTCTCTCTCTCTCTCTGTGTCTATCATGAATAAATAAAATCTTTAAAAAATAATAAAATAAATAAAAAGTGAAGGCCATGTAAATTTGCTATGTCCAAATGCTCAGGTGGGTATGAGCAAAATGAGCCTAACCCACGACCAGCTGCTCCAGGGGCTTGAGCGCTGACTTGGGGGCTGGGACCACCATCCTGCCTGCATTTAATCCCAGAAATAATATGGGGTATTTTAAACAGTACCACAGAGTACTTTGACAATTCTTCGTAAATTTAAAAAATAAAAGTAATAAATTCTTGCTGGAGGAAATTGGAAAACGTCAAAATGAATAAAGAAAAAGAAACCAAAAAGCACTGTTCTCATTTTGTGTATTTTCTTCCTGCCTTTTCTTTCTGGCATGTGTATATATATATATTTAAAATCTATTTGTTTTTTTGCATTAAAAAAACAACATTCTTCTGAAACATTATTTTGAAAATAAAGACCAGGACAAAGAAACACTTAATTCCACTGCCCAGACATAACTGCCACTAATATTTCTTTGTACAGCCTTCTGTATATATTATAAACATATATTACAAGTAGACATGCTCATTTGTATAGTTTTTGCAAAAAGAATCATCCAAATTTATACAAACAACACTATTTAACAAAACATGTCATGTTGTGACTTGTGTCTTCCACTTATAGCAGGAGCACGTACTCCTAGCACAGCCAGTAACTAGGAAACGTGGAGGGTGACCCACAGACAAGGGCACAGCCCTCAGGGTCGTTGCAGGAAGCCATCACCCTTACCTGGCTTCATGAAACTCAACAAACTAGACTTTTGGTTACAAAGACATAAGGCGAACACTGTGCCTTTCATTTCTAAAAATGCCCAGAGGGACATGAGACCTGCATGCTGAGCCTTGGGGAGGGTAAATGTTCAATTTAGCACCAATAGAAATGATTATTACTATCCTGTAATAATAGTGGGTAACTTTACAGTGCACGCCCTGGTACCAGACCCGGTTCTAAACACTCCCCACATTAACTAGATACTCACGATGTGCCTATTGTCCTCATCTCACAGGCAAGGAAGCAGAGACACAGGTAGAATAAGGAACTCACCCAAGGTCACTCGGTTACTGAATGCTGGAGCCAGGATTCGAACCAGCACGATGCCTCTAGAGCCGAGGTTCCCCAGTTTTGCCGTGTATCAGGATTGCTTCGAAAGGCCCAATGTCCAGGCTGCACCATCACGGAGAGACTGAACATCAGGGCGACGGCAGCCCCAAGTCCCCGGGCGTTGGCGCCCGCAGCTTCGAGGCCTGTCCCCCAACCAGTGCGGAAGCTGGTTTCCAGCAAGCCGGGGCCAGCACAGAAGCAGTGATGCAGCTTCCCTGGGAAGTGAGTGACAGTCGATCACATCTTGGAGAAATGTGTGGTTGTGGTGCCTCATGCACACCGTGCAGTCTACACTGAGCCGTTGGCCAAGGCTGAGTGCACGGCTGGGAGCAAGCTGGTCTGAGAAGGTCCGTGTGCGCTAGAGTTAGGTCTTCCCCGGGGACCACATGTCCCGGTTTCCCCGGGGCCAGTCCTGGTTTTCATCTACTGCCCTGACATAATTATCAATAATACCCTCTTACATTCTTGAGAATGTCCTGGTTTGGGTGATCAATCACTGTCACCGCGCCTCTTACCCACTGAGACCTCTGCTCTTGACTCATTGCCTTGATCCCTGTTCTAAACAAACTTTTTTGTCATGTCCCTTCCCCCAATTATATAGAAGCTCCATAAAGACAAGGAGCCTATCTTCTCATTCCTGATTGATGCCCTGCAGAGAGCACAGAGCCAGGGCGGGCAGTGAGCTCAGTGTCTGTTGAATAACCCCGGTGAGCAGGACCTCAAGGAAGTCATTCTCGAATCAGAAAACAAGGGACAGGGAACAGCCTGGACAACTCAGAGTGCCCTGCTCGGGGGAACACTCAGGGCACAAGGCCCACCAATCAGACTTCAGAGTCACAGAAGCAACGATGGGTCCTTTGGAATGAGTACCCAGTGGGGAAGGGGTAGACCTGGGAACAGCTAAAGAAACTCTCACCCGGCCTCCACCCAAAGGACGGCTGCCCAAAGACTTAAAGGACAACACTGGGGCCACTCTGACCTGGATATGAAAAGAAAGTGACATGGCAGGGAGCCTGGGTGGCTCAGTGGCTAAGCATCTGCCTTGGGCTCAGGTCATCATCTCAGGGTCCTGGAATAGGGTCCCACATTGGGCTCCGGCTCAGCAGGGAGTCTGCTTCTCCCACTCCCTCTGCTGTTCCCCTCACTTGTGCTCCCTGGTTTTCTCTCTGTCAAATAAATAAATAAATAAAATGAAAAGAAAGAAAAGAAAGAAAGAAAGAAAGAAAGAAAGAAAGAAAGAAAGAAAGAAAGAAAGAAAGAAAAGAAAGAAAAAAGAGAGTGACTTGGCTTTGAACCCCAAGTGAGCGGAACAGACTGCCTGAACATTGTTGCACATGAATCTTTGGCCTCCGATCTCAAAAGGACAATGCTCACCCATACAGCAGTTCAATACAGGTGCCTGGAGTAAGCGGGGGGCACCCTTTCCACCTCGGGGTCCCCACCATCCCCAGAGCCCAGGGCCCTCTGCTAGATGCCTGCTCCCAGCCAGCGGGCTTGCAGGACAACTGTCCCTTCTATTGGCCGGCCCCTGGCTTACATCATCTCTGCTGCATTCTATTGGCCAAAGTCGGTCACGTGCCACAACTAACTGCAAGGGAGACTGGGAAGTGTAGTCCGTGAGCCCAGGAGGACCTGGAAATCAATTAGGTAGATAGGGAGATACAAGATCTTCCTAGAAATGAAAGTAAAAAGTAAAAAAAGGTGTGTATTCATGGACTGCTGTCCTAACAAAGTGCCACAAACTGGTGGCTTACAACCACAGAAATGTGTCATAGTTTGGAGGCTGGAAGTCTGAAATCAGGGTGTCAGCAGGGCAGCGCTTCCTCTGATGGCTCTGGGAGAAAATCCGTCCCATGCCTTTGTGGTGGTGTCTGGTGTCACCTGGCTTGCAGCACCCATCTCCAGCCTATGCGTCCCCCAACATACGGTGTCCTCCTCGTGTGTCCCTGTGTCTCCCCTCTTCTCAAGGACCCTGATCAGACTGGATTGTGGATCCCCTACACAATCTGCAGAGACTCTAAGTCAGCCCACATTCATGGCTACTAGGGCTTAGGGCTTGGATATAGATCTTTGCAGGACACAATCAACCCATAAGAAACAAAAGGTATGAACTTTTCTTTCTTTTTTTTTCTTAAGATTTATTTATTTAGGGATGCCTGGGTGGCTCAGTGGTTAAGCATCTGCCTTTGGCTCAGGGTGTATCCCGGGGTCCTGGGATCGAGTCCCACATCAGGCTCCCTGCATGGGGCCTGCTTCTCCCTCTGCCTGTGTCTCTGCCTCTCTCTGTGTGTCTCTCATGAACAAATAAATAAAATCTTTTAATAAAGATTTATTTATTTATTGGGGATGGGGGACAAAGGAAGAGAGAGAGTCCTAAGCAGACTCTGCACTCAGCATGAGTTCAACATGGGGCTCAATCTCACCACCCACGAGATCACCACCTGAGCCAAAACCAAGAGTTAGTGGCTTAACTGACTGTGCCACCCAGGCACCCCATGGCACAAACTTTTTAAAGGTGCCTGAGATGTTCTCACACTGCCTCCAGAAAGATCATCATAATTTGCATAGAACTAGCAGGACAGGAGAGGACAGGTATTATCTCACCTTTCACAAACCGAGGAGCAGTATTTTGTTTCCCTTCCTTGGTTTTATTACCTTGATTTTTGCAACCTTGAGAAGTGGACAATGGCACCTCATTTTCGTTCTGACAGGTACCCCTTCAGGAGAGACATAGAAAGTGGAAGAATGCTCCAGAATCCTGTCACCCAGGCTCGGGAAGTGAAGGGTGTCTGCTGGGCAGTGAGCTGCCACCCTTAGGAAATCGTAACTGGCAGTCCTTAGGTGCTGAGATGGTTCTTTTCCTGCAGAAAGCAAACATCAGAAGGCAGGGAGGACAAAAATTTCCATTTATCCAACTGAAATTAATGTTTCCAGCGAGGAGGCCTGGATGGCTTTGTGCAGACAGCCAGCTGCCGCGGTGGCGAGCCTCGTCTGGTCTGCTTGTCACAGTGGCAAGTTGGGTCTAATGGTCACGAGCGATGGATGCAGCAGCGACGCTGGGAGCCAGCTCCTGGAGGCCACGAGTGCCATCGCACGTCAGGACACTGTGTGCTCAGTGCAAAATTACCCTGCGCCCGTGAATTATTCATCCCAGCCACCTTAGGATATGCGATCACATCCCAGGCAGAGTGTCAGCCAGGGAGAAATGGGTCAATGTAATTTGTAGTCTCGATTTCTGTCATCGTTTGGGTCATCACCGTCCTCTCATAACTCTCCATCTCCCTGCTGGATTCTGATCAGAGGGACATGTCAGGACCCAGTTGGAACACCTCTGCCTTCCTCCCGACTGCTCTCTCCGGTGACAAAGCGTTAGTGTGTTTGTGATACATATTTCATTACCTTTGAGTGCAAGTAATTGCTACGGTTATTTCTGTTGACCTTAGAAGAGCCAGCATCGGGACGCCCGCGTGGCTCAGTGGCTGAGCGTCTGCCTTCGGCTCAGGGCATGATCCTGGGGTCCTGGGATCGAGTACTGCATCGCCCCCCACCCCCTGCAGGGAGCCCGCTTCTCTCTCTAGGTGTCTCATAAATAAATAAATAAAATATTAAAAAAAAAAAAAAAAAAGAACCAGCTTCTTTGCCAGAAGAATAATGTCCCCGAGGACCAGAAGAGCAGTTGCGAGCCTGTGCCAGCGGGCCTAGGCCAGTCACGGAGGAGCACGGAGGGCAGCGGCCGGGTGGGGCCGCGTCACTGAGCTTTCATTGGCTGGGCTGTTGCCAGGCGAGGGGAAAGTCTGCCTTGGTCCCCTTTGCCAGCTGGTGGCAGTGCCAGAGAATGCCCCCTTCAGGGCTGCCCCACTGCATTTTAAGTGAGGTTTCTGCTATCTTCATCTTTTTTTTTTTTTTTTAGATTTTATTTATTTATTTGAGAGAGAGCGAGAGGGAGCATGAGTGGGGTGAGGAGCAGAGAGAGAAGAAGCAGGCTCCCTGCTGAGCAAGGAGCTCGGTGCGGGGCTCCATCCCAGGGCTCTGGGATCATGACCTGAGCCAAAGGCAGACACTTAACCCAGGGTGCCACCCAGGTGCCCCATTCATATTTTCTTAAATACATGCTTTCCTGTCCTTTATTTTGAGCATGGTTTGAATTTTTAGGCACCATTGTATCTGTGCTCCCAGAGGAGGTGGGTGGGAACCCACTTCTCACCCCACAGCACACCTGTTGCTTTCATGGCACCACCTTCTCTGAGAAGGAGACAATCTCCCTCTCTGCTCCATGGAGTGAGTCAAGAATCCCACCCCCACCACTCATTCCCAGGAAAGCCTGAGAACCCCAGCTACAACCAAAGCAGGGAGGTCAATAGGATAAATAGAAATGAAAAAAAAAAAAAGAAAGAAAAAGAAAAAGATGCCAAGCTGATCTCCACTGAATTAAAGATTTTTGTAATTAGAGAATCAAGGTGGGCTCCAGGCAGGCTGGAGCCAGAAATGTGGAGTGCCTCAGAACGTATTCCCAGAACGAGGGGCTGCATCGCTGACCTAAAGCCATTGAAAGTACTCAAGGCTTGAACCCCCCTACATTGGGTCCAAGTCTACCACTCAAAGAGTCTACCTGTGGCTCCCACCTCCCTTTAGCCTTTCAGCACAGATGGGACACTGACCGACTTCCCCCAGAGCACAAGGATAGACCTCACAGGTAATCAGATACAGTGAGAAAGCTGGATTGCTCCTGAGCCCATTGACTTTCCCAAGACATAGGTTGGACCCCACAGCCATGCACGTTGACCCTGACATCACCCAGTCTGTTGGCCTGCGGAAGGCAGTGGTCAAGCATGTGCAGTGCAGCACAGCCTGCCCCAGGGCCTCCTCCATGAGACAGAGCCAGATTCCAGCAAAGCTCCACCACTCACAAGCTCTGCACTCTCAGGTGAGCAGCATATCTGCTCTGAACCTTGGCTTTCTCATCTGCAGGATGGAGAACAGATGAACTTACCTAGAGCACTGAGTCGTGAGGATGCAAGGAGGTAGTGGAAATTTGCAAAGTGATTCTTTTAAAGCGTAGGGACTAGACTGGGAAACACCCAGGGCTCAAAAGTCTCCAACAGCCCCAGATCCCTCAGGATAAATCCAGAGTCCCTACTCTCACCCCCAGAGCTCTGCAGGATCTGACCCTGCTACCTCTCTGACCACACACCAGTCATGATGACCTCTGTGCTCCTCTGGGACACCCCAGGCTAAGCCATTCTCACCTCCAGGCTTTGCACTTGCTACTCCCACTCCCCAAAACACGCTTCCCCAGATGCCTTCGTGCTTCCTGCACTCACTTCCTTGGGGTCCCCACTGACATCCCCACTCAGAAGAGCCCCCCCACCACTCATGCTCCTGAGTCCCCTCCTCCTCCCCTTTCTCTCTCCAGAGCCCCCATCACCACCTGGCACACTTTGCATGGACCATTTATTTATTGCCTGCTAACCCCTCTGGGAGGTTAGCCAGGTAGGAGCAGGAATGCTAGCCTGTCTTGGTTGGCCCCAACCCTGGCGTCTATCATGGAGTAGGCAGGGGTCTGGAGCTACTTAGGAGGTAGGATGGGGGCCTGATGCTTGACTGGCTGCGGTGGAGGAAAAGGGGACGCAGAGCACTCCCACATTTCTGGCTCAGGCAGTCTGGGCCCAGGGCACATCACCATGAGGCAACCTAGCTGTGAGGTGCTCCCCACTCATGGTCTCTGTGCTCCCCAGCCAGGCACAGGAACTGCTGTTTGAAACTAAGGAGGGAAGAGTCTGATTTGGACATGCGGGGGAGGTAAAGATGATGGAGGGCTAGCATATGCTCTTAGCTGCTTGGAACAGAGCTAAGCCCAAACACGTAGATGGGGGAAGGGACTAGCTAGAGAAGCTGGGACTAAGGGGGACTTTGGCGGATTCTGGGCATCAGCAGGGCCACTTAGAGCCAGATGACACAGTGTGGCATGGCACTGAGGGCTCATTCTCCAAGAAGACAGCCTCAGTGTGTCCAGGGGGGGGACAAGAGTGCAGACATTGGCTCTTGTTTGAGGGTTCCTGACATCAGAGACTGTCTCTTTGAGGGTATTTAGGGTGGGCAACATCAAATCACAGTGGGATGGCTGGGAGGGATGGGGTCCTCCTGGGTTACCACCTGGATTGTGAGCCAGCGTGACGTCCCTTGGAGATGTGGGGCCACCTTAGTGAAATTTGGAGTAAGGACTGGAGGTCCTGTGGGTATTGGTGGGGCAGAGGGAGGGACTTTGGGCAACTGCTGTTCTGTAAGTTGTGACATTCGGTGGCACGTGTGTGAAGTGGCCATGCTTACCCCTGTACCACCACAGCTACTCATGCACGCCAACACCAACTCGCCCCATACAACCACTTACACCAGGCTTTCTCAGTCGCTGCACTATTGAAATTTTGGGCAAATGATTCTACTTTGTCATTGTTCTGGCTTACATTTTAGGATTTTGTAAATATGCATAACAGAGCACTACTGTTAATGTTCCTAAGCGTCCAGTTCAGTGACATTGAGCACAGTCACATGGTTGTTCAACCATCATCACCATCCCTACCTCTAGATGCTTTTCCTTTTCATCTTGCAAAACCGGAACCCTGTCCCCATCACACCCTAACTGCCCCTTCTCCCTTGATGCAGCCCCTGGCTCCCACCACCTACTGTCTCTGTGACTGTGACTGCGCTAGGGGCCTCATATAAGGGGACTCCTACAGTAGTTGTGGCTGGCTTATCGCCGTTAGCGTCATGTCCTCAAGGTCCATCTGTGTTGTGTCCTATGTCACAATTTCCTTCCTCTAAAGCTGAATATTCCTCCCCACTGGGGAGCCACCCTGCACACTGTAGGATGTTGAGCAGCCTCTGCCTACTAGATGCTAGCACCATTTCCTTCCCCCCAACGATGGCAACAAAAATGGCTCCAGTCTTTACCGAACATCTCCTGGGAACCTAGTCTACCCCCAGGTTGAGAGCCGCTGCTCCAGGCACACTCACCTCTGATGAGTCAAGTCTCCCCTGCGTGTGCCTGAGTGCCCCGAAGCGCAGCCACACCTCTGCCAAGGGGTACGGGCCCTCAGGAATGTGTACCTAGCTTGGATCCCCAAACTCATCCCACACATTTCTCCCATAAGAATCACCTAATAACATTAGGGCTGATTTTCACAATAGCCACCTTTAATAACCAAAAAAAAAAAAAAAGTCTCTTATCTTAAATCCACATTAAGCATATGGCAAGCCATGTGCTGGCTGCATTGCCTCCTGCAAACCGAATGCTGGCCTCTTGTTTTCTACCCTCCATCTGGGGAGACATAAATCCTACTTAGAGTCAAACCCCAGGAGATCCGAGAAGCATGTGAGAGTCAGAGATAAACAGGCCTGCTTTGCCCTTGGACACATAAGCTGGATTTTCTTTAGTAATCCACAGAAACAGCCGAGAGCGAGGAAACTTTACAGCACAACCCATAACAACACACACACACCCCAAAAAGAGTGAGTCTGGCAGTCCAGGAGGCTGACAGCCACAACTCGGGCAGTGTTTCAGCCTGCCCCCCCCCCCCCCCCCCAGGCCTGCCAGCACAGCTCCGTTTTGATCCGCACAAATTCCCGGTTTCCACTCAAGCCCCACATAGCTCTGCTAATGCACATCAGTCCTCAGACAAAATCTTTTATTTCCCAGTAAGCCTGGAATAAAAAAGATGAATTTGTAGGGGCTTTGGGAATGAAAAAGAGACACCCGAGCCCCTCAGGATTATCTTGGCAGAGGATGGATTTCCTTTGCTCCTGCATGGTTCGTCAGGCATTGATTAAGAGTCATAGAATTTTGGAATTGCCATCAATCGGACAAATAAACCTCCCTTCCGGGGCCAGAATGGAACTGAGGAGCGGCGGTCGTCCAGCTTTTGTTGGAACACCCCAGAAGGGTGGTAGATTTGCCCCAGTTCTTGTAGCCCTCCTCGTGTCCCCTGTCCTCTGTCACGTGACTCATGACTTGTGGCTCTTCCCACAGAGCACGTGCTCCCCTGACCCTTGACTTCTCGCGCTTGGCCTGGGGGCTTGTTTTGGCCAATGGGCCGGGTGGAGTGGCTGAAGTGGGGGCTGGGAGAGAGCTGGGGGGTCGCCTCTTTCTCCAGAGCCAGCAGCCACCCCATCCAGCCCGCAGACCCGGGCCTTGTGGCTGCGCTAAGCCATGAAGCGCATCCTTGCGGGGCCCATAGCTGGCCAGTCCGGGCAGGGCTGGCTCCCGCCTCCGCGCGGGCTCCGAGGCCTTGGTGCTGTTCTTATGCAGAACCAGGTGACTGTGCAGAGGAGGGAAGCACAGCCCCACCAGGCGACATGGTCTTTGCTAACGCCACCCGTCATCAGAGGGTGGCTTTTGTGTTTTGCGGACTTTGCCTCTCTCCACCCGGCCCCGGGTGAGCCCCGCCACTGAAGCAACCCAAACAAGGGGGATCTGTACTGGATTCGGTGGCCTCCCCGCTCTCTTGTGACAGCTCTTGAGCCTTCCCTCCCTCTTTGGGAGGCTGGAGGAGACACCTGTTACGGAGACTTGCTCCAGGCACGTGGGGTATATATGGCAACCCAGCATTTCACAGCGAGTGAGAGATGGTCAAGCCGGGGGCAGGTCACATTATGGAGAAGACAGAGTCCCCCATGGCAACCCGGCAGCTCTGGTGACCCTTCCCTCCAGGCCTTTCCCCTTCTCGGCTCCCATCACAAGTGACCTGTCCTGAACCGATGCTTGCACACCCGTGTTCATGGCGGCACAACTCGGGACCTCCAAAAGCTGGGAGCAACCCCAGTGTCCATCGGCGGATGGATGGACGGATGAACTAAATGGGGCCCATCCGCACAGGGCCTATTACTCAGCCTTGAGAAGGAAGGACATCCCGACACCTGCTACGACACGGATGGAGGTTGAGGACACGGTGCTCCATCAAGTAAACCACTGACGAAAAGACCAGTCCTGGAGGATCCTACTTACACGGGGCTCCTAGAATCGTCATTTATGGGGACAGAGAGTTGAACAGGGGTCGCCGGGGGCTAGGGGAGAGGGTGGGGAGTTGGCGTTTATTTTTTTTTAATTTTTTATTTTATTTATTATTTATGATAGTCACACAGAGAGAGAGAGAGAGAGAGAGAGAGAGAGGCAGAGACATAGGCAGAGGGAGAAGCAGGCTCCATGCACCGGGAGCCCGACGTGGGATTCGATCCCGGGTCTCCAGGATCATGCCCTGGGCCAAAGGCAGGCGCCAAACCGCTGCACCACCCAGGGATCCTAGGAGTTGGCGTTTAATGGGGATAGAGTGTCAGTTTGGGATGATGACAACACTACGGTGGTGAAGGTCACACAGCAGAGTGAATGTGCTCAGTGCCACGGAACTGTGCACGTAATGATGGTTAAAATGGTAAATTTCACACTATGCCTCTTACCAAATTCTTCAAACACGACCTGTCCCATGTCCCGGTTCCTGGGGCCCAGCTCCCGCCTGGTGTCAGACAGCAGAATCTGAGCTCGGGTGTGGCCGGGAGGAGTGGGCGCTGGTTCCTGTCTTCCTCTGCGTCTGTGGGAATCTCCAATGCCAGGGCAGGGCGGGGGGGGGGGCAGGTAGAGAGAGGCGGGGAATGGAGAGAGCGCCGGGGTGCTCCTGACTCTACACCGAGCCACGGCGGCCCGCTGGGAGGTGGGAGGTGGGAGGTGGTGTCCGAGGCCCGGGAGCCTCGGGACAGCGGGGCACACCAGTGAGAGAAGACCGTGGAGAGGAGTAGGGAGGGCGCAGGGAAGGAACCGCAGACCCGGACTCAGGCTCCAGGGAGGCCTCAGCGGCTGCTGAGTCTGGGCAGCACCGAACTCCCCGAGGCACCAGGCTCAGCTGTTGAGCCCGGGGTCCCAGGATCGAGTCCTGCATCGGGCTCCCTGCGAGGAGCCTGCTTCTCCCTCTGCCTGTGTCTCTGCCTCTCTCTCTCTCTGTGTCTCTCAGGAATAAATAAATAAAATCTTAAAAAAAACAAACAAACAATGCTGAGCCCATCGTCACTTAGCAAGGGCTTCACTAACATCAGTCCTGCTGGCGTGAGCTCTGTCCCGTGCGACCCCGGCCTCCCCGGAGCGTGGGTGGACCAGAACGGCCTTCTGACAAGGGGCTGCAGCAAAGGTAACAGGGTGTCACGTGCATGCCTCGGTCGCCAATGGCCCAGGCTTCCGTCCTGCTGCCACCCTCGCTAGACCTCCCTCCGGCCCTCCCACCTGCTCACCCCCGTGAGCCAGGCTGCCGCGTGGTGAGCTGCTCCGTGGAGAGGCCCACGTGGCCGGGAACTGAGCGAGGCCCCAGCCCGACAGTCGGCAAGCAACGGGCGCCCCAGTAGCCGCTCAGGGGACAAGGGAGCACGTCCGTCCCGGTGCAGCCCCGAGATGGGCCTGCAGCCCGCGGAGGGACCAGATGCCAGGAGCCACCTGTCACACCAGCTTCCCGACACCAAAATCACGTGATGACAACTGCGCCTTTCAGCCACTTCCTCTGAGCTAATTTGTGACCCAGCCGTAGGGACCTAACACGGTCCGAGCCCCTGGACTCCATCCGATCCTGTCGCTTGTGACCTTGTCTCCCAGACATCCTCCCAGCCCCCGACCCCGCTCCTCGGTCTCCCCCACATTCTGCCTCCAGCGTCACCACACACACACTCACACTCACACACACACACACACTCACACACTCACACACACTTTCTCTGATACCTGTTGGCTGAGACAGGATCGGGGACAGAAAGTGTGTGGGGGGCACCTGCAGGAGGGAGCCGCACGAGGTCTAGAGTCGGCTCCCAGAGGCGGGGACGGGCTGCTCTTGGGTCAGCACCGGCAGGAGAGGGGCCTCCGACCCCCTGTTCTTTAAGCAGAAGCATCTCGGGGGAACATCAGCTTCCGGCTTCGGGGCCTCCGCTCCCACGGCCCGAGCCCCGCCTTCCTCTGGCTGCGGACACGCAGAAGCACAGCCGCTCCCCCGTTTACTTGGGCGTCCAGGAATCACGGTGTTTGACCCCCACACGCTATTCCACTTGGCCCACAGTTTGCCAAGACGTTGGCATCTAAGGTCTCGCGACGAAGTTTGGACCCTCGAGGGCGAGGCTGTGGGGGCCGCTGCGCCAGGCGGAAGGCGGGGAAGGAGCCCGGGGCTTGCCCTGACAGGCTGAGCCACTTTGGAAGAGGTCCCGGCCGTCAGGGGGCCTCAGCCATAGCCCCGTCGGGGGTCTGCCGTGGGAGACTCAACAACGTAAGGGGCGCGTGCCCTTCTCTTCTGGCTTGGCTTTAGCAGACCTAAGCTACTGCAGGCCACAGGCCCTGGCTGTGCAGCCGAAAGCCTCTTTCACTGGGAAGAAGCACACCGTCCCTCGGGTTCACCGCTCCGTCGCTTGTGATTTGGGTTGTCATGAGTTGACTCCCGAGAGCCTGAGCACTAAAGGGCTGCATCTGGGTCTGTGACATGGAGAGCTGCCCCCTGAGCTGGTCCCCCTCCCGGTTGCTGAGCACGTCAAAGCTTATCCCTCATGGTGTCATCCTTGTATCGTCACGATGCCCTCCTCACTTTAAAAGAACAACCTTTGGGGGACCCCTGGGTGGCTCAGCGGTTTGGTGCCTGTCTTTGGCCTGGGGTGCGATCCTGGAGTCCCGGGATGGAGTCCCGCATCGGGCTCCCAGCATGGAGCCTGCTTCTCCCTCCTCCTGTGTCTCTGCCTCTCTCTCTCTCTGTCTATCATAAATAAATAAATAAATCTTAAAAAAAATAAATAAATAAAAGAACAACCTTTGCTTGACCCTGCTGCTTGAGAACTTGTCTCTGAGATTCCGTCTGGCTCTGAAGGGCACCCTAGGAGGTAGACTATAAATCTGGAGTCCTCATGACATTTAGATCCATTAATCCATCAAAAGAAGATTTGCTACCTCTTAGTGGCCAGAGAGAGACCGGAAATCCCCTCATCCACATGCTCCCATGGAGGCTCAAGCACAATTAATTCTGCTCAGCACTTTGTATCGGGATCTTCAGGAATTCGTGGGATGTGTGCACTCTGACCTGTGCCTTATCACTTGTGGTTGTACCAACACAGGAAACCCAGCCCAAGGAGTTGGTTATCAGGTGCCTTTGCCTGTCCTCAGATGGTACATGAGGGACCAGGTAATCCTGAAATGATGAGACTATAAACCACACTGTAACCTACAGGGTCCAGACAACTTCCCAGACTGGGAATTCTCTGAAAGCTATTGTCAGTGCTTAGGCCTAGGCCTGGCAATGCACGGATGAACAGGTGAATGAGTGCGTGAATGGATAGATGAGCGGGTGCCTGGGAGGATGGATGGGTGGGGGGGTGGAAACATGGCTGGATGCTTGGGTGGATGGGAGGATGGGTGGGTGCATGGATGAACAGATGAACACATGAATCTCTGGTTAGGGAACAAAAATTCTTGCCCAGAATCCACTACCCAAGAGCCTTGTAACTTCCCTCATTTGTAAAATGGGGTAAGGGTTGTTCTTTATATTCCATAAGGTTGTCGTGCAAATGAAGTCAGATGATGTAAATAAGGTTTTCTGGCCACCTCTGTAGAATTATACCAATGAGAGGAAGTACTGTCCCAAAGAAAATGTTTTCTTCAGCCTAATAACCGCTCCTAGGAACATCAGTTGCTTCAATCAACGACTTAACAAATCCTCTTGGGGGAAAACAACCCTTTCTGAGTTCGTTAGAGGTGGAATTCAGAGCAACAGCGACTTGGTTGACAAGTTGTCTCACCTCGAACAGGCTCCACCTGTACATCCTACAAGACTGTGAGCTCACAGAGGGCAGGCACTGGGCCTTAGACCTATAATCCTCCTTGTCGGTAAAAATGAGTAACTATGGGCACTCAGATACCTACTGCAGTGATTTCAATAAAATACTTATAGTATTTTTAAAAAAAAAGGTATAGCTTTACAAAAAGACAGCAATGCAGACATGCTAGAGTGAAGTGCCACGTGTGAACTGTGTCCTTATATAATTGTGTCCTGGGCAGCCTGGGTGGCTCAGCAGTTTAGCACCTGCCTTCAACCCAGGGCATGATCCTGGGGTCCCGGGATGGAGTCCTGTGTCGGGCTCCCTGCACGGAGCCTGCTTCTCCCTCTGCCTGTGTCTCTGCCTCTCTCTCTCTCTCTCTGTCTCAAATAAATAAATAAAATCTTTAAAAAAAAAATTGTGTCCTTATACAACTTAGAGACTGACATTTGATGGGGCTTTTTCCCCATGTAAGTCCCATTTTCAAGACGGACACGGAGCTTGCAAGAGAGTGTGAGGGGAACGGGGACGGGGAGGGGTGTCTGTGAGACAATGTGTGCAAAGGGCCTGAGGCAGGACTCAACAGAAAAAATGCTTGATCCATAGCAGCTTATTATGGTCACGATGATTTGGGGTCCAGGCCTGCCACTGTGGTCCCAGATCCTCTGTCCTCTTTCCCTGTCTCACTGGCCTCCTCTGTCCTTTGGTTGGGGCGGAAGGTGGTGAGGGTGGTGGTCCAGATCAGAGCGTGATGGGAGCATGGCAGCCAAGCAGGAGGAGCTAAAACCTCTGCACTGACACCCCTGTCCCCCCTTCCTCCTCAATTTGGACCCTGCGCAGCCAGACCCCAGCTGCTGGTGCTGGAGGGTCCAGTGTTTGCTTCTCCTGGGTGTGTGCTAGGGCACAGAGGTGTCCCTGGACGTGGTTTGGGGCTCTAGACCCAGGCTGTCGGGCCCGGCTGGGAAAGGAAGTGGGAGCCACGGTCATCAGCACGCACGGGCTTGTCCTCAGAGCACCCCCAATGTGCTGGCAGGCCGCCTGCTGCAGGGCTCACTGGGGGACAGGATCGAGGGAACACAGTGGCAGTTTTTAATGCATGACAGCTCTGTGAAAAGGGCATAGCATTTACTTTAGCAAATTTGGGACTGAGGATTGGTGAACTGACCAAAGTTGGTAAATATCAAGGGTTAAACAACAGGCCCCCCATTATCAACCCTGACGCCGAGTTACAGACACCACGCTTTCTAAAGGACAGGAGCTAGGGGTCAGGATGGACTCGCGCATTAGAATTTCTAATACCACAATTCACACTTGGGGATAAAATGAAACAGCTCTATTTTAACCGTGCACCTTCCCCAAGAGCTGGACCTCAAATGATCTCTAATTATTACAGAAATCTCTGATTTCTGGGCCAGCTTCCAAGGCTGCTATTACGGCTGTTCATCAGCGGCAGCGGCAGCGGCAGCCGGGCCCTGGGCTGACCGTCCGAGAAGTCAGACGCAGGGCCTGGAAGCCAGGCGAGGCCCGCTGGGGGTTCAGGACCCCGCCCGCGCTCCGGGGACGCGATGAGGAGGCATCCCGAGATGCAAGACGTCCAGCCCCCTCCCCGGTCGCACAGAGAAGGCGGACTGGGGCCTGCAGCCAGCACCCGGGCAGGGGTCATGGGGTCCAGGTGGCCTCCGGCTCGCTGACCACCTTCCCTGAGAGGTTTTCACTCCGGAGCCTCCCTCCCGCCTACCTCCCCCCTCCCCAGGGAGAGGACGTGTCCTTGGTTGCCAACATCTTGGGGACCGTTGTGGCTCTCCAGGGTTGCCAAACGTACCTCGATGTGCACAAGGCGTCACTGCGATGCTTCGTGGTCTGTGTCAACGCGGCTGAGCCGTGGTGCCCGCGCCAGCCCAGGTGCTGCCGTGAAGGTATGTGGTTAGGCCAGGGTGACATTAAAGTCCGTAGAGTTTTAGACAAAGGTGACAACCCTCTCTAACGTGGGAGGGCCTCATCCAAGCAGCTGGAGGTTTTAGGAGAAAAGCTGAGCTCCCCAGAGGAGAAAGGATTTCAGCCTCAGACGCCTCTGGGCTCGAGAGTCAACAGCTGCTCCTGGAGTTTCCGGCCTGTGGCCTGTCCTACAAGTTTCAGATGTGCCAGTCCTGTGGTCTCGCGAGCCAGCTCCTTAAAATCTCTCCCCGTCTCGGTCTCTCTCTGTGTATATATATCCTCTTGGTCTCTCTCGCTCTGGAAAACCGTGATTGATACAGCCACTCTGCCCCAAATGCCACCAAGGACCCCCAGAGAGCCACCAATGACCTGGGTCAGCCCCACACAGCCCTCCTGTTCCCTGCCTCTAAGATGAAGGGTCGGGTTGGACTAAATGTGATTCTCGACATTAAGAGTAAACCCCGAGAGGCACCTGTGGGAAAGCACCTGCCTTGTAGAGGCCACAGGTGTTCCAGGTCATAGAAGGAGACCCTCGAAGCCAGCCTGTGTGCCTGTCCCCCTGCCCCCAACCGCAGCAGCCCTTGTGCACATCGCTGCAGCCCTATCCCCAGGCCCGTGGAGGCTCAGATCTCTGGTTAGTTGTTGAGACCGGATTGGTCCAGGCAACAAGGAAAGCAAATGTGCACAGTGTGACGGTCCCACAGTGGATTTCTGGCCTGTGTTTCCTAATCATATCGTCGTGGGGGGGGGGGGTGTTCTCAAACTTTGGGACATCGCCCTGCTTAGGGTCGTGGTTGCAGACAGAGCATGGAGAGCCCGGGCAGGAAGGCTGGTACCGAGGAGCAGGTGTCTATGCTACTTCCTCCAGACCAGGCCGGGCCTACGTCACATGTCCCCTTGGGAGAGCCTGAGTGTTTAGACAGCCGGGCTCTCCTTGGGTGGCTTGACGCCAGAGAAAGTTAACGTTCTTAATTCGATAAAGTTTATTGGGGTCCTTTTCCACTGTAAGTGCAATACTCACTTATCGATGGGACAGAAATAGGTCCCGCACTGTGCTAGGTGCTGGGGACAGCAGGGTGACACGTGGGTGACACAGTCCCCGACTTCAAGCAAGTGACAGCCGTAATTGAGAAAGGGGGCCCTGACCCGCGTTTCTAGCCTGGAGGCCCCTTCACAGCTGCTGAGTGTGTGGGACCCTCCCTGCACGGCGTCCCCCTCGCTTCCCCGCTCTCGGGCCCCCCACCCAGGCCTGCCCTGCAGCCCCCTGAGAAGGAGGCCTGGCTTGCCCTCTCTGAACGGAGCCACATGGGGCAGGGCGGGCGTAGGACGTACAGGGGACGAACCGTGCAGAAGCACTTTCCACGCCGCGAGCTTGGTGCCAGGCTCGCATTCCCGTCAACCGTGTCTTGGAAAGCACTTTTGTCATCCTTGTCTCTGTTCTCGGGAGTTGGATCCAGGCCCAGCTCTGTCCTCCTTTTCTTTATTCCCCGTCTAGTGATGATGCTGTCTGAGAGCCCTGCTGCCCCGGGAAGGAGGCTAAGCTGGGACCACGGCGGGGCGGGGGGGGCGGGGGGGTGCTGATCCCAAGCTTGCTCCCCTGCAGCTCGGGCCTTGGCACATTTTTGAGGTTCCCAGTACATCTTCCCAAGGAGCCTCCTCCGAAAAGGCGGGATTCATTTCCACGCCCAGCACCAGCACAGCCAGGGGAGCTCGGCTTCTCCAGCTGTGCGCCCTTGGGGCTCCTCTATGAGACCCCGAGGGCCAGGCTCCCCACGCCCCACCCCGCTCCAGCCCACCCTGCAGTCCCCACGAATTCCCCTGAGGGGCTGTGCCCCCTCAGTGCACAGCCAGGGAGGGCATCTGGGCGCCACCCGGAGACAGCAAACGAGGTCTGGTCCCAACCAAGGTGACGTCCTCATACGAGAGGCAGGTGAGCTAGCTTGGTTTTCAAGTATTATTGTTGATTGCGGTAAATTACACGTAACACAGAGTTTATCATCTTGACCGTGTGAGCGAGCTGAGTGTCCCTAAGTGCATTCACGTTGTGTATGGCCACCACCACCATCCAGCTCTTGACCTGTGTCATTGTCCCCAACTGAAACTGTCCCCGTGAAACACTAGCCCCCACCCTCTCCCCGACGCCTGGCGCTCACCATATTTCTGTCTCTAAGAATTTGAGTGCTCTAGGGACCTCCCAGGAGCAGAATCATAAGAGTATTTGTCTGCTTGTGATTGGCTTATTTCACTTAGCATCACATCTTCAAGGTTTATCTATTTTGTGTCAGGTGTCAGGATTTCTTTCCTTTTTTTAAAAAAAAATATTTTATTTATTTATTCCTGAGAGACACAGAGGGAGAGGCATAGACACAGGCAGGGGAAGAGGCAGGCTCCCTGCAGGGAGCCCGATGCGGGACTCGATCCCAGGCCCCAGGGATCACGACCTGAGCCGAAGGCAGATGCTCCACCGCCGAGTCCCCCAGGTACCCTGGTTTCCTTCCTTTTTTAAGGGTGAACAATATTCCGTGGTGTGGAGGGGCCACCTTTAGACCATCCATTCCACCAACGGACACTTGGTGGCTCCCACCTTTTGGTGACCCTGGGTAGCGCCGCTGCAAACTTGGGCGTGCACATAGCTCTGGACGACTGTGCTTAGGATTGGGCACCTTGTGGCTCACAGAACCACCCTTCCTCCCACAGAACTCCAAGCAGTTGTTTTCAAATCGACTCTCCTTGAGTTCTTACCGAGCAGGGTGACCGTGGCGGTGCCCCCCACCCCCCACCCCGGGCAAACGCTGGGACTCTGTTACCTAATGTGCTCAGCCTGGCATTTTGACGACTGTCCCTATTTTATAGGTGGGAAAACTGAGGCAGAGAGGGGATGATAAACTTGCCCAAGGTCACACATGAACTAGCCTACTGAGGCAGGTGGAAGCCGGGCAGCCTGGCTCCGGAGCCCACGTGCTAAACCACTCGACTGGATGGTTTCAGCATCCCCGTGAGAAACGGAGGGGGGACATCATTGTCATTGGGAGGAGAAACTGAAGTCTCAGACAACTTACGTGGCTCTGAAGGCCGCACAGCTCTTGTCTTGATTCTCATTCTGTGCCTTAGAAACCCAGGTACGGTTGTTGGCAGACCTTCCACTTTCCTGCCCCCTTCCGCTCGCTACCTCTTCAGACCCGGAATCCCAGGACTTCTGTTCCCGGACCCAGCCTGCTGCCCATCCGGCGGCCCAACAGAGGCGTCATGACGTCCTCCGCCGGCAAGAGGCACCGCGTCTGCTGGGCCCTGAGTGAATCAGACGAGAAAAAGGTTAGGCGGCCAGAGGGAGCTAAAAGCCCCTAAAAGTTTAGAGAAATCCTGCCAAATGGGTGATTGGCTCCCACTGAGATTAGTTTTAATCAATTATTAAGCAATAGTTTAATATTTTAAGAGTTTATGCAATCACAGAGAAACGAAAACATTTTGTGATTTTCTTCCCTTCTATCTTCCAAAAAAAAAAAAAAAAAAAGATAAAACAAGTGACTAGTGGCATAAATTTGTCTTAAATTTCCTTTCTATTGAAATACTAGGATGTCTTTATTTCAATTGTTTAACTTCCTTTTGTTCCCCTCAATGCTTAGCCTTTTGTGAGCCTGACTGGGTGCCAGTTGTGATCGCCTGCCTGACGTTCGCACCAGCTCTGCTCAAGGAACGCCAGGAAACATCAAAGTGTCCTAAAGTGCCCCTGACGTGCTGACAGTGGCAGGCAGCCCTGGGGCCCAGGCTTGCCGGGGGGCCACATGGGAGACTCCCAGTATCTGGTTCTTGAAATTTCACCTTCCAACCTCCCAAGGTCTGGGTCCATTCCGCTCTCCTCCCTGCTCCCCAAGCCCTCCCTTTCCAGCCAGGAACTGCGAAGCAACAGGTAGAGGGCAGCAGGAGAAGAGAAGGATTGAAGCACATTACTCCCTCTGTGACAGAACCTGGAAAAATACAGGTGAGAGGTCTCCCATTTTTATTCTGTGATCAGTTCCCCTTTGGAAGCTTGATATAATGTGCCATTTTCACCCACTCATACAGCCAGCTGCCCATCCATCCATCCATCCATCCACTCACCCATCCATCTATCCATCCATCCATCCATCCACTCACCCATCCATCCGTCCATCCACTCACCCATCCATCCGTCCATCCATCCATCCATCCACTCACCCATCCATCCATCCATCCATCCACTCACCCATCCATCCGTCCATCCATCCATCCATCCACTCACCCATCCATCTATCCATCCATCCATCCATCCATCCACCCACCCTGCCAGCCAACCAGCCAGCCACCCATCTAACCATCATCCATCCATCCATCACCTACCCACCCACTCATCCATCTAACCATCATCCATCCATCCATCATCCATCCATCCGTTCACCTGCCCATCCTCATCCATCTAACCATCTATCCAGCCACCCACCCATTCATCCATCTATCCACCTATCCATCCATCCATCCATCCATCCATCCACTCACCTATCCATCCATCATCCACCTATCCATCCATCCATCCACCCATCCATTCATCTATCCATCCACTCACCTATCCATCCATCATCCATCCATCCATGCATCCATGCATCCATCACCCCTTTCATCCATCCATCCATCATCCATCCATTGGTGTAACAACGTGTCAGGTGCTCAAGGAGCTCACTCTCTGAAGGGAGACAGACCTGAAACCGTACATGCCACGCAGGGTTCTGGGTGCTAGACCAAAATATCCTCAAGACATGGAGGACAAGAGGGAGAGCGGGGTCCCTCCTCAGGATAAGTGGACTTCACAGGAAGGGGCTCTGTGCTCTATCCAGACAAATTAACTGGCAGGTGGAGTTATTCTAGGCAGGGATGTGGGCCCCTGAGTCGCATTTGGCTCATCCGTCCTGGTCTCAGCACTCTCCGCCTTCCCAAACCCAGTCTCCTGCCTTGTCAAATAAGGACACTCCAGCCATTCTCTTGGGGCCTTCAGCATGTGGGTCACTCTGAAATGGTCCACATGCTGGGCAGACCCCGGCATTTCCTGCCTGCCTCTGTCTTCCAGGGGAAGCTCATATGAGGGGGAGGTGGTCAAGGTTGGGGTCATTTCTGTAGATTATTCAGATCCATTTGCTGTATCTAGTTCACACCGTGTCCTAATTAATGCAGACCTTCAAGGTTGTACTATTTGCAAAGTTTTCTGAAATGGGCCAGTGCTTTAAACGCCAACTACTCCTGCCTCCCCACCCAGAAGTTTCCCTCCCTCCCCACGGCCGCCCCCCAGACACTCCAGCTTCCACTCCCGGTGGAAGTCCTGCACAGCGGGAACGCAAGATCCTAGTTTTGGCTTTTCTGAACTCTGAGCCTCACTGACCAAGGGACGTGTGATAACTGATTTGCCTCCATAAAATTCGCAGGTGACTAACATGCCCAAGAATTCCCAGGCAGCTCCTGGCTACAGCTCTGTGTCACCCATGCGTGGGTTGTTTTCATCGGACGTCACCGAGTGAGATCCAAGGCGGGAGCTGTGGCTGCAGGAACATATGGGCAGAGCCAGGGCTGAGCCTTTCCTATATTCTTTGGGTTCAACAACAGGGATTGTTTTAACTCTTCAGTCAGGGGATCTGTATATCCTAAAGACAGTATGTAAAATATTTATTAAGAAGAATATCTATTTTTAACCAGGGATGATTTCAGTTCTATTATTCATGCAGCCTCGGAGGGCAGGCTTCATGCTTCTCGGTTTGCAGGAGCTGTGAGACAGAGCAGAGGCGAACCTGAAATCAGAAGCGGAGGCCGGGGGAGGCAGCGGGGTTTCGGGCAGGGGCAGGGGTGGGTGGGGAGAGCCGCAGCTGATGCTGCCTGCCTGATTTCCGCCAAACCTCCACGTTCAGGTAACTGTCTGCGTGAGCCGGTGACAGCTTTGCCCTCATTTTAAACACAAAGATGCCTGTGCCCCCGGCCAATCCTTTGGAGGCTCCCGCTTACAGGGAGCCGAGGCTGAGCCGCGTAGGAATCCGTGAGCACGGCCCCGCTCGGCTTGAGAGCCCAGAGTAACATCCCCGTCGGAGCAGGAGGCCTCCTCCCGGCAGCCCCATGCTGACAAGGTCCTGACAAACAAGCTTCAACCTGTCAGAAGCCAACAGGAACACACTCGGCCTCCCAGGGGCTGGCGAAGGCACCGGGGCGGTGACCCTCCGAGGGACCATGTTCCCAGGGCCTCTGCTTCCCCGGGGCCCTGGGTATGCAAAGCTGCTGAGCATCTGGTCACTCGGGGTCGGAAGGAGGCCACCCACACACGCTGAGCAGGGGGTCACCCAGGAGTATGGGGGCCAGTGCACCAAGCTTCAGTCCCACGTCCACCGGGACCAGCTCTGGGACCTGAGCCCAGTCCCTCAACCGTTCTTGGCCTCAGTGTTCACATCTGTAAGTGAGGACCACAGTGACATGTCCCTCCAGGGGACGTGCTATTCTTGGCAGATGCTCCTGCCGGGTGCTGGCCCCACGGTCCTGCCGACTGTAATCAAGAGTAGCCCGTGGGACCTGGGGGCAGGCGGTTCTCATGGGCACGTCCAGTCCCGCCAATCGGCAGATAGGAAGCGACGAGGGACGTGCCAGGCCCTGTGCTAGACGCACGGTATTTCTTCCAACCTGTGCGTTGCTGCTGCCGTTTGCAGACCAAGAGTCCGTCCCCGGAAACCCTTCCGTTCCTCGTTGCACACACCGCAGAGAAGCGCGCCGTGCCGGGCACCCCAAGTCCCCGCCCGGGCTCCGGTGCCAGCCTGACCTTGTCGGGTGGAATCAGGGTGGAGGAGGACAGTGGGGGCGGGAAGGCTCAATGCCTGGGTCCGAAGAACGTGAGGGGTGGACGCTCAGGGCAGAGAGAGGCGGAGGCAGGACAAGGTCAGTGCCAGAGGCCCCGAGGAAAACCTGATTACAGCGCAGGCTGGCAAGGGAGGCCTGGGCCGCGAGGAAGGTCGCCGGGTCCGAGAGGCTGCGGCCGGGCCTTGCTCTCCCGCCCCACACCCCGCTCGGCACAGGCCTGGAGCTGCTGCTGTGGGGCCGTTCCTCTGTGGGGAGCAGGGCGGGGGGGGGGCTGCTTCCCTGCGGGGGTTGGGGGGCGGAGACACTTGCTGCCCCCCTCCGCCCTCTCCCCCTGCCTCTGCTGCGTACCCCCTGGAGCCCATGGCCCCCAGCTCCCCCGACAGCCACTGCGTCCTGGTCCTGCGTCCTCCCTGTGGCCGGCGTCCACCCGCCCCGCCCACCCGCCAGCCCAGAAGGTCCCCTAAACACCCAAGGGCCACCACTCTGGCCTTGGGCCACACGGTCACATTTGGTAAATATCTGCACATTCTGAATGGTTTCTTACAGGGCATGTATATATTTTTTTAAAGTGTTACTAAGTATAAAAGTAAAAAAAAAAAAAAAAAAAAAGTGCTGTCACAAATTTTAAAGGAAAGGAGACAGAGACCCAGGGTTGGTGGCTGATAGAAGCCCTCAGCTGTCAGAGATGAAAATTGGGAAGTGAGCAGCCTGGGGACCCTCTGGGCCTTCTCAGGCTCAGGCCTGCCGGGTCTAATTAATCCGGCTTGATTCCAGGCCCCAGAGCAAACCACCTCCCAAATGAGGCCAGCACCCCCACCCTGCCACCAGGGAACAGCAGGGCTCCTCCAGGGGAGCTTTGCCACCAGCCAGTGCTCAGTCCCCACCCCCGCACGGCTGCCTGGGTGAGCCTGGTGCCTCCTCTGCGTCGGGTGGGAGACGGGGAAGCCCCACGGCCCCCAGCAGGCGGCCTGCATGGGACAGTCCGGGGCAGGCCTCAGCCCAGGGCTGCCAGCGGGACCCTCTGGGCCCAACCCCCCCGGGAGCGCAGACCATTGCCCACCGCCTAGATTCTACACCCAAAGAGCGGAGGCTTGGGGGGCGGACGGGACCGGCCCAGACATTGAGCCCCGGGCACCAGGGCCTGGTCCCAAAGCCCATGCCCACCGCCGCCAGGTTCACTGCCTCCCCCAGCCCCAGCTCCGGGCCCTAATCTCTGTGTCCCCGTGTGCCCTCTGCACATCCGGCGGGGGGAGGCGGGAGGACGGCGGACTTGTCACGAGTCCACTTGACAGGCTGCCCCACGCCCTCCCGGGGGCCGGAGCCCACGCCCACCCCGCGCTGTGCTGGCAGCTCAGACAATAAGAGGGAGCTGACCCAGAAAGGGCGGGCGACAGGCTGCCCCCTCCCCTGCGCTGGCTGCCCGTGGGGCTTGCTTGCAGCGGGCGGGGCGCTCCAGGCGGACCCGCCAGGAGAAACTTCCTGACGGCCAAGTTATTACCTTTATTTATGTCCTCCGTGGGGACGCTTGAGGCTTCGCAACAGCAAAACACTTTAAAAACAATAAAGAGGAGTCGGGATCCTAACCACAGGAATCCTGGAGCCACAGGCGCCGAGACAGCCCGTGCCTGGCCCTCTGCTCGGGGACCGGGTGGGCGCAGGGGCCGGGGTACCCCCGGAGGCCAGGGGTGGGGTCGGGGGCCAAGCGGACAGCGAGGTTGGCTCCACACACACAATGACGCCCAGGTACCGCGCCAGCTGCTTTGCACACCTCCTCTCCTGCCACCTGCCCTGGGGGCGCCGTCCCCTCCAAGGTCCTGTCGTGCTCACTGGCTTTCACACAGATTGAGGACGCACAGCTGGAAGGGGGTGCAGCCGGTATTCAAACCCAGGCTCGCAGGTTTATGGCCTCAGGAGGTGGGGACGTCCCTTTCCTGCTGTCCCAACACCCCCCCACACACACACGCTGCTCACCATCCCCCCCCCAACTACACCGCACATCACCTCCCACTCTGATGGCCTTTGTTGGCTTCTGCAACCTGGTCCCCGCCACCCCGGCCGCCTGGCCCCCACCCCAGGAAGGAAGTGTCCGCTGGCAGCAGCTCAAGCAGCTTCCTCCGCCAGACCAGGCTGCCCCGTGCACAGGGAAAGCTCTCGGGGCCAAGGCGAGCATCGAGGAAGTCACCGGAGGGGGGTTGGTTACCGCCACCAAGGAACAGAAGCCAGCGAGCCGGGCGCGGCAGGACCGGGCAGCCGGGCTGGGCCCCGCCGGCAGAGGCGCCGTAAGGCACGGCCGGACACACCAGGGCTTTCCCTCCCTGTGCCCTCTGGAGCCCTGGTGCCATGGGTCAGCAGGAGGCCCCCTGTCTGCCCTGGTGGCCCAGGGACCCCGTTGCTGCACCGGGGAAGAGAGAGAGAATGACCCAGAAGGCCTGCAGGGCTCTGGCCTGAAGCGACACTCTTCATTCCACTCGTGACCGGCCACTGCCATTTTGGCCCAGAGCCCCCCTTCCCGGGATGTGAGCAGTGGTGCCCTCTCGGTGGTGCCCATCAGAGTCCGCCTCTCCCAGAGGGCCCTCCAGGGGCCGGGGCGCAGGCACAGAGGGACGGGACGGGGGAGGCTGGGCCCCGGGGCAGACTCCACGTTCTGCAGTTGCCAACTAAGAAATCCAGACGGGGTCAGGCCACCCAGTGGTCCCACTCCCCGGCGTATACCTCCCCAGGAGTGAAAGTGGGATCCCAAAGAGACACGAGCACGCCCGTGTGCGCAGCAGCGTCACTCACGACGGCCAAACGCCGGGAGCAGCCCAGGCAGGGGTCCGTCGCCCATGAGTGGAAACACCAAACGGGTTAGTCCTCAGTGTTGAAGAGGACCGTGTCCTGACACCCGCGACGGGGTGGGCGGCCCTGGAGGCCTGGGGCTCCCCAAGTAAACCAGACACAAACATGGGTTACCCATTCATAGGAGGTGCCCAGAGGAGGAGGACCGGGGAGGAGGGCTGGGAGGAGGGCTGGGAGGAGGGCTGGGAGGAGGGCTGGGGAGGAGGGCTGGGGAGGAGGGCTGGGAGGAGGACCGGGGACGAGGGCTGGGAGGAGGGCTGGGAGGAGGGCTGGGAGGAGGACCGGGGACGAGGGCTGGGAGGAGGGCTGGGAGGAGGGCTGGGGAGGAGGGCTGGGGAGGAGGGCTGGGAGGAGGGCTGGGAGAGCAGCAGCGGGGGCGCTGGGGGAGGGAAGGGAGTCGGGCTTAAGGCGCCGAAGTTCAATTTGTGCTTGCCGCCGCCCCACTGTATCCTTCAACGGTTCAGCTAGATTTTAGATGTGATGTACTACACATTTTATTTAATTTTTTAAAATTTTTATTTATTTATGATAGTCACACACACAGAGAGAGAGGCAGAGACACAGGTAGAGGGAGAAGCAGGCTCCATGCACCGGAGCCCGACGTGGGATTCGATCCCGGGTCTCCAGGATCGCGCCCTGGGCCAAAGGCAGGCGCTAAACCGCTGAGCCACCCAGGGGTCCCAACATTTTAAAAGTTAATTAAATTCAGATTAAAGACGGGGTGGTGTTGAGCAAAGGTCCAGCCCGTGGCGTCACTCAGAGGCCCCCCTTCCTCCCTGGCGCTGACCAGCACCTGCACACCCTGCGGAGGGAAATGGCCACATGATCCTGATCGGCAGGTGCCCAGCGCTTCTCCAGCTGGCACCCCGCCAAGAGCTTTACGGGACTTACCTGATTTAGCCCTGGACAGAGCCCAGAGAGGTGAGGTCACCTGTCCGAGGTCACGCAGTCCGAGGCTGCCGAGGCCACCCTCTCACGGCCAGGCCACCCGATCTGTGAACTGCCCAGGAGTGTCCGGCAGGTGCTCTAGCAGGTGCTCCCCCAGATGCTCTCGCAGGTGCTCCGGGCTCCCGAAGCTCCCAGGAGGGGGTGAGGAAGCGGCGCTGCCCCGGCCTGCATCCGCCCGGCTCCTGGGGCGCTGCCAGGCCGGGTTGTCTCCACGAGCAGCCCAGGCTCTCCGAAATGCCTCTCTGGCCTGCCGGACAGAGCTGCCCGTCCTTTCTGTCTCCCAGGTGGTGCTTTGCAGCCACCCCCTCCCGCGCAGAAGGACCCGGTGCCCCCGGTGCCCCCTGCCCTGAACGGCTGCGGCCGCCCAGCTAAGTGAGCCTGTGGGCACCGTCTTCCCGCCCCGGAGCAATGATGCTCTGAACCGCCCCCCCCCCCCCCCACTGCAGGAATATTCACCTCGGCCTGCTTCCCCAGGAATGGAGGAAGGTTCCCCAGGCGGCACACAAGGCCCCCAAAAGCACCCCCGGGGTCAGGAGATCCTGGTCCTGGCCGGCTGTGCCCCGCTTCCTGGAGAGCCTGTGAACCTCACACCTGTACCCCCCAGCTCTCACCCCTGTGGTGCCTGCAGCCTGCCTGGGGAGATGGGCCCCTGCAGGGGCGTTTGGAGCCAATCTCTGTGCAGGCGGGGGGGGGGGTGGCCCTCCGTCCTGGTCCCACCTGGGACCCGAGGGCTTGCTGTGTGTCCACCAGCAGCAGACTAGGCCCCACGCGCTGATGTGAGTGCTGCCCACACTCTGTCCGGGACATGCGGCCTGTGACCCATGTGCTTGTGGGAGGGAGTCCCTACTCTGGGGGTGGGGTGGGAGGGCGGCAACACCGAGGGAAACGCACCTGACACCCCCCTTCCCCGATGTAAATGCCAAGGCAGCAAGTCAATTTTGCAAGCAGCACATCCTCTCTCTGCAGCTGGCCCCGGGAGGCTTAACCCGAATCCCTCTGGAACACAGTCAGAAGACCGGCCGGATGCACAAACCCCCCCGCCCTCCAATATCCGGGCCACTCGGCCACCGCCACCGGGCCCAGGCCAGCTGCAGGAAGTCACCCAGGAGGCCCCTCCGCCCCCACCAGAGCCACGGGGGAGTGGCCCGCTCCTGCAGCACCCACTGGGAAAGAAATCTCCGGGAGGGGTACATAGACCTCGGGGATGGAGGGAGCCCAGGTGGAGAAATGAGACGGACGGGCGGGCTTTCAGCACCTGCGATTCCCGGCAGGGGTCTCCTGGACCCAGGCTGCCTGCCCCACGGCCAGGTGGGGGTCATGGGGGCACGGGCTGCGCTTCCTCGGGGCGAGGGGACAACCTGAGCTCAGAGAGGGCCATTCACCTGCGGGAGGCCACACGGAGGGCAGCTCTGACCTGCAGGCTGGGAGGGCTTCAGGGATGGTCCAGTGACAAGCCTCCCCCCACCTGGCCCTGCTCCGGGGCCTGGGCTCCCAGGAGCTTTCCCCCCACCCCCTCCCCGTGGCCAGGGAAAGGGAATCGTGGTGCAAGCTCTTGGGAAACATTTTCTATGAATGGTCCGGTTCCCTCCTCCAGCCTCAGGAGTGGAGGCCCCAGCAGGCTGCGGGCAGCCAATAGGAGACGGACCTGCTGTTCCCGCCCCGGGAAGGCCCCCCCCTCCCTTCAGGCTGGGGTTCCCCCTCCCCGAGACCTCCTGTGCCCCCCACCTGCCTCCGGCCCCTGCCATCCTTTTAAAGGGAACACGGCAGATTTAAACCACAAATTAAATTTTTAATGAAACCGCATAACACGAGGGCCTGATGCACTGCAGTATTGATGAGATCACAGTGTCCGGCCGGCGGGAGTTCACCCCGGAAAGCTTTTTAGGATGTTATGCAATATGGAACCAAATTAATTATTTGCAACAAAGGGATCCGCGTCTCTGTCGTGCTGCTGGGGCCCAGTGAGTGTAAAGCGGGTGCTTTTCATTATTGTCAGCTATAAATGGCAGTCACGGGAAGCAAGCGGTGACTTCACAGACCCAATACTAGAGTGTGAGCGGAGATCACACAACGAGGATGAGGACAACGTGGAGTAGGGGGAGGGAATGTGTGTGAGAGAGAGGGGGGAGGAGGGACAGGGAGGGAGGGAGGCAGGGAGAGGATGGAGGGGACCTACCAGCCAGATACTGCAGCAAAATGCAGCAAATGTCTTGGAAGCTGGCTGGGAGCTCCCCTACCTCTCCGAGGCATCCCCTCACTTAAAGGGGCAGCAAGCAGAGCTGGGCACCCACAGCTGTAGGTCGGAGATGATGCCCCCCAGCTGGGGATGGCGCTGCCCGCGAGGAGGGCCTGTCCCCCGGGTCAGGGTGTGAGGCGGCCTGAGTCTGGCCATCACAAGGTGAGCTTCCTGGTGGCCAGGTCTCTATCCTGCTGAGTTACCCTCCCAGCTGCTCCTGGCTCCGGCTCAGATGTGGGTGCTCTCCTGCAGGACACCCCACAGCCTGCCCCGCACCTGGAGGGCACGTCGCCAGAACGGGGAGCCCAGTCCCTCAAAGCCGTGGGGCTGGGCCTGCACGAGGCTCCCTGGAAGCCATCCCTGGGTGTCTGGTCACCCCGGGTTAGAGCAAACTGGCCTGGGGCAGGAGGCTGGGTGAGGAACGGCCCGTACCCTGGACAGGAGCCGAACCACAGGGCCGTGTGCCCGCCTGCTCCATGCCGGTGCCACCTCCGTGCCCACCACTGCTCCAGGCTTCACCTCCTGACACGCTTCCTTGGGAGGCAGGCAAATCCCTCTTTCGTAGACGAAGAAAGAGTCTCCTGCGGTTGAGTGAGTGTCAGAGGTTGTCGGACGAGAGAGGGTGCAGCCCCCCTGGCTGGCCACCAAGGTGCACGCCCCACGACAGCCAGGCTGCTTCCCACGGCCGCGCGGCAGCCCTGCCTTCCCCCTCCGCTCCGCTCAGTGGGAGGTGGTTACGAGACAGCTGGCTGCGGCTGGGCGAGCGCCACACAACATGAGCACTGGGGGTGTCCCCAGACCGACCTAGGGAATCGGGAGACGGCAGGAAAGGGGCCAGCAGGGCAGTGTCAGAGGCCTGTGGACGGGATTCGGGGCTGCTGGGTTCGTGGGAGGTCACCCAGAGCCGCCGCGGAGGCCACGAGCTCAACATGATCGTACGTCACACCGAACAGACACTGATTCTACACGTGACAATATTTCGGGGGTGTTGTCCCCACCTCCACTTTCTTCCAAGCCGTCCTTCCAGCCGGAACAGTAGCCTAAATGATCTCCCTCCACTGGTGCCAGAGCTGGATCCATTCTCCACTGAGGGGCCAGCAGAATCTTTCTAAAATCGTCCCCTGCTCCAAACCCCTGGGTGGCTCCCCAAGACCCCAGTGTAGTCTAAACCTTTAGCGTGACCCACAGCTGCCTCCTGCTCACCCCACTCTCTGCTATAGCTAGTCCCAAACGCCTTGCTGCCTCAGGGCCTTTGCACTTGCTGCCTTTCCTCACTTCCGATACCTCTGTGCCAGACAATTCCTGCTCCTGCTGCAAAGCTCTGCTGAAATGTCACTGCTTGAGAAGGTCCTCTGTGACCCCCACAGCCTGGGTCAGGGTCCTGCTGTGTGCTCCCCAGACGTCCCTGAGCTAGCTGGGTTTCCCCAAAAAGTGGAGCTTGAGGCTGGTAGGTAGTTTATCTATGAAGTGGTCCAGGAGGGAAAGGGAGTGCAGGGCTGAGGGATGGAGCCGCCCACGTCTGCGGGCAGCAGGTGCTCGGCCCCGTGGGGCCTGCGGAGGAGGCTTACGAACCAGCCAGGGCCACCCACCTGGGGGTACAGAAGGGCTCTGGTCCATCGAGTCTTTGTGGGGTTTTTAAAAGATTTTATTCATTCCTTAGGGAGAGCGAGAGAGAGCGAGAGCAAGAGAGAGAGCAAGGGACCGCACATGCAGGGGGAGGAGCAGAGGGAGAGAGAGAAGCAGGGAGCCCCACGTGGGACTCGATCCAGCTTCCAGAACCGTGAGGATCTCTTCTGTGGATCCCGTGGCGTGGAGGGGGCGGCTTGTCCTCAGTGATGTCCCCTGTGCCCAGCTCCACCCTGGCCCGTGGGTGGTGCAGAACAAATGGCCGAGGCGGGCGGCGGGGGGGGAGGGGGGGAGGACATACAGGCAGAGGCCTACATCTCTCGCCACTGGAGACAGAGCGTGGGGCAGCCAGGAGGGGACGCGGGGGGCAGGCACACCTCCCACGGCTCCAGGGCCCTTCCTGGGGGCCCACCGGGGGACCAGCTCCTGCTTGGGCTCCTCGGGGCTCAGCCTTGGCCCAGTGACCCCTTGGGGACCCCGGCCCAGTGACGGTCAGCTGATCGGGCTGGTCCTGAGCAGAGGACGAGCTCTGACCGGTTCCTGTTTTCCTGCCTCCCCAACGCGCTGCGCCCCGCCGTCCCTGCGCTGAGCAGGAAATGGAACAGGAGATGAAGATCTTCCCAGAAAGAGGGTGTTTTGACCCCACGACATCCCAGGGGGAAGGCTTCATTCCTTTTTGTCCTCTGTTTTCTTCCCAGTCACCCGAACAATTTAAGGTTTCCCCCACTGCTCACGCGTGCACACACACACACGCACACGCACAGAGGGTGCTGGAGGAAGGCTCCTCTCCCAGGAGTCCCCCTGCGTCCCCATGACATCCCCAGAAGGGTAGGAGGGACCACACACCCCGCAGGATCTGACGGCTTCAGACACTGACTCAGCATCGCACAAGAAAGAGGTGGGATGTGCATCCCCAACCCAGAGCCAGCTCCCTGCCTCCTGCACGTCACCTGGGCTCCCCTCCGGCTCCGAGACCCTCCCTGCAGAGCTTCAGTCCAACAACATCCAACACCATTGATCCTGCCGGCTGTGCGCCAGGCCTCCGTGGCGTCCCTCCGCCCCGTGGCATCTGATGACATCTGTACGTCTCCCTGGGGGTCCTGCAGCTGGTAAATGGTGGGCCTGTGCAGGGGTGGGGGACCGCTTGCATGCTGAGCCACCTGCCCTCCTGGTTGGCTCCCTCCCTCCCTGCACCAGAGCCCCCCACCCCCCCACACATCTTACAGACATTGCGGATCAAGGTGGGGGATCGGCCCAGAAAGCCGAAATCCTGCCCCCCTAAGCCGCAGGTCGTTTAACGTCCATGCTGCGGGCCCAGCCAGACACGGTCTCAGAGGGATCCTAATATAGCTCCCGGTTAGTAGATGCCAATGTTTCAGGAAAAGTGCATGAAATTGAAACTTAAGACCAAGAAAATTCTAACCGCCAGAGCTGGAAGGCTCTTGGGTCTCTGCTGTCTGGGAGCCATCCCTGTGACACACAGTAGGTTCTGGAAGAAAGCCCGCTGACCCAGCGAATGAGCGAGGGAACGGAAACCCCGAAGGCAGGTCGTGCGTTACTGGAATTCGTGGTGCTGCTCGGGCCAAGGCGCTAAGGCAGGTGACATAAAACCAAGACCCCGGGCGCAGGGGGGCTTCGGCGACCAAGTGGAGGAAGGCCCGTGAGGGCGACTCGACAAGTGTCCTCTCCGCCCCCTGCATCGGTCCCTCCTCCCCCGGCCTGAGCCCCAGGCACCTGCCAGCCTGCAGCCCCCCAGCCCCCAGCTGGTGCCCAGGGCACGAGGCTCCCGCGCTTCCCCTGCCTGAGAGCTCCCAGCCCAGGCCTGAGGCCTGTAACCCCGGCCAGCACACCCCGGAACACCTCGAGGCCTCCCCTCATTCTGTTTCCTATGCCCTGTCCTGACGGTCGGCAGATGGCAGACGTGATGTGCAAGGACACATCCCGCTGGCGGCCGGCACCCACCGCACCAGCCAGGTGCTGCCAGCTGGGAGGAGCGGACCAAACCGACGCTCACTGGTGTTGGTGGGGCGCGGGGGCCCCGGGGCCACCCCAGAACCAGCTGCCACATTTACTAGGTCTCAGAGGGCAGAGAAGGCCGCTCTGATGCCACAGGTGCCACCTAAATGGCTGGGAGCACCAGGGCCTGGCCTCCCCCGTGTCCTTGAACGCGGAATTCAGCTATCCAGCTATCGTACCAGAAGGGTCCGCGTCCTCTCCTATGTCCCGCCCTCTCCCTGGGTGACCGATCCCCCACTCCCACCGTCCTGAGCTGGTGGCCTAGTTCAGCTGGAGGCGGACGCTGACACCCCCAAGGGGCCCACTGAGAGCTGGCTGCCGGGACAAGCGCCCGGACGGGGTGGCCTCGGTGGCCTCAGTCTGCCCCTGGCTGGCAGAGATGCGCACCGATGGCCCCGCTCCCTGCAGGCCCCCGGCCCGCCACCCCCTGGCCCGACCCCGAGGGCAGAGCCAGCTCCCTCCCTCTGTTAGCTCCTCACCCCAAGTCACCGCCAAGCCCTAACCTCCCTCTGTTGTCCCTTCCAGCAGCGCCTGGAGCCGGGCCCCTCTGCAGCGTGGGCTCCTTCACGGGGGTGCCCCCCAGGGAAGTGTTCCCAGGTGGGATGTCTGTGCCTCCTGGCCCACGGGAGGCCCCGCGGCCCCCAGCCGGCATGCACAGCTCCCACCCTCTGCTTTCCACTTTATTCTTCAAAGATGAAAGGCGTCCCCTCCGTGCATGGCATGTCCCCACCGCCCCCGCCGCTCCCTCCTTGCTCACTCTTCTAGACACCTCCCTGGGGTCACCGCCTCAGGACACCGTCCTGACTGCTGAACCCCGGGCTACCCGTCCGCCTCGGCTTGGGGGCGTCTCTGGTCCCCGTGGCACGCACCTGCCCCACGGAAGGGGCACTTACACCTGTGTAGCCCGGGAGCCGCCGTGCCCTCTGGGACAGAGACGACTGATCCCTCTGTAGCCCCGGCACCCGGCCTGCCCCTCAGTCGATGCTCGGGAAATATTTGCTGAACTGTGAGCAAACCTGATGAATATTTACACTGTTACATGCCCACGGCTCTGCCTGGCACCTCAAACGGCTGCTCCGGGGAAAGTGCGACGAGACTTCCCGGGAAGGGCTCATGCTCGAGCCTACAAAGCTCCCGTGTATGGGGGTCGGCCCCAGTTGGCCCCCCGCCCCCGTGTGGGGCTCAGGGGAGGAGCCCCCCAGGGCTGGGCCAGCGTCACCACACCGCCTGTGACCCGGCAGCCGCCGCGGCTTTGGTGGTTTCTGCAGGCGGACGTGAATGTGTAAGGCCCACGGAGAAGCAGGGCCGCGTCTCCTCCAAGGCTGGCGGGCGGGCAGCTCCTCGGCCTGGGCTCTGTGGACCTGGCCTGACGGGCCTAACCCCTCCTCACGCTGCTTTCCCCCGGTCCCATGCATCAGGGAGCTCTTGCCTTGGCCGGCCGGGGCTCCTGCGCTGAGTGGGGCGACGGCGGGGGGGGGGGGGCAGGGCCACGGCTTGCCCCCAGTTCTGCCTCCACTGGACGCGTGTGGTCTGGGGCTTCTCAGGCCTCTCTCGGTGTCCCCATCTGTCAAGTGAGGACAGTGGCCCACGGGGGCCTTACGGGCATGAATGAATGTGGACAGACGGCTTTGCAAAGGGACAGCTTCTTGCTTGCAAGATAGGGTGATTATTGCACAGGCGCCCAAGAAGAGGGCTGGAGGGACTGTGGGGTGGGGTGGGGGGTGCGGGGAGGCCACGCCCGGCAGGGCCCTGTCCCCGTCACACCAGAGTGGGTGGGCAGGGTCTGTCAGCGAAGCCGCTCCACGGGGACCGGGGCTTGCTGTCAGAACTGCCCCGTGCCCACCCCTGGAGCCCAGCATCATCTCATGGGGCCAGGAGGGAGTCACAAGGCCTGCCCCGCTCTGAGGGTCCAGCTGCCCCGTTGATTGTCACCTGGTGTCAGCCAGAAGCCCGTTTCCCCTGCTCCGGGGACAACCCTTGGGTGCCACACATCGCTACACCTCGCGTGAGGTGTCTAACCACAAAGAGAAAAGTGCATCGATCACATCGCAAAGCAAGCACCGCCAGGAAGGGACACAGAACCCAGAGACACAGAACACGGCCGGCAGCGTAGGGGCTGTGGGGGGCACAGAAACAAAACCAAAACACCACCTGGGCGCGCTGCAGGAAGTGTCCCCCACGTGTCTAAAATGCTAGCCCCTGCACGCCTGCAAAGGGTCCTCCCATCGAGCTGAGATGCCAGCCCACCCAGCAGCGGCCCGCGGCACCTCCTCCGGAGCGACGTGGACCTGATGGAGCCGCCTGTGCTCCAGAGCTGGCTCCGGGAGGACTCCTGCCTTCTTCTCTTCCCAGACAGGAGCCCACGGCCCGCCCCGCCCCACCCTCTGCTCCCCGGCCTGCCCACTTCAGGGGTAGCTATTTAAAAAGGTAGGGTGGGCCTCAATGCTGGACAGGCTCAGAGTCAAGGGCTGGGTGGGCCATGTCCCCCTGTCCGGTGTTGTCCTAGGTCTTCCCAGCATCTTCCCGGGACCCTCTCTGCACCCATCCCCTCAGCACCCACCCGGTGGCCCACTCTTGCCCACCCCTAGGGGAGCCTTCTGTGCTCAGGTGAAGGTTCTAGATGGGTTCATGGCTTTGGTCCAGGGAGAGGACAGACCCGGAGACGTCACAGGTCCTGGGCACAGCATCAGGCTGGGACACAGCCACACTTGCCCCCAGCCCTCTGTGCCCTGCCTGCCCTCTGAAGGCCTCTCCATCCACTTCCACCAGGGGTGTGCAGAGCGGACTGGCACCGGCTCGTTGCTACGTTCTCAGGAATTTGCAAGTGGGATTGCTAAACGTAGCCATCGTTAAAATCTAAATTACACAAACTCATAATTAAATAAATTATATTAAGAATAAAGGTGATACTCAGAACTCATCAACTTCTAATTATTTTTATTACATTTTACTATTATCTGTGCCTGTGAAGTTGCTTACACCTCTTGCATACTTAGGGTGGGAAAGCCCCGAGGACTATCTTCTGGGCTCAGCATCCAGGCTTACAGCACTTCCTCCCCGCCTCTGTGCCCCTGGGGTGACACCCAGGCCAGGAGAGGAGAACCGCGGGTCCACAGAGGAAGGTGCCCCTGCACTGGACCTTCCCATCAGCTAGCTGGGCAGCTGGGGGTTCCTTCTCCATGGGTTTTGTTTCCCCAGCCCCGGGGCTCTCGGATATCTCCGCGCCCTGGGGACGGAGAGGAAGCCCCAGAAACCATTAGGTCTGGATCCTTCCCTGCCCAGGATTGAAATAAGGTAGAGGGATGGAAGCTTGGCCCAGCACCCACGGTCCCTGCAGGGCCCCCCATCCCATAGCCCTTCTGGGGGGGGGTTGCAGCGCTCCAGGGGGCTGGGGGTGGAGGGCTCCCGCCCTGGGCCGCCGTGACCTCCCCTCCGAGCTCCACACTGCTCCCCCCCAACGCCCCTGTGCCCACCGCCCCAGGCCCACCTCCCCTCCGAGGCCGCAGCTCCATCCCCTGCGGAGCGGCGGGGCAGGCGCCCTCAGTGCCAGGTGCCGGGTCTCCTCGGCCGTGGTGGGCGCAGGTGGCAGGTGAGCCCCGCCCGCCCCGGGCTCAGGACGCAAGGCCGGGCCGGGGGTTCCCCCTCCGTCTGCGCAGCCGGCCCGGGCCCCGCGGGGCTCTTCTCCTGTGCCCACGCGGCCTCTGCGCCCTGGACCCCCGGGCCCCCGGGCCCCCTCGCCTCCGAGTGGCCTCTAGCCTGGGCAGGTCGGGGCGCGGGCCAGCGGGGGCGCGTGGGGGGGCGGCGGGGCTCGGAGCCCACGACGCCGCTGCGGCCCGCGGGGTCCCTCTGGCGCCGGGAAGCGGAGGCCGAAGGACGCGCGGGCTCCGGGGAGGTTCAGGGATGAGGCGCTCAAGGACCGCGGGCGGCGGGGCGCGGGGGCGCGGGGGGCGCGGGGGCGCGGGGGCGGGTTCTGACCCAGGTCGCCACGGAGCGGGCTGCGCCTCGAACCCCCGGGCGGCCGCGCACCCCGGGCTCCTGGCCCCGCGCCGGGGGCAGTGCGGGGGCGTCCGCGGGGCCGCCGCTCGGCCCGGGCTCCCGCTGGCACCTGCAGCCCGACCCCCGCGCACAGTGCGGGCCCGCTCGGAGCGCCTGGGGCGCGCCGGCCGCTCGGGCCTGTCGGAAGCCCCGAACCGGGCGTCGGAACCCGGACGGAGAGCCGGGGCCCAGCCTCGCGGCGCCGCTTCTCGGGAAGCAGGTGCAGGGGGCGGGGGTGGGGGTGACTGTGAGTCGAGCCACCGCGAGGGCGCTCGGCCCGGGCCGCGACCCCGCCGAGGCCCGGGACCCCTCCCCACCTGCCGCGGGCCGGAAAGCCCAGGGCGCACGGACACACACGCGCACACGCGCCTTGGAGCCGGGAAGGCGCTGGGGGCGCGGAAGGGTCCCGGGGCCCCTCGGGAGCGCCCGGCCCCGCGGCGCCGTCTGCCCGGAATCGGGCCGGAATCGGGCGGGCTCCGCGGGCAGGAAAGGCTCGGTGGCCGGGGCGGGGGCGGGGCGGGGCGCGCCTCCAATCCCCGGGGACGCGTGGCGGGTCCCCAAAGCCCTGGGCCTGCGGGACGGGGCAGGAGAGCCAGGCCCTGGGCCGTGGACAGCTGCACCCAGGGGCGGGCCGGCTGTGCAGCCCCGCACGCGCCCGGGAGCCCCGCGGCAGCTCGGCCACCACCTCTGTGGACTCGGCGGCGGCGCGAGGCTTCGCTCCCCAGCGCTCCTCCCCCCGCGGACGGGTGTAGACGGTTCGAGTCCCGGAGGGCCCGCTCCTGCCTCGAGCACCCCCACCCCCCCCGCGGCCGGGGCCCGAGGGTGCTCCGTGCGCCCCAGCGGGTGCAACCGGATTCGGCCTCCCGGGCGCGCGTAGCCCCGTCGGAGATGGGGGGCATCAGGCGGGTGGCCCACCCTGCAGCGCAGCCCCCCGCCCCCCTCCCCTCCCCTCCCGGGGCTCTCGGGCCTTGGGGCGGCCGTGCCGGCTCGGCGGGGGGCGGGGGAGGACGCGGAGCTCGCGGCCCCGGGCGCGCCCCCACGACCCCCGCCGCGCCGGGGCCCGGCCGCAGGCAATTAAAGCGGGATTCCTCCCCCGCTGACGTCGGCGGCGCCCGGCCCCTCCCGCGGCGGCATAAAAGGCGCGGGCTCCGCAGCGCGGGCGGCAGTGGGGGCCGGGCGGCGCGGCGGTGCGGACTGCGCGGCCGAGCCTCGCGGCGCCCAGAGCGCGGGCCGCCCGCCGAGCCCCGGAGCGCGCCGAGCCCCAGCCGCGCCCCAGCCGCGCCCCAGGCGCGCCCCGGCCGAGCCGAGCCCGAGCCCCAGCCGCGCCCCAGCCCAGCCCCAGCCCAGCCGAGCGCGCCAGCGCCCGCCCCAGGCCCGCAGCCATGCCGGGCCCCCGCGCCGCGCGCACCTGTGCGCTGCTCGCCCTTTGCCTCCTGGGCAGCGCGGCCCAGGATTTCGGGCCGACGCGCTTCATCTGCACCTCGGTGCCCGTGGACGCCGACATGTGCGCCGCGTCCGTGGCCGCCGGCGGCGCCGAGGAGCTCCGGAGCAGCGTGCTGCAGCTCCGCGAGACCGTGCTGCAGCAGAAGGAGACCATCCTGAGCCAGAAGGAGACCATCCGCGAGCTGACCACCAAGCTGGGCCGCTGCGAGAGCCAGAGCACGCTGGACGCGGGCGCCGGCGAGGCCCGGGCCGGCGGTGGCCGCAAGCAGCCCGGCGCGGGCAAGAACACGATGGGCGACCTGTCCCGGACGCCGGCCGCCGAGACGCTCAGCCAACTCGGGCAAACTTTGCAGTCGCTCAAAACCCGCCTGGAGAACCTCGAGGTCCGCGCGCGCCGCGGCTGCCCCTCCGGCCCGCGCGCCCCTCTGCCCCGCCCCACCCCCACCCCGGCCCGACCCCCCCACCCCGGCCCGGCCCGGCCCCCCCCACCCCGCCCCCCGCAGTCGGCCGCTCCCCGGCTCCCCGCCAGGCCGCCCCCGCATCCGCCCTGAGGGGACCGCGCCGTGGGCCTTGCGCTGGGTCCGGCTCCGCGCGTAACGCTGTGGTTCCCCCCGCCCTTGCACCCCCGCAGCAGTACAGCCGGCTCAATTCCTCCAGCCAGACCAACAGCCTCAAGGATCTGCTGCAGAGCAAGATCGATGACCTGGAGAGGCAGGTGCTGTCTCGGGTGAACACTCTGGAGGAGGGCAAGGGTGGCCCCAAGAACGACACGGAGGAGAGGGTCAAGATCGAGAGCGCCCTGACCTCCCTGCACCAGCGGATCAGCGAGCTGGAGAAAGGTAGCCCGGGGCGGTCGGGGTGGGGGGCTCCCCCGCCAGGCATGCTGCCCGCCCGGCCGGGCTCCCTGGGCCACCGGACCCTGCCTCGGGTCCTGGCTTCCTGCATCGCTCAGCTCCAGGCTGTAAAAGCCCTGAAGCTCCTCCAGCCCCTTCCCGCTCCCCGAGTCCCTGCCCTGGGTTTTGGGTTTCCAGGCGGTGTTCCTGGTAGGTCTGGGGCCCCCTGGGCTGGGGACCTCAGGAGGGAAGGGTAGCGGAGTGAGGAAGGGGTTGATCGGTGTCGGCTGCACCCCCTGCGCACACACACACTGGAAGGATTTTTCCAAGTCCGATGCATTTAATCTTCAGTAAGTTTGCACTGTAGCTGTGGCGCTCCGAGCCCTCCCTGCCGAGGAAGACCGGCTCCAGCTGGTCCCCGTCCCCAGCAGAGAACGGGGCACCGGCTGGGGATGGTCCTCCCGGTGCCCAGTGGATTTGGTCCCCGAGCAGGTTTTCTCTCACGCCTAATGCACCCCTGGTGTCCTCTGGGGATCTCCGGGTTCCCCGCTTCAGGTGAGCACCCCTCCCCGTGGTTTTATTTCCTGAGTGACCCACAAGCCCTGGCATCTTGCATGTCCTGTGGTTCCTGGCTCACCAACGCTGGCCAGCCCCAGCTGCACCCCGGGGCTCACAGATGAGCTGGGCTCAGCCTTGAAGTCACGGAAATCAAACAAGGTTGTAAAAGGGGGGGGGGGGTCCTGGGCTGGGAGCGGGGCCACGTGACCCTTCTTGGACCGCAAAATGTGCCGGCTGGATTTAAACAGTGCCATCTTAAGGCATGTTATATAACTGAAAAACAGATCAGGGGAAGGAGGGACGGGGGAGGGAGGGGGGAGGAGGGGGAAGGAGGGAGGGGACGTTGGGGGAATGAAAACCACCCCCTAGGGAGGCCAGGGGCTGGATCTGCTCCAAGGTGTGTGTTGGGGGGTGCGGGAATGCGAGCCCGAGATGTCTGGGGGAGCCCTGAGGGGGCCAGCCCGGCCGTTCCTTCCCTGATACCTGACTTGGATGGCGGGTTGCTGGCCCAGCAGGATGCCTTCTAGAAATAATTCTTGGCCTGGGGGCCTGTTTAGTTCTGGGCTCCCTGGCGAGCCCCGGAGCACACCCAGGAGCTGGCAGGTGTGTGTCTTCCTGGCTCCGAGCCTGGTGCCTGTGCCCACTGCTGGGTTGGAATGTTTTGCCTGGAGTCAGTCACACCACACCCAGGGCCACAGCTCCAGTGCGTGTGTGGGTGGGGAGGGGGCAGACAAGCGTTCCCCGAGACATCGCTGGCAGGCAGGGAGCTGGTGGCTGTTGTGTAAAGGGAAGCTATCAGGCCAGGAGCCTGATTTTTCAGGAAACGCAGAGGAAGCTCTCCCTGAGAGTGAGTGGCACAGTGCTCAGAGCAGTCCGCTGGGCCGGGGCTGGGGGCCGGCTCCCTGCTGTCCTGCCCTCCGTGCGGGGCTCCACGCCGACTCTAGAAGAGCCTCAGAAGAACGCCTTTCCCTCCCGTGGGGGTAGATGGGATTCTGGAAATAGCCGGAGTCCTCGGGGCTGGTTGATCGGGTCAGGAGAGTGGCCAGGGACTGCAGCACGTCCTGGGCCTGAGAGGAGTGCGCTGGGCACCGGGGGCCTGGTTGTCTCGGGTGGGAGTCCAACACGAGTATTTGTGAACACGGGCCGGCAGCCTGCATCCCTGGAATCGGGTCTGTGAAGGGGCTGCTGGGGGGAGCCAGGCTGCAGGAGACCCCCTGCCCCTGGGGCTGCACCGTCAAGGGCCGGTTTACCCGCTGAGCGCTGACCCATTCCCTGCCGGTGCCCACCGCGCAGCCTAGGCACGGAAGCCTCCAGCCCCGCACGCTCCCCCCACCCCCCCTACCTCCCCAGGGGCAGGATGTGGGAGCCTGACCAGCCAGTGCAGAGATCTTGGGTCAGCTCTTTTGTTCTGGCCCTGTGCCCTCGGGCAGGGCAACGCTTGACCCTGCTGGGCCTCCCTCTCAGCTACCCTAGAAGGGAGAGCAGTGTGCTTGTCCGGCTTCCCAGAGCGTGGGGGGGCGGGTGGAGGGGAGCACCGAACGGTTTCCGACGACAGGGACAAGTGCTTTGAGGTGCAGATGACAGGACTGTGTCCTGTCCTTTCCAGGTCAGAAGGACAACCGCCCTGGGGACAAGTTCCAGCTCACGTTCCCGCTGCGGACCAACTACATGTACGCCAAGGTGAAGAAGAGCCTGCCGGAGATGTACGCCTTCACCGTGTGCATGTGGCTGAAGTCCAGCGCGGCGCCCGGGGTGGGCACACCTTTCTCCTACGCCGTGCCGGGCCAGGCAAACGAGCTGGTGCTCATCGAGTGGGGCAACAATCCCATGGAAATCCTCATCAACGACAAGGTAGGGGCCCTGCCCACCTGGCCCCGTAGGACAGCGTCGTGGGGGCCCAGGCCCACGCGGCTGCTGGGGCGGGTCTGCAGCGGGAGGGACACACAGCCAGGGACGCGGCTGTGGCCCCACCAGAAGGGCAGGCAGGCAGGACTCGGGGGGGGATGTGACAGGCAGGAGGGCGCCCTTGGCCATGCTCCGTGGACGGGGTGAAGCTGGAACTGCCCCAGACGGAGGCCGGAGGATGATCCAGAGGGTCCTGCGTCCCTGGGATCGATCCCTGGCTCCTCCTCCCCCAGCCTGCCGCAGAACTGGCTTTGCTCCTTCCGGGGGGAGGACCGCAGAGGCTCCCCGGGTGGTAATTCTAGGGTGGAGATTCTTCCAGAGTCCAGACCTATACCCTGCTCGACCCCTGCCCCCTGGGCCCTTGGAGGGTGCGGCCTCGTCCCTGCGGGGAGCCTTCTCCACCCTGGCCTTCTGCGAAGCTCAGAACGAGCTGCCAGCCGTCCAGCCCCCTCGTCGCTGTGCCAGCGCTGCTAGTAAACATCTCAAGCTCAGGCTGGGGATTGGAACCCAAGCCCTCACTGCGGATGCCGTGACCAGGAAGGCTGTTCCTTTCTGAGCCCCAAGTGAAAGGGTCTACGGGTCGCACCGTCCGCCCTCCCTCACCCCCCAATGCTGGAGAGGGAGGGAAAACCCAGGCCAGAGGCTGGCCTTGCGCTTTAAAAGGGCCGGTGCCGTGCCCCCTGGCGTCGGAGTCTGCAGAGGCTGTGCAGTGTAGACCTAGCAGGAGAGCGGAGAGGCCCAGACGGTAGCCGTGAGCTGAGACCCCAGCAGTGGGCCTCTCCCTCCCAGGGCCGGTTTTGTAGACCAGCAAAGAGGGAGGAGGGTGAGGATGTTGTGTGTTCAGATGGACCTTAGGGACCCTTGACAAATGGTCACATTTCCTGTGTGACTCCATGGTTCGTTGATGGATGGGGCCAGCGGACAATAAGGTCTCTGGGGGGGCAGGTGCCGAGACAATTCCCTAACGGCCCCTGGTAATTATTTTAAACGTCGCGATGGGAAGAGTAACAGTTGAACCGGCGAGTGGCGACGATCACTGACCCTGTGCCGTGCCCTGTGTCCATTGTGTCGTGTGTGTCCTCCTTCCTCCCAGGTGGCCAAGCTGCCCTTTGTGATCAACGATGGCCAGTGGCACCACATCTGCATCACCTGGACCACCCGGGATGGGGTCTGGGAAGCCTACCAGGATGGCACCCAGGGTGGCAATGGCGAGAACCTGGCACCCTATCACCCCATCAAGCCGCAGGGTGTGCTGGTGCTGGGCCAGGAGCAGGTACTGGCCTGGGAGCTGGGGGGATGCCGGCTGCGGGGGGAGGAGCCCCAGAACCAGAGGAAGGACAGCATGGCAGGCGGGTGGCCGGGTTACCGGGGGCAGCAAGGAGGGAAGGAGCCACGGAAAGCCGGTTGTGTGGTGGCTGCGGCAGGGTCCCTGCCCTGTGGGTGGGAGTGGGCTCGGTCTGCGTGCTCTCGGGGGCTGCAGCAACACCCCCGGGCACGGGAAGGCTAGTCCGCCGTTAGCGATGCGTGATTTATTTCCTGGAAATGGCTTATGTCCCGCTGGGCAGCCAGAGGGAAGCGCAGGTGGGAGGGTCCCAGGCCTTCTGTTCTGTTGGGCTCAGCAAGGAGTGACACCTGAGCTCCTCCGGGCCCTGCTCCTGTGGTGGTGCCAGGCCCCAGCGGCCCCCTCGCTGGCCCCCTCGCTGGTGGAGGGACGGCCCGTGGGTGAGGCAGAGTGCAGGTGTTCCCGGGAGAAGCTCTGCATCCGGGGCACAGGTGGCCAGTAGTGTCCCCTTTCCTGGGCTCCCCGTGGGAGGGGGACCGATGTGTCACCAAAGACCCAGAGATGTGAAATGTCCTTGGGGGTCCATGTGAGAGAGCCCATGATGGGGACACATCACGTGCCCCCTTGAGAGACCCCCCCATGGCCCCCTCCACCCTCACTCTCTGCTTCTCTCTCGAGGACACTCTGGGCGGCGGGTTCGATGCCACCCAAGCGTTCGTGGGCGAGCTGGCCCATTTCAACATCTGGGACCGCAAGCTGACCCCCGGGGAGGTGTACAACCTGGCCACCTGCAGCAGCAAGGCCCTCGCGGGGAACGTCATCGCCTGGGCCGAGTCCCACATCGAGATCTATGGGGGGGCCACCAAGTGGACATTCGAAGCCTGTCGCCAGATCAACTGAGGCTCCTGCCGGCCGAGCCTCCCCCCTGCTTGTGCGGTGATGACCCTCTCGTGTCTCCTTCTCTCCCTCTCCCCAGGAGTGACTCAGGCCCTCACACGCCCATGCGCACGCACACGGCCTGGCTCGCCCTTGTGCCCCAGGGGAGGCCCCGCTCCCCTGGGGGAGCCCACCCTGGTTCCCCGCTCGCGCTCGCAGGCCCATGCGGCCGTAGGTGAGGTCGTGTGTGTGTGTGTGTGTGTGTGTGTGTGTGTGAGTGTGTGTGAGTGTGTGTGTCTCGGGGAGGCGCTTTCTTTCAGAATGAGCTAGCTCCTTTCCTCCTCTCTCCGCGGTGTCGGGAAACCCCGAGGGGGCGAACATGTGAACCTGCCGAGCCCGCGCCCGCGCCGCCCGTGGGCCCCGGGGCCGCGCGGCTTCTTCCGCGCCCGCGTCTGTCTTCGCAAACCCTGTCCGGCGTGGCCGGTCTCTGTGTGGGAGGATACGTGCCTCTCAGCGGTCGGCTCGAGGCCGGGGGGCCTCTCCGCAGAGACTCTCTCTCGTAGCAGGAGGGGATCGTCCTGATGGGGCCCTGGGGTGGCAGCTCGTGCCCTGGGGCCGGGCGCGGGGCGGGGGAGGGGGGCCGGCCTCGGGCAGCGGCCAGTGCCCGCCCAGCTGGTTTGCATGCCCAGCTCTCGGCTCGGCCCAGCACCGGTGCCCGCCCCCCAGGTCCGCGGGCTCGTCCCTCCCTTGCGGCTGCCGGCTGGCGCCCCTGGGATGAGGGGTCCCTCCCACGGTCCAGGAGGCCCCCTTGCCTTTGGCCTCGGGCGGCGGGGACTGGAGGTGTCCACGGGTCAGCTCCACGGAGGACCCGTTGGACCAGGAAACCCACGTTCTGATTAAGACCCAGCCAGGTCGGGCCCCTGATGCTGGACGTGCGCGGTGGTGAGGTCCAAGCTCATCTTGACAGCCCCCCTCCTCCCGCACCCCCGGGGCCCGCGGGCTGGCGGCCAGTCCTCCCCGGGGCAGGGCCTCCGGATGCCTCCACACGGAGCCCGGCAGGGCCTGAGACCCGCTCCCCATCACAGGTCCTGCAGGGCCCCCCCCCCGTCACCAGCTGGTGACCCCCAGGCCCCCCAGAGCCTTTCCTTCCCCGCCGTGAACAGCACCCATACACATTTCCTCCTCGTCCTTCCGCGGCGGGGGGAGCGTGTGTGTGTGTTTCTGTGTGTGCACGCGTGTCGAGAGCGAGAGCGAGAGAGAGAGAGAGAGAGAGAGAGAGCGCGCTCCAAGACGGATCACGCCCACGGTGAGCTCCCTGCTCTGTTGTACCATCTGGGGGTCGCACCCTGGACTCTGTCGCCAGGAGTCTAATTAGCAAAAGGCTGGCACGTCTTTCTAGAAATTCTCCCGCACTGCCTGGCTCATCTACAGCTGCAGACATTTCTTCGGGAGGAGCAGGTGTTCCCATCTTCTGTCCCTCCCGGGGGCACCTGTCTCCTTAAACGCAGGTCCGTGTTGTGTCGGAAACCTAGTGCATCTGTGTGTGTCTGTGTTGTTGTCTCTGTGTTAGTGTTCACGTGGGCGTCCGCGCGGCACCCGGTGGCCGTTCCCCAGAACGGGTGCGGGCCGGGCGCGCGCGCTGCGTGTTGTGGTTCAACAGTGGCTTTTTTCTGAGACCATCGTGCTTCGTCAGAGCCCGTCGGGTTGTGGCATCTTTGGATCTGCAGGGATCTTCTGTGTTTGCATGTTCCTTGGGGTGGCGCGTCCCTTGCTCCTTTGGTCCGATGTGTGTCCCCCCTGCCTGCATGGACTTCTGGTTCTGTGTTGTGTGCGCACTGCCACCCGTCGTTCCGTGACCATCCACGTAGCTACCGAAAATGGCTGGATAAGCAAGCCAAGGGTGTCGGGGGAGGCCCGGCGAGGGAGCCGTCTCCCTCTCCCCCTCCCCACTCCCCAAACACACCAAGAAGTATTTTTCACATGTAGGTTGGCAAGGAGCCTAAACAGAGCCCATGACTGGGACGGAGCGAGAGCTTGGAATCACCCCTCTAGGCAGGTCGGCCCCACCCCTCACTTCAGCCCCCGGCGGCTGTTGCTTAGGCAGAGGCCCGGGGGGGTGCTGGGTGCTCCCCTGTCAGCACCTGCCACCAGCCCCTGCCGATGATCTAGCGGACCCCAGACCACCGTGTGCCCCCCGCGGGGCCGGTGGGAGCTGTCCGTGCAGGACCACAAGCCATCCTCTGCCCCCGCCAGAGCCGGGCAGAGCCGACCCCAGACGCTACGCCTACACCCCCGTGGCCCCCTGCCCCATGCACCTTCCTCGCCCTCCCCGGCCGCACCCCCGCGGTGCCGGGGACAGAAGCTGACATTTGGCTCCCTCCCCGCCCCTCTCCGGGGCCTGTGCCAAGCCCCTTGACTCCCGCACTGTGTTCACACTTGGCACGTTGCTGGCCCCGAGAAAGGTCGATGACACAGCCACAGATCTAATCCACGTAGTCTCCCATCTCCTTAATCTGACCGACGCTCCCTCTTGCACTGAATACCACATGCCTATCTCAGGTAAGCCGTTTTATAAAATAAGAAGATGCACAGCACTGCCGAGGCGGTGTTGGCTCTTGCCGAGCTGGTGTCCCACAGCTCCCCGGGTGTCCGAGCTGGGGAGCTGCCGACAGAGGCTCTCCGGGCCCTCGGGGCTTAGATCCCACTGGAATCGTAAGCCTTCTTGCTTTTGATAACACAGTATTATTTCTCTTACTGTAGAAGAAAAAAGTTTATTACCAAACAAGAGTATTTTTATGAAAGAAAAGGACAAACCTATAAAAATTAACTCAACCTATATCTCCCTGGAAAATACTTTCAGGCTCCGCCAAAACGTAGGATTGAAAGCGTGTATTTTGGAAGAAAGAGATACATTTTGTATGCTTTCTTTTCCTTTTTGTAGATTCCCGGTTTATTTTCTAAGACTGCAAAGATCACTTTGTCACCAGCCCCGGGACCTGAGACCAAGGGGGTGTCTTGTGGGCAGTGAAGGGGGGGAGAGGCCGGCGTGAGGTTCAGTCATTCCAATGAGCTCCAGAGAGGGGCCACGTGCGCTCAGAGGTGTTGGGGACCAGGATGCGAATTGGCCCATTCGTGGTGGACCCTTTGCCTCGGAGCCCATCAAGTCCAGGACTTGATGGTCAGTTCCAATCCCGGTAGAAGAAACTAGGGCTGCGTGTTGTTAACACGAAGAGGATAGGACGCTTTATAATCTCATGGCAACCAAAATGTGGCTTGACACAGCCGTGGTTTCATCTCTTAAAACACAGCGTGTACATTTATTCAGCTAATGATGGGAAACGTGTCACTTCCGGGCACAGTGGACTTAAGTGCAATTTGTCCAAAGGGAACAAGTCATTGAGGAGAAAAAAAAAAAAAAAAGCCCAATACTTAGAGTCCCGATCTTGTCTTATTTGCCAAAAACAAACAAACAAATCCAACAAAGCAAACCCCCCCTGGTTGATATTGTTACAATGTATATACTGTATAATATGAAAGAGAATCGACGTATCTTACTTTTTCATTATTTGCTAACCAAAGCTGTACATTTTTCATATGATCTGCAGCCTTTTGGGTATCAAATGGGTCAAAACCATGGGACCTGCCACCTCCCATCAGCAATTCTGGAAATGCACTATTTCTACTGGTATTGCTTTTTTTTTCATTTTCTTGCTGAAACGACATGAATTGTTGAGTTTATTTTTACACAGTAAAGAGTGAAGAAAGACGGTGGTGTGCGTGGAGTGTCTCTTTCCTCAAGCTCGCCGGGGCCACCCCGACCTGCCTCAGGGAGGGGCCGCCCGGGCTCTGTGCCCCTGGCAGTCTCACGGCCTTTGCTGATGCTGGGACATGGGTGTGGGGGGCGCTGGGGGGGGGGGCTGGGGTTCACAGGTGCCACTGGCACGGGGGCACAGAGAGGGAAGGGACGCCCTGGCTGGGTGTGGCCACACTGGGCTTGGGGTGCAGAGTGCCCCCCACCCCCATTCCTCGCCTCACCTGCAGGCCCGCTCCCTCCTGGGCGCGTGCACTGCCCCCACCGCCGCACAGCCGGGCGACGCTCCAGGCCACCCCGGGCTCGTGCTTCTCAAGCCACCCTGCTCTGTTCTTTGCCATGTCACTGCCGGCCGGATAGTGGCCAACACCTGGTCACCTCCCCTCTTCTGCGGTTCCCGGGCCCCTTCCCTGCACTCAAGTAGGAGAGCATCCCCACAAAGGATGAGGGATTGAGACAAGGGGGGCAGGTGAGGCGGGGGCTTCCCTCCTGGCCCCTCGCGAGCTGAGCCAGACTCTGCATGCACATAGAGCTCGTGAGCCGCTCCAAGGGACAAAGGGACCAAGAGCAAAAATAGCCCACCTGGTGGATTGGTCTCCCCACCGCACCCCAACCCACATGTGCGCAGCGGCTTCGCGGAAGGGGTGAGCCCCCGGCTTCTCGCTGGCACTGACCGTGCTCCTCGCCTCGCCCACGGACTTCCTGCCTGGTGCGGTCAGTGGCCTCTGTTGGGGGCCCGGGAGCCGGCGTTGGCTGGGGCGTGAGCAAGGCCCCTGGTGGCCAATGGGTCAGTTCTCCCTGTTGTGCCTGCGGGAGGAGCCTCTGGGCCCCAGAGCTGCCTGGGGGGGGGGGGGGCTGCAGACCTCACACCTGGCCCTGTGGCCGGGCCGGGCCGGGCCATCCCCGCAGCCGCAGCCCACGCTCTGCCTCTTCGCGTCCCCTCAGGAAAGCGCGTGGTCAGGTGCGCGATAACGTCACTCTGAAGGTTTTCATTTCCCCGAGGAGCTCGTTCAAAGGCTCGGGTGTTTCAACTATGATTAGAAACGAGTTTCCCTCCACACCTCTCCCGATCCTGGCGCATCAATGAATGACGTTGGGGGCCTTGAAATGGAAAACGACCGCTCAGGGGAGGGCTGTGGGGCGCCGGCTCGTGTGGGGGTCTGAGCAGGGGGACACAGGCTTGGGATGGTAGCGCCAGAGTGTCTGGGGTCAGCGATCCCAGGAGCCCATCGGACGCCTGAAACTCCTCTCGGCTTGCACACGTCTGGTGATGGGGAGCTCACTATCCCACAGAGACCGTCTGTCCCGCTTTCAGACAGCTCCGCCAGGGAGTTTCCTTACATGTTTCTGTTATCTGCCTTTTATTTTTTGTAAGATTTTTAAAATTTACTAATGAGAGACACAGAGAGAAGCAGAGACACAGGCAGAGGGAGAAGCAGGCTCCATGCAGGGAGCCCGACGTGGGACTCGATCCCAGGACCCCGGGGTCACGGCCTGAGCTGAAGGCAGACGCTCAGCACTGAGCCCCCCGGGCGCCCCATCTGTTCTCTTCCTTGGATCCTGTGCTCGGTTGCTTATACTGAGGTGCAGCTTCCACCCACCTGTTCCCACATGTGGACGCCCACCATGTGCCCCGCGTCCCCACCACCCCTCAGCCGTCGAACCACATGGGGCAAGGGGGCCACCTGTCTGATTTGTGGCTTTGTCTAGCTCCATCGTTGAGGGGGGACAAAGCTCAGTGTCGAAGGCCTGTGAGATGCCTGGGCTGGGAGAGCCCCGAGGGTCCCCTAGCCCAACCCCTCCATTTTCCGGATGAGGGGATCGAGGCCCAGAGAGGCCGTGTTCAAAGTCACACAGCTCGTGTACGCTGGCCCGAATCAGACCTCGGGATTCCTGACTCCCAGCCCAGGGCTCAGTGGCCTCACCGGTCACCACCTGGCAGGTAACCACGGGGGCAGCTCCCCCCTCCTCTTCCTGCATCACCCCGCTCAAGAAGGCTGACCCCCGCCCCTCACTCCCCATGGGGCCTCCGGTGACCACTCCCTCCTGAGGCACTGAATGCCGAGGGGAGCTGCCCGGGGTGGGGGGTGTGGTCTTCTCCAGGCTGGGCCTTGGGCCATGTCGGTGCAGCCCTGGGGCCCAGCGAGGGCCTCTCGGAAGGCCTGGGGGGCCGCTGGGCCGCTCCTGCCTCCCCCGGCCCTCCCCACCCCCACCCAGGGCCGCAGCCTGCGTCTGTCCCCGCACGGCTGACCTGCTGCAGGCCTCCTTGAACTCCTGGCCCCCCGCAGGGGCAACGGAGAAGCGGAGAGTGACCTGGGGGGGCGTCTGGGTGAGACTCAAAGGAGCCCACTGCCAAGTACAGGATCTGCTTGAAATCGCGCATTTTACCTGAAGCTACAATGCGGATTCGCGTCCTCCTCCCACACCAGACCCCTGCAGACCCCGACCTGGTCCCTGCCCCGGAAGGCTGGGCCACATGTCCCCCTGGTATAAAAAGGGTAACACCAGAGGGCCTCTGCGGTCCCTCTGAGCTCTCCCTGGGGCCTGAGGACCGATGTCCCCAGTCCTGGGGTGTCAGTGTCGTCCTCTGCCCCGAGCCCCTGCTCACTCAGGCCCCCTGGCCTCCTGCCCCTCGTGTGTGTCCCCTGCCCCGCCATCAGTCCCAGAGCCATGGGACCTGCCCTCACAGACCTTCCCACAGTGTTGGCTGTCCTCTCAGGGTCCCTGCTGTCCTTCCTCAAACCCTCCGGCCAGAGACCCCTGCCCTCTCAGCCGCGCAGGAGCTCACGTGTCTCATCACTGGTAGCAGACCTTGGGTCATGGTTTCTCCCCGGAGGTTTCTTTTTTCTTTTTTTAAAAAAGATTTTATTGATCTATCCATGAGAGACCCAGAGAGAGAGAAAGAGAGAGAGAGAGAGAGAGAGAGAGGTGGAGACACAGGCAGAGGGAGAGGCAGGCTCCATGCAGGGAGCCCCATGCGGGACTCGATCCCAGGACCCCAGGGTCACGCCCTGAGTCCAAGGCAGGCCCTCAACCACTGAGACACCCAGGCGTCCCACCCTGGAAGTTTCTTAGCCACCATGTCAACCGGGGTGCACAGAAGCCCTCGGCGGTGGGAGGGGGGGGTGCATCGAAGGTCTGGAGCGCAGAGTCCCTCCCAGCACCCGGCCGCCCACCCGTTTCCAAGCTGGGCCTCCCATCAACGTGGACCCCGGTGGTCTCCCTCTTGGGAGGGGTGCAGGGCGCGGGGGGCCGACAGGGTTGAGGCGATGCAAAGCCTGGAGGCCGCACTCCCTGAGCACCTGCGGGGGGCAGGCACCTGGGCCGCGAGGCCGGTGGGTGGTCGCTGGGCAGAGGGGGCGGCTCCGAGGGGTGCTGGGCGGCTCCGGGGCGGGGAGGCGGGGGAGGCGGGGGAGGCGGGGGCGGCGGGGAGGGCTGGGGAGAGTTTGCAGGCTTGCGTGCCTATGAGACATTGCCAAGGAAGCCGTCTGTCCCGTTTGATTTCTGTGCTTCTCAATTCAGGCCAAGGTGGGGGGCCATCTGCTAAAGTGGGCACGGATAAAACATTGTCGCTGTGCAGAAAATTGGCTTCTGAGGGGAGGCTGTGTGCTCGGCACAGAGCAGCCTGCAGAGTTGCTGCCAGAGGCGCCGGGCAGCGCCGGGGTGCAGGGAGAGAGGCGCTGGCGCGTGTGTCTGCAGCAACACCCCTGCGCCCCCCGCGCCCCCTCGCCGGGCTCCAGCCCACACGGGCCAGCTCTCCAGGGCGCCAAGCCCCTTCTCCAAACTTAGGGGCCGTTGCACAGGGGGTCACAAAGCTTCCTGACGGCTTGACTGATACGATTCCCTGTCCTACATGCCGCCGTTTACACGATTCGATGGCTTTCACGTGTCACACTACTAATTTTTAAAAATTGTGGCAAATGTATGTCCCATAAAATTCAATGTCACTGAAGCGTGCAGTTCAGTGGGGGTTTTGATTACACTCCCAGCGCTGCGCCACCTCCGCCACCACCTCGTCCCAAAACTCTTTCATCCTCCCACTCTGTCCCCGTAAAACGTCGACAGCCCATTCCCCTGCCCCTCACTCACGGTGACCTCCGTGGCCTCTGACCTACTGTCCGTCCCTATGAATCCAGGCCCCTCGTGGAAGTGGGATCAGACACTATCTGCCCTTTTGGTGCCGGGCTGACTTCACGGAGCATCGTGTCCTCAGGGTCCGCGCACGCTGTGGCACGTGTCGGGCTGTCCCTCCCTTTTCACGGCTGAGTAATACTCCGCCGCGTGGATGGACCACATTTTGTTTCTCCCGTCATCTGCGGACAGACACGTGGGCTGCTTCCAGCTTCCGGCTGCTGTGAATAGGGCTGCTGTGCTCAGGGGCGTACCAGGATCTGTTTCAGGCCCCGCTGTCAGTTATTTGGGGTATGCACCCAGGAGTGGAATCATATGGGAATTCTATGTTTAGCGGTTTGAGGAGCTGCCAAACTTCTTTTTATAGTGGCTGCACCGTTTTACATTCCTACCAGCGATGTGCTAGGGTTCCAATTCCTCCACCAACATTTGTCACTTCTGTTTTCTTTCGTTCTTTCTTTCTTTTTCTTTCTTTCTTTCTTTTTTTTTTTTTTTTTGATAGTAGCCATCCTAATAGGTGTGAGGTGGTATCTCGTGGCGACACGGATTGTGTTTCATAATGATTCGTGACATTGTGATATCACACAGTACAGTGATACAGCGATTTTTCACCTGCTCATTGGCCATTTGAGTCTTTTCTCTGGAGAAATGTCCATTCGTGGACGTCTGGGGGGGCTCAGAGGTTGAGCATCTGCCTTCGGCTCAGGTCGTGACCCCCGGGTTCTGAGATCGAGTCCCGCATCGGGCTCCCCACAGGGAGCCTGTTCTCCCTCTGCCTGTGTCTCTGCCTCTCTCTGTGTCTCTCAGGAATAAATTTTTAAAAAAATCTTAAGAAAAATATCCATTCAAATTCTTTGCCCGGTTTTCAGACGAGGTGTTTGGCTTCTTTGTTGTTGACTCATAGGCGCTCTTTACATGTTCTGGATACGAATCCCTCATCAGACATATGACTTCTGAATATTTTGTCTTTTCGCGCTCTCAGTTGTACCCTTTAATGCACAAAAGTTTGTCATGTTGATGAAATCCAATTTGTGTATTTTTTTTCTTTTCCTGCCTGTGCTTTTGGAGTCATAGCCAAGAAATCATCTTCTTAAGTAAATCCTACTCATCCCCAACCCTCCCCTTCCCCGTGGGCACCCAGGACCCCTCTGCTGGCCACACACACGCAAGGGTTCCGCGTGGCTCTGTGTCCCCCACCCAGAGCCTGGGACGCGTCCTTCCTCGCAGCAGAAGCCCCTGCTGGCTTGAACATTCTTGGCTCTGGGCTTTGCTCTTCAGAATTTTGGTTCTCTAAGAATCGCAGAATGTTAGCACAGATGTAGAAAGAAGAAAAAAACAACAACAACAACCAGAAACGCTCTTTGAAATAAGAGCTGAGTGCTTTCCCCTTCTGCGGGAACAGCAGAAGTCCTAGGCCAGCTGGACTCCAGTTAGGACCCCCCCATGGCTTCTGTTGGTGTGAAAAGGCGCCCCCGGCTCTGTGCCCTCCCTTGTCCCCCGCCTCCGGGGGTCCGGGGGGAGGGAAGGGGTGAGGGGAAGGGGTGCGGGGAGGAGAGTGGGGAGCCCGTGGTTTTCTCAGGCATCCTGGGAGAAAGGCAACGGCCTGTGGAAGAGAAAGCTGAGATAGGGCCGAGGGGGGCAGGGGGCGACATTGCGGGGGGTGGGGGTGGGGGGCGGGAGGGGAGCCCCGAGCTGCTGCCCCCCATCCTGGATGATGACTCGCGGAGTGTCCGCTGCCCAGAGCCACCCGCGGGGAGGAGGCTGTGCACGCAGGCAGCGTGGACCACCCGTGAGCACGCGGCAGGAGGGGGCGCCAAAGGAAGGGAGGTCCTGGGGAAACGTGGGAGCCCTCCCGGGACCCTGGGTGCTCCAGGCTTAGGGACGGTGCTGTGCACCGCTGAACAGCGCTCCCCCACTCAGGCCACCCAGAACCCCGGAGCCTGACCTCGTTTGGAAACAGAGTCTGCAGATGTGATCCAGGTGAGGATCCCTTGGCTCTGATCCTACCAGCAGCAGCGTCACAAGAAGGGGGACGTTTGGTCAAAGACACGGAGACCCCGGGAGAAGGCCGAGCAGACACGGGGGTGGGGGCCTGACCGCGGCGTCCACGAGGTGTGGTCCTGGAGGGGCTGCGGGCGGCTCCGCTGATGGGAAGACGCGGATCCGATTCTGCCTCGGGGCCGCCACGAGGCCCTGCTCACACCTGACTTCACCCCTGGGGTCAGACTCTGGGCCCCCCGGGACCGTCCGGGATACGTTTGTATGTGCGAGGCTGCTCCGTTTGGGGGATCCCATCCCAGCAGCCCCAGGAAGAAACAAGGGGCTGACGGCTTCGTGGTCATCGCACAGCAGGGGGTGGCTCAGTCGGGTGAGCGTCCGACTCTGGATTTGGGCTCAGGTCATGGTCTCGAGGGCGTGGATGGAGCCCCGTGTCGGGCTCCACACTCGGCGGGGAGTCGGCTTGAGGTTCTCCCCCTCCCTCTGTCCCCGCTCGTGCTCTCTCTCTCTCTCTCTTTCCCTCTCTCTCAAACAAACAAATAAATCTTTAAAAGCAAAGCAGAGAGGCCCCTAAGCCTGACGTCCCGGGAACGCCAGGTGGCTGAGCCTGGCTCACCCTGGGGTCCCTGCCTCCAACTGGGGGCCAGTCCCCGCACAAAGGAGGCAGACCCACCTCGGGGACAGTGAAGGGCAGCCTCTGAGCTCAGGGTCTCTGCCCCTTAGGGCTCAGGGGGCACCAGGCTCTGGCCCCTGGGCATTTGGCGGTGGGAGGTGCTCAAACCCACCCATGTACTTCGCCCGCCCACCTGCTCTAGCAGAGGAGGGTTCCAGGTGGGCCCACCAACACCGACAGACGCACGGATGGCTTGGGGGGACAAGCGCTACCCCCACGAAACCTCCGCGCCCTCCAGCACTGGGATGCACCTGTGTGTGACTCAGCCCCCCTGGGCTGCGGGATTTGGTGGTGGCACATGAGCCCGGGGCAGGAGGTGGAAGGACGGGCGGTGGGGACGGGTACGCTGAGGAACAAGGGACCCAGGATGAAAGGACGCAGCATGAGGCCCCACAGGGAAGGCAGCCAGGGCTGGGGGCAGCGGGCAGAGGGCCTGGCCACTGGGGAGGGCCTGCGAGGCCGTCTGTGCAGCCTGGGGGGGCGGGGTTGGGGGGCGGGTCCCACTGGGGGCGTGGGAGGGGACAAGCTGCAGGCCTCAGAGTGGTTGCTGGCGTCCTGACAAATTTAGGGCCAACGTCACAGGACAGGGGCATCACTCAAGGCCTCTCTGTGACGGCGATGGATCGAGACCAAGGCAAGAGCACCGCCGGGTCACGTCTGGGTGCAAACACCGCACGCACTGTCCAGACTCCGCAATCACCCCCCCTTTCCTCCGGACTCGAATGGCTTTTCCAATTCCGGCCTCAGCTTGCCCTGTTTTCCTGCCTTCCGGATAAGAATTATTAGGATCCTGCTCACGCAGTGACGCTGCCTCCTTGCCCCCCACACCCGTGGGGCCCCGGCGCTGGGTCTCGCAAGTCCTTGCTGACACCCTCCTGAGGACACGCGTGCAGACTCCGCGGCTTCACCGCAGGTGGCCTCCTGGGGGTCGGTGGACGGACGGTGACTGACACCTCATTACACCATTGAAAGAACTGTGGGTTTTACTTTGAATGATATGGGAAGCCACCAGATGGTTTCGAGCAAGGAGAAGTAGGTAGTGATTTTTGAAAGAAACATTCTGGGAGGCGAGTCAGGACGCCGTGTCTGGGAGCCCAAGTGTGGCATCTGCAGTGGGTGCTGTGTGGCTACTCGGGGGGGGGGGGCGCTTGCTCCCTGCCCTGCGAGGCTGAGAGGGAGCGAGGGCGAGGACGAGCGGGTGGCCTCGGTGTCCCAGAGGGGACTCCCAGGGGCTCCTGAGATGAGCAACCGGCCACGTGCACAGGACAGGGCTGTTTGCCCCGCTCCAAGCAGCCGGGACACAGAGCATCCTGCGGGAGGAGCACTGAGGAGCCTACCCCCGCTGCCACCTAGATGCCCTCGGAGCGGGGAGGCCATCACACCCAAGACTCCCTTGAAGACAGACTTTGTCAAAAAAATAAAACCACCTCAAACCTGCAGGCACCCAGGAGCCGGGACACGTCCGTGTGGTCCATGCCCCAGCTTGCCCAGGTGTCCGAGGGGGCGGCAGCCTGACCCGTGTCCAGCTGAACGGTGAGGTCATTCCCATGACCCTGGAGAACAGGGCCAGGACGACTGCTCATGCTCAGCCAGGAGAACTGAGGGGCCAGACTTGTGCACCCCTGACCACCCAGATCTGGGCTCAGAAGGGAGCCCCCTCCCCCACTCTATGCATCTATGGGGTGCTTCCAACTTAGCCCCGGGGTGGGGGGGCTGAGCTAGCTAGGGGCTTCCTCCGGGATGCTGACCACAACACGAGGCCTTGTCCTGTTAGGGTGAAACCACGTGGTGGGTGCATATGGGGGGGGGTCTTCCTCTGGTTACTGGTCCTAAAGGCAGAGGTAAAGGGTTGGCACTCGGCCCCGGCTGCCTCCCTGTCTGATCTGGCCACTTGTCCTGTTTCTCCCAGGACCCCCGCTCACCAGGACTGCTGGGTTCAAGCCTCATCCTGAGCCTGCCTCCCGCCCCTGCACCTCTGGCCTCCTGCACCCCAGGACCCCCTCTGTAGGACGAAGGTGGAGCTCTGGCGGCCAGAGGCTGCACCAGCACCAGCCGGGCCCAGCGCACCGGGAGCCCGGCTCCGTGCACCAGGGTCCCAGCCCGGGGCTCATCCCCACATCTTGCGGGGAAACCACGTGCCTGCCACGGCCACGCACCGACGGAACGTCAGCCTGTCGGCGCTTCTGTCTTGCGGTGGGATCAAGAGTTTTTATACTTTCCTGTGTTTTCCAAATTTTTTATACCGAACACGTGTTAGTTATGTAATTTAAATTTTATTTATTTATTTTTAAACCGAGTTCTCCAGCCAACTGTGCTGCTCCCCGGCGCGGTAACTTTCCTTTGAGTCAGACTCCTGGGTGAAGTCAAGGCGCACGACCCCCGCCCCGGCCCCCAGGCCCCCAGGCCTGCACCCTGGTGTCCCCCTCTCCGGACCGGGGCCGGGCTCAGCGCTGCGGACACCTGCCCCCCGGCAGCCCCGCGGACGCCCCGCGGCCTCCGTCCTCCCTGCCGCGGCCCCGAAGGCGGCCCCCACGGCCCCCAGCTGCCCAGGGTCCAGTCCCGCCTCCTCCCGGTCCAGCAGCGGCGGCCCTGAGCTCGCCTGGGAGGGGTCGGGGAGACGGGGCCCTAACTGCAGGTATCGGGGGTCGGGAGGGGCGGGGCCTAGGACGAGGGGAGGAGCCGAGGATCGGGAGGGGCGGGGCCGAGGATGGGGCGGAGCCGAGGACCGGGAGGGGCGGGGCCGAGGATGGGGCGGGGCCGAGGACCGGGAGGGGCGGGGCCGAGGATGGGGCGGAGCCGAGGACCGGGAGGGGCGGGGCCTAGGACGAGGGGCGGAGCCGAGGACCGGGGGCGGGGCCGAGGACCGGGAGGGGGCGGGGTAAATCCCCCCACCCCCGGCAGGACGGCCGCGGCTGCTCCGCTCCGGGGGTGGGGGGCGGAGTGCTCGGACAGTGAACGGGGTGGACGGCCTCCCGCCTCCACCTGCCCCCGGGCCTCCCGGCGCGGGCGCCGCTGCGCACCAGGCGCGGCGCAGGGACCCAGTGGGCGCCGAGGCCCGGCTGCCCGGGTCTGGGAGATCAGGACCCCTGCCCGGACCGAGACGCAACGGGGTTGCCACGGCGACGCGCTCGGGCGCGCGGTGATTGGCCAAGTGCAGAAGGGCGGGGCCCGGGAGATGCTCTCGCGAGAGCTCGCCCTTCCGGCTTCCGGCCCGCAGGAGCTGGCGGGGGCCGGCGGGGGCCGGCGGGGCGGGGCTTCCGGCCGGGGAGTGGTCTTGGCCACCGCCCTCACCTGCGGGTGGGCGGGCGGGTGTGCGCGGACCTGGGCGCGTCTTCCGCGCGCCGTGCTGCCCCCTCCGCCTCGGGCCGCCCTCTCGCCTGGCCTCCCGCCCCGGCCCCTGAGCGGGGTCTCCCTCCGTGTGCCCTCGACACGCAGCCCGTGACCTCGTGGTGCCCCCTCCCCGCGGTCCCCGGTCCCCGGATGGAGAGGCGCGGCCTTCCCGAGGACCACTCCCTCCTGCGCCCCGCACGCCCGCGGCCCTGGGACCTGCTGCTCCTGGCCCGCTCCTCTCTGCCCCAGGGCCTTTGCACTTGCAGGTCCCTCGGCCTGGGCCGGCTGCGCCCCGCCGCACAGAGACCTGCCCGGCTCTCGCCTCCTTGGGGCTTTGCTCAGCCCGACGCCCTGAGCAGGCGACCCTCCCCGTGCCCCTCCCCCCGGCCCCCGCCCCCTGCCCCCTGCCCCCTGCCCCCTGCCCCCTGCCCGTGTTCTGCGCACAGGCCTTAGCGCCCTCCGCGCGGTGCGGCCTGAGCGCGCAGGGGGTGCAGCGGCCGTTGCTCAGGCCGCAGGTGCTCGGGAACACTGCACACCGCGCAGGTGGACGAGGGCTCCTTGCTCGTCCCGTCCGCCCCCGGGGTGATTCTCTGGCAGGGGAGCCAGCAGGAAAGAGCCACTGCCCACGTACCAAGTGCCTTACTTTCAACATCTCGCTCCGAAAAAGCTCGCTCGTGTGGGAGGAGCGAGGCGCTCAGGGAATCCTGCCCTCAGACACGGCCCCCTCTGCTCGGGATGCTCTGGGGTCCAGATGTGCCCGTTGGACCGGGGCCTGGGGCGCCCCCAGGCTCTCCGCCTGGCGGGAGGGACTCCCGGGCGAGGATGGCGGCCGTGCAGGGCAGCGGGAAGCACAGCCCGGCGGCTGCTGGGGAGGGGTGGGGTGGCGGTCCTCGGACGTCCCCGGGACCCCGGAGGCCACTCCTGCCGTGAGTCGTGCCCGCGAACGGCCATTGTCCACTGCCTGGCCTGCGCTCGTGTGGGTCTGGCTGCCCGTCCTCACGCGCCATGGAGCCGGTCGGGCTGCCCGCAGACGGCCAAGCGGGGCCACCATGTGCTGCCAACCTCAGGAGCAGGGCACAGGCCACCCGGCAGCCAGATGCTCCTGGCCCCACTGTGGTGCCATGGCGGTTCCTTAAGGAGCTGGAGCCCCGGTGTCCCCTCCTCTGCGCCTGCAGCCCGTCAGCTCCCGTCGCCAGGGTTTCAGGGTGGTCGGGGGGGGGTGGCGTGCTGCCCTGACCTGGGGCGGCCACCTGCCTGGCCCGGGCGGACACAGGCTCTGCCTCAACCCCCACGGCCCTCGGGGCCCCGCAGCAAGGGGAGCGGAACCGGCCCCCAGGTTCCCAAGGCAGCCCCCGCCCAGGGCCCGCCGGGCTGGGGCTCCCCCTAAGGGCCAGGCCAGGGGGATCCCGAGCTCCTTGGGGTAGTCAGGGCCGCCGCAGGGCACCGGCTGGCTCGGCAGGACGCAGAGCCCCAGAGACCCGTCCTTCTGCAGCAGCAAGCCTGGGACCTGCTCTGAGGCCGCCTCTGGTTCGCATTCCCTGTGCCCTCACGGGGCGTCGCTGGGCTCGGGGCGTCGCTGGGCTCGGGGCAGGGAGAGCCGCCCCACTTACTCATTTTCCCGCGGCCCGAAATCAGGGAAGCCAGGCTGAGGCCAGAGCACGGCCAGGATTGGGGACGAGTGTCCTGCCCCAAGCGAGGAGTTCTGAGGCTGCAGCTGGGCTGGGGCTGGGGCCGGGGTCGGGGTCGGAGCTGAAGGCGTGAACAGAAGCGGCCCCAGCGGGCGGTGGCCGGGCAGCACCTCCTCCCCCGGGCCCCTCCCGAGGGGTCACACGGAGCCCCCCCCAGCGTCCTCCTCCCTCCGTGACGCCCCCTGGAAGCCTGTGCCCGAGGCCGGGCCTGGTCACCTTCCCAGACGCGGAGGGGATCCCCAGCCACGGTCACGCGGCTCGGTCACAGGCCTTCAGGGTCCAGGTGCAGCGGCGGGCGGGGCGGCCGGAACCGGGTTCCGGGACACGGGACACACAGCCAAGGGGCAGAAGAGAGGTGCGGGCCCCCTGGGGCCCCCGGAGGGGGCAGCGGGGAGGAAGGGAGTGGTCCCCACACAGGAGGAGGCCTGGGGCCGTGCCCTGGGCGGGAGGGTGTCTCTGGAGCCCGGGCGCCCCCGGGGGTGGCGGGAAAGGCCGCGTGGGGGGCCCAGACCCGGTGGGCCCCGGGAGCCCGGCCCGGAGCCATCAGAACTTGTGAGGCCCGGGAAGTGTCGTGGGCTTGGAGGCCGAGGCGGCCGGGGGCACAGCCGCACTTGGGGAAACCGCTTTTCAGCAAGTGCCGGGAGCTTTCTTGGAAGCAGGCGGAGTATAAATCATAAACAAACGCCAAGTCTGCAGGTGGGCGTGGGCCGGCGGGAAGAGGGAGAGACGGCAGGCAGAGACCTCACGGTCCCAAGGGTCTGGAGCCGTACCCGACCTTGACCCCACTGCCTGGTGGCCTGGGGGGGGGGCTGGGGCTCCTGCAGAGGGCGCCGCTGGGCCCTCAGGCCTCGGGGAGCTGACTTGCCCAGCCACAGGGCAGGCCCTGGCAGACCCTAGGTTGGGGTGGAGAAGGCCCCCCGGGCTCCTGCCACCCGAGGAGGTGCAGGCCTGAGTCTCCCTCGGACAAAAACAGGCCCGGTGGACACTCATCCGTGTGGGAGGTGTCTCACCAAATGTTTGAAAGGGAAAAAAATCCCATTTTCTTAGCTTTTTTTTTTCCTTTCTATTTTTTGATTATTTTTCTAGATGACTTCATTTCTAAGAAGGGTGTAGGGGAGAGAAGGAGGACAGAGGGAGGGAGGACATGCGCCCCGAGGAGAGTCGGGCACGAGGGGAGCAGGGGTGTTGGGGGCAGAGGCCGGTGCCGGGACCCAGGGAGGAGCCGAGGCCTGTCTACCTAAGGGAAGGCGGGTGTCCTGTCCCCACCAGGGTCCTTCCCCCTGCTGACCCCTCCCAGCCAGCTCGGCGCCCACGAGGCCCTGGGCAGAGGGCAGCCCGGCCAGCTGGGACCGATGGGAGCTCCTCGCTGGCCCCGGCCTCTGCCCAGGGCCAGAGCCGGGAGCGGTGGGCGACCGCACACACCACGTGGGGCCCACAGAGCCGCCCCCGCCAGCCCCCAGGGGCGACAGTCGTCAGCGGCTCCAGGAATCCCCTGAACAGCCGTGCATTTGTCGGTGCCACACGTCCTGGAGCCACCTGCCAACCCATGGCCCACGTGCGAGACCTGGGCTCTGAAGGCAGAAGTCAGCGCCTGCGTCCCGACGCCCCTGCAGCCCAGACTCCCCGAGGGCAAGCGCCCCGGTCACCCCCCCAAGGTGCCCGTGTAAGGCGGAGAAGGCCCGCGAGGCGGCCTGGCTGCTGAGCCCCGGGAGGACCCGTCCGGGCCTTCTCCCTGCCCCCGCCGGCCTCTGCCTCCACCTTCAGGGGGCCGTTCTGGGTCTGAGCCTCCACCACCCTCTGCCTCCCTCTAATGACACCGAACACTGGGGTTGGGCCCCCCATGAGCTCATCTCAAGATCCTTAACTTATGTCTGCAAAGACTCTTATTACTCTAAGTTCTGGGGGCACATCCTTTGGGGGCCCCCATCCAGTCCACCCCAAGAGGCATGAGAAACAGGCACGGCGCAGGGGCTGGGAGGGAGGGGAGGATGGCGGAAGGAGCGTTGGGGCAGGAGGGGGGCCCTCGGACCCCAGGGCAGCTGTGTCGGCACGTCCCGGCTATTGGCGTCACGAGCACCCCGCTTCCTCCCAGGCCCCGGGCGCCCCTGCCCTTGGGAACCCCGGGTCTGAGGCTGGGAGGCAGGAGAGGCCGCCTTGCCCCTCCCCCAGGCCAGAGCCCCTGTGCCCCAGCTCGCCCTTCCCGGCTCCTCCCGGATGGGTGCATGGGTGCGCTCCCATCCGCGGCAGCGCAGAGGCGGGGAACCCTCAGGGTGCACGTCTGTGTGTGCTCCCGTCCACGTGTCCGTCCTTGTCCTTGGACCCCCTGCCAAGGAGATGCCGACGGAGGAGGGCGCAGCCCCTCGGGGCGGGACGACCTGCGAGGTTCCCACAGGCACCCTTGGGCTCAAACGCCCCACGCCCCGCTCCAGCCCGTGACCCCTTCCCGCCAGCACCCCCCCCCCTCGCCGGGCTCAACCCACGTCAGGGCTTGAACCCTCCTCGGAGCAGGGAACTCAGCACCTAACAAAATGGCAAATTTCACGGACAATCCCGTGTCCTTCATTGAGGGAGAGCCCGTCCGCGTCTGGTAACTTGATCCAGGACAAAGTGCTTCATTTCGTCCCTTTCTTGAAAAGCAGAGCTCGGCCCCTCCGCGCGCATCACCCTCCCTAGGAGGGTTTCTGGCCTCCCGATGCCCCACCTACAACATCAAGGACACAGGTCCTTGGGTCATGAGACGCGACAGGGGGCACTTTGGACAGTGTCCCCGGCACCATGCCTGGGTCAGCAGAACTGAGATAAGGACCGCGCTGCCCCGCAGGTGACAGGCTCTCTCTGCCCCGGGGGATGCACGGCCATTTGGTCACCTCGGCTGCCTCGAGCTGGGGCCACCATGGGCAGTCACCCTGCCACAGCGCAGCAGCAATGTCATACTTTGGAAAAGAAAAAGAAAAAAAAAAGGCAACCACCAACAAGCGGAGAGGCTGAGTAACAGCTGAGCTGAGTCACGCCGGGCGGGCGGAGGCGGCTGCGGGCCGGGGGGGGGGGGGGGGGGGCGCCCGGGGATGGGGGGCGGCGAGGGGCGCCCGGGCCCACCTGGCACCCTCCCCTGGGCTTCTGGACCGGGCAGGGGTGCAGTGCCAGGCAGCCACCGGCGGGGTGGTTGGTGGGGAGCCCCAGGGGTCGGGGGAGCCCCCCCCCCGGCTCAGCCCCAGCGGCCCGGGGCCTCCCCCACCTAGTGCTCCTGTGCCCATGAGGCGGCGGCCAGGGGCAGGTGCTCAGCGGCCTCGGGCGTCTGGGCCCCCAGCGCCTGTCCCCTTCCTTGTCAGCCAGGAGCCCTGAGCTACGTTCTGGTGCCTGCCCATTGGCCCCCGCCCACCCCCCAGCGCCCTCCAGACCTGTCGGGCTGTGGGCTGTTTCCTCCAACCTCCCCACCCCTGCGCCCTCCCCCGCAGCGTCCCTGAGGGTCCCGAGCTGGGGGCCCATGGCACCCAGGCCAGGCTGGCTCCCCTGCTTTCGTGCATCCGGGCCCCGTGACCTGATAGGACCCTCACTGCGCGACTCCAGCCATAGCCAGGCTGCAGGTCCTGCTTGCGCGGCACCCCGCGGGGACCTGGCCTGACATTTGGGGCTACCCTGACCCCTCTGGGGGCCCCAGCCTCGGAGCACACGGCACCTGCTGCCCACGTGCCCTGGACCGTGCTGGCGTCCCTGCCACCCTCACGCCCTGGCAGGGGGGCCCTGCAGATGGCAGGCGTCTCTTTGCTGAGGACACCCCCATCCTGCTGAAGCTTGGGGTTCAGGAGCTGGGAGGCACCCCGGAGGTGCTCCCCGAGGCCCCGAGAGGGGCCCTGCTTGCCCAAGGCCACCCGGCCAGCGGCGGCAAGTGTCCCTGCCCTGCCCAGTGCCTCAGCGCCCTGTCACGTGCCTCACCCCACACCCGGAGCCCCTGTGATCCCAGCCCCCTCTCCCTCCCCAGCACTCCCCGCTCCCCCACCGGCCTGCCTCCGCCCCCACGCTCCGGCGGGAAGGGGTTCCTATGGCACCCCTTCCCCCGCACACACTTAGCTCACTGGCAGCCCATCTGCCCCGAGACAGTTAGCAGCAGATGCCTCCTTGCACAGCGGTGCCTGAAGTGAGGCAGCCCTGCGCCTGCCGGATGCGAGCCCTGCTAGCCAGGCCCGGGGGGCTCACGCAACACTTGGCGGAGGCAGGGGACCCCCCCGGAGGGCCCACAGGGCTGCGGAGTGGGGTGTGGGCTGGAATGGGAGCTGCCCTTGCAGCCCCCAGCCCGGCGCCGGCCAGGGCTCCAGCTGCCTCGGAGGGAGTTGGCGGGTGAGACGCTCTTAGCAGGCTGCACACCTCGGGGGGCAGGGTTCTGCAGCTCTCGGACTCCCTGGGGAAGGCCTGAAGTGTGGGGGTGCTGCTCCCAAGCCCCCGGCCATCCCCTTCCCCAAGAAGGAGGCTGGCGGACCCCCTGGGCAGACCCCACAGGAGGCCCGGGCCCTCGGCTGGGGTTGTGGGGCAGGTTCTTTGCTGTCAGCTGGCCTCAGGCCCCGGCCTGCTGGGCCCCAGGGCCAATTCCAGCCTCCCCCTGCTCCCTCCATCTCCAGGGGCTTCCCTTACTACCACTGGACACAGGTGGCCGAGCAGGGTCAGGGTGTCTGGCACTGGGCCTGCTGGGAAGAGGTGGCCATCGTCCCTGGACCCATCCACCATCTCCCATGCACGTGGCCAGTTGGCAAGGAGCCTGGTTTCCATGGCAGCAGCCTCTAGCCCTGGGTCTGGGAGGAAGGGCCGCTGAGGACCCCGGAGCTCAGCCGTGGCTCCTGCCCTGCCCTCCGCAGCCCCAGGAGCGAGCTCTGTAGCCGTGGGCACCCAGCCGCGCCCTGGGGTGCCAGCCTCTCACAGTGGGGGGGACGGACGGCGGCGGGCTGCTAGGCCCCCACCCACTGACGCGGGGCGGCGCACTCACGCTCCATCCCCAACAGAGACAGAAGAAGGAACTGGCCGAGCCTGGAGCTCTGGGGACTCTGGTTTGACATTACGTGGAATTTCCTGATTCTGGGAAGAAGAACAGTTCAGTGATCTGCACCCGGGGCTGCTGGCCTGTCTTGCTCCCGGCCTTGGCGCAGCGTCCGCGTGAGGGGTGACGGAGCGAGAGGCCGTGGGAGCCGGCCTGCCCGGGGCAGAGGGATGGACGACTCGACCCCTGAGGACCCCCTCAGCTAGGACCCCAGAGCCAGGAAAATCCAAGCCGCCCCCCGCCCCGCTGCCGTTTACCGTGTCTTCCCCCCTCCTCCCGGCGCCCCCGTGTGTGGGGCGAGCGTGCAGACACACACACAGACGCACACGCCCCCGGGCCGCCTCTGCTCCCCTCACATCTTGCCTTTGTTTTGCTTCAGCGGGGCTCGAATGGGGACACGCTGCACTCACAATTGGCAGCTTCCTCCGGTCCCCCCCACGGAGGTGCCATATGTCAGTGTCATGAATAAGCACGAGGCTCCGGGGCAGGGAGGGCTGGGAAGTGGCAGCTGCCAATCACCGCTGAGGAGACGTGAGGGGCCATCCCTGGGTGGGGGTCGGCTGCACGGTGGGGGGAGGCCGGGGGGCACAGCCCGGGCCGAGCCACGGGAACAGCGCTGGTCCTGACCCAGAGGGACCGCGTTCCTGGAGACCAAGCAAGCCCGGAAGGCGCGGTGGCATCGGCGGCCCCCAGCCCTGCCTGGTCTGCCTGTGTGCCCGCTGGCCAGCCCACACCACCTGCTCCGGGATGTCCTCCCCACCCCCCCCGGGCCACATCCCTCGTGTTCCTCACCCCCCGGCCTCTTCCGCACTTGGGCTCCATCCGAGCCCCCCCCACCTGCCCCGTGAGTAGCTTGCGGGCCGGGCACCGGGCCGGGCACGTCTGCGGGGCACTGCTCACTCTCACAGCATCGCTGGGAACCAAGGATCACCAGCCCCGTTTACAGGTGAGGAAACTGAGGCCAGAACGGTTTAAGACACTGCGAGTCCTACAGGCCCGTGGCCGAGCTGCCCTCGGCTCAGTCGGCCGCTTCACTGGCCGAGGCTCGAGCCTGCGCTGTGCTGGGAGCCTGCGCCCGGCCGCCCCGAGCCCTCACCCTGACACCCGCCGCTCCGCCTTGGCCGCGCTGCCGTGCGGACGCGCTTATGCAGCTGGGATCCTAGAGCCACCACACAGGTCACGGCCCCCTGAATGCACACTGGTCCCTCGCAGCTCGGTCCCATCCCTGACCAGCAGCGACCAGGTCGGGTCTGAGCCCGCAGGTGGTCATGAGGTGAATGAATGATGGACAGAGGCAGGCTGCGAGGAAGAGCAGGGCACAGGGCCCTTAGCGTGACTGCAGAGGTGTGCGTCCTGGGGCGATGGAGGCCAGGCCCCGCCCCCCTGGGCACCCCAGGCCTCTGCCTTCATTCCAGGCTCTGCTGGAGGCTGAGGCAGTGACTGCTGGGGATCGGATTAACCGCTCCAGGTTAATTGGCTGTCCCCCGCTACCAGCATGACAGATCCTGCTTGACATTTCCCTAGATAGTTAATTGATACCCAAGTAATTTGTCATGGAGACCTTGTTATATGCCAACTAGGTCCCCTAAGCCGTCAGCGTCTGTGCCCCAGAAACAAGATTGGCAAGTTAATAATGGAACCTTAATCACGCTGTTTCCTGCTGGCATTGGGAGAGAATTACCCAGAGACAAGATGGGGCATCGCTGGGCAGACGCCCTGCTTTCTAGGGCCTTGGAACAGAGCGTCCTGAGAGATCCTGAAGCCACTGCCCCTTCCCGAGAAGGTCCCCTCCCCTGGCTCCCAGCGGGCTGTGCCCTTCCTCTGGTGAGTGTTCCGTCCACTGAGGACCCCCCTGCATGGGTGCGCCAATTCCACAGCCTGGCTCTACCCTAGCCACGGCGATCAAGCCAAGCAGGGACCGTGCTCGGGCCGGGTCAGCCCGTACCCAGGGCCATAGCCCTGGTGCTTTCACCAGAGCCTTTGGGACAGGAGGGGGCACTCTGCCTGGGAACATACAGGGGAGAAGGTAAGCCTGGGGCTGCTGCTAGCCACCCGGCCCCCCGAGGAGAGAGGCTCCCGGAACAGCGCCCACAGGGAGAAAGCAGGTGTGTGGTGCAGCCAGGCCGCCCGCAGTCGCTCTGCCCCTAGTGTGAACTAACAAGCTCGCTTTTGCTTCCTGTGGTTTACGTCGGCTTCGGTCGCATGCAATTTGCAGGGTTCTCAGCTCAAACACCTCCAGGCTCTCACCCCAGGATTTGAGCCCACCTGCAGAACCTGTGTAGGGCCTGATCTCAAACGAGCGCAGAGGGGCACCCGGGCAGGAAGACAGCCAGGGGCAGGACAGGGCCAGAGCTGGCAGGGAAGGGATTTTTCAGGGTGGCACAGCCTTGCCCTAGGGAGGGGGTGGCAGGGTGAGGAAGGAGTAAAAGTAGGGCAGGGGCTCTCTGGTGGCAGCCCTGCTGCGGCAGCAGCTCCAGCACCACGGACAGCGGCGGCACCACCACCTTCAGCCCGGCAGCCCCGCGGAGCGCGTGGTGGCTTCTCCAGGGTCCCCGAGGGTCACACATCATGAAATGAGACAGTGTTGACAGGTACCTGAGGGTCATCACGGTATCCTTGCACCTTAGAGACAAAAACTCTTCTGGGGAGTTTAAGCAAATCAGCCACTTTCCCAGGTCTCTGATGGGAGACCAGACGGGACACAGGTTTCTGGGTGAGGGGGAGGGTGGGGTTGTTGCTCTCCGATACTCGCTCTCAAGAAGCCACCGGATGGTGCACTCCACTAGTGCAAGGGAGCAGACCCAAAGGACTGCTGCACAGAACCCACGAAGGAGGGGACTCAACACAGGAGAGATTAGGGTGGAGACATGTCCTTGGTGATGGGTGTGTAGCAGGTGTACAAGGCAACCGAGAAAGGTGGGCATAGGAGGAATGGCTCGGAGTTAGCTGGGTTTTGCTGCTAACAAATTGTCCCAGAACAAAGATCTAGTGTCTCACACAGTTTCTGAGGGATAGGAACCCAGGCGTATGCTGGCTAGCTGGTTCTGGTTCAAGGTCTCTCATGAGGCTGCACTCGGGATGACAGCCAGGACTGTGGACATGGAAAGTGTGCACTTAGAGGATGGCTTCCTCACATGCTGAGCGGCTGGTGGGCTCCGTTCCTCGCCATGAGGACTCCACAGAGCAGCTTATGACATGGCAGCTGCCCTCAAAGTGAACGATGAGAGAGAGAGAGAGCCACCAAGAAAAAAGTCCCAACAATCAATGTGGCCAGAGGACTGCACAAGCCTGGGGGCCGTGGATCGCTGGGCACCATCTCGGGGGCTGGCTACCACAGGCTCTATGGGCCACAAACCAAATTCAGAGATGGCTTGATGTATTTCATGTACCAAAAAAGAGACTTCTATTTTTGTTGCAGGGTTTGGGGATGAATAAGTAATAGGTACACAGAAAATAACCCAAAACATGAGGCAATTATTAAGTCCAGGAAAAACAAAAGAGTTTGTGCGAGAAAGATGTCGCTATGATACGTTACTGGGGCGTGAGTAGCATGAGCGAAGAAACAATAACACACACACAGAATTAGGATTCGGCCAAACGGAGAAGATGAGTGGAAGGAAAGTGTGTGTGTGAACAAACTCTCAACAGCAGAAAGTCAGCGGATAATTTCTAAATCTGAAAGAAAAAGAGCAACATTACCATGTTGTTTAGAAGTAAACACCAAAACTAACTAAAATAACAACATTTTGCCTTGGAGAAGAGGAAATCAGGAACAGAGAGGGGTGGGGGGGAAGGAGCTGCTGGTTTTTCATTACAAGCCTTGCCCTCTCCCACATCCCTGCGTCCTGCCTGGGTCCTCCCGGCTGCCCGCAGGCCCCTCCGCGGGCCCCCACCCTTTCCTCCCTCTGTGTGCCCTAGGTCTGCTTGCCTGTCTCTCTCGGACAGCGAGCCCACCTTCACTGCCCCCTTCCCCATTCTTCAGCCTGTTGGGTGGGGCAGGATCAGATGGAGGGGGGCCCAGCCCTGTCCCCAAGCAGTAGCTGTCCCTGTCCCCAGCACCGCCTATGGTGGTAGGAAACTGCCAGAAGTTGCTCCTGCTTCCTGGGGAGGTGAACTGGGGATAGCGGGCTGTGCTCCATCATTTCCATGACACCTTGCCTAATTACCCAGCGTGCTATTCATTTGGATGTCAGCGCTGCCGCATGCCTGTGCCTTTAATTAATAATTTGGTAAAACTCCATGCAGGGCCTGGCCAGGGCAGTGCAGCAGGGACTGCTGGGGCTGGGACAAATCTGGAGGGGGTGGGCCCAGCCAGTAGGGGACTCCGCCTCCCCCAGCGAGTGCAGAGGCCTTGGGCTGGAGCTTAGGAATCTGGCTCCTTGTCCACCTATTCTCACCAGGCCCTGAAGGCCTAGGGGAAGCCCCTGCAGGGACCCATCCAGGAAGAGGCAGGAAGACAGACCCCGAGGGGTGCATGTGTTCCAGTGACTGGGGCCCACGTTGGGGGATTAGTTCCCCTGGAGCCCAGGGGCCTTTGGGCCCTGGAGAGTTGGGACCCCAGGAGCCCAGGGGGAGGAGTGAGGGATGCTCAAAGGTGCTGAGGAGCTGGGCTAAAAACCAGGCTCAAATAGGCTAATGCCTGTGGCCATAGAGTCAGGGTTGGGGGGGGGGTGTCCTTGGGACAGTTGGGATCATGGCCAGGCCTCCCCCTGAGGCCTGGCTTTGGCCTGATCGTGAAGGGCCGCTCCCAGCCCTGGGTGGGGCTGCATTCCTGAATGCCCCAAGAGAGGGGAGGGTGCACGGGCTGGGGTCCCCAGAGTAGGGAGACCCAAGGGGCCCAGGTGTGACCTGCAATGGCCAGGCCAACCCACCTCACGGGAGCCTCTTATTCCCAGCCCTTGAGCAGGGTGGGAACTTAAGGAAGGGGCGAGGAGGCCACTGGGTTAACAGGAAGATCTATTTGGATTGGACTTGAATTATTGAGTGGCTCAAGACTTATTCTTGGCTCTGGGGCAGGCCGTGGTCTGTGAAGATAGACATCATCTCGGCCCTATTTTTAAGGTTCTGTGGGAAGAAGCTGAGACACCACCCACCCAGCGCCCCCACACGCCCTCTGCACTGGGGCGAGAGCAGAGCAGAGCTCCTGAGGTGGGGATGGAGGGGGCAAGACATGCCACCCAGGAGCCCCCTGCCCACACCCACACCTCACGCTTTCTGGGTCTCCTGAGAATGACCCTGGCTCACAGGTCCCCACCTGCCCCTCCATCTGCGTCTGTATACACCGCCCTGCCACCGCCCCTCTGCTGGAACTCCCAGCCTGGCCCACGTCTGACCCCTGCATCCCGATCCCTGAAGCCCAGCCCCTTCTGAGAAGCCCTGGCTGTTTTCCCACTCGTGTCCCCAGGGTGGGCAGGCTCTCAACAGACTGCCGAAACCCTCTACCTCTTTGAGGCATCTCTGATCTGTGCTCAGTGCCTTGGTTGGCCATGGGAAGGGCTGAGGGGCCACAGCACCCCACACTTCTGTGGGTTCTCTACGGGGAGGCCAGCACTGCCCTGATATCAGAGCCGGACAAAGACATCACAAGAAAACCAACCCTTAGGAATATTGATCTGAAAGTCCTCAACAAAATACCAGCAGATCAAATTCGGCAGCACAGTAAAAGGATTATACATCGTGACCAAGTGCAATTTATTTCAGAAATGCAGAGTGGCTCAAAATATGACAACGTAACCCATGCAGCACAGCACATGACGGAGTGAAGGAAGGCGATCGTTTCGACAGGTGCAGAGAGCAGCGGACAAACCCAAGCCCTGCTCGTGATAAAGACACAGACTCGGAACAGAAGGAAGCTCCTTCAACCTGAAAAGGGCGTCCGTGAAGAGCCCGCGGCCCACGCCGTCCTGACGGGGGACCAAGAGGTTCTTCCTAAAATCGGGAGCCAGACAAGGACGCCCGCCCTCGCCATTGGAATCCAATGTCCTACTGGAACTTCTAGCCGGACAATCAGGCAGGGAAAGGGCAGCAAAGACATTCAGATCGGAAAGGGAGAAGTAAAACTATCTCTATTTGCACATAACGTGATCTTACACGGAGAGCACCCTGAAGAGTGTGTGTGCACACGTGTGCAACATGCACACACACACCATCTGAGCTAACAGATTGTAGCACAGCTGGAGGATGCAAGACAGAATCAGATGTGTTTCTGCACACACTAGCCACGAACAATCCAAAAACGAGATCGATAAAACAATTCCATTTGTAATGGCATCCAAAGGAATACTTAGGGGCAAATTTAATCAAATGAAGTGTAGGACTTGTGCACCGAAGGGGCGCCTGGGGGCGCAGTTCGGTGGGCATCCGACTCTTGATGTCGGCTCAGGTCATGATCTCAGGGTCGTGGGGTCGGGCCCCACATCAGGCTCTGCGCTCAGCATGGAGTCTCCTTGGGATTCTCTCTCTCCCCCTCTTCCCCTCCTCCCCCCCTCTCAAAACCAAACAAACGAAACCCAGAGACTAGCGCGCTGGAAACCACACGGCCACGTGGAAAGAAGCTGATGAAGTGAAGGAAAAGGCGCCCGAGCAGGGTGACGTTGGGACTGAGCACCCCCGGGGCGCACCCGGGGCGGTCGGCGCCGCGCCCGTCAAGTCCAGCTGCCTTTCGGCCGAAATGGACGAGCTGGTCCTGAAGCTCTTACGGAATTGCCGGGGGCCCCACAGAGCCTATAGGAACATTACCCCGGAGCGGGCCAGAGAGCCAAACGGAAGGGCTGAAGCCACAGCTCTCCCGGGGGGACGTCTCCCTGACCCTGGATTAGGCAGGGGTTTCTTACTTTCTGTTCCTTCCTTCCTTCCTTCCTTCTTTCCTTCCTTCCTTCCTTCCTTCCTTCCTTCCTTTTTTTTTTTTCTTTTTTAGATTTTATTTATTTATTCATGAGAGACACACACAGGCAGAGAGGAGCAGGCTCCATGCGGGGAGCCCGACGACGGACTCGATCCCAGGACCCCGGGGTCACGCCCTGAGCTGGAGGCAGCTGCTCCATCACTGAGCCCCCGGGCACCTCTAGGCAGTGATTTCTTAAATATGACGCCAAATGCACAAGCAACAGATACACTGGACTTGATCAAATTAAACAGCTTTCATGAACCCAGAACACCGCCTAGGGAGTGACAAAGCAGCCCCAGAGCAGGAGAGCACGTGAGTCACGTCCCTGAGAGGGCAGCTCAGCAAGAGCACAGCCCCACTTCAGACAGGGGCTGTAGACATTCCTCCCAGGACGACAAATGGCCAAGGATCACTCGAGGTGCTCCATGTCCTCTGTCATTAGGGCGATGCACGTCCCCCCCCGGGATGGCCAGAATCAGGAGGGCGACAAGAATGTCGGTGACCGAGTGGACACGGGAGCCCCACGGCCTGCTGGCGAGGATGCGGAAGGGCGCAGCTGCCGTGGAACGTGGCGGGAAAACTGCGTGGCTCTTCCCCAAAAGGCAGACCCACGGCTGCCAAAGGGCCCAGAAGCTGCCCTCCCGGGTGGACGCCTGCGAGGACGGAAATCCCAGGTTCATACAAACACCCGTCCACCTGGCGCCCAGAGTTGCCCGGCAGGGGAGGGGGGTGACTGCTAACGGGGACGGGGGCTCCCTCTACAGTGACAGGGCAGCCTGGGAACTAGACAACAGGTCTGACTGCACAAGAGTCTGTATCTAAAAACCAGCAAATTGTCCACTTAAAAAAAAAAAAGGCTTAAAATGGCAGCTTTTGTGATGTGACTTCAATTTCACAATGGAAACGACTCGGGTGAGTTGTCCGCAAACTTCTCTCCAGGCTCTGGTCTGGTCTTCCCTGACGGGGAGGAAAGAGGGATGGGGACACCACAGTGCCCGGGCTCTCAGAAGAGCCCCCTCCCACCCCGGGGGGAGCCAGGGCCACCTGCCCGCACCTGCTGCGACACGGCACCAAGCCTCCCAGCCCCCGAGGCAGGAGAGATGGAAGGCACCGTCTGGGCCCGGGAGGCCTGGTCCTAGGAGCCCGTCCGGCCCTCACTGACCCCGCACTCGGGGGGCCTGGGGTGGTGGGAGAGGCTGGGAAGGGATGAGGACTCCTGCTTCCCGTTTCTTCCTTCTCGCTGGAGTTGACAGCACAGCCCCGCAGACAGACGGCCACCAACCCCGGCCGCCAGGGGCCAGCTCCCCTCGGCAGGACTGGCGCAGCTGGGGTCCGCGGCGGCACGGGTATCTGTAGGGCACAGCCTCGCCTGGGCCGGTCGGTGGGGGGCAGTGGGGCCAGCTGCCTCCACCTGCACTCCCGACGCCCCACGCCTGGTCCCGATGCGCCCAGGGCAGGGAGAGGCCCGGGTGACGTCAGCAGGGCAGCGGGTGCAGAGAGCCCTGCTGCTGGTGGTGGGCAGGAGACCTGGGCAGCGGGCTGGCCGCCTGGCACAGTACCCCATGCTCTGGGCACTGCCAGCCCTCCCTGTCCTGCCTCAGACCCTCCTCCCAGAAAACAGGTGTCCTCCGGGCCTCGCTGGGCCTGGGGACGGTGTGGGGAGAGGCGCTGAGCCCGAAGGTGCAGCCCTGCTGGCTCTCAGGACCACGGCTGGCCTTAGCTGCCGCGTGACCCGCCCCTGGAGGGGCCCCGCTGCGGCTGCTTGTGCCCGGGGACCCCGTGCCCCTCACACCTCACAGAGGCCTACCCGGGACAGACGCTGGGGTGCTGGACTCCCATGTGTTTGTTTACGGGGAACGGGGTCCACCGCTGGGTGAGAGACTACATGTAACCTCACACCTCACCCACCCAAGCTGGGGCGCTTACGACCCCGGGGAGAAAGCAGGCCCCAAGTGCGAGGTCATACCTCGGAGCTCCGTCAGATGCTGTGTCACACTTTCCCGGGGGACAGCCTTGTGCCTCAGTCCCAAAGCAGGGAGAACGGGGCCACCTTGGCAGAGGTGAGCTGGAAGTCCCACTGTCAGGACGCTGGGGTGCAGGGTCTGAAGTCGGGGGCATAGCACCAGGGCCCGGGGTCCCGCTGAGGACAGCTGGGGCTCCCTGCACACCCCAGCCCCGATGAGTCCCAGGCCCAGGATTGGGAGGAACGGAAGCTAGGCTCAGAAAGGAGGAGGTGCCAGGGGGACACCTGTGGAGGCAGCAGGAGTGGGACAGGAGGATGGAAGCCAGCCTGGTCCTCCCCACGGGCAGGAGTCCCTGGAGGGCCCGTGGAACATGCTGGGACCTGCTCACCCCACTGGGCCAGAGGAGAGCCCCTGAGCATCTTGGTGGCACCCCACAGCCCCACCTGTCCTGGGCAGTCCTGCTTCCTACTGAGAGGCCCCAAACAGGGGCCGCGACCCTACGTGCCTGCCCCCAGCCACCTGGCCTTCCCTGGTGGGAGCAAGAGGGGACGGCGGCCAGCACCCTGCTGGCCCGAGCCGCAGCCTGCCTCGCTCACTGCCCCCCACCCCCCCTGCTCCCGGGGGTCTGGGTCCCCAGAGAGGAGCTCACTTCTGAAGGGAGGTGCTGGGGCAGGGAGCGTGGAGACCCAGGCCGTCCCAGCCGGGACCAGCAGCTCTGACAAACAGCATGAGTGGCAAGAAATCATACTTCCCAGCGAATGCCAGCGTGGGGAGGGAGCCTGGGGGCTGCGGCTGGGCCTGCCCCCCACCCACAGCCTCTCAACAGTGAGACACGCGACCCGGACTGGGTGGGGGGCTTGTCACGTCCCCACAGTGGAGGCGGGGCCTGTGCTGAGAAGGGGGGCGCAGCGAGGGGACGCTGATGGCAGTTCAGCCCAGGGCGGACGTGCCTCACCGGCTTCCCAGACGGGGCTGCCCACCCTCACAGCCCCTGCTCGGAGCAGAGGGCCCAAGCCCCACCCCTCGGATACCAGCGCGGGTCCTCTGGCACCCAGGCCGCCCCATGTGTCCCTGTGCCCTAGCGAACCAGCAGCAGGAGAGCTGGCAGACGGGCAGGGCAGCTAGGGACCGTGCCCCGCCACCCCAGCAGGTGCTCTCCTGGGTCAGGGCGGAGGGGACTCAGTGTGGCCGACCGGTCAAGGGTGGAGACCAGGGAAAGAGCTGACTTAAAATGAGCCCTGGAAAATAAAAAAGCAAAAGCCAAGGAAGCGGTGGTGTGTGTGCCGAGGGGGAGACGGACGGGCGGCCAGGGACGGACACGCAGTCTGGCAGTCTTAAGCCCACCTGGGCACTTTTAGAAAAAAACAGAAAACACCAAAAAATCCCCCTGAACACTGAACGCCCCTCTCCTGCTCTTGGGGAAGCAACGTGACACTCCCTCCACGTCTGACGCTCTGTGGCGAGTGGGCGGTCTCCTGCGGGCGGTCTCTGGCCGAGCTCTTGGCCGCCTCGTGACGATACCTCGGAGCAGGACGGGCAGTCCCCGGGCCCACCCAAGCTGGGGCAGGCCTGCTGCCACCCCGTGCGTGGTGCGGCCAGCGTCCGCTGGGGCCTGGGTGCTCCACCCGCCATGGGGGGCCGTCCCCCAGTCACGACTCCGAGCAGGAGCCGGACGTCAGGCAGCTGGGAGTCTCATGTGACCGCTGCACCCCCTACTGCTGCCGGGCTTTCCGGTGTGTCTTCGGGCCTCAGCTGTGGGCCTCGGGGGGGCTGCCCTCACCTGCGGGCTCTTCCGAACCTTCCTTGGGGCACACCTTTGGCTTCTGTAGCTTCTGGCTCCTGGTAACGACATCGAGGAGGGGCAGCATCAAACGCAGAGGCGGCCCGCAGTCCCCCTTGCTCCCCGGGGGGCCTGGAAGCTGCTGCTGATGTGAGAAGGCACAGACCCCGTGTGCGCTCCTGGGGCCAGGCCCCGCGCCTGTGCGAGCTTAGCTGGGCCTACGACGGCCCCGGACTGTGCGGAGAAAGGAGCTGTAGGTAAAGCTGACGGTGACCATTCTGGGGCTCGCTCGTCAATGCCAGGCCTGGTCTGCGTGGAGCGTGGACAGTGGGCCACAGCACCTGTCTCGTGGCAAGCCGTGGCCAGGGACAGATAACCATCCCCACCGGCCGTGACCATCCGGGCCAGGCTCTCCCACCAGATCTTGCCAGCCCACGAACGACTACGTCTGGCACACGGATAAGGAAACCAAGGCCCAGAGAGCGTCACCACCGCAGCAGCCAGGACGAGGCCCGGGGCCACCTGACTCCCCCGGCCTCCCCGTGGAGACCACAACCCAGCGCCGCGCAGGCAGTGGACAAGGCCAGTGGGGGCAGCCCTGGTGGGCTTCAGGAATTCCCGCTGGACTGGAGTCTGCCCAGGCGCCACACCTGCTGCCTCGGCTCTGCCAACCCCCAGGGACTCTGCGTCTCCCGATCGGCCCCACGGGTCGGCGGCCCCACCATGATCGCCCCACACCGTGCCACCGAGTGCCCCTAGAACTCACCTCTCTTGCTCTGGTGTGGGGGGCCTGGGGCTTCCCAGGGTCCTGCGGATGTAGTCTCGAGAGCGGATGTCAGCCTGGGGAGAGGGTGGCTCTGTGAGAGGTGGTGGGCCCTGGACAGCCTGGCGGAAACGCTCTTGTTCCCCAGAGAGCCCACGGAGATAACACCAGCCAGCCACTGCGGCCCAGCCTTTGGGACAAGGACCAGAGGCCCGGGGGTGACACAATGGCAGGTCCCTGAGGACCTGAGTGGACAGGCTCAGGAGGAGGCCCCGGGTCACCCCCCAGGATCCAGTGGAGCCGCTGGGCTCTCACTGGGTCTGTGGCCTGCGCTTCCGTGGGCTGTGCTTGTGCCCCAGCCCTGATTTCCCAGGGTCCTCCTAGCCCAGCTGGCCTGTCCCTCTGGCTCTGGTCTGCACCAGTGCCCCCTGCCCCCCAGGGAAGTGTCGATGGAAGGTTCTTCCAAGTCACTGGAATGGACAGCATCGAGGCAGACCTGAGGGAGGGGGGCTCAAGCCTGAGCGGAGACCCCCAGGCACCGCCCCAGAGGCCTGGCCTTCCAGCCCCTGGAGAGCCTCAGGGCCCCAGGGCCCCGAGCCAGAGCCAGAGCCACGCGCGGGCTGCTGCTGCCACCTGCAGGCCACCCTGCACACCAGCAGCGGGGGAAGGTCCCGGCCCCCAGAGGCAGTGGCGGCTGTGAGCAGCAGGGGCGGGGGTGGGGGTGCATCACCCCCGTGCTGAGCCCTGTTGCACCCGCTCTCTCCAGGCAGTGGGCCCCGGGGCCCAGCCACGTCGAGCTGACCCAGCACAGGCTGTGGGGACACGGGGGAGGCAGCAGGTACCGGGGCGCCGTGGGGGGAGGATTCCAGGCCTTTGGCCCTCTTGACCTACCGCAGCACCAGCAGGAACCTGGGCTCCAGGCCTGGGCGGCACAAACCAGCACCTCCTCTAGATGGGCTCCCCTGGCTCCTCTGAGCCACCCACAGAACCTCTGCTTGTGACTCACACCCAGGTCCCTGTGGGGAAGCCTTGCTCGTGGGCTTGCACTACCCCGGCCTAGCTCTGGCCACACTTTCCTGAGTTTCCTGCTGAGATTCATTCCCACCCTAGGGCCTTTGCAAATGCAGGTCCTTGGGCCACCTTTGCCCCTCCTCGGACTGGTCTCTTGCTGAGGAGGGCTCCTCACGGGTGCTCATTCCATGGCTTCTCTGGGACACATACCCACCCGTGACTGCTGATGCCCGGTCCCCACCCAGGCCACCGACGCAGGCCCACGGGCAGCTTGAGCTCACCTCTATCTCCTACAGGCTGAGGTTTTTCTCAGCCGAGCCAACCTGTTCCCCAAAGTTCTGCTCCTGCCCACCCCCGCCGCCGATTTAGGTGCTGGGGGCCCGGCACGGCCACCTCCTGCCACTTCCTGAGGACTGTGCCAACACAAGCCTTCCTCAGCACTGCCTGCAGCCCTGCAGGGGGCTCCCTCCCAGGCTGCTGGGCAGGTCGGGCCCTGAAGGGCTAGCCGGGGGCTGGCAGGGATGAGCTGCCACCAGCTGAGGCTCCTGATGACCCCAGGATGGGTGCAGGAGGCTGAAGTGGCATGTAGGAGCACAGTGGACCACGGAGCCCGGGCAGGGCAGGGCCCCAGGATGAACTCTGGTCACCCCCTAGGGCGTCCCACAGGTGCTCATGCTGAGGGGGGAGCAGATGGTGCACGTGGCCCACCCACCTGGCGCACGGGCTCCGGGCTCCGGAACCTGCAGCAGCTTCGGGTCAGGCGTACAGCGGACTCCAGGGTTATCCTGTGGCCCACGGAGACGTAGAGGGGCTTGCTGCTGTGGCTGTGGCTCTTCAGGGCCTAGGACAAGGAAGGCAAAATCAGAGCACAGTAGAGACAAGCCCTGGGAGCTCCAGGACAGATGACACATCGGCAAGTGCAGCCCAGAGGTCCCCTCAGCACAGCTGAGGGTGGTGGCACGGGGGTTGAAGGCACTGGGCACACCCTGCGTGGGTCGGAGTGGCAGGGGGAGGTGGACAGGGTCTGGTGCACACGAACAAGTGCCTGCATGTTTGTGGGTGCGCCTCCTTGGGGTGCGGGCCGCTGGCCACTCACCATGCCCAGGACAGTCCCAGAGCCTCCTATCAGAGGAAAGGTGTCTCCTTCAGCCTGTAGAAGTCGTATCTAGAAAGCAGGAAGAGAAAGCATGGAAAAAGTCTTTTTTCGGTGAAGGGCAGGCCTGTGATTTTGGAGTCGGACGCTAGGCAAGGAGGGGAAGGGCTCAGGTCTGTACATGGGCTGCAGCCGCTGCTTGCAAAGCCACGCAGCCTAATGGCTGTCCTGCGAGCCGACTCGGCGTCCAGGAGGCCATCCCGGCGCCATCTGACCCTGACCAGGCCCTCGGAACCCAGTTCTCCCCTCCTTGTTCTGCGGCTGAGGAATCGCAGGGCCTGGAGAAGGGGCGGCAGGCAGCCCACCCAGGCCACAGTGCTAAGGGTGGAGGTGCCAGGTGGGGACGGAGGCCTGGCGAGCGCCCACCCTGCCTGGCTGGTGGACACAGAGGTGCTCCCCTCGGGCCAGGACCACTTCCTGCCGCTTTGTCTCCTGCGAGGAATTGGAGTATGTTTGATTCGACCCAACAAGTCTTTTAGGGGCGAGCATTAGTCCACAGAGTGACTCAGAAGCCTCCTAAGTTTGCTCTGGGCTCCCCGTCAACTCCACCAACAACTGTTCTGTGCAGACACAGCATTGCCTGGAGGAATGAGACAGATGTGATCGTTGTTCTCTGAGCCTGCCACCCAGCGGTAGAGCCGGATGTGTCCCCAGGTCTCTCTGGAGTGGGGTGTCACATTCCCAGTGCCAGCCTTGAGGCCAAACGAGGGAGATGCTGGGAGAAGGTGGGGCAAGGAAGCTCCGAGGCAGGCCGGGCAGCAGCGTCCTGCAGGCCCCGCGCTGGGGGCAGGGAAAAGCACAGAGGGCCACGCGGGCTCCCAGACGCCCTGTGCCCAGTAACTGGAGGCCCTTCCCCTACAGGAGGTGCCACAGCAGCACAAAGGCGGTGGCGATGGGGAGGCGAGCACATGCCCAGGAGGCTGGGGGAGCTCGGCGGCTACTCCTCCACGCTGGCAGTCTGCGGTCGTGCCCCACGACCCACGGGAGACACACAGCACGCACAGAGAGGTAGGGAGCCAGGATGGTGAGGAGCGCGCCAGCAGGCCAGGGCTGGACCAGAGGCGTGTACGGGGCAGGTCACTGGGGCCGTCCGAGCTGCGTGCCCCCCAGGCCCTGTGCTTGCCCTCCCCACGGGCAGGCCGTCGCCCCATCCCTCACCTTCTCCTTGTGCTGGGCGTTGTTCTCCAGCCCGTCCACCTGCAGGAGTTTCTTGGCCACCCCAATGCAGGGCAAGTCCGTGAGGACGCCAAGGTGGCAGGCCACCCCGAAGCCTACAGGGGCAGAGGGTGAGGCTGGGCTGGAGGGGCAGCGAGCAGAGCAGGCTAGAGACTGTGGAGACGGAGGGCAAATCAGAACCCGCCGAGCCTGCCCAGGTAAACAGAGGCCTGTGGGCAGACTGAGGGCCGGGACAGGCCTGGGAGAGCCAGCTCAACAGGGGACGCGGCCCCCTGTCCCAACCTCACGGTTGTTGGGCTGGGGTGGAGGACGCTCCTTCCTCCTGGCGAGGTCAGGAGCCCGATTAGCTCATGATACTTCACCCCAGTTCTCCTCCCACTTTCTGGCACTTTCTATCCTCCTGTTTCTTTGGCAGCTGCCGTCAGGCCTCTGCGTCACCCTCCTGACACACACTTGGGGCTCCCGCCAGGCAGTGCGCATGTGGGCGCCCAGGGGTCCCGGGGCAAGCCTGCCCAGCTCCCCCTGTGGCCCCACGCCCAGGCCCGTGACGGAGGGTGAGAGCTCCCCTCTCCCTCGGTCACTCTCCGGAGCCGGCGTCCCAGTGCCCAGCTGGGTGCAAGCTTCTCGGTGTCAGCGGGGAACGGTTTCGGTAGAAGGCCTGTCACCACTCAGTGGGCAGCCCGTCGGACAGGCCAGCGAGGCGGTGGTCAGGGTGCCGGCTGGGCAGGAAGGAGGCGGGCTGACAGGAAGCGGGACTCTGCTGGCCGGGAGCCCGACAACGAAGTCAAGGCCAGAAAGCGCGGCCGGGGCCCGGCTGGCAGCAGAGGGGCCTGGGCGGGTGCGCACACTCTGGGAGGAAGGGTCAGAACTGGCCCCTCCTGGGCCCTGTCTGTTGGGAGCAGGATTACCTCGGTGGTGGAGAACCCCATTTCCATCCACAAAGAGGACCTGGAAGAGCCACAGGGGAAAGTCAGTCAGCCGAACGGCCCTCGCCCGTCAGGCCAGGGAATCCTGCAGCAAACAGTCTGGGATGGCCACTCCCGGGACAGGTGGCTTTTGAGAAATTCTGATCCCTCCCCTCCAGGTCAAAGTACATCTTCCCAGGGAGGTCAGAGGTCTCCCTGTGCAGTGGGGGATGCAGCCGCGGAGGTCGTCCCTCCTGGGCGGAACCGAGGGCCCTTCTTGCAGTCGGGGTACCTGCCTGGGGCACCATGTGGGGCTCCTTCTCCCGCAGCCGCTGCACCGCGTCCACCAGGAAGGGCACCTCTCGGAAGGCCAGGAAGCCCGACATGTAGGGAGCCGTCAGGTTAACCATGCTGCAGTCCTCATACACCACCTGTCGCCGGGCATCCAGGTCACGGGTGGGCTCAGCCTCGGCCCTTTGTCCCTCAGGCCTGCTGCTGCGGCCATCCCCCTCCCCAGCCCCGGGGCCCACCACCTCTAGCCTCGCCTATCTGGTGGCAAGGTGATCCACCGGGGATTCAGCCTGCAGCCTGAGGTGCCCGCACACCCGCTGCACCAGGCCCTCCTCCTGGGGCGCCCTCTGTCCACCGCGTACCTGCCTATCGGGGGGCTCAGGGAAGACAAAGGGCAAGAGGCACGTGTGTACCACCAGAGCAAGGGCTTGGATGCCACTGTTGCCCATGAGCGGGGACTCGGGGGAGGAGAGGCCGGGTCTTCACAGGGCCTACAACCGCAGGAAAGGCAACCCCGGCTCTACGAAGGGAGATTTCAAAGAATCCAGAAAAGGACAAGCGGCTTTCAGAGCTAGACAGTGTGAAAGAGAAAGGGTCCCGAGGGACAGGCGAGTGTCAAAGAGGCAGTGAGGCCGCCGGAGCCAGCGGGTGCCGAAACCACCACTCTTCTCTCACTCACCCTGAGCTGACTGTGGAGCACGGGGGCGGGGGCTGGGGCAGCCTGGGCGCCTCGCAGGGCCCCGGAGTGTGTGGGGCCTCGGCCGACCACGGCCCAGGGAGAAGAGCCCGGCAGCTGGCGGTGGCGCCCACGGCAGGGTGACCCCATGGGGACGCACTCCGGTGTGGCCTCTCACATTGTCGCGGCCGCTCACGTCTGACCTGCCCGCAGAGATTCCAGAAACCCGAGGTGCCAGAGCCCAGCAGACACCCGGCCCGGGGCGCACAGAGCTGCGTGGCCTCCCTGCGGGGCACAGGACAGCCAGGGTGCGGCAGCTGCAGGTCCAGGCCGGGCGAGGACAGGCGGGGACCATGGCAGGCAAGGACGGCACCGGTGGGGGTGCCACCTGGGCCGGCCTCCACATGCCCGCGTGAACACGACTCCCTGCGTGACCTTGGACGGCGGCGGCCCACGCTCACGGCTCCACAAACACATGCTGCCCACAGGCGGCGCGGCGGGGTAGACGGCCCATGCTAAACGTGGGGGGGAGCGCGGGCAAACCCCAAACACCAGGGACGGACACGAACAAAAACACGGGCAGACGGATGGCCGGAGCACGTGACTGAAGGGGAAACTAGGGCGGCGGGGCCGAGCGCGTGGAGAGCATGTAGGAGCCTCCATCCAAGCAACGTTCCAGAGAAAAGGAAAGGTGACTCCACATGGTCAGAGGCAGCCGTGAGCTTGGGAGAAAGGGCCCTGGGCCCTCGACCGTCAGCTCAGGGTGAGTGAGAGAAGAGGAAAGGAAGCGGGTGCCACGCTGGGCACCCCCTGCCCCGAGCCCACGTGACCCCACAGCAGCAGGGGACATGCACTGACCCCCTCCCACGACCTTACTCCCCAGAGAGCAGGACCAGCTCGAGGCGACCGGGGAGACAGGACACGGGCAGGGTTCTGGAGGTGCTGCGGGCCCCGAGGTCTGCTGTTATGTAGGTGCCTCAGGACAGGCCTGTCGGGGGGCCCCCAGGTGAGCTGTCAGCACCTGGGGAGACACCTGCGGATCCCTCAGCGTGCACACACAGGCACAAAATACGACATCCATCGGCAACAGCTGGATCTAAGCAGAGTATACGGTGTTCAACGTGTCATTCTTCCAATGTATCCACGTTTACACATTTTGAAGTTAAACATCGGGAAAAAGTGAAAAACCTCAATTGCGTGATGGGTGTGTGGGCACGATCCGGATGGTCAGTAATCTCCGAGAAGATCTGCAGGTCTCACCCTAAGTCGGTGACGTGGCCCCGAAATACCCCATCTCTTCGGTGCACTGCGGCCCAACGAACTCAGGTGCGGCTCGGTTCAATGCCGGCGCCTGCTGCAAAGACGGACCTGCTGACTGCGGGCACGCCAGAGGCCCAGCAGCACATGGGCGAGCCTCTGAGGACACAGCGGACCACACGGACGAAGCACAGAGTGGTGTCCAGATGATGGGAGGTGGACGTTCAGGAAGGCGGGTCTGCACTCCGCTGCCCGAGGCACAATCGACAGGTCACAAACATTTCAGCTTCCCGCGGAGGACACACTAACCAGGTGTCCGACCATGGGATGGGCTGTTGTGAGGCCCCCACTCATCAGGGGTGCTGAGGACGGGATTCCTGGCCGCACAGAAGGCGCACCAGGGCCTCCCACCCCGGCTCTACTCTGTGATCACAGGGACGCTTGCTGAAGAGATTTCCAGGTTGTACGCTTGGAGATTTTTTTTTTTAAAAGGAAATGAGTTGGGGCTCTGGAATCTATATATATATACTTTAAACTTTATTGAGGTACAATTTACTGCTATAGAGTTCACTTGAAGTGTATAATTCAACTTTTTTATTTACGGAGCCGTACAACCATCTGATGCCCCACAGCACCAATAAACCTTGCCTCCGCTAGCAGGCACACCCCATCCACCCCTCTCCCCAGCCCTCAGCAACCAGGCATTTACTTTCTGTCTCTGGATCTGCCTATGGGGTTTGCATCTCTAACACAACTCAGGAGACTGATGGGGGCAAACCCGTGATCAGGCTTTTAGGAGCCTCCGCACCACACTCCGTCCAAGCTCCTTGCCCAGTCTAAGCTCCCACAGCACAGGACGACGAACGCTGACCCCATCCCAGGGGCAGGCACTCTGCTCTGTGCCGGGGTCACAAGAGGAATACAGGATCACCCCACCCTTGAGAACCCAGTCAGTGCGGTAACTGTTAATACAACGGAAGAAGCACCGCATGAGACGGAGACCACGGACAGGGAGGAGAGGTGGCTAATCCTGCAGCCAGGACAACAGACGCGGGAGTACGTGAACTGTCTTGAGAAGGGAGGTGTCCTCAGAACAGCTAACATCTATTTTTTGAGGACTTACAATGTGCCAACTGCTTTCCATGGGTGATGCCATTCATCCCTCACAGTGGAGCTATCAACAGTACTACCATCCTCGAGTTAGAAGAGGAAGTGGAAGGCCTGGGAGTGGGGGTGAAGTGGGAGGGGCAGATGGGTGGTAGGGACGCAGGCAGTCTGGCTCCTGAGGCTGTGGCTTATCCCCGAGGCCATCGTACACACTGGGCAGGGACTCTGGATCCACTAAGACCCTATATCCAGCCCTTAGCACGCAGCGGGCGCTCGGTATGTTTTTGCTGAGTTTGACTAATGGGGTCTTCCAAGTAAAGTGGAGAGACACCAGCAGGAACACGCTGCCTTTGGGAGCAAACAAGACAGGGAGGGTGAAACTCTGAGCAGCAGAGCAAAGGTTTCCTCGTCAACTTCTTTAGTCCAGGCTTCCCGGACTGTGGTCCCCCAACGAGTCCCAGGCATACTGCTGACTGGTCTGCGTGTCTGGGTGCCTTCTCTACGGCAGGCGTTGAGCTAGGTGCCCAAGGCTACAGCTGGTGGACATGGCAATACGGTTGCTATCACCGTGGAGCTCACATTCTGGGAGGGGAGACACACCCACCAATTCCATCCAGTGCAATAAAGAGGAAAGAGAGGGTACTGAGTAACTCCTGGTCTTGCGGGGTGAGGGGGGCGCTCACTGGGGGACCTGAGAAGTGAGCAAGGGTTAGCCAGGAGTAGAAACATCAGTGCAAAGGTCAGGCAGGCAGATACAGCATGGCACGTTTGAGGAATCTGAAGAAGTACTCTGGGGTGGGGAATGGGGGTTGGTGAGTCACACCTACAGCTTTACACTCAGTAGGGTCAGATCCCAAAAGGTCCTTACCCTTATTAGCAAGTTCAACCCCACAGAATGGGCACTGAAATGTTTCAAGTGAACTAGGTGGTGATGTGGTCACATTTACTTTCTAGGAGAATCACTTGCGGGCAGCACGGAGAAGGCACCACAGAGGGCGATCCTGAAGGCAGGAAACCCAGTGAAAACTCCACTTGTCCCCTGCAGGATGGGTGACAGGGGCATAGCCAGGGAAGTGGAGGCGAGGATGCAGACAGGGGGTCAGATTCCTGCAATATTTAGGAGGCGCATAAACGGGGCTAGTGTGGGACAGAGCGGGACCCCATGTGTGAACGCATCTCTGGGGATACAGAGGTTTCCAGGCCGGGCAGTTCAGGACGTGTTGCTGTGGGGTCACTGACGTGGGAAGGCCCAAGAGGATAATTAGCCTGAAGCAAAGACGTGAGTCAGGGATCCCTGGGTGGCGCAGCGGTTTAGCGCCTGCCTTTGGCCCAGGGTGCGATCCTGGAGTCCCGGGATCGAGTCCCACATGGGGCTCCGTGCATGGAGCCTGCTTCTCCCTCTGCCTGTGTCTCTGCCTCTCTCTCTCTCTCTCTCTTTCTCTCTCTGTGTCTGTCATGAATAAATTAAAAAAAAAATCTTAAAAAAAAAATAAAAATAAAGACGTGAGTCAATTCAGATTCTAATTCACGGAATCTCTTTTAGTTTCTACTGCCCCCCTTTTTTCTTCAAAGGCTTCCCAACCTAATGAGGAAATCCTACAAAAGGAGAAGCAGAGTTCTATGTGGGCGCTGGTCCCCCAGCCCCGCCTCTCTCACTAATGCAGCCCACGCCAGGGAAGGGTGCCCCCGCGGGGTTACCTCGAGCTCAGGGTAGCTGAGCACCACCAGGGAGGCACAGGCACTGGCACTGTCGCCCTTCACAAAGGACAGGTCCACGCCCCCGACCCTCTGCAGGCCTGAGAATGCAGGGTCCCGCTGCCACGCCTCCGTGTCCTGCTCCACGAGGAGGGCCTTCAGCTGAGCTTGCTCCCTGAGGGCAGACACATGTCCAGTGGCCTCCTGGCCCCGAGCGGTCCGCAGGGCTTGCGGATCTTTCCTAGGGCATTCCCAGTCTCGGGGGACGCCCCTGCACGGCCTCACCCCTACCTTCCCAGGGACGCCCCTGCGCAGCCTCACCCCTACTGTCCCGGGGACGCCACTGCGCGGCCTCACCTCTACCTTCCTGGGGACGCCCCTCTGTGGCCTCACCCCTACCTTCCTGGGGACGCCCCTCTGTGGCCTCACCCCTACCTTCCCAGGGACGCCCCTCTGCGGCCTCACCCCTACCTTCCCGGGGACGCCCCTCTGTGGCCTCACCCCTACCTTCCCGGGGATGCCCTTGTGCGGCCTCACCCCTACCTTCCCCGGGATGCCCCTGCACAGCCTCACCCCTACCTTCCGGGGGAGCCGGGCCTCGGGGATGCCCCTGCGCAGCCTCACCCCTACCTTCCCGGGGAGCCTGGCCTTGGGGACGCCCCTCCGTGGCCTCACCCCTACCTTCCCAGGAATGCCGCCCCCCCACGGCCTCACCCCTACCTTCTGGGGAGCCGGCCTTGGGGACGCCCCTGTACAGCCTCACCCCTCCCTTCCTGGGGACGCCCCTGCGTGGCCTCACCCCTACCTTCCTGGGGACGCCCCTCCGTGGCCTCACCCCTATCTTCTGGGGGAGCCGGGCCTCGGGGATGCCCCTGCGCGGCCTCACCCCTACCTTCCCGGGGAGCCCGGCCTTAGGGACGCTCCTCCGCAGCCTCACCCCTACCTTCCCGGGGACACCCCTGAGCAGCCTCACCCCTACCGTCCCGGGGACGCCCTTCGGTGGCCTCGCCCCTACCTTCTGGGGAAGCCGGGCCTCGGGGATGCCCCTGCGCGGCCTCACCCCTCCCTTCCCGGGGACGCCCCTGCGCGGCCTCACCCCTACGTTCTGGGGAGCCGGCCTCGGGGACGCCCCTCCGCGGCCTCAGCCCTCCCTTCCCGGGGACGCCCCTGCGCGGCCTCACCCCTACCTCCCCCAACCCCCGCCCAGACCCGGCGCCGGAAGCGAGCGCCGCCGACCCTGTAGACTACAACTCCCGAAGGCCCTTTCTTCTGCGCGCCGGAAGCGGGTCGGGCCCGCCGCAGCCCCAAAGCCGCTCCGGCCCCCCGCAACTTGGCAGTCAGCCCGCCCCATTACCGTTTCCAGAGCGACAAGATCTCCTCCGGCGGCTTCTCCGCGGCCTCCCGCGCCATGGCGCGGCCCCAAGGGCTCCTTCCGGTTGCGTCGCTTCCATCGGGCGTCACTTCCGGCGGCCCGCGCGCAGGCGCCTGGCGGTCTTCGCGGCCTTGGCGCGGCTGGCGGGGGCGCGGGGTCGGCGAGGCTTCGGGACGCCGCCGCCTGCCGGCGGGAGGCTCGCTGGGCCCCGCTGCCCCCCAGCCTCGCCCCTGCAGCAGGGCCGCGCGGGGGGAGCCCGCCTGCCGGGGGGGGGCCGAGCGCTCCCGGGCTCACGTGGGCAGAGCCCTCGCGGGGACGGACGGGGACTGCGAGCCCTCGCGGCCTGGGCAGGGCCCGCCCCCCCCCCCCCCCCCCAGCGCGGTGTGCAGTGCACAACTCGGGCAACGGGACTGACCTTCCGTCCTGCCATTCTCTCTCCGGGCATCGCCCGGCCCACAGCACAGTGACTTTAGGTCCGGGGACCTCGGTGACCTCGGTGACCTCGGTGACCTCCTGAGAGCAGGACGGAGCCCCCGCGGGCCCAGACTCCGGGGTCGTGGGAACATGGGCTGGAAGCCCTAAGCTCCTCCGCTGAGTGAATACTTGGACCCTGCCGCCTGTGCCAGGGCCTGTGCTGGACGCGGGGGTTGCAGCCTCCTGGGGCGCAGCTGCGCGAGGCGGACGCCCTGGGGAGGCCTCTGGGGCATGGCTAAGGGGAGCCGGGCCACGGGTGCAGCCGTGTCAGGGTCCTGGGGTAGGCAAGGCGGCCACACCGAAGGCGGCCAGTGAGGCATTTGGCCCACGGTTAATATGCTGGGGGGATTCAGAGAAGGGCAGGGGCAAGAACGGCGGCCCAGGCGCTGGCATTCGGGGGACCCGGGACCGCTGGGCACACTCAGGATCAGGCTGGCCGCGGGGCAGGGCGCAGGCTGGGAGGCGGGGCTGGGGAGGCCGGAGAGCCCTTCCCTCCCCTTCCCTCCCCTTAGGCCTAGATGGCTCCCACCTCACAAGGAAGCGGGGTCCTGCTGTCCCCAGGACCCTGACACCATGAGCTCAGCATTTGCCCTTTTCTGGTTTTGCTGCTTTTCCAGTGTCAACGGGAACTCGCGATGCTGGCGCCCGAGCTTCATTTAGTGACCGACCGAGATGGGCCTGGACGGTGCTGCCTGAATCCGGGAACCCCCGGCGTGTCCCACGCTGGCTCCGTTAACAGATGAGGAAATCCCACAGCCCCGGGACACGAGGCACAGCGTTCACACACACACACACACACACACACACACCAAGGTCTTACACAGGAGACCGTGATCGGCGGTGACTTACGGGGGAGTCACACCCACCTAGCGACCGTTTCTGCCTGGGCCGAAAGCAGAAGGAGCTGGAACCATCCAGGCGGGTGGACACGATTGGGAGATGGGAACGAGGAGGAGGAGGAGGAGGGAAAGGGGGCAGGGGACCCCCGGGGTGGGCTGGAAACATCCGGCGGGAAGAAGAGCCATGTGACCTCAGGGGCAAGCCCTCTGGAAGCCCACAGGTCCTCCGCTGGGCGAGCCTTTCTGTTCAGAAGAAAACATGCAATTTCCTCCCTAAAGTGGTATTTTAGCACTCCAGCTGGGAGCTTACTGCGTATCCCTTGCCCAAATCTTTGTAAATATTTTATTTATTAATGAGAGAGGCAGAGGGAGAAGCAGGCTGCATGCAGGGAGCCCGATGCAGGACTCGATCCCAGGACCCCGGGGTCACGCCCTGAGCCCAAGGCAGACGCTCAACCGCTGAGCGACCCCACTGAGCGACCCGGGTGTCTCTCCCTTCTGCGTCTTTATTTCCTTTTACCGAGGCGGAACCGTTGTTCCCACCCCGGTTAGCACGTGTCAGCGGGCGCACTTCTGTCTTCCAGAAAATGTCTTAGGCAGGGAGGGCGGGTTTACTCTGAGGCCGAGGCCAACGTGTTTGCCCCAGAGCCTGGCGCCTGGGGACCGGGGGCCAACAGTGGACCCCGAGCTCTGCTGCTCTTGTGTCCCGACAAACATTTACCGCCCACGTTCTGCACCATAGTACATTTAAAAAAATGTTTTTTTTTTTTTTAAAAAGCCACTGAGCTGTTTTTATTTGAATCTTTTCAGATAAAGTTTTCCAAATATACAACATGCTTTACTAATTTCTCAAACAAAGGATACTTACCACAGTTTAATTTGTTTTGGAGTTCAAGATTATCATATTAGATGTTCATTATTTTTTTTTATCCACAATAGCCTAATTTGACAATTGTTTTATTATTATTATTATTTTAAATTTTTTATTTAAATTCAATTTGCCAACATACAGTAAACCCCCTGTATTCATCCCATCAAATGCAGAGTGCATTTTGTTTTTGGAACCTTCCACTCTTATGGATGCGTCTACTAGTTCATTTTCACAAAAAAAAAAAAAAAAAAAAACCCTCTCAAAACCTTTATTCCCCAAAGCTGAGTTGATGTCTACTTGCCATAAATAGAAGCTCTGCCCTCAAAGAGGAGGATTCTTTAGCAGCAAAACTCAAGTTTATTGAAAACAAGTATGACAAGTATAATAAAATTTACGTTTGCCTGTGCTACGCCAGTGTGTTTTTGTACAAATGAGAGAACGCTAGATAAGACAGTTAAGGCTTTGAAAGCATAGCATACAAAACAAAATAGTTAAAAAACCTTTCATAAAAGTAGGGGGGAAATTCCCAGCCAAAAAAAAAAAAAGCTTCGTAGCACAAGATTGTCACCGGACTCCCCCGGTAAGGTGTGGCACGGTGAGGACGCAGAGCAGCACCTGATGGCCACGCCAGCTCCGTCCCAACTTGGAGGTATCAAAGGAATTCCAAGTGCGAGTCGAGGACCTGAAGAAGTCCCCCCACGCCCTTGGTCCACGAAATGGGCAACCCCGGTGGAAGGTGGGGGGGTACCTGTGCATAGTCTAGAATCCGAGCAATCCTAGTTTACTCGGTGCAAATGGATGTTGTATCAGGTTAATCTCTGAGGGGTCTGGATTCCCGTGCATCCCCCTCATCAGACCCCGAGGAGCGTGGGGGGCAGTTTCTTCGGCCTGAGGCTTCCTCCACTGTGGCTGCAGAGTCCCAGCGGTCCTGGCGGCATTTTCCGCTCCTGCAGCTCTCCCCCCGAGGACCCGGTTTCAAGTTGATGGAGTCATTAACTCATTCAGAATGTAAACCGAAGACATTTGCCTGTGACTTGTCCACAGCAGTCGTCCCAGTGCCGATGGGTGCTGAGCCACCTGGGAGCAGGAGACCGTCCGGAGGCCACAAGTATCCGAGGACCTTGTGCAAGAGAGACCCAACTCTCAGTACGAAAGGCGCAGGATCAGAGCTGGTTGGCTAGTCTTTTCCTTTTTCAGAAACTTGGCGGGTTCTGTGTTCTGAGTCTGTTTTTATGCCGTGGCTGAGATTCAGAGGAGGGACCGGAGAGTCCCACGTCAGGGACACTGAGACCACGTCAAGACCACGCATATATTTAGCAGGAGGCTGGACCGTCCAGAAGTTCCCATGAGAATGCCGGAAGCATGCCTTTGATCCAAGTTTAACTGATAAACTCTCATTTGGAATTTAAAATCTCTAGAGTCAGAAGCAAATCTGGCCGTCACTCCAGGCTCTTCATTGTGCAAACGAGGAATGGAAGGAAGAAGCAAGCGGGACTCCCCGTGCGTGTAGGGTGCGTTAGCGAGAGAACGGAAGCAAAACCAAGAACGCTGCTTCCCCGCCCTGGGTCGGCCTGCGGGGCCCCCAGGCCTCCCCTCCCGGCAGCGCCCCCAGCCCCGGGAGGGAGGTGAGGCAGGCCAGGACCGCGCATCTGTTCCGGGAGCGGCGTGGCGCAGGGCACAGCACGCCGGGGCGGAGGACGGAGGAGCCCGTGTCCCCGGTCGCCAGCAGGGTGGGCTCTACTTCGCGTGCCGAGCCCGCTTCAGCCCGACAGCCAGGCTCCAGGCGGGGACACAGTTGCTCAGCAGGATCTCCTCTGGGAACTGGTACTCTAGCTCAGGAGGAATTTCACCGTCTTTGGTTTCCATGTAACTTACTAGGGTGTCTCTCAGGCTGAAAAGCCAAGGAAAGAGCCAGAAGGTTAGGCGCTGTCCCTTGGAAGGCCAGGGCAGCCTTAGCGCTCGTCCCTGGGTCCAACCAACGACTGAATGCCTGAGCAGGGCCTAGGGCCGGGGCTTGGGGGTCCAGGACACACCTGCTGCTCCCCACCCCGCGCCACACAAACACCCCGGAATGGAGCTGACCCTGGTGGCCGCCGGGTCCCGTCCCCTTAGGCACTCCGCGAATGGGACCTGCCTTATGAGCACGCAGCTTCGCCATTCGAAAAAAGCTTGTATTCCATTTCATATTTTCGGTTAGCAAGATGCTAAATTCCCTAGGAAAGGGGTCTTTGTCCTCTACACTAAAAGTCCAGGAGAGTAAAGACTCGTTGAATATGTTCAAAGAATACAAATGTGTGCATATGTGTGCCAGACAGCAAATACGAAGCGTGCTGGCGAGGAGCACTGGGATTGGACCATCCATGTAGGAAAACAGGAGTGGTAAGTCCCTACCTCACACCACACATAAAAAATAAACCGGTCAACAGAGCCCGCATACAGCACGAGACCATAACTGTACAAGACAAAGTATGGCAGGCTACTTCGCACCCAGGGGGTGAGGACGACCCTGGTGGGTGCATTTTCCTAGTCCTTATACAAAGAAGCTACCAGGTCTGGCTTCCTTGAAATTCAAGACTGAGGGAGAGCATTTGTAACATAACAAATACGAGGTCAATCTTAAATCTTTTAAGAGGATGAGAAAGGATAGCCCGAAAGAAACATAATGGAGGTCAAGAGATAATTCAGGGGAAGATACAAAACTAGCAGATACATTAGGAAAATATCTAGGAAATAGGAAGATACAAGTGAAAATGAGACCTGTTTTTGGCCAATAGATTGGCCAAAATGGAGAGTATCTAGTGTTGGGTATTCTCATATACTGTATGTTGGTGTGGCTTTCTCTTTTTAGAGATTTTATTTACTTTTTCATGAGACACACAGAGAGAGGCAGAGACACAGGCAGAGGGAGAAGCAGGCTCCATGCGAGGAGCCCGATGTGGGACTCGATCCCAGGTTTCCAGGATGGTGCCCTGGCCTGAAGGCGGCGCTAAACCACTGAGCCACTGGGGCTGCCCAGGTGTGGCTTTTTCTATCGAGATTAAAATGCACATCTCCTCTCTCTCTCTCTCTCTCTCTCTCTTTCTCGTGTTGGGTTATGTACGCTCTTTATATGTTTTGGGTACTAACTCCCCAATAGATGTGTCACCTGCAAAAACCTCTCGTTCCATAGGTTGCCTTTTGTTCATGATTTTCTTTGCTGTGCCAAAGTTTCTATTTTGGTGTAGTCCAAATAGTTTATTTTTTGCTTCTGTTTCCTTTGCCTGAGCAGACATTTCTAGAAAAATGTTTCTACAGCCGATGTCGAAAAACTACCGCCTATGTTTTCTCCTAGGAATTTTATTTTATTTTTTTATTTTTTATTTTTTTTAGATATATGTCTTTTTAAAAATTTTTTTTATGATAGTCACAGAAAGAGAGAGAGGGAGAGAGAGAGGCAGAGACATAGGCAGAGGGAGAAGCAGGCTCCATGCACCGGGAGCCTGATGTGGGATTCGATCCCACAGGGATTGGATCCCTCCAGGATCGTGCCCTGGGCCAAAGGCAGGCGCCAAACTGCTGTGCCACCCAGGGATCCCTCCTAGGAATTTTATGGTTTCGGGAGAAAACAGAACCTTCATGTGCTGTCGGTGGGAATGCAAACTGGTGCAGCCACTGTAGACAACAGTATGGAGGTTCCTCAAAAAGTTGAATATAGAGCGGCCCTATGACCCGGCGATTGCACTACTAAGGATTTACCCCAAAGATCCAAATGTAGTGGTTTGAAGAGGCACCTGCATCTCAATGTTAAGCAGCAATGTCCACAGTGGCCAAACTATGGAGAGAGCCCAGATGTCCATCAACGGATGGATGGATAAAGAAGACGTGGAATATTACCCAGCCATCAGAAAGAATGAAATCTTGCCATTTTCAACGATGTGAATCAAACTAGAGGATGTTATGCTAAGAGAAGTAAGTCAGAAAAAAACAAGTACCGCGTGATATCACTCATTTGTGGAGTTTAAGAAACAAATCAGATAAAGAAAAAAGGAGGAAACCAACAAACAAAAGAACCAGACTCTTAAGTACAGAGAACAAACCAGTGGTCACCAGAGGGGAGGTGGGGGGACGGGTGACACAGGTGAAGGGGATTACGAGTACTCGTAGCCTGAGCAGCACTGAGTAACGTACAGAACTGCTGAATCGCCACATTCTACACCCGGAACTAACATAACATTACATTAATTACACTTCGATAAAAGAAAAGAAAAATAAATAAAATGCACATCTCTGACCTAAGTACACTTGTTATAACAAGAATATAGGATTTCTGTAATTACTTAAAAAAACCCAACAGAGACCAAACCCCAGAGGCCAGCCCGTGGGGTGCCCGGAGTGGGTAAAACAGCAGGGCGCAGGGCTCCTGAGGTGAGGCGGGTCCCCCTCCCCGTCTGGGAAAGATCACGGGATGGACCGCGGGACACCTGCGCACCCCTACGTACCTCCACTCAGGTCTGAAGTTGTCCTCGGCCTGGGGGCTCTTCAGTTTCAAGATCATCATCTCATGGAGCTCCAGGAGGAAGGCGTCGAGGTCCGTCTGATTCAGGAAAGTGCTGAGACACTTGGCATTTTCTGGGCTGAGATGAACTTTGTACCGGCTGCTAATATCCCTGAAGGGCTCCTAGAACACAGCAGGAGGGAGGCAGCAGGAGCTGGGGGGAGGGGGAGCGCCCTTGCAGGTGCGGGTGCATGTGCGGGTGCGGTGGGAGCGGAGCTGTGCTCACCTTTTGCAGGCGGAGCAGCTGTTCCGACCTGTGGGCGGACAGGATCTGCCAGAGGGCGATGGCATGCTTCAGCTGGCATCTGTTGAAGGCCTGCAAGAGCAACGGGCTCCTGAACAGGACGTGGGGCTGAGCGCGAACAGGCGGGTGTGGCGGCGCTTCTGCTCCCCCGCTACTCGGCTCCTCGACCCTCAGATGCCTCCCTACCCTACCACCAGCCACGGCCTCACCTCCAGAGTGTCCCCCCCATCCCCACCTCAGGCCGCGTCTCGGGAGAGCCAGGTGGCCGCAGGTGGCTGGAGTGCTGCAGGGGGGCGGAGGGGGTGCCCACCTGCCACGTGCCTTGGTCAGAGTCTTGCGCTGCAGGTGCGTCTCTGCCTCTGGCCCCAGAGTGTGGTCCGTGGCCCCCCCCATAGCACCAACCCTACAGGAAGCAGGAGGGCCCCAACCAAGACCCACCTTTAGTACCAGTTCTGCCTGGTCGCCCATGCGCAGCATGTCTTGGACGTACTCATTCAAGGACATGTTGGGGTCGCCGCCGGCCGTGCTCAGGAACCCCAGAGTGACCTCTATGACAGACAGAGCCTTGCAGCCATCGCTGTAGGACGGCAGCTGTCCACGGATGGAGCTGATGGTCGCGTTGGGGAGGGGTTTCTAGGGAGTCAAAGGCAGGACAGAGGTCCACGGTTGGGGCTACCCGCACATCGCTACCTGGCAACGCCGCTTACCTTCTTCGCTGCCAAGGGCACAAGGTGGGACGACCCCGTGAACCATAATGACATTTAACACGTCGTGACTCTTAAGTGGCAGCAGTACTCCGGACTCTTTACAGACACAGACCAAAGTCACGGAGCCCTCAAAACAGTTTTGTGGGGATATTCACGTGGACGCGCACACACACCACACACACACTCCACACATGGGAATCCAAATGCCAGGAATAGGTAAGTTCTCTGGACCTTGTGCGTCAGCCTACCCGGCGTGACGTCATCACTGAGAAGCTAGCCAGGATTTCAGCAGGAACGTTTTGGCTGATTGTCCTGCTTGCGCCCTGGAAAGGGCGGCGGACTCAGGGAGCTCAGGGAGGCCACCCCGTGGTGCTCCCGGCCAAGGCCCGAGCGAGGCCCAGCAGTCCCCCCAGGAGGAAAGCACCACGATTCAGGCGGAAGCACCACGCAAATGATAAGGTGCATTGCGATCACCTGTAGCATTTTGTTCTTGATGTCCATGAAGAGCTGTTCATAGTTCCAGTCACGTCTGTACACCAGAGTGGGTATTCCCTAAATTGAGAAAGAAAACAGTCTCTGGAAATGGAATCCGCCGTGGGGTTTCCTGCACAGTAACTCCACGGCAACGCCGTGCTGTCCTGCGCGTCACCGGGCGGAGCATGCCGCTTGCTGCCGTGTGACATCTGCATTTGACCCCAGGTCTGCGCCAACAGAAATGCAGGGAGGGGCCCGGACCTCGCCTCGATGGCCACGCAGATGCCAGCACGCAGAGCGCTGCAGGCTTGCGAGGCGCCAGGGGGAGCAGGAATGTGGGGGCCTCTGGTTGCTGCACTCGGTCAACCACTACGGGCCACGGCCTGGGACAGGGCAGCGCGAGCTGACGTGATGACGTGACTCTGTGCCCACGCAGCTCAGGGCCTAACTGTGGGCAGTGAGGGGGCTCACGGATGCACAAGGTCTCCACCGGGCCCAGAAGGAACAACACTGGCCCGGAGAAAACGAAAAGGAGAGACATGATGGGTGCACAGTGTGTGCAGGGAAGGAGGGCAGTCCGGTGCGCAAGGTCACAGGAGTCCACGCAGTCTGCGAGCAGTGGCCAGAGACAGGCCTGACGAGCAGCGTGGGTGTTACCCTGCACCCCCGGGATGCCCACCGGGGACCGACCGCCAAGGGGAGCAGTGGGGACGGAGTGGTAGTCACAGTGCTGCGTGGTAGTCACAGTAGGGATGGGTGCAGGGAGCGGGAGCTACATGGGGTGGCCGTGGAGCCGGGTGACAGGCTGCCCGGGGAGAGGAGAGCTCAGGTGCAGCCGCCAGGGGCTGTCGGGGGAGAGATCCAACAACCGGTCTGCTGGGACCTGAAGACGAGGGGGACGGAGGCCCGGGAGCAGCTCGGGAGAGCCGGGGGCACGGCCTCTGGGGGAGCACGGGGCTGCACAGGCATCCCCACCCTGCCTCGCTCGGAAACCACGAGTGGGAAGAAAGCCACACCCGGGCCGACTTCCCCAGAACAGACGCGCCAACACAATGACCAGCCCGGGGTCCGCCTCACCATGAGGGTGATCCTGGGCTTGCCCTGGAGGAAGCGGCCGGTGACCTGGCGCTGGATCTTCTCCAGGTCGAACTCCTGCAGCGTCTCCTTGCCCTGCTCCACCTGGTACTGGCAGTTGGACAGGATCAGCGGCATCAGGTCGTGCTCGACCTCGTAGCTGATGATGTGCAGGTCTGTGACCTCAGAGGCGTCCACGGAGTAGCTGGGGGATGACGCGGAGTCTCAGCATCCAGTGTGCCCCGTGCACATGCGGCCCCCCAGAGCCCGACCCAGGGGCTCACGTGTGCCCTGTGCCCTGCGGGCATGCGGGCGCTCACCTGTTGTTTTCGTCGGAGAACTTTCCCACGGCGTAGACCATGTCGTTGTGCAGGCTGATCAGATAGCTGACTAAGGCGGTGGAACAGAGGCCCAGGCCGCGGCGGCGCGGCAGGATGACCTCGAAGTTGGTGTCCATGTCCAGGTCGGCACTGCAGTAGCTGTCTGGCAGCTTGATCTCACCTTCGCGGGACAGGGTGTTCTGAGCAGAGAGGCCCCCCCACCGGCCCCATCTGGCTGCCACTCGCAGGGCAGCGGACACCTCGCAGCCACAGGGCTGGAGCCGGGGACACCTGATGGCTCCGCCTTCCCCCTGACTGGCGTCCAACGTTCCCAACCCTGTCCTGAGTCCGTATCGACAGACCCAAGGTGACCAGGGATTTATTCCTTCCGGTAGGTCATTTTGTGGGTCCCAGCTGCCTCCACCCAGAGGGTCACAGGTGACACGCATGGGGCATGGCGCCGTGGGATCGCACGGCAGAGCTGGGCGGGAGGCAGGGGGCGTGGGGCCTACCGTTGGTCTGCAGTGATCTCCTCAGCTTATTCCAAGTTGACAGAAAGATCTGGATTCTTCTGTGAAACAACTGCTTCAACCCATCTGTCATACAAAAAAAAAAAACACTTCTTGAGATCCCCGTGGAAGACACCTGCCCCGTCAGGTCCAAGTGACTACACCCCAAGCTCTGGAGAGGAGCATCGTATGGTGCTCCCGGGGCTGGAGCCGGGGCAGCGGGTGTGGCCGAAGCACAGTCTCTGGCGGGCTGGCGGGATTCACGCACCGGCCGCTTTGCCCTAAAAGCCCACGGCGTGTAGCACCTGGAGCCCCGACGGCACCCGCCCGACCCAGCTGCAGCAATCGCCAGGTCCGCAAACACTGGGGAGCCGACGTCTCACTAGGGCAGAGCCGTACCTCCCTGGTGGCTGCTAATGAAGGATCGGATGGACTGGTAGTCGGCGTCGGAAGCGTTCTGGAACCGCCTCACTAGGTCCCTCTGCAGGGCCAGGATCTCAGGCAAGAACCTCACGAGTCTCAGCTCTGCCTCCTGGAGAGGGAAGACGGCCCGGCCATGTGTTAGTTCACCTAGAAGGTGTCCCTGGGGAGACTCTGGGGCTGGCTCAGGACCCGTGTTTGTCTGCCCGTGGTCTGGGCAACGTGCTGGGTCACGTGACGCTGCGTCGGGCTGCTCAGACGGGGGACGAAGCCGTTGTGTCCCTCACAAGAGCCCGCCACCCGCTCGCCGAGCATCCTGCACTCCGAGGATGGAGGCGTGAACAGGACTAAGCCCCTGCCCTTGTGGGGCCGACACCTCACGTGGGTTTGCCAAAAGCTCGTGAAAGAAGTCGGCGTCGTGAGCCCTTGGGAGGGGCTGGGTGCACAGAGAATCTGCCGAGAGCAGAAGGGCCGGGAACGTAGGCCGCTGCGTGTTGTCTGAGGATGGGACCCAAGCATCTGCTGCGGAACGGGACTGGCGCTTCCACGGGAGACCTGGGAAACCCTGTCCACGGGAGCTCCCGCCCTTTCACCGCCGACAGACACTTCTGCTGGACTGGGAACGCACTGCAGAGGGGATCAGCCCGGCAGCCGACTGGGGCAGACCAGCCTGACCCGGGCCGTGTTTGCGGTCCGACGACGGCACCGGCTCACCGCACTGCCCCCGTGCCCCAAGGCCAGGTTGGGAACAGGGGAGGTTTGGGGCCATTTGATCCTGGTCATGCACTCCTGATGAACGCTTCTTCCTTCAACTGACACTCACGGATGGCCGGGGGCTCCTGGCACCGGGGACAGGTGGGCGCGTGGTCACAGCGGGGCAGCCTTACCTTCTGCAGGAACTTCCAGAGGATGGGCACGCTTTCTTTGCCGTTCTTCTGCTCCACAATGTGCTGGAGGTACTCAACGGTGACCTTCCTCCTGCAGGTCCACATCTTAGAGCAGTGGAACACGCTCTTCTGGGGCAGGTGGGGCAGGAAGACTGTTGGGTCCTTGTACACGATTCTGGCCACAGGGTTGGAGCTGATCCGTTCATCTTGGCTGATGCTGGCAGTGACCGTCAGCAGGGCTTTCTCCAGGTGCTGGGCGAGAGAAGGGCCCGGGGGCCCCGAGGTGAGCCACTCACGTGGGCTCGGACACCCCACGGCTTCAGCAGCGGGCCAGTTGGGGAGTCTGCCCTACGCGGCCCAGCGCCCTAGCAGGTGGTCGCACTGGCTGTGTCCATCGTGACCGCTTACAAGCTCCTTGTGTGCAGGCTTCGTCTCCCCAAACAGGAGATTCAGAGGCCTGTGATCTAAGCCTGATCTTTTACTGACTTTTACTTCCCGTTGGGCTCATAAACTCTCAGTACTGTTCTTATCTGACAGAGGAGGGACTAATCACACATTTTCGGTGGGTATCTGCATGAGAGTTTGTCTGTCTGTCTGCTGCTCCCACATCCTGCTGTAAAAGGTGGTGGAGCGAGAGCCGCCTGCACCTCCTGGACTCAGAGTAACCCCTCCACCTGCCTGCCCGGCCTCGGGCGGAGGACGCAGGGACAGCAGGACAGTGGAGTGTCCGGGGGTTCAGCCCTGGGCTGGGCACGGCCAGAGCCCCCAACAGCACCTGCGCGAGGGACGCTGGCCCGAGCGCCTGCGACACACCCGGGACACCCGCCTGCAGGCTCCCAGCAGGGCCGCCGGCCGCCGCGTACCTCCAGCTCAGGGAGAAGGAGGGTCTGCATGGCTTTCTCCCAGCTGTTTCTCTGCTCTCGGGTCTCCAGGTTTGCCTTGAAACAGGGAGGCCCTATGAGGGAACATGTGAGTTACCCAAGGAACAGAAACCACGGCAGCTCCGTGAACACGACCTAAAGGTGACACTGAAATCACGCACCCTTTCAGGGCCAGGGGCGGGTGGGGCGCCTCTTCCTAAATTAACCTGAGTATTTAGAAATGGTTCCTGCTGTTCCCACCAACCCCATGATCTTTGAGAAGAAACATAAAAAAAAAAGAAAACCAAGTCACTCCCGATGCCGTCACTCAGAACCGTTTTCCTAAGTTACCTTACGGAGCGTCCCTGTCTATGGATTTCGGTTTAGCTCAGTGACCACCAGGGTTTGCAGCCCACGTTTCCACACAGCAAACCGTGGACACGTCAACACGGTCAGGCAGCCTGGGCAGCCACGTCCTCAGGAAAAGCAGAAGGCCCCACAGACAGGCCAGGGGTCCAAGGAGCACACGTCTCAATAAGTTACCAGACACTGGTGTCCGGCCAGTGATGACTCACACATGGCCCGTCCCGGAGATGGTGCACAGCACAGCAGGCGGGCGCCCGAAACTGCTAAGCCTCCCCGCGGCGTGTGCCCCTAACACCCCTGTGCACACGACCCCGCTAGCTCAGGTCTTAACCCGCAGGGGAAACGCAAGGGCGAGCCATCCTTCCGTCGGCTCTTCCACACCCGTCTCCCAGCTCCCTTTATCTGGCTCAGGCTCTGCGAGCCCTGCCCCTGCCCCCCGCGGCGCCCCATGTGCTCACTCCAGCTGGAGAGGCGGCCCTGCCCGCGGAGGAGGCTGCACAGCATGAGGTGCACGGTGGTGGTGGCCTCGTCGGCGCTCCTCCCCAGCGTCTTTGCCAGCTGCTCCAGGTCCCTGTGGATGTGCCGCTGCAGAAAGCCGCTGGGATCCTGCACCGGAGGCTTGATGATGCGCATCACAGCCTGTGAGACACAAGACCTAGTGTGTCGGGGGCCGGCGCTGAGCCTGAGGCGGCTCCTCGGAGGATGCTCGTGAGGTGGCCGGAGCACGCATCAAACGAGCGGCAGAGCAGATGGGGCGCGGCCTGGGGACCCCATCGACATCGTCAGCGCGACACAGACCCTCACGGCTCTGTTCTTAATGCATCGAGACCACGCAGCACAAAACCCGTCTTCCTTCCCCGAGATGCATGTTTGTAAGCTTACATGGGAACGGCCTCATCCCAAACTCATTGAACCTACTATACTGTGTACAAACCTAAAAAAAAAAAAAAACTCTCAGAGCCCCAACATTTTGCTCTCACGGTTCATCAGAGGAGGCACAGGACGCTCTTTCTTTCCCGGAAAGGTAAACGTCATGGTTACAGGAGCCTCTCTGCTCCCGGGTGCACCCCGAGACGTGGAGTGCTCATTTAACATGGATTTTAGGGGCGCCTGGGCGGCTCAGTTAGTTGAGCATCTGACACTCGGTTTCAGCTCAGGTCATGAACTCAGGGTCGTGAGATTGAGCCCTGTGTCGGGCTCTGTGCTCAGTGGAGATTCTCTCTCCCTCCACCCCTCTTCCCTGCATGCTCTCTCCCCGAATAAATAAAATCTTAAAAAAAAAAAAAAGACACAATGAGACAAGCACTGGGTATTGTTATACTATATGTTGGCAAACTGAATGTAAATAAAATAAAAAATAAATAAATGGCTTTTATGTAACCTGATGGGTGGTTCCCCCCCCCCCCCCCGGCGCCCCGCCATCGTACGCCGCAGCAGGGAGATGAGGACGTGCAAATGTACGGCTCTGCAGACCAGCACACGGCCCCGATCCACGGGAGGTGGCCAGTACTTTGTAGACAAAAGGACGCACTGTGAGAAACCTACAGTGGTCGTTACAAATGAGCGACGGACCCATGGCTTGGCAACAGTGGGCGTGCTGTACCTCAGGCCTCTGGGTCGCTCCCAGGAGCAGGGCCAGGTGCGTGAGCAACCGGATGAGCAGGAAGACGGCCGGGGCCAGCTCCCGGTCAGACACCAGCACCTCGTCTCTGGACGGCGGGGCTCCCAGCACGTGGCCCTTCTGTGTTCTGTCCGTCTTGTCTCTGCAGAGGACGAGAGAAGACAGGGTGGACACTGAACACGGTCCTCTCTCCTCGGCCCTAGGGCCATACCCCCGATTCCTGGGAGATGGAGGCGAGGTTCACCGTTTTGAGGAAAACGGCGTTCCAGGACATATCCTCACGCACCCACACTTCTCACTTTGGGGTCTTCGTATAGCCTCTCCTTCCTGGATGACCACAGCCCGCCACGTTCTCAGCGCGACATGGCTGAGCCAAGTGGCTAACTGTGCAACCCGGGGGCCGTGTGTCAGGACAGAGGTCCGCACCTGCTTCTCCCCCTGAAATCAGCATGGGGAGGGCAGCAGGCAGGCCAAGGACAGTCTGAGTGTGGGACATCGGGATGTGGGCGCACCCATCCCATCTTCCCAAATTGAACACTGAGATCAAAGACCCGGCAAGGAACTTCCTGTCACACCTAGATGGGAGGCACAGTATGATAGATACAGTCTGTGGCAAAAAATATTGGAGATTCTGGAACATTCTGAAGGTTTGTGGAGATAACAGACTAGGGCATTTTAAACAATCATGGCACCAGACTAGCCCATATACGTGATGGCCACAGGGCGGCCCCACCTGCCACCTGGGGGCGGGGAGTGGGGGGTGCACGGGGAACCGCACTCCTCTCGATGGAAGGCTGGCATGCGGACCCCAGCCGTGCTGTGGATTCTGGGCTGCGCCTCCTTCACTTCCCGCAAGCAGTGGAGGAAGCTAAGAGTTTACAAGTGAGACGCTGTGGGTTCAGATAGACAAAAGCCCGGTTTGTGGCTTTGCGGCCTTCAATGTCCCTCTGAATTAGGTCACTTGTATGTGTCCGACACATTCCTACAGGGGACACAGCCCAGACCCAAATGGAAGACATCTGGATAACACGTCTTACCGTGTGGTCTGCTTTACATTCAAGAGCCCAGTTAGCCAGTGACAGGTGAGACACCTCACCGTGGCCCAGGGACCTGAGCCTTGAGGTCCGATGTGACATAGGCCCAAATGTGTAATAGTAACTAATACTGTACTTTGCATCAGTTTATCCACTGGAATAGAAACAGCCCCCAAAACCGTGGTTCATTCTCTTAGGAAGGAGATGCCCTCTTACGTACGTGATGGCTTGAAATCCGGCCTCAGGACTGTGGTTAACCCCTCCAACTTGGACACCACAGTCAACGCAGTAGCTCTTCTCCATTGGCTTCCCGCACTAGGACAAAGGACAAAAGCGCCTGAGCTCAGTTTTGGAGGAGGAGTGCTCCATGCGCAAACGCACCATGCAGGCCAATCCACGCCTGGCTCGGGGGGCAGCTGAGGGCACTGGGATTGCTCATTTTCCCGCAAGCACGTGCTGGCGGCGGCAGGAGCCACGGGGCACAGGGCAGGTGCTCCATGCAAATATGGTGCATGGGAGGAAATCTGGACTCTTTAAGCAGAAGAGACAATTTGAGTTTTATTCCCAAATAGACACTTTGTAGACAAATATGTGATCTGCCTTCCTTTCTCACACTCACTGGTCTACCCCGCTCCCCCGACCACCACTCCAGGGCTTCACTACCTAGCGCCAGAACACTACTGCAGCCTCCAAACTGAATTCCTGAACTCAGTTTGGACTTTGTTTAAAATAATATATATATATAACCATATGATCTGCTCCTTCGCAAGCCTCATTTTGCCAAATCTGGCTGTGGGCTACTGCAGACTGTGAATCACAGCGTGTCCCAGGGCCAAACCAGCCCCAGACCTCAGACGGTCAGAGCCGAGAGCAGTCCCGGGAAGAATGTGCCTCGAACTACCTGCTTCGCAGACAAGGAAGTGAGTAAACCCCAGAAACGCACAGCGTATATATTGGGTTTTCTCCTTGAGGTCTCTCATTTACTCTGTTCAGTTCAACAGCCTGTTGCTGGGCAAGCAGAGGAGACACCTCGAAGGGCCCTGGCCGATGCTGTGGGATGCAGAGGTGAGGAACCCACAGCTCTCTCCACCAGGGTTTATGCTCCAGCGTCTCTTTTATCCCGTCCTTTGGTGTCTAGACCACATCTCCTGTCTGGGCCAATGACCCAGCCTACGGACCGACCAGTCAACACCTTGCCGTCACAGGAAGACACGCATCGCTGACCCCATGCAGCGGGGACTGGGCACGATGGCTAGCAGCAGTTTTGACTCCCAGAGGGACTTTGGCAATGTCCGGAGACATTTCTGGTTGCCACATGCGGTGTGGCTGGCTTCTGGTGAGTTGAGGCCAGGAATGCCGCTCAGCGCCCCACCACAGCTCATGACAGCCCACAATACAGAGGTAGGTCTGGAGGTCCCCTGCACCATTTAGATGTTTAGCTGGAGCACCGATAAAGAGCCCTGGAAAGAGTCTATGCTCTCTAGAGGTCACGACCCTCACCAAGCTCTTCCCCCACGTGCTCCTGCTCAGATCTAGAGGAACAACATTAGAGCCCTGCAAACACCACCCCAAATACCAAGACTCACCTCTCCCACAGAGCACGGGTGACCGTTGGGACACACTGTTAAGAGAACAACAAGACTCACGTTGGCTGGTGAGGTTTTACCTAACGGCCCGAGGCAAAGAAAGCCAACGCTCTCCTCTCAGGCCAAATCAGAGCAGGATGTACAGTTAACATGTCCTGAGCACGTTTGCAAAAAATATGCATGAGCTTCATTTGATGGAGCAGAGGGAAAGTCCGTTACAGTCTCCTATGGGGCTGCTCTGGGAGGCAGGGGCAGCCCATTTTACACTCTCCCTTCCTTTTTGATTTTTTTCTTTTTAAAGAGTAGGACCTTTTAAAAAGATTTTATTTATTTATTTATTTATTTATTTATTTATTTATTTAATTGAGAGAGAGAGAGAGAGAGAAAGAGAATGTGGGGGGGGGAGGGGCAGAGGGAGAGAAAGAATCTCAAGCAGATGCCCTGAGTATGGAGCCTGACCCGGGGCTCGATCCCACAACCCTGAGATCATGACCTGAGCCCAAGCCAAGAGTTGGATGCTTAACTGACTGAGCCACCCAGGCATCCCAAGAGCATGCTTTATGACAACTTTTATAGCTGGTTTATAAGGATCATTTACTCGGGGGCACCTGACTGGCTCAGTCGGAGGAGCATGAGTCTCTTGATCTTGGAGTTGTGGGTTCCAGGCCCATGTTAGATGTGGAGATTACTAATAAATAAATAAAGTTTTAAAAAAAAAAAAAGGAGGGAGCTAGGAAAGGCCTGGCTTTATCTGTTTAAAAAAATAAACCCTGGGTGGTGCAGCGGTTTAGTGCCTGCCTTTGGCCCAGGGTGCGATCTTGGAGACCTGGGATCGAATCCCACATTGGGCTCCCGGTGCATGGAGCCTGCTTCTCCCTCTGCCTATGTCTCTGCCTCTCTCTCTCTCTGTGACTATCATAAATAAATAAAAATAAAAAATAAAAGCTTGCATTTAAATAAATAAATAAATAAATAAATAAATAAATAAATAAAAACTTAAGGAAAAAAAAGGATGTTTTTCTCAGGCAACAATTTGAGCTCCCAGTTCTGTGTCTTGAGAACTGTCCTCGGGTCAAAAACTCGGTTGTCGGGACGCCCAGGTGGCTCCCTACAGGGAGCCTGCTTCTCCCTCTGCCTGTGCCTCTGTGTCTCTCATGAATAAATAAATAAAATCTTTAAAAAAAAACAAAGAACAAACAAAATAAACTCCGCTCCGCTGTAGCCGGAGCCTGCCCTGCCCGAGCCTCTGGCGTGGCTCACACTCCAGGCAAGGGAAGCGCATGCCATGCGGATCCCGCCCCGGACCCAGGAAGGGCCTGGTGTGCGTCCTCCGCAGTCAGCCGTGCGCCCTGTGTCTGCAAAAGCCCCGACAGCAGAACAAGGCAAACATCTGGGACCTTCGGGCACAAACCACAGGGACGTCGTCAATGCGCAGAGGATGCGACACCGTCTCAGACCCCGACACTCACTGTACCAGGAGAGGGTCTCCAGACCCTTCCAATTCCGAGCCTGAACCAGCAAGTCTTCGGGCATCGTCGGAAGGTAAGAGTTCTGAAAAGCCGAGAAAGAGAGAAGGCTGCAGGAAGGCGAGAGATTGGGCCAACGGCCACTGCCCTGGGCGACAGGGGGAGTCTGGACTCTCCCCCTCGTCCACCTCCAAGGTCTCCAAGGGGCAAACAGAACAAGGCTCTCCGTGACCGTGGACTTGGGTGTCAAGTGGGACAGGCCAAGAGAGGAGCCGTGACATGGACACTTTCAAAAGGGCCCCAGGGACAGGCCGCCGGAGATGCCATCCCCCCAACGGCCGCCCACCTGCCGGTCTTACCACCATGTGAGCCGGGGAGAAGGCCAGACTCTTCAGGGGTTCCAGGATGTCACCCTGTCCACACAGGAGGACAGCTGCGGTGTGAACAGCCAGTTCTGCCACTGTGCCCTGGAGGCTGCTGTCCCCGGGACCTGTCCTCAGCAGGGGCAGCGTGTTGTTCACCAGGGATGCTGCAAAATGCCTCATGTGCGGAGAAGAAAGGATCTTGCCTTCCTCGATGAACGCGTTCAGAGCCTCACATTGCTGGCAGGAGAAAAGAGATCGAAAAATATATCAAAGAAGAAGATGAATGTGAAGCCAAACGTTTGTTCTCAAGTCAGGCGTTCGTGTGGATGCAACTACGCCTCAGTATGGAGGCAAACACGGCTCGAGGGGCAGTAATCAGGCAGGAGCGTTTCCATCTGCAAACAGCGCCACCCGGCCGAGCGCTAACTGCGACACTCTACTTTGTGAACAACCTCATCTCATCTTCTTGACTTTGCTTTTTATCGTCATCCTGAAAGTTCTGGGTCAGACAGAAAGTTGCTCCTCCACGTATGACAGCTGAGGGGCGCCCGGGGGGGGGGCAGTCAGCTCAGCATCTGACTCTTGATTTCAGCTCAGGTCGTGACCTTGGGGTCATGAGATCGAGCCCCGCATCGGGCTCCCCGCTCAGCGCACAGTCTGCTTGGGATGCTCTCTCTCTCCCTGCCCCTCCCCCGACCCTCTAAAATAAATTAGTAAATCTTTAAAAAAAAAAAAAAAGTTGAAAACCCCATCCTAGATTAAAAAAAAATTGGGGCAGGGATCCCTGGGTGGCGCAGCGGTTTGGCGCCTGCCTTTGGCCCAGGGCGCGATCCTGGAGACCCGGGATCGAATCCCCACGTCGGGCTCCCGGTGCATGGAGTCTGCTTCTCCCTCTGCCTGTGTCTCTGCCTCTCTCTCTCTCTCTCTGTATGACTATCATAAATAAATAAAAAAAAATTTAAAAAAAATTGGGGCATAATTTATGGCTTTTACTTCTATTCAGAAAAGTCCCTCTGGATATGGAGACGACGTGCACCTCCTCGAATGCAGACACTCACCTCTGGCTTAGGGTGGAGGCTAGTGTTGCAGGATTGGTACAGCACGGCAACCTCTCTGAAGAGCGCTAACAGGAAGTGGGCCGCCAACTTGGGATCGTGGTTCCTGCCCCCCTGAAGCAAGAAGTGAGGACGCCAGTGAGGCTCCAGCTGTTACACAGGCCCGTCTGCGGCCAGAGTCCTGCTGATGCAGCCTGACACCCTGCACCTCGAGGGCCGCCGCTGGCAAGCGACTCTGAGACCACGAGGCTCATGGACATTCCGTTGTGACGCAACAGACATTTATCAGAGTTGATCAGAGTGCTTAGGACCCGAGGAACAGAAATCACCATCTGTTCTTTTTCTGACCACTTCGCTGCCCCTCGAAACTTCAGAGCAGAATGAGGCTATTTATTAACTCACTGGCTTCCCAGCCCAGGGCCAGGGTAAACAGGGACTCTAAGAGGAAGCAGGACCAGCACTGCATAAAGATTAGATGCTAAAGACCCTGCCTCTTTATGAAAATAAACACCCTCGACATGCCGCCAGGAATCCTGGATGTGCATGGGAAGGAGTTTCCCCAGTGCTGCCCGCACCTGCCATCAGGGTGACCTCGGAGGAAGCAATGCACGTGAGCAGTCAGGAGGGCACTGCGGCAGCCTTGGCCCGGCAGGTCAGCAAGGTCCAGCAAATCTGTCCCCTAACTCAGTAGCTAAAGGGCTCCTGTCTGGGCCAGGCACGCCGCGGTCGTGGACACGCGACGCCCAATATGGCGAGTGGCTCTGGGTGCCTCTTCCACAGCGTCATTTGACGCCAATGAGGCAGATGCAGATTCCAAGGGGCGCCGTGTGGTGCAGAGGGAGGTCCGGGGCTGGTCCTACCTTCAGAACAGCCACAGTAGTCAGGGGCTCGTTCTGGAGGATGGCTTTGCCCACTGTGTCACGAAGAGCCTTATATTTGTCACCATGCACCAGGTATCGATCCATCTGGCTTAGCATATTCTCCTGCAAGCCCAGGAACACAGGGGTTAGTCACAGGGGAAGGGGGTGAGGGCACAGTTGGCAAAGAATCATCTGGATAGGTAAATGATCCGGGCATGACAGCCAGAGGTCCAGCCCTGGGCATGACCGTCCCCTGCTGTGTGGGGAGGTGCCACCTCCTCCTCCTCATTGTCCAGTGCAGAGGTGAGAGTGGGAGAGAAATGGGGGGGAAGGGGGAGCGGAGGATGCGGCGGTGTGGACTCCATCGCTGCGTCTTGCCTGTACCGAGGGTGGAGACCAGGGGCAAGTGAGTGCTAGTAGGTCGACTGCTCCCACCGGCAGCAAAAATGCAAGCTGGGGTTTTGTGCTGTTATATTGTTGTATCATCCTCAAAATCATGCTTTCTGTCTCTGCCCGCCGAGGAGAGCAAGGACTTCTTCTGCAAGCTGAATTACTTTCCACTGGTGGAAAGTAAAAGCCACAGAACCGTTCTTTGGCTTTCCACATGTCACACTGGACCAGAAGCGATGCCTTAGGTAAGCTTCCCTGCAGAGAGGCCCCACACCAGCAGCAATGCACGCACCTGTCCCCCCACGGCAGGCCGCCTCAGCGTCGTCTCGAGCTGGGTCAAGTTAAGCGAAGCGAGACACAAGGGACCAGAGCAGTCACGGGGCAGGATGGGGGCGGGGGCACAGGCCAGGTGTCCTCACCTCCCGCAGCAAGGCCCCCTCTGGGAAGATCCAGCGTGCCGGATGGCCCTGTGCACAGAACTGCTGCACGTACTCTATCCCTCGCTGGCTGGAGAGCTTCCGCACCAGGTACACCCGGTACCAGTCATTCTTGGCTTGTCTGCAGAAGCGCTCGACCTGCTGCAGGTAGCACTGCTTCTCCCTGGCCGTCTCTGCAGGGCCCAAGAGAGGGGTGAGTGACAGCGGCCAAGAAGACCTGTGGTCACCTGTCTCGGACACCGAGCCAGGCAAAAAGCGGGCACCCTGGTCTCTAGGAACTCACAGTGAAAAACACCGGAGAAAGGGGACACAATGCAGACTGGGATGGTTCTGAGAACCAGTTGCCCCTGCTCCCCCAATCTCTGAATAATGGAGTCTGGAAGCCTGGGGTAGAGAAAGGTGCAGAAGGGGACCTGCCTGAGCCGTCCTGAAGCTCGCTGAGGAAGTGGGAAGCCTTGTCGAGACACAGGCGGATGCGGGCCATCTCCTGCAGGTGTTCCACGGAGGCCTCGCTGGCAGGCTCCGGGCTGCGCGACATCGAGTAGGTCTTCAGAAAGGCTCCTTCCTCTCTCAGGTACCTCAGCTCCTCGCTGGTAGACAGCACTCTGGTCTTCTCGTACAGTGAATCCTAGGGAGGAAGGCACCAGGGGAAAGAAAGGGCTTTTTTTTTTTTTTTTTAAAGATTTTATTTATTCATGAGAGACACAGAGAGAGAGGCAGAGACCCAGGCAGAGGGAGAAGCAGGCTCCCTGCAGGGAGCCCGACGCAGGACTCGATCCCAGGACCCCGGGGTCACGCCCTGGGCCGAAGGCAGGCGCTCAACCACTGAGCCACCCGGGTGCCCCAGGATGTTGTTCTTTTTCATATGCACATTCTCCAACCTTCCAAAATCTCCAAAGCATGACGGTGGAGAACAGGAAGGAAATACCCTAAGTTTGAGGGTAACTGTATCGAATCACTGCGAATGAACATCCCTTTTATTTCAGGGACAGGAAGGAGGGGAAGAGAAAATCTGGGGGTAAAAATGTGCCGTATGATCTCCTTTTCTCACGCCGTGTGAAATCTGGGCAAGCAACAAACATACAGAGAATAAAAAGAAAAGCGGCCGTAGGCTGGCCAGTGGGAGACGGGCACGGTTACCTGGGGGTGGGGGGTGGGGGTGGGGACGTTTCCGTTCTCTCGCCCAGGCCCGTGCGTCGCAGTACACACAGACACGGGGGACAGAAGCAAGGTTGCTGAAACAGCCCCCACCCCCGTTTTTAAATATTTTATTTATTTGACAGAGAGAGAGAGAGAGAGAGAGAGAGAGAGCAAGCAGGAGTCGGGGGAGGGGCAGAGGGAGAAGCAGGGAGCCTGAAGCAGGACTCGACCCCAGGACCCTGACGTCATGACCTGAGCGGAAGGCAGACGCTTCTCTGCCTGAGCCCCCCAGGCGCCCCGCTGAAACCCTATTTACGTGTGTGCCTGCAACTGTGTCACTTCACCGACAAAAGTTATATTCTGTAAATTTTCAGACACACTTTCCACTGCATCAACCACATGGTGCAGCCGGTTGGCAGGAGGCGAGCAGGGCAGGTCCGGGGTCGTGCTTACCTCCAGGCAGTTGCTAAACAGGATGTACAGCTCGGTTTTATCTTCAGTTACCAGGGCCTTCTGCTGCAGCAGGGACAAGTAAGCCCGGATATAATCTTTTACTTCTTGGAAGCTATGGGAGGGAAAATATGGTATCTGGTGATCTCAGGTCTTATCATGTCAAAAAAAAAAAAGAAGAGAGACACACACAAAGTATCGGTCAACCTACCTACCTATCCATCTCTCTCTCTCCCTGTATAAATATAGACATATAGTTTGTAATATTTTATTTGAAATACTTTAGTGCAATATCGGAGGAATACAAAATTCCATCTTTATACCGGCTCTTCCCAGACTTTCGGGTTTTAGAACTCCTTGACAGTCTTAAAAATCATTGAGAACCCCAGGAGGCTTTTGTTTATGTGGGTTGTATTCATTGATATTTACAATAGTAGAAATTAGAATTGAAAAAAAAAAAGAGGAAACTATTAACTCATTTAAAAAAAAATAACAAAAATAAATAAATAAATAAATGAATAAATAAATAAATAAAAATAACATTTTTTTAAAAACAAACTATTTTCCAGAACAAAAATTAATTAGTAAGAAGAGGGCCCTTTTGTTCTCTATCCCTGCAAATCTCTTTAATGCCTGGTTTAGTAGAATTTAGCTGGGCCCTCCAATCTTGCTCCTGGAAAAAAGTCTGATCTCACGCATTATGTCACTGGAAAGGAAAGGAATATTTTCCCAGTATTTCCTGGTGATGGTAAATCTCTTTCTTTGACACAATGCCAAAACTTGATAAACAACAATTTTTAAAGTTTAGTTGCAATGTGCAATCTGAGACCATGTCAAGGCACTTTTCATACTGAATTACATTAAAGGTTAAATGACCTATCTTGCACTTGAGTGGATTTTTTTTTTTTTAACCAATGCATGACTCTGTGATATCATGCATTGGCCATTTGGAAAACAGTGGTTCACTGAGGTATGCGGATCTTGCAAAGGTTGACATTTCTGTACCATGAGGTATTTAAAAAAAAAAAAATCTCACATTCATTAACCCGGACCATCAAATAGCCCCTATGCATGAGGAAGCTGATAGGCTCATGGAGTACGGTATGAGTTTTCCAGAATTCCAATATTTGCTTAAAAGTTTGAATTTTGGGGATCCTTGGGTGGCTCAGCAGTTTAGTGCCTGCCTTCGGCCCAGGATGTGATCCTGCGGTCTCAGGATCAAATCCCACATCAGGCTCCCTGCATGGAGCCTGCTTCTCCCTCTGCCTGTGTCTCTGCCTCTCTCTTTCTCTCTGTGTGTCTCTAATGAATAAATAAATAAAATGTTTAAAAAAAAAGTTTGAATTTTATCCTTAGCCATGAACACGATCAGTTGCTTTCCCTGACAGGCTCCCTTTGCTTGTGTTCGAGGAAATGCCTGCCAAGCACCCAGCTCTGAGTAACCATAGCATGCCAGCCATTCCTGCAAGCATAACTGGTATCGCACAAAACAACTGGCCGGCTCAGCACGTAACTCAAAAATTGCCTGAGAGCTCTCCCTTGATGTAACTGTTCGCTTCGGCAGGCAGCCGAGGCACGTTGTGTGCGCTTCTCATTTTCACAAGCTACAGTCTATTAAAAAATAAAAAGCAAAATGAAATGTCCATAGACCAGGTTGCAGAAGATATGCATTTTAAATGTGTATCTAATCTCTATTCTGAGTCTGCCTTTGGGGCATTTAAGTTAGAAATAGTTGTTTCCTATTGGAACTTTTTAAAAAAATTTGAGAGAGAGCATATGCACACGAGTAGGGGGGAGGGGCAGAGGGAGAAGCACCCTCCCCCCAAGCAGGGAGCCCCACGTGCGACTGGATCCCTGGACCCTGGGATCATGACCTGAGCCGAGGGCAGACACTTTGCCGATTGAACCACCCAGGTGCCCCATCGGAATGTTTCTTGGAGCCTCTTGATTTTGCCATCACCTCAAAGAATGCTGTGTCAAGTAACTCAGTGCCCAGGCCGAGTGTACAAAGTGTCCTCTGAAAGAAGCCTCTGAATACAGATCAGCTTCCTTCTTTTTTTAAAAAAACATTTTATTTATTTATTCATGAGAGACACAGAGAGAGAGAGAGAGAGAGAGAGAGAGAGAGAGAGGCAGAGACACAGGCAGAGGGAGAAGCAGGCTCCATGCAGGGAACCCGACCTGGGACTCGATCCGGGTCCCCAGGACTAGGCCCCGGGCCGAAGACGGCGCTAAACTGCTGAGCCACCCCAGGCTGCCCTAGATCAGCTTCCTTAAAATTTTCTAAAATGGCATCATTTGTCGAAACCACTGAGCAGCGGCACCCTAGGGGCTTCTCTGTCCCTTCACAGAATCAGAGCAATGGAACCGCTGCAATGAGACGTAGGCGGTGCGCCTGCAGGACCACGAGGGCGAGGGGACGTGGTGGGGTTCCAGCCCCCAGATCCCAGCACGAGGAGGCTCAGCACGGCCGGTTCCCGCCTCGCGGGTTCCCACGCGCGCCACGGCACCGCGCTCCTCTCCCTGAAATCTGCCCACCAGGCGCTCGTGGCGACGCTGAGCTCACGTGCCTGCAGGTGAAGACGCCGAGCACACAACCAGTCCAGAGAAAGAAACCAGGTGGTGGCTCGTGGCAACGCTCCCCCAAATCGGGAACCACCTCCCAGTTGAGCCCAGAGCGCTGGGCGGCAAAGCGGCGACCCTGACGACGGAAGCCGGGGGCAGATGGCTTCTCGGCCTTTTGGCTAAGATCAAGTGGAAGCAGGGGGCAGGGCTCTCCAGAAGCAAACTCCACGCTCGCTGTGCCCACCTGTACTTCAAAAGCAGTTTCAGGACCACGGAGCGGATGACGGGGGTCTTATCCACGATGTCGTCGAACGGAGAGAGAGATTTTGTGTGTTCACAGTGTCCTTAAACCAGAGGGAGACAGGTCATGTTCACACCCGGCACAAAGAAGCGAGGCGGGGAACGGCGGTTTTAAGTCTACAGGGAGAAAGCGACTTACTTTGGGGGGCGTCTCTTAGGAACTCCTTTTGTACAAAGAGCAAACTTAGCAGGACGTCGATCACGTCCTTCTCTGGTGGCGTGTTATCCTTGAAGCACACGGTGGAGACCAGGTCTAAGAAGAAACTGTTGCACATCTGCCGGAGGCTGGCGTGCTTCCTGATGGCGTCCCTGGGGAACGAACGGTTGGGCGGCACAGTCAGCGGGCACGGAGCGCGTGCTCCAGAAGGCCCCCCGCCCCCCGCTCGGGATGTGGACGGCATCCCGTGTTATACAGGAGAAAGATGCGACTCTCTCCTTACCCTGATGGCACCTGGGTGCGTGCCGCCAGACGCTACGCAGACGCGTCTCTTTCGAGGAGCACTTTGGTCCTCAGGACCAGCGAGCAACCCCCTTTCACCCTGAAGTCTGCAAAGACCCTACGTGTGTGCAGGGCTGACCTCGAGCTCCGCTTTCACGAGGCATCCAGAGGCGGGGGGCCCTGACGGGGCGGAGCTGAAGGCCGCCAGCCCACGGAGAGGCCAGACAGGAGCTAGCTTTGCCCTCAGGTCATAGGGGCTGCGACCTAAGCCCTCCTCGGGTGTCCTGTGATGGTTTTATCTAATGTAGGACTTTCTGCTTCATTTCCTCTAATGGTGTTGTCTCCCCAGTCTCCACAGGTGTGTGTCTCGGGGAGGGAACAAGACCCTAGGTGTTCATGAAGGTAGACAGGGGGCCGGTCTCCCTTAGGATGGTTCTCTGAAGTCAGGTTCTCTAAGGTTAACACACTTGATATTTCTCAATGCTATACTTGCTGAAAAAGGAAGAGAAAGAAGCGGAAAGGGTGATTTACCTGTGCTCCTGGTTCACCGTGAGAGAGAAGTCTTTTGGTAAGTCTGTTAAACAGTAGGGGCACGCCATCTGCCCCAGGGTGACGCAGGTGTTGATGCATCTCAGGCAGAATACATGGCTACAGGGCAGGGAGACCGGCTCCTGGGCATCTCCCAGGCACACGGGGCACGGCTGGATCTCAAACCTAGAATCCGAGCAAGGGCATCGGGTCAGAAGCAGGGAAGCTGGCTGTGAGCAGCTACGGATCCCGCACGTGCAGCGCTCCCCGCGACGCCCTGCAGGGGCCTCCGACCGAAGATCTCACCTGGACAGGGTCTTGCTGGCCTGTTCCTTGCATTTACAGAGAGTATGCATCACTGTGACAAAGGGCCTGTATGTCTTGATGTCAGAGTCGTCCTGCAGATACTGACGGGGAGACAGGGGCAGCGATGAGGAGGCTGACGAGCCGCGAGGGAGGGCAGAGACCAGCTGGGCACGACGACTTTCCCCGGGGCCCCATGGGGCATGCATTCCACACACACCTTCTCCCTGCCACCCCCCTAACTGCTGGCCCTGGGACCATCAGGTCAGTTCTCTTTCTAGCAGTTTCTTTAGTTTCGAATGCCCTTTATCATTATGCTGCTGCTGGGGGGAGGCTGAGATTCCCAACTTCTAATTTTCCTCCCCTCCTCCCTTTTTCACAGGGTCACACTTCTCCCATGACGAGGTATTTCAAACTTTATTTCTTTTGTATTTATTATTTATTCAAGAGCAAGAGCGAGAACTCGTGCACCTGAGTAAAGGGAGGGGCAGAGGGAGAAGGACAAGCAGATTCCCCGCTGAGCAGAGAGACCGGATGACCTGGGACTCAGTCCCAGGACCCTGGGATCACAACCTGAGCCGAAGGCAGATGCTCAGTTGCTGAGCCACCCACGAGTCCCTAAATTTGATTTCTTAGTCAATAGCGTGATTCACAAGAAAGCAAAGAATCCGAACAGACGTCTCTCCCAAGATGTACAAATGGGCCACAGGCACATAGGAAGATGCTTGGCATCATTAGTCGTCAGGGAAACGCAGGTCAAAGCCACGATGCGATACCACCTCACACCCATTAGGACGGCATCGCAAACCGAACCACCTGAGGACCAAGTGTCGGCAAGGATGTGGAGACACCGGGACCTCGGGGCGTCGCTGGCAGGCGAGCAGTGCTGCCGCCGCTGTGGGAAACACTTTGGTGGCTCCTCAAAAAGTTAAACACAGAATTTCCCTACGGACCCAGCAATTCCTCCGCTAGGCGTATCTGCGAATGAATCGAAAGCAGGGACTCTGATGCTTGCACGTGCCCACTCACAGCAGCGCTGCTCCCTGTCGCCAAGAGGTGGCAACAACCAGAATGTCTCCTGGTGGATGGATGAGTGAACTAAATGTGTCCGTCCACACAGTGGGCATTATTCAGCCGTAGACAGGAAGGACATCCTGACACCTGCCACGACAGGGATGGGTCTCAAGGACACCGTGCTCAGCGAGCCAGCCAGTCACAAAGAGACAAATCCTCAGGGATTCCACTGCTGTGGGTCCCTAAGAGTCATCAAATCACAGACACAGAACGTAGGGCGGAGGGCACCATGGCTAGCGGGGAGGGCTGGGGAGTCAGTGTTGCATGGGGATGGTTTCAGTTTTGCGAGACCAAAGGGTTCTGGAGATGACGGTGGTGATAAGCGTACAGTGGTGTGAATGTGCTTGATGTCACTAAATCGTGCACCTAAAGATGATCAAAATGACAAGTTCTACGTGACGCGTGTTTTACCACAATGAGAAAATGGCAGTGGTCTAGCGGTTGGATGGTGGATGGTCAGGCTGGAGAGCCGATGGCCTTACGAGCCGCACACAACATCTGGTAAGACTGGCCTGTGTGACCCCGTGGAAGGCCGATCACGGGGCAAGACAATCGGCCTACCTACCTCCATCCATCCATCCATCCATCCACCCATCCACCCGTCTACCTGTCCTTCCTATCACAACTGAGAACACAGAATATCCATCTTTTTGCAGCTTTTGCTGAAGTCCTGTGGGAGGCTCTGCTGACAACTAGCGCAGGCGAACTCTACGTGGTGGCTCTCAACAGGCAGCTCCAGTCGAAGATAAGAGTTGAGGCCCTAGGCCTCGCCAGGTTACGACTTCCTTCCCAGCCAGACAGGAGCCAGCGCTACGGGCAAAGCTTCCCCTCGGGCCTCCTGTGCACGTGGCCTCACAGCTGGCCTTGGAGACGATGGGCAGGGCACGAGGCCACAAACACCAGAGCCTTCGGGTGTGAAAACGTATTAGAGGAGACCCCTGGCTCTGGTCACTCACACACGGATCTGACTGGGAAGAAACAAGCCAGAAAACCAGTGGGTTCCTGGGGTGACTTTATCGCCCCGGACACGTCCCCACACACCTCGCCTGCAAAACACTGTGCGTGTGCACGCACACACCGGCCTGCAGGGACCTGAAAACTTATCTTTCGGCTCGCCGGTCACCTGGCCATTAGGAGCCACACTGGGCTGGTTGGAAAGACAGAGCAGCCCCTAGGGCCTCTGGCCAGGGATAGGGCAGGCCTTGGAGAGGCTGCAGGTGGCTTCCATGCAGGAAGAAGGGTGTCACAGGTCCTTGTGCTGACCCAAGGGTGACAGAGCACTAGTTTTTTTGTAGAGGTCTTTCTCCACTTTTCTATCAAAAGAACTTCCAGGTTCTACCTGGGCACATGACCACGCGCCCGAGGTGTCCCCACCTCCTCTGCAGCCCGTTGAGGCTGCGACTGCATTCAGGACGGTGATCTATGACCTGCAGGGGCGTGGACAGACTCTAGGCTGTGCTCTCAAAACAGGCCCTGCTTCCCACCCCGCAGCGCACGACGGCCAGCAGGGCCTTCTTAGACCACGAGGTGGAAGTCGTGCAGTGAGGACGACAAAGGGACAACTCAGAGGAGCTGGGGCACCTGACATGGGGGAAGCGCCCGCTGCCCTGCTTAGGCTCACACTGCCACACGAGCGAAGGAGGCTTACATGTTGTCTCTGCCACTGATATTCTGGGCACTGAGGAAGGAGACTGGCCCCTGGTATCCAGGGCAGCCTCCTCGGAGCGTGCCCCCTGCACACCCATCAGAGCCTGGACAGCTAAAGCTGTTAGATGGGTTCATGCAAAGCTCCAGGGGTAATTGAGGCAGAGGCCACCTTTCGCTGAGTGGCCATCGGGACTGAGCGCACGGGCACAGAGATGGTGGCCTTTCCTGCAGAGGCACCGTCCTGTGCATCGCTGACTTTATAAAGGGTGTCAAGCGGCGGAGGCACTGGGGCTCCCCATTTCCTTCTGGTCCACCCACAGCACCCTCTTAGAAGCCCACAGCCCAGGGATACCAGGTGGCCCACCTGTTTAGCGCCTGCCTTGGGCCCAGGGCGTGACCCCGGGGTCCCAGGATCGAGTCCAGCATCGGGCTCCCCGCAGGGAGCCTGCTTCTCCCTCTGCCTGTGTCTCTGCCTCTCTCCGTGACTCTCATGAATAAATAAATAAAATCTTTAAAAAAATAAAAAAGCAGCAGAGCCCACAGCCCAGTGGCACCCTTTGTAAACCTGACCTCTCCGGGGGGCCAGGCTGGCCTGAGGCCACCGGAGGCCTGGGTGGAGCCCACCCCTCAGCCCTCCCCGATCCCAGAGCATCTTCCCTGCCTGAGCCTCAGCCTCTTCTATTCCCCGCGGGGGATCCCTAACTGGTGCTCACGAGAGGCAGACTAAGCGGCGGGCACGGTGAACGCCCAGGGCCAGACAGTGGGAGGGGCGTGCGCTGCCCCACAGATGTGCGTCAGGTCATAGCTGCGTCCTGCAAGGAGGCACATGAGCGCGCTGCTTGCTGAGCTGCCCAGCACTCACCTTGTTCAGCAGGAAGACGTGGTCAGTCACCAGTGCCTGCAGCTCAGGAATCTTGCTCCTGACCCCCAGGACCACGTGTTCCACGAAGAGGGCAACGGGGAAGATGCGGTTCCAGTGGATTCTGTAAGAGAGGGCTGTCGCTCAGGGAGCTGACAAAAATGTCCGAGACGCCAGGAGGAGGACTCGGGGAGGGACTGAGAAAGGGTGGGGCAAAGGCAGACGGAAGACCCATGGACGAGCCCTTTGGCCCCTACCCCCAGCCACGTCCGAGTCCCCCACGCAGCTCAGAGGGAGCTGGGGTGGCGCTCCTCCCCCCGCCCCGACCACAGCTTGTACCTCCTGAGTCCCCTGCTCTGCTGGTCCCTGCTGGCCCACCTGGGGTCCCTTCCCACGGCTCCCTCCTGCCGGCATCACTCCCGCAGGACCGTGAGCATCTGCTCCCCCTTCTGTCCCGCCTGCACCCCTGGCACTCCCTGAATGCGGGTCTGCCCCCCTGTGTCTCCAGCGTTGGTGTGATACCCAGTGCTGGGCAGGTGTGAAGTGAGCGTCTGAGGACGCTTTCCCACGGCAAGAGAAGCACACGTCCTGGGGACCCGTGGGCCGGGCGAGCAGGTCGGGTAGGGGTGGGCAGGGCCGGGCTGCTCATCTCACCTGACTTCCCGGATGGCATCTCTGGCCATCTTCCCGCAGCTCTGCAGGTACCCTTTCGAGCCCAGGAGCTCCAGCGGCATGGACAGGTTCTTCACCATCTGCAGCCACACCTGGGGGCTGGGCTTCAGGATGTCCCTCGTGAGCACCTCCGTGCAGGCCACTGCTGCCAGTGCATCCAGAGTCTGGGGACACAGAGAACAGGCCCCTGATGAAGCAGCACCCCTCCCCCTGCGGCAGTCCTCAGTCCAGAGGTCCCGGCTGTGAGCCGGCATGTGCTGGCATTCCGCGCTCGGAGCCTCATCTTCCCTCGTCCTGGGACACGGGAAGCTTTAGCAGGGGGTGTTCCTGACGTCTGTGTTCCCCGGGCGCACCTGCCCTGGGAAGAGACCTCGCGGGCGGAACACAGCTCCTGGGCTTTCCCGCCCTGGGAGCACCCTTGCCCCTGCCCCGACCTGCTCCAGGAAGGCCAAGCCCCGACTCTGAGCACACGCTGTCCCCACGAGAGGCCGTACCAGCTCATTTCTGTCCAATCTGTCACTCCTTGTGCTCTCGGTCATGTTGCACAAGAGCACTTGCAGAATCTGGGGATAGATAGTCAAGATTCTGGACAGGTTTTGTAGTCGGCTCCTGAAGTGCTGGTAAGCCAGGTGCACCCACGCCAGGGAAAGCTGTTCGTCGGGCCTCTGCGTGTGCAGTTGACTGATGCAGGACGACAGTGCCATCTGCAAAACCTGGCATCAGGAACAGGCTTTTAGCGTATGTGCTGTAAACCACCGACACAGAACAGACACGTTTTCATGGTGGAAAATTTGAACCGATCAAACGTGACGAAAGGGAATGTTACAAACCACGCACCTGTTACCACCCTTGGGTGTCTGTGGTGTCACCCCACCACACCTGCCCCCGTTCTGTCCTCAAATTACAACCACACCGTATGCCTGATTTATCTCCACTTAATATCACGTCGTGAACATCTCCGTCGTGAAATACACGCGAGGAACACCCTCGCTGGTGTGCGCCAATAAAAATAACCCGTCACCCATCAAACGGCTGTAGTTTAGTTGGTCTGACCTTTTACAGTGGACAATTAAGTAGTGTCTATTTTTCCATTTTAAGAAACCGAAGCCGGAAAGAACATTCCTGTGGATAAAATGTTTGCCGGAGAACACTCGGGATAACGCTCCCGGGACAACAACGCTGGCTCCGATTTCATAAGGTTCCCCCCAGGCCGTGCCTCTGGGCTTTTCCAGAGCATAGTGCTGGTTCCCGTGGGCCACGGAGGAGCCGCTGGCCTTTGCACACACCAGGCCTGCCGTGTGGGCAGGTGAAGGTAGAAGCTAAAAACCGCGTGTGTGTTGTCGACTTACCAGTGAGGCTGCCTAGTTTTTCTAGTGTTTTTTGATCTCTGCATCATTAGTTCTGTTGATTCTTAGTTTACAACAATCACCTATTTTTTTAAAATTAGGAGACTTTCTGGAGTGCCTGGGTGGCTCAGCCGGTCAGGCATCCGACTCTTGATTTTGGCTCAGGTTGTGATCTCAGGATCCTAATATCGAGCCCTGTGTCGGGCTCTGCACTCAGCGGTGAGTTTGCTCAGTATTCTCTCCCCTTCCCCCTTTCTGCACCACCTCCCCCCAGGCTCTCTCATAAATAAATAAATAAACAAATAAAGAGACTTTCTTATTGATTCCTGAGAAATTTATTTTATTTTATTTTATTTTATTTTATTTTATTTTATTTTATTATTATTATTTTTTAAAGTAGGCTGCATGCCCAGTGTGGAGCCCAATGTGAGGCCAGAACTCACGACCCTGAGATCAAGACCTGAGCTGACATCAAGAGTCCGACGCTTCTCTCACTGAGCCACCCAGGTGCTCGTATTTTATTTTATATTTTTATATTTTTAAGTCATCTCCACCCTCGATGGGGGGGGCTCGAACTCATGACCCTGAGATCAAGAATCACATGCTCCACCAGTGGAGCCAGTTGGGCGCTCCAAGATTCCTAAGAACATTTTATTAAAACCCTTAATCATACTGGTTGTAAGTATGTTCTCCTCAAATTTGTGTGTTCTTTTTTTTTTTTAACATACTGAAGTTTGAAATCCTTCGGTAATCACAAGTATCATAACGTCCACTAAAATTTCATTTACTGTTATTGCCTGTAGTGTCCGTTAAATAGTCACATGATTTTCTTCAAGAGAAACTCCACACTTAAAAAGAAGGTGTTACAGGGAAGGTGGAGGTCTGCCTCGTATTAATGGAAAGCCCGTGGTTTTGGAGCCCCGGGTGGGGGCTGGGGGTTGGGCACGCTTGGCAGTGGAGGAGTGGCGGTCCCCGTCCATGTGACGCTGGCGTCACCCTGCCCCAGACCCCACACTTACTTTCAGTTGATCCCATGTGGACGGTCTCATGGTCAAGAGCAGGAAGTCCTTCATGTAGCTCACAAACAGTTCTTGCTGCTGCTTGACACTGAGCTGAGCGAGGAACCTGCCCAGGGGGGTCTGCTGAAAGATCTCCACTAACATCTTGGACAGCCCTGCTGAGAGGAGAGGGCGCAGAGGGACGGCGTGAGGCGTGACTCTTTCCCAACACCCAGCGTCTCCGGGGAAGGGCGGCTCTGCAAACAGCAGCAGTGGGGGAGGCTCCACCGAACGGCCGCTCTCGGCAAAGGAGAGCAAGCTGCAGGACGTGTTGGTCCTTTCTAGACGCCTTAGGTGTTTTCCCAGCAGAACATTACAGAAACAAGGTCAGGACAGGTGCTAGATTTTTCACCAAGAGCCTATCTGGCCCCAAAGGGAAAAAACAATCTGAGACACACCAGGCTCTGTGGCGAGGGGGTCCTAATGGGCCTCGGGAACCCCAGGACCCAAGGGGGTCAGAATGGGTGGGCTGCTCTTCAGGGGATGGGGTCGCATGCTGCTCAAACCAGAAAGACCTGCGTCTAGAGGTCGGGTGCTGGCCCCCCGAGTCACAAGCTCTCGCGGGAAAGCACGGTCAGTTAGGGTAAGGCTTCAAAGAAGGGAAATAATCTTTCCTCGGGACACAGACGGCTTCGATTTGTTCAGAGAAGTGAGATCACCCACGGTGTTGACCCGTCTTTTTACAAGGCAATGCTACAAATAGGCTTTGAAAAGACTATGTCTCGTAGGGAAGATGACCCTTCCAAAAGCGTGCATGATCCTGGGATTTCCCGGGACATCTATGATCAAGCTGCCAGGGCTGCGACGGCCAAGCAAGGAGCCTCGTGGCTCAGAAGGGTGTCGCTGGCACTGTCGGGAAAGGCTCCCCCAGGGCCACCTCTTGAATGCGGGTGCCCTAGCCGTCCGGAAGCCTCGGAACGGGAATGACGGGGAGCATGACCATACACATCCCGCGTGACCGCATCCCCCAGCTCACCTTCAGCCCCAGTGATATACTGAGCCTGGACCCACAGCTCCTCCAGATAGTCTTTGATCCTCCAGCTAAACGGGACGTCACCGGACACGCCCTCGGGAGGGCTCATGTCGTTGTGCACCATGATGTAGGGCATCTCACTTTTGGATCTGCGGTCAGGCAAAGGAGAGAGGCCGGGATCAGCGAGATGTTGCTCGAGGCAGCAGACGCACCACGGATGCCAGTTGCCCTCCATGCTCAGCAGCAGGGGTGCCTGAGAGGCTTCGGAGGCCGCCCGCGGGCCCGTTTAACGGCTCTGGGCCTCTATCACAAAGGAACCCAGGACGTCCGTGGGTCATCTCTGTCCCACAGACAAACAGAAACGAACCAACACTGGAAGGAGTCGAGCAGGCTGCCCAGCATCTGGGCCAGAACTGGGTCTCGCGGTACCTGGACCTACGCCCTGCACCACCACCCCCACCTGCCACGCATACGAAACATGACTTGTCCGAAGCCTCACGGTCGACAGAGCCTTGTCTTCTAAATCAGTGTTTCCACTGGAGACCCAGGGTCCCAGTTACTTAGGTACCCTCTGCACCCCTCCCCCCCCACTCCAGAATCTACAGCCCTGAGATCCGAAGAGGAAGCTTTCGAGAGGGAGCTGCATGCACAGGAGCAGGCCCAGATGGCTGTGTGGGCCGTGCGGTGGCACCAGGGACAAGCAGAGCCACACGGGCTCTCGGAGGCATAGCCTCGCCGTGCAGATGAAGCTGAAGCTGGCAGTTCAACCCGTGATGGGTGCTCTGGAAGCAGGGAAACGGGGAAGGGGCGTGAAACCAGGATTTCTCAGAACTTTTGAGAATTCCTATAACAAAACAGAGATGCCATCGCCCTCAGGCTGCAAAAGCATTTAAAAAATAAACATAAAAAAAAAAGTAAAAATAAATAAATAAATAGAAATAAAAAATAAACGTGATTCAGGGGCGCCCGGCCGGCTTGGCCGGTGGAGCATGAGACTCTTGATCTCGGGGGTCGTGAGTTTGAGCCCAACGCTGCACATAGAGATTCCTAAAAGACAAAATCTTAAAAAAAAATAAAATAAAACAGATGTGATTCCGAAACTGAAACCTATGCTTCATCAATTGCTTGGAAGAGCATTCGTCTGCTACGTCACGATTTTTTTTTTCCCCTTCCCACAAAAAGAAACTCCTCCATTTACCTCATATCATACGTCACAAGAGGAATGTTCAGAAGCTTTGTGTCCTGGAAAATAAACATCCAAAGATCTCTTGTCCAGGATGGAGCATCTTGTCTGATCAGTAGCTCGAGGTTGCTGTCTCTGTCCAGGACAGACACCATGCTCGCCAGGAGAGGGGTCACCATGCCCTGGACCCGCTTCCAGAGGGTCTGCCTGCAGCGTGGGAGAGAGGAGACCTCATTCTAGCTCGGCGAGCAAACGCCACCTCGGGGCTCCTGCCTCCGTTAGACATTTGGCTCCTTCTGGGCAGTGACAACACATCTGCTCCACCCACTCCACGCTACGGCTATGGCTGCAAATGCAAACTGCCATAGTTTTTAAGTACTCGGGCGCAAATTCACAAGTAGAGACGTCTAGGATTGGAGACAGGACCGGAACAGACCTTAATTCTACTCATAATACATGGCCACCGGCTCCCCGAAAGGGCCAAGTAGCATTTGTTGCATTCTATTATATCGCTATTTCCCTATTTCCTCAAGCAAGTCTTCCAGGCTCTATAAAGAAAAGAAGGACCACGTGCATTTGGGGGGGGAAAAAAAAGCAAAAAAAAGTAACAAAAAAAACCCAAAAAGCACAAGTGTTATTTTAAGGAAAAAGAAACCCAGTTGTGGAGAGAATATCACAAAGCACGAGACAAATGTGTTCCAGGTCAAGTGCAACAGGAAAGTGCTTATTGCTCCAGAAGGTGGTTCTCGTCATGGTTTACGTCTGCTGGATCTGAACGTTCATCTATCCACAGGGACACTCCACTGCGTCTACAAACTCGCTTCCTTCGTTGTTCCCACGATGTTTATACGTAATCCCAAACTCCGTAATACGGGGTAAGACATTCACCGCCAGGTAGTTAATGCTGGGGAGGCCCACTCAGCTCCCATTTTGAGAAGGAAGACAGATGACTTCCTTCTTCAAGCACGGGCCGCAGCGGACCTGGCGAGAGCGCACAGGCGTCCTACCGAGGAAACAAAGCTCACTAACGGCCAAGCGGGCGCTTGCGTGAAGGAAATGTGGCCAAGCGGGGGCAGCGTCCAGGACCCCGGGGTGGCAGGTAGAAGAGGCTGGCTGCGGGGGCGACCCTGGACAGGCACGCAGACGTCGGGCGTCGGGAAAAACCAGGACTAATCACGCCTCGGAATTTAATCCCAAAAGGGCAAACGACCTAGGCCCCAGGTACTAGGGGGTACTAGATGGTAAACAGAGACGGGCCCCACAACAGGGACACGCCCCCCGGGGGAGTCACAGGTGTGGTCGGCTGCTCCTTGCAGGTGCGGTCACACAGCACAGGAGAGCGAGGAGCGGTGGGGTGGGCCGCTCTCGACACCTGGCAAGCGTGGGAAGTTCGGAGGCTGGAGAGGGGCCCCAAGTGCAGCTTTGAAGGGGTGGTGACGGGAAATGAAGGATTTGGTGGAATCCGTGAGGAGTGACAGGGGGAAACGATCTAGATTCCGATCTGATCCTCCACGACATCTTACTCAGGAGGTGTAAGTAGGGGGGACAGCGGGGGTGACAAGAGAGGAAACCCCACTGCCCAGCCGCGGACCCCGCGTCGACAGGCTCCCGGCGTGCACTCAGCTCTGGGGGCTCCACGTTTGCCCCGTGCCCGTCACACAGAGGCGGCGTCCCCGAAGCCACACGGACCGCGGCTGAGGAAGGCCGGACGGGCTGATCGTTCTCCCCGAAGTGGGGGCAGCACGGGCAGACCGGCCGTCACAAGCCTACGAGGACCCTGCGGCCGGGGGCTGGGGGGTGGCAGTGGTGTCCCGCCGAGGCGCCCCGCGGGCCGTACCTGAACGTGCCTGCCTCCTGGAGCGCGTCCTGATTCGAGGCTTCCCGGGACACCCAGTCCTTCCTGCTGAACGCGCTGCTCTCCTCCTGCTGCTTGAGGAGGCCGTGGAGCCGCGCCTTGCACACCCGCAGGAAGGCGGCTGCAGGGGAGCCGAGGGGCCGCGCGCTGGGCACGGCCCGGGCCCCCGCACCTCTGTCGGCGTGGTCCTCGCTCAGCAGGCCCAGAAGGATCTCCACGCGCTGCATGCCGCGCGGGCGGGTGTCCTCCCGGTCCCGGAGCATGCCCACGGCGCCCTGCACGCAGCTGCGCAGCAGGCTGCTGGTGTCCAGGACCTGCGTGGGCGGCACGGTGAGGCCTCCCGGGCTGCGGCCCCCAGCGCCCTCCCACCCAGGGCCGTGACCCGGGGCACGAGCAGGAGGAAGTGGCCCGCGGGGTAAGGCCCAAGATAGAGAAGGAACCAGAACTCACATCGCTCCTGCCCCGCTCCGCATGCCAGCTGCCTTCCGGTGCCGAGCTCCCCTCCGCCACCTCCCCTGACGCAGAAGCCTCGATCTCCATCACCTCCCCCAGGCCGATCTCCATCGCCTCCCCCAGGCCGTCTCCGGCCTCCTGTCCCGTTTCCACTGCAACAGAGGCACGGGCCAGGCGCTGGGGACAGGAGCGGCACGAGGACGCCCTCCCCGAGCCTCCCGGTCACGCGAGTGGGCCTCCCTCCGGCCCGGTGTGTGCGCTGCACCCAGCAACCCGCCCTCCCGTCCCGGGCACCCGGGGACCAGACTGACACACGGCAGAGGCTGCACTCTACAGCCGCCCCATCCACGAAGACTGGCTTTCCCCGTGGGAATCCTGGTGGCTGCAGGTACAGGGATTCGATGGGAAGAAGGTGTGGCCTGGCCCTGGTGGCACCGCAGTGCACCTCCTGCACATCTATACCCCGGAACGCCACTCCTACTGTCCCCGCTATGTCCCCAAAGGCTTCCTCTCGACTCACGTTCAGCCTTCTCTTCTGGCTCAAAGAGCTGGCTGATGGCCACATCCTGCAACTTAGTCACGTCTGCAATCATGACCGTGGACTTCTGGAGGTCATCAATGTGCACGGACTGCCACAGGCCTGTGGGGAACACGAGCCACCAGTCTTCCCGTGCCTGTCCTGGCTTCCCCCTGCTGGCCACGAGCAGGGCCACACCACGTGTCCCGATGTTTAAACACACTGCGCTGAATGATCTGTGCCCCGAAGCCCAAAGCCAGAACACACGCAGAAACCCCCTGGCCCTGTCATCTATGCCAACGACCGTGACGTCAACGTCGGTCGTAAGAATGAAAGGAGCTGCCTTTCTGTAAAGGAGATCTGAAGGTTTTTGAGTCTTTTGTACATTTGGGGTTATACTTGCTGCATCACAGTTAGTAAAGAGCGTGGGAAACTGGCAAGGCTTGCCTCCTGTTCCCTGTGAAGTTACTGAAATAAACGGTGATGTGCCGATTTCTAGAATACCCATTGTCTCAATGTATTAAGTCGCTGGTTTAATTCCTCAGGAGAAAAAGAGAGAGAGGTTTAAAATAGCATCCCCCCTTCCTCCAGAAACAGGCATCAAGGGGCGCCTGGGTGGCTCAGGGGTTAAGTGTCTGCCTTCGGCCCAGGGCGTGACCCCGGGGTCCCAGGATCGAGTCCCACATTGGGCTCCCTGCAGGGAGCCTGCTTCTCCCTCTGCCTGTGTCTCTGCCTCTCTCTCTCTCTCTCTCAGGAATAAATAAATAAAATCTTAAAAAAAAAAAAAAAAAAGAAACAACAGGCATCAAGCATCAGCGCTTCCATTGCAGTGCCAGCCAGGAGGATCTGCCCTGTGTTGTCCTCGTAATAAAAGGCTCATCAGAGGGGCTAATCAAGTGTTTATCTAACAGTCTCTAAAGGGGATGCCGTACGGTGGAACAGCAGGTCCAGACATGGGCGTTTCCTGCAGTGGCCACTGATACGAAATCTAATCGCATCCGAAAGCAGTATCGTTGAGATCGACGCCAGTGTTCTCATTCCAGACCCGCACACCCCGGGACCAGCTGAGGAGGACTCAGGCACGATCTCAGTAAGCATCAGCACTAACGTTTCTGTCCTACCTCCATGGAATCCCACGTAGGCTGCTCCACTTTCCATCCGGGACAGTTTTGTGATGAAATAGACCAAGATGCGGTCCTCATTGCCTTGTATCTTGTTGATTTCATTTATGGCCGAATACCTATTTTGGAGACGAATAAGCAAAGACAAAACAACTCAAAACAAAAAAACAAAACAAAACAAAAAACCAAGCAAATAAAAAAACCCAAAGCCGTGAGGGGGCAGAAGGGTGTCCCACCAGCAGTCATGTTTGATCTTGTGTGCTTTTAGCTTTAGATAGATTTCTTTCTTTCTTTTCTTTTTTTTTTTTTTTTTTTAAGATTTTATTTATCTATTCAGGAGAGATGCATAGAGAAAGAGAGACAGAGACACAAGCAGAGAGAAGCAGGCTCCCTGGGGGGAGCCCGATGCGGGACTCCATTCTGGGACTCCAGGATCACAACCCGAGCCAAAGGCAGATGCTCAACCTCTGAGTCTAAAGGGTGCCCCTTTAGATAGATTTCATACCCTTGTCCTCATTATCTCCTCTCATGAGAGAAGGAGGGCAAGCTCTGCCCCAGCAGGACCCTCTTTGTCCCTACTCCTGTGTCCTTCTGCTTTGAAGTGTCATCTCCTTTATTTTATTTTATTTTATTTTTTTTTAATTTTTATTTATTTATGATAGTCACAGAGAGAGAGAGAGGCAGAGACACAGGCAGAGGGAGAAGCAGGCTCCATGCGCCGGGAGCCCGACGTGGGATTCGATCCCGGGTCTCCAGGATCGCGCCCTGGGCCAAAGGCAGGCGCCAAACCGCTGCGCCACCCAGGGATCCCTGAAGTGTCATCTCCTTATTGACCAGGAGCCCTGCCTTGCAACCCTCATCGATGGACCTGCTCTGAGGCTGCTGGGGGTGAGGCTGGCTGAGCTTTCCATCTTGAGAACCAGGGTTCTGTGAACCCACAATCCTGCTATGAAATACGGCTTCCAATGCTTTCACAGGCCCAGAAGCCACCTTTCCCCTAACTTAAGTAACAAGGGAACACAGTTCATTCTAAAAGTACCAGATTTCTGCTATACTAATACTATAAAAACGTTCGATAAATACAAAATGAAAGCTTTTACCTACTGATTGCCCTTGAACTTGCAAGATATTCAAATTGTGTAATTTAACATTAGTAATTACCAAGACATGTCTGTACACACGTGTCCCTAGGATAGTCTTTTATATCCTACTTAATAATCTATTTATGCCTCTTGGCATTTTACCATTTTTGCCTTTTCTGTAGTCCATATCTGTGAGAGATGAAGAGCAAGAACCCTTTTATTTTTATTTCTTTATTCTGATACTATCCTGTTTTCATGGACAAAACTCTTTAGGAAGTCCTGGATAAAATCTGGGCTTTCTGAGAAAAATAACAAAAACGTACTTAGCTGAAGCGATGAGCTGAGCACTACGGACTCCATCTTCAAAATCCGTTTGAATAATGAGGATTTTACATTTGGCTACCTTAGTTAAGCAGTTTCTGAAAGAAAAAGGAAATTGTCCTAAAAAATGGGTGGTAGGACTCCCCAGAGTGATGGGAAATATGAAGACCATCAAGAAGGAATCAATCAGGTGGGGTTTTCCTCTATGTGAGCAGACAAGCCAGCAGAGAGCACATAAACCCCAGTGAATGCTTCTCCAATAAGACAAAAGATGCTGATTTCTGAGAAATGCAAAAGGCAGCTGAGACGAGGGGGCGGCAGGGAGAATGGGACACTGTCCTTCTCTGTCACGTGTCCTCGTGTTCACTAACCAGTGCTGGGGACAGCACCAGTGATCCCCGCAACCACGCAAGGGAAGCACAAAGCAGTCTGAGCTGGGAGTCGAGGGGACAGGGAGAGAAGGTGGGACCCTCACTGGACTCTTCTGAGGAATGAGCTCTCGGTGTCAAACTGCTGCAGAGACAGGATCGTAGGCCTCACGTCTCCATCCATTACTTCTGATTCCAAAATTTTACAGTCATGGCTGGTCAGCAGTCTGGAGAAAGTGGTGATCTGCAGAGTCAGGAAATGCCAATGATTTGCTAGAATTCAAGGGAGGTTACAGGTCTGCTGGGTTTAGGGCCTAGAAACATGAGGATGTTCAACAAATATCCTCTCTGGGCTCAGCATGCATTGTGCAGTTGGCACACAATAGAAAAGAATCCAAACCCAGAGGAGTGTTAAAAAGGGGTGGGGGCAGTGTTGAGGCAAACAGAACCTATGTGATCAAAGGTATCAGAGAGAAGACTCATCCTGTCGTTACGTGCCTTCACATCTCCTTGGACTCCAGCCTCTCTTCCTGCTTGACTCCTCCCAGAAATTCTGATGATCCCTTAGGGCTCAACACAAATGCCATTGCTCTCTCACAGTCTTCTGCACACTTCCAGACGGACTTCAGATGGATGGTGCCCTTTTCACCCCATAACTGTTACCAATTCTCCTGTAACACCCGATCATAAGCCCTCCCCACTGCCCCGAGCAAACCAAAACACTCCTTATGGGCATGCTGATACCATAGCTCCTGAACCCCAAACTCCAGGCTGGCCTGGCCACAGAGCTTCTGAGCCCTATATCCAACTGAATGATAGATGTGCCTGCCTGGATGCCCCAGGGCATCAAAGTCTGTCCCAAATGGAATTTACCACCAATTACTTGTTGTTCATTCCCGGACTGTAATTAACCAAACCTCTGGTCATCCAAGGAAGAATCCAGGAAACCATGCCTAGAGCCCTCCATCTTCCATAGCCCCCGAATGGTATCAGCCACTAGCTCTGCCAATACACATCTTAACTATTTCTCAGGTCCATCTACCCGCTCCTCTACTTCGACTAAGTTGGTACAGCAGCCCCCCTACCCGCGTATCTCTCCTGTGATAGTCATTTATCGGGCTTTCTCCTCCACTTCTCCCAGGCAATGGGACACATCTCAACACATGTTCCTCTATCCCTCCACTCTCGAAGGCAGACTCAACTCTTCAGCACTGCTCATAAGACCCTCCATGAAGTCTCCCCAACGAGACTCTCATCTCCATCTCTTGGCCTTTGCACCCTCAAACTTCATGCTGTGTAGTGACCAGTCCCTAGTTTCCAACACAGACAGTACTGTTTCACACCTCAACACCTTTGCTCAAGTACGGGACCTCTGCCTGTGATACTTTCCCAGCTGCATTTCACAATCAGCTTGAGGGTCCTCTGACCTCCTACCCTGGTCTACCTTCCTCCTTGCTGTCCGTATGGGTAGCACTGTTGTATGGTGCCAGCAGCACCTGTTCACGGATTTCACGCTGTATGCTGACCAAGGCCAAGAACTGTGCCAATGCATTTTTATATCCTTGGTGCCCTCAGCACGGTACTCAAACGTGTCACTTTGTTTGTTGAAGCAAACTATCAGCACAGAACTCTGCACAGAAACAGGCACTTAAAACTTGCTTTGATTCAATTTTCATGAATACTTCGGTTTTCTCACACCTGATGAAGAGAAACTAAAGTCTCACCATATCCATATGTGACTCCTGTTCACTGATTTGAAAAGAATCCTGAATTCTTGAAATGGGATTCAAGGCTTCTGAGATTAAAGAGGACAAGGGTAAAATTATAGAGATAATCACCTCTGTGAAGATGACACGGCGTTCCAGATCCACTGCGTGAAGCTGAGCCTGAAGGAAGTCTGCAAAGGAGTTATGTTGCTGCTTGTGGTAGTATTCTCGAGACAGGAATTGTGCGGTGAACAGGCCCAGGGAGGAGGTACCCAGCCGAACCACCGCATCTGGCGTGGCACAACCCAGCAGTACCAGCTTGGCCTCCTGAGACACCTTCTGGTAAAGTTCATCAGTCGGGAAGTTGGGACCTAGCCTCTGCGTGACCTGGAGCACCACTGAGGCACAAGCGTCAGGGTGGTAGCCAATGAAGACCTCAGAAGGGCTGTATTTGTGTATGGCTATAAAGTGTTCTGTTTTCACCTCTACAAAGTTCTCCACCCAGGTCTTGAGCTCTTCCACAATACTTTTCTGCCATTTCTCCAAAACGGTGTTGATATCCAGATAGTGTTTCTCCAGCCGGTTAATGAGGGGGATGGGAAAGTGTTTGTAGACAACATCTTTCTCTTCAATGACTATCAAGCGGAAGTCTGGGTGAACCCGACATTTGACCCGATGGGTCCCCAGACCAAGGTCCACGTACTTCTGGCCTCCGAGGTAGACGTAGTACTGATTCAGTGCATCGTAGAGGCTCTCGTAGAGGCTCTGCAGGTTGAGCAGCACCACCATCTTGCCAGTTTCCATGCAGATCTTCACTCGGTTGATGTTCCTGCAGACCTGGGTGTACTCTTGGTCCCTAGGAAAGCTGGAACCAAAAATGATCTCTGGCTGCTGGTTCTCACTGAAGAACATCTGCTGCTGCAGGACCTGCAGGGCCGCGTAGTTTCTGGTCAGCACGAGTAGGTAGCGGGATTCAGAGTCATCCAGCTCCCTGCCTGGCACTGTCTGAAGGTCACCGTACATGTTCTGCTGGATCAGCTGCATGGTGCTGACTTCTTCCGAGCACTTTGCCTCAGGTAAATTGGCTGTAAAAATGTCCAGAGCATGGATGTCATCTTTGCCACTGAAGTTCCGAAGGATAGCCTGTGCAATATCTTGCGGGGAGGGCTCTTTGTTAGAAGCCTTTGCCTTGGCGAAGACCATCTTGATGAGGCTATAGTAGTCACGAAGGCCAAAGAATTCCTTGTCTTGCTTCTCACACACTGTTTCATAGGCTTTGGCAAAGGGTGCAAAGAACCCTTGGACTCTTTTCTGAACTAAGGGCTCTGAAGAGCAAATCCCCTTCGCGCTCTCTATGAGCTCTTTCTTGTTGGGACTGCCGCGTGACACAAAAATACCTCGGTTCATCTTGGCAGGGTCAAGGGCCCAGTTGGAAATGCCTATGAAGCCAACCTTTTTGTGGGGGGCGGGATTGTCTTCGACGCACCCGTATTCCAACAGTGGGTGCAGAGCCTTCAGGGGCATTTTAGGTGAGTCTTCGGCCAGCCCAACCTCATCCAGCACCACCACGGAGACGTACTGGTGTAGGTCCTTCTCCTGCTGGAAGCGGGCACACTGCTTGAACGTGCTTATGATGCCTTGCGGGGTAGAATGTGGGCTGCACTGGAATGACACCAGATGGACCTGCTTTAGGCTCCGGAAGAGGTCCGAGTGAGCCGCCGGGCCTTGCATGGCATCTGCCACGACGGTCTTAGCAAGAGATTTGGAGCTGCCGGGCTTCCCCACTAGGAAGAGGGGAATCTTCAGCTCAATGCAGATAACCATCATGAAGACATTCTCCTTCAAAGCCGCGTTCCTAGCAATGGTTTTCCTTAAGGACACACCATCTAGAAAAAGATCCTGAGTTTGAGTTATCTCCTCCAGGATCACCTTGCTATCGTTATATGGTTCTGGAAAGAACATGCAGATGTCTTTCCAATATGGTTCCTTCTGTTCTAAAGAGGCGTGATAGCACACCCCAAGGGCCAGCACCAGGGACCAGAGGACAGGATCTCTCTTAAAGTTGTTTTTGCTGACATGGGACTGTTGGAGAAAGGAATCCAGCTTTGCCAGGAGCATCTCACTGCGGTTGTAAAACCATCTGAACACTCTGACACAGCGCTCTACGTCCCTGAGGCTGACAAAGCTGCACTCATTTACTCTCGTCCTCATGAAACCCTGAGAGGTGGAAAGCACTTCTGTGATCACATGAGTCTTATCTTTATCTATCCTGATGGAGCCCACCAGCCTCTGCATGATCTGCTGGATGTAGAGCTTCTCGGCATCGTTATTCAGCTGTCCAAAGTCCCACACCAGCGGGATGAGGCTGGGCGGCAGAGCGTGCACTCGGTACACCAGCTGCCTCAGGGGGATGGAGCCAAGCCTCTCTGCCGTGTCCTCTGCCCTGACCCTGTATCCCAAACCGGCTGACTCCAAACGGCAGATCATCTCCTGCGAGTGCTTCCGGTAAGGGTTGCAGGCCGCTATGATTTGAAGGCCCGAGTCCTTGACCAGGGGCTGGCCGTCCACTGTACGATCACACAGGACTTCCTTGATACAGCTTATGGCTTCCGTTGTGTTGGCCTCATCGAAGAACAAGATGGTGTCCAGTCGATATTGTTCCTTATTGAGGAGAGCTAGTTTCTCTGCCTCCCGGACTTTGGCATAGATCATCTCCGCAGTGGTTCCACCGTGGACCTTGACCAGCTTCATGGTTTTAGCTTTGGTTCTCCCGCATCGCAGGTCACTGAGGAATTTAACGAGCCTGGTTTTCCCACAGCCAGTCTCTCCCATGATGATGACGGGGATCCCACACCGGAACCGCATCTCGATGGCCAGGATCTTTAGCATATTGTCCGTTGTGATCTCATAGGTGTCATCAGGGTCTATGGGGCACTTGATGCCCAATGCCAGGCAGAGCTTTGCAAGTTTCTCTTGCCTGGGCAGCTGATCAAAGTCAACATTGAAAGGTACCCTCTGCAGCAACAGCCCCTGGTATAGTTTCTGCCCCATGACGTCTTTCTTGATCACCCTTCCACTGGAGGGATGGATGGCATCAAGGCTGGCATTCCTGTTGGATTGGATGTGGAAGCCTATGAAGGTCATGGACGTGTGGTCACCATTGAAGAACACGTACGGGTGAGGCTCTGATTCCCACCTCTTCCGGAGAGAGAAAGGGGCTAGGTCTTCTTCCCTGACCCCGTCCATGATGACTGCGTGCCTCCCTGGGCTTTGGTCATTCGTGTGAAGTGTTGGTGTGGCAAAATCTCTTGCCATGAAGATCATGAAGGTGACCACAAAGTTCTTGAAACCTTGCAGTGTGTCTCCAACCACGTGTGGGTTGCAGAAGACAGAGGCCTCACAGTCTCTGAGCTGATAATTCAGGAACCCGGCAAAGTTCTGTAGCTCTGACCAGGATGGATCAATCACCCCACAGTAAATCAGGAAATACTGAAGGCATTCCTCAGGGGTGCCTTCCACAGAGCCTTCCTGGTACTGAAAGTTGTCGAGGTTTCTTTTCTCGTGGAACCGTTTCAAATACTGGTAAGGCCTCTGGAAAGTCTCACTGCGGAACACTGTCAGATCCATCCCTGGATCATTGTAGTTCTCTTCAGGATTCAGCTCCATGTTTATCACTTCTTTGGGAGGCCGGCAGGTGACTTTTGGGAAGACGTCCAGAAAATTGAACTGGGGGGTGTGTGTGCTCTAGAAAGGGGAGACAGGAATAAAATGGTTATGACTACATTGGTTATTTCCTTTTTTTTTAAAGATTTATTTATTTATTTATTCATGATAGACAGAGAGAGGCAGAGACACAGGAGGAGGGAGAAGCAGGCTCCATGCACCGGGAGCCCGACGTGGGACTCGATCCTGCGACTCCAGGATTGCGCCCTGGGCCAAAGGCAGGCGCCAAACTGCTGAGCCACCCAGGGATCCCCCATTGGTTATTTCCTAAAAAAAGCTTCTGCATTTTAACCCTCCACGTGATCTACACTGGATAGACCCTTTTGAGAACCCACTTTCTGTAAACTCATTCCTGTAGACTCCTTTGTGGATGGGCTGCTCTCTTTTGTACGTTGATGCATCACAGGAGCTACCTGCACAACCGTTAGGTCTTTGCCACCCAACTTCCTGAAACAAAATCTCTACTAAGCACAGGTATGTGCATGCTTGTGTGTGTAAGACTCCCTTTTGTTAAGAAGTGTCTATGGCAAAAGCCTCCTTCCCATCTCAGCTGGCATTAAGAAGGACGGAGTGTGCCCAGCAGATGGATTTACTGTGCTTTGAGCACCACTGGCGTTTCACTCAAATGGCATCCACCCCAAAATGAATGCAACAAACTTGAGATACTCCTACCCAAGAAAAGTATTTTATTTTTATTCAAGACGTTATTTTTTTTAACAAAGATTTTATTTACTTTTTTTTTTTTTTATTTTATGATAGTCACACAGAGAGAGAGAGAGGGGGGCAGAGACACAGGCAGAGGGAGAAGCAGGCTCCATGCACCGGGAGCCCGATGTGGGATTCGATCCCGGGTCTCCAGGATCACACCCTGGACCAAAGGCAGGCGCCAAACCACTGCGCCACCCAGGGATCCCTATTCAAGACGTTATTAAAGAGTAATTGTAAAGGCTGATTCATCTATACAAACACAGTACCCACCGGCTTCGCTGAGGCAGAAACAGGGAGCACGGGCACAGAAACGTGACAGGGCCCTGGGTACACACCTGTCTTGAAGGTGCCTTGGGTAGCGCTGGAGTCGTTTCCAGGATTTCAATGATGTATAAGTGGCACGGGTTCCGAAGCCATATTTTCCCATTTATATCCATTAAGTACCGCAGGATGAGGAGCTTGAAAATGAACACCCAAAGTCCAGTCTGCACCTAGAGACAGAATCACATGGGTCTGTAAGCACTTGCACAGACGCTGACACAATCCAACCCCGAGGGTCTTGGACGGAGTGATACTGAGGCGCATGCAGAAAGAGGAAATTCTGTTTATAGGGAGGGGCCAGGGCGGGATGTGGGGACTGCGTCCTCCCTGGCTCGGCCATTCAACTGACAACGTGGGGCACTCACGGAAGAGGTCACGTCAAAGTGGAAGATCACAGGCATCGTCTGGTAGCAGGACTTCAGGAAAGGCAGGAGGGAGCTCAGCACTTTTTTCTCGTCCACCTGAGGGTCGATGAGTCGGATAACTTTCAGGGGCACTTCTTTGTCTCTAAGCTTCCTTTCCAGTTTGCTATGTAACCTCTCCACATAGAGAGACTTTCCTGTAACACGAGAACACGGAAATTAGGGGGCGCAGTGGGGGGGCTCAGTCAGTTAAGCATCCAGCTCTTGATTTCGGCTCAGGTCGTGATCTCGGGGTTCTGGGATGGAGCCCCGCATCCAGCCCTGCGCTTAGTGCCGAGTCTCCTTCTCTCTCTCTCTCTCTGCTGCTCCCTCCTCTCTCTCTCTCAAATAAATAAACAAAATCTTAAAAATAAAATATGGAAATTAGGTGCCAGTGTTGTGGACTTGGAATAAGAGAATCCAGAAAGATTTATTATTATTTTTATTATTTTTTAAAGATTTTATTTATTTATTCATGAGAGACACAGAGAGAGGCAGAGACACAGGCAGAGGGAGAAGCAGGCTCCCTATGGGGAGCCCGATGCGGGACTCGATCCCAAGATCTCGGGATCATGCCCTGAGCCGAAGGCAGACGCTCAACCAGTGAGCCACCCGGGCGTCCCCAGAAACATTTAGAACAGGTCACTTCTCTGTGCAAAATTCAGAACTGACGCAATATAACATCATGGTTAAAAAATGTACTCTTGAACCCTCAACTGTCCTTGCTGGGATGGATGGTGGGATCTGAATGGGAGGGCAGGGGCCGCGCCACCCATGTCTGGGGGAGGAGAGCAGGTGCAGGTGCAGCTTTTGCACACGGAGAGAGTAGTGCTGTTAACACGAGAAAGTGAACCGAAGGGAAGTCAAGGGACATTTGTTTCTTCCTAAGACAAAGCAGTCACACCTCTCTCGGCTCTCAAGACCCGTATCAACCTGAAAGTGGCCAAAAGAGTTTAAGAGAGAAGGAGCTTTTGAGAAGCTTGCTGAGAGGAAGGTGGCTTGGCTCCCTGGAGTCGCCAGAGCGTGAAACCCAGGGAGAAAGGGCATCCCGTCCCAGCACGGGCCCCGATTTACAGCTTTGCAGGATCAAAACCTCCGAGACTCAGTTCCCCCTCCTACAGAAAGCTCCGTCTGAGTTGCCCCTGCTGGATGGGGAAGGGCCGTCAGAGGGTCCCTGGGTCCCGGGGGGCCCACCCACCCAGGAGCTGTCATTACCAACGCCAGCTCTCTTGGAGGTCACAACCCCCACGCACATCCGGTCCCGGAACACATCAGCAGCCGACGGTATGTTCTCGGGCACCTGGAAATGCTTAGCCAGGTAGGCCTGGATGTCTTGGAGGGACGCCTGGGGGGTGATAAGGACTTTGTGCTGGCTGAAGGCCGAGGGCAGGTGGCAGTGCTCCCGCTCGGAGTCGCAGATCATCACCAGCTGGAAGTCACCCTGATGCGCCTGCAAGCACAGGTGCAGGAAGAGCGTCTCCGCCTGGCAGGCCACCTCGTAGCTCAGCAGGTCCGCGTACAGCAGGCTGTAGATCCCGCGCCCCCTGGAGCCTGGGGTCAGGCAGCGGCGCAGGAGCAGCGCCACCTCCTCAAACGTGGTTCCCGGGGTGCAGAGCAGCATCTCGTCGAAGGTGGGCAGGGGCTCGTTCTCCATGTGCCTGTAGATGGCCAGGGCCGCCGGCAGCACCTCCGAGTGGCCACAGACGATGAGGTTGGGCTGGCCGACGTGCAGGCCTTTGGGGAGGTCCCGCTCCACCGGGTGTCTGTTCATGCGGGCCAGGGAGGCCAGATAGAGGCCGAGGGCCTCCAGGTCCAGGCAGTGGGGCAGGAAGGCACTCATGCACGCCATTGACTGCTCCAGGATGGCCCGCAGCTTGTCCACCAGGCTGAACTCGTGCGGGAGCGCCTGCCTCAATCCCTCGGCCGCTGTCCTCTCGTGGTGCCTGGCGGCCTTGCCACTGGACTCCCGGAGGGCCTCTTTGACGTCCCTCAGGGTGCAGTTGCCTTTGATGAAGGACAGCATGGTGAGGGCGGCGGTGCTGGGCTTCGGTTCCTTGAGCTGTGTGCTCAGGTACACCAGCTGCTCGGCGGTGTAGTAGTTGAGATAAAAGTGCTTAGCCCGCTTCTCTGCCACGAAGCTTATCCAGTGGTCCAGGAAGTCCTCCATCTGCCTGCTGACAGCCTCCAACAGCTCGACCACCGGCCCAGTGCCCTTGAGCTGGTTTATGAGCGTCAAGCAGAAGTCCATCCGAAGGGAGACGCCGTGCCGGGGGGAGCAGAACACCTCGGCTTTCCAGGCCCTGAACAGCATGTTTCCGGCACAGTAAAGGTTTATGAAGGATTGGACGAGCCTCTGCACATTGGAGAACACCTGTAGGAAACGGAACCAGGCGGGAGATCTCACAGGGCTGCGTCAGAGGGGACACAACCATCTAGAATGACGCGAACTGATCTCTAATTTGAAGAACTTGGGTTCACGTCTTTCGACTGGTTCCCTGTGTGGCCTCGAGGCCTCGAGGGCCCCGGGGTAATCCCAGACACCTTATTTCCCCATTTACATAATCAGCTTCCAGGAGGGACTCTCTGATAAGGGTAAAGGCTGTCGTCATAAGGTACAAACGCCCTTGAAAGACAAGAACACAGCACAACGTCTGGAGTCTCTTACGTACGATGGTATTCCTTTGTCTACATGGTTCACTTTTGATTCCGATGAAGAATGACTGTCTACATCTTCTAGTCTTTGTGGGTTCTCACTGACTTACAGGGTGAGTGAAGCAAGAGAAGTGCCTTCCTGGGGGCTGAGGACAATTCTGTCTGTGCACCTTAACAAAGGACCACCGACCACAGGGCTTGTCGGAGCTCGGCCGTCTCTTGGGGTCAAGAATGGGGGTTCCTGCATTCTGCGGACCTGCTAGCTCTCCGTTCCATGCACTTAAAGCAGAGCGCTTCCTATCAATTAACCCAAACTCAAGTCCTTCTGACTTTCTCCAGCCACTGGGCCGCGAGAGCCCTCGGCCCAAACACAAGCTCCAGACACCTGCTCCGCCCCGACGAGTCCTCACCTTGGAGAACACCTCTACTTGGACGTTGCCGTGATCCTTCTTGCCAGACATCAGCATTAATTTGTTCAGAAGCTCCTTGAGCTGTTCCAAAGAGTAGACTCGCACCTCCTCATGGTCTCCGTGGCTTTCGGGCAGGAGCAACTGCAGAACCGTGTCCGGGGAGATCTGTGGAGCCGCACATGCTTAGAGGGTGTTTCTCTGGAGGCAGGGTCCTCCCCCCACCCGCCCCATTTCCAGCAGCCTGCACAACCACTGCCAGCTGTGCCAGGAGGCAGGGCGGCTCACCTTTTGGCCATCTGTGGGGGCCCCGATCATATAGATGCCTTTGGTGTTGATGGCTGTCGCCAGTGACAGGGAAGAGAGTTCTACTGACCCGTGGCTTTCCCTCACGGTTTTCAGCCACTCCAAGTTCCTGGCAGAGTCACGCTGTTGGGATGGGAGGGGAACAGGCCAAGGTGTGAGCAACCTTCCTTCTCTTCTTCCTGTGGTGCCTCCTCTCTGCTCCATGGGGCGAGCCCCTCCTCCCCAGCTGCCCCTCGTGGTCCCTGTCCCACAGTGTTGCTCTTATGTGATGGGCTGTGGGTCCGCGTTCCCCACCAGTGGCCACTGGCCTGGCTGGCACCTGGGGGCACGTGGACAGGACGGTGGGAGAGCTTCATTCTGCTGGGCCCCCAGACCGGGGGGATGCTGGGTAGAGCTGGGCAATGCAGCCTTACGTTCTAAGTGCGCTTCTGGGGACCCCACGCCCAACCAGAAACACTCGGGAGAAACTACAGCAAAGGCCTTTTGTGCAGACCTAAGCTCCAGCAGCAGAAATGGAGACGCCTCTATCTGGTCCTTCCATCCACTCTCCTTCCCTCCCTCACCCCTGGATGGCTCTGGCCAGACATCGCCTCTGCACGCTAGCCACATGACGCGGTACGGGTCTGCGCCGACCCTGGTGCACAGTTTACTTAAACTGGCATGTTCATTCATTTTTCTGATAAAAAATTAATTTATAGGGGTGGCTGGCTGGCTCAGTCAGTGGAGTGTGTGACTCTGGATCTCAGGGGCCTCAATTCAAAAGCCCCATGTTGGGTGTAGAGATTATTTTAAGACATTATACTAATTGTGGGAAATACGGAAGGTACAGAGCCATACACAGAATGAAATAACAGTTATCACCAGCACAGAACACTGGTCCTGCGTCAGTCTTCTTTCCATGTGCATTTTGCACGATGGAAGTTGCTCTCATTTACATGAAATTCTCAATCCTCTTTCTAATGTCACAAGGGAGAGGAAGCATCTACACATATGAAGGGAAACTGGTGTTTTTTTTTTTTTTTTTAGACTTTTAAAAAATTTTATTCATGAGAGACACAGAGAGAGAGAGAAAGACAGGCAGAGGGAGAAGCAGGCTCCATGCTGGGAGCCCGATGTGGGACTCCATCCCGGGTCTCCAGGATCATGCCCTGGGCCAAAGGCAGGCGCTAAACCACTGAGCCACCCAGGGATCTCCCGGAAAACCGGTTTCAAACCTCATTTGAACACCTGCTGTACAGGTGGGGTAACATGCAGTCCTGCCCCTCGTGGTGCCGAGCGACCCCATACACAGCCTTGTCTGCTCGGGTGACGCCAGAAGTAAGACATACCAGTTTATGGGGCAGGTGCGGATCTTTCTCCAGAGCCTTCCACACTTCTTTGAGGTGCATCATGAACTCGTTGAATCCTGCACTCGTGTCCAGCTTATACAGCAGCGACGCGGAGCCCTGCACGGCATCGTGGAAGCAGGCCACCCGGTCCACGTCGATGTCGTTCTCCCCCGCCGAGATAGAGGCCAGGTCCACAAACACCTTCAGCTCGTTGATGCCTTGGGGGAAAGGACACGCAGGTGAGCCCCGGGCGGCCCCGGCACGACCCCCTGCTCCCCGTCAGACCTCCAACCACATTTAGCGAGGCTAGAAATGGACGGGGTGGGTTTTTAGGGTCTGATCCACTTTCAGCTTTTAGTATGAATCTGGGGCTGCTTTTTCTTCTGCTGTCGATGTTGACACCAGCGGCCGATGTCTGGCCTTATGAAGCAACAGGGACATCCAGACACGGCAGGAGGCCTCCGTGCACTTGTTTCATGTAATCCACGCAACGTCACCATTTAATACCAAAAGAAACCGGCTCAGCTGGTAAGTACTATGTTGACAGTGAACTATAAAGAAATGGAGATAATTCTCCTTGGGCTGCTTAACTAGTCCAAGGATATATGTCAAAGTGGGCGTTTGGGAGCACCAAGGCTCCAGATGAGAGCCGCCCCCTCCGCCCTGCCCCACACACCAATGCTGCCACCGCCACTGCCCCCTTTCCTGCTTCGTCCACCTTACCCCTCCTGCTCCCCTCCATGCAACCCCTCTGCCAGAGGCGCCTAGGCCACAGGGCAGAAAAGCCTTCCAAGCTCTTGCCCTCCCCCCCCAAAAAAGAAATGCACATAACACTAATGGAGCTGATGTAATCAGAACTCTTCTGTGCACAAGAGCTTATACGTTTTCCAGTTAGAATCAACCAGAGGAAAAAGCTGAAGGGGGCAAGATTTGTAAGAATGTGATCCCCAACTGTACCCAGCAAGCCTCCAGAGTGGGGGAAGAAAAGTAACCAAGGAAATCGATTTTATGCCAGAACCTAAGACATACTTCGGCCCGCATCATGCACGTTCTGCTGACAGTCGATGAGGCACGCACTGAACACCCACGTACGGGATGCAGACATGCCTGTTCTTCACACAGCGCGTGACCTGTCTGCAAGCGTAGGAACCCCTCCACCCACCCCGTGAGCCATCTGAGCACCCTCTCCAGACCCCCAGCAGCCTCAAAGACTGGCTGTACCTCCGAGAGCCTCCCGGACCCAGCTAATGAACTCCTTCCTCAGGGCCAGCTCCTTCAGACACTGGGACCGCGTCTCACTGATGTCATCCAGCAGCTTTTTGGCACGGATAAGCTCCTTGCTGATCTGCTCCAGCTTCTCGTGGCGGTACTTGTCAAAGTTGTCAGTCTGCAAGACAGAGCTCTACTGTGGGCTGGACCCGGTTACCCGGAACCCTGGGGTGGGAGCAAAGGCACTGACCATCCCAAAGGCCCCGTCCCCGCCCCTCCTGGACTTGCAGCAGCTAAAGGCAGGTGCATGAAGCTCCTGTCCAGGAGCTGGGATGCTAGAGGCCCCCACTGCCGTCTCCCCATCGATCCACGGTAACTACTCTGCCTCGGTACCTGGCATTCCGAGAAGAGACTTAGGTAAGACCTTTGCCAGGTGCGTATTGTTACTTTTCCTATTTTACAAGTAAAGAAACAAAGCGGTCACAGAGCGGTGACCTACTTGAGAACGCGCTGCTGGGATGCAACCTTATGTGTGCGCGATTCCAAATTTCGTGCTACCTTTGCATCGTCTTCGTAAGTGATTCTCTTGTATTGTAACAGAGGTCACGGGACGCCTTGCAAAGGCTCGCCTGAAGGAACCAAAGCAAAGGACTCGCCCCTCCGCTGTAGCCGAGAGGCTTGCGGTGGGCCGCACCTCCACCTCGCCGGCACCAGCCGATGTGAACAGAGGGGCCTCTCCCGCCTGTCTCTAACCTGCTGAGACCGGATTACTCTTTCCAAATCCCTGGCTACTGAAAGAGGGTCACTGTCCGTTCCCAAATTCTCAACCCTCGTGCCAACCTGCGAAAACGCTCACTTGCCAGGAGCACTCACGCTACTGATAAACAGGTAAAAATGAAGACCTTGGCACGGTCAGACCGTCAGGTGAGACACAAATGACAACTCCTGGGGGAGGCTGTGAACCTATCCTATCCGGCTCCCGGAATCTGGAGAGCCTATGGGAACCCCCACCCCCACCCCCACCCCCACCCCGAGGGTCCCTGGCAAATAACTTACAAAGTGTAACAAAGTGTGCAGAACATTGAAGTTGCCAATCAGGCCCAAATTCTCCTTGACCTCCAAGATGACCTTGGCTGAGCTGACAGCCTGGTCCAGGTGATGATACTCCTGGATCTGCGCAACACGATCCTCGATCCAGTCCTGCTGGTCGCTGGGGTCCAGGGCACACATGGTCCGGAGGTCGGAAGTGAGGTTGCTGTATTTATTCACAAAGTCCTTGAAGACAGTGTTGACCTCCTGAAAGGTGATCTTGCCTGACCTCAGATCCTCATACAGTTTCATAAACTTCTCGAAACACGGGACATACAGGTATGTATACACCTCCTCAAGCTGAAGAATCTGCCGTTCCAGCTCCTCCTCGGGCTTTCTCAGCCCCTCCGCGGTGTTTTCCCAGAAGACCTGGAAGATGTGGCTGTCCTTCAGCTGGTCCACCTTCTCGGCCATCTCCTGGATGTGGGGACTCAGGTTGTAATGCACTGTCCTCTTCATGTCCAGGAAGCTGGACGACAGCCTCACTGTCACAATGTCACACAGTCTTTTACTGCCCAGATCTTCCAAGTTTTTCTCCACCATCTTTTCCAGATCCACTTTGAAACCACAAAGGAAATCAGAAGTCAAACCTCTGCTTGAGACACCATTTCACTTTACTTTCCCCGTATGTACTGTCCTTGCTGCTCATCAGGAAACTCATATAAGCACCCGTGCTGGCCGTTTCCCTCACTAAGAACCCATCTGTCTCCCTGCCCCGAGCTGGTTCATGAACTCTCACAACAAAGCAGGCACAGTCGCTTCTGGGCGCTGATGGCAGTGTGGACACTGCCTGCTTCACTCCCTCCCCACATCCCGCACTCCAGTGCTAGCACAGACGTGGTCTTGGAAAAGTCATAAACCGGCTGGGCTAGGAGGAGCAGAAAAGATGCCCAGAGCCAGAGCAGGGAGGAGTAAAAACCCAGATGTACAGCGGTGGCCAAGGCTGAGCTGGGCCCCGGGGTGTGGACCCCCAGCCCACAGTGGGGAGGTGGGAAGCAGGAAGGCTCTGGGTTCCCTGATGGCATATGCAGCGGTCGCTCGGCCGCTGGAGCTGGGAGCTGCTGAGGAAGTGGGGAGGGTCTGGCTGGAAAGGCTGGAGAAGAGGTCGGACTTTCATGCCCACCCCATTCTAGGTAGTGGGCCGGCCGCCCATTCCACTCCAGCCAGTGACAGCTGCTAGCGTGGGGACCGCAGGGCTGGCCACCCCTTGGGAGAGGACCTCACGTGTCCACTGCAGGCCCCGCTGCACCACCCTCAGGGTCTTCCCTAGGGTTGCCGGCCCCTCTCTTCATCCAAACAGAAAAAGGATGCCCAGACACACATGGACAATCTTTACTGTGAAAGGCAGACATGGCAACATGAAGATAACTCGGAGGAAAGAGGAAAGTCTGGGAACAAAAGACAAGGAAAACCTCTAGGGGCGCCTGGGGGGTGCCGTCAGTCAGTTGAGCATCCCCCTCTGGGTTTCAGCTCAAGTTGTGATCTCAGGGTCGTGCGATCGAGCCCTGCGTCAGGCTCCCTGCTCAGCGGGGAGTCCGCTGGAGATTCCCTCTCCCTCTGCTCCTCCCCCTGCGCGCTTGCTCTCTCTCTCAAATAAATAAATCTTAAAAAAAAAAAAAAAGAAGGAACACCTCTAAACCAAAAATGCAAATACTCTCAGAAAAGACAACTGCAGCTGTGAGCAAGAACAGGATAACATAGAAAAGGTCATTCAGAGAACAAGAGAAGTTCCTCTTCTAAACCAGACCCACATGTGAAGTGAAACGAAAACCAGCGGAAAGGCTGAAAGTCATGTTGCAGAATTTCTCCAACAGCAGAGCGAAAACCAAAGAGACGGGCAGCAGAAGAGGACGTTTAGGAAAGTTCCAGCGACCGCACCCCGGGAGGCCCAGCACCCAATGGCGCGGTCCCATGTGAGAAAGGCGAACCACTCAACTAATTCTCGAGAATTGCCCAGGAGTCAAGGACGTGGATTCCTGGACCAGGACCCTCCCCATCATGCCCATATGGTGGATGGAAAGGACTCCCGCCGAGGATACATCCCCTGAAGCTTCAGAAGCGGGAGACCCGAAAGATCTGAGAGCTTCCGGAGAGGGAACGCAGGCCACACACACAGGCCGGTGGGGAGAATCGCATCTGGATCCTCAGCAGTGCAGGGCGATGCAGCAACGCACTCGAGAACCTGCAGGATTTCTGCTGTAATTCCGCCCCTGGCCCGGGGGTCACCCTGGTCGAGGGCAGACATCCTTAGGGGTGCAAAGGTTCAAGATCTGTTCCCTCTCTCGGGGGGAGGGGAGGGAGGGAGAACTCATTGCACTAAAACGCAGGAGTGAGAGAGCCGGGCGGGGGGCTGGGGGGGCGTCCCAGGGTCTGAGAAATAGATCTAGTCGGGGAGAGATGTGAAGGAAACCCCTAGGATGGCGAAGGAAGGTTCTAGAACCACAGCCCTCCAGTCGAGGGAGGATCCTTCTGGAAGATCTAACTGATTGTTTGGCAAGGAAATCCAGACAGTCCATAAAGAGCCAGGGGGTTGCACTGAGAGCAGAGCGTTTGAGAAGGTGAGAATTTTAACTCCAGAGACACCCCAGCTGGCGCGAGAAACAGAAGAAGAATATGGTTGTGGACGGTGCATGTACGCAGCCGGGATCACGGAGCCCTGAACGCCGATCTGCTGGGGACGCTCCTGGCAGGAGCGGGCGTGGGGGCGGCTGGGGGGCCCGTGTGCGCAGGGGACACAGAGAGCCCAGCCCTCGTGTCCCACGGGGGCCGATGCCCCAGCCCGAGCGGGGAAGGGGTGTCGGAGCGCCATGGGGGGTGGGGGGCGGCAGGAGAAACAGCAAAGGGGACTCTGCTGCCCCGAGGCTGCCGTGTGGCGCGAGGCCCCGGGGCCCCTCGGTGTCGTTCGTGTTAACTCCGAGCATCACCTTGGACCAGCTGTTTCACCTTCTCGCACATGCTCAGGAGACTGCTCACACATTTCTTCTCCCTCTTCAGAGAGCTCAGCTCATCCATTCTCCAGACCAGCACCTCCTCCACGTTGTGTTCGTTCTCCAGGGATGAAAGACTCTTTCTCTCTGGAAGGAAGGAGTGACCCAGTGGAAGTGGGAGCGGGGCCTTCCCATGGGTGGCCACCATCCCCTCCACGGCCCTTTGGAGCCACTCACGGCCACGGGGAGGGACACGGTGACACTGCCTGGGTCACCCTTTGACCACTTTCTCACCGGTTTCCGTGGGATTAGAAACCGTCCCGTCTCCACTTAACTGACGGGAAGAGCCGCTCACCGTGAAGATGACAGAGGTCACCCCCCCACGAAGCCCCCGGGCCAGCGCAGTCATCGCACGCGGACCTGCGGCCGGAGCCCACTCGGAAACGTACTGGACTCCCAGATGCCCAGGAACTGATCCGTGTGCTTCTCGATGAGCTCCAGGTGTCTGACCAAAATGGTGCCGTGCACGAGGTCCTCGCCGACCTCCCTGAACACAGAGTTGCCGGTAGCCCACAGCTCCTTGCTGTCCTCGGTGATGTTGGCTAATATCTTCTGGTTGGTTCCTGATCAGATGGAGGACAGAGTGAGAGCAGCGGGGGCCCGCCCCTCGCCCCGACTCTGAAAAGCACGGAGGTCCCCAACAGCCTCCCCGTTGGGCCCCCACTTCCACACAGGCCAACTCAAGGTCACCGGGCGTCTCTGGACATGCTTCGCCCTTCACCAGGTTCTACGTGTGCCTGGCGGGCTTCCCAGATGACCTTGTTCATGAAGACGACTCCTCCCAGGGCAGAAATCAGCCAAGAGAGCCGCGTTGCTTAGGGTTTTAAAACCTGCTCCCCACTCAGCAGGCTGGATATTATTTTTCTTTTAAAGATTTATTTATGTTTATTCATGAGAGACACACAGAGAGAGGCAGAGACGCAGGCAGAGGGAGAAGCAGGCTCCTGGCAGGGAACTCGATGCGGGACTCAGTCCCAGGACCCCGGGGTCATGACCTGGGCCAGAGGCAGAGGCTCAACCGCCGCACCACGCAGGCGCCCCAAGATGTGGAAGCGACTTAAATGCACATCACTAAGTGAAACAAGCCCATCTGAAGAGGCCACAGACTGGACGACTCCCACCGTACGACATTCTGCGAAAGGCAGAGCTTCAGGGAGGTGGGGGGACGGACGAACAGGACAGTGTGGGACATTCTGTAGCATATCACAAAGGTGGACACACGTCATACGTTTGTCCAGACTCACAGAGGGTGGAGCCCTAATGCAAGAGGGAACCCTAACGCAAACTGTGGAGTTCAGTTAATAATCATGTACCAATATTGGCTCATCGGTTGTCACCAATGTCCCCCAACACAGCAAGACATGAAGAGCAGGAGAAACTATGTGTGTCGGGGGGCAGGCAGGTAAAAATACGGGAACTCTGTACACTCTGCTCAATTTTCCTGTAAATCTGAAACTGCCCTAAAAGTGTCTATTAATTTAAAAAAAACCAAAACGCAGGGGCGCCTGGGTGGCTCAGCAGTCGAGTTTCTGCTCAAGGGTGTGATCCCAGGGTCCTGGGATCGAGTCCTGCATCGGGCCCCCCGCAGGAAGCCTGCTTCTCCCTCTGCCTGTGTCTCTGCCTCTCTCTCTGTGTCTGTGATGAATAAATAGATAAAATCTTTTTTAAAACATTAAAATTTAAAGATTAAAAAAAAACCCCACGAACGTAACCTTTTCAAGCAAGTAGCTTTCAATAATGTACATAAAAATCCCACATCCACGATCTTATTTTGTCGCCACCACAACACTCGCACGCAACGAGCTCAGCTTTTGTCCCCATCATCCGATGGAACAGAGACCGCGAATCATCTCACTGGGATTTTTCGTTCCGAATCCAGTGCTTTCCCACTACATCTGAATCTGACGACTTACACACACACTTGGATATAATGTTTTTGGGGCGATATCTATCTCCCCCACCGAAACACTCGGGCACGGAGGGTGGGGGAGGAAGAAGCAGACGGTACTTGGTCTTCTGTTCAAAGGTCAACATTGGATCGGACGTTGACGCTGACCTCAGAATATCAGAGCCGTTTCTACAGCCAGACAGGCTTGGGTTTGAATTTTAGTCCTTAACACGCATCCCCGAGACCTCGGGTAAGTCGCACAGCACAGCCCCATCTGGAGGACGGGGATCTTTCAGGGCCGTCTCAGGGTCGCCACGGTGGCTGGGGCATGGCTGGCATTCAGGGGATGGTGGCTTTTGGGGCTGGCTTTCGTTCACCAGATGGCACATCCTGAGTCCCCTGGGTTCCTCCCTCGGGTCTGTTTCCTTTGTCGAACACCAACCTGTCCTATCAGGTGGAACCGTCTGCCACCCCCCCCCCCCGGGGGTCGGGCAAGCAGGCGGAGCCGGCGTTCCCAGCAGCCCCACGGACGTACTGCACAATTTGAAGAGATGCTTGATGTCCGGACATGTGAGCAGGTGCTCCAAGACCTCATCCAGGTAGTGTGGGGCGTCCTCGTTCCTCGGCCAGGACTTTGTGATCACAGCCGACACCAGGGTGCCGAAATTCTGCAGGTTGTGGTAAGAGATCCTCTCTAGAATACTGGTCTGATTCTGTAAGACAAGGAACAGAGACAGAGAGAAATGCAGGAGGGTTTTTTTTTTTTTAAATTGGTTTGCTTTTGAATAATGGAAGTAAATCACTCGTCCGATAGCACCCCAGGAATCCACTGTGGCTCGTTCCACAGAGCCTCAAGCAACCTGAGGACAAAATACCTCGTTTTCCCCAAGACCTTCCTGTTTCCCCGTGTGCTGACTCCTCACGTGACCAACAGCAGAGACGTGGAGATGGGCGGGCACACATATGCACACACGCAGAAAGAGGCGTGCACGGGCCATGCGGACACGCGCACACGCCATGCCCCCTCTCCTTCTGGCTCGCCGTCACTTCCCATGTTTTTTCCCTGGACTTACCATAAAAAGCACCAAAAGTAATGTGCATAAAATGATTCATATGGGGCAGCCCTGGTGGCGCAGCGGTTTGGCGCCTCCTGCAGCCTGGGGTGTGATCCTGGAGACCGGGGATCGAGTCCCGTATCGGGCTCCCTGCATGGAGCCTGCTTCTCCCTCTCCCTCTGCCTGTGTCTCTGCCTCTCTCTCTCTGTATCTATGAATAAATAAATAAAATCTTAAAAAAATTCATATGCATAGACTCTGTCGTAAACCCTAATTCTGACCTGTGACGGGCTTTTTGAAAGCCTGCCTACACACAGCACACGTATTTTAACTCTCCTTTCTGGGTCCCCCGGCCAAGCGACAAAGTGTCTTCCCCTTCTTTGGGTTCAAAGCTTTTACAGAAATTTTCAGGAATTTGTTAGAAAAAAATAATAATAAATAAAAATAAAATAGAATAAAAATGAAAGGTAGTTAGGGTTAGTTTATAAGAGAAACTTTTCGATACCGAGAAAGAAAAAAAACAACAAAGTTTTATCCAGCAACATATAAAAAGGATTATACTAAGACCAACTGGGATTTTTCCCAGGGAGGCAAGGTTGGTTTAAGATGAGAAATTTGTAACTGTGATACATCGTATCCAGGGAAGAGAGGGAAAAAAAGAAAAAAAGAAAAAGACAACATAGGATCGTCTCCGGAGATGCAGAAAACTTTCAGACAACATCCGATGCCACCTCATGGTAACAACCCTCAACAAAGCACAGATAAAAGGAACATGCTCCACCTGAGGAAAGGCTCCCGTGAGAAGCCCACAGCTGCTGCCACCCTCACCGCCGCCGGACCAAGGACATCACCCCCGAGATGAGGAGCAAGGCAAGGATGTCTGCCCCGGAGGCTCTCGAGAACAAGACACAGAGGCATCCGGATTGGAAAAGAAGAAGTAAGACTATTTCTACCTGCCTATAACGTCATTTCATGTATTAAAAACCCCTAATAACAAAATAGAACAATTATAATAATATATTGTAATAAAAGGTAAATGAATGTGGAAAAAAAACCCCACAAAACTCTAAAGCACACACACGGTCCCAGGAGGTGTCCCTGAGAGGCAGCCTGGGGCAGAAGGTTTCCCACCCGGCAGAGAAAACCCTAAATGATTTCCCAGAACCTTTTCAACTTCACACGTTTCTCTTCCGCTCGGTCAGCCCGTGGAGTGTTCCGCCCACACCCGCCCAGCCAGCGCCCAGACGCGGAACCACAGGCCCGCAGGACCTGCGCACTGGTGACCCCAGCCGAGGTCACCCGGATTCGGGATTTGTGGCGCGTTACCTGTAGCAGCGGGAAGCTGAGCGGCATCTCGGGGAGGCGGTCAAGGGCACCGAACTTCAGAACCCTTCCTCCAGGGCCGGGAGGGGGACGCCCGGTGGCCACGCCAGCGCTGCCAGCGGGGCTCAGGACCAGCGGGCACATGCCCCCCCAGGTCCCAATGTCAGAAGACCCCTGCTGCGAACCCCGCGTCTCCCGGGTGGGAGGGGCCACTCACCTGGATGGCTGCGCTCACTGCTTCAACGACACACTTCTCGAAGCATTTTGACACACTATCCTCCTGCCCCCTGGCATCCCACTGGGGGCCGCAGAAGATACAGATCTGGTCGAAAGGCTTCTCCTGCAAGAGCAGGGAGCGCATTGGCGGCTGCACCCCAACACTCCGGGCGATGAGGACACCCGCCTTATTTCCACCTCCCCCACATGGTGGCGGGTCCCCGGGATTCCACTTCCCGCCCCGCACTGACCGTGTCCCCCAGCCCCTCCCCACTCATGCCCATCACACAGACGAGGCCCCAATTCAGAGCCTCCCTTCCTGCTCTGCAGGATAAGCAGCTGGCCCCGCCGCTCGCAAAAACAGGTAAACTTTGAAAAATAAGTGATTTTCCCTTGTTCCTACTTTCCTACAAAGCATTACTTAACAGTTACACATTAATGCCTCATATCCTATAAAAACAAACCCTAATCTTCTTACGGTCATAAGCTTTAATTAAAAACAAACATTTTGGGCAGCCCGGGTGGCTCAGCGGTTCAGTGTTGCCTTCAGCCCAGGGTGTGATCCTGGGATCCCGGGATCGAGTCCCATGTTGGCCTCCCTGCCTGGAGCCTGCTTCTCCCTCTGCCTGGGTCTCTGCCTCTCTCTCTCTCCCTCTGTGTCTCTCATGAATAAATAAATAAAATCTTAAAAAAAAAACGAACATTTTTGTTTCCCCATGTGTCACTGGGTTTAGTGAGGCTTGTGTCATCAACAGGCCACTTGGAGCTACTGCAGATGAGGGCGCTTCACCCCCCTCACCCCATGCCTAGGGTTCACCTGGTGGCAAGGCCCCGTTCCCTTCTTCTTTGCTGGAATGCCACCTTTGGTCAAACCAGTAAGGGTAGATCAAAAATGCAAGGTCACATTGACCACGCGCTCTGCTCACACTAGCGCTGTCCATCCAAACGCACCGTTCCCATCTAGGTGGGTACAAACAGTCTGGCTTCCTCAAAGCGCTCCCCAAAAGGAACACCCCAATTTCTGGTACCTGTTTGATTCTCCCTTCCAAGTCCTCCAGCAAGGACTCCTTCCAGCCATACTCCACGGGGAAGTTTATCTTCATCAGCTGCCTCCAGACCTGCAAAGCCCACATGTCAGTGACAGCCACAGCGACAACTAAGTGCCACAGTGAATTCTATTTTAAAAAAAAAAGAAGGAAAGACTGTAACAGTAGTTCCAGGAGGGATGGGTACCTGGGTTCTGACCTCATCTTTGTCCACGGTGAGGTGTGTCGGTGGCAAGTCGGAGCCCCCCACCCCAGCCTTCGAAAAGGAAGGGCCCCGACAGGACCAGGCAGCCAGGATGGCCCTTCCACCATGTAGCTGGTTTTTATTCTGAAAACATGTCTCCCCCTTGCTTTATCTCCAAAACCTTTGAACATACCCATAAAGTTGCAAGAACAGCCCAATGACACCCACGATCCTTCAACTGGACTCCCCCGTTGTTGAGGCTCAACGGCTGCACTATCTCTTTCCTGCTTTCTCTATAAGAAGCGCTTTCTCTGCAGAACCCCCACAAGAGAAGTTGCAGGTACCCCACCACGTGGCCCCAAAACACTTGGGGCAGGCATCTGGAATACCGCGGCCGTTCTGCTGCGTGATCCCGGTGCACGCAGAAAGAAAACAGCAGTGGACGTAAAGCACCCCCGGCCTACAGCACACCCCCTTCCCAACCCTCCGGCCTGAGAAGCTCATCCGCTCCCGCCCAGGTGACCCCTGGGGGCCAGACCCCACAGCCGCCCCGGGCCTACTCATCCAGCTTCCTTCTGGAAACTTCCCAGCCTTTCTGAGGACTGTTTCTCTTCTTTGACTTCAGATGCCTTGTGCTCGGTCTCCCCTTCAAGTACCTCTCGCCTCCACGGTTTCCTGACCTTTCCAGCCATCACTACCGGCCACTCTCCTTGCTGACACAGCCCAGAGGCGCCTCGCCACAGGGCCTGCATGCCCACCCTTCCTACGGGGCCTGTCACGGGGAGGGGGCCTGTGGGCAGTGTGACCAGCACCGGATCTCTGACCCTGCAGGTGGACCATGGGCCCCGGGGCCAGCACGTCGCATCCCTGCTCAGACCCCTCCGGGCCGCGTCTCAGCCCAGCAGAGCTTTACCTGGATTTCATCTCTGTATCTGAAGGTGAGAACCGTCTCGGCACTGATGATATAGAAGATACGCTCCCGAAAAACGCTCTGCAGCCAAGCTCTGGTGCTGGTGATGGTCCCCTGGAACACCGCGTGCACAGAATTCCTCCTGGCTTCCTTTCCCAGGCCCTCGGCCGAATCCTGCTGTGGCAGGAGAGGGGTGTGTGTGTTAAGGTCCCCAAGCCGCGACTCAGGCCATTCTGGAGACACCGCTCTCCCTTCCGGATCCTTGGCAGGAGCCCAAGAAGTAGCAACCTCTGAGTCACACGAATGCGTTCAGGACCCGGCCTCGCCTGCATCTCAAGGTGCCTGATTTCCCTGGACTCTGGGTTCGCTCTGAGAGCAGACAGGTCGGGCAAAGTGGGGGGCAGGTGGGGGGAGGGTAAGGACTCCACCCCTGTGAACTGCCCTAGCACAGGGACAGCAGGGGGGAGGGGGCCCCCTGCCTTACCAGTGAGCAGATCACGCCCGCCACGCAGGGCACGCCAGCCCACCTTCTCCAAATGGCTGGGAAAGGAGGCCCCAACAGCAGAGCCTCCAGCAGCTCAGAGAAGCCCCACCGGTGCGCCATGCAAACCCCTGCTCCTTGGCTGCGGGGACGGCCCACCGTGGGCCGGAGGTAAACCCCGAGGCCCATGCTTTCTTCCATGAGGCTTCCTCTACTCCCTCTTTGCCTCTGAAAAATCCGTTTTCTCTGGGGTCACGGAGAGGGTCCTCCCAGTTCTGCTAGTGTGCGTCCTTCTTCAACAAAGGCCGGCAAGTCAGGCGTGCGTCAGGACCCACAGGTGGCTCTGCAGCCACTCCTCCTTCTAGGGATGCTCCCTGAGGACCACCCTGTGCCCTTCATCCTGCCTGGTGGCCAAGCAGATGCCCTTCCTGCCGTGGGAGCTGATGCTTCAAGGGGGAGGGCCACAGTCCACAGACAGGCAAGCAGCTAGTCCTTAACCACAGTAGGTGCCAAGCGGGGAAAGCACAAGGTGTTCTCAAGCACACGAAGGGGACGGAACCCAGCCTGGAACAGGAAGGCGCCAGATGCGTGGGGAGGGGTGGACACAGGTGTGCCCAGCCAGCACGCCGGGTCAGCGGACAGCGAGAGGTGGCGGCAGTTCTCGGCTGACTACTGGACATCCTAGCACTTGCCTAACATCTCCGAATGGCACGGATCCCTCTAGAACGATCCCGAAGCTTCAGCATGGTGTGCTTTCCCTGCGACCTGGCCTGCTCTAGACCTTGGCCCCTTCCCAGCCACACTCCGTCCCTTACTGGCCCTCGGGAACGGTGGTGCTCCTCCTCCCTGACCCGGGGAGGGCAGTTCCCACTCCGTAGGCACGCCAGCCCTGCCATCGGTTCCCAGGGCACCACGGCGACTCTCCAGCCTACCACCTGTGCCCTGCACTGCAGGTGCGTGTCCCCTGGGCAGCCCCCCAGAGACCCTGCTGCGAGGAGGGCCCTTGCCTTTCCCATCCCGGCACCTCCTGCACTCGGCACAGGGAAGGCAGAGACGGGCAGGCCGTGAGCAGCTCCATCTAGGCGGGAAGCCTCACGTGTGTGCTCCCTGCTTCTCTCCATCAGGTGTCATCAGGTGTCCCATCAATCCAGCTAACCCTCAACATCAGGACCCAACCAGAAGCTGTATGATCACGCATCATGCACTTTTGTTGAATTTTAGATCAGCAAACCTTTTTTGTTTTCATGACACGGGCAGAGTATTTTTACCATGATGTAGGTTACACTGCTCTGGGGTTCCAACCCACACTGAAGACTCTTTTCTACAGGAAAATATGCCCTAGAAAACCGACAAATTCCCTAAAATACAGTTTATATGGAAGTGGGCATGTGCCTGCAATGGTTTAGATGACACCTGCTTCAGGAAAAAGCAATCGCCTCACCAATAAGACTTATTTTAAAATGTGTCTTTGGTATTTTAAAAAGAAAAAGTGAAAGGAATAAAATTAAAATATATACTGAATTCTTTCCTATCATGAACGTCCCGATTCTTAATCGTAATACGTGTAACCAAAAACTGGCCAGTCTAAATATAAAATCTTGAGGCGTCTGGGTGGCGGTTCCCCCTGGGAGGCGTGTGGAGGGGGTTGAGGGGGCGGGCATAGGGCACTGGGGCCTCCCTACGGCTTGCTTCGAGAGGGCGTGCACCTGCGTGGAAGGTACAGAGGCGTGGACTTGGAAGGTGCGGACTTTGCTGCCGTATCTAAGGAATGGCACGCAGGAAATGAGGTCAAGTGGGAACGACCGCACATGGACATGCACTTGGGGCACACATTTTGGGATACCTTGCCTGACTTCCCAGCCACCCGCACTGCTCTTTGGTTAACCCATTCAGTGGATGTTCTGTACCCTGACCCCCGCACTGCCCCTCTGCCTCAAACGGAAGCCCTAGGATGGCAAAGGTGCAGGCTCCGGCCCCAAACCATCCTCAACGCACAGAACAGAACAGAACCTAGCAGGGGGGCAGGTGCCCCAAAATTTCTGAGGACAGAATCAGCCACTCCGTGTCCCTCTAACCATCCTAGAACTGGCTGATCTCTGTTGTGAATCACTTGAAATTCCATAGGTATCGTGGGTGTGACGTGGTGTGCGTGTGTGTTCCACTTACCACTAGAGGCTGAAGTGTAATAATTCTGCAAACAATCTCAGCAGATAAGGCAAGCAGCTCATAAAGTGCTTCGTGTTTTGTGATGCTGCAGATAGTTTCGTGAAGTTTCTGGCCCACAGTCAAGTAGGACCGTATCAAGGGCTCCTCAAGAATCCTACCCCGCAAAGAGATAAGAGAAATCATTGAGGTATTTTAGGAGAACTGAGAGAACAGTACCCATTATCCACGACACGTTCCTTCCTTTCAAAATACCTGCCAGGAAGGCATGTTTTGACCCCCGATAGGTTAACTTCGGGAACTTACAACCAACATAAAATGGAAACAAAGTCCTTTTGGTTTGCCTCCATGGTCTGAACTGTTTTAACAAAATCAAGTGAAACTAATCCCTAGTCAAAAAAAAGGAATCCCTGGGTGGCTCAGCAGTTTAGCGCCGCCTTCAGCCCAGAGCCTGATCCTGGAGACCCGGGATCGAGTCCCACATCAGGCTCCCTGCATGGAGCCTGCTTCTCCCTCTGCCTGGGTCTCTGCCTCTCTCTCTCCTTTGTGTCTTTCATTAATAAATAAATAAAATATTTATTTTAAAAAAGGCTAGGGATGTTTATTACTGAAGATTAAGACACTGCATAAATTTGAAAAAAATTCAGAAAGATCAGGGGCGGGGAGACAGGGAGGGAAGGAGGGAGGGATGGGGAAAAGTGGTAGAATGGGCACTGTGTGTGGAGTCTCTCTCAGCCCCGTGGGGACCAGGTCTCATGTTCCCTGGCTGGCACGAGGCCAGAAGTGATGGGCGCTGACCGGCGGGAGGTGCGGCAGGTGACGTGGGAAAGGCACCGTGGGGGTGCTTCTGTGACGCACGGGGGCTTGACATTAACAGAGATCTAACACCCCACCTCCATCCTGAACACCTTAAGAATTCAGGTGAGGGGATAGCAGCAGTGCTCTGAGAATCTCAGAAAACACCTATCGGGCACCTGCGCGTTTCTGTTCTGCCTTCTATACCATGTCCCTTCGGGCTGTCAGAGGTCATACAAGTCTGTAGGAGCAAATGCTTTCAGATAACTATGTAAAGTCAGGGCAGCCTGGGTGGCTCAGCGGTTTAGCGCCGCCTTCAGCCCAGGGCGTGATCCTGGAGACCCAGGATTGAGTCCCACGTGGGGCTCCCTGCATGGAGCCTGCTCCTCCCTCTGCCTGTGTCTCTGCCTCTCTCTCTCTGTGTCTCTCAAGAATAAATAAATAAAACATTAAAAAAAGAAAAAACTATGTGAAGTCACGTTTGATTTTTTACTTCCAACCAGCCTGGCTTGCAAAAAACATACAAAGACCAACATCAGAGGAATGCAGAACACAAGCATGAAGAGGCGATATGGTGATCGTTTAAAATATATATATATATATAAAGAAAATGCATACAGGAAAAAACACCTAGTGGAAATAACCCAAATCTCAGCAGCTGATACCTATTATTTTCCTCTTAAGACCAAACCCAACCAAACCAGGATGTTAATAGCTCAAAAAGGAGGTGGGATATATATCGAGGATCTTCTGATTTCGATAGCAAACACGGGACACTGTCACTCAGTCGGAGAGTAATCGTGTAACACCGAGACTCTGTTTCACTTTTCTACTTACTTGTCCTGACAAATATTCAGGAGGCCCAACAGCTTCGTTAATATCTTCCCAATGTTCTGGGGCAGTGAAGAAAAAAAATAGGAAAGAGTTAATCACAGCGCCAGCATCTTTGTGAAAACAGAATTGAAAAGAAAAAAAAAAAAACAATCTAAATAAGGCAAAACGAAGGATTCTCTTCTCCCTACAAATGAGTTTGATGTGCTCAAGAACCAAGCTTACATCTTTCACAAATAAAACTCAGGATTTAAACATTATACCTGTTTCCTGCACCTCCATGCAATGAGAGAGAGTGCAGCTGGGTGGGCCCCCCACTAGACGCGCACACGTGTGCACCCACACTCGCGCACACACATGGCCTGACCGTCCAGAGGCCAGAACTCTACTGCCCAGCGTAATGACAAACAGAGCAACCCCGTAGCCATAAGAAACAGCAGTCCTGCCCTCTTTTCTGGCTTCTAAGTGCTTCCCTCTGCCAAGATCTCAGAAAAAAAGGAATCCCAGGCCCTGAAAGTCTAGTTTCTGATCTGCATTTGCTGAAGCAAGGACAGCCTGTTCTGAACATCAGACAACAGACCTCCTGATGTCTCTTGAAGAGTTGTGTATAGTGTTGAAGCCGGTACCAAGTCCCTTGAAGGCAGTCCAGGATGCAAGCAGGGACGTCACTCTGATACTCCACGAAGTTCTCCATATAGTCAAGCAAGTTGCTCAGAGGCACCAGACTGAACCAGGACCGGAACAGGTACACGTCTACGTTCAGCAGACGGTTATACTTGCTCATGAGCTTAACCAGATGTGTCCTATGTAAGCAAAAACAGGGACAGAAGAGCAGCGCTGGGATCAGCAAACACAGATGGAGTCAGGGTAAGTACAGTCATGTTCCAAGAGACCTGTCAAGTTCAAACTTTAAAGATAATTGCAATGCCAGGCAGTGAATCAAATGCAAAGCAAACAATAACATAGTAAGAATTCACCAAAACGGATGAAACTTGAGGTCGCGATGCGGAGTGAAACCAGCAGTTGCAAGGGGACACTCCCCTGTCTCCACTTACATGAGGTCCTTAGCGTGCACAGATTCTTGGGACAGAAAGTAGGATGGTGCTTACCAGGGGGTGGGGGGACGGGGAGACAGAAATGTGACTTCGTAGGAATAGAGTTTCCGTCTGGGAACATGGGAACGCCTCTGGGGAGGGAAGGTGGCGGCACAACAACATGAGTGTGCCGGGTGCCACTGAACTCTATCTATGCCAAAAAGGATAAAAAGGGCAAATTACATGATGTGGATATTTGCCCACAGCAAAAACCTGCACTAAGAATTAAGCACTTTTTCTGGCTTCATGGAGGTGTAACGGACGCCTAACGTTGTGGACGCTTAACACGGACGAGGATGTGCTGACTTGATACACTTCACCGAAGCATCAGCTAGCACCTGCACCGTGTCACGTAACCAGCATTCCTCTTCCGTGCTGACAACACTGAAGATCTCCTCTCTCCGCTACTTGGAAGCACGTCATCCAGGATAACTATGTCACCATGTTGCGCATTAGGCCTCAAAACTTACTCCTCTTCCAGCTGGAAATCTGTACTCTGACCAACATCTCCCGATGTCCCCCCATCCCCTCGCTGCCAGCAGCCTCCATGCTACTCTGTTTCTATGAGTTTGACTTTTTTAGATTCCACACAAGTGAAATCACACATATCATGTTCCCCTGTGTGGGTGTGTGTGTGTGCACGCCTGTGTGTACCTCACATCTTTGCAATCCATTCACCGGTCAATAGGCACTTGGGTTGTTTCCGTGTCTTGGCTATTGTGAATAATGCTGCAGTGAACAGGTGACTGCCATATGGCTCCAAGATACTGATTTCATTTCCTTGGGATACACACCCACAAGAGTGATCGCTGCCTTACACGGTGGTTCCATCATTAATTTTCCATCATGGCCTCAATGATTTATGAATTAAGCATTTTGATGCATGAATTAAGTGAATGCTCCAGATCAAATGGTCCACGTGAGCCCAGCAAAGGTATTTAGATTATGCTGATTCTGTGACATCGTACTGGAGACCCCAGAAGAAATAGAAAATAAATAAACCAAGGTGCCACAGAAGTCACAGGGGTGGGCGCCTATGTGGTTCAGTGGGTTAAGTGCCTGCCTTAGGCTCAAATCATGATCTCAGGGGTCCTGGGATCGAGTTCCCAAGTCTAGCTCCCGGCTCAGTGAAAAGTCTGCTTCTCCCTCTCCCTCTGCCCCTCCTCCTCACTCATCCTCTCTGTCTTTCTCTCAAATAAATAAATAAAGAAAGAAACTTAAAAAAAAAAAAAAAGAAGAAGTCACAAGGGCTAAGAAGGCCGTGTGGATAAAGGCTCACAACACAGTAAAGGCCACTTTTGCCTGAAAGACAGGATTTTAAAGGTCAAGGCTGGTGTTTTCCATCTTCCACTATTAACAACTAAATTTCTACTAGAAAGTTTGGACACCTACAGATGGGAGAAGATATTTGAAAATGACCTATCAGATCAAGGGCTAGTATCCAGGATCTATAAAGAACTTATTAAACTCAACGGCAAAGAAACAAACAGTCCAATCATGAAATGGGCAAAAGACATGAACAGACATTTCACAGAGGAAGACCTAGACATGGCCAACAAGCACATGAGAAAATGCTCCATGTCACTGGCCATCAGGGAAATACAAATCAAAACCCACAATGAGATCCCACCTCACACCAGGGAGAATGGTGAAAATTAACAAGGCAGGAAATAGCAAATGTTGGAGAGGATGCGGAGAAAGGGGAACCCTCTTGCACTGTTGGTGGGAATGTGACCTGGTGCAGCCACTCTGGAAAACTGTGTGGAGGTTCCTCAAAGAGTTAAAAATAGACCTGCCCTACGACCCAGCAATTGCACTGTTGGGGATTTACCCCAAAGATACAGATGCAGTGAAATGGCAGGACACCTGCACCCCGATGTTTCTATCAGCAATGGCCACAATAGCCAAACTGTGGAAGGAGCCTCGGTGTCCATCGACAGATGATGGATGAAGAAGATGTGGTCTATGTATACAGTGGGATATTCCTCAGCCATTAGAAAGGACAAATACCCACCATGTGCTTCGACGTGGATGGAACTGGAGGGTACTATGCTGAGTGAAGTAAGTCAGTCAGAGAAGGACAAACATTATATGGTCTCATTCATTTGGGGAATATAAACAATAGCGAAAGGGAATAAAGGGGAAAGGAGAAAAAATGAGTGAAAATATCAGTGAGGGAGACAGAACATGAGAGACTCCTAACTCTGGGAAACCAACAAGAGGTAGTGGAAGGGGAGGTGGGCAGGGGGTTGGGGTGACTGGGCACTGAGGGGGGCACTTGACGGGATGAGCACTGGGTGTTATGCTATATGTTGGCAAACTGAACTCCAATTAAAAAGAAAAAAGAAAAAAGAAAGATGTTAGACAAGGGCTATTATTAAAAAAAAAAAAGAGAGAGAGTTTGGACACCACTTAAAATACATGCAATTATATCATCTTAACTGGGCTTTAACATCAAAAGGTTCCGATAATAGTGAAGAAGCAATAACTTAATCTAGCCATCTTAATCCCTAAATACCCACAGGCAGGAGCGTCCTGGGTTGGTGGACGGGTGGGAGCAGGTGAGACTTGGAATCCTTTCTTTCTCTGACATAAGACAAGGTGGGCGGGCGGGCGGGCGGGGGGGGGGGGGGGTTTGCTTGCAAAGGAGCACAAGTGTTCATCTTTCTGTATTTTTTAGTTTTGATTTTTTTGTACTTCAGTTCAATTTACCACTTTTCGTTGGTAGACTGTGCTCTCTGTCTTCTGTAAGAAAGCTTTGCTCACCTCGAGACTGGTATTTCACCACCTCGAGATTTGCACGTACAATGCGCTGAGCCTTGGACCAGCAGCCCCGCTTTCAGGGATTTATCTTGAGGAAAAGATTGGGCAGGGAGAGAATAAGGATGCTCGTCAAAGCACGCATGCTTACCAAGTCGGACTGAAAAAATAAGAACTAATCCACATGCCCAGTCCCTGCTTACGTAAAAATTAATTCTAATGGGTAAGCGGTCATTATAACAACGTAGCTGGGCGTTTACCAAGGAGGAGGTGCTCACAGAATACTATGAAGTGGAAAAAAAAAGCCTGTTGGAGAACAGAATATAGCCAATCGTTTGTCACTATTGTTGAGCACCTAACGTGCCCACCAACATGCGTTTGGACAAAAACCCCGGAAATGTGCCCGCCAAAGTGTGAACAATAGTGATTATCTCTGGGAACGCAAGCCATTTTTTTAAAAAATATTCTTCTTTACATTTCCTGTATGTTTAAAATTTATTAAAGGAGTAGTTTTAAAAGAAGCGTCGCGAGAAGTGGGGGCATGTGCACCCAGGGAGCCCCATGGAGGTCCTAGAAGCACAGTTGTTATTCTAAGATGTATAGATGGAAGTGCAGCTCTGCAACTTACTGATCTGGCCTTTTTTCCCGAAACTCTGAGAAGGAGATTCCTTCCAGGGCCGCCCAGGTGTCCTCAGGCTGCATCCTGCAGTCCTTTCCTTGCAGGAACAGCTCCATGCAGTAGTGCAGGAGGGGCAGGGTGAGCACCCAGTGGTCAACTGTTTGCTCCATGCATTTTTGGCACAGGTTAACCAAGGCCTCTCGCCAGCTGTGGGGGGAACGGAGAGCGGCGGTGAGCTGGGGCGGCCAGCATCTTGCCCAGGGGCTGAGGGCTCCTCACACTCAGGAGCACTCGAAAATAGCAACCAGCCCCAGGAGAAATATGGTCGCACCGGGGCGATGGACCTCGGGGCGCCCTCAGCACCCCGCGAAGCGCCGGGCCTTGGCCAGTCCCTCCCTGAAGCCCCACGGCAAATATCCCTCCTCGACAGCTGAGGTTCAGGGGGCCTGTGTGATCCATGAGCCCAGACCGTCTGGCAACAATAAACCCGGATAGAAAGCCACTTTGCCAGTGCAGGGAGAAGCCTGCAGACAACATCCGGCATTCTCCCTACAATCGCAAGGTGCTACCGCTTCCAGCTCTCAGGACGCTCGAAACAGCAACCTTTGTACATCTGCCACCCTTCGTTCTGTCTTAAAAATGTAGTGTGGGGACGCCTGGGTGGTTCAGTGGTTGAGCATCTGTCTGCCTTTGGCTCAGGGCATGACCCCGGGGTCCTGAGATCGAGGCCCACAGCGACCTCCCCCCAGGGAGCCTGCTTCTCCCTCTGCCCGGGTCTCTGCCCCTCTCTCTCTCTGTGCCTCTCATGATAAATAAATAAAATCTTTTTAAAAATCATTATAAAATCATTTGACACACACACAATACATACCTCTGATATGTTTCAAAGATGTCACTTAGGTCACTGTGAAGATCACCTGGTGACCTGATGTTCGAGCAGAGAAGGGTACAGAGCATGCTCAGGTCACTGTCTGATAAGGGAATGTTAAATTTTTCCACAGCAAAAAGGACAATCAGGCCCATTCTCAACGGACTCTTCACCGGGTGGTCCTCAGGCAGAGGGTCCACACTACTTTCCAGAAGTGGCGCTGCTTGCTTTTTCAAATACTCCCACAGGTGTTTCTTCACCTGATCCCAGAAGAGAAGACAGAACCATGGAGCTGAAGCCATCAGAGGTGCCCGCACGGCCGGCCCGTCTTTGTCCTCAGGGTCACAACAGCCTGAGGAGGCCCAAGGCCCCAAGGGGCAGAGCCAGCTCCATGGAGGCGCCACCCCACTGCCCTGCCTCCCAGGTGCCCCGGGGCCTTTGTTGGGGGCCACCACCAATGGTGCAGTCCAGAAGCCCTGCACGGTGGAGGGGCTCTCGACGCCTGCAAGGGTCCAACTGCCAACTCAGAAATGGCCCCAGGTTCTTCTCAAAACTGCCAGAGCCATCCCACCATGTGGGAGAGGGGCGATAAAGGAGGGTCCCATTCTCCCTATATTACCAGAGGCTTGGTGGGGGAGGGGGTCTGTGTGGGGGGGGCCAGGGTGGGGCCAGGTGAGGTGAGACTGGGGGTGGGAGCAGGGGATGGGGGCGGGGCCAGGGGAGGAGGGGGAACAGGGGAGGGGGCGGCAGCAGGGGGGAGCAGGGGGTGCCAGGGGAGGGGCAGGAGCAGGAGGGAGCAGGGGCAGCCAGGAGAGGTGAGACTAGGGGTGGGGTCAGGGGAGGGGGCGGGGCCAGGGGAGGTGATACTAAGGGTGGGACGGGGTGAAGGGGGAGCAGGGGAGGGGGAGGAGGAGGGCCCAGAAGGAAGAAACCCAGGAGGAGGAGGATCCCAGGCAGTCCCGCCACTGCCACTGGCTCCCGGGGTGTGTCCAGTAGGAAGTGGGGTGGTGTCCAGCTTGGGGGAGCTGCCGCGCCCCTGAAGCCAGTACCTCCTTCTCCTCGTACTTCAGGGAGAGCCAGGGCTGCGCTTGGCCCTCGTAGATCATGGGCACCCTGACCACAGAGAAGAACTGCTGGAACTGCATGAAGAAGCTCCTGAGGTTGATGGTGCCCCAGGCCTTCAGGAGGCTGAAGATGTTGTCCAGCATGAAGGTGGCGGCCACCTGCTTCCCCCTCACCAAGTCCTTCCTTATGCCGTCGGTGACGGAGCTCATGAGCTTCTGCAGCTTCCCCGGGGACTCCATGCGTACCATGTCGTCATACTGGTGCCAGTCTAGGAGCGAAGACAGGACAGCACCACACTGTGGGCCGCCCGAGCGCGCCCCCCGGGACCCCACCCGGGAGGTGACCCACACGCTGGCGCCGGCAGAAGAGTGGAAGGAACGGTCCCCGCGGCGGAGGAGCCACCCGAGCCGCCCCGTGTGGGAGCACAGCTGTGTTTAGGACACGGACCCTTGTCGCCCCGCGGTGATAGAGGGGGACCCAAGGTCACATGATTCAGCTGCCCTGGAAAGACTCCAAACGTGTCTTGATTGAACCGATGGCTCAGTGCGGTTGGTACACGGGTTCCTTAGAGAACGATGGCGCAGAGGTTAAGGATTCTCTCCCCAAACTGCCCTGGCTAGCGCCCGAGCACCATGCTGTAGGTCACTGGGTGCCAGTGCTTGGTGTCCTCTGTACTGGGAACCGTGACGCCCCCTCCATTAAGGACAGTGTGGGCCCCACGACACACAAGACAGAGCCCTGGATGCAGAGCAAGGGCTGAGAACGTGACTGCTCCTAGACTGGAGCTAGGAGACCCAGCAAAGCCGGCTGCACAGAATGACAAGACCAAGCGGTCACTAAGATGCCAGAGGCGACACGAACACACAGAATCAGCCGCAAAGTTCAGAACGCGCAGGTCTCCGGAAGAGCAGGTGCTCTGCGCATCTCGCTGCAGGCACGGAGGTGCCCGCTCACCCCAGCCCTGCAGGCCCCGCGAGGACCCGAAATTACTGTTTGGAGTCACTGCTTCTCCTGCCCCCTGTGACCTGCCTCCAGAGGCCCCGGTGAGCTGCTGGCCTGGCCGGGCCCACATCACAGAGGAGGAGGGAGTGTCCCCGGGCTCGGAGCAGGGGACACCACTGACCCTGGGATTGCGGGGGTCGGGGGGGGGGTTGTTGCATCAGAGGTCTTGGGTCTCTCAGAATCTACCAGAAGAAAGGAGATGAAACGTTGACATTTCCAACCCACTAGAGAAAAGAGAAAGAAAATCTTGAAGGTTAGGAAAAAATACCCCAAAACGGGCATGAAAACGTGAATAGAGAAGACAGGTCAAGGTGACAAAAGTCAGTCTCCCAGCAGCAACCGGGATGAGTGCTGGCGGTGAAGGGCCTCCGCTTGGACGGCCGGGCAGCGTGAGAAACCACCAAACAAAACCAAGCAACGAAAGCCCAGGGAACAGGGAGGGCGGAGGCGGGGGAGCAGAGGCGGGGGCGCGACGGCAGGCCCCCCTCCGCCCGGCACCAGCAAGCCCTCCGCTGTCGGGGTCTCTGGGGGCGCGGGGCTGCACCGGGGGCCCCACCCTGGCGGGGACGCTCACAGAGAGGAAGGGCACAGCCACCTCTCCCCTCACCTGCGCTGGGAATAAGGAAACCTGCATTTGTTCAAGTCCCTCTATGATGAGCCACTGCTGCGCGATAGGGAGCAGAACACGAACCTCTCCCGGGTTCTGGCACCTTCCAGATGCCTTCCCAAGCCGTCCACCGGGATGTCAGCCACCGGGGCACCCCACACCTGTGCTCCAGCCATGACCCCCCGGCCCGCAGGAAGCCAGCGAAGGGCCTCCCATGGTCACCAGGCCTCAGCCCCATCCCGCCCGCCTGGCTCGGGCATCGGCCCCCCGAGGCCCTGACAGTCACCCCGCCCGGGCGGCATCTGAAGCCCCAGGGTGCTCACGGCTGCGCTACAGGGAGGAGCACCCGGTTACGGAGGGACGGAGGCTCTCCTCTCCGGAGCTGACGCTCCAACCCTTCCAGAAAGGCCTTTTGATCAAATAGGCTTCACGTACGGGACGTGCAGAGATCCGAGTGGCCCCGCACGCTGCTGGCCTTGCTCGGCACATGGGGACACCTACCACCGACCGGGCGCCAGGCCACAGACAAGGTCCGCGTGAGTTCCCAAAGCAGGAGCCGCGGCGATCGTGGCTACATAGGACACACACGCCACACTCACACGCACCGTACATTCATACAGGCCACGCACATCACCCGCACGCCATACACATACCACACGCACCACACACGTCAGCCCCACCGCTCCTACATGCCCACACTCACCACACGCACACCCCCACGCTCCCATGTCCCACATACGCCTACACACCGCACAACGCCACACCCGCCACACATGCTACACACACCCCACAGCCACACGACACGGTCCTACAGCCCGCACACCACACACGCACCCCCCCCACACACATACGCTGCATGTAACAAGTGGAAAATAGAGCAAAGAGACAACAGAGAAGACAAGATAAGGAAGCAATTAGACATAAACAGGAGAAAGGAGAAGAGCGTGGAGGGCGGCGGGGACGCCAAGCAGCAGGGGTGCGGGTGTGGGTGCGGGTCTGACTCGTGGTCTCCGGGGCAGGGGGTGGGTGCCCGCGGCTCTGGCCTCATCCTCCTGCCAGCCCCCTGCAGCCCCCTCCCCTGCTCAGCTCCTCACCCCCAGCGGCTTCACCGTCTCCCCCTTTAGCAAAAATCCTTTTCCTGGATTCCCCTTGGAAATGAGTGGTTCTGTTACACTGATCAACTTTCCGGCTTCCAAACTCGGGTTTCCTCAACGCAGAGCCGAGGGCGGGGGGCCGGGGCCGGCGAGGAGGACCTGCCGAGGGGTCCTGCTCTGCAGAGGAAGGCCGCTCCGGGAGGCCTGGCGCCCGCAGTCCTGAGCTCGGCCCAGAGGCCCCGCCCGACTCACCTCCCAAGGCCAGAAGCTGGGACCTCACGAGCAGGCAACGGTTGACGTGGTCGCCGTGTTTCTGCTTTTGTTTGTAGATAAACTCGTACTCGCAGCAGCCGTTGCTGTCCACGATGACGTACTTGTAGGGGATGGGTTTATCCACGTGCTGCCTGGAAAGGACGGTACAGCCTTCCGCGAGGTACCCGTGCTCATGCAGGTCTCTGAATAAACGGGACACCAGTCACATCAAAAAAAAAAAAGAAAGAAAGAAAAAGAAAGAAAAGAAAAGAAAAAAAATTCTATTTTGAACATTTTAGCTCTCCTCAAACTGCATGGAGCACAGACTCGAAGCTACACCTCACTCCTGAGCAGGAGGATGCTTCACGGACCAGACAGTCTGCACGCAGAACCAACATCCCATGGGCCATGGCGACAGAGGACAAAGTATGTTATGGGGAGCTCTTGTTTGAAACGGTCATTTTCCAAGAGTGTAAAGAATGTCATCAGCTTGAAGAGAATTATCGCCTCCGTATATCTCGAAGACTGGGTGTTCTGGATGTTTCCCCGAGGGACTCCCCGCAAGCCCTCCGCACACTCACTTGGTGTAATCCATCTCACAGACGTTCCTCTGCCATCTGAGCTTCCCAAATTCCTCTCCGCCCCTGACAAACACCTGGTGTGAGCTGCGGTTCACGATGCAGTCCTTAGGAATGATGGCGTGGAAGTACACGGTGACTCCTTCCTGGACACTCAGGGGGCTGCTGGAGGAAAGCCAGAAAAGAAAGCGCCCATGAGCTTCAGGTTTTCCCCCGCACCCCCTGCACCCCTGCACCCGCACACACAAGCACACGCACACGCACAACAGGATCCTCACTTCTCGACCCGGCCCAGTACGAGAGCGTCCACGCTCCAGACAAACACCATACCACGGGGTCCTACTGTGCCTCCCTCCGCAGTGGGGTGGCGAGGAAGGGGGATGTCCCCCTGCAAGGCCGGGGGCTCTCCCTGCCCAGCTCTGAAGGGCTGGGGGCAGTGGTGGGAGGGGGCTGATGAGCACTCGGGGACATGCCAGCTTCTCCTCCCCGACCCCAACCGGGCCCTCCGAGGTCCTGGTAGGCCCCGAGGCCCCAGGAGCACTGAACCAGGCGAGGAATGGGGACGCAGGATGCTCCCCAGTCTGCACCCTGAGCAGGTGCCCCGTTTCCCCAAGAAGGGTCACCAAGAAGGGCAGTAGCCTGGGACTCTCCATCTCCTGCCCAGGGTGGGGGTGGTCTGGGAGGCGGTGCCTGTGCCCCGGGGCCCAGTGCTCACACCTACCTCCCCATAACCTCACTCCCTCTGGCTTTGAGGTCCCGTTGCTCCTTCTCATTTTTCGTGGTGGCCACGCAACTCTTGTTATTCCCTTCTGGTTTCTTTGGACCCCCTGGCTTGGCCTTCTCACTTCCACCTGCTTTGTCCGCAGGGCTGGCCATCTTCTTCTTGGGTTCAGCTGTCTGGAACAAGTAACCGAGCCCCAATCTTTACAACCAGCTTCCACACTTGCCCTGCTCCAGCCAACAGCTGTCACGACGGCTAGAACAGTTGTGTCCCTTCCCTGCTCAGAACCTTCTGAAGCCCTCTGACCCACGGACCACAGCCTCCAAGAGCCCCCCTGTGACCCTCTTCCCCTCACTTGCTCCTGGGGGCACTCGCTTTCTTATTGTTCCCTGAATGGGCCCACCACACTCTGCCGCAGGGCCTTTGCATCTGCTGCTATTGCCTGGGACATGTTCTCAGAGAGTGGCATGGCTTGGCCCTCACTCTTTCAGATCTCTGCTCCACCTGCACCTCCTTGGGGGGGCCTTGCCTGGCGACGTGCTCCCAGCACCCATTTTCAGCACCCTCCACCCTCCCCCTGCTCTTCTCTGTGGCTCTCCCCATGCCTGACTTTGCTTTTTGTCTTTCCCTCTGTAGTAGAATGTGAGCCATGATGGCAGGAGCCAGGTCTCCTTTGTGGCTGTATCCATGGCCCCCAAAAGAGAATCACTGAATGAGTGAATGAAGGATGAACTTTAGAGAGAACGGGGTTTGAAAGAGCAGGTGGTGGGACAAAGGGCAGGACCGGGAGGCTTCCAAGAACCAGGCACCCTACCTGGTGGTGTTCTGGGGGAGCAGGGGTGCCTGCTGGCGGCTGGTTCAGTTTCTGAGTCTTGGCCTTGGCTTTATCTTTCTCGCCAGCCCCTCCCACCGGCTGAGCCGGCTGGGCCGCAGCGGCAATTTCCTGGAGGAGACAGAAACCCCAAACGTCAGGGCCTGGGTGACGCCCTGATGGCGGGAGGGTCAGCATCTGCCACCAGGGAAGGGTCGGCATCTACGACCAGGGAAGGGTCGGCGTCTGCCACCAGGGAAGAGTCAGTGTCTGCCACCAGGGAAGGGTCAGCATCTGCCACCAGGGAAGGGTCGGCGTCTACGACCAGGGAAGGGTCAGCGTCTACGACCAGGGAAGGGTCAGCGTCTACGACCAGGGAAAGCTCAGCATCTACGACCAGGGAAAGCTCAGAATCTACGACCAGGGAAGGGTCAGCATCTGCCACCAGGGAAGGGTCAGCGTCTACACCAGAGAAGGGTCAGCATCTGCCACCAGGGAAGGGTCGGTGTCCGCCACCAGGGAAGGGTCAGCGTCTGCCACCAGGGAAGGGTCGGCATCTACGACCAGGGAAGGGTCAGCGTCTACGACCAGGGAAGTGTCAGCGTCTGCCACCAGGGAAGGGTCAGCGTCTGCCACCAGGGAAGGGTCAGCATCTGCCACCAGGGAAGTGTCAGCATCTGCCACCAGGGAAGGGTCAGCGTCTGCCACCAGGGAAGGGTCAGCGTCTACACCAGAGAAGGGTCAGCATCTGCCACCAGGGAAGGGTCGGCATCTGCCACAAGGGAAAGGTCGGCGTCTGCCACCAGGGAAGGTCAGCGTCTACACCAGAGAAGGGACAGTGTCTGCCACCAGGGAAGCGTCGGCGTCTACGACCAGGGAAGAGTCAGGATCTGCCACCAGGGAAGGGTCGGTGTCTGCCACCAGGGAAGGGTCAGTGTCTGCCACCAGGGAAGGTCGGCGTCTACACCAGAGAAGGGTCAGTGTCTGCCACCAGGGAAGGTCAGGTCGGCGTCTACACCAGAGAAGGGTCGGCGTCTGCCACCAGGGAAGGTCGGCGTCTGCCACCAGGGAAGGGTCAGTGTCTGCCACCAGGGAAGGTCGGTGTCTACACCAGAGAAGGGTCAGTGTCTGCCACCAAGGAAGGGTCAGTTGTGCCACCAGCCAGGCGAGAGGGATCAGCAGCTCAGGGGGAGGTGACATGGACCTGCTCATCACCCCCAACAACTCACCCCGGAGGCGCAGGCCCCAGCCTCCTGCCTGGGGGTCTGTGGTTCTTTCCTGGGCTCAGGGACCCGTTTGGACTCAGGCAGCAGGAGTTCCCGGGAGGCATCTTCCTTCCCAGGACAGTCTTTACTGGCAGAGGCGGTGGCCCCCACCCCTTTGGAGGGGCTGGGGGTGTCACGGCCCTTCCCATTCTGGGGGGCACTCCCTGCAGTCTGGTCCGGCAGAGGGCTCCCTCCAACCTCGGCGTGCCCTGGGGGCCCTGGGGGCCCAGCACCCTCCAGCGGGCTCGGGACGGTGCCCAGGGGCTGGCTCGGCTGGCTGGAAGGAGCACCTTGTGGAGCCTGGCCTTGGGGTGGGGCTGTGTCCCGGGCCCCGGGGTCTGCAAGCAAGGAGACGCTACAGGGGACAGAGGGGGCCTCGGACAAGGAGCCCGGCTCTGCGGAAGTGAAGGCATTCTGCTTCTTCCTCTTCCTTCCTCCTCTCCTTCTTCTCTAAACAGAAAAAGAGACACTAATTTTATTTCTAGGGTCACTACAGTCTCCCAACATCTTCCTCCGGTTTCCTTCCAATGTCTCAAGTGCGTCGAGCGTTGCCTGACCGAACCCCTCCTGTCACACCTGCCCACGTCTTCATCTTGGGAAGACTGAAGCAGAGACACACGTGGCCGCGGGTGGTGGACGGCGCTGCAGGCCCCACAGCCGAGCCCTGCAGGCCACGCGCTTCCTTCTGCCAGATCGAAGCTGAGAGCCTCCCCCGAGTTCCTCCCGACGGCGCATCCCTGGAAGCACGCTGCCTGCCTGTGACAGAGCGCACGCGGCCTCCCGGATCACACGGGGCCTCCACGGATCACACGCGGCCTCCCGGATCACACGCGGCCTCCACAGATCACATGGGGCCTCCCAGATCACACGCGGCCTCCACGGATCACATGCGGCCTCCACAGATCACACGGGGCCTCCACGGATCACACGCGGCCTCCCGGATCACACGGGGCCTCCACGGATCACACGCGGCCTCCCGGATCACACGCGGCCTCCACAGATCACATGGGGCCTCCCAGATCACACGCGGCCTCCACGGATCACACGCGGCCTCCCGGATCACACGCGGCCTCCACAGATCACATGGGGCCTCCCAGATCACACGCGGCCTCCACGGATCACACGCGGCCTCCACAGATCACATGGGGCCTCCCAGATCACACGCGGCCTCCACAGATCACATGGGGCCTCCCAGATCACACGCGGCCTCCACGGATCACACGCGGCCTCCACAGATCACACGCGGCCTCCACGGATCACATGCGGCCTCCACAGATCACACGGGGCCTCCACGGATCACACGCGGCCTCCACAGATCACACGGGGCCTCCACGGATCACACGGGGCCTCCCGGATCACACGGGGCCTCCACGGATCACACACGGCCTCCACGGATCACACGGGGCCTCCCGGATCACACAGGGCCTCCCGGATCACACGGGGCCTCCACGGATCACACACGGCCTCCACGGATCACACGCGGCCTCCACGGATCACACGGGGCCTCCCGGATCACACGGGGCCTCCCGGATCACACGGGGCCTCCCGGATCACAGCCTACATCGCAGGTGTTCCATTCAGGGCCTTTCAGGCCTCAAGGTCCCTGTTCGGAGGCCCGTGCTCGCTGGTCAGTCCCATCGAGTGCTGGTGGCCCGTAAATCCCCTGAAATGCAGTGTGGACGCGGGACCCACCACCCACTCCAGGCCCGGGTAGACTCGCCGGGGACAGTGAGGGAGGAACGCGGCAGTTGCTTACGCATGGGGTGCGGCGGCCTCGTCCTGGGTCAGGTCCTGGCCCGACAACCCTGCAGGACACACGGAGCCGTGCCAGCGCTGCGTCCTGCAGGGGGATTTCCTGGCCTGAATGACAACTGACACCTGCTGCCCTCCTGGTGGCAGGAAGGAGGCTTTCAGGGTCCTCTAAGCGGGAGGTCAAGGGCACTTGGGCAGTTCTCTTGATTTGGGCTCAGGTCAGGATCCCGGGGTCCTGGGATGCAGCCTGCTGTCCCTCTGCCCCTCCCCTTGCTCGCTCACTCTCAAATGAATAAATAAATACATAAATAAATAAAATCTTTAATAGGGGCACCTGGGTGGCTCAGGGGTGGAGCGTCTGACTTTGGCTCAGGGCGTGACCCCAGGGTTCTGGGACAGAGTCCCGTAATGGGCTCCCCAGAGGGAGCCTGCTTCTCCCTCTGCCTGCATCTCTGCCTCTCGCTCTGTGTCTCTCATGAATAAATAAATAAAATCTTTTTAAAAAATTAAAAATAAAAAAAATATTTAAAAAGGTCAACTGACTGGCTGGCTCAGTCAGAAGAGCATGCAATCCTCGACCTCAGGGTTGTGAGTTCGAGCCCCACATGGGATGTGGAGATAACTTAAATAAAACTTAAAAAAAAAAAAACAAACAGTCCTCCAAGGTCTGTGGGTGTACAGAGCACTAAAATATTTGCTAACGTGCAGATGGTAATTCGGCAGGTGTGGGGGGCCCAGGGCCACTGGAGAGCGGGGAGGGGGGGAGGTTCCAGGTCAGGGCCCAGAGCCGCCCCTGGGAGCCCCGCCCACGTCTGGGCCGAGGGTCCAGCACCCGCATGTCACTGGGTCTCCTGATGGCTCTCAGCCCGCCGCAGGCTGGCTTCGGTCAAGCTGCCCACCAACATATGGGGGCACCTAGGGGACCTCAGCGCAGGGACAAGGAGCAAGAGAGCGAGACCTGTTCCTCCCGCAGCAGCCAACGGTTTGGGTTTCGTAAGAGGGGGAGACCACGACGGGTTTTTAGCCTGTGGGAAGCGCCAGTGACAAAGGCGCTGGGATCTCAGAGGTGGCCCCGAGCCTGGAAGGCTTCCTGGAGGAGAAGCCTGAAAGACACTAAACCCCTAATAAGATGGCTTCGTCCATTCCACAGGATTCCCTGGGCCTGCACTGGCTGCAAGTGGCCGGAGACTTGCTCGCCCAGGACAAAAGCCCAAGCCTGGCCGCCAACCTCAGCCTGCAACGGCCTCTGGGATGACTCCTGTTTTTTATTTTCTGCAGCTTATGATGCTTTGAGAGTTTAGGGTCCTTGCTAAACTTGGAGCTGCCCCTCCCAGGGCTGGCTCCCTCCCTCCCTCCCTCTCATTTGCAAATCAACCAACCCAGAGCCCACACCCACACCCACCTCCCTCATTGCCCCAGGGCCAGGCACTAAATGACTAGTGACACCCCAATAGCCCAGAGACCACCAAGGTCGTGCAAACCAGCCAATCCTAAACTTGCTCAGACTTGCCTTGCCCCCTTTGCCCCTGGGCCTTCCGAACACCCAGACCCCAAACCCATCCTCCCTGCCACCGCATGGTAAGACGCCTCCTCTTGTCACTCAGCCACAGCAGCCACAGCCAGGACGCCTCCTTGCTGTCCTCTCCTGCTCTGATTTCCCCCTTTCGCTGACCCCTCCTTCCTCCTGCCCGCCGCCCCACACCCCTGCCCGTCCCTCCCAGACACTCTCTGTAGGAGATAGAGCCCACCCAGGCCTCCTGCCCAGTCCGGTAGGGGCACAACCCTGCCTGAAAACAATGCATTCATTCTTCACTAATAATTTCCTTTTCCACCCCCTTCCTGCCTTTAGAAAACCTTCCACTCAGCCTTCTGGAGTCTTTCTGTGGTTGGATGGGATGCTCCCCGATTCAGGACTCCTCGAATAAAGCCAACTCGATCTTTAAATCGACTTGGTTGAGTCTCACAGTCTAACAGACCACACAGGGAAGCAAGGGCCACAGCGGGAACCAGGAAGGCTTGGAGGCTCAGCCTGCAGGGAGTGCAGGAGGCAGGCACCCTCGCGGGGCCTGTGACCCGGTCCCGGGTGACAGCGCGGAGGGGTGACCCCAGGACTACAGCCCACTGCGTGGACGCGGCCAGCTGGATTTCACGACCCTGGGGCAGCAGCCAGCACCCCCTCCTAGGGCAGATGGACCAGGCTGAGCCCCAGCCCCCGGGGTGCTGCATCCCCTCTCCCTTCCCCCCCTTCCCCCAGGCTGAGCAAGGTCCACGGTGCTCTAACCATTTGTTCCTCTTCTATAAACTGCCTTTTACATCCTTCACCTGCCATCCGTCTGCTACTGTCCCTGTCCCGATCATCTTATTTCTTGGAAGGAACTGAGTATCCCAGTTGCTGACCCAGCATCACAGGCCAACAAAGTTTTCTGGCTGTTTGCTTTTACATTTTAATAGCCAGATGGTCTCCCCTGACTCAGAATCTATGATTATTTTGATGGCCATATTAGCATTTACAGGTTTTTTTAAAAAAAAAAAACGAGGCTAAGAAATACTGAAACAATTTTACAAATAAGTCACCTCTATTTTCTACAACTTTTAGGGTGTTGTTTTACGTTAAAACATGGAATCGCTCTGGTATGTATTTTATTTTAAGATTTTTATTTATTCATTCATGAGAGACACAGAGAGGCAGAGACACAGGCAGAGGGAGAAGCAGGCTCCTGCGGGGAGCCCGATGGAGGACTATATCCCTGGACCCTGGGGTCACGCCCTGGGCTGAAGGGAGATGCCCAACCGCTGAGCCACCCAGGTGCCCAATGTCACCGTATTTAAGGGACTTATTTTTAAGTAATCTCCACACCCAGCGTGGGGTTCGAACTCACAACCTCAAGACCAAGAATTGGGTGCTCTTCCGACTGAGCCAGCCAGGTGCCCCTCAATGTCATCATATTCAGAAAGTGCTTCAGGAGTTAACCAAGGAACAGATCCACACCCTGCAGGCAAAGACCACAGCTGCTTCGGGCGCCTTGGTGGCTCAGTCGGCTGAGCGTGTGACTCATGGTTTCAGCTTGGGTCATGATCTTGGCGTCATGGGATGGAGCCCCCCATGGGGTTCTGTGCTCAGTGGGGAGCCTGCTGGAGATTCTCTCTCTCTCTGCCCCTCCCCCTCTTCCCTTTTTTTCACAAAGAAATCTTAAAAAAAAAAAAAAGACCACAGCTGCTTTGCAAGCTTTCCACCAACACCTAGACCTAGTGCCTCGTGCCTCGTGCCTCGTGCTCGCTAAAGCTTTGTTAAGGGCATCAATGGTGCAGGGGAGCAAATTTTGCCACCCGCAAATATGCCTCTTTGGCATATAGATTATTTTAAGCTGGTTATTTTTAAGAAGCTGCAGGTAGGAGAAGCTCTGAAAACCCAGAAGTTTTCCTTTTATGAGATATTTCCACATAAAAGGGCAATCTCCATGAGTAAAGGTGTCTCCCTCACCACCAGGAAGATGGGGGTGACTCTTAACTGTCTAGAAACTCGTCTGTGGAGAAGGCTGGACTTCAATCTACACAACACTCTCGCCTTGTTTACAGTGTTTTTCCCGATCACCCCCCACACCCACCCCCCACATCTCCTATGTCTTTAGCTGGAGGTGGTATTTAAGATGATGGCTTTGGCCATTTCGGGGAGCTACTTCATTTTCCCAGGTCTCTCCTATGTATGCAGGAGGTATTTATGTCGTTCAACGACTGTCTGATTTCCTCCTGTTAATCTGTCTTGTGTCACTTTTAGACCAGCCAAAGAACCTAGAAAGGCAGAGGAAAACTCTTCCTCTCCAACAATGGTCATCTCACTCAGGAAAAAAGTTTTCACTCTGCAGAAACCCAATATAAAAGATAAACTCCACAAATATCTATCTCCGATGCAGGAAACCTCATTGCTTTTCCTCATAAGCGAAGAAACTTTCACTGCGCACACCAGCTCGTTTCACTTTTTACATGAGTGACCCCTGCAAAACTCCTAAATGCTCCAGAAAATTCACAAAGTCAGGATTTTAACTCCCAGGAACCAGAAATGAACTTGGCAGGGCATCCACTGGACCCTGGGGGTTCAGAGCATAGGCCCTACAACCTCAGACACGAGCAGCAGCTGTGACAGTCACCAGTCAACCTTCTCTGTCAGCAGAACAGCCTCAGTCACAAGAGCCCAAACCAGAAGGCACCGTTGTGGCCGAGACAAGCCCTGGGCAGAAGCCGGGCAGGGCCTCACCACCTTCGTCCTTCTCAGGGCTGGGGGCACTCAGTCCACATGCAGAGCATGCAGGAGGCACCTTTTTATGCAAGGTCCCACTATTTATGCAAACCACAGACATACCTTAGAGACACCTGGAGTTTGGTTCCAGATTCTCCAAATAAAGCAACTATTGCAATAAAGCAAGTCAAACAAATTTTTTGGTTTCCCAGCACATAAAACAATTATATTCACATTACATGTATTCTAAGTGTGCAACAGCATTATGTCCAAAAAGTCCATGTGCACACATTAATTTTAAAATACTTCATTAAAAAAAAATACTTCATTTTGGGGGCACCTGGGTGGCTCAGTGGGTGGTGTCTGCCTTCAACTCAGGTCATAATCCCGGGGTGCTAGGATGGGGACCCAGATCAGGCTCCCTGCTCAGCAGAGTCTGCTTCTCCCTCTCCCTCTCCCTGCCCCACTCATGTTCTCTCTCTGTCTCTCTAATAAATAAAATCTTAAGAAATAATAACAACAAAATAAAATGCTTCATTGGTAAAAAGTGCTAACCATCATCTGAGTTTCAGCGAGTCATGATCACTGATCCTAGATCACTGTAACAATGATAATAGTGATAAAGTTTGAAACAGTTCGAGAATCACCAAAACGCGACACAGAGCAAATGCTGTTGGGAAAATGGCACCAACAGACCTGCTGGGTGCAAGGTTGCCGCAAACCGACAATTTGTACAAAATACCAAGTCTGCGAAGAGCAATAAAAGGAGGCGTGCCTGGAGGGCTCAGCGGGTGAAGCATCTGTCTTCAGCTCAGGTCATGATCCCAGGGTCCTGGGATGGGGTCCCGCATGGGGCTGCATCTTCTTTTCTTCCTTTGCTGGGAGGGCAATTAGTCTCCAGCCCCCGGACTGTGCTCTGCCCCGAGGGCTAAGTCACCTGTTACTGAGATTTTGCGAAGGTCCAATCAAGCTTATTCTGGTTGTTTTGCTCCATTTTGTTGGTGCTTCTCTGGAGGGACAGACCCCTAGAGGCCCCTTCTCTGCCGTTTTTTGCTGGTATCCCTTCCCTATACTTGGGGTTTGTTTTTTTCTCTTTTTATTTAGTTAGCTGATCTGATTGCAAGAATTTCCCCACATCTTTGAGAAAATAACAGTTGGAGGCCACAGTCCACTCTGCCCTAAGGACAATACGAATGGGCCTGTCCCTGGTGGGGGATTCAGGAGGATTCCAGAATTTGGCCATAGAAGCTGAAGCAGTGATTAAATCTTATCTGGAATCTTCAGACGCCTTTCTGGAGTCCTTTTTCATAATGAAATCAAAGAAGAGCAGGTCAAAGGACACTTGTCATGCTGGGTGGTCCCACCATGTTACCTGTGGGTGCAGGGAGAACTCTGCCCCAAATGCTGACTTTAAACCAATTCTTTAGGGGCACCTGGGTGGCTCAGTGGTTGAGCATCTGCCTTCAGCTCAGGACGTGATCCCAGGGTCCCGGGATCGAGTCCCACATCGGGCTCCTGCATGGAGCCTGCTTCTCCCTCTGCCTGTGTCTCTACCTCTCTCTCTGTGTCTCTCATGAATGAATAAATAAAATCTTTTTAAAAAAATCAATTCTCTAATTTTATAGATTTCATATAAAAGCTTGCAGTTCTTTTTCTTTTCAATGTTTGGGTTCAGAAGTGGGACATTTATACACTTACAGGCCATCTATTTATATCTTTCCAGTTGTGGACTACAACCCATCACTGACCCATTCTTTCAGGGTTGTTGACTGTTTTCTTCTTGATTTCTATGAGCTTTTGACATATTGAGGCAACTCGTTCTCTGCTTTAAAAATACTTTTATGAAAATAAATAAATAAAATAAAAATACTTTTATGTAAATACAAATATTCTCTATTTTTCCCAGGTTGTTTGCCCTTCTTTTGTTCTTATCATATTCTATACAGAATATATTTTTAGTTCTTTTAAGTCAAAGACACCAATCTTTTGTTTGTAGTCTTTCCCCCTGCATTAATTACTAGAAAGTCTTTCTCCATCCAGAGACCAGATAAATATTTATGTATATTTTCCCCCACTGTCCTTGTACGTACCAGGTTCTGACTCAGGGCATCTGCCGCTGCAGCCATCGCCCCCAGAAATCACCGTCTTACTGACTATGGCTTTGTGCCACGTTTTTGTTTGATTTAGTGCAATAAATCTCACTCAAGACTTCTCTTTTTCATAGTATTTTTGGTTATTCTTGCCCATTTTTGTTTCCAAAAGAGCCTTAAACTCACTCCGTTTACTTCAAGGTTAAAAAAGAAAACCCAGTCCTGCTGGGCTTAGTACCAGGTTCACTCACGGTGCTGCGCACCCTCCATGGGCAGGGCACCCCTCAGCACCCGTTTTCAGAGTCCACCTAAACCCTCACCGTCCCACATCCTGCCCTGGACGGTGACTCGCCAACGGGAAGGACACCCACGCACACACTCACATGCACAGAACACGCACCACAGCGCACACACCCCTACTCACTCACACAGCCCGCTCGTGCCCACACCCACGCACATACTGCACCGTATTACCCCCACACTTACACCCACCGCACGTGCACACCCGGCACACAGCCCACGCCCGCACACGCCGCAGCCCCGCGGGCGGCAGCTCCTCCCCCGGGGACCCAGACGCAGGAAGGCAGCGCCCTCCGTGGGCGCCCCGCAGAGACCGCGGCCCCGGGCCCCACAGGCTGAGCTTCAACCGGGATCTGTCCAGCGAGCCCCGCAGGCGGCGGCCGGGCGCTTGCGCTCCCAGGGGGTCCAGGACGGCTCGTCGGGGGGCGGCCCGCACCCACCCGGGGTCTGGGCCTCGGGACAAGGACGTCCGGGGGCCAGGTGGACGTGCCCAGCCACCAGTCCGCGCCGGGAGCCACGGGGACCCGGAGCCACGGCCACCCGGGCCCGGGGCGGGGGGGCAGGGAGGGCGTCGGGCCGGAGGGACGGGCTGCCCGGCAGAGGCGGCCTCAGGCCACGCGGGTGCGTGGACAGCTGCTGCCCCGTGGGGGCCCGCCGCCTGCCACCAACCACCCATGCCCACCCCCCGCGCCCGCCGTACTCACCCTCCGGCTGCTCAAGGACAAGGACGCACTGGAAGGGGGCTCGTCCAGACCTCGCGGCGGGAGAGGACCTCTTGAGCCCGAGGACAGGAAAGGGCCGCCGTCCTCCCTCAGCTCCTGCCCGGGCTCCACCTCTCCGTCCTCCCTCAGCTCCTGCCCGGGCTCCACCTCTCCGTCCGGGGCTGCCGCGGCCTCGCCACCGCGGTTGTTCTCAGAATCTGTAAAGGTACAAGCACGTGGTCAAATCTCAGGAAAAGGCGAGGGACGTCACGCAGGAAGATCCTCCCAGGACGCTGTGGCCAGGTCAGCCCTCTCTCGCGTTACGCACTCTCCCGGGGCCCAGTCTCTGCTTGCGGTGGGCGTGAGGGACCCAGGACCCTGGCCCCAGCCCCAAGGAAGGGGCCACACCCCAGAAACAGCACGTGGGTCTGAGCATCCAACTCCTCGCAATGTCAGCATCGCCGGAGGGGCCTGGCCCCGAGGCCTCCAGCACTGTGTGCCGCTCCCCTCGCTGCCCCAAGCACTTCTTCCTCTCTTCACAGGGACAGGCACCCCATTCTCAGCCCCTCACTGGGGCTCCTGGCCACCCAGAGTCTCCCAACGCCTCCTTGGTCCCTGGCCTCATTCATCCTTGCGGGCGGCTGCTTTGCTTTCAGAGTCACACCTGCTTAGAGCTGTCATCCACATAGCTACCAGCACCTGAGCAGGGGCCCCTCCCAAACAGTCCTTCGGGGACGCTATTTTCAATCCTGGGGCTCCATGCCACCCCCCACACTCCAGATGGCTTTCTGCTCGGAACCCTCCCTCAGCCTGGCCTCCAAAGCCCCAGGCCCACTGGGTTCCCCTCCTGAAGCCCCTTCCTCTGCCCTCTTCATCCCTGTCCTTCCCTCTGTAAATTCTGGAGGGCAGGGACCAGAGCTTTGTTCCCCTTGGAGTCCCTGGCACCTGAAACATATAAGGCCATCAAGAGCCATCCACTGGATCGATAACAAATACATTAAATGTCTAACGCATATTCAGAAATTCAAGTTGCCCCAAGACGGCCGCTTTGGCAGGCAGATTATTCCCATCTGAAAAGACTCAAGAAGAAACTCTGCCCTTCCCCCCAGCAGCCTATAGGAGAGTTGAGATGGAGGCCCTGGGAGGCACCACAGATAGCCACATGACACGATGAACTAGGGATGGCACACGGAGGTGGGGGGGGACCCTGGCAAGGCCTGCTGGATCAGTCCTCTCTTGCACGTCCCACGGTTTCCGGATGTTCACCTCCGACTCCTTTCCATCTTCCCGAGAGCTATTTCCTTCCCTTCACTGTCCCAGACGCCTACCGCCCTCTCCTGAGTTCAGGATGACATACACACCTCCCTTCACTTGTCTGCAATCTCTCACTGTGTAGAAATTAAATTTGATTTTCTCCTGTTAATCCGTCTCCCGTTGATTTAATTCTTAGACCAGCCAGAGGCATTTTGAAAGGTAGAGAAAAATTCCTCCTCCCCGATGACCTGAGGTCGAAAGAACCGAAGCAGCAAGGATACCATGACACACAAAAGCCCAGGGCCACTTGCCCTTGGCAATAAACTGTGAGCATTTTGGCCTTCTTTCTTCTACCAGCCTCCGCTGTGGGGCGGGCCCTGGGTAGCCTGATCCAATCAGAACCTGTCATTTCTCCTGGCCCCAGTGATTGGCAGGAAGTGCAGATGGCCTCCAGGGCTGGTTGCTGGGGTTTCAGACACATGGATTCCCTCCCCCTGGTCAGACAAACGGATGCCATGCACTGGAACTGGTGGACAGTCTGCCTTTGCGAACACAGCCAGCCTGAGGACAAAGCACGGGGCCAGAGAAAGATGCAGAGACAGAGGAATTCGGGACAGAGAGGGAGCCCCGCAGAAACCCCAACCCCTGGATCTGGGGCTGAGCGTGTGCAGCTAGTGCATTCCTCCAGCTGATGAAGCAGGGAGCTGGGTGCCTGGGCACCTCCAATACAAACAGCCCCAGCGACTATGAGAATCAGTAAGGATTTTTCTAAAAAATGAGCTTCCCAAAAGGAAAACAAGAGGCGGTTCAAAGAAACAGAAATACAACTGACCTTTTAGCCCTCAAAAACATTGCTGGCTCCCTACTGATCAAGGAAATGAGAAAGGAATCCATGAGATACCATGTCTACCCATCTACTTGGCGTTGATTAGCAAGATCGATAGAGCCCAGCGCTGGAGAGGCCTCGACCCGGGGAGACAAGAGACCTCGAAGCCCACAGGCCAGCAGGGCCAGAAGCCTTATGTCCTCACACAGCCTGGTTCGGGGGGCAAGATCCGGCCGCCAAGGGCCATACCGCAAAATAGTGGAACGAGGTGAGTGTCCAGTGATGCGGGAAACAAAGGCAGAGGAAAAATTATTAAACTTCCTTACTACCTACAGCCCATGGACATGTCCTTGAAACAGGCACGAGTGACCTTCCTCTAGGAACTCAGCTGCCTCGATGTTCATACTTCGCTGAGGGCAACAGGCAACCTTAGCCTGACGCCCAGGACCCGTGAGTCTACTCTAACATATAAAAATTCCAGGGACGCTTGGGTGGCTCAGCAGCTGAGTGTTTGCCTTGGGCTCAGGGCGTGATCCCAGGGTCCTGGGATCCAGTCCTGCATCGGGCTTCCTGCAGGAAGCCTGCTTCTCCCTCCACCTGTGTCTGTGCCTCCCTCTCTGTGTCCTATGAATAAATAAATAAAATCTTAAACAAAAAAAACATATAAAAATGCTTTTGGAAACTTTCATTATCTCTAAACTCCCAAAGTATGTGTTGGTGATCATCCCCCAAGCACACGATCCCCCAATATACATCTGAAGGGTCTCATGACTGGTTTTACTAGATGGTAATAAATGACGTTCTCCCCACAATAGCTAGCCCCCCCTCCCCGGGGTCTGGAAACTTGCTTCCAAAATCCCTTAGGGACTTACGCTGTCCCTCAGCCCCTCCCAATTTGACATTATATAATTGGCCACCCCTCACGACCCCAGTGCAGCTCTCTCTGCCCGCAGGTCCTGTCCTTGTGCTTTTAAAAAAGCCACCTTTTTGCACCAAAGATGTCTCAAGAATTCTTTCTTGGCTGCCGGCTTCAGACCCTCACGCCTCTCCTACATCACCCAGGACGGGGCTGGCAGCTGAGTCAGGCCCTGCCCCGCTATACTCCAAAGTGTATACAATAGCTCCTCATGATCCGGGGGCAGCTCTTTCTGCCCACGGGTCCCGTCCCTGTGTTATAATAAAACCACTCTTTTCGCACCAAAAACATTTCAAGAACTCTTTCTTGACCATTCTCTCCGGAACCCGACTTCAAATCATCAATTCGCAGCACGTGTGTTATCTCTATGATCCCCAAAATAAAAAGGGAAGTAGCTGGATTCAGTGAGAGCGAATCTTCCCTGGCCCTTAGTAGGCACGGTGCTCGTTACCCCAGTAAGTACCCCAGTAAGTACCCCCAGCCACCCGACGGGGTAGGTGCTTCTCCCAGCACCTATCTGCTAGATTAAAAAAAAAAAAAAAGGGAAGAACAAATGGGGAGAAGGGTTTGAACCCAGGCATGGGGCTGCTTCCCATGGCTTTACAGAGACCAGGCCAGGCCCTGGGGACAGGTGCTGGGGCCATGGTCCTTGCCTGCAGGACATTTTTGGCTGAATCAGAGCACATTCCTGTCCCTCATCCCTAAAGCAGGCACTCACGCTGGGCAGCATGATCTCCCCTGGAGCTCCTGCTGACAGACTTGCATGCACGTCCACAGACCTAAGGGTATCCAGGGAGCTAAGTGGGTCTGAGCTCCCCTGCAGATCCCCAAATCAGGTCAATGGCTAATTAGCGCATGAACGAGGGAAGAAGGCAGGGGCCCGCGCTGGCAACCCCAAATCACTGCTACAACAAAATGTCACGCAAAATTAACTCAACCTAAATCAGTCAGCAAGGCTGACTCCGACACCCAGGCTCCCAACGAGAGCCCCTGCAGCAGGCCCGGGGCCGCAGCACATGCGCCCCTGGGGTGGCCCCCAGCCGTCCCCACTCATCCCTCAGCTGCAAAACAGGGGTGCGCCTTCCCTGCCCGGGAGGCTAGAGCTAGTAGTAGTAGGCACACATCCCCCGCTCCCGCTCCCGCGAGGCCCCGGGGGAGTCACATTCCCAGAGACAGAACGAGGACAGCCGTGGGAGCGTGGGAGCGTGGGAGCGGCTGCGGGAGGCAGGAGGCGGCAGGGGTTACTCAGGAGGATCCGTTTGGGAAGATGAGAAAGTTCTGGAGGGGGATGATGGTGATTGATTAGGGAGCAGAAGGCCAGGGGAGGACAGAGCACAGGCCCACACCCTGCAAGCCCCGCCCCTCCGTGGGACCCGGTGATGCTCATCCAGGAAGCTCCCCACTGGCTTCGTGGTAACCCCGCCCTAGAGGGAAACCGCCTCAGCTAGACGAGGCCAGGCCTCCGCACCGCACCCTGGGAGCCCTCTGCTGCAGGTGCCAGTCCTTTTGGACCCTTTCCTTTTCCTGACCTCCCGCAACGCCCTAGGATATAATCAGCTGCCCCCCACGGCTCTCTGTGCCCACGGGTCTGTCCCTGTGCTTTAATAAAACCACCATTTTGCACCAAAGATGGCTCAAGAATTCTTGGGGTGCCCGGGGGGCTCAGTGGTTGAGCGTCTGCCTTTGGCTCAGGGCGTGATCCCAGGGTCCTGGGATCAAGTCCCCCATTGGGCTCCCCGCAGGAAGGAGGCTGCTTCTCCCTCGGCCTGTGTCTCTGCCTCTCTCTGTCTCTCAGGAATGAATAAATAAAAGCTTTTTAAAAAAGAAAACCTTTGGGGAAAGTTCCTTTGTCTCTCCCCCTCCCAACTTAAAAGTATATCATCAATCCCTCCTGGCGACCCTCATGCAGCTCTTTCTGCCCAGATCTCCTGTCCCTGTGATTTAAAAAAACCACCTTTTTTGTACCGAAAACGCCTCAAACATTCCTTCTTGACCATTCACCCCTGAACCCCACACCAAATCACATCGTCCAGCTCCTCCAAACAGTGGCTCCAGCCTCTCTGGGCCCCCAGATCCCAGCCCTGCCCGCCGCCCCGTAGTGCCAGGTCCAGGGTGCCTGCTTCCCCACCCCATCCATCCCATCTTCCTCACCCCACCCATCCTCCATCCCCCCACCTCACCCCACCCATCCCTCATCACCCCATCCCCCACCCTCCACACCCCACCCATCCCCCACCCTCCCCACCCCACCCGTCTCCATCCCCCACTGGCCCCCTAAGCCCCAGGTGGGGCAGCCTGCGGAGAAGATGCTGTATCGGGCCAGCCCAGGCGGCAGGCAGCGTGGTTTCAGTTTCTATTCCCGGTAAGCAGGAGGGGAGGAAGGAAACTGCAGAGAGGTGGGAGGACTAAAGCACGGTTCCCGGGCAGGGCTACTGGGGGGGACGGTCCAGGGGATCGGGTGGCCCCAGCTCCCGCCAGTGGCACGGGAGGGCCCCCCAGGTGACCCCAAGAAGCCAGCACCCCCCCAAGCAGCATGCCAGCATCTCAGAGGCGGGCAGGTGCAGGGCTGGGAACCCGACCCACCCTTCCAGCCCTGGGCAGCCCCCGGATGGGGCCCCCCCCACCAAAGCTTCAGGGCATCCTGTGAAAGTGCCAGGCGCCCAGGCCCTCACGGAGCACCCTTTCCCCCCGGTTCTCTGGCGAATACCTGCGCTGCCCTCAGCAGCGCCCCGAGGGTCCCTCGCCCAAAACCAAAGGAGGCCAGAGGTAGAGTGGGCTCCCCCGGAGACCCTGAGAAGAGGGAGGCCAGGCGGCCCCTCGGGGTTCTCTGCCTACCATTCCACCCCCGCCCCCCCTTTGTCTGGCTAATTCGTTTCCACCCCACACCCCACCCCTGCCTCGCCCTGACCCCAGACCCCATGACCTCCATGACCTCCACTACAGGCCAGTGCCAGCAGGGGCTGGAGCTGCTCACCCACCCAGCCCAGGTGGTGGCCCTTCAGAGCAGATAGAGGGGTGGGAGGGGTCCCCCACCCCGGACCCCACCTTCCCGCCCATCACTTGGAGGCAGCCAGACCACAGCCACAGCTTCCTCCCGGCACACGAGAGACTTCACTTCCCTGTGCCTCACTCCGGGCATCCGTGAAATGGGAATTCATGACAGCTCCTCCCTCCATACTTGGCACAGCACCAGGCTCAGGGCAATTGCACCAACTGGTCTGATTTGGGTTTTTCTTGTTCGTTTTTTCACCCTCTGGGGTCCCAAAGAGCCCCTGACAAGGTCTCCCACTCAGGCGGATGTTCTAGGGACCAGGGGAGATTCCAGCTGGACAGCAGGAGCTCGGCGGCGCCACGCCGGGCTGCAGAATCCAGACAGCAAGGAATCAACGAGGAGAGCCGACACTGAGCCGATCGGAGCTCGACTTGCGCGAGTCAAGTCCCCCGCGTTCCAAAGGAAGACAGACTCCCCAGGTCTGACCCCAGCCGGGGCTCCCCGCTAAAGGGGCCGCAGCAGAAGGAAAGCAAACACAAACCGACAACCAGAGCAGCCTCCTACAGCCCAATAAAAGCATCCGTGACGTGAGCACTGTGCACACGGGCAACAGAAACAGGAGTAAGGAGCCAGTGACTCCCCCCACCCTTGACACCCAGTGCCCCCTCCCAGATTACCCAGAGGTCGGGGAGCAAGAGGGGCTGGTACCGACAGCATCTACTGACTCGCGTGCAAACACGCACGCACACACCTCACGTGACCTTCTAGAGAACTTTCTTTGGTCCAGAAATTATTTGAGCACCTACTATGTGCCAGGCACTGTGCCAGGGACTTGGGAGTAAAGCAGCTAACAAGAGTGAAGGGCTCATCTGAAGACACACGCTGCCGTGGTGCAAATGCTAGGAGGGCAAACAGCGTTGGCGAAGTGGCGGGAGAGTGGGGGGAGGCAGGTGCAGTCCTCAATGGGGCGGTCAGAGTGGGCCTCCAGGTGGGAGGGCCGAGGAGCAAAGGCCGAAAGTAGGTGAGGGGGTAATGGTGCTGCCCTGAGGAAAGGGATAGTCCCAGCTGAGGGAACAGGCAGTGCAAAGGTCCCGTGGTCCAAGAACATCAGGGAAAGGAACGAAGGCAGCCTGCGGTCCTGGACACCAGGAGAGTTGAGGACCGACCTGAGCTAGCAGGTGAAGGCCACCTGACACGGTTCCCCTTTCAGGCACCGACCTGCCCCCCCCCTCACCAGTAAGGGTCCTGTCCAGGCTCTGGGGACCCCGTGCCCCTCACAGCACCTGGGACACCACTTGCACACGGCATCCTCTGAAATCCACTGAGACCCCCCAGCTCGGCCCGAGGCCCCTGGTCCGGAGGAGGAGGAGAACCCTGGAGTCCTCTCCAAGAAATGAAACCAAAAGTTTTTAAAAAGTGACAAAAGCCCTGGGCAACAGGACCAGATGAAACTGTTTTTCTGGCACAAGCGCGTCTTCTAGGAAGTTCCTCAGCCACACGCCCAGGCCCCCTCGGAACACCCGCTGCTGCCGCCCGCTGAGCTGCCTCCGGCGACCTTCCCTCCAGCGCCCGGCCCCCGCGGCCCTCACCTGGCTCGGCTGCCTGACGCAGCCTCTGTCCACACTGGCTGCAGAACTTGGGGGCCTTGTCCTTGGAGACGTACCCACACGACACACACTCCATTCCTCCGGGATGGGCTCCTGCAGGTCTGCAAGAAAAGGGAAGGGTCCCGGGCGGGGGCGCGGGCTATATACTGAGCCTCCCGTCATGTGACCACAGCCCGGCTTCAGTTTCATTTTCTGGGAAAGTGAAATTACGGCACCAGAAGATCCTCCGCACAATCGAAACCCAGCGCTAGCACCTCCCCGCCTGCAGCGCTCAGAGCCCCGACCCCCCCACCCCTGTCACCCAGAGCCAGCGCCTCCCCGCCTGCAGCGCTCAGAGCCCCGACCCCCCCACCCCTGTCACCCAGCGCCAGCGCCTCCCCGCCTGCAGCGCTCAGAGCCCCGACCCCCCCACCCCTGTCACCCAGCGCCAGCGCCTCCCCGCCTGCAGCGCTCAGAGCCCCGACCCCCCCCACCCCTGTCACCCAGCGCCAGCGCCTCCCCGCCTGCAGCGCTCAGAGCCCCGACCGCCTCCAAGTCTTCCAAGTCCTGTCCCCGCTACTGGCTCCCGCCCCGGCATCTCCCGCCCCCACCCCAAGGCCCCAGCACCCTGTTCCCTCTCTGCCCCCCTAGCCAGGGGCGCCCTCCTGGGCTCTCCATCACTCCGCGAGTCCAAGACCTGCCCCCCTGGCCGAGGCTGGGGGTGGGACACCCTGAGAGCTAGGGGTGGGCGGAGGGGGGCTTGTTCCAGGCACAGGTGCAGCGCTTGCAAGACCCCGGGACAAGACACGGGGTGAGGGTGGACGGGGGCGCAGGGACAGAAACACCGGGCGCACAGGTGAAGGGGGCTAGGTGCGGCACACAGCCCTGCAGGGATGCCACAGCCCGCCCGAGGGACAGCCCGCGTGGGAGCCCCGGGCTGACGGGGCCAGGGGTCAGGACCCCTGCTCCCTGCCGGCCCTGCTCCCACCCCAGTGCCACCCCGCCCCCCGACTGGGCTTGCTCCCCCCGGTGCCTGGGGGGCAGAGCAGAGCCACACTGGTGTGTGCGCGCGTCCTGGCTCAACCCGGGGGAGCCCTGGCCCCACCTCCCCCTCCCGCTCCGGGCTCTCACCCACACTTTCCGGGCCTCCCGGGGGCCCAGGCCGCCGCCCCTACGCTGTCCTCCTCTGCGGGGCTCTGCTTGGCCCTCGGCGGGAAGCCCCAGCGAGCTCGGAGGCCTCCCCAGGCTCCGATTGCTTCCCCCCGCGCCAGGAGCCCGAGCGAGGACCCGAGGCCGGCCCCAGCCGACTCCACCCCATCAGCTGCCACTTTGTCCTGCCCCTTTTGCCAATTGGGGAACTGCCCCAAACTCAAAGCCCGTTCCCCGACTGCCGCCCCGCCTGGTGTGGAGGGTGGGGTCAGGGTGCAGGGGCGGGGCGGGGCAGCAGGGGGGCAGGGGGCAGGGGCGGGGCAGGGGGCGGCAGGGGTGGGGCGAGGGCAGCCGGGGATGGGAGTCGGGGGCCAGGGGTGGGGCAGCAGGGGGCGACAGGGGGCAGGGGCGGGGCGGGGCAGCAGGGCAGGGGCGGGGCAGCAGGAGGGTCAGGTGCCAGGGGCGGGGCGGGGCAGCCGGGGATGGGAGGCGGGGCCAGGGGCGGGGCAGGGGGCGGCAGGGGTGGGGCGGGGGCAGCAGGGGATGGGAGTGGGGGGGGGCCGGGGGCAGCTGGGGCGTTAGGGGGCAGGGGCGGGGCGGGGCAGCCAGGGATGGGAGTGGGGGGGGGGCCGGAGGCGGGGCTGCGGGGGTGGGGGGCCGGCCGCCCCCATCTCCGCCGTCCTTCCTTGCCAGCCCCCCAGCCCTCCCTCCCCCCCCAGCTCGTGGCCCTCCAGGTCGCCGGGCCGGGGCGCATCCTGCTGGAAGCTGGGCGGGGGCGGGAGCCTCCTCCTGGAAGTTTCCGTGGACGTGGCCAGGGCCCCCGCCGAGCCCCCGCTGCGCCCCCGCCGACGCCCGGTTTCGTTTCTGGGGTCCGGGTCCCGCAGGGTGCGGCCGGGATGCCCCCAAGGCGCCCCCCCCCCCGCGGACCCGGCCCGGGGCCCGCGGGGATCCTGGCTCCTGGGGTCCGCACCGGGGCCTCCCCCAGCATCCCCAGCCGCGGCGCCCGGAACCCTGGACAGCGCCCACCTCCCTGCAGAGCCAGCGGCCAGGGAGGGACACAGGACACCCGGCGGGTCACTGGGCCAGCTTCAGGCTCCCGGGGTGCAAAGTGGAGGTCGCCAGCCCCATGGCATCGGGGCCTTGCGCAGATTAAGTGACCGCAGCTGTGGAAGGCGGTGGAGGGCGCTGGGATGGCCATGCTAACCGCCTGGGCGCTGGGATGGCCACTGCTAACCAGGAGGCCACCCCAGCCTGCACTTGCACCCAGGCCCCACTGTCCCTCAGTGTCCTGGTCTGTGAGCTCATAGCGCAGCATCCCAGGGCTGTTGGGGAATCTAGCAAATGTTGGCGCTCCAGGGCCCAAGCAAAGTGCTTGACCTGCATTCCTCAGTCCCTACTCTCCTCACTGTCCAGCCCTCAGAACCAGTTCAGCCTGAGAGCACGTGTGGGCACAGGTGCTGCTACAAACTCCGGTTCGGACAATTATTATCAAATGTAATAAGCCGGGGTTCCCGTCCTGCCCGCGTCTCCAACCCTCTCCTTTCCACATGCTCCAGCCACACGGGGCTTCCTCTGGAGTGCCAACGGCAAACTCAGTTCTCGGGGTTCCCCTCCCGCGGTGCCCACCCCTGCACAGCTGGCTTCTTCATTCAACCCAGCATCGCTGAGTTCAGCCAGTGCTTAGGGGGTGCTCAGCGCAGGTGGCCGTGATTGATCTCATATTTACTCGAAGCCACAAACGCCTACTCATGACCAGCTACTCCCACTGTCTAGTTCATCTGGATCTGGGCAGGACCCAAGCCACGTCCACTGCTGTGGCCCTTGCCCTTGTGCTGAACTCGTGTGGGGCCCAGGAGAGAGAGCTTGTCCTGAAGGAAAGGGCTCCAGGCAGGGCGCGAGGCCTTGCAGGCTGGACCGGGCTGTCCCTTCTGGGTCCTCGCAGGAGAGGGGGCTTAGCCAGAATCCAGGGAAGGCTCCCAGTGCTCAAAGATGCTCCACGGTGGGATTCCTCTGGGAACAGCGAGTGAAGGGAGGGCCCAGCGCTACCCTACACTGTCCTGTGCCTCTGTTAGATTTGGGGAGATGCCAGCAGAGCAAAACCCAGATGCCCTTCCACGCCAGTAGTGACGAGCTAGCCCTGCTGGCCTGGTGGCACCTCCTGCATGGGCCCTGGGGTCAGGGGTGGCTCATGTGATCCAGAACCCTGAGCCTGCCCAAAATAACAGGAAGTGGTTGACGGCCCAGCACAGTGGGCACTGCTGTCAGAAGGTCTGTAGCCTGGGGGCACCTGGGTGGTTCAGGGGTGGAAAGCCTGATTTTGGCTCAGGGCGTGACCCCGTGGTCCTGGGATGGAGTTCCACATCGGGCTCCCCAGAGGGAGCCTGCTTCTTCCTCCGCCTGTGTCTCTGCCTCCCTCTCTGTGTCTCTCATGAATAAATAAATTTTTAAATTAAAAAGAAAATATCAAAACATTAAAAAAAAAAAAAAAAGACAACCCTCTGCAGTCTGGCAGGGGCAGGATGCACCTCCTGGGCAAGTCAAAGAGCTGAGAAAACATACCTGCTTGTGTGGTGTAGCATGTTTGTTATAAAACCCAACATAGCTTTAGGAATGAGATTGCTTCTGGTGAGAGACAACACACCAAGGGAGACATCCTTTGTTTTTTATTTTTTATAATTTTTTTTAAAAATTTTTATTTATTTATGATAGTCACACACAGAGAGAGAGAGAGAGACAGAGACACAGGCAGAGGGAGAAGCAGGCTCCATGCACCGGGAGCCCGACGTGGGATTCGATCCCGGGTCTCCAGGATCGTGCCCTGGGCCAAAGGCAGGCGCCAAACCGCTGCGCCACCCAGGGATCCCCATCCTTTGGTTTTTTAAAAAAGATTTTATCTATTCATTCATGAGAGACCCAGAGAGAGGCAGAGACACAGGCGGAGGGAGAAGCAGGCTCCCTGCAGGGAGCCCAATGCAGGACTCGATCCCAGGACCCCGGGGTCACGCCCTGAGCCAAAGGCAGTTGCTCAACCACTGAGCCACTCAGGCGCCCCAACACCCTTTAGACTTTAAGGCCATTTGAGTGTCCCCCAGGGAATCTTTCCTGTCCCCTTCTCTATGGTCCTGACCATTCCTTAGCAGAAAAAAAACAATTAAATGATTTTTAAAATCTGGTCTTTGAGGGACAGGGATTGCGGTCCTGCCTTGTCTGTCTCTGCACTGCCAACTTAATTTTTGGCTCAAGAAAAATGAAGCTTTAGCTGGATTATCAGGTCACTTCCTCTTCCTTTATAAAGCTGCTAAGAGCCCTGTCTAGCCAGGCTACCTCGGAGCTGGGTTGTAACATGCATTTGCAGGTGTGACACCAAATTCCAAAAGAAGAAACTTGCTTACACCCAGGCTTTGACTCCCTACCTTCTGAGAAGTACGTAAGTGGCATAGTTGGCGTGGACATCCTGTTCTGACAGGTGCAGATACAGCCACCAGAGAGAAGCAGAGGTTCCGGATGCTTCCGCCTCTCAGTGCTGAAAACCTGGCAATAAGTGGCCCTGTGGACAGGACACCTGCACCAGACAGATGGTTAGTGACCCAAAGAACCAAGTCAAAACTCATGGAGTACACGAAATAAGGACCAAACGAAGAAAAGATGGAAAAGCCAGGTGTTAGGGGTCCACCCCGAATACTCAGAGAAGACCCCTTCCGTTCCCTGGCCTGTATCAATGCAGTAAGTGTGTATGTGGAATATGCACACTATTTTTTTTTTATTCATGAGAGACACGGGGGCGGGGGCGGGGGCGGCCAGAGGGAGAAGCAGGCTCCATGCAGGGAGCTTGACCTGGGACTTAATCCTGGGTCTCCAGGATCACAACCTGGGCTGAAGGCGGCACTAAACTGCTGAGCAACCCGGGCTGCCTTGCACACTATTTTTGAAGAAAATAATAAATATACTATGGCATAAAATAATATATAAATGTAATATATGATTTAATACCATTAGGAAATAAGAAAGAGGGGGATCCCTGGGTGGCGCAGCGGTTTAGCGCCTGCCTTTGGCCCAGGGCGTGATCCTGGAGCCCTGGGATCGATCCCACGTCGGGCTCCCGGCATGGAGCCTGCTTCTCCTTCCGCCTGTGTCTCTGCCCCTCTCTCTCTCTGTCTATCATGAATAAATAAATAAAATATTTTTTTAAAAAAAAGGAAATAAGAAAGAAAATAGCAAGATAAAAGGACAACAGCAGATGTGGTTTCCATTGCGGGGCTGAGCCAGGAACAAAGATTGACTTTGTTGCAAGAGGAGGATGGGGTCGTGAGGAAACGTTGCAGGCGGTGCCAACCTCAGCTTTGTCCCTACACATAGGGTGGTGCTGACCCTGCAGGATTGAATCTCTCCTCTCGGCTCAACGTTCACAAAGAGCCCGACCCCTCCTCGTGGAAGATCCCCTGGCGGCAGGCCTGTCCGGTCATTATTCCCGGGGTCGGCTGCATGACGTCAGTGGACATCATTTGAAATGTCCTTGATCTTGATATTGCAACCACCAGCGTTTGTAGAATGGATTCAGTGGACCCAAAACTCACTTTGTTGGCCAACCTGGCTCCTCACCTGCACATACTGAGACTCCTGGGGTCGCCTGCAGAAAGGACGCTCTCCAGCGGGGAGGCCCACTTTGCAGGAGCGTGAGGGCCGGCAGGGGTGGGGGAGGCCGAGCACAAGGCTGCCTTATGAGGAGAATGTAGGCCTGGGGACATGTGGTTCTGCACTGCCCACAGCACAGCTCTGTGGCCTTGGTCTGGATCGGCGCGTCCAGACATCTCAAAGCAGGGCTTGTATGACCGGGCTGGGCCGAACAAAACGCTCTCATTTATCCCAGAGCTGTGTAAATAAAAACCCTGCAAAATAAGAGGGCCTGGAGCGCTCGGCTTTGGCTGCATCTGCTATACCAGCCTGCCTCAGATCCTATCTTCAGCTCTCGTCTTTTCCTATGGAAAGACCCCAAATCTATTTGAAGGAGACTTGGCGGTCAAGTTGTTCATGAAACAGGTTTTGGGGTACAGATTGGTCGGGGCTGAGTTTGGCTGGTGAGAGGTTTCTGGGCCTGGATACTCTTGAGCCCATTGAGTCTAATCCAACCCAGGGTCAGATGTCCCTCAGGTTAAAACAGTGGAGTCCAGAAACATCCTCGATCGGCCCCGACCAAGTCCCCACGTGGGCTGCAGGCCTGTGAGGCCAGAAAAGCATCCCTCGGGGAAGTGCTATGGTTCCTTTTTTGTTTAGGGGCCACAGGGCACAGAATTGAGAAGGAAGTAACCGAGTGACTTCATGGCTCGTAGGCAGCGTTCTCCTTACACGAGTGTCTCCATCCCCACAGCCATCAGATTTAGGGCCACCTGATCCAGTATGACCCCATCTGAACACAACTAATTACATCTTCAAAGGATGTAATTTCCAAATAAGGTCAGAGTCACAGGCTTCTAGGGTCAAGAATTCAACTCTTTTCCAGGGACAGAATCCAACCTACCACAGGCACCAGCTCCGTGGGCTTTCCCAAAAGTCCTCTAAAAATGCAGCCCTTGGGCCCTGCAAAAGTTCACAGGGTTTGGATAAACTTGGGTCCTTCCACAGGATTAAAATTATTTTAAACAGTGGAGGAGCAGGGACAGGTTCTCTGTCAGCATCAGTAGCTGAATTTACGGAGGGTAGATAGACCTACAGGGAACAGATTTTATACAAATAACCACGTTACAGGGGATCCCTGGGTGGCTCAGCGGTCTGGCACATGCCTTTGGCTCAGGCTGTGATCCTGGAGACCCAGGATCGAGTCCCACATCGGGTTCCCTGCAGGGAGCCTGCTTCTCCCTCTGCCTGTGTCTCTGCCTCTCTCTCTCTCTCTATGTCTATCATGAATAAATAGATAAATCTTTAAAGAAAAAAAAAATAACCACGTTACAGCCAGAAAAAGGTTTGGTGTTGTCTCCAGGTCAGCCCAGACAGGGTAGCCTGGCCCCGGGCAGACTTTCTGCTAAGGGTGATGGTCCCCGCCCCACTCTAGCTCTAATGGGGACACCCACTGCTCCCATTAGCATGCAGAGCACCCTGACCCACGAGAAGGCCTTGCTGGCTGCAGGGCCTGCAGGGACGTGGCCACCAAGCCTGTAGCTGCTGCCCGTAAACGGCCGGTGGCACTGGGGGCCCTGATCCCTGGTGGCTTCAGACCGCAGAGCGGGGGTGATGGAGCAGTCACACTGGGCCCCCCACCTCGCCCTGGATCATTTCCCTGGGTTCAGGGGAGGAACACAGAGCTGCCACTACAGCCTGAGGCCTAAAGCTTCCCTCCCACCCCCACCTCCACCCTGCTGGGGGCTCTCCATCATCAGAGTGCTGCATCGAGCCACCTCCTGCTGGGGCTACCGCCCCAAGGTGCTCATCGAGGAAGGGCATTCGGTTCGTGCACAGAGGGGAGAGCAGGAGAGAGCCCGAGAAAGGACGGTGCCAGGAGGTCCGGTTCCACGCGGCGGCCACTCAAGTGCCTGATAGCCGCCAGGCCCTTCTCACCCTGCTCTGCAACGAGCCCTGCAAAGGCTCTTTGGAGGACATGGAAATTAAGGGCCGGGGAGACGAGACAATTCATCCAACGACACGCAGCGAGAAACAAGAACAGCCCGGCCTCGAGAGAGCTCTCTGCAAAAGCTGGCCGTCGCCGGCAGATTCTGACGACCACCTCCTGGGATGGAGCGGGGACAGCACAGGCCCGAGCGAGGAGCTCGGAACAGCCAGGGCCTCCGGACCACGCTGGATGCACATCTCACACCTGGGGCATCCGACGCGGCAGCCACGCGACACAGCTGGCATGAAGCTCTCTGCGTGGCTGAACTCGGACGTCCCGCGGCGCACAGCTCACAGTGGGGTTCGAGATGTCGTGTGAGAGAAAGCACGTGGACTATCTCCTCCGTAAGTGGTGTACAGGCCACGTGTCCAAAGGATTGTGGGTGTAACAGGTTAAATAAACTTAATTTCAGCTGTGATTTGTTCAATGAGGCTACTGGACGTCGCAAGACGGCACGTGTGGCTCACATGTGTGGCCCGTGTCATGCTTCCATTGAGGGCACAGTTCTGGGTCAGTGTTCACCATAGTCGGGGCTCCGGGAGCTGCTGTGACAGGTGGCCAGTGCCCGTGGCGGGTGCTCAGCAGGTGCCCTCCTCACTCTCTCTGCCCTAAACCTGGCCATTCTCTCAGTATGTGGCTTCGCGGGCACCAGGGAGGTCCTCTCCTGCCAGCCCGCCGGCCAGCAAGGGGAGCGAGAGCTTGCAGGAGGCAGCTCCCAGGACCTCTATTAGTTTGCCAGGGCTGCTGTAACAGAGTTGCACAGACCTGGAGGAGCCAAGGTCCGGGGTTCAGCACGGGCGGTTCCCTCTGAGGCTGTGAGGCAGCAGCTTTCCCAGCTCCTCCCCCAGCTTCTACACATCTGAACCAAACCTCCTCTTCTTACAAGGGCTGAGCAGCCCGGATTAGGGACTCACTTAACTAATTACACCTGCTATGACCCTATTTCCAAATAAAGTCACATTCTTAGATACCAGGAGTCAAGAACTACAAGTCAGCATATGGGGGGGGGGGGGGTGTGTGCAGTGCAGGCAGTGTCCAGGCACAGCACACACCACTGCCCACATCTCCATCATCAGAGTGCTACAGAGTGGAGGGACGTGGCTACACTCACCGGAGGGGCCAGGAACTACAGTGGTGCTGGTGGCACCGTCGCCCCGCCAGCCAGCTGCAGGTGACACACCAGCTAATGGTAGCATCCACACCATCCCGGAGACCCTGGGTCACAGGCCAGGGCCCAGAGGGGCTTATCTGCTGATGAGGGGTGACAGTGGGGCCCGTCCCTGCATCCTTCAGCACTAAATCCCAAGCTCTTCCCATGCTGTCATCCATACCAGTCTTTTCTTTTTATAAAATTTAACTTTAATCATAAATTAATTATAAATTAAGCTTAAGTATATGACTTCTTATATATTATTGTATTAATATACAGATTAATTTTAAAATGTCATTTTTAGGGATCCCTGGGTGGCGCAGTGGTTTGGCACCTGCCTTTGGCCCAGGGCGTGATCCTGGAGACCCGGGATCGAATCCCACGTCGGGCTCCCGGTGCATGGAGCCTGCTTCTCCCTCTGCCTGTGTCTCTGCCTCTCTCTCTCTCTCTGTGACTGTCATAAATAAATTAAAAAATTTAAAAAAATTAAAAAAAACAAAAAACGTCATTTTTAACTATGAATGTATCGTTGAGAAATTGAACCATACGTATATGGTTAAAATCAACTGAAGCGGTACAACATCAGAGTAACTCCTTTTATCAGTTTGATGGTATCTTTCCAGGACTTTTTAAAAAACCTGTACAAACATCACAGCGTCATTCCGTGGGTGAGTTCACACGAACATCTCTTAAGATGAGCATCACTCTGCAAAGTGCCTCGTTTCCCCCGAGAAACACTAGCGCGCCGAGATGCACAGCCCTACCCCGTTCCTGTAACTGCCACACGGCATTCCAGCTCGTGCGTTGCGTGGCTAGGACATTCCCAAATTGAGACATTTTAGCTCGCTTTCGTTTTCTAAAATTGTTAACGAGGTGGTGATAACCATCCTTGGATCGGCTCCCGGGCAGACGGGCCCGGGCTTTGTTGGAGCCGATGCCAGGAGGCGGAGCTGCCGAGGCACAGGGGCGGCTCTGGGTGAAGATCCGGGAGCCCAGGTCCCACCACAGGGGACAGATTTGCCTGCTCCGCCACTGGGGCGGTCTCCGGGCTCCAGGAGGGGTGCGCCTGGCGTGTGGGCCGGGAACGACTGGGCCGCTGCTCCACAGGGCCCTGGGCAGGGATGGCCCAGCGGACAGGGCTCCAGGACATGCTCTTTGGGCAGAGAGTCTGCTTGAGGCAAGGAAATGCAGATTCAGGGCCAGGGGCTGGAAGGAGAGATCTCCCAGGGCGGGCCCGGGACGCTGGGCCAGGATCGTGTTGGGGGGAACGCTGCGGAGCTCCGGGGGCCACGTGCAGTGCGTGGTCTCTAAGAAGGTCCAGGAGCCCAACCTCCCTCGGCTGTGAAGGCAGGCGTGGAAAGGTGCGTGTGCAGGGCGACGGGAAAAGGCCGCGGGCAGAGGCTCACGGAGTCCGCCGTGACACAGACACAGAACAAAGCACGTCGGAGGCACCGCGATTCACGTATTCTGTTTATTATCACAACGAGTCACTCACATCAAGGACTGCATGAAAGGGCGGGTCACGGAGCACCACGTATGAAATGACCCCATCCGCACGCGGCTGCGAGCACAGGCCCACAGGCTGACTTTCGGACACGCGCGCCCCGCGGGGAGGCGGCCCCAGCTACCACTGAGGCGGACGGAGGTGATTTCTTGTACTTTTTACAATAAGCGTGTACGGTTTTTACAAAAACACAAAAGCTAGGACTTCAATTTAAAAAACACTGACGACAAAATTGTTTTTAACAGACCCGTCAAGTCATCTGGCACGTCTCGGTTCCCTCCCCAAAAGCAGCGCAGACGCCACCGCCCAGGTTGGAACCTGCCTCGGGGCCGCCCGCCCCCCAGCGTCTCCCATAACCAGAAGGCGCTGGGGTGTGAGGACCCCTGCCTGGGACCCGGTGGGAATCCTGCCTCGTTGCTTCCACATGGTCTATCATTCTAGAAGGCTTTCTCCAAACCGCTCTTCAACCACTCTTTGGAAAAGTCTCGTTCCCAGGGAACAGAGGGAGGCAATATTTCAGTCACCCCAAATGCAGCCAATGAGCCCCACCTATGGATGTCCATGCATGGCTTCCTTCCTCCTTTGGGGGTCACCTGCTCAGAGCCCTCAGGCCAATGCGGTTATAGGCTAGCATCCGGCATCACAGCATCAAGACTCTTCTGTGAGACCCCCTCCCCCAGCATCAGACGCCCATCCGCGCCATCAGGCCTTCAGCAGGGCGACCTTGTGTTCCGGGACTGAGTCTTCGCTGATGTTGTAGGGCTGGATCCCTGGTTCTTGGCTCAAGTGTTTCTCTGCAGAAAAGAAATACAAGGCACAGGTAATGGTCACAACACAGAATGCGATGAAGGGCTGGTGCTCAGGGTCCCGGTGCACGGGGAGTTGGGGTCTCTCCAGCCAGCACCCCCGCCGGAGTCCCTGTCATCGCTTCCTCACATTCCATGCCCAAGTAACCCTCCCTTAGTGCCGGTGGCCCCCGCACCGGGCCTCGTGGGTTGGCGCCTGAGTGGCTCCTCGCGGCCACACGGATGGATCTCAGACACCGCCGTGAGCCATGGACATCAGCCACAGAGTCTCCATGCTCCCGGTCACATGCAGTTCCACAACAGGTGGAGCTGAGCCACGGTGGAAGGGACCAGAACAGTGGCTGTCCCAGGGGGTCATGGGGAGGGACAGATGGAAGGGTACGTCGCACCCGTGCACACCCGGCTGCACCCACCTGTCAGAACTCCAGGCGCAGGTACACACAGAGCATAATTACAAACATGCCCTGACATGACTCCCCGGAACAGGGGGCCCCCTGACTCCGTACCCTCCACCGCCCCCACTCTGCCCGTGCCCCCACTCTTGCACTTGTCGCCCCCCTCCCAACCCTTCCGGCCCGGTCTCCTGATCCCGTGGGCTGCGGGCGCGTTGGGCCGAGCGGCTCTCTCTAATGACTCTGCCTGCACCCACCTGCCTCTTCCAGGGTGGAGAAGTACTGGACCCCCTTCAGGTCGGCGGACAGCAGCACACGGAGAACGGGAACCTGCGGAGCAGAGAAATCTGAACTCCGGGGGGGGGGGGTGCCCCTGCAGCAGCACGCAGGCTGGTGACCGCCTCCCCGGAGCCCCCCGCAGGGACAGCTTCACCTCCACTCAGGCTAGTGGAGGCGGGCTACGCCAGCACAGGGATACATTTTACACAACTACTCTCTGAAGCGCACAAAACACAGTTTTGCACACAGGCAAGAATGTAACAGTTCCGAGTAGGCTCTGGGACCAGGTGCTGAGTCAGGGAGCAAGAGGGCCCAGCATCCTCGCCGTGTGACCTTCGGCAGGTCACGGAGCTTCTTGGGATCTGACAGGAGAATGACAACACGGCCACACACCAGGTCTGAGACTGAATAAAAACCCCGGCCAGGGCGCCCTGTTCCCACACCCACCTGCAGGCCGACGAAGGCGAGGGTGACGCCCTGCCTGTGGAAGTCCCCGAGCAGCTCCTCGAGCCCCAGCACCACGGTGTAGTCAATGCTGCAGACGTGGGTACACTCCAACACCGCACAGCGCGGCGGGGACGCTGCGGAGAAGGTGCAGCCCATCATGCTGGGCGGGGGCAGCTGCAGGAGGCTCTGGCCAGAGGCCCCACGGACAGTGAGGCCATCGGGAGGCCCACCCCCCAGCAGGCTGGGGGGGGGCAGGGTTGGTGAGACCCTAGACAACAGCTGTCTGGGGACGGCAGCAGCTACTTCCTTCGGAGAACAAACAGGCCTCTTTTCTCCCCTAAATACCAACCCCCGGGGAGGAAGGGATGGGGCTTTAGGAACAAAGACAGGAACATCCTCCCCTCCTGCATGCAGACAGCGAGCACCCACTAGGTGCCACTGAGACGCCCCAAGACCTCCTGGAGCCGAGAGCCGGTGAGCTCCCCAGGTAGCTAAGGACGGGGCCCTGGGGTCCTGCGGAGGCGGACTGGGGCGTGGAGACAGTGTCCAGCACTGGGGGTGACTGCAGCCTGCCTCGTACTGGCCCACGTACCTTCCAGGGCTCGGCTCAGTATTGCCTCCCGGAGGGCCTCCACTGCGGGGAAGTGCAGACCACTGGCCGGCTGCAGGACCAGCACCGGCCCCTCTGACACCTGGAGACAAGGGGACAGAGTAGGGGAGAGCCAGCGTGTCCTGGAGGCAAGTCCGACCTGGCAGCTGCTAGGGTGGCCCGTCCAGGCAGGAGGCCCCAACCCAGGCCAATAAAACTGAGGGAAGCAGGAGCGCTGAGCTGACCAGCTCTCAGCCACCCGCCCCGCCCCGCGGCCTCGTGTGTGGCACGAGCTCTGACCCTTACGGCAAGAGGCTTACGCCCATCCACAAAGTGAACAGTCACTCCACAGTGCCATGGGCCAGTCACACCGAAGAAATGCAAAACAGCTGAGCCAAGGAGTACTGCCCAGGGCACCTGCACCCCACCAGGCCCCTGAGGCCAGGGGATCCCCCTTTTGGGGAGAATGGATGGGCTGCTACCTGCATCTTAGGTCTGGCCACAGAGTGCAGGAGAATGAGCACGGACACCAGGGTCCCGGCCAGGATGCCATACTGCACCTCCCAGAAGCAGAGCAGGAACGTCACGCAGAGAGGCAGCAAGTCCAGCCCTGGCAGAGAGGGGTCCAGCTGAGGGGTAGTCCCCCCTCGGTAAGCCCTGGCTAGCCCAAGCCCTGGGGGACCTCCATCTGGGGATTCAGGACCGACGTCAATCATGAGCCACACGGGCTCAGATTCGAGTCAGGGCCACCCCTCCTTGCCTGGTTGAGGGGCTGCTAGGACCCTGCCCTCTGGGAGGAGGTCGACGGTGGGCACTGGTGGAGGCAGGGAGTTGGGGACAGGGCCAGACTTGGGGACCAGGGAGGCCTTGCGACCCCTCAGGGGCCATGTGCAGACCCTGCATGACACACGTGACCTCCTGCCACAAACAGGTGGGTGGGCCTGGGGGTCAGCGCAAGACTCGGCCGTGACACACGGCACTCAGACAAGGCCCCATCCTCCTGGGCCTCCGTGCCCCGATGGGCGGAGAGAATCACCGTTTCCCTCCCCTGATGATTCTTGGGGGCTGACGGGAGAGAAACCAAAGAGCCCCACGAGTTCCTCAACTACTTCAATAAATAGAACAAACACTTCTTCCAGTAAAGAAAGGCCCCACAGGCTCAGGGGTGTCCTGAGCCACGGGGACTGGGAGAGAGCAGCGGACTGCTCTGTCAGCCACGCTGGTCACCTGGAAGTCTCCCCTGCTCCCCCAGCTGAGCAGGGCTTGGGGCTGTGAAAGGGGAACAGAGAGAGAAGAATGAGAAGGGAGAGGAGAGATGGGGGGAGGAAGAGGAGAGATGGGGGGAGAAGAAGAAGGGGCAAGAAGGGGGAGGAGGGTGAGGGCAGGGAGGAGGAGGAGAGATGAGAGGGAGATGGGAGGGGAAGGGAGGGGAAGGAAGGGGAGGGAGAGGAGGGAAGAGGATGGGGAAATGGGAGGGGGAGGAAAGGGAAGAAGGGGGAGGGGAGAGGAGGGAGAGATGAGAGAGGGGAGGAAGGGGAGGGGAAGGAGGGGAGGTAAGGAAGGAGAGGTGGGAGAGGAAAAGGAAAAGGGGTAGAATGGGGAAGAGAGGAGAAAGGGGAGGGAGGAGGAGGAGAGAGGAGGGAGAGGAGAGATGAAAGAAGGGAGTAAAGGGAAGAGAGGGAGAGGAAAAGAAGGATGGAGAAAAGTGGGAGGAGGAGGAGCAGGGAAAGGAAGGAGAAGGGAAAAAGGAGGAGGGAAGGAGGAGGAGAAGTGAAAGAAGGGGGAGGTGGGGGAGGAGGGGGAGAAGGAGGAGGGGGGCGGGGGAGCAGGGGGTACCCTGAGAGTGGCAGGTTTGCTCAGTGCTGCATGGAGCTGGTCCGGGGTGCTCCTTGCGGCCTGACCCGCGGCCAGCAGGCCCAGCTCCCAGAACAAGGACAGCGCCCCAAGCCTGAGCGGGGTCCCGGATGGCCAAGGGGGGGCACACTCCAAGACGCGCGTGATAGCCGAGGGCGTACGTACTCTTCACGCGCCAGAGCGTCCGGAAGATGCTGGCATCGAAGAGCGGGGCCACGGCCATGATGGTGACGGCGGCCAGCGCAGACTTGGGGATGTAGTAGAAGGGTGACGTCAGGTAGTCCAGCGACAGCAGCACCAGGGCTCCTGCGGGGAAAGGGGTGCCGGTGACCCCCGACCCTGCGCGTGCACCCTGGGCCCGATGGGGCGGGGTGCTCACCTGTCACCAGGCCCCCGGCTGGGGTGCACACCCCCGACTGGGCGTTCACGGCCGTCCTGGAAAGCAACACGGGGACCATTGGCGGCTGTGGGAGCCCGGGGGGGCAGGGGAGGCGGCCTGGAGGGGACGGCGGGGCCCCGCGGACACTGGCACCCAGTGGGAGCCATGGAGGGGCACCCTGACCTCCGAGGCCCCCAGCCGGGGGTGGGGTGGGGAGGCAATTGATGTCCCCAGGGTCCCCAGCCTGCGGTGTTGTCATGGCAGCTGGAGCAAACACATCTGCTCCCGGCGACCCTCGTGCACCGACAGGGAGACGCAGGAGACACCATCGAGATGGGGAACGTCCCCCTTACCACACCTGCCACGCACATGCGCACATACATGCGTGCACATGGACACGGAGAGAAACTCGAGATGCCGTCGCCAGCTGCTCCCAGCGCGAACCTGCAAGTTAACTTCTGCTCTTTCCAACCTTCCTCTTTCGTTTTGTGTGTTTGGAAAACCGCATCCGGACCCGAGTCTCGCCGAAGAACCGGCCCACGAGGACCACAAGGGAGCGGCCACCTGATTCCCACGACACGAGTCCCCTGCCTCGCACCCACTCCCGACCGCCCTGCCGGTGACCGGCGCCGCCTGTGTGGCCCCGGGAAGTAAGGCCGCCTGTCCGCTGGCGTCCACGGGGAGCCGCCGCCCCTCCCGCTGCCGTGGACTGAGCGCACGCCGACCGTCTCAGCCACGAGGTGCCGGGCCAGAGCCGTGGGTACAGGCGAGGACGCCGAGTGTGCCTGGGGCCCCCGGGGCGGTGCTCTGGAGGTTGGGGACGTCTGGTACCAGACGGGGTTGGGGCAGCGGCGCTGGGGCCCCCTTTCTCTTCTCGGCCACAGGCCACTCTGTCCTGCCCTCCTGCCTGGCGAGCGGCCGCTGGTGGCCCTGGGCCTGGGGCTCCGCATGACCCACCGCCTGCTCCAGGCAGAGCGCCGAGGTTCTCGTCCCCCGTCCCCTAGGAACGCGTTCTGCCCTGAGACGCGGCGAGCCCTGCCATGGGCTGGGAACGGTTAAGGACCAACCACGTGAGGTCACGAAGGACACCGAGCAGCCCCACTCCCTGCGTCCCATGGACGCTGATGCAGGGCTGCGGCTGCTGCGCGGGAGAACAGAGCAGGGTCGACAAGTGGGCAAGCGCCCGGCAGGCCCCTCGAGGTGGACGCAGACCGTGTGGCCTGGGCGGGGCCCGCCCGCGGCGCAGGGAAGGAAGAACACGGTCACTCACCGTCCAAAGCTGCCCGTGACCGGGTAGGAAGAGACGAGCGAGCCCAGCACGTTGGTCAGGCCTGCGGAGAAAACGGAAGGAAGAGGTTTATCCACGAGGGAGGGGCTGTGAGATAGAGGGGGGCGTGGGGAGGGGGGCCCGAAACCAGAAAGGAAACAGAAGAAAGAGAGCGAGAAGATTCACACACGGTCTGCGTCCGTGTCTGTCTCAGGAAAGAAAAACCAACCACGATCTTTGCTGAGTTCACTGTGGCCTCACTGGCCCCGGCCCTGCCCACGTGCACCAGGGAGGGGAGCAGCCGAGGCCAGGTCAGGCCAGCAGCCCCACAGGCCGTGCCCGAGGCCAGCTGCCCACCCACTGGGCCCCACGAGCTCCTTCAAACCCACACTCCTCTGGAGATGAGCGGCTGGGGGACAAGGTCACGGCCAGTAAGGGGTCCACCCCTGTGACGCTGACTCACCCACACCCGACAGAACCTGGCCGGGCCCTGAGGACGGAGGTAACCAGCCCACGTTTATCACGGGCGGCCCTGCCAGCATCTGGCTCACGCTGGGGCCTTCACAAACACCACAGACTCACACCACGATGGGGTCACAGGTCCAAGACCCACTGGAGATGGCGGCGCAGTGTGGGGCCCGCTCAGAACCAGGCCCTCCCGGGTCCCACAGCCCAGCACGTGCCCCGAGAGCAGGGCAGACGCCGGTGGGTATGGGAAAGGCTGTGCACAGACCACACACAGTCACCCCGGCTCCTTACGATGGGCCCCCAGGACTCAGGTGGGGAGCCCTACTACTCGAGGGGCTGCGGACACGTGGATCCCTCCCACCGCGGGGTTCTGGGGGGCCCCGGGAGGCCTCTCGCCGTGCGCCTGCTGGACAGCTGCCCAGCCTCTCCTACGCCATGGCGCCAGCAGCCCTCGTGATCCCCATGTCCACCTCAACCCCAGCTTGGTGGCACTCCTTGCTGGGCCCGTCAAGGGGGGAGCCCTGTGCTATCTGCACAAGTGGGAACGGGAGGCTCTGAGGGCTACACTTGGGAACTGCTGCTACTGGGTGCGGGGAGGTCAGTCTGCAGACTCCACCTGCCACCTGGGTGACACCATGAGCTCCAAGAGGAGCTCCCCAAAGCCCGTGACCCACCCTGGCGCCCCATGCCCTCTGCCATCAGGAGATCCAGCGGTTCAGATCCAAAATGCTGCCATGAGGTGAAGCGGCCCAGGGGAGGTTCCCGCGGACCCCCAGGGAAGGACCTAGCACCAATGCCCGGTCAGACGCGTGCCCACCTCACCAGGGGCAGGAAGGAAGAGAAGCCTGGTGCCCACAGAACTGAAAACAGTCCCGATAACTGAATTTAAGATTCATGTCGTGCCCTCAGAATGAATCCCCAGAGAGGCCAGATTCACGAAGACAAGACAAAACACAACTGGGGCACCGGGCACTGTCCCATCCACGGGGGGGCCCACCCGAGTCTTCATGGACCTGCCTGCCAGGCTGGAGGGAGGCCACGAGCGGGCGCAGGACATCAAGGTCCCACCTGGCCACGTGCCTCACATTGACCCCAGCGGGACATTCCAGGTGTTCCCTGACAGGGACGAGGCTACAGACCTCGGGGTCTGGTATACAGCAAGCACTCAGGAAGCTTCAGCCACAACGGACACCACGCGTCAGCGGTCTAGTCCCAGTGATTACGCGGGACCATCTGGAGGCTTAAGGATGAATCCACGCGAGTATTTCAAAGGGCCCGGCTCGGGGCCACCTGTGCTGCGGGTACCTCACGGCGCCCATCACCACGACCGCGCGGCTCAGGTGGGACGCGGGGCAGCACGCTCGGGCGCTTACCGATGGCCAGCAGCTCCTGGTTGGCGTCAACGCGGTAGTTATTTTGAGAAGCTGAAGAAAAAGAACGACAAAATCATGGTCACCGGGTACCCGACTAAGAAACCATCTGCAAGACGAAGACCTCCGTGCCCTAAACGTGGCACGTGAACGCGTGCAGAACACGAGCGTACGCGACCCTACGTGCATACGTGTCTCCGTGTCACAGAACAAGCAGAGACGGACGGACGGCAACGTGTTCACAACGTGCAACTGGGGAAGCGAAGGACGGCGCAAGTGATTCGCTCCTTTGTGTTCTGCGCTTCAGATGTTTCCCACGAGACGGATACGTGCTTGTGAGAGAAGGGGAAGGCGTCTGAGCCGAGATCTCTGACCACAAGCGGAGAGACCAGCAAGTCCCAGCTGAGGCCGTGCAGAGAGGGGAGCCCGCAAGTGTCCGGGGGGACACGGCCGGGGAGGCTTGCACCTGACACAGCGCCTGGCGAATGTTCCCGCCAAGGGCCGCGGGCTCTGCGGGCTGGAAGCCGCCGGGGAGCCCGTAAACACGTGAGCAAGACCGTGTTCCAGCAGCGCTTCTTTAATTAATTAATTAAAAAAAAAAGATTTTATTTATTTATGATAGTCACAAAGAGAGAGAGAGAGAGAGAGGCAGAGACACAGGCAGAGGGAGAAGCAGGCTCCATGCACCGGGAGCCCGACGTGGGACTCGATCCCGGGTCTCCAGGATCACGCCTGAGCCGAAGGCAGGCGCCAAACCACTGAGCCACCCGGGCTGCCCAGCAGCACTTGTTTTATATAAACGCTGGGATACAAACGTCACGCGCTTTTCGTGTGTCACAACATCCTAATCTCTGGAAATTTTTTACAGATTTATTTAAAAACGTCAAAGCCCCTCTTGGGTCGCAGGCAGCAGGCTGAGGTTCTCCGAGCCCTGGTTTTGGAGAACGGCAAGCTTACAAGTTAGGACGTCAGACAACTTCAGGAGAAAACGAAGTTGTAAAGCGACAAGAGGCACATATGCTGTTGAGACGTAGCCTCCAAGATACCCCCAACGCTCCTCCCCTACTTGGAAAAAATCAGAAAAACAAAAACGGCACAAAGACTTGGTTGGAACGTGTGGCGTGATCTCGAGCAGCCACTGGCTGTTAGATGGGACAACCCCTTGGACTGGGCATCAGGCACTGGTGTCCTTGAAGGACGGGAGGCTCGAGAGGCCACCACATGCACAAGCCACAAGGTCTACGTGGTTATGGTGACACCCACGCCGTTCATTGGGGTCCATCTTTAGAAACGACCTATATCCCAATGCAACAGGAGCATAACCATAAAGAGCGGGAAAAAAATGCCACCACGTGCACAATACAAAACTGAACACCCCGCAGACCCAAGGGAGGGGACACGCGAGCGTCAGAGCAGCCTCAGCTCCAATGGAGGAATCCCAGTGCAGGGCGACAAATAGGTACTTGGGTACCTGGTGGCCTCCCCGGGCGCTCAGCCAGCTGGGAGGGGCTCACTGTTCCATCTTGGGGGATTTTGGGAACCTGTCGCTCAACACAGCCGATGCTACCTACTACGTGAGACCTTTCAACAAAATCAATCTCATCAAAAACAGACTTAATTATCCCTTCCTGACATCCTTTTTCCTACGACCCGCAACTTTATCTAACTGAATGTGTCCAGGGGCGCCCGGAGGGGCTCAGGGGTGAAGCGTCTGCCTTTGGCTCAGGGCGTGACTGTGGGGTCCTGGGATCGAGTCCTGCATCGGGCTCCCCACAGGGAGCCTGCTTCTCCCTCTGCCTGGGTCTCTGCCTCTCTCTGTGTCTCATGGGTAAATAAATAAAATCTTAATAAAAAACAAAACTGCACGTGTCTGGTGGGCAGAGGCCGTGACGAATCTCTTCCTGACTCCACGATCCACTGGAAGTCGGCGGGTGGGGGCACGTTTATGCCACAAAAAAGGCAAAGGCGAAACGCAGGCCCTTCTCTTTCCAGAGAGCAGCTGGCACACGTTACCAGCCGCCACCGGATGGGGTTTCTCATCGTAAAATCCACTTTTACTACAACATGAGCATGTGTTACTTGGATAAAAACTCAAGCTGTTAGAAACCGAACAGATAAAAGCCAGCAAAAAAAAGCAGGCAAGCAAGGCGGGCTCCAGGCCACCACCAGGGAGGCAGGGACGGCAGGCAGCTTACCGAAGGACTTGGCCACCGCGATGCTCTCCAGGAGGCCCATCAGGGGCACCACAGCCAGCCCAGCCCCCATGTCCTGAGGGAGGAGAGAGAGGTGGTCAGTGACCCCCGGGGGGGGGGTCCGCCCAGGCCGCACCGGCTCTCTGCGTCCTACAGAGGCAGACCTCAGCTGCGGGGCGGGACACAGAGCAGAACGCAGAACACGGCCCTGCTCTGCCAGCGTCCACAACGCCAGAAACTCCCCTGGGCTTGGGCAGAAACGAGACGTGCTGCCCTTCGAGGCTGTCCCTGCACCCAGAGCTGCTCCTGGTGGAGCTCAGGGCTCCTCGTTACAGGCAGACACGTCAGGGGCCCAGGCCCAGAGGCCACCGCGGCTCAGCCCGGCGGGCCCGGCTCCCCGTCTCTGCCCACCTGTACCATCTCGGTGAAGGAAACTGTCCCGTTGGCCGTGGTCACCGAGAAGGGCGGAGTCCGGACTGGAGGGAGCCCCTCGGCGGTCTGCCCCGTCAGGACGAAAGGCTGGTATCCGGTCACCTCGAAGGAGTAGGCGACCAGGGCGGCAAAGGAGACCACCAGGGCGTTGCGCGCTAGGACAGAACGAGACCCGCTGGTGAAATCTGGCTCCTCTGGGTCCTCGGGCAGTAAATGCACCTGAGGAAGCAGGACCCCCTCCTCCAGCCACGGCGCCTGACACTCCAGCCTGGAAACAGCACAGACACCGGTGACCGTGGGGCAGGCACGGGCACGTGACACCATGGCAAATGCAAGACGGCAGCGGGACAGGCCAACAGCGACACACGTGGCCTACCCGTCCCAGGCACTGGTCCCCATGGGCTTTGTCCTTCACCTCTTACCTAGGCTGCTGCTGCTTCTATTTTTTTTTATTACTTTTATTTTTTAAATTTTCTTTGTCAGGGGAAGAGACTGTGTGTGCAGCCGTGCTCGTACAGGGGGAAGCCCGCAGAAGGCAGAGACTCCCCGGCAGGCTCCCCGCTGACCACAGAGCCCACACACGGCTTGACCCTACGACCCTGAGATCAGGACCTGAGCTGAAACCAAGTCAGACGCTCAACGACTGAGCCACCCAGGTTCCTCTTGCCACCCTGGCTTCTTATGGGGGTGATACCTCTTCCCAGAATACAAGCCCTGCTGCCCACCCAGCTCTCAAGGGGCTGCATCGCGCTGTCACCACTGACGTCAGGACAGTTACGCCACCCATCGCAGGATGGGAGAGCCACGTGGTTCAGGCAGCACCAGGTGGTCCATGTGTTTTCTCCGTCAGGCACCTGCTAGGGCGTCCCGGCCTCCGCACCACCCACGTCCCGACCAGATCAGCCTTCGCCATGGGGGCCTGTGCACGCTCAGTGGCCTCCCCAGCCTCTCTCACCAGAATAGCCTCGCCCAGGAGTCTCAACCAGAAATGACTCCAGACGGTGCCAGCTGCCCCCAGGGAACTCCTGCACCAAACAGGGCTCTCCACCCTGGCTGTGAATCGCCTAGACTGGGGACACGGGACTCTCTCGGGGTGGGACTCCGGGCCCGAGGTGACCACAAGGTGCACCCCAGGCATGCAGGACAGCTGGAGAACGTCCTTGGTCAGAACCCCGCTCACCTGTCGTCGCAGTCCACACCAGCCCGTGGCTGAGCCGCACGCCCGGGGGCATCTCGGGGTGCACGGGAGGCACGTGGTCTCGCATCAGCTTCAGCACCAGCAGCAGCACCATGCACACCAGCCCCAGCACGGCATCACCCACCCTGCAGACACACACACTGGTCACGCCCAGGCCGGCCCAGGGCATGCACCTCTGCCCTGCTGTCGCCCCTTCTGCCTGAAAACCTTCTCCCTCGATCACTCTTTCTGCCTTTTCCTAAGAAACACGCATCTCTGTTCTACCTCAAAACTTTATTCAAACCTTAGTGACCACACAGGCCAGCAGCGCCGGCCTGGGAGTCAAGGCCCAGGTCACAACAGCAGTAGGGCTACTGGCTTGTGTTTGCAGAGGCCTGGCTCTGTGGGCGACAGATGCCTCATCTGTTCCTGAAGGTTCATTTCCCACAGCCCATGATGACGTCCTCTAGCCAGCCTCCAATCCCCTGCCCCCCCGAGGGTGAGCCCCACAGGCCGCATGTCCTGGGCCAGGCTGGGTTCAGCCCCGGGAAGCCCCGTGATAGACCAGAGGAGGACAGGACAGTTGGTCACAGGTCTCCCTGACCCCTTGGGCTTCAGCACTGCCCCTCACCCCCCCACCGCAGCTCCCCCAAAGTCCCGGCGTCCTCCTGCTTCTCCCACCACGGAGATGTCCTGGCTTCCGGCTGGGCTCACCTAGGAGCATCTCCCGCCTGCCCCTGGGAGAGGCCCTTCATCTGAAGAAACCCCATGACCTGTGGCCTGGCTCGCGCCCCCTCCCCCTGCACATCCTGCTGCACCTGCCTCCCCCATGCCGTGTTCTCACCCAACTACAAACCCATGGAGCAAACCTGCTGCTCTTGCCCTGCGTGGGGCCCTCCCACTCCTACCGCCCGAGGAGGCTCTGCACAGGGGCACGTGATGGCTCTCAGGCCCCCCGGGGCAGAGCTTCTCGAACTGCAGGGCCTACACAGACTCGCCGGGGCTGCCACTGACCCCTGACTGAGCCGGTCTGGGCAGGGTGGACACTCTGGGTTTCCAACCAGCTCCCCTGTGATGCTGCTGGTGCTGCCCTAGGACCCTGGTTTGGGTGGCCAGGCCCCGGGGACTGGGATAAATGCCACCTGGGGGTGGAAATGGGGCGGGGCCTGGGCGAGGGGCTCCAGAGGGAAGAGCTTCCTCACAGGAGGGCAGGGGCCACATGGCCGGCAGGTACCTGGTCTCTCCCACCTTGCGGAAGGTCTGATACACTTGCAGAAAAAACTGCCTTGGGATGTCCTGCAGTCCCAGGAGGTTCTGTTCAAACAGAGATTGTGTCAGACGACCCTCCCCTGCAGCATCTCCGGACCCCTCAGCCCCCCTCCTGGGGACACATCCCGAGGCTCTCGGAGGACTACCTGCCCATTCCCAAAGCCCCCAGGCAGGAGGTAACAATTCTCGAGGGAAGAGGTACTGCCCATTTGGGGTCTGTGACCCCTCCTGGTGAATAATCCTGCCTTGCGAAGAAAATCAGTCTGGGTGATTTCAAAGCAGGAAGACCAGTACACTCATGCCCTGGTCCAGGGTCCAGGGTCCAGGGTCCAGGGTCTTGCCTGCCTGCCCTGTGGGCCCCACTGCCCTAAGCTCACTCAGGGAAGGCCCGGCCCCCTCTCATCACTGGCCCGAGGCCACAACCGTCACCCGGAGGCCAGAGGGAAAATCAGGTGGAGCTGCGGGCAGAACCACCAGGGGCTCCGAGAGCCTCCAGGGAAGGGCCGCTGAGGGACCCAGGCAGGCACGGTCCTTGGAGGGAAGAAGGGCCTCTTTGTGTTTTAATTCTTTATCCCACGTGAGACCTGGTGGGCAGTGTTGGGGGGGCAGCTGAGGCCCAGATCCCGGAGCGGTCAGGCTCCAAGGACCCCAAACCCCGGCACGCAGCTGTGGATTCTGGGACCCAGGGGCTCCTGCCAGGGCAGGTCAGGAGAACCCCCACTCCCGACCCCCACTCTGGCCCAGGGCTCTCAGATGGCTGTCATGACCTAGTCAAGGTGCTAAAGATTTAGGGGACTCGAGCCACCAAGCACAAGCGCATAAGGAAGCTACCTTCTACGCACTACAATCCCATAAACGAAAGCTCCTGATGCCAAAGAAAGAAAGATATTATTTCCCAAATAAAGGACAAACCCTCCCACGAAACAGCACTTGCCAAGCTTACCCTGACATATGTGCACACAGAACACACAAACCGTGTCCACCCACACCTTTCTAAGGAGCTCCCTCCTCCCTACGCGCAGATAACGATGAACCTGCCTCGCAGAGGCGTCAGGAGAACCGGCCTCGTACAGGAAGGGTTTAACCCAGCACGTGGGACGTGGTGAGCGCAGAAAGGGTCAGCTACCGTCCTCTCGCTCATACCCTCCTGCCCCTGACGCTCTCGCTCCACTTCCATCAGGGAGGCCGCCCTGGGCCAGGCCGGAGCAGAGCCTGGCCACGGGAACCCTGGCTTAGAGAGGCAGGGTGGTGACACCAGGTCCAGAGACAGGGGTGGGCCTTCATTTGTTCAATCTGGCTCTGCCCCACTCTGCACACCCAGCTCGGCGCTCACCTACTTCTGCACACAGTTTGGGGCAGGGCGGCTGCAGCTGCAAGCAAAACCATTCCTGCCCTTTGGGAACTTAAAACCCAACGAGAGGCGAACAAATGATGTTCTTGGATCACTGATGATGAATTCTACTGTTCCCTACAGGCTTTGTTGTCTTAAGATTTTATTTACTTGCTCAAAGAGAAAATACAAGTGCGGGGAGGAGAACAGAGGAAGGAAGGAAGGAATCCCCAGCAGGATTCTAAGTGCAGAGCCCAACATACGGGGCTCGATCTCACAACCTTAAGATCATGACCGGAGCAGAAGCAGCCAAGAGCCGGGTGCTTTACTGACTGAGCCACCCAGGTGCCCCTCTGTTCAGCATTTTTCAAACACCACCTCCTTAGGTTTCTGTTAAAAACACTTATAAGAGGAATGCCCTGGCAGCTCAGTGGGTTAAGCATTTGCCTTTGGCCGAGATCATGATCCCAGGGTCCCGGGGTCAATCCCCATATCAGGCTCTATGCTCCCTGGGGAGCCTGCTTCTCCCTCTCCTCTGCCTCTCTCCCTACTCGTGCTGGCTCACTTTCTCTGTCTCAAATAAGCAAACAAAAATCTCAAAAAAAAAAAAAAAGGAAAATATGAAATAGAAATCAGAGAAAAAACATTTAAATGAAATCATCTACCTAAATTAGCATGAGGGAATGATTAGCTTTTCAAAATATTGGTGGTACGCAGTGGGCCTGAGAGGCTGCGCTGGCAGATGTGTACCGGGGGAAGAACAGAATCACCCAGTGAGGAGAACCAAGCACACTGGCATGAAAACTCCAACAGGAGTGGGGCTGTGGTCACCAATCACCCAAATTACCTGTTGTGCAGTCGGGCCATCACTCGGCATCTCCCCCGAGGGCTCATGGAATTGATGGAGACCCGCTCAAGCACCTTGGGCTCCGAGCTCTAGAACAGCACATCACCTGGCCCACACATATGGAACCCAGCGTGGTCCTACTTACCCAAGAGGTACCTGGGAGCCAACTAGTGGCCTACCTTGATCTGCCCAAAGCCGATGGTGATGGTGGCAGCAGATGTGAAACCTTTGATGACGGGACAGGAGATGAAATCCAGCAGAAAGCCTGACCGTCCAAGAGTGGATACTTAGCTGGTGGCCCCAATCCACCCAGTCCCAGAGCATGTGGGTGGACGGGGGCTGGGAGAGGCGGTCTGGGTGGGAGTGGGGCTAAGGACTGCTGGGCCACACATCTCACTTGGACTGGTTTGGACATTGGGGAAGGGAGGCTTGGGTCTGAGGCCCTGTGCACTTCTCCAACTGTCCCGGCCTCTAAGCAGAATAGTGGAGGGCCAAGGGGCTAAGGCATCCCCAGGAGGCAGGGGCCTGGGTACCCCGTGGCAGGAAGGCCTGAGCATCTTACCCAAGCGCAGGAAGCCCATGGCTAACTGGATGCAGCCTGATAGGAAGGCCAGCAGCACAGCATAAGCAGGCTCGTGGAAAGTGTAGAAGGAGACCAGGAGGGACATGATGGCCGTCGGGCCCAGCGTCACATCCCGGGAGGTGCCCAAGAAGAAATACACGAAGCATCCCATGAAGGCAGAGTAGAGGCCGTACTGGTGGGGAGACAGCATTGAGCATCGAGGAGGCGCTCGGCATGCCCACAGGGTCCCCGGGGGGAGATGTCCGAGCACAGGATCTGTGGTGGTCATTGCAACTAGGGGCACAGCAGCACACACGGGACGGCAAAAGCACTCACTGTGTCAGTCATGGTGTGGGCCTACAGCGATTAGGGGGCCTCTTTTCTCCTTGCACCCCAGGTGGGTGCCAGCAGGAGCACAAAGGCCTGGGTGCTTGTCAGCCTGAGTGTCTAAGAAAGCGTTCTTGAGACCACAGTGAATCACCTTGCTGGGCCCATCAGGCAAGCCAGCACTAGCTCAGTGCCTGTGTGTGACAAGTGTGGCAAGAGCAGGTATAGGGCGTGTGTCTGGCCAAAGACAGTCATGTGCTATAGACTATAAACTAAGACATTGTGGGCCCCACGGGGCTAAAGTTCTGGCGGCCTGCTTGTCTGGAGGCGATATCATGTGTTTCTGCTGTTTCTGGGCGGGTGGCGAGGCTGGAGTGGGGGCAGCAGCTGAGGCAGACGTCTCACCTGGGGCGGGAGTCCAGCCACCTCAGCATAGGCCAGCGCCTGGGGGATGACCGTCAGCCCAACGGACAGTCCGGCGATGAAGTCCATCTTCAGCCACTGCACGGAGTAGTCTGGCAGCCAGGCCAGGATGGGCAGGCGCCTCTGCACGGCCGCAGGGGAGCAGCAGCCGGCCGGTGGGGCCATGCTGGCCCCCGAGGGCCTGGCCTGACCCAACGCCTTCACGGAAGAGGGCATGCCTGGGGCGGGCATGGGGGCGACACAGACCAGCGGTCACGGTCTGCGCTGGTAGAATCCAGCAATAGGGAGGGGTCTAGGGCCACCAAAAGAGCCACATCTGTCCCCCCCTCCCAAGGGATCTGAGCCAGATGGATTAAATGTGCCCTTTGGCTGGTCTCTAAGGAAACCAAACCTGTTCAGAGAAGGGGGGGGGGCTCAAGAAAAGCCGCAGCCCCCACCCCGGCCCCCGCTCACTGCTCTCCCTGAACCCACCTGCCCCAACCCCAGCTGCCTTCTTTCCGCGGATGCTGCCCAGGAGGAATGCGGGGCGCCCGCTCTCAATGAAAAACTCGAACACGCATTAAGGCCCCGCGTCTCTACCCCCGACGTAACCCAGGTCTCCTTTCTTCCTCCCCAAGGAATGGGACCGGCGACTGCGCGAGGCACAGCAGGGCCCGCGGGGGCCCCCTCGTCCGGCTGCGGGGGCGGGGGGGCGTGGGTGGGGGGACTGCAGCCCCGAGGGCGCGAGGCTTTGCAAGTGCGCAACACGGCGGCTCCACCCTCCACCGCGGACTGCGGCGCCGTGGGGGGTCTCCGCTCGCGAGGCCGCGCCACCCCCACCCCCACCGCCACCCCCACCTGTGGCTGTCGCGTCCCTCCCGAAGCGCCAGGGGCTCTGGCGGGCTCGCGGGGGGCACCCGAGGCCCCTCCGTCGGGGATTCAGGATGCGCAGCATCCTCCGGGGCCCCGCGCCCCCCGCGCATCCCTCACCCCGCAGCCGCCGGCCCCCGCCCCCGGGTCGCAGGTGGGACCCCGCGCGGCCGACAGCTCCAGCGAGGGCGGTGGGGACCTGGCGGGGCAGGGACCCCGCAGAGCTCGCCCACTCCTCCCCGCGCGGACTCACCCGGCGCCGCGGCTCGGGGTCTCGGGCGCCGCCGCAGCCGGGTCCGCAGGAACCGCAGAGGGAGGCGGGGGCGGGGCGGCGGGGGCGGGGTCAGCACCACGTGACCGAGGGGCGGGGCCAGCGCCGCGGGGGCGGGGCCTGCACCACGTGACTGGGGGGCGGAGCCAGCGCCGCCGGGCGGGCCTGTGCCACGTGACCGGGAGGGCGGGGCCGAGCCGCCGCCATGCGCCGCCGAGGCCGGGCCTGCGGGCTGCTGCTGCTGCTCGCCCTGGGGCTGTGCGGGCCGCACGGGGCGCGCCCCCGGAACGTGCTGCTGATCGTCGGTGAGCGCGCCCCGCCGCCCCGGGCCCTGGGTGCTGCCCCCGCCCCCCCGGAGCAGCCCGGGCCCCCTGCTCGGGGAGCTGCGCGGCTGTGCGGAGCTCGGAGGCTGCAGCCCCTGCAGGGGCGCTGGGGACGGGCTGCGTCGGGGGCCCTGGGGCGGGCGCGGGGGGCTCCCGGCCGTGCAACCCCGTCCCCCGCCAGCCCGGGAGGCTCCCCTGGGGCTGCAGCCCAGCTGCCCTCTCCCCCAGCCCCACCCCTTCCCAGACACCCCAAGTTCCCCTGGCGCCCTGCTGTCCACGGGGCAGCCTGCGCTTTCCTCCTCCGGGGTCTGCCTTCTGCCAGAGTCACTCTTTCTGATTGATTTTGTGGTCTGTGGTCTCCAGCCGGGCCTCGGCTGCTTGTAGCACACAGCGGCTGTCCCGAGGGCCCCCGCCAGCAAGGCCTCGCTGGGGAAGGGTGCCAGGCCTCTGGGGCCCACCGGAGATTCGTGCCTGCCTGCTGACGGGTTCAGCTGGTTCTCACGCGTGCCCGGTGCTGGCATTCCCCCCCGGGCGTCGTGCCCTCATGCCCGCCCAGGAAGCACACTGGCCCAGGCCGCCACGGCCTCAGCGTCTCTGCCTTCCTCAGCGGACGACGGAGGCTTCGAGAGCGGCGCCTACAACAACACGGCCATCAGCACTCCGCACCTGGACGCCTTGGCCCGTCGCAGCCTGGTCTTCCGCAATGCCTTCACCTCCGTCAGCAGCTGCTCTCCTAGCCGAGCCAGCCTGCTCACCGGCCTGCCCCAGGTGAGGGCTGCCGGGGTGCAGGAGGAGGTGCCTCCCCTCCCCGGCCTCCCCTGGGGATGTGCCCGGCTTGTCTACCCCACTCCAGCCACGTGGGTGCAAGTACAGTTGGGGGGGGCAGAGGGGCTCGGCCTGCCCGCCGTGAGCCCTGGCTCCATGCTCTGTGACCGTGAGCAGAGCACCGTTTGTGCAGCTCGGTCTTCTCACCTGTTACATGTGGTCACAATAATACCTGGTTTATGAGATCGTTAGGGGGTTGCCCGAGCTTGTACTTTATACTCAAAGCCATGGGAAGGTGCCTGGCACGCACCTGCTCAGGGTTAATTTGGGTTGTGATATTGTCTGGGAGCTTGAGAGCCGGTCAGAGCTGCCCCGGGAAGCCCTCACTCTGTGCTTGCCGCGCTAGGATAACCACAGGTAACACCCCAATCGTTTGTGAGTGTGTAGCTCAGTGGCACTAGGTCCGTTCACACCGTCGTGCATCCATCCACCTCCAGAACTTCTTCATCTTCCCAAACGAAAGTGCCAAGCCCGTGACCACCACTCCCTGTTCCCTCCCCCGGCCCCTGGCACCCTCTGATCCTCCCTCTGGCTCTCTGGACTCTGTGACTCCAGCTCCCTTACCTGAGTGGAGTCCTACAGTACCTGTTCTCCTGTGACTGCCTCATTTCACTGAGCGTACTGCCCTCACGGTCCTCTCCACTCTGTGGCATGGATGGTGGCCAAAAGGGCTAACATTCGCCATACAGGTGTGGCTCAGTTTGCTTGCCCGTCCATCTGTCTGTCCGTGGACAGTTAGGTTGCTCCTGCCTGTGATGATTAGGAATAGTGCTGCTATGAACCCCGGGGACACGGGTACTGGATGTGTTGTCTCATGACATTGTGTCACGGTGACCGGTGTGCTCTGGGCGTCCCCGTCCGGGACACTGAGGCCCACGTGGAGAGGGAAGCCATGGCCAGTGCCCCGCCACCCCTGCAGGGTTCGTCAGGGGCTGTGGGGCGCAGGAGTCGGGACAGGGCTGCTCTGCTTTCTCATCTGACTCTGTAACGGGCACAGCTGGTTGTTTTTTTTTGTTTTTTTTTTTTTTGTTTTTTTACACCGTGGAGCACCTGGTTAAGAGGTTTGCTGGTCTTTTTCCGTTATAGCACCTTCTTATTACGTAACTCGGGAAGTCCAGGCAGATGATAAAATAAAGGCCACCCCTGATGATGGGTCCATTTCCCGTCCCCCGGAGAGGGGAGGGGAGGAGGCCGTGAGCACCCCCCCATGCTGCCCACCTGGGTCTGAAAGGCCGCCGAGGGCCGGGTGGAGGGGCCGTGGGAGAGCGGGAGCCAGCCTCACGGGCGTCTCCGGTGCAGCATCAGAACGGGATGTATGGCCTGCACCAGGACGTCCACCACTTCAACTCCTTCGACGGAGTGCGGAGCCTGCCGCTGCTGCTTGGCCGGGCCGGCGTGCGCACAGGTGAGCGGCCTTGTGTCCCCGCGGGAGGCCCGGCAGGCGCCCAGGGCCCGGGGCTGGGGGGATGGAGAGGCAAGAAGAGGGCCGGGGGCGCCTAAGGGACTCCAGCAGGCCCGTGTCCCCGCCTCCAGGCATCATCGGGAAGAAGCACGTGGGGCCCGAGTCGGTGTACCCGTTTGAGTTTGCGTACACGGAGGAGAATAGCTCTGTCCTCCAGGTGGGGCGGAACATCACCAGGATCAAGCTGCTGGTCCGGAAGTTCCTGCAGACCCAGGATGACAGGTGTGGGGAGGCCCCCGTACCTGCCCTCGCATGTGGGCACTTAACACGCGACGCACATCCCAGGGTCTAGTTGGCTTTCTTGGAATCCCCAGGTGGAGGTGCAGGGGAGGGGGACAAGGTTCCAGAAACTCAAGTGAATCGGTTCAGAGTAGAGGAGCCATGGAGAGCCTGAGGCAGAGAATCCCAGACAGTTTCCACTCTAGAGGAGTGAGCAGCGCTCAGGGTGTTTCCTCCTAGAGATCGGGGCTCCCCAGGTGGCCTGTTGACCCGCTGACCTCAGGACTCAAGCCCCCCCTCCCCGGGCAGGCCCTTCTTCCTGTACGTCGCCTTCCATGACCCCCACCGCTGTGGGCACTCCCAGCCCCAGTTCGGGACCTTCTGCGAGAAGTTTGGCAACGGGGAGAGCGGCATGGGGCGGATCCCAGACTGGACCCCCCAGACCTATGACCCACTGGACGTGCTGGTAGGAGAGCCACTTGCTGTGTTTCCAAGACGCTCACCCTTCTTCACCTCATCAGTGGAGGACTGGGCAGCCCCAGCCCCAGTGTGACTTCAGCATGTTTCAGGGGAGACTCACTGGAGCTGGGTTCCCATCCGTGGGGCCGGCAGAGAGCAGTGTAAAGACGTGGAGCAGTGTGTCCAGGAGCAGGGACGTCCTGGGCCAAGCCGATCACTGGTGGCGGATGATCTCAGGCCCTGGGAGGAAGGCCAGCTCCTCCATCTCCTCCCCTCCCTGCCAGCCCGCCTCGCCTCTTCCAGCCCTGACCTCGCACCCCCGTGTCTCTCCAGGTGCCTTACTTCGTCCCCGACACGCCCGCGGCACGAGCCGACCTGGCTGCTCAGTACACCACCATCGGCCGCATGGACCAAGGTGGGTTCTAGGGGCCTGGACAGCGGGGTGCGCCGCAGTGTGGACCCCCGTCCCAGAGGCCTTATGACCCAGTGTCAGCAGGGCTGTGTGCTGCCTGCAGCCCTGGGGGACGGGACAGTCCTTCCCGCCTCTTCCAGCATCTGGTGGCCCCAGGTGTTCGTTGGCTCACGGCTGCTTCCCTCCGGTCTCTGCCCCGTGCTCCCGTGGCTTCTTGCGGGTGTTCTCTGTGTCTCCTCTATACAGACACTTGTCAAGGGATTTAGGGCCCGCTTGGGCACTTTAGGATGATCTCCTTGAGATCCTTGACAGTTGCATCTGCAAAGGTTCCTTTTCCAAACGAGGTTCCCGTGGTTTGTCTTTGCTGGGACCACCATTCAGCCGCCACAGGAAGTTGGAACTTTTATAATGTCCCTGGTGGTGCCACTAGTGGGTGGTGACCTGGGAAGGGGGCAGGCGTAGAGGGGGTTCTATCTTCCGGCCACTGCCCCGTATCGTCCCTGTTATCCCTACGGGACAGGCATGAAATTTCAGAAAACAAAACAAAAAGCAGCATATGGCAGGTAGCAGCTGCGTGGGGTGATGTGGACGTGCTGAGGGATGGCCGGTGTCCCCAGCCTGCTCCAGGACAGGGTCCTGGGCAGGTGGGTGGGAGGGACGGCTGGCTGCAAGGTCCAGCAGCCAGATGGAGAAACGTGTGAGTGCACGCGCATTGCCACCCCCCATGCCTGTTGGCCGCTGAGCTCTGCTGTCCCCTCTGCACCCCCAGGGGTTGGGCTCGTGCTCCAGGAGCTGCGTGGAGCAGGTGTCCTGAATGACACCCTGGTGATCTTCACATCCGACAACGGAATCCCCTTCCCCAGCGGCAGGACCAACCTGTACTGGCCGGGCACTGCTGAGCCCTTGCTCATCTCGTCCCCAGAGCACAGGAAGCGTTGGGGCCAAGTCAGCGAGGCCTACGTGAGCCTCTTAGGTACAGCTCTGCAGCTCGTGCAGGGGCAGGGGGTGGGGGTGAAAATCCAGGGCACCGCTCCGCACCCACTGTTGTACGGGGTTTCTGTACCACCTGGGCAAGGAAGGGACGGCCACCCCTTTCCACGGATGCAGAAACAAGGATCAGAGAGGTGAGGTAAGTTGCCTAAGATCACACGGTTCGTGAGCACCAAGCTCAGGTTTCGCCTTGGTCTCAGTCGTGGAGATGGTTGCTTTTCCCACTGGCCCAGTGGTAAGTGTCAGAGTCACCTGGAGCGCTCGTCAAGGTCCGCATGGCAGGCCCCATCCCCAGAGTGTCCTGAATGCAGTGGACCTGGGGCGAGGCCTGGGAATTTGCATTTCTGACAAGTTCCCAGGGAATACTGATGCTGCGGGCCCTGGGGAACCCCTGCCTTGAGGGGTCAGGGCAGCAGGGCCCATGTGTCTTGGGGCCCACGTCTCCCTTTGGCCCCAAAGCCCAAGTCAGGGAGCACTGTGGCCGCGGCCCGGGGCAGGAGTAGATGACCCCCTTCATGGGGGCTTTCGGACTGATCTAAAGGATTGTGGTGGGATCCCGAATACCACCAAGTTGAGGCCTCTTGTCCTAGAGGGCCGAGACAGCATCGACTGGTGTTGGGCCCACAGCAGCTCCTCCCTATTGGCGATCCGGTGGCCCTCCGGCGTCCCAGAGTGCCTTGGAGTCAGCCCTTCCATGGCGAGGGCTCTCATACCCGGGAGGGCCGCCGTGCTGAGACGTCTCCTCCTTTCCAGATCTCACGCCCACCATCCTGGATTGGTTCTCCATCCCTTACCCGAGCTACGCCATCTTTGGCTCAAAGACTGTCCAGCTCACTGGCCGGTCTCTTCTGCCAGCGCTGGAGGCAGAGCCCCTCTGGAGCACCGTCTTTGGCAGCCAGAGCCACCACGAGGTCACCATGGCCTACCCCATGCGCTCCGTGCACCACCAGGGCTTCCGCCTTGTGCACAACCTGAACTTCAAGATGCCCTTTCCCATCGACCAGGACTTCTACGTCTCGCCCACCTTTCAGGACCTCCTGAATCGCACCGTGGCCGGCCACCCGACGGGCTGGTATAAGGATCTCCATCATTACTACTACCGGGAGCGTTGGGAGCTTTACGACAGGAGCCAGGACCCCCACGAGACCCGGAACCTGGCCACTGACCCATACTATGCCCCGATTCTGGAGCTGCTTCAGACCCAACTGGCCAAGTGGCAGTGGGAGACCCATGACCCCTGGGTGTGTGCTCCCGATGGTGTCTTGGAAGAGAAGCTCTCCCCTCAGTGCCGGCCACTCCACAACGAGCTGTGACAGTTCCTGGGGGCACAGGGGAGGCCTCCTCAGGCCTGGTCCCCACCTTTTCAGCTGCTGTGGGAGGACGGGCCATAGTGGCCCACCCGAGGAGGGCTCTCCCTGCTGGGGTCATTCCTGCCACTGACTGGCAGGGAGAGTGGGGCAGGTACCCCGGCCCTCCCTCCCCACGTGCTAGAGGACACTGCTGTCCTTGTGTTCAAGCCATGTCTCAGCCTAGGAATTCCAGGGGGCCCTGGAGCAGGGTGGGATCCCCAGCCCATGACCCGTGAGGATGGTCTGGGCAGGGGCGTCTTGTTTCCTGTGTTGGGTTGGGGACCTCCAGAGAGAAAGGGCTTGAGATCCTCTTTGTTATTTGGAGCCACAGATGTTCCTGCATCCTTCACCCCAGAGGAGACAGGGCTCCCAGGTACCACACAGGTGACGGGAGGGTTCAAACTACATGTTATGTACGAACATGTCTGCCTTTTATCAATCTCTGGTCTTGAAAAAATCTTTGAAAAAGCTTTGGGCTTGTGTTGCTTCCTTTGCTTTGCCCCACGGTCAAGTCCCGGACCCTGGCTGGGCTTCCACTAGGCCACCGATCGATGGCAGGCTCCCCGAGCGCTGACTTTCATCTGGTCTGTATGGACAGGCTCATCCTTCTTTTTGAACGTCCAAGGGTGAAGACCCCCCTCCTCGGCTTGGGTTAGTTCTGTCTGCTTGGGCGCCAGTGCTGTGGCACAGGTGTTGCTCGTAGATGCTCCACACCTGCCCGGCTTCCACCTGCCAGTGAAGCAGCGGCTCTACCTGGGCAAGCCCAGAAAGCGGGAGCTTTTTTGCCTTGAGTGGGTGGGCTCCCACTGGCCTCCCTCCCCCACCGGCTCCATCCTGGGCGCATGGGGAGAGAGCCACAGGCCAGGGCACGGTAAAAGCTTTTTATTTGAATAAAATAATATAGAAGTTCATTTTCTGAACTTGTTTATGGTAACACAGCCTGAATTCCAGAGCAGCTTCCTGAGGCGCTCAGATCCGGGCCGCTGGTGCCAAGATGACATTCAGTCCACCACTGTAGGAGGCAAAGCCAGGTCGGGGGGGGCCTGGGTCCCTGAACCAGGTACGGTGGCCACCAGGCACAAACCCACTACAAGTAGTTTCCATTGCTGGGAAACCCCGTGTCCCAGTTTGTACACCTAAACTTAGGTGTACTTAACCCAGTTGGTACTTCCTAAACTTGAGTCCCTGAAGCACGTCTCAGCCATCAGAAGCTGAGAAAGTTCACCAGGATCACAGGGGGGTTTGCACCTCTGCTCTGGGCAGGGGGGTCAGTGACTTTGGGGAGCACCAGGGCTACCAACCTGCTGCCTCAGTGGCTTTAGAACAAGCCCCTTGGTACACTGAAATGCAAAAGGGAAGATTTGGGTCAGACTAGTGGTTTTCTGGAGACATCTGGGGCCTCCCGCTCTGGGGGGGGCGCAGGAGATGCCTCCACCACAGAAGTGTTCTCGGGGCCTCTGGTTCAGAACACGGCAACCAAGCCTTGTAGGAGGAGGAGACCGTTTGCACAAAGTGGGCAGATGGTTCGAGTGTGTTCATCTGTGACCTGCATGTACTGTGGGTTCAAGGTTGGACCCCAAATGGAGAGGGGAGCCGATGCCCGGAGAGCTGGGCTTGTCGGGTGAGTGCCCCCAAGGCTGTGCCTGAGAGGCTCTGAGCTCAAACCACAGGGACTCAGAGGGGACGCCGGGGGCATCAGCGGGGGCTCTGCTCTGTCCACACAACCTTCTTCTGCTCGTCTGCGATGGCCACGCGGACACAGCCGAGCAGGCCTTCCAGATCGCTCCAGCTGTCGGGGGCCAGGCTGCCGTAGAGGCAGGGCACTCGGTCCAGCTGGCCCTCCTCCTGCCTGCCCGCCTCCAGGAGCTGCTCCTCGGAGGTGCTGAGCCGCTGCAGGACCTTCCTGCACAGACCGGACACGGGGGGACACGCTCAGGGAGGCGCCCCAGGAGGCTGCCACCAGCTTGGAGTTGCGGGGACCAGCGTACAGGCGACAGCACTGCACAAACGCCCTGCTGTGAGGGCTCCAGTGGCTCGCAGAGGAGGCGGGAGTCAGGCCCCAGATGACCTTGCACCCGTGGGGGCGCGGTCTAGTTTACAAGCTCAGCTGACACGTTATCCGGGGCAGCAGGACGCCTGGGCCGGCCCCAGCCGTAAACCACGGAAACCACGAGCTGGTTTTCAGCCCCTCCTCACCTAAGGCGGGTGGACTGTCAGCGTCTACCCCAGCGAACACGTGGCCTTAGGCAAGGAAAGGCAGGGTCCAGGCCTCGCCTCACCGTCCTCCAGGCTGTCCCCTGGGGGTGGGCAGCAGGTCTTTGTCTCAGAAGCTGTGGGGGTCGCGCCCTGTCACCCTTCGAGGGGCTGGTGCTGGGTGAGCTCCTGGAGACCCCGCCACGTACCCCACTGCGTGGGTGAGGCACGCAGACCCACCACCAGCCCTCAGGGAGCACCTACTTGAGTTTCTTTGCCGCCCTCTCGTTGATGGGGATGTGGATGATGATGGGGAAGATCTCCATCCTGTGCAGGGCACAGACGCTGTCCAGCCGGACGTCCAAGAGGGCGTGGGTGTTCTGGAAGGGACGGGGGACGGGGGTCAGAGGTCCTCAGCCTCAGAGGCAGCGAACGGAGCCCACACCGGGGAGGGGTGGTGGGCAGACAAGGCAGGGATGCTCTGTCGTGTAGGAGGGCACTTGCTGTGCAATCTCAAGAGTGTGTCCCTTTGGGTTTTCACCTGGAGAACCGAGGAACGGCGAGCTGTTGGGGTTGAGGGAAACTTCATGAGAGGCTGGAGCCCGAGGGGTCGGGAGGTTCCATTAGCCTCTGTGGGCACCGGGGTTGGGAAAGGGGCACCAGCCTCTGGTGGGCAGCTGGGCCTGGCCCCGTTACATCCACATAGACCTGGTTGGAGCACCCGGGTGGCTCAGCGGTTGAGCGTCTGCCTTCAGCCCAGGGCACGACCCCGGGGTCCTGGGATCGAGTCCTGCATCAGGGCTCCCTGCAGGGAGCCTGCTTCTCCCTCTGCCTGTGTCTCTGCCTCTCTCTGTGTGCCTCTCATGAATAAATTAATAAAATCTTTAAAAAAATAAAAAATTTTAAAAAATTAAAAAAAATAAAAAATTAAAATAAAACAACGTGGTTCACGGTGAGCTGCCTTTCACATATTTGAGCCTTAAATTACGGAGCGTTACCTCCATCTTCCTTGTTACTCAGTTAATGCTATTCAACATCTCCTGTGTTGAGGAATTGGGCTCAGGGAAGGTAAGAGGCTCGGCCCAAGTCCCACAGATGCCAGATGGCAGAGACGGGGCTCGGTGCTTCTGCACTCCGCCCCCTGAACGCTGAGCCACACACGAGCGAGCACCGTACCAGCTGTCCTCGACCTGCAGGTTGGTGGCCAGCGTCCCCCAGATCTCAGGGTCGGTCCTTCCTGCCGTGTCCCGCCACCATCCTTGGAGATGGAGGTCCCAGAGCCCCAGAGCAGCCCCCACCCCTGCCCCTTACCTTTTCCATAAGGGACTCCACAGCCCGGCGGGTCACACAGTAGCGGCCACCGGATGCCTCCCGCTCCTGGATGATGTCCCCTCTCTGGCTGCAGGCACCGTGTTCCTCCTGGCTCAAGTACTCTGAAGGTGACCGGGGGCAAGGACATCACACACTGGGCCGGTGAGGTCCTGGGGGGGCTCCGTGCTGAACATGCCCCCACCCCCAGCTCTGGGGGACGCCCCCCCAGGATGTCCTCTTTATGAACCTGGCCCTGTGCTCTTGGCACTCAGAGGAGCCTGTGACGGTGCTCGCCTAGGCCATCGGACCAGCAGGTGCTTGGCCAGTGCCAGCACGTGGGTGGCCGGGGACTCCCCCAGCACCACAGCCCCCCCCCCCCCCCCCCCCGTAAGTGCGCATCCAGCTTCTTCGACCTAGAAATCCTTGGAGCCCCTGGGTCCGCACATCTTGGCTGGGGCGGCTGTGGCCCCAGGAGGCGTTTTGGGCCATCCCCCCGGGGGAGGCCATGTGTCTGGGGGGGCGGAGCCGGGATGTTGGGCCCCCAATGTGACCGGAGGGGGAGGGTGCCCCGCAGGACTGTCAGCCCAAGGTGGAGGGAGAGCCCTTGCCCTGAATAAACCCAGGGAAGCACAGCCCGCGCTCGCCCGTCTTCCCGAACAGCCTGTGTCATGGCCACTGTTGTCCCGGGTCAGACCTGCGCCCCCAGCCGCGGGGACCCCAGCTCGAGGGCCTCCCGCCCCCAGGGCCGCACCTGCAGCACCTTTGCCCGGTGCGCCCTCACGTCCCCGCCTGACCGGCAGAGCCCGGCCGCCCGTCTTCAGGAGCCCGCCTCTCCCGCAGGGAGCCTGGCACAGGGCAGGTGCCGCTAGAGGAGCCACAGGGACCCCCAGGGGCTGGGGCAGGGCTCCCGCCCCCTCCGGTGGTCACCCAAGGCCTCCCATCAGCCAGTGACAAGCCAACGATGGAAGATTCCCACGATGCTGCTCTCCTGCTACGAGGAGCTCAGCCCTGTCCCCTGGGATCCAGGATTCCAAACGGCCGGTTCCCCCCCGAGACTCTCCCCCAGGCAGCGCTGGAGGTGAGCAGCGGGTGGATGGCGCCTTTCGGGGTCCTGCCCCAGCTGAGCACAAACCTATCTGCCAGCGGTAAGTGCACCAGATTGAATAGCATCCCCCCAGGGTGCATGGCCCCTGGAACCTGGGAACGGGGCCCTATTTGGAAATCGGGTCTTTGCAGATGTGGTTAATGAAGACGATGTCATCCTGGAGCAAGAGAGACCCTAAATCCATGACTGGTTGCTCGTGAGAGGACCCTGGATGACACAGAGACACGCAGGAGGCCACTGACAAGGAGGCAGAGGCGGGAGTGGCGCAGCCACAAGCCAAGGACCCCAGGACCATCAGCACCGCCAGAAGCCAGAAGAGGAAAGGAGCGACTCCCCCCGACGGCCTTGGGGGGTGCGGGGACACCTGGACCTCAGCCTTCTGGGCCCCATCACCGCGGGTGAATAAACCTCTGCTGTTCTAAGCCTGCAGGCTGCAGCCCCGGGGACACTGGCACGGTGACCTCCCGCCGCCTCCCGAGAGAAGGCAAGCCTTGTCCCGCCACCTGACAGACGAGGGCGGGGGCTCCCAGGGACACGTACCTGCTGGGCATTTCTTAAACCCTCGGAGGAGGCACAGCTTCTCGCTCAGGATCTTCCCCGCCACGCTGGGCACGAAGAGCACGGGCCGGGGCTGGCTGGGCCTGTGGGGGTGTACCAGGGAGTAGGGCACCAGGGTGAAGCAGCTCTCGGCCCAGAAGCACGCGGTGGAGGGCTCTGTGGGGGAGAGGAGGCGGGAGCGGGCCGGGCTCCCCACACTGGTGTCCCCCCCACCCCCACCGGGGGTGGCGCTTCCCTGCACCCGTTGATTAGGCGACTCCGTGTCCCTCCAGGCTCAGCTGCACAGGCCCGGAGCGGGAATAGAGAAAAGCACTTCTCCTCCCTCCCCGCGGTCTACAAGGCCCCTGGCGTCCTCACCTTTGTGGGACCCACAGCACCAGGCCTCCCTCCCTCCCGGTCCTTGGGCTCCTAGGTTGTGCTTCTGTTTTCCCATCATGCACCCAAAACACTTGCCAAAAAGAAGAAAATCTTTTCAAAACAATTCACCTTACCCTCAATCCACTTCTACTATGTACATTGCACGGTTGGACCCAACTGGGGTACGTGCCACACTGGCCACACTCCTCACACAGTGGCGACCAAAGGGCCCCTTGAGCCATGACACCCGCCTCACCTTCCAGCCTGCTGGGCTGCGGCGGGGTCCCATCAAAGGATGAGCGCAGAGGGCTGGGCTTGGTTCTGTCCACGCTGACGATGCGGACCAGCTTCTGGGGTCCCCCGGAGGACTGCTGGAGGAGGGAAGAGGGACGAGCAGGTGTCCAGGCCATATGCACAGGGCAGAGGGCTGGCACCTGGCCTTGCTGCCAAATCTCAGCTGCTGCCCGGACCACCAGGCCGTGCCCACTGTATAGCCAGGAGGCCCAGGCCGCATGCCAGAGGGTGGGAGATGAGGGGGGCGGAGCAGGGTCCTCAGGCAGAGCCCCCGAGCAGGGCCCCCCTGAGCATGGCGTCCAAAGTGACGGCAGGCTGCATAAAGCAGGAGGGAAGAGTCGGGGTCCCCCAGCCTGGCCCTGCTCCAATCCAGGGAAGCTGCCCTAGCATCCTGCTGGGAGACAGCTGGGTGTTCTGTGTCGGGACCTCAGAGGGAGTAGGAGGGAGTGCAGATGGGCAGGCAAATGGGATGAACTGGGAGCATGACGGAGAGAGCAGATGTGATGTACCTGCGCACAAGAGGAGCTTGCGGGCTGGGTGTGGTGTGCAGGCCCTGGTGAGGGCTTGGAGGGACGGCCGGGAGACACGCCAGGTCATAGCCGTGGGGGCAGCAGCCCGGGGCCCCCAGGCCAGCACCCACCCTCTGCCAGCCCACGCCACATGGGGCCAGGACCCACCCCCAGATGACAGGAGCCAGGAGGAGGAAGGCCAGGACAGAGAGGCAGGGCCCACCCCAGCAGGGCCCTGCGTCTGGGATCCGGGTTGGCCGATGTCACCACCTCACCTTGCGGGCGATGGTGGTGTGCTGAGCCATGTCCTGGATGAGGGCGATGAGCAGCTGCTGAGCCCTGTGCAGAGGAGGACAGCCCTGAGCCAGTGGCCCCGGAGCACCCCCTGTGGCCCCAGGCAGCCGTTCTCCACCCGGCGGCCACCGTGGTCCCCTGCAGCCTTTGGAAAACCGCAAACCCGCAGCTAACCCCTGCAGCTGCCAATGGAATTGTTCTGAGTTGGGACCTGGGTGACTCTGGGTGAGCCTGGGCCTGGGCCACGCCCTAAAACCTCGACAGCCTGGCGCCCCCGAGAGTGATGAGGCTTTGGGGTACTGGGTGAAACGCTGCTCTGTGCACTATGGTTGATCTAGAACACGGTGCTCGGCAGGGGAGATGCTGCTCCCAGGGAGGGTGGCCCTTGTCCCAGCTGGCCCAGGCCTGAGGGGTTCCCCAGGACACAGGACTTTCCATGCTTTTGCCAAAATAGTCCTGGACACGCCAGGATGATGGTCACCCAACCCCAGGAGACACTAACTGGGAGATGTCTGGAGACACTTTTAATTGTCACAACTGAGGGCCAGAGGCACTACTGGTGTCTAGTGGTGCCGCTCAACATCCCACAGGGCCCAAGGTGGCCCCCCGTGACTGAGTAAACCAGCCCCAAATGCCACACGGGTCCTGAATGCTCTAGAATGCTCTAGGATGAAGGGCCATCCCATTCCACGAAGAAACCCCTTCTAAGCAGTGATGGGGGTGGCACAGAGGGATTCCACTTGAGGTGTCTCATCATGCCCACCCTCTCCTCTTGGGGAGGAGGGGTTGTTCACAAGAAGTCGGGCAGCCCCCCTGGCCCAACCTGGAGAGGTGCTGGGGCACTAGAGCTGCTCACCGTGTGTAGTTGGGGATGGTGCCATGTTCGGCGCCCGTCGTGCTGTAGGGCCCCACGCGGTGGGCGTGCCAGCAGCCCCAGCCCTGGAACATGGTGTCGGTGACGTGCAGGATGTCATTGCACCGCACCTGCAGCTCCCCCTCCGCCCGCGCCTCCATGGCCAGGTTGACCCGGATGTAGAAGGAATCCCCTGAGGTAGCCACTTTGGCCTCCAGGTCCTGGACCAACTTCTTATAACCTGATTAAAGATAAGCCCGGGGCTGTGATCCTGCACGAGGAAGGTTCTGGAATGTGAAAGCAGGAGAGAAGGAAGGAATCTGCCCTAGAGTCTTGGAAGCCGTTGTGGTGCTAGAGCCAGTGGGTAGGAGATCCCCAGCTGCCCTGCAGCCCTCTGCACACTGGGGCACCGTCTGATTCTGGGGTGCACGGGAGGGCTGGCATCGCACAGCCAGGGGCTCATGGACACAGGACTCAGTGGCTCAAGTCTCAGGGGGTGGGCTTCCCGGGTGGGTGGGTGGGGAGTGTGTACCTTCCATGTTGACCTTCACGGACAGGCAGCAGAAGCCATTGACCCTCTGGAGGAGTCCAACCGCTTGCTCTAGGGTTGTGTCCTCCAAGGTGGCTTTGAACAAGGGCTCTGTGGCCTCGCAATCCACCTGAGGGCAAATCACCAGGGTCGGCCCCTCTGACCTGGATTCCGCGGCCATAGTTCCCATCCAGAGGGAGACTCAACCACCAGCCCTTCCCCAACACGCAGCGTGCCGAGATGACCACTGAGGACCGAGTTTCCACTCTTCAAGGGGAACTTCCACTCTAGAGCATTCCCCAGGCTAGAGTTTCTCAGCTTGGACTATCGACAGTTAAGGCCATTGTTCTGCGCTGTGGGGCCAGCCCTGGGCCCTGCAGGATGTTGAGTAGCATCCCTGACCCCCCGCCCTGTAGATGCTGTGGCAACGGCTCCCCCGCCCTGCTGTCCTGGGGGTGAAAGGCCATGGGCACGGGGCTCTCACCATCCACTCCACTCCACTCATTCGCTTAACCTTGGGCTGTTTTAAGTTTAGGAGAATATATGCATACATATATATTTTTAAAAGATCTTATTTATTTATTTGAGAGAAAGATAGAGGCTGAGCAGGGGGAGGGGCAGAGGAGAGAGAGAACCAGACTCCCTGCTGAGCCAGATTCAGGATTCGATCTCAGGACCCTGAGATCATGACCTGAGCCAAAAGCAGTCACTTAATCGCTTAATCACTTAATATACTGAGCCGCCCAGTCATCCCAAGAAGATATATATATATGTTTTTTTTTTTAAAGATTTTATTTATTTTTTCATGAGAGATACAGAGAGAGAGAGGCAGAGACACAGGCAGAGGGAAAAGCAGGCTCCATGCAGGGAGCCCGGTGCGGGACTTGATCCTGGGACTCCAGGGTCACGCCGAAGGCGGCGCTAAACCACTGAGCCACCCGGGTTGCCCAAGAAGATATATTTTTATAATGAAAAAATATTGTAGCTCCAGCAATCAGACGACAAAAATAAATAAATAAATAAATAAAAGGCTTCCCGATTGGTAAGGAAGAAATAAAACATCCACAATTTGCAGGTGACATGATATCCTATTTACAAAAACCAAAAGATTCCACCCAAAGGCTGTTGGAACTGATATAGAAATTCAGTGATGTCACAGGTTACAAAAATCAATGTACAGAAATCCACCGCACTTCGATATACCAATAATGAAGCAGCAGAGCAAGAAATCGAGGAAACCATCCCGTTTACAATTGCACCGAAAATAATAAGTTAGCCAGGAATAAACCTAGCCAAAGAGGTAGAAGATCTGTTCTCTGAACACTATAAAACACTGATGAAAAATATTGAAGGCGACACAAAAATGTGGAAAGACATTCCAAGCTCAGGGATTGGAAGAACAAATACTGTTTGTCTCTCCTACCCAAAGTGATGTGCACGCTCAATGCGGTCCCGATGAAAACACCAATAGCGTTTTTCACAGAATTAGAACAAGGAATCCTGGAATGTGCATGGAGCCACAAAAGACCCCGAGCAGCCAACGCAGCCTTGAAAAAGAAAACCAAAGCTGGAGACATCCCAGTTCTGGATTTCAAGATACCGCAGAGCCGTCGTCCTCAGGACCGCAGGGCACGGGCACAAATGGAGACACACAGGTCCGTGGAACAGACGGAAGACCCAGAAACGGACCCACAGCTTTATGGGCAACGCACCTTCGGCAAAGCAGGAAAGAATCTTCTCAACACCCGGTGTCGTGTCGGGGAAACGAGCCACGTGCAGCGCGAAGGTGCACCACTGCCTCGCGGCGCGCACAGAGATAAAGTCAAATGGACTCAAACGAGACCGAAACGAGAGACGGGAACCTCTTTGACCTCGGCCGGAGCAACCTCTTAGCTGAACCGCCGCCCCTTACCAGGCAAGGGACTTCATCAAAATAAAAAGCTCCTGCACAGTGAAGGAAACAATCAGCAAAACTAAAAGGCAACCAAGTGGGGCGCCCCGGGGGGGCTCAGTGGTTGAGCATCTGCCTTCGGCCCAGGGCGTGACCTGGGTCCCAGGATCGAGTCTGGCATCGGGCTCCCCGCAGGGAGCCTGCTTCTCCCTCGGCCTGGGTCTCTGCCTCTCTGTCTCTATCTCTCATGAATAAGTAAAAATCTTTAATAAATAAAAAATAAATGAGAACAAAAGGCAACCGATGGAATGGGAGGAGATATTAGCAAATGGCTTATCCGATAACGGGTGAGTATCCGAAGTACGTGAAAAACTTCTCACCGTCCACACTCAAAAACCTAATAATCCAGTTCAAAGACGGGCAGAAGACATGAGCAGACGTTTCTCCAAGGAAGACACCCAGATGGCCAGCAGACGCATGAGAAGATGCTCCGCGTCGCTTATCATCAGGCAAGTGCAAATCGGACCCATAGCGACATCCCACCTCACACCAGTCCGCGCGGCTAAGATCAACCACACAGGAAACAACAGGCGCTGGAGAGGATGTGGGGAGAGGGGAGCCCTCCTGGGCCGCTGGTGGGCGTACAAGCTGGTGCAGCCGCTCTGGGAAGCAGTGTGGGGGGGGGGGCCTCAGAAAGCTAAATATAGAGCCGCCCTACCGCCTATGAGCACTCGCACTACTGGGTGTTTAGGCAAAGGACACAAACACGGTTTGAAGGGGCACCTGCACCCGACGTTCATAGCACCCATGTCCTCAGTGGCCAAGCTATGGAGGGAGCCCAGATGTCCATCAACAGATGGATGGATAAAGAAGGTGTGGTCTTGGGATCCCTGGGTGGCGCAGCGGTTTGGCGCCTGCCTTTGGCCAGGGCGCGATCCTGGAGACCCGGGATCGAGTCCCACGTCGGGCTCCCGGTGCATGGAGCCTGCTTCTCCCTCTGCCTGTGTCTCTGCCTCTCTCTCTCTCTCTGTGTGACTATCATAAGTAAATAAAAAATAAAAAAAAGAAAATTATAATAAAAAAAAGAAGGTGTGGCCTTGGGACACCTGGAGGCTCAGCGGTTGAGCGTCTGCCTTTGGCTCAGGGCGTGACCCCAGGGTCCTGGGATCGAGTCCCACATCGGGCTCCCTGCGGGGAGCCTGCTTCTCCCTTGGCCTGTGTCTCTGCCTCTCTCTCTCTCTCCCTCTCTGTCTCTCATGAATAAATAAACAAAATCTTAAAAAAAAAAAAAAAAAGAAGATGTGGTCTATACACACACTGGGCTATACTCAGCCATCAGAAAGGATGAAACCTCACCATTTGCAACATCGTGGATAGAGCTAGAGGGTATTGCACTAAGCGACATACATTAGTCAGAGAAAGACAAATACTGTGTAATCTCACTCGTATGTGGAATTTAAGAAACAAAACAAATGAGCAAAGGGAAAAAAAGAGAGATAGACCAGAAACCCAGCTCTTCACTATGGAAAACACACTGATGGTCACAGAGGGGAGGGGAGGGGGGAGGGGGGAAACAGGTGATGGGGATTCAGGGATCCAGACGGGCAGCAGGAACCGGGAACGGAGCCTCCCAGTGAGTGTCAGCTCAGCCCGAGCGGGAGCGTGGGCCACCCTGAGAACACATCCTTGACCAGTGGGAGCTGTGGCCGCCGACCCCGCCCGGAGAAGATCCTTGGGGGTTTGCAGGGCTGGGGTCACACCTACCATCATGATCTGGGTGCCGGGGCGCAGGGCCATCTCGTCTGCCGCTGAGCCAGGGGTGACCCGGTGAATGAAGATGCCCGTGAGGTTGCCACCAATGACGCTTATCTGCTCCAGCAACGCGTCCCCCTGGAAGGCCAGCACGGTGACCTGGCTCAGGATCTTGCGGGCCGGCCTCCTCCGCACGGGGACGCCGCTGCAGGACGGGAGGTGATGGAGCCCCCGAGGCACCAGAGCAGGTCAGGCAAGGCCCTGACCCCACGGGCCCCAGCATTCTGGAATTCTCTCTCTCTCTCTCTCTCTCTCTCACACACACATACCCCCAGCTGTGACCTTATCCTCAGGAAGGCTGTCACCTCCCAATAGTGATGGGACCCAGTCCTCACTCTGCCCTGCCACCTGCTGACCCTGGCCCCCTCCCACCGCTCACCTGGACAAGGTGGTCAGGCCCCCGGAGAATGGCTGCAGGCTGCTCTCACACTCAGGAAGGTCTGCATGGAGGGGGAGGGCTCAGACCCGGGCCAGGCCAGCCCCTGGGCTCCCCCTCCCCTTGGAGCCTTGCCTACGGGATGGGTAACCCGTCGCCCCTACCCCAGCCCACCCCCTCCCTCCATTGAGGCTGAGCCTCCTCTGCCTCTTCCCTTCCTCACTGCCTAGAATCTTGGTTTCATCTTCCCCCAAACAGGAGTGGGGTTTGACCTATAGGGTATCCTTAGGGGGTAGTTGGATGAGTTGCCAACACTTTACAGGAGAGGGCAGCTAGACGCTCGCTTTCTGGCTTCCTTAAAAATCAGATCTGGGACAGCCCAGGTGGCTTAGCGATTTAGCATCTGCCTTTGGCCTAGGTTGTGATCCTGGGGTCCTGGGATCGAGTCCTGCATCGGGCTCCCTGCATGGAGCCTGCTTCTCCCTCTGCCTGTGTCTCTGCTTCTCTCTCTGCATCTCTCATGAATAAATAAATAAAATCTTAAAAAAAAAATCAGATCTAAGTAGGGGTGAGTGGGTGAAATAGGGGATGGGGATTCAGGAGGACACTTGTTGTGATGAGCACTGGGTGATTAAAATAAACACTTAAAAAAAAATAAAATAAAATCTGGAACAACCCTGGGCCCACGTTTCTGCCCGGACCCGCATCTCTGCCCGGCAGCAGTTGCCAGCACAGGCCATCGGCTGCCCGCCCCTCCTGCTGCCCAGCTGGCCACCGCAGGCCCCAGAGTCGGCAGCCCGAGGACTGGACGGCCCCGGGGTCCCTCGGGGCTCTGCATTTTAATGTGCAGCTTGTGAAGCAGCCCCACCCCCACCGGCACCCCGACCCCGAGCCCGGGGATCGACCTTCCTGCAAGGACGTGGCTGCTCTTCCCGACTGTAGGGGGGCGAGAACCAGCCAGCCAGCGAGGACCAGTGGCCGCCTGCTGTCGTTGCCCAGCTCACAGGCTACACGCCATTCGCGATCACATTCAAAGCCAAGGGAAATAGCCTAGTCCTGATGTATTTGAGGTCAGTTCCACCAAAAGTGTACGAAACGGGGACGTTATATAGAAGTGTGACAGAAGAAAGGGCATCGCATCCAGGATGGATATGTCCTGGGGGGACCCTCTCGGTTGGCCCTAGTTCTAAAGATGCCAATGGCCTGGCACAGGCCAGGGTTCTGGTCCAGTGACCCACAGGGAGCCCCGACTCCGGGGCCCTGCGGCGCCGCTGTTCTGAACAGCGCGAGGCGCGTGCTCCCCCTGGTGGCCACCGGGGTGAATTCCAGACGGGGCGCGAAGCACCTGCTGTGCACCTGGCCCGAGGCTGGGGGCAGGTGTGCAGGGGGAAAAGGTGAGGAGGCTGCGTGGGGCCCAAGGTTGAGAAGGAACCGGTCAAGTCACAAATATGAGGAATAAGCCATAGGCGATGTGGGAAGGTCTCAGGGGCCAACACCCAGGAGGAGAGATGCTCCCTGCGGGTGCCTCTTCCAGGAGCAGAGGGGACAGAGGCCTGCTGCCTTCCGGTATCTCTGAGGAACCTAAGTGTCCCCAGATCAGAGCAGGGAGGGACAGCGAGACAACACATATGCCTGGAGCTGCCTGAAGGTTATTGCTGAGCTGAACACAACTCCCTAGGCTTCGAGGGGAGACAGAAAGGACGCCCAGTAAACAGGGCATGGGCTTGAATGGCCAGGTAGCCTGGATTTCCCAGAGCCTGGGCCCGGGCAGCAGTGATGCTTGCTTCCTCTGCCCAACCCCTGCAGAGGTACTGGGTCTCTCGGCGGCCTCCCTGAACACCCCTCTTCTCACTTATCCTCCTGCTCAGCCCAGGGGAGGTGAGTGGCTGCACAGGCCCAGGTGGGGTGCACTCACCTGCCCTGTCTATGATCTCGTAATCCAGGTCTGCATCACCTGCCTTCGCCCCCGGGGAGGGCCCCTGGTCCACCTGCAAGGTTTCTGGGAAGCTGCTGGAAAGCATGGGAAGAGGACAGCTCAGGCTGCGTCGCTCGCCTCTCTGCTCAGACTCCGAGCCCCTGGCACCTGCCCAGCCCTCGGCCCATGTCCCAGCCCAGGGCCCATGGCATCTGGACCCCCATTGCCTGCCTGTTACCTGAAAGACCAAGGGTCTTCCCAGAAGTCGTCTGTGACCCGCTTGTACAGGGACTGCAGGCTGGGAGGCCTGGGGCTACTGGAGCGGAAGCTGTCCACCAGCTCACGGTTGGACGTGGCACTCAGGTCGGAGCAGAGCTGAGACTGGAAGGGGACAGGACAGAGGTCAGCACAGGGCACCCCGCGCCACCTCCCCGCTGCTCCACTGGGCACGACGGACAACAGTGAGAAACCACGGTGCCTATAGGGCAGAGGCGGTGACAGGGACACAGCACAGAGAGAGGCACGCTAGCGGAGCCCCTACTGTGTGCCAGGAGCCCTCCTAGCCGCTAATGGATAAAGCTGCGTGGTGGGTAGCATGGTCCCACTTCCCATGCAAAGCAACTGAGGCCCAGAGAGGCCAAGTGCCGGGCTGTGAGGGTCACGTGCAGAGGGAGACACCGATAGACGGCAGGTGTGCAGTGCAGACCTGAGTGCAGGCCCACGTCCGCTTCACCTGCTGTGTGCCAGGAACCCCCCCCTCCAGCCACCGAGGAGGCACCAGCCGTACCTCAGTGGAGCTGGGGCAGCTGTAGTCACTGTCATCCCGCGGGCAGATGGCGAACATGCGCACGAGACGCTGCTTCCCCTTCGGACAGGGCTCCCTGGCGCCGGCTTCCTGCTTAGGCTGCTGAGGACGGGGCGCAGGATGCTGGGTTCAGGTGGGTTTCCCCCTGGATGCTCTCGGGGGCGTTTCCAGCAAGTCACCTCCCTGCCGCCTCCACCTCCCACCTCCACCCGGCAGGCAGTCCCCTCATGTCCCCTCCGGAGCACGGGGCCCCGCCGGCACGGCAGGAGCCCACCACGGAGGAAACGGAAAGCAGGAAAGCAACCAGCTTGGTGAACGCTAGTTCATCTCTTTTGGAGCAGGAGCTGCTGATACACTGTCATCGGAGGTTTCGTGATTATTTTCACTCTTTGGGAACATTTTAGCTCTTTCCCTTCCTACATGGAAGTCAGCTCGTGGACATCGGGCTTGCAAATATGTCAGGAATGCATCATCTACAGAAGTATCATCTACCAGATATCCGGCCGTGTCATAGGCTTTCATTCTCCACGGAACACTGTGCTTTACAGGTTCCAGAACCTTCCGCCAAGCTACGTCTCCCACGACTTGCATAAGATTGCCACAAAACGAACTGCAGACACAGGCTCAAGATGCCCAGTTGTGCATCTTCAACGATTTGGCAACAAGGTTCACCCACGAGAGCCAGCGCGTGGCCGATATGGCTAAACCCGAGGTCCGGGCCGGGGCCTCGAGCGGCCTGGCACCTCCCGCCTCCCCGTGGGTGCTGAGGGAAGCACTCACCCCCTGCAGGGACTCGGCCTGCGGCTTGCGGACCTGCTGGCGCAGCTCGCAGACCTGGTCTGTCAGCTCAAACACTTTCCTGCGCAGGGCGTCCTTCTCCGTCAGGTTCTGAGCGATCTCCGTCTGGGCTGCGTCCCTGGCGGAGTAGGCCTGGGAGCCAGGAAGGGGAGGGGGGGCGTAGCGTGTGTCGGGGGTGACAGCCGTGGGGGAGAGGCGGGGAGAGGCGGGCACCAGCCATCCTGGGCAGGAGGGGGGTGTGCAGAGAGCCCTGTGGCACCTGCCAGCCCAGGGTCAACCCCCCCAGGGCTTCTGGGAGGAGCCTCAGCCAGCCGCCCAGGTGCCCTGGGGCCCTTCCCGCGGAGGTACCTGGTCCCGCTCCTTCTGCAGCTGGAGCAATTGGCTCTGCAGCGCGGTCACCCTCTCCTTGTAGATGTCGCAGTCCACCTTCGTCCTCTGGAACTGGAGCAGGGTCTGCTCCTTCTCCTCCCAGAACTGGCCGGGAACAAACAGAGCACACTCAGGGCGGGGGGTTCTGGGGTCAGGCGGAGAGTGGGGCGGGGGTGCCTCGGGGGCAGGGGGTAAAAGAGGTGCTCGTTTCTTAAATGCTGAGTTTCGAGGCGCTGCTATGGTGATCCCTACGCACCTGGGTGGTGCAGGTATGACCCCGTGTCATTTACTCCATGTCCCAAAAGACATAAATGATCTCCCTCCACGCTGCCTCGTTCTCTCCCTCCATCCCCTTCCTCCTGGTCCTCCTCTGGCTGTTGCAGCGACTAAATAACCCCCTGGCACCCACCCTGAGGGCTCCCCCCACTGGAAGGCGCCCTGAGTTTTGGTGCTCTTTTGTCCGGTGGTTTTCTGATCACCCACAAACCAGACGGGACCGCTGGCCTTGGGCTGTGAGTCCGTGCTCTAGAAGCTTCCGCGAGGGCCGAGCGTCTACAAAGCCTGTCCTTCCCGCCTGCCTGAGCAGCCCTGACGCGGCCCCGAGGGTCACCTGCTTGCGCTGCCTCTCGGCGGCCACGGCCCGCTCCCTCAGAGAGTGGATGCGGTCCACCAGCTCCTGCTTGCTCTCCAGGGCCTCGTCCAGGTTCTGCTCCAGAATGTCCTTCTCCGCCTGGGCAAAGGGAGGTCAGCCCAGGGCCCCCCCGGGAGGCGCCCCATCACTCTGCCCCAAGTAGAGGCAGCAGGAAACCTCGGGGCGGGGGTGTGGGGACGGATTCAGCGGGATCCTTGAGCGAGGCTGGGGGGAGGCGGGGGAGGCAGGTGCACGACCAAAACGGGAAACGTGCATTTCCCTTCTGTTTCTCCGTGATCCAGGGCAGGAAGTGAAGGAAACTGGAAGTCCCCCGGGGTGGTGATCCCCCCTCAGAGGCAGCGTCGGGCCGCTCTGGCCACACGCCCGCCGGCACGGTCTCTGACAGGGGACCCGCCAAGGGACACGCCGGTCCCTCTCTGGCCCACTCCCCAGGGAGGGCCTTCGGCACCCAGGGGACGTTTAGTCATTGGAAGGAATCGCTCTATTAATAGACATGTTCTTGATTGAAAGGAATCGCGGAGGAGGAGAGGCAGAGGGTTTGCATAATTCCGGAGCTTTGGCGTCACTGGTGCCGCCACTGCCCCCCGGAGCGCACGTGGGTGGGACCTCGGCAGATTCTGCGGGCAGACAGGCCCCCACGCATGATCTTGCATCCCGTCGTTCACCATCGGCCTGGCTCCCTCTAAGCCAGCACAGCAGCAGCTCACGAGCGGAGTGGGGGGCGCTGCTCGGCACGTCCAGCAAGCTGTCCGCCCTGCCCACATTCACGGCAGCGCAGGACGGGGAAGGGGGTGGAGTGTCTCGGGATGGCACCCAGTCCTCAGTCACCCCCACGAGGACTCCCTGGGCGAAACCCCCCAGCCTGCGGGAGCCCCGGGCCGGCTGCCCCGGGAAGGGACGGGGACCCACCAGGCTGAATGTCAGCGACCGGAGCTTCTCATTCTCCTCCTTCAGGCGGCTCAGCTCCCTGTCCCCGGGCCCCAGGCCACCGGCCACCTGCAGGGACCGCTCTCGGGATTCCCGCTCATGGGAGGAAGATATCTTCTCGCGCTGCAGCTCCTGCTTCGTCAGGTAGAGCTGCCAGGAGGAGGCCGAGAGGAAGGCCCGCGTGAACCCAGGCTGTCTGCTAGCCCAGGAGTCATCCTCGAGGAGGAGATGCTGCTTATACTCAGAAGGGTCCCTCCCCCAAGCTTTCAAAATCCACTCGAGAGTTTTACCCGGTGAACAGTTACGGTTCTTGTGAAGGAGGAAGGCGTTTCTAGCTTTATTTCTACTGGGGTGGGGCCGAGGGACCAGAGCAAGGAACCCAGGGAATCGGCTCACTCCGGCGCGAGTGTCCAGGGAGCGAGTGTCCTCAGCACGCTCGCTGGCTTCCCTGCCTTTCCATATTCCGCTAAGTACATTGCATGAAGGGAATCAGGATTCGTGAAAATCAGTAAGTGAGAATAAAGAAGAAATCAAGTCAGACGGAGCAGAGATGACTGGTCTACGCGGACGCGCTCACAATCCGTGTGCAAATATGTGCCACCTCCCGCCCGGCAGGCTGCGTGTCCTGGGCTGTGGGCCTCTGGAAACTACCTGGCCAGGTCGGTCCTGCTGGCCTCCACCCCGCAGGATGGTGCCTTAAGGGAAACTCAGGTCTGGAACCAAGGGAGACACGGGGTTTTCCTCAAGAGGCAAACCCAGGAAGCCTGGAGGTCAGGGTGGAGTCAACCCACGCTCTGGGGTCAAGAGAAAGAAGAACCTTTCCTGAACTTGTTCCCTCCCGACATCTGCTTAGCAAATTTTCTGTAAGCAATTACACAGGGCCTGCTACGGGCCACCTGGGTTAGGAGTGTTGTGCTCCACGTATTAAAAAAGTAAAACTAGGGAAGCCTGGGTGGGTCCGTCGGGTAAGCGTCTGCCTTTGGCTCAGTTGTGATCTCAGGGTCCTAGGATGAAGCCCTGGGTCATCAGGCTCCCTGCTCAGCAGAGTCTGCTTCTCTCTGTCTGCCCCTCACCCCTGTTTGCACTCGATCTGTCTCTCGTTCTCTCTTTTTCTCTGATAAACAAAATATTTTTAAAAAATTAAAAAGTAATATTAAATCATTAAGACCTGAAAGGGGGTGGTGATCTAAAACTGAAAATAAACCTAAGCCAATGAACCTGATTATATCTCAAACACTGTAGCCACAATGAGCAGAGGGAGAAGGGATGGAAAGGAAGGAAAGGGATCGAGAGCCGGGCCGCCCCGGCAGCTCGTGAACTGCAAACCCCCGGCTCTTCTCGGCAGCTTTGTTCACGGGGCACAGCTAATCGGAAAGTATTTTCCGTGCACTAAGGGATTGAGCAAGCGAGCGCTAGTGTGGGTGGGAGGATGCTCACCGGGGAAGAAGGGGCACCCAGTATGGAATGAGGGAGGCAGGGACGCGCCCTGGGGATTGACCGGAATTAGAGGCGTGGGTGTGACCTCACGGTTTCTGAAATACAAGTATGTCTGTGGACATGCATACTCGCACGCATAAGGGCGTGTGCACACCCGCGCACGCGCGCGCGTGTCTATGTGTATGCGTATATTTACATGCACGTTTCCTAGTTCTGTCCTTGGAAAGGGCCAAGGAGCAAAGACATCCCAGGAGCAAAGAGCAGACCTAGAGCCCAGGTCTTGGTCTGGGGGAGACTCCAAGGCCCTTCCGGGAAATGCCTGAGCCCAGAGCTGCGGCAGGACAGGGACGAGACGGTCCTGGAAACTCTTGTGATGCCAGAAAGGGAGTCTGTGCTCATAAAATGGGGAGCCGTGCCACAGGACATGGAGGAGATTCAAGGGGCTCCCACTGGCCAAATCTAGGACAGTCTGAGCAAACTCATTCAGAACAGTAATATGTTACAGGCCACTGGAAATCGGAATCCACGTGTCCGTGCCAACAGCAGACGCATGAGCTGGGGGAGTCAAAGGTTCCTCCTTGTGGTCAGGGTGTTGAGGACCAATGGGGGGACCAGAGGGGTCACTGGAGATGGGGCTCATCATTGAGCATCCACCAGAGTGAAGATGAATTCAGACAAGGATCGCCAGTGAGGCCGTCTAGCAGGGAAATGTCGATGAGGAGCAGGGTGCTTGCTGGTTTCAGGGTCCCCCACCCACCCCAGGCTGGAGGAAAAGGATCACGATCAAGGCAGAGGAAGCAGCACCTGCTCCAGGTGGGTGACATTAACGTCCCCGGCGAGGGGCGCTAGGCAGGTTGCCACAGTGGGCGACGGCAGCCAGGCCCAGTGTTCCGTGCAGTGTCCTGCCAAAGAGGTATAACCCCCCATCTCCTCATGAGGGGACGTGAGACAAACCCGAGATGGGGAGTGGTCTTATCACAGAAAAAGAGGGGGCCCTGCATCCTTAAAAAAAATCCATGTTGTGGGGCGCCTGGGGAGGGGGGCTCGTTTGGCAAAGCATCTGGCTCTTGATTTCGGGTCAGGTCATGACCTCGGGGTGATGCTCTTAGGGTCATGAGATGGAGCTTCTTGCTGGGCATGGAGCCTGTTTGAGATTCTCTCTCTTCCCCTCCCCCATCCTCTCTCTGCCTCTCAAAAAAAAAAAAAAAAAAAAAGAAAAAGAAAAAGAAAAAGAAAAAAGAAAAAAGTCCATGTGTGCTTTTGACCAGAAAATTAACTACTAATGGGCTACGGTTGTCTGAAGCCTCACCGACCTCACGAGCAGCCGGTTAACACGTTCTGTGCGCTACATGTATCGTAAACTCTGTTCTTACAATAAAGCGACCCAGAGCAAAGAGAAGGCCATTAAGGAGATCATAAGGAAGAGAAATTACATTCACGGCGCTGCATTTACAGAAAGAAAACTGGGTCTAAGTGGGTTCCTGCGTCTCAAACCGTGTTGTTCAAGGGTCAACGATACTTGTGTATTTTAACAGATTTGGAATTATTTCTCAATGAAGATTTAAAAACTAAGAACAAGCATACCACGCCGCAGTTAGAGGCAAACGACAGATGCCAGAATGACAAGGAATGAACGTCCTCGAGATCTAAAGAGCTCCTGCAGCTCGACCAGAAGATAGCGGCCCCCAGCAGAAAAATGAGCAGAGGCGCTGTGGGGGTGCGAGGGCCCCACTGAGGACACAGACCCAGTGTGCGCCACTGAGAACGGCGCGGGAGGGGCGGGCAGGGGCCCACGGGCCCCGGGTTCCCGGCCGAGCAGGAGCAAGGTGGATCCCAGGTGTGCCCGTGGCTATGGGGCCCCCGTCCGGCCTCCCGAGCGAGGCCACCTCCCAGGCCAGCTGGTCCCGGGGGGCTTACGGGCCGGCAGCGGAGGGGTCCCGGCGGGCGGGGGGGCACCGAGTACCTCCTCTTGCAGGCTGCGGCAGCGCGTGGCGGCCAGCTCCTTCTCCCGCAGCGCGTTGCTGTAGTGCAGGGACAGGCCGAGCATCTCGTCCTTCAGCTTGAGCACCTCGTGGAAGTGGGCGCTGACCTCGCGCTTCATGCGGTCGTGGTCGGCCTCCAGCTGGCACAGGCTCTGCACGCGGGCCTCGGCCTGCCCCAGGCGCTCCTGCAGCTGCCGGCAGCGCTGCAGCAGCGCCTCCTTCTGCCCCTTCTCCTGGCTCAGCTCCTCCTGCAGGCTGCCGATGGCCCCGGCCAGGCACTCGGTCAGCTTGGCCGTCTCCATGAGCCCTGCGGAGGAGGCGTGGGTGGGCCACCTCGCCCTCCCTCCTCACCCCCCGCCCGGGTCTTTGCTGCCCGCGCCGGACCCTCAGGCAGGAGCCCCCACCCTCATCTGCGGGTCTCCTCAAAAACTCCCAGGCTCAACCAGACTCTGTGTTTGGTTATATGACAGCATAACAGGTGCGGTGGGAATCAGGATTGTCCCGTCTGCTTCCCCGTGGGACCCTGCTCTGCAGACCCAGCACACCCCCCGCCCCGCTCCCCCCGCCATCAGCTAAGATGTGCTCTGTGCTAACTCATTTCCATGTCATCCTAAGAATAGGATGACCGGAAAATACAACGAGGAACACGAATCTGTATACTGGAACTCCAACCAACGGAACCACCCACTATGATGCCAAACAGGCAGAAAAGCTTTCTCATCTAGGTTCTGGTGATGTTGGTCCCTTGTGTACAAAATCTTTGAACAGCTCCTCCAGGGGAGCCTCAAAAAGGCTGCCCCATCCACCCCTCGTCCCCCCCCCCCCAGGGGCCTCTCCCAGCAGAAGCCGCCCCCTGCACGTGAGCAAGCTGCAAGGCTGAGGCTGCCCCAGGAGCACGTAGAAAGCCCCAGGGAGTCCAGCTTCCTCTCTCCCGCTGCTGCCTCTCAAATGCAGATTCCGTGTCCCAGGAGGAGTCTCCTCTTGGTACCGTGTAGTTAGGGACAGATCTTTTAGAACCACAGGCCACAGCGTCTGTCTCCTACCACCTGCACCATGGTTAGTGGGGGTGTCGTCACCCCCGGCATGCTGGGGCACAGGGACAGGAACCTCAGCTGGAGAGGGGCCTGGGGGGCGCAGTCAGGAGAAGCATCTAGAAGAGCATGCAGGCACCAGAACCTCTGATGAAGCCCCTGCCAAGCATCACCCCCAAGCGCCCCCAGGGCCCAGCCCTCACCACTGAAGTTGCTGAAGTCCACCTGGGGCTGCAGCCCAGTGACCAGGGTGTAGATGTCAGGGTTGTGGAACTTCAGGCTCTCCAGGAAGGCAATGGCTCCATTCTTCCCTCGAGTCTTCAGCAAGTCCAGTAAGTGCCCTTGGGCGAGAGAGCGGTGTCAGCCACCAAGGCTCCGGGTGGGCTCCCAGGGGTGCACCGTGGGGCGGTGGAGGAAATCCTCGCCCGTCCAGGATCGGGAGGTGGAAGCAGTTTTCCAGGATCCCTGGGGTGGGGTGGGGAAGGTGCCCTCACCGCCCTCGTGGGTCCTTTCAAGTGACAGGTCTGCAGCCAGTCCCTGGAAGGGCCAGACTGATAGGCCTTGAGCAGCTACCACAACCTGAGAGCTAAGAGTTGACCATAAAAGACTAAGGAAGAGGACAGAGGACCTTTGCTGTCAAGACCTCCCAGGCGTTGGGTGGACGAATCTCCCCGTGGCACAAAGAAAGCAAGGCCGGTGCCCCGGGGCCCAGTGAGCCCACCCGATTCCACCGCTCTCAGCCCGACTTAGGGGCTTGGATTCCTTCCTCCTGTATCTGAGGCCCATAAGGAACAGGAAGAAATAAACTCCTGGTGATAGCTACCCCCACCCCGAATGCCTCCTATGGCCCTGGCTCGGAGAGGAATAGCCTATAAACCATCTCATCCAATCTCCTAACAACCCGACAGGGTGAAGCCACTCGCTTCCCTGGTTCTCAGTGAATAAACGGAGCTAATCAGACTGTCAGGACTGGCTCCAGAGACATCTGCAGTGCATGAATCGTGGCCCCCACAAAGGCACATCCACCTGGAACCTGTCAATGGCACCTTATTTGAAAAAAAGGGGTCGGGACACCTGGGTGGCTCAGTGATTAAGCGTCTGCTTTCGGCTCAGGGTGTGATCCCGGGGTCCTGGGATTAAGTCCTGCATCGGGCTCCCTGCATGGAGCCTGCTTCTCCCTCTGCCTGTGTCTCTGCCTCTCCCTCTGGGTCTCTCATGAATAAATAAATAAAATCTTTAAAAAGGAAAAAAGGGTCCTTGCAGATGTAATTACATCAAGGATCTCGAGATGAGAACAGCCTGGACTACCCAGGGGGGCTCCATCTGCTGAGTCCAATGACAAGCACATTCATAAGAGACAGAAGAGGAGACACGGAGAAGGCCACGTGAGGACAGAGGTAGACACCGGAGGGACGTGGCCACCAGCCGGGGACCACCTGCGGGCCCGCAGCAAGAGGCAGGAAGGGCACACCCCTGGACACCTCAAGGGAGGCAGCTCTGCCCACACCTGGATTCCAAACTATGAGCAAATACATCTCTGCTGGTCTTGTGCCATTTGACATAGCAGCTCTGGGGACACACTACAACATCCCCCGGGTCTGGAACGTGGGTCCCTAAAGTCCTGCACTCCTGACACCGGGCTTCATGCAGCACAGCCTGTGTGGAGCTGGCGTGACAGGAAGCTGAGCTGGCCCAGCAGGCCCGAGGCCAGTGGCGTGGGCCCGGGGGTCCTCACCGACTCGCATGACGGTGTTGGTGAACGTGGGGCTGTGCAGCACCTCCTCCTCGTCCAGCTGGTCCAGCACCTTCGCCTGGCGCAGGTAGGGGGTGAGGCGACTGGGGCAGATGCTGCGCACGATCTTGTGGCGGTGGCTCTCCATCATCTCCCACAGCGTCTCCTCGTCCAGGGCCGTCAGTGTGGACTCGGTGCGGCGCAGTGCCGCCATGGCTGGGCGCCCCGGGACGCTGGGAGGGAAGGGTGGTGGCCACAGAGGCTGGAACACGGGGAGGCCTTTACAATCAAACCCCCTTTCCCCAGGTCATTGGGGCAGGGAGGAAACAACCCATCTGAAGAGGATGGTGAGCTCGCCCTGGCCCTGGTGCCCCATGATCGGGGCAGGGGGGCCGGTGGTGATTATTGAGGATCCATCCTTATGGATGATTTCAGATCAATTCCTCGTCTATCTGGAGAAGAGCAGAACTAGTTTCTTTTGGTGTCAGGAAGACACTGCATTTGCCTTTAAAGCACAGGGAACTGCCCTCGACCCCGGGGAGCTGATTTACAAGATTGATCTAGAACATGCATTCTCCACGGGGGCGATAGAGCCCCCAAGGGTCGAAAACTGGTTCTTGGGTGAAAATTCTTATATGTGCAAAGCACAGTTGTGCATAAACAGATGTTCAGTACACCTGTGATGGTACTCGCGGGAGCACAGGGAGGGAGGAGGTGTCTCCCAAGGCTCCTTAGGGACGAGGATGGCAGAAGGTTGAGGGACACTGTCCTGGAATAAATGGGAGGGTTTGGAGGCCCCATCTGGCACCCCAGCAACCCGAGGAGGTGCCCACAGTCCCAGTGAGGGGGTCGGGGGCGATCAGCTGGGAAGTAGGGCTGGGGGAAGGAAGAAAACACACCGCTTTCCCTTGGTGTGAAAAATCAGGACACTTGTCCTGAGACACTCAGGACACATGCTAGGGAGTGACCCCTTGGAAAGGAATATTCCAAAGCATTTTTAATCTAAAACAGGGATGCCCCGGGGGGCTCAGTGGTTGAGCGTCTGCCTTTGGCTCAGGGTGTGACCCCGGGTCCTGGGATCGAGTCTTGCATCGGGTTCCCTGAAGGGAGCCTGCTTCTCCCTCTGCCTGTGTCTCTGCCTCTCTCTGTCTCTCTCAGGAATAAATAAATTTAAAAATAAATAAATAAAACCAAGGACTCAGGGATCCCTGGGTGGCGCAGCGGTTTGGCGCCTGCCTTTGGCCCAGGGCGCGATCCTGGAGACCCGGGATCGAATCCCACATCAGGTTCCCGGCGCATGGAGCCTGCTACTCCCTCCGCCTGTGTCTCTGCTTCTCTCTCTCTCTCTGTATGACTATCATAAATAAATAAAAATTAAAAAAAAAAAACCAAGGACTCAGAGTAAGTCGTAAAGAGCACCAGCTCTTGGCCCGTAGGGGTGTGGATGAAAGATGGGCAGGTGTCCGAAGGGGCTCAGCTGCACCGGGTCTGAGCAAACTCCCTGGCTAGGGTCACAAGCTCCCAGTCTGTCTAGGTAGAGATCACGAAGCTGCTCACCCTTAAAGTACCTGAACAGGGGCCCTGGGGGAAGGGGTGTTGACACTGTCTAATCCTCTGTTGGGAAGACCTTGGAGGGCACCACCCAGCCTCTCACCCGCGGAACATGCCCTGGGCATCCTCGGCTCTGCAATGAGCCACCTCCATAGCTGCGTCCCTGCCTAAGTCTCTTTCCTCCCTCCTGGCCCTGGCACAAGGTCACTAGACCATTAATCCATCTAAATCATCCTAAAATGCTTGTAAATCCTGGACTGGTTCAAGCATATATTTTGTCGTTTTTTATCTTTTTGTTTCATTTTATTTTATTTTTTTAAAGATTTTATTTATTTATTCATGAGAGACACACACAGAGAGAGAGGCAGAGACACAGGCAGAGGGAGAAGCAGGCTCCACGCAGGGAGCCCGATGCAGGACTCGATCCCGGGACCCCAGGATCACACCCTGGGCCGAAGGCAGCGCTAAACCGCTGAGCCTCCGGGGATGCCCTGTTGTTTTTTAGAGCTCAAGAGCCGGTGCAGAGCCTGACGCCAGGCTCGATTTCACAACCCTGAGATCATGACCTGAGCTGAAATCAAGAGTCAGATTCGGGACACCTGTGTGGCTCAGTGGTTGAGTGTCTGCCTTTGGCTCAGGTCATGATCCCGGGATTTGGGATCGAGTCCCACGTGGGGCTCCTGTGAGGAGCCTGCTTCTGTCTCTGCCTCTCTGCCTCTCTCTCTCTCTCTGTATCTCCCATGAATAAATAAATAAACCTTAAAAAAAAAAAAAAAAAGAGTCAGATTCTCCACTGTCCGAGCCACCCAGGAGCCCCTAGTTCGAGCCTATTTAAAAAGTCCCGCAGGCGCACAACATACCCATGCACCAATCATGCAGAAGCAGCAGTGGGCACCTCAGATTCCTCACTGAGGAGTCACCCTGGTCCCGCTGGCTGCAGCCTGGCATCTGTTTGTGCCTGGAGGACCGTGCCAGGCCACGACCTACACCTGTACGTGTCTACAAATAGGCACCCACTTTTACGGGATTCTTTTGTGCAAAGAGCGACTGTACATAAACAGTATCTTTACTGTTGACTCTAACTTTCTGTAACAGTGTCAGGCTGGGCATGCTGCTAGCTTGCGGCTCCAGCTCCGCGTCCCTGAGGTCTGGCAGGTGGGTGTGTGCACCTGACACATACTCCTTCCTTTGTTTACCTGTGGCTGGATTCAATGATATGAGCAAAGCACAGCGGCCTGTGGGCCAGCCTTAGGTCCCTTCCACTTTTCCCCCGTCATTGCCAGTGCGGCAGGGATGACCTTGGGCAAGACAGGGGGCCTTCCTCTCAGACACCTGCATCCCTGTGATTTGGTCCTTTTCATTTGGAATAACAAGCCGGCCCAGGTGGAGTCAAGTGCCTCCCGAAGAGGTCTGTGCACTAAAAACGCTGGAAAGCCAGAGCTAACCAGCCCTCGTCAAGTAAGAGAAGTGGAAAAGAGTGGCCAGAGGTCCTTGTGACGTGGGAACGGCCCCCCACAATCCCCACGAGGAGCCCAGGCTGCAGCGAGTGCTCACCCAGAGATGCTCACGCTGGCTTCCACGGGCGCCCCTCGCGGTGGCCTGGGGTCTGGTGTCCCTCCGTGGCCAGGTAGGACGGGGCCCGGGGCGGGAGGGGGCCCTAGCCCTCCAAACCTGGGCTGCCGCGGGCTGTCTGCTTCCTCAAGCCCCGTGACTTGCTCCACGATTCAAAGCTCAGGCACCGAAGACTAATGCCAGGAGGAGGGGGAAAAGTCGAGCTCTCATCCAGGAAATAACTTGACAGATCTTTGACCTCTGAGGCTTGTTCAGTAACTGTAGATACTTCCTTGGGGCTTGGAAGTGGGTTCCTAGAAGGAAACCAGGGTGTGAACCGTGGGACCGCTCCCTCTGTGTCGTGGGCCCCTCTGCGACTGTGGTGATGGTTGCTCATATCTACGAATGTCCTAAAAGCCATAAATTGCACCCTCTAAATGGGTGAATTTTGTGGCACATGAATCATATTTTTAAAAACTTGTTTTGTTTTGTTTTTAATAAAAAGTTCCCAGAGCTGCCAGTAACTAACCCCTGCTTCCCTGTGGCCCTGTTCCCCATCAGGATGCAGAGGAGGCTGGGTGGTAGGGAGGTGTCCTGAGTAGCTGGCCTGTCCCCCTGAGGCCAGCACCGGCCACCCTCGGCCCATGGGACACCAGCGCCCCGTTCTTAGTGCCTTCCTTTAAGTCCAGGCTGAGCCCGCAGGTGCCCTGGCCGTCGGGTGCCCCAGCCAAGCTCCGTCTCTGCCCCGGATGTTCCCTGGTGGCCTCCTCCCGTCTGTCCCCTATGCTTGCTCATTCCAGCATCCGTGCTCCCCTCGGCTGCCCGGCATCCCCAGGAGCAACCCCCATGTGCGTGCAGCTGTCTTCAATGACATCGGGGACACTCTGCATGAGTGCAGCTGCCTCTCCTCGCGTCCAGCTCCGACTCTGGGGCAGAGTCAGCATATAAAGTCAGTCTGAACGGTAGAAGGTGGGAAGTAAACACTTTTTGCCAGACCCTTTGAAAGATGGCAGGTGAGCCCTGAGACTGACGGGGTGGTGCGAGGGATGAGGGACCCCGCGACTCCTGCAGCCCCCGTGATGGAACCAGGGAAACGGTCTCGAGGACTTTCCCCCACGAATTGCTTGTCTCAAGAGAAAAAAAACTCGGGGGAAGTCTGCTGGGGTGAAAGAAAGCGCCCGCACTCCTACGACTCCCACTGAAGAGCGCTCAGCAGAGGTGGGCTGGGCCCTCCGGGGGCAGAAGAAAGCGGGGACCCCAGGCTGCGCTCCTCATGCGCGGGGGCGGGGGCACTGGGTCTGTTTAATTTCAGATCTGGCCCCGGAGTCCGCAGGACCCCCACGGAAGGTCTGGTGGCACTTGGGTTTTCACGGATGCCCGCTCCCATCAGCGTGAACACGGAGAATCAGGGCCAGCTCACGCTACCTGCGGCCCCACCAGGGCAGCTGAAGGCAGAAGTCTCTCCAGGACTCTCTAAACCCCAACCAACTGCCGTGGGTTCCTGGGACCCCTAGGCCACACTGGGGTCGGGTGGAAGTGGGTGTAGCCGGGTAGCAGCCATTCGGGACCATGCTTTGTGCAGTGAAGCAGCTTATAACGAAACCCCAAACGGCAATGCAACATGCGGGGGTGTCTTTGCAGCTCCGTTCTGATTTACACAGGGGTTAGTCCTAACAGTAAAGAAAATGTACCCCGGAGATCCGTCAGGATATTTTAAATTGTGTAAAAGTCTTCTCTAACCCTGCTGCAATCCCAGAGAGAACCCAAGGTCGTATGAGGCCTGAGCTTCTGAGATTGGGGGTCCTCCTGCAGGATGCCCCATGCCTCCTCATAGCTCAGAGCTCAGTCTTGCCTTTTGTGTAACGGAGAGAAAGAGAAAGCGTATACACCCTCGAGCACACACATACACAGACACGCACACGTGCCCACACGCACCTGTGCAACGCACAGGACTCCAGAACGGGAGGGAATGAGCTTAGGAAGGCTTAGGAAAATCAGTAAAAATCTAATAAACACGACAGGTGAGGCGGGTGGTCACCAAGCAAAGCAGGCGCTTTCCTGCACCCCTCAGCTAAGGGCCCTCACCTCTGCTCCCCCCTAAATGTCTCTGTGTCCTGACCACCAGTAGGTAGAGGCAGCTGGGCTTAGGAACCCCCTTTCCCTGCTTGCATCTGGGGCCACCACATAGAGGTAAGGCGAGAGTGTTCTTTCATCCATCACACCGGCCCGCCCAGGGTGACACTCAGCAGCCAGAGAGCCTTCGCCTCCTCTAACCCGTCCCCTAACCGAGCCCAACGGGAGGAGCTGGCTCCTCTGCCTCCATAAAGCAGGCCCCTCGGCTGGCTCCTTCCCAGGCCGCAGCCTCTCATCCCCCGAGGACGGCTCCCGGGCTCCATCCCGGCCTTCCTCCCTCCCCCGGCGCTGACCTGCTCTCCCGGGGACGTCTCCATGCCCTTGGCCTTCCTTGTCGCGGAGGAGCTTGGCTGACCTGAGACTCCCTCTGGCTCAGCAGCCGAGAGAGGAGCAGGTTTGGCAGGTCCGTCTTTCTGGGCCCTGCCCGCGCCCGTGCCCGCGCCCGCCTTGGGTCTCTGCGGATCTCCGGGGCGCCAACACCTTCTCGTGGCAGGGAGGACACATGCGGAGACGGTTGGCTTTTGTCAGCACCTTGGGAAACCTCCGGAGGCGGTGACCGAGAGGATGACGGAGAATCACGGGGTGCAGGGAATCTTCTCCGTGAGCGCTCTGCCTCGCTTATGGTAAATCCCTCGGAAAGATCCCAGGAAGGCCGGGATGAACCTGGAGCCCTTCGCTGGTTCTCGCCATCAACTGCGGGGAGAGCTAAGCAATTCTGGTGGATCCCCCTAAAGTCAACATTCGATAACTACTATTTGGGGTGAGACAAAAGTCTTGGTCTTCTGTGTTTAGACCTAACCAGAATCCGGTCCCTCCTACCCCTCGCACCAGTGTGTCTCACCCTCTCCAACGACCTCCCAGCCGCCTGCCACCACCCCCGACCCCCCACAGGGGCAGGCAGGGCCATACTGTTCCCGGATGAGCCAGGGCATGTCATTCCCTTCTGTCTACATGTCCTCATGTCCTCACCAAGACCCACAGAGTCTTTCTTATCTCATACTTGCTGAGATCATATCCATTTATCTGCCCCACACACAGGGGCTGCTTCAAAGCCTTTGAAAGCCCCAGGCACACTCCAGCCCCAGGACCTTTGCACTTGTGATTCCTTCAGCCTGAAATGCTCTTCCCTTTGCCTCCTTCAGGACTCCACTCAGGAGCCATCTTTCCAGAGAGGCCCTTGCAGGACATTCTACTTAAAATCATGGGCTCCCCACCCGGGTGCTCCCTCCCCTTTACCCTGCTTCTCTCTTCTCTGTTGGGCCCCCTGCTTCCTAAGGTATGATAACTTCCAGCTACGGGCTGGGGTCTCGCCGGCCTCCCCGCAATGAGCCTGCAGCCTCCAGGGGACGAGAATTCTCGTCTCTCCTGTTCTCCGCCGTGAGGCTCCATACGGGTGGGTTGGGGGAACGAGTAAACATCGGCTGGGTGCCTGGTTCCCGCCGTGGCAGAGGCTAGTCGAGAAAGAAGAGAAGTTCAAGGCTCCGTGGACGGAGCAGGAAGGACCGTGGGATCATCATGCCAACAGACAAGGGTCAGTTCCCAAGGTCACGCAGCTAAGCGATGGTGGAACGGCGACCAGAACCCAAACCTCCTCCCCGGGGAGGAGAAGGACGAGGCTGTGGCCGCCTATGGGGAGCGGGCAAGAGCTCGGATCGGAGGCCAGACTTGATGCAGGCTCGGAGTCCGGAGTCGCCATCCTGCTGCACGTCGGCGGTCCCCTTGGGCAGGATATTTAAACTCCTAAGCCTTGGCTTTCTTCCCTCTCCCTTCCCAACTCCAGTGGGGTTGACTGTGGCACCTGAATCACGCTGGGAAAGCACTTCTCACCATGCCTGGTGTGTGGAAAGTTCTAGATATCAAAAACTCAAAGAAATGCCATCGTTCTAGGTCAGAGCGGAGGCCAGTGGCGCGTACTGATGGTGATTGGGAACTCGAGAAGCCCCTGCTGAAAGGGACAGAAATCCTGAGAGCTGGGGAAGGCCCTCCCCCCAGCCCGTTCCCAAAGGGTCATGAGCTCAGAAGGGCAAAAACCATTTCTCAGTCACCATGGCAATGGTCAGGTGGACCCCGGCTGACAATTTTCCCACACTTCGGAGGTCAAGAAAGCAGTATTTGTGGTAACCTTGGCTTGGTTGAAAGTGTCTCGTGGAGGAGCACCCCGAAGAGGGAGCAGCAGGGTGCGCGGTGGGGTGGGGGACCCAGGTGGCATGAGGACAGCACCACCTAGTGACCACATCCCATAGCAGGGATCCCTAATCACCGCCAACCCCCAGGGGCCAGCCACAGAGCACCTCCAGGTGACACTTGATCCACAAAACATAGGGAGGCCGAGCGGGGGGCTCCTGGGCTTGCCTCGCCGTGAGGATGCCGGCAGCACGTGGAGGTGCAAGCGCCAGGGACACGGAGGTCTTGCGTGAATAAAACCAGACCCGCAACAGAGAACTGGAGCTCGGGTGGAGGACGGGGTCCTGCAGCCCCACGCCCGGCAGGGGCAGGTCCCAGATGGAAGATGACATAGTGTAAATGGGGACTATGCTTCTTCTCTCTTCCCACTAATGCGGGGAGGATTCCAGAACTTCTAGACAGGTTCTCAACCGCAAGCTGGAGACCACGGGGCGAGGGTCCCCGGCGGGCAGACGGGTGGGGCTGGTGAGGCTCTGCGGCCTCTACTGTCCTGACCCGGCAGGGCGGACCCCACACCCCCTGTGGCCCCACCAACGCAGACAGTGGGCTGAGGAGGGCAGGAAACAGCTGTTCCCACAGGAGCAGGTAAAACCGGTCACTCTCTGTTACTTGTCCTATTCACACACGCAACCACCTGCCTGAGAGCCCCACTTGCACGTCTGGGCGTCTCAAATCCAACCCAGCGAAATCAGGTTCCCCTACAAGAATTTTTGTTAATTAAGGTGAAATTCACACAACATAAAATTAACCATTTTATTTATTATTATTACATTTTTTATTATTATGTTATTTTGCGGGGCCTGAACTTACAACCTTGAGATCAAGAGCCTCACGCTCTACCGACCGAGCCAGCCAGGCACCCCTAAGGTGAACCGATTTGAAGTGAAGCCTCCCGTGGCCTTTAGTGCAGCCACAGTGCTGTGCACACATCACCTCTAAATATAACACATTTTTTGTCACCCCAAGAAGCAGCCCTATGCCCACCGAGCAGCTCCTCCCCTTGTTCCCCGGCGCCGCTAATCTGCTTCCCGTCTCTATGGATTTGCCCCTTCCGGACATTTTGCAGAATTGTACACGCGTGACCTTGTGCGTCTGGCCTCTCTTCGCTCAGCATAATGGCCGAATAATTAATTCCACCCGTCGTGGGGCCCGACCACCCTGTGTTTATCCACTCATCCCTCCACGGACTCGGGGCTGTTCCCACCTCCGGCGATCACAAGTGGTGCTGCCTGCATGCACACGTGCGCCGGGGGGCTACGGGTTTTGCCCCCAGGGGACCAGCCGCTGCTGCCCCTCGGACGATCACACCAGAAAGCCTGGAGTCAGCCTCAGTCCCCGTGAGCCTTGACAGCTCCTGTACACCGCGACCATCAGCCCCGTCCTCCAGCCCGACTCTCCGGAGGCCTCCCCTCCCCGCTCCGCTGGCCCGGCCCCGGCGGCCACCCGTCCGGCAGAGCTCTGCGGCCCGCAGGCCAGCCTCTTGACCTCTCGCCGCAGCCAGGTCATCTGTCAGCATGCAGTCCTCTCTTCCCAAAGATCACCCTGAAGCGGCTCCCGTGGCAACCGGAATGCATCTGAACCCCAGCCACACCCTGCATGACCCCCTATGATCTGGCCTTGCTCGCTGCTCCCACCCGACGCCTGCCCACGTTCACGATGCACACCCGCCTTGGCTCTCCGTCCTTTGCGCCAATCCCCTGCCCGTCTGGAGTCTTTACAGTCACCGCCCCTTCTTCCCGGAACACTCCTCCCTGGGGTGCCGCCTTGGCCACCTCCTTTAATTACTTACAGGGTGCCGTCCTCCTGTCACCCAGTAAATCAGTGACCCATTCGTTCTCTTCCACTTTTTTTTTTCTTCCCATCACGGCAATGATAAAACCTGCAATTATCTTACTGGTTTGCATGTTTTGTAGAGCTTGCCCTCCTATGGAGCACAAGCAGCGTGAGGCAGTGCCGTCTGTCCTGCCCGCCACCGATCTGGCACCTGAATTGTCAGAGATGCTCTCGTACTCCTGCCACCCGAATGCTGGACACCGGCAGCACGTAGTCTAGGGTCCAGCCACCGGGTTCAGGAGTTTAGTGAGGTGTCCCCCCTAACCAGGTGGGGCTAGGGTGGCCCGTGCCTAGGAAGGAATGGTGATGGGCAGGGATCCCTGGCAGGAAGTCCATCTTTGGGGACAGCCCCTCCGATGGAGGGCAATAACTCCTGTGCTGATGATTCACGGGAGCCCAGCCCAGCAGCACTACACCCAAACCTCCTTCTGCCCCTGGACAAGTCAAGCCACTTGGACTGTCTCCACCCTGAGGCTGGCACAGGTACAGGTGGGCTCCTGTGGTGTGAACCACAGATCTGTTCCTGTCTTCCCCCGTTGAGCTGGGATGAGCTCAGGGATCTCAACAGCCTGATCCATCTGCGTCCCTCCCGCCCTCTTGCTCTACACATCCAGGCACATCTATGGTGCCCTTGGACGGCGATGGGGGGGCAACAGACCTGGGGCCCTACCCTCCCTGCAATTAGTCTAATCCGGTAACCTCCCTCCCCCAGGTAGAAAGGGTGTGGAGGTCAGATGCAGGAGACAGAGGAGGTATTGCACCCAAAAGGAATGGGTGGGTCCCCTGTGGTGACCTAAAGTCCTGGGATCAGGCCCCTGGGGCTGATGAGCCATCTAAATCCGTTTCTTAGGGGACTCAGAGTGGGGCCCTCTTCTAGCCTGTACCTTCTAGCTAGAATTGTGATTGGGGTTTCTGAAGGAAGGGAAAGATTAATTTGGATGTTCAAGCAGCGGAATTGGGTACGGACAGGCAAGCTGGGCTGTCAGATCTTGCGTTGTAAGTAGATGCTTATGCCCAACATTACACGGTTACGGGGAGCAAATACGTTAACAAATAGTGCAAGTAACTAAAGCGGTTTCCCGTACACAGCCGACTAGATGACACTTCTTACGGGAGACGAAGCAAGATGCGTTTCAGATCCTACTGACCCTTCGGTGCCTGTTGCATAGGCTCTGTGAAAACTGGCGCAGCACTGGAGCAGAAAACCTCTCCTGAGAGGGATTCTCTCTGGACTGCAACTGCCAGGGGAGCATCTGTCCTACATAAAAAAAAAAAAAAAAAACAAAAAAACAAAAAAAAACCCCACGGCTCTGCTGTGATCTTTTGAACCCGCTTCCAGCTCCAAGCTCCCTAGAGTGGACTCACCCTCCTTACCCTCCCAGAGGCCTCGTGGTCCCCGAGGGGGACCTGCCTGTTATGCTCAGGTGCAGCCTCTGCTGTGTCCTGCACCTCACTTCACACACTGTATTTTGGGGGAGGGTGTCATCCCACCCTATTAGACTAACCGCAAGGACAAACACCAAGTCTACCTTGCTCCCCCTTATTCCCGGTGAGCGCAGTTCAGGAGAGACGACACCTGACGAAGTTCTCATCCTTTTCATGGGCTCTGGCCTAAAATGTTATAAAGTTATTGGCCCCCAACAAAAGGAAGAGGCTTTTGAGATGTGTGTTCAAACACAGCGAAGGCACATTGCCAGGGAAATGGCGTAGAAGTGTGAAGGCCAAAGACAAACCTCGGTGGATGGTAAGATGAAAAACCTCTGAACAAGTGCAAAGAGGCAGCTGTCCTCTTCTCACTTAGTAGGAACGCAAGGGTTTTCTCTCATTGATGTCACAACTTGTAAAGTCACTAATCTTTCCCCTACTCACGGCGAGGTTATTTTCCATGCTAAGTACCTAGAGCAGTGCTGTCCCACAGGAGTATCATATACAGTGTAATTAAAACATTCTGGTAGCCGTATTTTATTTTTTTAATTTTATTTATTTATCAGAGAGACAGAGAGAGAGAGAGAGAGAGAGAGAGAGGCAGAGACATAGGCAGAGGGAGAAGCGGGCTCCACGCAGGGAGCCTGACGTGGAACTCGATCCCAAGTCTCCAGGATCACGCCCCGGGCCCAGGCGGTGCTAAACCACTGTGCTACTGGGGCTGCCCTGGTAGTTGTATTTTAAACATAGGTGCAATGAACTGAAATCACATATTTTATGTGACTCAGTATATGTAAAATATTGTCATTTCAGTCTACAGGCAACATAAAGGTCATGCACCAGGTATTTTACATACTTTCACCCTGAAGCCCACGTGTACTTTACAACCCAGCCCTAGACCACAGCTTGCCAAAACTGTGTGCGACCTCAGAGAAGGCATCCCGAGGGCATTGGGATGATGCTTCGTGGAGTAAGAAGACGTAACAACTCACGTTTTATTTTAGAGTCTAAGAAAGTCAGGTTTAGAAATATTTAAATTCGGGGATCCCTGGGTGGTGCAGCGGTTTGGCGCCTGTCTTTGGCCCAGGGCGCGATCCTGGAGACCTGGGATTGAATCCCACGTCGGGCTCCCGGTGCATGGAGCCTGCTTCTCCCTCTGCCTGTGTCTCTGCCTGTGTCTCTGCCTCTCTCTCTCTCTCTGTGTGACTACCATAAATAGATAAAAAAATTAAAAAAAAAAAAAGATAGAAATATTTAAATTCGACTAACACCAGCATTCTCTTCAGGTGTGTTCATCAGGTGAACCATCCCATAGGGATTGAATATGTTAGGCCCTTAGGGCCAGAGCTTCCACAGGCAGGCAGCCCTCCTTTACTTGTTCCCTGCCAATGAATTGCAACCCACTGAACTCTACACGTGTCTGGTTTAGTGGATGAAACAATTATCCGCTTTTTTTTCTTTAAAGAATTCAGTTATTTATTCATGAGAGACACAGAGAGGCAGAGACACAGGCAGCGGGAGAAGCAGGCTCCCCGCGCGGAGCCTGATGCAGGGATGCAGGACCCCGAGGTCACGACCTGAGCCGAGGGCAGCCGCTCAGCCGCTGAGCCACCAGGCGTCCCAATTATCCACTTTTAAGTAAATGCAACTTCACAACAGAGGAGCGCTCAAACAGCCCCGGAAGGACGCCGGGGATGAAAGACAGGCCCAGTGATGGGAGCCACGCCACGGTGAGACCAGGAGTGAAGTCCCCACCAAGGGAAGGGGTGCACGCGACTCCCCGCCTGCAGCGGCGCAGGTCGGGGCCAGGTCAGGGGGTGACGCTGGTCCAGGAGGGGCTCTCGGGGACGTCTGGGCTCAGACGCGGGACCGGCTCCCGCGCCCCCAGGTCAGACGCGCGGGCTCCCTTGCAGGGCGCAGGGGCCCGGGAGCTGCAGGTGCAGCGCAGCAGCGAGGCTTTGCAAGTTCGCGCTGCACCCGCCGCGGCGAGCGGGCGCCCTCTGCCCGGGCCTCGGCGGGAGGAGGGTGCGGAGGGGCAGGGGGCTCCGCGGGGCTCCCCGGGGCCACCGCCCCGCCCGCAGAGCCGCTGACCCCCCTGCAGACAACCCGCGCAATACGCGATCCCCGACGCTTCGGCCGTATTTATAGAGCCTGGGCGGAGCCCCGCCCCCAGCGAGATCCCGCGGCAGCTTAGATCTCGCGAGAGCGGCAGCAGCCCCCGCCCCTCTCACGCGGAGAGCGCCTCAGGGTCCCGACGCGCGCTCGTGCGCACGCGCGCGGTGACGTCAGTTCCTGGCGCCGGCGGCGCGGGGCCCTGCTTCCGCTTTCCTCCGCGGCGCGCGCTCCGCTCTCAGCCGACGCGGGATCATGGCGGCCGCGGCCACGATGGCGACCTCGGGCTCGGCGCGGAAGCGGCTGCTCAAAGAGGAAGACATGACCAAAGTGGAGTTCGAGACCAGCGAGGAGGTGGACGTGACGCCCACGTTCGACACCATGGGCCTGCGGGAGGACCTGCTGCGCGGCATCTACGCCTACGGTCGGGGGCCGCGGGGCGCGGGCGGGGAGGGCGAGGGCGCGGCCCGGGGTGGAGGGCGACCCCCGCCCGGCACCCTGCGCTCTGCCTGCGTCGGTGTCGGGGGGTTCGGCGGGTCGGCCCCGGGCGCTTGGGGGGCGCTGGCGCCGCGGATGGCGGGCAGGGGCCGGGCCCGCGCTGCCTGGGCCGCGAGGGAGCTCCGGGTACTTCGGGGAGCCGGGATGCTTCGGGCGGTGGTGATGGCTGCGAGGGGGCTGGCGGGGCTCCCGGGGGGCTGACCTGTGAGCCGGGGTCTGCACCGAGGAGCCCGTTGCACGACGGAGCAGCCGGTGCCGGTAGCCGGCAGCACGGAGCGGGCTGCTCTCCAGGGCCGGGAGGAAGCGCTCCGTGGTGGGAGCCCAGGGGCTACTCGGGAGCGGCAGGCAGGGCCGGATCTCGCCCAGCGCTCTGTGAGCTGACGGACAGCTCGCATTTTGTTCCTAAGTGCAGGGGGAAGCCATGGGGTTTGAAGCAGGGGGAGTGGCAACGCCGGGGTCTGCACCCTCTGTGTGTCCGTGCGCTAGAAGGGGCATGAGAGGTGAGGCAGGGGGGGTGATGACGTTGAGCCGGGGAGGGGTTGAGGATTCCCGGGCGTTGTGAGCGGCTGGTGGGTGCTGCTGGCGATTGCTCAGGTGGGGAGCCCTCGGAGCAGGGGAGTCTCGGGCCTGTGAGCCACCCGGTGCAGGTGCCGGGAGCCTGGGGAGACACCGTGTTGGGGGTCCAGATCCAGGCGATCCGCCTCTGTGCTGACGCCTGGGCCTGGAACTCCGTTTACCCGACAGTCCCTGGTGTTAGGGGACGTTACCACGGTGTAGAGCAGAGAGGGGATGGGCGGTGAGGCTGATGGTCCCACCCACCTCTTGGCCTCCCTGGCAGCCCTGCGCAAAACAGTTTTTAGTTTCCTCGCCTGTGTGCTTGCTTGGTTGGTCGCTATGAGGGTTTTTTAAATCATCCGTGTTACAGCTTTAACTTTAGACGGGAAGTCCGGGTGAGTTTTAAAAGGCTACCGAAGAGGGATCCCTGGGTGGCTCAGCGGTTTAGCACCTGCCTTTGGCCCAGGGCACGATCCTGGAGACCTGGGATCGAATCCCACGTCGGTCTCCCGGTGCATGGAGCCTGCTTCTCCCTCTGCCTATATCTCTGCCCCCCTCTCTCTCTATCATAAATAAATAAAAATTAAAAAAATAAATAAATAAAAGGCTACCGAAGAGTAACTAAGATATATTTTATGCACATGAGCTTTTGTTTACTTGGGAAATGTTTTTTTTTACCCTCTCCAAGTAGCCTCGTTCTAGAGTGATGTCGTAGCTGGTGAAGCTGCATCACACGTGGAAGGAGCGCAGCGGGCACTCCCCGGAACGGCCCAAGCCCTAGAGTCGTTGCCGTGGCAGACAGCACAGACAGGGTGTAGAGTTGATGCAGAGAGGAAAGAGGGGTGGCCCCGGTGCCACTGGATTCATTTTTCTTTCTTGTAGCGTAAAAAGTATGGAAATGATAAAAGAGCAGCGCAGGCTATCGTAATGTACGCAGTGCAGGAGAAATTGGAGTAAAAGATGAGCCTTTGCCATCCATTCTCAGGAGCACCACCATTAACATTTGGGTGGTTTTTTTTGTTTGTTTTTTGTTTGTTTGTTTTTTGTTTTTTTGGTAATCTAACTGGGGTCTCTGCGTTCTGCAACAATGTTCCTTTTATAGAGATTTTGTCTGTGCACATAAGATCTGTGTTAGTGTAAAAATACAGTTCAGCCCAAGTCATTCAGCAGCTATTTCTTGAGCTTTGGTGTGTTGGACTTTGGGCTAAGAGGGGTGGACGTGGGGGCTTAAAAAAAGATACCATCTGTGTCCCAAGGAGCTGCCAGTGTCCTCATGTTAGAACTTTCGCTTTGTTTTTACAGGTTTTGAGAAACCATCAGCCATCCAGCAGCGAGCCATCAAGCAGATAATTAAAGGGAGAGACGTCATTGCTCAGTACGTCACCGGTAGAGAATGGGGTTAGGTGCTTGTCAGCTGAGTACAGCGCTTTGAGGGGACCCCTGTTCTCCCTTTCCACATATGTGTCAGTAGCCCTTTCCTCAGCTTGAGCCACAGTGTCTTGTTTTTTGTTTTTGTGTCCTTTAGAAAGCTGTCATATTCTTAGCCAGCTTCACTTACCTAGCAGCTGGCATGCAGAATGGTGTAGCATACTCTCTTTAATGGCTTTATTCCTGATTTGTGTTAATTTTAAAGACTTCTTTACAAGAAAAGTTATTTTTGGAGGACGGTTATAGTCCAAAATTGCAGAAGAGAATTACATTTCTATAAAAGGGAGCCTCTTTTTTTGGAGTCTGTAACACCCGTCAGGGTTATAGATCCTGCGGCTCCGACTCCCCTAGTACAGAAGTTGCATCCTCCTGATCTTACCTTATTGCTCGTGACCCCACCCCGGGCGGTGGAGGAGGAAGCCGCTGTCCTGCAGCTGTCCTTTGGAGCACTGCTGTGGTGGGGTGAGGTGAGTGGGAACACATAGCCCATCCTTTTTCACCTCTTACCTGTGTTTTCTTGAACAGATCGCAATCTGGCACAGGCAAAACTGCCACCTTCAGCATTTCTGTCCTCCAGTGTTTGGATATTCAGGTAATTTGCCACTCTTCAAATGAACTTATCTTTAATCCTCAGAAATACTTTTGTTTCTTCTGTAACTGCAGTGTCCGAAAAGTCGGTTTTTAAAAATGTGTACTTAGTTGTACTGACTCAAATTTTTCATGATATTCTTAATTACACACTAATAGGAGAGCTAACTAATACGCTGTCCTAAGTTCCTTGTCAGCTAAATGGAGAGAGACATTTTTAGTGGGCATTCTTTTAGTGGGCAAGCAAGAATTCTGCCCAGTGAACCCCATGATGACTGGGTTCACACATGAACTTACGTTCAGGTTCCTTTGTCTCTGTTACAAATGAGATATGTGGTTAATGCGACGTGACATTCAAGATAGATCTGCATCTGACTTCGTGCAGTCTGCCTTGAGAATACTGAGGATTCTCTGTTTTCTGACAAATTATTTTACCAGGTTCGTGAAACCCAGGCTTTGATCTTGGCTCCAACGAGAGAATTAGCTGTGCAGATCCAGAAGGTGAGCCACTGAGAGTTAGTGCTGTATTCCCAAGTGCTGCTTTCTGGTTCAGGTGTAAAAGGTTGGCTGGTTGATTTAATCTAATCCTGTTTTTTGGTTCCCTCAAATTTTACTTCCTGATTTTTGGCATAAATCATTGTTATGTGAGTTGCTGGTTTATACTGAGTCATTTTTAGTGTAGCTGGTATGATTCCAGTAGCTTTTTGCAGTCTCAGAATAGTAGTTTTTTTTCAACAAAGAAATCATTTTAGTAGTTGTACTTTATATTAAGATGTTGTTAGAATTGTTTGTGAGTGGCTAAAATTAGGAGTTTTACGTATTTCCAGGGCTTTTTGTAATTAAAATGTATTTCTTTCATAATAAGAAACCAGTAAAATGAACTTTATTTTGGCATAGAAGCAGGAGGTTGGGTCTTTTTGTAGTTTTATGGTGTAAACAATGGAATAAGTAGTACTTGGTACGTCAGAGTAGAGATTACCTTCGCTTTGGGGAAACTTGGAGGTCTCTGACTTTGTGTGGTCCTGAGGTGAGGCCCCAAGGTGAGGCCCCAGACGTGACCCTTGTTTTAATTCAGGGTCTGCTCGCTCTGGGGGACTACATGAATGTGCAGTGCCATGCCTGCATCGGGGGCACCAATGTGGGAGAGGACATCAGGAAGCTGGACTACGGGCAGCACGTTGTTGCTGGCACACCTGGACGTGTCTTTGGTAAGTGCTTGTGGCGTTACAAGAAGTGCTTGAAGGACCCAGGACCGTTTCCATTTGCTGTGCTGTGTGGTAGAGCTTGCGTGCAAGTGATGTAAGAAGTAGGCAAGAGGCCTCAGAAATGCTCTGAAAACCAGGGGGAATGGCTGGCTGTTTCCTCGTGGTCCGAGGTCTAAGGATATCAAACTGATTCCACAGATATGATTCGGCGCAGGAGTTTGAGGACACGGGCCATCAAGATGTTGGTGTTGGATGAGGCTGATGAAATGTTAAATAAAGGTAGGAGTCACAAAAGCAGAGATTTTCTCTTGACTTTACTGTTAACGTGTTCACATCATGGAGCTGAAACATGGAGCTAATGCCAGTGTTCTCGGTGCTAGCAGATGCCCTCGTGCTCTCCGGGCAGCTGTGAACATGAAGCTTGCACCTGGCTCTTCTCTCGGGGAGCTGAGAGCAGTCACGGCCAGAACCACGGCATCTCCGCCCAGACTGGTGCAGCATTGCTCCCGCATGTGTGGGGCTCAGCACAGACGGGGAGGTGTGCGGCTGAGATGAGGCGTGTAGAAATGCTTACTGTGGGTTGTGGGGGGCACAACGGTGTGTCAGGGAAGCTAGATTTATGGCAACGGGGCGTCCCATTGTCTAGAGACTGTCATTTATTTAACTAGTTGTTCTGTTAGTTGTCTAGGCTGATTTTACTCTTTTACCAGTTAATAGGATAAATTTCTAGACTGGGACATGTACTTTTTAGGCTTTTCATGTTGTTTCTACCTGAATGTCTGAGGACAGATCTGTGATGCCTCTCTGTGTGGCAGTTGTGGCGTTAGTCCAGCGGTGAGGAAATGCATCGTGAAAATGTACCTTGAGCCCGGGGCATTGTTATGCGCAGCGACAGGCAGTGCTCCCTCGTGTCTCCCCGCTTGTCCTTTCTGCACACGCCCTCCCCTTTGGTCTCCACATCATACTGGGGGGTGTGGGGCGTCTCATAGACATCAGGGTCATCCAGGTGGAGGGAGCACTTGCCTCTCGGCGCTCATCTGCTACACGGGTGGGGCCCTAAATGGTTCTGATGTCCAGGTCCCTGGAGGCTGATGCTGTCCTGAGGGCTGCCCCCCCGGCCCTCCAGCCCAGGGCTTCTCACCTGAAGACTTTGCTCCTCAGCTGAGAGAGAGGCATAGTGACTGTGGGGCACTCAGGTGGCTCCTTAGTGTCTGAGGAAGCCATGGCTTGCCAGTGGCTCCTGTGCGCCTGTCCCATGGGCAGCAGTTCTCAGAGTGAGGTCTCCAGACCACCAGGGTTCACGTCATCTGGGAATTTGTTAGAAATGCAGATCTTGGGCTCTGATGTTTGTTACAACCTCAGTCTGTGAATGGGCTCTCTTGGAGGCTGGGGACCCCCTGTCTGGGCTTTCTCACACACACTTGCTGGCTCTGTCCTGCCTAGTCCAGGCAGAGATGGGGGCATGGTGAGTGACCTGTGGGCCAGGTCCCAACGATGGAGGTATAATTGACACATGGTGCGTTAGTTTCTAGTACACAACTGTAATGGTTCCATATATACATAGAAGATTTTTTTAACTGGAAGATTGTTTTATAAAAATCCAGATCTCTGGATTCTCTTAAATGTGGCTGATCTTACCCCAGCGGACACAGATCCTCACAGGGTGGCAGGAGCTGGGACTGAGGTCCTGACCGCCAAGAGGCAGCCGAGGTCGTGGATGACCCAGGGCTGGGGTTCTTTTGCTCTTAAGTGTTGGCACCCAGGCCTCTGGGTGGGGCCGTGATCCCCAGAGCCCACCTGAGAGGGGCGAGGAGCGGTAGAGAAGGGCAGGTGGATTTCCTGGCTCTGTGGAAGATTCCTCGGGAAACCTCACACCTCACAGTCGTCACTTCTGTGTCCAAGTGCAACCTTCAGACTCCCTGTGCCTCCTTCTGTGTCCAGGTTTCAAGGAGCAGATTTACGACGTGTACAGGTACTTGCCTCCGGCCACGCAGGTGGTGCTCATCAGTGCCACGCTGCCTCACGAAATCCTGGAGATGACCAACAAGTTCATGACGGACCCCATCCGCATCTTGGTGAAGCGGTAAGAACGCCCTGCTTCCGGGTGGTACAAAAACAGCCACGTAGCTTATATTTAAGCTTAAAACATGAAAATTCTTTGTTTTCTGGTTTGAGAAACCAGCTTTTATATGTGTATTCCCCCTTGGCCCAGTAATTCGAAATTTATAAACCACCTGATGGTGTTTGTCCGTCAGTGTTGTGGGGGTAAAATACGTAAAACAGGGGCTACCTAGTGGCTGTTAAAGGCTCAGACGGGTCAGCATGTGGCCCATATGGCGGGAGTGCTGACGGCCAGGAGCGGCGGGGGCTGCCGTGGGCCAGGCTAGGAGCAGTGCTCGGCTTGTGTGCGCCCTCAGGTCTCGGTGGGCGGATGAGTTCACAGCACTTGTCTGTATCTTCCAGTGATGAATTGACTCTAGAAGGCATCAAGCAGTTTTTTGTGGCGGTGGAGAGGGAAGAGTGGAAATTTGACACACTGTGTGACCTCTACGACACGCTGACCATCACTCAGGCCGTCATCTTCTGTAACACCAAAAGGAAGGTAAAGCAGTAGCTGCCTTGGCTGTTCAGTGTCCTTTTGGGCAAAACCGAAGGTTGGTTCTCAGAACGCAAGTCAGCCCTGCTCTGTAAAGGCTCAGAAGTGAACAGTCGGACGTATCCAGTGAAACCGAACAAGTATTGATGCTGGTCTCACGACTGAGGCTTGGGAGTCCAAGGTTTTATTTATTTATTTTTTAAAAGATTTTATTTATTCATGAGAAACAGAGAGAGAGAGGCAGAGACACAGGCAGAGGGAGAAGCAGGCTCCGTGCATGGAGCCCGACGTGGGACTCGATCCCGGGTCTCCAGGGTCACACCCTAGGCTGAAGGCGGCATTAAACCGCTGCGCCACCCCAGCTGCCCTAAGTGAGGAGGAAGGAGTCCGTGGTTTTAGGTGGGACCCAGGCTTCAGTTTTTTTGGGCACCCAAGTGATGATCATCTGCAGGCAGAGTGGAGAACCCTGGCAGCTTCTTTGAAACAAGAGGGGGAGTTGGGCCACTTTCCAAAAGAGATTCAAATTTAAATTTCAAATGAGAACAGTGAGAGGTTGTTTTTTTTTTTTTTTTGGAGAAATTTATATGGAACAAATAGGAGTTTTGCCCTGATGTGCGCCAGGAAAGTTTTCTGCCCGTCTAATAAAGATTAGTGTGAATTTTAAGAGCACTTGCTCTGTGAGTGTTCACACTGGTTCTGCAGGTGATCATGATAAAGTCCAGAACAGTCTGGTTTGGTTTCTGAGCTGACGGTGGCATCTGCTGATTTGATGTGCAGGTCGACTGGCTGACAGAGAAGATGAGAGAAGCCAATTTCACGGTGTCGTCCATGCACGGGGACATGCCGCAGAAAGAGCGCGAGTCCATCATGAAGGAGTTCCGGTCTGGTGCCAGGTGGGCCAGCTCCTCTGTCTGCACCCAGTCCCGCTGGTGGTGTTCCCCGTGCCCTCTGTCCGCCTGCCTTGCCAGGTCCCCCCATGGCCCCAGGCCCTGCCTTCCCGCCTGACGTGGGAACTGCTGCTGGTGCCCTAAGCTGGGTTAAGTGGCGGCAGCCTCCCCTGGCTAGGATGGCCGCCTTACTTGAAGGGTGTTTCTTTGTTGCCTGAATGAGGAGATTGTTCGCTCAACTTTCCATGATCTTTAACCCAATCCCACTGTGGTCAGAGGACGTGCATTGATGACTCGTATTTGGATATGCTCGGTGGCCCAGCACATGCTTATCTTTCAGATGCTGGGAGTGTGTGTCTGCGGGCCGAGTGCCTTACGGAGGCCACACACCACGTCCTGTGCCTACCCCGGAGGTGTGGATGGTCTGCATCCTTGCCTCTGTTTCTCTTAACCGTCTCCTTGGCATTGGGGGCACCATGGGTGCAGCACTTGGAGGCTTGATGTGCTCTTGCTCGATGCATCCTAAGGTCGGGTCTGTGGATTCAGAACTCCTCTGTTTACGGAGGAGCTGTTCTTGTCACGGAGGCGTCTGTGTCTCTGCGGCCACATCAGGTGGTCCCCTCGGAGCACCCTCACGCCCTTGGCCTTCTCTTTGCGGCCCTAAGCTGTGGTGGACTTGGTGCACAGAGCACATAGTGTGTTTCTGTTTGGGTTTTCTTTTTTTTTTTTTTTTTTTAAATACTTTATTTATTTATTCATAGAGACACAGCTAGAGAGAAAGAGGCAGAGACACAGGCAGAAGGAGAAGCAGGCACCATGCAGGGAGCCTGACGTGGGACTCGATCCCTGGTCCCCAGGATCACGCCCCCGGCTGCAGGCAGCGCTAAACCGCTGCGCCACCGGGGCTGCCCTTTGGGTTTTCTTGTAATCTAGTGGTGACCACAGTCTTTGTATCAGAGCCACTGGTCTGGTTTTGTTAATGTCGACACTGGTATGTATAATTTTATTTATTTTTTAAAAGATTTTATTTATTTATTCATGAGAGAGAGAGAGAGAGACAGGCAGAGACATAGGCAGAGGGAGAAGCAGGCTTCATGCAGGGAGCCTGATGCGGGACTCGATCCCAGGACTTGAGCCAGAGGCAGGTAGGTGCTCAACCACTGAGCCACCCAGGCATCCCACTTTTTTTATTTGGGATTTCTTCTTGGTATTCCTTTTTCCCAGTTCTTATTTTGGAAAACGTCTGTACCGCCGTGAGTTGAGTAGCCTTCTTAGCAAAGCGCGTGTGTCCATCATCAGCACCTGTCGTGATGGGCACTGGGGCCGTTGTCCTGCCTGCCAGGCTGGGAGCTCTGACTTCCCTGACCTGCCCTCCTGTGGAAACTCCACAAGAGGTCTTTGCTGTGTGACAAAATTATTTACTCAGTTACATATTTACCATTTGATTCTCTTTTCCTTTGTCTCTGACCTCTATTGGGGGTGGGTTTCCTTCTCCCTGAAGAAGTCTTTGTGTATTTAGTTTGGGGCTGCCAGTGACAAGATGTCTGGAAGTGTTTGTTTCACCTTGAAATGCCTCCTTCTGACGTCTCGAGGGAGGTATTTGCTGAGAGATTTCTAGGTTTGCTGTTGTTTCCGTTGGGAGGTCCCTGCGGTCCCCCTGCTGCCCCCTGAATGGTCTTTTTTGCTCTCTCTCCCCAGCTTCTACCCTGATGAGTATCCGTGTGGCTTTTGTCTTTTCTCCTGCTTGGCAGGTGTCTGACCCCAAGCCCAGCCCACCCTCCCAGCCTGGCTGGGGTCCTCTTCCTCTCCCCCTGGGGCTGGGCGTGTAGGTGGTGATGTGACAGTGACACCTTCCTGTTTTGTTTTGAACTCTTCTGGTTTGCTGTGTCCCAATACTGAGTGCCTCTAGACCAGCCGTGTTTGGTAGACCTGAAAGTCAAGCCATGTGTGTAACCTGAGATTCTCTGGTAGGCTCGTTAAAACAGATAAGGTGCAGGTGAAGTTGATTTTTTAATATATTTTCTTTAACCCGACGTGGCATGTCATTTCAATATTTTCAACATATAATTAGTGTTAAGAATACTAATTAAGGTTTGGGGATTTTTTTGCTTTCTTTTTGTATAAAGTGTTCAAAATCCTGTGTGTATCTTTTTTTTTTTTTTTTAATTTTAAATTATTTATTCATGAGAGACACACAGAGAGAGAGAGAGAGGCAGAGACACAGGCAGAGGGAGGAGCAGGCTCCATGCAGGGAGCCCGACGTGGGACTCAATCCCGGGTCTCCAGGATCAGGCCCTGGGCTGAAGGCGGCGCTAAACCACTGAGCCACCCGGGCTGCCCATCCTGTGTGTATCTTACACAACAAGAGCATCCCATTCCAGGGGCGCCCGGGTGGCTCAGTTAAGCATGTGCCTTCGGCTTAGGTCATGATCTCGGGATCCTGGGATTGAGCCCCACATGGGGCTCCCTGCTCAGCGGGGAGCCCGCCTCTCCCTCTCCCTCTGCTGCTCCCCCTGCTTGTGCTCGTGTGTGCTCTTGCGTGCTTTCTCTCTCACTCTCTCTGTCAAACAAAATCTGTAAAATAAAAACTAAAATAAAACCTCCTGTTTCCAGATCAGGCACACAGCAGGTGCTCGTGGACAGGCGGGCTGGTGGCTCCATGTTGGATGGTGCAGGCCTGTGGCATGTCAGGTCCTGTCCTGGCTGTAGGGCAGAGTGGTGCGAGCTGCGTTTCACGTTTGAACAGCCTGAACCCTACACCGAAGTCAGTGACGCCACCGTGACTGACTCCTTGCTAGGCGGAAGTAAAATGTCTTGCCTGGTTATTGATGTGGGACTGATATTCAACAAATCAAATCCAGTACAGTATGAGATACTTGAATCGTCTCATAGGTTGGGGTCACGTGGGAGCTAAGTACCGGATGTGCCTTTCCACGCGGGTCTGGTGTTGTCCCGGACGCTTCACACCTGCAGACGGCCCGTGTGAGGGGCGACCTGACGCGTTCACCTTGTAGCCAGGCTAAAACTTTCTGACTAGGGTGATGGCCTCAAGTACCTTCTCTTTTACAGCCGGGTGCTCATCTCCACAGACGTCTGGGCCCGGGGGCTGGACGTCCCACAGGTGTCCCTCATCATTAACTACGACCTGCCCAACAACAGAGAGTTGTACATACACAGGTACGGGGCTCCTCGTGGGTCTGCTTGTGGGCGGGTTCGGTGGCACCTTCTCTGCTGCATTTACTGAAGTGGTTCATTCTCTTGAAGAATCGGGCGGTCGGGCCGCTATGGCCGCAAGGGGGTGGCCATCAACTTCGTGAAGAATGACGACATCCGCATCCTGAGGGACATCGAGCAGTACTACTCCACCCAGATCGACGAGATGCCCATGAACGGTGCGTGCCCCCATCACTCTTCCTGTTCTGTTTGTTCGGCGGGGGGGGGGGGGGGTCTGGTGAGCCTCTGGATGAAGGCACTTCATCGTGTCTGTTCTATTCCTTAACGTATGCCTTCCTTTCCCTCAGTGGCGGATCTGATCTGAGGAGCTGCTGTGCTGACAAGGTGCTGGTGACCATCTGCCTGCCCAGTGCCCCGGCTGGGACGCGCTTAGGGACAGTGTCTGGGTGACGGGGATTGTGGGGCTCTCCGATGGACCCCGGGACGAGCCGTTGGTGTTCTTTTCTTACCCACATGTAAATAATGCAGTGCTGTGAGTTTTTTCATTAAATGTTTAAAACTTTTCCCATAAACTAACGTACGTGGTTTTTTTTAAAAAAATATTCCTTTGAGTAATCTCCGCACCCAGTGTGGGGCCTGAACTCGCAACCCTAAGGTCAAGAATCACCCGCTCCACCAACTGAGCCAGCGGGGGCCCTTTGATGGATGTTTCTTACGGTGCCACAGTCTTTTCTAGCACCTGCAGTGTGATCTTGGGCAGCAGGTCAGGCCTTTTGCCCTATTCTCTGGACTCTCGAGTGGTAAATGGAATGGTAGACACCTCTGCAGACGACCCCCGTCGGTCAGAATGATAGCACTGCAGACGCTCGGGTCGTGGACAGCTTCACCTACACAGGTCATCAGATGATTCTGTTTGTGAAGGGGTCTTCCGCTCTGAGCTCTGTCCCAGAGAGACCGTGCCCGGCTCAGGGCATTGTGTGCAGGGCGTTTCCGTGCTGGCGGCAGAGACTGTTGATGCTGCGGCCATGGCCATGGGCAGCAGCTGTCCTCGGTGCCGGGTCCCATGTCTTTGGGGCAGGAGGGAGGGAATCAGGAGGCGGAGTGAGACTGCAAGTACTTGTCTCTCAGGTGGCCACCAGTGTGTGCACCAGGTGCAGAGGGACAAGGTCAGGGGCCCTGGGCCGATCGCTGGAAGGAAGGACTTGCCGCCAGCTGTACTTCTGGACTAAGCACACCATGTTACGGTAGAGGAGAAAGGGGTACACGCGGGGTGTCGGCGGTGACCGGGGAGGAGACGGCAGGAAGCCAGCTGGAAGGTAAGACGCCTGAGAAGCTGAGCTCAAATGTTGTCTAAGAAAGATAACAACTCAGGTAGTCCGGAAAACGTCCAACCTCAGGTGGCCCAGGTGTGCTCTATGGCTAGCAAAGGTTTAACAACCCTAAGTGTTGCAAGGGTGTGGGAAACGTGGTGGTGGTGTTGATAGGTACAGACTTTCTGGAAAGCAGCCTGGCTCCGAGCAGGGGGAGCAATTAAAACTGAGGAAGTCATTTTCCCTTAAGCAGTAGTCTGGACTGTAGATGCACATGTGCATTCCCCACCGCGTACTACAGGACCGGAAGGGGGGTGAGTGCTGGGCACTGGGGGCTTGTAGGGGGGCCGCAGCACTTGCATTGGTGCGAGTAGGTGGGGGATGTTGGGAGGGCAGCTGGGACACTGGCATCCCAGCCCTAATGGGTGTAGCTGAGTCCCATGGCAGCCGAGCGCTGAGAGAAGGAACGGGGCTGCCATGCCCTGCCAGGCAGATGTTCAAAGCCATTCAACATTCAGTACTGCATTTTCAAATATTCAGTAGCTATTTTTAGTGATGAATAGCTAAAAAGTAGAAATAATCCAAATACCCATCCACTGGGAAGTGTGGTTAAGTGCCCATGATGAATATTATCTGGCAGGTCAGGGGAGCGTGGTGCTGACACCTGCCACAGCTCGGGGGAGCCTGCAACCACCTGCTCCGGGAGGGCTGCCGGCCACAGGCCACGTGCCGTGTGATTCCGTTTCTGTGAGATGCCCCAAACAGGTGAATTAGGCAGCGAGCAAGCCGGTGGTGGTTTACCAGGGGCTGGGGAGGGCGGCCGGGGAGGGCGTGCTCCGGGGAAGGGTTTCTTTGGGGAAAGACGGGAACGTTCAGGACTTAGATAGTGGTAGTGGTTGCGCGAGTCTAAATTCAGTAAACATCACTGGGTGGTAGGTTTTAAAGTGGTGAGTTGTGTATGAGCGGTACGTCTCAAAGATTAGATGGGGAATCGGACACATCCTCCAGTAAAATTATACTTAAAACGGGATGAACAAGGGGAAAGTAACTTGTCTGAAGTCCCAAGTTGACAGACTGTTAGATTGGGTTCTAAAACAAGACACAGCAGTATGCTGCTTACAAGAAACATGAAGGCGCAAGTAAGTGAGCAGTGAAAAGATGGGGGACACTTGTCACGGGAGCACAGGAACCACAGTGAGCCTGGAGCGGGCGTGTCCACTTCCGACAAAGCTTTTGCTGTCAAGAATGTCACCAGGGGCATAAACGGGAAGGTAGTTCGTCAGAAACAACGTGACAGTCCTCAGTGTGGACGCAACGCAAAACCGATAGAACTGCAAGGAGAAACAGACGAATGCACAATTGGAGTTGCCCTCAGGAACCCTGTTAGGATAAAGGCACAGGGTCCTCGGACGGTGGCTCTGGCGGGTACAGCAAGGCAGCAAAGAGGACAGAAGTCATCCAGGTGGAGAGGAAGAAGTCCTTACGCACAGATGACCCGATCCTTCGTGTGGAGAATCCTAAGGAGTCCGCAACACGGCCACTAGCACCAGTCACTGAGTTGAGGAAACGTAGCCCTGTACAAGGTCAATGTTCAAAACTCACTTGTACTCCTGCGTGCTAGCAGCGAACACCTGCGGAGGGAAGGGTAAAGGGTTGAACAGCAGCTCCAGATAGACCACGTCCTGGGGACCCATCAGACAGGAGGCGCGTGAGCTCTGTGCGCCGAAAACCACAGGACATCGCCGTGGGAAGTGACCGTGAGCGAGAGGTGCCGTCCTGACTGGAGGAGTTGGGGTGGTCCAGGTGTCGCTTCTCCCCACATCCTGCAGTCAGCACAGCCTCGATCAAAATCCCCCGGAGACCTGGGCAAAAATTGACAAGCTGCTTCTGAAATGTCTGTGGGAATAGGAAGGGCCCAGCAGAGCCAAAGAACCTGGGGGAGGCCAGCAGTGGCGGATTCCGCCTGCCAGCGGGGACACCGCGAAGTTACGGCGGCATCAGCATAAAGGCGGGCCCCGCACGGCCCTGGAACACGGTCCGACGTCTAGAAAGACCACAGGTTTATGGTGAGGGGTTTTCAACACGTGCTGCGGCGGGGACAGGATGCTGCTGTTAACAAGAGAGGCCAGAGCGGTCGGATGGCCACGTGCACAAAACACACCTTCGATCGTTCCTTCTTAACCATGTACAAAAAGTAGCTTGAGATGCGAGGCCCAAGAACTTCCGGAAGAGAGCCAGGAGAAAAGGCTTAGGGACCGCGAATGTGGCAAAGATTTCTTTAATAGGACGTGAATAATTATAAATCGGACTCCTCAAAGTTAAATCCTTTTATTCTTCAACGGGCATCGTTGTGAAAATAAGGCAAACCAGGGATCCCTGGGTGGTGCAGCGGTTTGGCGCCTGCCTTTGGCCCAGGGCGCGATCCTGGAGACCCGGGATCGAATCCCACGTCGGGCTCCCGGTGCATGGAGCCTGCTTCTCCCTCTGCCTGTGTCTCTGCCTCTCTCTCTCTCTCTCTGTGACTATCATAAATAAATAATAATAAAAAAAATTAAAAAAAAATAAGGCAAACCACAGTCTGGGAGGAAGAAGCATGAACCCGACGGAGGTCATACAGTCAGAGCACGTGGCGGCTGTTAACGTGGTGGGTGGAGCGACCCCCGAAGACGCCCAGGCCCTACTCTCTGGAGCCTGGGACCGTGTCACATTGCATGGCCAAGAGGAACTTTGCAGACGTGGCTAAAGATCTTGGGACGGGATCATCCTGCGTTGTCCACGTGGGCCTAAACTAATTGTGACCTTTTATTTTTTTTTTTATTTTAATCTTCTTATTTTGCACCATAAAAAACAACAGTAACACCCAGTAACGTACTGCTGTTCTTCACATTCATATGGATTTTAGGAAATTATTGCCTTTTCCCCTGGAGAGAGAAACCGCAGACAAAAAAAGAAGTACCACATTACAAAATCTGCTCGTGGCACCCATGGCCACCCCGTCAAAGGGGTGATTTTTGGTCTAAGGTCTGAAGAGCTCTTCGAATGACACAAGAGATGCTTTGAGGAGGGGGTGGCGAGAAAGGTTCTATATGAATAAGAATCATGCGAAGTCCAAAGTCAGGGAAGAACCCCCAGTGGAAAGGACACCCAGACAGGTCAGCGTCTTGCTACTTCGACCACCTGCCTTCACACGGGACCCAAGGGGAGTCTCAAAACCACGTGAGGGTTCAAATAAGCATCTCGATCCCGTCCCTCCGCACCCTGGAGGGGTTACTTTCCTGACTGGGTGGTGATCAGCTTGTGCCCTGAAGCAAGAGACCGATGCGGAGACTGCCAAAGTTCCAAAACTAAGGTGGAAATCGTGCTTCCTTCAGAACAACTTGGCTTCCTAACTGCCTTTTCTCCTGGTCCAGCAACCGCTCTCTCGCACGTTGCTGTGGGTATTCATTGCCTTGCGCTTGAAATGAAAAGGCGAGCTTGGAGGTGCAGGGCCTGGGCGGTCCTGAGAGGGCAGGGGGTCTGAAGTACAGTAGTCGGCACGCGCTGTGCTCTCATGATGGCTTGGCCTTCCTTCGGTCCCCAAAACCTATCCGCGCTGTACGTGTGAAGTTCGTTTGCAAGCCTGGTGACCACTCCCTGTCCCACTGGGGCGGCGGGCCAGTGAGGTGTTCAGTATGGCACAGGTATGAAATGTCCACAGAGTGTAAAAAAAGCAGAGTCATAGTTGTTCTTGAGGCTGGGCTGGTTCCCCCATCCCGGTTTTAGCAGGATGTGGCCGTGGCCATGGGGCTCCTGCCTAGCTGGAGACTGTCGAGTGGGTGGACGTGGGTGCCAGCACCGAGGTAGGGAAGGTGCAGTAGGAACCCTGCGCGTCAGGGCTCGGTGTCTGCAAATGGGCGAGGAGCGAAGAGCCGGCCGCCTCCCGTTGGCAGGAAGGAGCCGGAGGTGTGGAAGGTAGGATGTCGGACTCCTGCAGGAGCTGGCCCCGGAAGCCAAAGTTGGCCGAGACCACACTCCGCTGCTGCTTGGCGTAATCGAGGGCATCCTTCAGGCGGAACTGCCTGGCCTTCGTGAGATAAGCCATGCGGATGGTGGGCGAGCGGGAGATCCCAGCCTCGCAGTGGACCAGGACCTGCCTCCCTTGTCCCCGACACAGTCAAGTCTAGTGCTTCTTGAAAGCAGGAGCTGATGTCGGCTGTGTGGCTCTTCCACGCGGATCCATTTGTCGTGTGTGTGGGTCGTGCAGGACTCGGAAGTCCGCCGAGAGACATGCAGCAGGGCCGTGATGGGCAGGTTGGCGAGGAACTCACACTTGGGTGCACGGTAGGCACAAGGTAGAGGAACGGAAGGATTTCCACGGGGCCGCCCTGCTCGTAGGCTGGCCTGTAGCTGATGCTGAGCGCTGGTTTCCCTCGCTGGCTCACGAGGGCTTCCTCGGCGTCCGCCTTCTCTTGTGAAATGGGTCATACATCCACACAGCACTCAGGACATCCAGAGTCCCATAGCCCCCTTTGAGGAAGGAGACCCGCGGGCCGGGGCAGGCGGGCGAGCGGGGAGGTGAGCGCGATGCACGTGGTGCTCTCTGCGCGCAGCTTCTGGCACTGGTGGCTGCCCTGGGCGAGCACGACCACGGCCACCCCGCCGCCGCCCTCCTGCAGCAGCCACGCGTGCCGCCGCAGCACCGCCGAGTTGAGGTTGACGTTGAGTGAGCCGTGCACGCTCACGGCGGCAGAGGCCTGCTAGGGCCGGCGGTCAGGAGCACCACGCAGCGCGCCGCCGCCTCCTTATGGAGCATCTTGCGCAGCTGGTGCCCGTCGAGCGACGCGACCTTCATGCCGCTGCCACGTGGTCCCGCGCTGCGCGCCCCATAGGTGCCCATGGCCAGGGTGCCCGCCGGCGAGGCACGGGAGGGCGGCCCGCGAGGCTGCGGCCAGTCCACCAACTGCGCGAGTCCGGCACCGGCGCGGCCGCTCAACTCTTCTTTCCTGCCCGCACGCTCGGCAGCCCGCCAGGCCACTCGCCCCCCAGAAGCCTGTCGTGAGCTTTTAAAACTCAGTCATGTCCTCGGCATTAGTCGGGCAGAGTGGTCTGGTGGGCTCAACCCGCCGTCGCTGGACTTGAAAGCACCATGGCCAAGAGGAGCAGCAGCCTCTAGAAGCCTCGAACGACGTCTGGCTCACAGCGGGCCGGGACAGGCCTCAGAAACCCAAGCAACAGAAGTGAGCGAGGAAGCAGATTCTCCCCCAGAGCCCGCGGGAAGGAAGCAGCCCTGCTGCCACCCGACTAGCCACCCTTCCGGCCACCAGCGGCATGACGAAGTCAGTCTGTGCTGGCTTTGGCTGCTGAGTTTGTGGTGACTTGTCACAGTGGCAATGGAGAAGCGCTGAGACACATAAACAACGTAATGCGACTTCCTAATAGGCCCAAAGTCCAGGTTAAAAAGGCCAGAGATTTGTGATCTAAGTCCGTGAAAAGATGCTCGGCGTTGAGCCGTGGGGACGTGCGCAGGGCACCTCGAGAGCCGCTCGCCAGAACGGCTGAAGGGGAGCAGACGGCTCCGGGTGGCGGCGAGGGTGCGGAGCACTGCCTGCCACTCACCGCTGGAACGCGGCCCAGTGCAAGCACGTTGGAGAGCAGTTTGGCAGCTTCTAGAACATTAGTCACACCCACCCCACCGCTCCCCCAACGACCTGACCCTGTCACCCCGTGCGTGCCCAAGAGAAATGAAGACCTGTCCATGATTGCTCAACGCAGCTTTATTCAAACTAGCGGGAAATCGAAACCAGCCCTAAGGGCCACTGCGCAGACCGCAGACCGGCACATCCACACGATGGGGCGTGTTCGGCAGTGAAGCGCGGACGCACAGCGTGGGTGCGTCTCCGGAATCAGGCCGAGTGTTAGCCCCGTGCTGACTGGGATGGGGCGTGGGGGCACACCTCCTACCCCATGCCTCCGACCCCAGGCCCACGGGACGTTCTCCAGTCCCGGAGAGAAGGGTGAGGCGCGCTGGAAGGTGGCGTGGGGGCGTCCTGCCGTCAGAGCTCACGGCACCACTTGTGTGCCCCACCGCGGTGTCCAGGGGCCCGGGGAGGGTGGGGCGGCAGCGTCCCATGGCCCTTGGGCACCTCCAGAAGGACCAGCAGAAGCTTGCTTGCAATGTCCCTTTTATTAAAGATAATTGCACTTAAGATCAAGTGTTTCCCTGTGTCCCGTGAACCCCCCGAGTCCCCGGGCCTGCTCTCATCGGACTGCTGGACCGGGCAGCCCCCCAGCTGCCGGGCGCAACGGGCAGGGGCCCAGAGAGCCGTCTGCGGCGGCTGCCCAGCTCTGTCCTTTCATCTGGCCGTCCGTGCCGCGAGCTCGGGGTGCAGGTACGACAGCATCATCCCGAGCACACGTCTGCCGTCACGGACAGGCAGCTGGCGGCGGACGACATCACGCACATTCCAGTGACGGGCTTCGGAGAGGTAAACCTTCCAGAACAACACTGCACACACCAGGCAACCCCAGGGGCGCTGCCGTCAGGTCTGTGCAGAAAACCTGTCAGGCACGTTGCTGGCCCAGGGCCCCAGAGCCCCAGGTCTCAGGAGGTAGACGCGCACGCAGATCTGGGTATTGGAGGGAGGTCGGCGGCAGGAGACGGCTTGGAGGGGCAAGCGCTCCTGACCCCGAGGCCCCCCCACGTCCTGACCAAGAACGCGCAGGTGCTGAGGCCACGGCGAAGCCCATCTCGCCCCGTAAGGGATCAGTGCCCCACCGGCCCCAGGTTAAGACCAGCTGATGAGAAACTGTTCTCCCATCGTCAGTGACACGGGGATGTCCAGGGTCTGGGAAAAAAAAAAAAATTGACCAGTAAACGTTGGCCATCAGAGGTGAGGCCGGGAGCGCTGGGCAGACAGGCCCGGGCTCGGGTGCGTGGTGCGCGGGGCGGCCTGGCCCCAGAGGCCTCTGCTCGCTCCTCCCCGGCTGAGCCCAGAGGACCGGCGTTGCCTGCGGGCGCTGCCATCTAAACCTGACCGTCATCGGTGCAGGCGCCGGCAGGGGCAGGGCCCAGGGTGCAAGGGGGCCCGTGGTCCCCTCCATCCCCCACCCCTGGACAGCCGGGCCCAGCCGGCCCCGGGGCCCAGCGTCCTCGGCACCTCGCACCCCTCGGCTGCCCTGAGCCCTCCGGCCCCATCTGTGGGCTCTTGCCTTGGTGTCGGGGCTGTAGGTGAAGGCGACAGGGACGCCGTTGCAGAGGACCTGCCTGGGGCCCGCGGCCACCCCTAGGACGGTCACCTTCCTCAGCTGCAGGCCGGCCCCCTCGCTAGTCACGCGTACCAGCTCGTTCACGATGGTGTCCTGGCCGAGTGGAGACAGAACCGGGGTGTCGGCAGGCGGCAAAGGGAGCCCCGCGGGGTGCGGCCTCGTCGGCAGCACACCCCGTGCACACCCTCAGGGCGCCCCAGGTGCCCGGGGACCCGGTCGGGGCGGCTGGCCACAGGCCCTGCTCCCTTCACAAGGCTGAGCTGGGGATGGGGCCCCCACAGCGGCTGTCTGGGACTCACGTTCCGGGCCAAGAAGACCACCTCCGTGTAGGCCCCGCGCTCCAGCACCCCCAGGCTCTCCCCGTCGTCCCAGAACAGCTCCCCTCGGGCTTCCCCGTTTGTGCCCAGAGCTGCGACCAGGGCCATGGGCTGCTTTCGGGACTCTGTGGTCGTGAGGCCAGGGCCCTGGAAAAGCAGGTGGCATGTGTCACCGTCTGAGGCCTGGCAGAGGCGTCCTGGGTCAGGACAGGAGGGACACTGGGCGGGGACGGCTCTGGGCTGCAGAAACCAGGATCTGCAAGGCAGCCTACAGCCGCCGGGCTTGGGCACCTGGGGTGACCACGCTGGCCAAGGCAAACACGCTGGAGGACACGCGAGGCCCCCAGAGGTTTGCAGGCCTCCCCTCCGCTGCTCATCTTCGACCCTCAGGCACTGTCCTCTCTGCCCGAGGATTTGGGGGTGGACCCTCTCCTGAAGGGACAGTGTGGGGTCCTGGCAGCCCCAGAGCTGGACAGATAGGCTCGGGGGCTCCGCCCAGGTACCTGCAGAGGGATGATGTGCCCAGCCCGGAGGTGGACGTTGATGGTGTCCAGCGGGGCTGGCAGCGTCACCCACTGCCCCTTGCTGTGGATGGTGGACGTGAGCGGAGCTGGAGGTGGGGGCGGGAGACTGCCGAAGCCCCCTACGGGCACCTGGAGGGAGACAGCATGTCACGAAGAGTCGGGGCAGTGCCAAGGCCCTGGGGTGGCCGTCTGGCCCACGCCTGCACGTCACGGGGGAGGGACACCTCTGGTCCCCCCCATCCTCCCCGGTTTTAGGGTCCCCAGGACTCACCATCTGCAGGTTGTACCATGTGCCAGCAGGGAAGTAGCCAGTCACTTCGACCTTCCCGGCCTCAAGCACGGGGGTGATGAGCAGAGCCTCCCCCCACAGGAGCTGGCGGTCCACGGTCCAGGTGTGGCGGTCCTCGGGGAACCTGCAGACACGGAGGGGCGGGCGTGTGGGCCTGGTGACCTCTGAGGGGCCCTTGGGGAAGCCCAAGGAGCCAGAGGCCTCCAGGTCGGACGGGGCGGGTTCCTGCCCTCTCTTCCCGAGGCTCGTCTGCTGGAGGGTGACCCTGGTCTAACCGACCGGCTGTGCCACATGACGGGGACACTGGCTGCCGGTGGTGCTGCTGGCGTCCGCGCTGATCGATCGGCCGTCCCGATCCCGCGCTGAGGGGAGGCCAGCTGTTCTGTTTGCATTCAGAGGAGTATTTGCTCCTAAACTCAACCCCCTGCCCTTTGCCTTTTGCTTCTGAGGCTCAGCAAGCCGTCTCCTGGCCGCGCGCTGGGGGACGTCGGCCTGTGTTCCTGCGGAACTTCCTTTGGCTGAATCCTTGACGTCTGAGTACGTAATCTGTCTGGAACTTAGGTTTGCACCGCAGGACGGGAAAAGGGGATTTCTGCAAACGGCTGACCAATTTTTACTAGTCGGGGCTCCTCTGATCCCGACTGGAGACGGCACTTGGGCGCACGGTGCCTTTGCACATGTCTGAGTCCTACTTGGGGGATGTCGCTGGGTTTCCGTGTTGGTCCTTCCTCCCCTACGCCAGCCCCGGGACGGCTTCACAGCTTGCTTCCCCAGCTGGGGGCCCGGTCTGTACCCGGGCTCCTTCAGCCGGGTGCCCCGTACCTGGAATGCCCCCAGCCCTGAGCCGCAGTCTCACGGGCGGGAAGGGGGGTTGGCCTGGGGCTCAGCCTCGCCTCCCTCGGCTGCATGGGCTCCTGGGCCCGGGGAACACCCCCTGGGGCAGGACGTGGGCCCTCACTCCCCGACGCAGGGCACTCACTCAAGGAAGAGGGGCCGGGCCACGGTCTCACCCCCCACGTGCGCCCGGTGGAAGAGCGTGTAGAGGTGCGGCAGCAGCGAGTAGCGCAGGGCGAGCGCCTTCCTCATGGCTTCCTGTGCCGTCGCGCTGAACCTGTACGGCTCCTGGGGCTGGAGGGGGGCAGAGGGGGGCTGAGGGGAGTACCCGGCTCTGGGGCCGCGAGGTCCCCGCCTCTCCCTGGGACACCGGCCTGCCCGCGCCTGCGGTGGGACCCCCCGGCCCCAGGGCAGACCGCGCCCCCCGCCCGGCCCTACCAGGCTGTTGAGGTCGTTGTGGTTCCGCATGAACGGATAGAAGGCCCCCAGCTGGGTCCAGCGCACGCACAGCTCCTCTGACGTGTTACCCAGGAAGCCACAGACGTCGGCCCCGACCAGCGGCACCCCCAGCAGGTTGAACAGCAGGATTTCTGGGGGGCGGGGGGTCAGGCTGGGGCTCAGGCTCGAGTGGCTGGAGGGTCAGGTGGCCCCAGGTCTCCAAGCCAGTGCCCACCCGCCACTGCTCAGCAGGACCAGGCTGCTCCTGCCGATGGTCAGGAGCCCACCCAGCCTAGGGCCATGGGGGCCGGGACCTGTGTGACCTCTGCCACCTAAAGAGCCGTGCGCCGTGCGCCAGGACTACAGCCCAGGAGCCCGAGGGGTGGGCGCAGAGCAGGAACCGGCCTCTCCAGGGGCCTCGGAGACTGGCCTGCGGGGGCCTGGGCCCTGCTCTGGGAGGAGACGGCTGCTCCCCCGAGAGCTCGCCCGGCGGGGCTTCCCCGTGCCCCCAGGTCTGCAGATACGCCCCACACAGCAGCAGCCCCACTGCTACCAGGAAGCCTCCTGCTGGGGCTTCGCTGTGTGGTGACCCTGGGAGGTGACCCCGGCCCCTTCCCAGAGCTCCCGAGCCATCGCTGTGCCTGGCGCGCAGCAGCATCAGGGCTCTCGAGCATAGTCAGGTGGGGTGGACGGCGCCTGCGGGCTGGGCTCAGCATGTGGTCGCCAGGGGGACAGGATGAGAGGACAGAACCTGACTGCTCTGTAGGCAGCGGCCGGGGCGAACTGGAGATGGGGATGCTGGGAAACTCCATCACTGCCCGCCAGAGCAGAAGAGCACCATAAGTGAGCTAACCCACACAGGTGCACAGATGTACAGGTGAGCCAACCCGGACAGGTGCACCGGTGCACTGGTGAGCCAGCCCACACAGATGAGCTGAATCACACAGGTGAGCCAACCCACACAAGTGAGCCGACCCACACAGGTGAGCTGACCCACACAGGTGAGCCAACCTGCACAGGTGAGCCGACCTGCACAGGTGCATGGGTGCACAGGTGAGCCGACCCGCACAGGTGAGCCAAATCACAGATGAGCTAACCTGCACAGGTCCATGGGTGCACAGGTGAGCGGACCCACACAGGTGCACAGGTGAGCCAACCTGCACAGGTGCATGGGTGCACAAGGCCAGCCGGCCTCCCACCCCAGTGAGTCAGCAGCATCTCGCTGAGCTGAGCCCGGCACTGGGTGCAGGGCCCATGCTTCCCTGAGTGCAGCCGCCCTGGCAGGTGCTCTTACCTGGTACAGAGTACGAGAGCTGCTCCCAGCTGCTCCACACGTCCCCTGTCCAGTGGCCGGCGTACCGGCCGTGGCCGGCGAAAGTTGAGCGGGAGATCACAAAGGGGCGCGTCCCCCGAGCCTTCACGAGGGCCCTGGGCAGAGCAGGGGGGCAGAGCGATGCAGGGCGGGGCTGCCCGGGAGCCGAGTGGCCCAGCGCCTCACCTGGCGGTGCAGCGGGGAGCCGGGAGCCGAGGCCGGGAGGAGGGAGGGAGGTGGGGCTCCGCCAGAACCATCAGGCTGCCCCAGGGAGGACAGGTGCCCCTTCAGGCTCCCTCGGGGTGTCTGTGCGGTCACCACCGACTCCCCCTCTGGGACACGGAGCAGCCCTGAGAGCCCCTCACCTGTGGGAGGCGATGGCTTCCGTCAGGCCGTACAGGTTGTGCAGGTTGTAGTGCGTGGAGAGCAGCTGGCGGCTGGAGGCACAGATGGTGGCCGCCCGCAGGGTCCCGCCAACCACCCCTGGAAGAGGGGGAGGCTGGCCGGCTGGTGCCCCCCACGCCCCCGGAGCCCCCCTGGAACGTGGGGTGTCCACTTTCCCAGGGACAGGGACAAGGTGGATGCCGCGTCTGCCCTTGCCGACCGCAGACTTCACCAACACCTGCTCCTAACCCATTTCAAGTCTCCCTGTCCCTGTCCCTGACCCCGAAACACCTTCCCTCTGAAGGGCCACGCCCAGCGGCAGGTGCCCCGGTCTGCATCGCCCGGCTGACGTCTCCCCAACCTGACCTTCCTCCTGGGGTTGCCCTCCCCTTTCCCGGGGGGCTGTGCCCAACAGCTCCTCGCAGAGGATCCTTCTCATCTCCCAGGCCAGAGAAGGAAAACCCCTGATCCGAGCCTTCAGTCCTCAGGCAGCTGGTCGTGCGGGCAGGTGGGAGAGCTCACCGGGCACGTAGGGCGGGTTCTCCAGGTCATTGTCGGGGCAGCCGTACACCGAGCCCCTCACGAAGTTGGATGGCTCGTTCATGTCCTGCGAGAGAGGCCCTGGTGGTGGGCGGCCTGCCCCGGCGGAGGCTGGGGCCCGACCCACAGCCCACGGGACACTCACAATCCACATGCCGTCGAAGGGCACCTGGGCGTGGAACTCAGACACCATGTCCTGCCACCAGTCCAGGGCCGCCGGGCTGGTGAAGTCGGGGAAGACGGTGAACCCGGGCCACACCTGGAGGAAAGGCCAGAGGGGAGACCAGGCCCCCCAGAGCCATGGCCTCGCTCGTCTGCCTGGGGGTGGAAGGGCTGCGGAGGTGGTAGGGGCCGCGGGGGGCTCAGCTGAGGCCTCGCTTTCAGACACAGGCCCCAGAACCGGGTCTCACACACCTACACCCCCGGCAACCTCCCCGCCCCCGGCTGGGACCCCCTGCCCCTTGGTTGTGGGCACACCCTGGACAGGAAGTTGGGGACTCTGCTGGGTGCCCCCTGGGAGAGCCTGGGAACCCCGCCTCGGGGACCTGGGGGACGAGGAGACCCTCGCCCAGAGCCCCCCCACCCCATGGAAGGATTCGCAGTGGCATCCCTGTCAGGAGCCCCCGTCACCCCCAGCTGTGACCCCCACACACACCGTCCCGTGGACAGCGTGAGGATTTCCTGAATGCCGTCCCCTTCCCGAGAACTGTCCTGTGCCCCGCCCTACCTGCCCCGGCTGGGGACACCTGCTTTCTCACCCCAGGCCCCCAGAACCCCCCTACCTTCCCAATCAGCGGCTGCCCCGTCTCATTGGTGATGAAAACCTTCCTCCGCAGACCCTCGTCGTAGGGTCGGTAGCTGCCGGGGGGGCCGGAGCTGCTGATGGCCGGGTCCTGAGGGAGGACAAGCAAATGCCCCAAAGCCCTGCCCTGAGCCCTGCCCTCCTTCCCGTGAGGGGGAACCGGCTGAGGCCCCCCTGGCTCCGGCTGCCCGGCCCCTCCGGCACTGGGGGACGGCAGCGGAGGGCAGCCCCCCTGCTTTAAGCCGTCCACGTGACCTACAACCGAGCAGATCCTGAGCGACGCGCGTTTCCAGGGACCCTTGGGCTGGACATCACTGGACGGCAGGGCCCCACCCGTAAGTCTGATATCCCCTCACCGGCAGGGACCCCCAGGAACCGGCCGGTGAGCTCGGCGGCCTGAGACGGGGGGCACTCACCACGATCATCACGTACCGCCGGCCGCCCCGGTGGAGCTCCTGCACCATGGCCGGGAAGTCCCCGAAGCCGTCCTTGTTGAAAGTGAAGTCCCTCCTGGCGTCCATGTAATCCAGGTCGTTCCACTGCGTGTCCTGCAGCCACGGCACGGGGACCCCTGCAGCCGCTGGCCTGGGGGGCGCGTCCCCCCGCCCCCCGCCCCGCAGGCCCTCCCAGCACTCACCAGGGGGAAGTGGGCCCGGGTCATGTTCTCTACCACCTGGCGGGTGATGGCCGTGGACGAGTATCCCCAGCGGCACAGGTGGAAGCCCAGGCCCCAGTAGGGCGGCATGAACGGGGAGCCTGCAGCCGAGCGCACTGCGTGAGCAGGGGGGCAGCGCGGGGGCCGCGGAGCAGACGGGGCGGCGCGGGCCGGGGAGCAGGCGTACCCACGACTTCCAGGTACTGCTGCACCACGCTCTTGGGCTCCGGGCCCAGGAAGACGTACACGTCCAGGATCCCGCCTGTCGACCTCCAGCTGAGGGCCGGGCTCGGCTGCAGGACCACGTCTGCGGGGAGCAGCCCTGGGCTCAGAACAGATCCCTGCATGTCCCCCCCCGGCCCCTCGGCGTCCTGAACAAGAGCCACGTCCCACCCAGGGAGGCTGGCAGCAGGCTGCTCGGGCCTGGGGACAGTCACCCTGACTCCCCGAAGAGCCTGGAGCAGAACAGGAGAAGGCTAAGCAGCCAGACCCCAGGATGTCCCCCCGCCCCCCGGCTCTGCTCAGAGGGGGCCCCCAGAGTGTCCCTCAAGGGCACCGCCCACTGGACTCATTTCTTGGGAGGGTGACAAGGCCCGATACCCTGCCCACGGCCCCAGGCCCCTACCGCCAACCTGTGGGGACAGGTGTGCAGAGCCCCACGCTCCACCATGGAGGGGGGATGTGGCCACAGCCAGGGAAGGCCCTGGCCTGGGGGCTCCGGGGAACTGGCTGCGGGACACAGCGGTGGGGGGGGTGGGGGGACAGGCTGCTGCTAGGGGTGGCAGCCCCCCTGCTTACCCATGGCATTGCTGTTCAGCAGGAAGACCCCATGAGCTGACCCGCCATCCTCCAGCGCCAGGTAGAAAGGGTGGGACCCGTACAGGTTCACGTTGGGCTGGGCACGTGGACACCGCACATTAGCGTCCCCACTCCACGGCGCCCCCACCCCACGGCGCCGCCACTCCCCTCCGTGCTGCCCCCTTTACCGAGGGGGCGATGTCCCGGTTCCAGAGGGTGACCCTGGTCCAGTTGGTGCTGAGCATCAGGGAGCCGAGATGCTCGGCAAGGCCGGTGATGTGCTGGGACGGCAGGGAGGTGGACAGCTGCAGAAACTGGTCGGCGAAGAACAGGGGGGCCACCGTCGTGTTCAGCCTGTAGGAAGAGCCCAGGCGGCCTTGCATCGGCGGCGGTGGCCCGTTGGCCCCCAGAGGGACCCTCCCAGAGAGACCCCTGGGCTGGCACCCCGAGGAGGGCCGGGTGGCCCGGCACCTCCCTGACGGACTGGCCCTGGGGCAGGAGTGGGCACTGGAGGCCCGGCGACCCGGGGACCGGAGCCAGGGGTGGAGCACTCCCAGAGCACTACCCGGCTATGCCCACGATGCGCCGGGTGGGCGTCCACGGGGGGACTGCCCCATGCGCCGTGGCCGCAAGCAGGTGCTGCGCCTTTCAGTCCTAGGAGCTGTGCCCTCGAGCTCCTCCCAAGGGCCAGACTGCTCCCAGACTGCGGCCCCGTCCTGCGCCAGAGCCTGTAGAGCTGTCCCCGCAGGGGTGGCCAAGGCCCCCTGAGGCTGCCCAGGGTGAGGGCACGGCAGGAGCCACAGATGGGGCACGAAATACCGATTAATGGTGATTTCACGGGACGCCCGTCACGGCACCCTGCCTGCCCCCGGGCAGGACGTATCTGTGGGTGCGTCTGTGTTTTCAAGACCACAATCTGATTACAGGCTTCGGAAAATCTCTCTCTGATCTCTGCTCAAAGGTCAGCCTCCTCCAGAGGCCGTCTGTAGCCCCCCTCCAGAGCCAGCCCTGCCCTCCGCGTCCGCTCCGCTCATTTCCAGAACTTTCTTAGCACTGGTACTTGGCCTCGCTCACTGCCTCTCCCCAGTGTGTCAGCCCTGGGGGCGGCTCGACACGGCTCAGCCAGGAATGGGCACAAGAGAAAGATCCGCATCCCAGGAGGTGACTTCTCTGAAGACCAAGGTCGGTCCGAGGTCATCTCCGAACCCATAACGCAGCCCCGTGATGAGCAGGAGCCTGGTCAGCTCGGGGCACGCGTGGACGTGGGGCCGTGCGGGCCAAGCGCACAGGGAGCGTCCCGTGCAAGCGTGCTTGTCCCCGCCGACGGCCGGGCAGGGGATGCTCTGGGAGGGGACGAGCCGGGCGCTGGGAGTCAGCAGCCACCCCCTGGGAGTCCAGGAGCGGCTTCCAGGATGCTTTGGTGCCTCCAGTCCCCGAGGCGCAGTGTGGGTGGTGGGGGGTGACTCATCCCCTGGAGGCGAGGGCACGACGGGCCGGTGCCCCTCCCTCCTTCCCGACCCCTCAAGACTCCGTGGGCGACTGCTGTGGCCCAGAGCCACTGGAGGAGCTGGAGGTCCAGCAGCGAGCTTCTGGGGGGTGGGGGGGAGACTCCCCGGGGCACAGACGGCAGCAACGATTCGGGCAAACCTAAGGTCTCAGGGGGACACAAGCCTCGGGGGGACACAAAACAGACAGTGGCCAACAGTGTGGATGTGGGGCCCTGGCTCAAGCTGCCTCAGTCTCCCCGTCTGTGCGGTGGGGACGGTCACCGCATACTCCTGAGATGCTGGGGTGCGTGGCCTTAACAGGATGCCTAAGGTGCCTAAGTGACATGCGGGACTTCATGATAAGTAAGATTAAGCGATGAGGGGATGTGGCCGGGGTGGCGGCGCCACTTCCCACCCGACTGTGGCTTCTCGGCCCTGGCACTGGTGACACGGGGGCTGGCTCGCTCTGCGCGGTGGGGCTATTGCCAAACGTCCCGCCCGAGGATGCCACCCCAGCTGGCACTCCCTGGGGGTTGTCGGGGGACCCGAGGGAGGGCTCCTGGCAGGGGGGTGGTGAGGAGGCCCGCGGGCGGGGGCACCAGGACTGCACTCACAGCACCCGGCCGTCCAGCTTCCGGCGCACGACCACCCCGAAGGGCTCCTCCTGGAACTCCACGCTGTAGAGTGTGGCCGAGGCGCGGCCGTGGGCCCGCGGGGTCTCCAGGGGCACCTCGTAGCGCCTGTTGGCGGGATCTTTGATCTGGAAGTCAGACGGGGGAGCCGTGAGGCCCTCACCCTCCTGGGCGCAGGACCCCACGCAAACCCCAACAGGGCCTGCCCGGCGCGTGGGCCCGGGCGCTTCGGTCAGCGGAGGCTCCATGGCCTCAGGTGCAGAGCCGGGGAGACCCCGTGTGGCTCGCCAGGTGGGACACGGAACACCCAGGCCATCTGAATTCCAGAGAAACAGCTCTTTTCAGGCCGTCTGCAATATCGCATGAGACACGTGCTAAGAAAATAAACTCGTTCCTTGGTTTCCTGGAATTCCCATTTACCGGCATCCTGAATTTTTATTTGCTGAATCTGGCGACGCTGTTCCCCCCAGCATGACTGTCACAGGGTGGCCGGGAGGTCACAGCACGCAGCTCAGCTGTGCCTGCCTCGCGGTAATCACTCCCTAAACGCGGGCCTGGCCGTTACACATAAATTACTTCGTTAAAGTTATTATGAGTCATGCGCTTCGGGCTCTCTCGGCTCGGCCTCCGCACACCCAGTCCTCGGATTTCTGCTGGGCACCTGCTACGTGCCAGACACTGTCCCAGGGGCTGGGGATCCGCAAGGAATAAATCGGACGAGAGGTCCCGGCACTGCCCGCCGCCCAGAACGCTCCCCCTTCCTTCCTCCACCTCTCCGCCCGCTGACTCCTGTCCTGTAGGACTGCAGGTCCCAGGTGGGATGTCACTTCCTGGGGGAGACCTAACCTCCCTCCATGGTGCCCTGCCCTCTAGAGCATGTTCTAGAACCTTCTAACCAGGTTAGAAGTGACCACGGCTCCCTGAGCGTAGAGCTGTTGCGCTCACTCCGGGGCTCCCAGTGAAGGCACAAAACCCATTTGCACACTAAACCCACACCCACACCCCGTAGATTCCATCTTCGTCCACTGCCCGCCCCCATTTTCTCGGCCCCTGCCCACCGTGAAGTGGAGCCGGCTCTCCGTCTCCAGCAGCACGTCCAACCGTAAGGCCAGGATGTCCTTGGGGAAGAAGGTTGGGGTGCTACGGGTCAGAGCGGCCGTGTAGCCCGTCTCCGTGGTGGTCAGGTTCTCCAGCTTGTAACTCGGGTAGCTGGGTGGGAAGAAGCACCAGGGCTGCCCCATCCGGGGGAGCTGGGGCCAGGGCGTCGCGGGCCTGTAGCAGCAGCCCCGTGCCTCACACTGCTCCTGGGTGATGGCCTTGTCCGGGGCACAGTCGAAGCGGCTGTTGGGGGGCACATCACACTGTGTGGGCGCCGCTCGGGGCCTGCCGTGGTGCCCTGGGCTGGGCTGGGGGCCTGGGTCACGGGCTCCTTGCTGGTGAGCATGATAAAGCTCCTTGGGCCCTTGGGAGAAGCACCGCTGCTCTTGGGGGACCACCAAGGAGTCACGGAGCAGGACGTGGCCCAGGAAGGCAGCGGTGGCCAGGCAGATGAGGGTGCAGACCCCCAGCAGGGGCCGGGAGCTGGGAGGCCACCTCGCGTGCATGGTCGGTGGCACCTGCGGGCCGCGGGCTGGGTCCTGGAGGCCTGCCGAGAGAAGAGCAGGGCTCAGCAAGGAAGGCGGGGCGGGGTGGCCGGGGGCCCTCGGGGACTCTCACAGCAGTTTCCAGATGTGGACCCGTGGCTGGCCCGGCGGCGCCCAGGGGGAGGGGTGCCCAGAGAGCGGGACAGGCGAGGACGGACAGGCTCGGGGAGCCGTTTAGGAAGACGGCAGGGAAGGCAAGAGGGAAAGCAGAGAAAGCCCCGAAGCGGGAGTTGCAAAATACCCTGTACGGTGAGTGCTCGCGAATGGAACGCACTTAAAATGTGCCTACGATGACCGAAGGACACGGAGAGACGTGCGTGGAAGCCCGACGGGCATAACGAGCGAGTGACAACACGCAGAGAGAGTGAGCCCCGCTCTGCGGAGACGGGGGCGGTCACTGCGTCTCGGGGAATGTGCTGCAAGTGGAAGGGCCCCTGGGGGACCGACCGCTGTCCCTCCTCTCCCTCGGGCCCTCTTCTGCTGACCTGTGGCTACAGCCTGGTAGGAAGACTCGGGCCGGCTATGGGGCGAGGGGGGCCGCAAGGGCGGGACGGCCCGGGACCTGGCAGGCGGAAGCCCCTCCCCGGCCCTGCGGTGAGGTGTGGAGCACCTGGCCTGGCTCCCCTGGAGGGAAGCCTGTTCTCCTCGGTGCTTCTCTGTATATTCTAAATATTTTATGACGAAAGCTGCTGGGAGCAAGATCCCAACAAGACTGAACGTGCAAGGATTTAATTAGGGGAGTCCTTTCTCTCGAGAGAAAATGGGGAGGTTGCCAGGGAAGGCGGGGGGAGCTGTCACACCCCCGGCAAGTCTGACCGCAGAGGAGTCAGGTGCCGGGGGACAGCCCTGTAGCTAATGAGGCCGTGGGGTCTGCAGCGGAGTGGGGGGAACCTAAACCAAAGCTGGCGCTCGCAGGTCCAGGTCTCCCAGGGGTGGCCGGCCCTGGTGTCCTGGGAGCCGGAGCCGATGCGTGCAAGCTCCGCGCGGCGGGAGGCCTGCAGGACACTCACACCCTCGTGCCACCAGACGCACGCAAGGACTGGGGAAAAGTCACACCCTAGCACGAGGGCCCGAGGGAGTCCGAGCCGGTCACACACACAAACCGGACCCCTGGGACGTTCTGGCCACGGCGGGCACGGCTGGAGCAGACAGGTGGGGTCTTCCCTCACACCAACCGACTGCCCCAATCTCCAGGCACCAGGTGGGCGTCCCACGACTCACTCCAACCCCGACACGGTTCCTGCAGTCGGAACAGACCCCACAGGGGGGGCCTCAGCCCTGCAGGTGCAGACCCCAGTTACAGGCCCCACATCGCCACTCGCACTCCTGGCCAAATAACCGGCTATAGGTTCAAGGGCTCGCCCCCTGCCCCCCGCCCCCCTCCAGCTGGGTAACGGGCTGCAGCATCTCACAGCACACTCAGGAAAGGGCTTTACCTACTGTTACCCGTTTATTGTACAGGATTCGGCTCAGGAGCTGCCAGAGGACGTGGGGTTGTGGGGGGACCCGGAGCCTCCACGCCCTCCCCAGGGGGGCCTCCCTCCCTCCCGCTCTAGAAAAGGTTCACCAGCTCACAGGCTCTCAGAACCTCAACTGGTGCTGGTTCCGTTACCCGAGCACAGCTGATTAAATCACCGGTGGTCGGTGATGCTCCATCGGCAGCTCCTCTGTGCTCCCCGGAGGTTAGGGGGACGGGAGGGGAGGGGAGGGGAGGCCCACAGTTCCCAGCCTGGGTTCCTGCCTCCAGCTCCGGGGGACCAGGCCCGGCCCTGAGCCTGTGCACAGGCCCAGCCACCACTTTATTAGGGTATGAAAGACCCCGCGACTGCCAAGGCTGGGGGGGTCTCAGGAGCCCAGGGCGGGGACCTGGGACGACTCAGTTCGGTCCGGCTGCACCTGCCGCACCTGGACACGCACACCTGTGATCGCGGGGAGGCAGGCAGCAGGTGGGCGGTGCCCGCGGCCTCCCCTCGGAGCCCAGCAGCGCGGGGGTGGGGGGTGGGGGGGCCGCAGGGCCAGCGCCCCCCCCCCCCCCCCCGGGGCTCCACCCTGCAGAGGGCAAGAGCTGTGCACAAATGGGGAAAAGCCCAAGGTCGGGAGGTCGAGCGGCGCCGCAGGCCGGGAGGCCCCGGGACTCCGCCCCCTGGGTCACCCCGCACCCCCGCCGGGATGTGCCTCAGTTTCCCCCCCAGCCCCGGGGCGCGGAGGTGACCGTGGGGTCCCCGGGGGCCCGCCGCCCGCCGCCCGCGGACCCGGCACGACGCGCTCGGCTTCTCCACCAGCAAAGTCGCAGAGGATCGGCCGCGTCCAACGGCTGCTGCGGCCGCCACCGCCCCGCCCCGCGCCGGGACCCCCGAGGCCCCGGGGCCGCTCACCTCCGCGCACGCGCGCCCGGCCCGGGCCCCGCTCCCCTCTGCGCACGCGCGCCAGGCCCGGCTCCCTCTCCGCGCCCCCCCCGCCCCCGCCCAACCCCGCTAGACTCCGCGCATGCGCGCCGGGCCCGGCTCCTTCCCCGACGACCCCCACCGCCGCCAGCCTCCGCGCACGCGCCCCGGCCCCGGCCACGCTGACGGGCACGCGCCGGAGGGGGCGGGGCGGGCCGCGTGACAGGCCGCGTGACAGGCCGCCCGCGCAGGCGCCCTGGGCGGGGGAGGGAGCGCGCCTCGGGCCGCGCGCGCCCCCTGCTGGCGGGGCGTCCTCTGCGCGGGCGGCCGCGCCCGGAGCGCGGGAGGCGGGCTGTGCACCTGCCCGAGGCACCTGCGCGGCGGGGCGGGGCGGGCGGGGCCTGGTGCTGACGCGCTCCCCGATAAATACGCCTTTCTCCCATATTCAGAAAATGATTTATTTTAATGCTCAGAGTTTTAAGTTGTTTTGTAGGCCAGGAGGCCGCGGAGGAGCCGGGGGCGGGGGGGGGGGGGGGTTGGCAGGTGCCCTGGACTGGGGGCGGGGGCGGGGGCGGGGCGCTCCCGCTGCACCCCGGGGTGGGACCTGCAGCTGACCCTCCGCCTGGATCCCGCACACCCGGAGGAGGCACCGCAGGCCTCTCTGGTCACTCCCAAGGGTGGAGGTGGGCGCCCCCCCCGGACCCCGGGTGGGCCTGTGTGGGGTGCAAGACTCCCCGAAAGGCCACTGGAAACGCTGGGGTCTGGGAGGATCTGGATCTGCAGCGCTGGCCTACCTGCGCCTCCAACAGGGGTGCACGAGGCTTTCAGTGATGCAAACGTGCCCCGTCCTTGGCACACAGCATGCTGGGCTCGGGGTGCCGGGGAGGGGGCAGGCTGCTCTCTAGGGGGGCCCAGACGGCTGCAGCTTCCTGGCGATGGCCTCCCTGACCTTGAGCAGGGCCTCCTGGAACTGGGGGTACTCGTCCTTCACGTGGTCCAGGATGGTGCTGATGGTGGCCATCCGGTTGTCCAGGCGCCTGTGCTCGGCCAGCAGCGACTGCTTGGAGCGGAACAGGAACACGTACCTCCCGTCCTTCACAGCCTGGAGGTGCTTGAGGCGAGTCTGCCGGGCCACCAGCTCCGAGAGGTTCTGGGTGGGACACGAGGCCCCGCGTCAGGTTATGCAGAGGGGCAGCTGGACACCCACTGCCCCGCACAGGACTGGAGGGAATGTCAGGGGGAGAAGGGGGAAGGCCCGGCATCCTCCAAACCGTGGAGAAGAGGCTGGCGGGCAGTGAGTGGGGCCTTTGCCTTTGCTCCTGGCTGAAATATTTGTCACCACTCCACTGCCTCCCCCCCTCTCCTGAGCAGGCCCAGACCCCACAGACCCTGCAGACCCCTCTCTTCTGCTCACACCACATCCAGTGTAGCAGGAAATCCCATGGGGGCAGCTGAAGATACATGCAGAATCGCACAGCTTTGCACTAGCCTGGTGGCTACTGCCTCGGTCCGTGCGTCGCCTCAAATAGGCCTCTCGTGTCTACCTTGACCCTTCGACATCAGAGCCAGAGTGATCCTGCTAAACCCGAGCCACTTCTCGGCCCCACACCCTCCACTGTCTTCCCACCTCCCTGAGAAGAGCCCAAAGTTGTGCTCACCGCTGCCCCCTGGCAAGCATGGGGCCAGGCCACCCTCAGGTCCAGCGTCCTGGCCTCGGCCTGCCCTGAGAGCTGTCTCCCACCCCGCTTTACCCAGCCGACTCACTCTCCTGTTGCCTTCAAGTCTGGACTCAAATGTTTGCTCAGACCACACTTCTTAACCCCCCATCCCCTCCCCACGCCTGACACAAACTATCTTCTTCATTCGTTTCATCTGTCATCTGTAACTCTGTCCCCAGAATGTAGCCCCAGCACCCAGGGGAGCGCCTGGGCCACAGAAGATGTGCGACATCATTATTAGGGAATACGAGGTGAGCAGGTGATCACAGGGCGAATGGGCGGCGCTGAGATCCCTGCGCTTAGCTGGGCCGGGAGGAGGCCTCACCCGAGGATGCGCTGCTGCGGCTGCAGGTGGGTTCTTGTGGCCCTGGGGTCTCGGGGGACTGGCCTACCTGTTGCTTGAGGGCCAGGAGCCGGTCCAGGTCGGCCTCCAGCTCGTCCATGCTGGACTGCATCATTGATAGCTGCTCCTGCTTCTCCGTGAGGGAGCTGCTCACGTGTTTTTGAGTTTCTTCCAGTTCTGAGATGACTTTGGTGCATTCCTCGGTGGCCTAGGAGATAGACGGGACTGTCCTGGGGCCCTGCGTCCTGGTGACTCAGTGGACAGAGTTGGGCCAGAAGGATACCATCCGGGGAGGAAGTCCCCGCCCCCTCGGGATCCAGGGCCTGGAGGGCTGAGTCCCAGTGAGACGCCCAGGGCCTAGGTAAGCCCACCCTGCACACTGTTCCCCATGGGCAGGGATGGCTGGAGGAGAGATATAAGGGTCCCCCTCTTGAAGCAGGTCTTTGAGGGCACGGGGACCAGGGGCAGCTGGGCTGCTGCATGCCAAGAGCAGGAGCAGTAGATGCCTGGGGTGGGAGCTAAGGCCTCACGGATTGAGGGGTCCTGGGGGTGGGGGTGGAGGAGGCCTGGCTCCTTACAGTGAGGTTGGGCATCTGGGGGGGTGGCGGGGATGCAGCTGCTGGGGTCCAGTGGATAAATGTGGAGGTGACTGAGACTCTTAAGGTCTAGCTGGGCACACGGGAGAATTTGGAACGTGTAAAGGGTCAGATGTGGTGCATGAGGGAATGTGTGGCAGGAGGACTTGGATGCAGCCCCCCTATTGCTGGAGTGGAGCAGAGGTCAGAGAGGGCAAGGCACAGGTGGCAGCCAGGGAGCCCCGGGGGTGGAGAGGAATGAACATCACCAGTGACCAGTGTGGCAGGGAGGATCGACCAACAGGGACCAAGGAAAGGCCATTTTCCTGCCTCGGGTAACTTCAAAATGAGCCTTCGGGTCAGGCCTGTCATTTTTGAGTAATCTCTCCTCCTACAGGATTTAGACCCACAGGGGCTATTCCAACAGTCTCCGGGTCATCCTCTGGACGAATCCGTGGGATGAGGACCCGTTTCACAGGCCAGGACGCCGAGGCACAGAGCTGTCAGGCAACATGCCTGAGCCTCGAGCGGAAAAGCTTGTCTAGAACCCGGTGGGGCACTGAGGCCGGCTTCTGCCTCAAGTGAGCCTCCACCTATCCGAGAGGGGGTTACTGCTCCTATTTCCACCCAATGGAGGTGGAAACGTGGGCTTGAAGGCCCCGCTCAGGCCCGAGGCAGCAGGGCCCGAGGGAGTCTGAGCCAGCGCGGGCGATGGCCGAGGGCACGGGCCCTGGGCAGGTGCACAGCCCGGGCTAGCTGGCACGGCCCGCTGGACGAGGACGTGGGCTTGGGCGCGTGCCCTCCGAGTGCCCCTCAGCCTGTCCCCAGCTCCCCCTCGGGGTCACAGACAGGGACTCCCACCTGAGCCGTGCTTCCCTGATGCCATTTCTGTGACTCGGGAAGGGGCCATCTCCGGGCCGGAGCCGCCCCACTCTGTGTGGCTCTTCCCTAAACCCTGTGGGGCACAGCGGCAGCTGCTGCGTCTTTACCCAGAACCCCGATGGGGTTGGTTGTGGGGCCCAGGCCCAGAGGGAGCGGGAGACAGCTGGCTTGTCTGTTCCGGGGCCAGGCTCCTTCCGCCCCCGGCACCCCCCGGCGCCCCCCACCCCACCCTGGCCACTTCTCAGCCTGGTGAAACAGCAGCCCTGACCCCGCGGGCTGCCAGCAGGACCCCCGGGAAGCCGGCTGGAAGGACGGAGTGACCGGCCCAGCATGCTCCCTCCTGCCCGCGCGGCGCCCCCACCTTGTGAGTGTCCTTGATCTTGCGTCGCAGCTCTGTCTGCTTGTGGTGGAAGTCTGTCCGGGTGAGCAGCTTCTTATCGGTTTTGCTCTGCCCCTTGGCCTGGATCGAGATGGTCTCTCTGCGGGCGATGGCCAGCTCCATGTCCCGGATCATCTTCTCCTGCTGCTTGAGCAGCTGCCCGTGCCTGACCTGGGCGCACAGGGCAGAGGGACGGTGAGGGGGAACTCGCCTCCACGAGATCCGCCGAGCCCTGAACCGGCAGGGCGGCAGCCGGGGGACGCGCCGAGGGCAGCACCCACGGGCAGGAGGATGGAAGGTCCCTGTAAGGGAAGTACAGGCAGCAGAGAAGCCAGGACCTGCCAGAGGCCAGGGACGCTACGGACCCGAGGGCCACCTCGCGCAGCCAGGAAGGGGACAGTAGCCAGGAGGGCGGGGACACCTGCACCGACGTTGAGTCCTCAGTCATGGTTTTGGGAGATGGTGACGTGAAGGGTCTGTGGGACCCAGGTTGTCGGGGAGACAGAGTGTAAGGGCCACGCAGGGGCTTTCTCTGGCACTGGGGGCAGAGATCTGGGCCTGAGCTCAACCCATGTAGCCGGACGTTTAAAATAAGTACATCCCAGTGTGTGAGTTCTGCTCCAGCGAAGCTGACTCCGAATAAAAGGATAAACAGGCAGGCACCCCCAGGTCAAGGGTGGTGGTGGGAGACCCAGCCCACTCGCCCTAGGGTCACCGTAGCCACAGGCTCTGCACTGGCGCTGCCCTTGTCAGCGTGATTGTGGCAGCGGAGCCGGGAGCCCAGGACGGGGGTGGCACAGGGAGAAGGGCTGTCATCAGCGTGGCGGTGGCTCGGCGACCGCGCACAGATGATCCGGGGCTGCCAGCGCGACTCATGCCCCAGCTGCGAGAACAGGGGTGGGCCTCTATTTCATGCCATGTCCAAAAATCAATTGTGGGTGGATTCAGGCTCTAAAGATGTGCAAACACGTGCAGAGGACTTGGGAACATATTTGTGTCACTTGGGGCTGCGGTGACCGTCTTGAGCAATCCGGGAAACCCAGAAGCCACACAGGGAGACAGACACGCCTTATAGCATGAACGGTGGCAACCCTGTGAGAGGGGGAAAGACCCTGCACAGAGCGTCGGGCCAGCAGCAGGTGAGGGAGGACGTTGGGGACAGGTGTCCAAGGTGGGGGTTAGTAACCATGACATGCTTTTCTCCCCCAAATTGCTAAGAAGTAAGAAAATGGACATAGGACATTGAGGAAGTGCTCAACACACACACACACACACACACACACACACACAGGCACGTGCTCAACCTCCCGGAACAGAAAATGTGGAAGAATGAAGTTTCTAGAAGAAAACATATGAGAAAAGCATCTGCCCTTGGGCCGGGCAACGATTTCTTAGGGGCACCGCCGGTGAGTGAGGAAAGCCACACTCAACAATACTTTGTGCTGCAGGATCCGCTTCTGTGACGTCCTGGGAGAGTCGGGGACTGGGACGCGGGACACAGGAGACACGAGGGTGACGGAGATGTTGCGTGCCCCATGGTGGTAGTGGCTACGTGATTGTGTTTTTGTCACAGCTCACGGGACTGTACGTCACCAGGGCGAGCTCAGTTAAACACCCCAGTTCAGGGGGGTCTGGGTGGCTCAATGGTTGAGCATCTGCCTTCAGCTCCAGGCGTGAGCCGGGATCAAGTCCCACATCGGGCTCCCTGCATGGAGCCTGCTTCTCCCTCTGCCTGTGTCTCTGCCTCTCCCTCTGTGACTCTCATGAATAAATAAATAAAATCTTTAAAAAGAAAATACAAACGCCCCAATTTGAAAATGAAGGCCTCCGGGTGGCTAACACCCGGAGGGGCCCAGGCTGTCAGGACGTGGTGGCCGCCGTCGAGCGCCTCCCGGGACAGTGATCCGCGGGGCTCGGGTCAGACACGCCGCAGTCCGCTGTTGGGAGTCTAGTGTACAGGAAACAGACGACACCCAGCCAGGAAGGGTGTGATGGCAACGGCGGGAAGCGGGGCAGTCTGGATTCTCATCCGCCGGGGAATGCTCTTAGAAGTTAGGCTGTATCTGGAGCACTTTCTGTAACTGCTAAGGCCTCGGCTAACGTCTGTATTTAAAAAAAAAAAGTTGCTGGGGCACTTGGGTGGCTCAGTGGTTGAGCATCTGCCTTCAGCTCGGGTCATGATCCCGGGGTCCTGGGATCGAGTCCCACGTCGGGCTCCCTGCATGGGGCCTGCTTCTCCCTCTGCCTGTGTCTCTGCCTCTCTCTGTGTCTCTCGTGAATAAATAAAATATTTATAAATAAAATAAAATAAAATAAAATAAAATTTATAAATAAAATATTTCTGCAGCCGGCACGTGGCTTCTGCGGTTTGGAAAGTCCATTAGGTGGAGCGTGTGAAGGACTTAGCAGCAGCACGTGCACCTGATCAGCGTGCCTCTGAGTGCCACAGACCCAGGGGGACACTCTTCTGTGATTAAAAGTGCCCTGGTCCAAGTGAGGCGCCTGTGCTCCCGCGAGCTACTGCCCTGCACCCCGAGGCTCTCCCGCAGCCTTGACCGAGGTGATGGCCTCCAGCTCCGGAAAGCGGGGCTCCCAGGGGAGAGACGCGTGGGGTCCTCCTGCACGTTTTACTGAGCCAGGCCCCTTTCCCTCGGCAGCGGGGGCGCCTTCTGCCAGTGGGCTGTGAGATTGGGGGCAGGGGCCCCCACCATCAGCCCTCGGAAACGGGGTGCACCGAGTGCACGGGGTGAGGGTAAAAACACGGCTGCGTGTGTGTCTCCCGGTGTCTGTAATCGCCTCCGTGTGGGAGGAACCAAGTGGACGGAGCCCGGGCGGGCGGGCGCAAGGGAGCAGCCCCCCAGCGAGGCCAGGAGCCCCAGAGCCGCCCCCACCCCGCACCCACCTTCATCCTGTGGATCTCCGCCTTCATGGCTCGCAGCTCTGTCTGGCCCGTCTCGGAGTCCACCGATGCTCGCATCTCTTTGGCCAGCTGGATTTTCTTCTCCCACAGCATGATCTGGTGTCTTTAAAGGTGGGAGACACAGGGGGAGAGTGGGGAGAAATTAAGAAAACTTCTTTTTTTTTAAATTTTTATTTATTTATGAGAAATACAGAGAGAGAGGTAGAGAGAGAGAGAGAAGCAGGCTCCACGCAGGGAGCCCCACGCGGGACTCGATCCTGGGTCTCCAGGATCAGGCCCCGGGCTGAAGGCAGGTGCCAAACCACTGAGCCACCCTGGCGTCCCAGGAGACTTCTTTCTGAGGCCTGTGAGCTTGTGCTCTGAGGACTCGTGCCAGACTGAGCCCCACAGTGCGTGGAGGGAGGGTGGTACCCGGGACCCTCTCCTTCTCTCTCTCTCTCTCTCTCTCTCTCTCTCTATCTCCCTCTCTCTCTCCCTCCCTCTCTCTCTCTGTCTTGCACTTGGCACCGAGTGAAGGGCTTGACGGTCAAACAGAACCAAATTTCCCCCGTTCTGGGACCTGTGTGCCCTCTCAAGTTCCCGCTCACCCACGGCCTGCCCAGGGCCCGCCTGCAGACCAGAGTGGGGCCTGAGGCCTCCCGACTTTCCATGGAGCTGGCCCCCTCGGGGAGGGGGTTGACCTCTCTGTCCTCTCCCTCTCCATGACCCGGAAGCCACACTCCTCCCCTGCAGTGTTCAGGGGCCGGGGCAGCCCGCCAGCGCCCGCCCAGCACTCCTGAAGGGGAGCCCGCCATGGCCTCTCCCCTCTGCAGCTCCCAGAGAGGCACTGGGGAGCAGACGGGGCTCACGGGCTCAGCCTCATGGGCACCCCCCTGCCTTCCCAGTGGAAGGAGGAATGTGGACCCACAGACACTGTCACAGCCAGACCAGCTGCCAGCAGCGCTGGCCTCTCCTGTCCCATGGGGTACGGTGCCCATATGTGGCTACGGAGTGCTTGAACGCAGCTGAGTCCGAATCGTGGTGTGCCATAAGGACACAACACACAGATTTCAAAGACTGAGTATGGAAAAAAAAAAAGAATGTAAAATTCAAATTTCTGCATCCACTGGTCAAGTTTTGCTGGTGCCCAGCCACACCTGTCTGCCTCTGTGTCGTCCATGGGGGCTCACGAGCTGTGACACCTGACCTACGTGGCCTCGGCCAGGCTGTGCGGCTCTGAAAGCTGAAAGCATGGCCCATCTGGCTCTTTACAGAGAGGGTTGCCAGCCGGTGACGCCGGCAAGCCATGGGCATAAGAAGAGAGGCAGAGGACACAGCAGGTGACATCAGGAATCATGAGAAACCCACATGCACGGGATAGAAGTTTCCATAAGGAAGAAAAAGCTGGGGCAGCCCGGGTGGCTCCTGGGATCAAGTCCCACGTCGGGCTCCCTGCATGGGGCCTCCTTCTCCCTCTGCCTGTGTCTCTGCCTCGCTCTGTGTCTCTCATGATTACAAAAAACTGCCTCAAAGGGCAGCACATAGAACAGCCTCGTTGTTGTTTTAAAAGCAAGCAGACGGGAAAGATGTTTGCACAGTGGTTTCCCCATTAAAGGGAGGGAGTTGGAATTAGGTGTGATTTTCTCCGTCTCGGTTTGCACACGTTGTTAGGGGTTAGGACGCTTGCGGTTGCGGGTGGGTGCCTCTCACAGCCAGCCATCATAAAGATAAAATCATTTAAAAAAACGTTATCCCAAAAGAAAGGCGCTCCATTTTCTCCACACCCCCTAAAGCTGGGTGCGTGAAGGCGGGTGGCCGGCACCCTGCTCTTCCCTGGAACCCCCTCACCCCTCCCCGCCCCGCGTGGGCTGCGGAGCCGCTCCTGGGCAGGTGTAGATCCCAGGCAGGTGTAGCGGGGTGGTGGGCGCCCGTGGGCTGCCCAGGGGCAGTGATGCAGGGCCGGGGGGCCGGGGTGCGGGGGGCCGGGGGCCGGGGGCACTCACTCTGCCTCCACCAGGTTGTTCAGCATAGCCGCCTTCTCCTCCTGCAGCTGGCTCAGCCTCTCCTGCATCTCGATAGTCTCCCTCTCTGAGGCCTGCGCGGGGACAGGGCGCGGCGTGTTGTGGGGTGAGCCGGGGGACACCAGGGCCCTGCACCCCCGCGGGAGCCCCGGGGCCTGGAGCGGGCGCGGGACCCCACCTTCAGCGAGCGCACGAACTCCTTCTCCGTCACCAGGTTGTCCTGCTGCAGCCCCTCGGAGCTGCTCCGGTTCTTGCTTATCAGCACGTTGAGCTTCTTCAGGTCGTTGTCCAGATCCTTCATGTGGCGCTCAAGCTCCTTTTGCTCCTTCTTCTCCTGATCGATCTTGCCTGCAGGGAGGGGACGCGGGCAGAGCCCCGTGTTTCCAGGCGGCCCCCACCCCGTCAGGGCCCTGCTGGGCCGCAGGGCGGGAGCCTCTTCCTGGGCTCCGTTGGCAAAGCCAGGCCCTTTGAGGGATTGGACAGGGCAGCTGGTGCCCTGTGTGGGCAGCCAGAGGTGGGGGGCCGGGGTGGTGGTGGGGGCAGCTCCCCTGCCCCGAGAACACCCGCGGGGACCTGGCTGGCGCTCAGGCCGGCCCTGCCCCACCCAGCTCAGGGGCAAGGGGCAGAGAACAACCACCCTGATCCCCATCAGAGGCATCTGGGTGCCCCCAGGGCAGGCCGGGAAGGCAGCAGGACCTCAGGGCGAAGGTGTCCAGGCGGAGGGCGCCCCGACCACCAGGCAGCTTTCCCGTGGGGCCGCAGGGCCGAGCTGACCTGCATGGATCTCTGGTCGGAGACCCAGGTGGGGCCAGGCGGAACCAGGATCCCTCAGTGGGGGGCCCTGGGGGTGGATGGGGCCGCGAGGGGCGCCCTGGCACAGCAGAGACCCCTGGTCTTTACACCATCGGGGGCAAGACAGGGGCCGGGGAGGCTCTGGTGGGAGAGTTTCCTAAGTTCAGCTGCAGAGGAAGAAAGACTTTTCCCACAGCCCTGAGTTTGGGGCGCAAGGTGTCCCCCGTGTGCCCGAGCAGGGGGATGAGCCCGGAGTCGCTTCCGCACGTCTGCACCCCCAGCCAGGCTGCCCCTGGCGGCAGGACAGCAGGCCTTCCGCGCTCCTCGCCCCGGGGGCACCTTTACACCTTTACTCCGTGCACTTAGCAAGCCCGGTACGTGTCCTCGGTATTTCCGGTGCCGGCGACGGGGCAACGGGCTCATGTTTATGAAGGGGGCTGCGAGCCTGTGGCTGGCTTTCGGGGCCTGGTGGAGGGCCGGGACCCCCCTCCCGGGGCTGAGCCGCAGGAGTCCCCGCTCGCGCCCCACGCTTACTCTCTACCCGCAGCTTCTTCTGCTCCAGGATGTGCACCTCCTTCCTGAACGTGTCCAGGGCCACCAGCTGCGCCTCCCGCTCCTGAGTGGCCTTCACCATCTCCTGCTGCAGGCGGAGCCACGTCACCTGGACCTGCGTCACGTTGCTGTTGTGTTCTTCCATCAGCTTCGTCAGCCTCTTGATTTCAAGATCCAGGGGCCCCACTTCTTCCCCCTAAAAGTGATGGTCCCCGAAAAAGCAAAACGAGCCTCCTTGTTTTCCCAGGTGTGCTTTCCGGGAGGGCTGCGGAGGGCGGGGAGCCCTGAGGTCACGCATCTGTACGATGCCTGGGGGCATTTCCTCGGGGGCACCAGGGCTCCCCCCCTCCCCGGATGCCCCCCGGCTCCCTGTGGGAGACCCTGTGGCCCCCTCTCCCCCGTGCCGCAGCCTTGAGGGGCCAAGGGCAGGGCTGGCGGGGCCTCGGTTACCCCAAAGGGGCTTTGGAGGTTTTACGAGCAGGTGGTCCAGGGCCGGGGTCTTGACTCCCTCGGCTTCCACTCGGGCTGCGGCTTTGCGGGGGCTCTCCGGGGTTCGGGTCTACCTGAGAGCGTGCCCCAGCGGGCCATCTTACGCCTAGACCTGGAGCCCCTGGCGGGGGGGGGGGCATGCGAGGGACGCCTGGGTCTCCTATAGGACTCAGGCCTCAAACTCATCAGACCACTTCACTCACAGCAGCGGTCAGCGGGCCACGCCCCACCCACTGCCTTTGCGTGACAAGACAAAAAAAGAAAATTTTGTGCCTGGAGAAAGTCATATGGTCAAATTTCAGGGGCGACAGGTACGGCTTAGTCAAACACATCCGTTTACGTATCACCGGCCTTTCCGGCCCGGACAGCAGGGGTGAGTAGCTTCGGCAGAGACCGTCTGGCCCCAAATATTGACCCTCTGCACCTCGACACAAGAAGGTTCGCCCGGCTTGGAGCGTTCCGCGCTGGTGCCACGTCACCCACTGAAGGGGCCGGGAAAGGAGTGCCCCCCCATGGGGACTCATTTCTGAGCGTAAGGGGTTCCCGAGGTGGCCGGGCACAACCGCCAAGCAGCCCCCCGTCTCACCCCCAGCTCAGAGACCATCTGCTCCAGCTGCTTGTTGAAGAAGTTGATGAGGCCCTGCTTCCTCTCGATGAGGATGGTGCGCCTGGAGATCTCGTTCTCGCTGTTGGTGATGAGGTCGTTGACCTTTTTCACCTCCTTGTCCAGCTCGCCCAGCGTCTTCTGGTGCATGTCCAGCCTGCAGTTGGTGTTTGTGATGTTGAGGGTGGTCTGAGCTATGTCACCGTCGATTTTGGAAAGATGTGTCACCTGAATTAGCAGAAGGAAACGAACATTCCTTTTTCCCTGGGCAGGGCTGGGTGGGTAGGTGGGGTGGGGCTCTAGGTGACAGGCCCGGCCTGTCATTTCCTTGAGCGTCTGCCACACGGTCAGCCTATCCTCCCTTACAGCCTTTTCATATAAACCTCCCCTCCATCTTCCTCCCAAAACCAGAGACAGGACCACACTCTGCATGTAAGTTTGGAAGCCACTTTTTAATTAGCTAAATCTTTTTTTTAAAAAGAGAGGTTTTATTTATTTATTTATTTGAGAGAGAGAGAGAGAGAGAGGAAGAGAGAGCACACGCAGAGGGAGAAGTGGGGAGCCCGATGTGGGGCTCGATTCCAGAACCCTAAGATCACGATCGGAGCCGAAAGCAGACACCTAACCACCTGAGCCACCCAGGTGCCCCCTGATTAGCTAAGCCTTGACCTCTGTGCTCATGTCATTTTCGATGGCTGCGTAATACTCCATTCTGTCTGCAACATAGGGAGGAGGTCAGAGTTGTCAGCACTCCTCCTTCGTCCTGTCCCACGGTTCTGGATTCGGTGCCCAGGGGCCGGCCGGGACAGCGGGTGGGTCCCGGTGAAGGACACCCACTCCTCCGCCTGCGGGCTTACGACCTGTTCCAGCGCTCCTGTTCTAAGGGATGCCGTGGCGAACACAACCACCTCTAGTTCGTACTCGGTGGGACAGAAAAAAAGTGTCTTTTAGCTGAAAAGCCAGGCATGGTCGTGGAAAGAAGGACTCTCACTGGGGTGTCACCTGCCACCCAGGCGGAGGCCCCCGACCCTGGGCTCTTGCCAACCCTGGGTTCCAGGGTCGGGGGCTTCAGCCATGGCTGAGCAGCTGAAGGCTTCTCAGGGCACACCCGCTGTCCTAAACGTCTTGACCAGCTCCCCTGCCTCTCGTGGTGGCTCTCAGGATTCACTTGATCCTCCCGTGACGGACGGAGGGTTTACTGCGAGGATGTGTGTGAGAACCAGAGAGGGAGCCGCAGCAGGGCACAGCCGCTCAGGCCCCTTTGGAAGTGGGGTCTTTGCGCGGGCTCTGGGTCTGCCCCGACCCTACCGTCCCACCCACCAGCTCTTGCCCACGCAAGTCCTCAGCTCTCTCCTGGCCCCTGGCTCCCGCCAGCTCCCTGTCCCCAGAGTCGTCTCAGCTCTGCCCCAAGGCCCTGCCCTCTCTGACCGGCCACCATGAGTGACTCGGCAGGACACCCAGCATTCCTCGGTTTTCCGCCAGGAGCAGGAGCTTCCAGGGTCTCGGTCACCCCACTTGCCGTGCTAAGGCTCCTGAGCCCTGCGGCCCTCGGAGCTCAGGCGAAGCCACCTGTCTCTTTCTTTGCCAGGACCGTGTGGGATGGCCGGGTCTTCACGGGGGTCCCCCCCTCCTCCCCTGTGCTTGCCACCCTACGGGGCTCCCATTCCTGAGCCTCTTTTTGGTCACCAGCCGGACACGCCCCTGCCTGGGACTGCGCCCCTCTGCTCCTGCACTGCCCACTCTCATTGAGACCACCCTGGCCTCTCCTGGAATGTCAGTGCTTGTCCTGAGCTGACCTGTAGACCCATGGGTGGCCCGTGCCTGGACCCCAGCTCCAGATCCTGGGGGGTTGGGGGTTGAGCAGTTTGGAAAAAGAGCCCCCCCCCCTTTTAAAGAGCCGGACCTGCATCTCGGGCAGTCTTGATAGATGAATTTGTGGGACCGAGAGTCTTTACTGCCCTCCGCTGGACGTCGGCGGTCGCGTGTGTACCACTGACCGGGAGGCTGGTGGCCCCCAGGCACAGCCTGGTGGAAGGGCCAGTGGCTTACTTCACACACATCGTGCTCCTTAGCTTCTCCGGTATAGCCCGGGTCCCTAGTTTCACTGCCCGCAGGTAGTCTTGCCTGCATGTCCCAGAGAAAGGGTGCGTGGGACGCCCCCAGCATCAGACAGGACCTCCCGGGGTACCCAGCTGAGTACGGCCCTGTCTCCCCGCTTCCTTGCTATAGCCAGGCCAGGAGCAAGCTGCCCTCCTCCCAGGGGTCCGGGAGGGATGGGACGCCTCAGGCTGCGGCCAGGTAGACAGCAGTCCCACCCTCCCGGGAGGACAGGTGAGCCCCACCAGCTGGGCCTCCTCCTGGCCAGTATCCACCTGCCCAATGGTGGCGATCGATCGCATTTAGGGGCACTGCCTCCGGCGCCCCAGCCACTGTGCTCTCATTGGAATGAACGTTAGATTTACCCCAAAGCCTGCCAGGTGTCTCATATGAGGAAAGAGGGCAGGCAAAGGCCAGGATCATGGGAACAGGACTCACGCTCTCACCCTAAGGCCAGGAGTGGCCCACGTCCCCTGCATCTCTCACCCCTCAGATGGAAGCTTCCAGTGGGCTGGAGAGCAAAGAAATATGTCTGTGGCACTGCTGCTGCACGCAAGCAGGCCGAGTGGGCCCACTGCTCCTCCTGAGACTTGAGGGGGCCCGTGGGGCAGGCCGTCTGCTGGGGTGTGCTCTAGGCCTCCATGGGGTCCTCAAGAGGGCCCACTGAGGCAGGGGACGCCAGAGGGGGTCACACCGCCAGAAGAGGCAAAGAAGGAACGATTCACATAAGGAACTGCTTTTTTGAAGGACACAGGGACCCCCGACCACAGCTCAGAGTGAAGCAAGACCCCTGGGAGAGCAGGAGAGGGCTCCGGTCGTGGGGGGGCTGCCCAGACCAGGATGGCCAGGCTCAGCGGGACACAGGCTCCACCTCCCCTAACCTTTGACCAGGGTTTCTGCTGTAGCAGCTGCTCCTCCGAAGTGTGGACCAAGGTGCATGGCCGGCATGCTCAGTGCCGAGTTGCTTATGATGTTTAAGATCTATAAACAACTCGAAGTGAGAATTTTTAGGCAAAATACATACATTTGTATGATGAGATGTCATGCAGAAAGTGTAGGTTTTTGAGGACCATTTCATGGAAAATGTTGTGTTCAAAGTAAAATAGAACAGTATCTACACCTTGAGAAAATTCGTGGAGTCCTACACTTACTATCTGCGCACTTTTCTCTGTATGTCATATTTCAGTAAAATTAATGAAAATGAATTAGAATAGACTTAAAACCAATATATGAAAAGAACCCTATGTGGTTTAAGGTGTGTGCAATCCGTGTGTTCATGTGTCTGTTTGCACGAATGTGTGAGTACAAGTGTGTTTGCATGTGTGCATTGGCTCACGTGTGCATCGGGATGGGATGTTTATATGCATGTGTGTTTGCGTGTGACCTTGTGTGTGCACATATTTGGTCGTGTGCGTGAGTATGAGCGTGCGTGTTCAGGAAAGGTTCCAGAAGGAAATAAACTCAACTGTTAGGGGAGGTTATCTCTGGACGGTGGGATTATAGATGTCTTATTTGCCTCTTTGTGCCTCTGTATTTCCAGGTTTTCTACAACAGAAGTGCTTGCTTCTACAACTAGCACAAAGTGAAAAGGGAGCAGACACGCTGAGGGCCCCTCGCTCACCCGGCTTCCTCTGAGTGTGCTCCGTTGGGTCTGAGCGTTGCCTCCCCGCCCGCCACCCAGGCGCCCGGCCCCCGCCACCGTAGTGCGACCAGGCATGTACCAGGTTGGTCTTTTCCTTCTGGAGCTTCAGGATGAGCTGGTGGAAGTACTTGGTCATCTTGTTGGAGGTCATGTGCTCCTGCAGCTTCTCCACGATGGAGGCGTCCATCCTCCTCCTCAGCTCTAGCTCGTGCTGGATGGCCTGGTGGACGGTCTGCAGCTCGCCCGTGGTGGCCGTGCACTCCTGGAAAGGAAGGGGCAGGCGGGCGCTGGGGGGGAGGCCGCAGGGACGCGCCCCGCGGGCGGGGGGACCCGGTCGTACCACTTGGGCCTTGCCCAGCGCGTCCTCCGTGGCCTGCAGCGCCAGGCGGTAGGTGTTGAACTCGTTCTGCAGCGCCTCCAGCTTGCTCAGGCACTGCGTGGTCAGTTTCTGCATCAGGTGGGTTTCCGTCTCCTCGCGGTTCAGGATGCTGGCCAGCTTCTCGTTCTTCTCTTCCTCCTTCATGATGGATTTCTTGTAGGCCTCGATCTCACCGTCGATGGACATGATCTGGTGCTGGCACTCGCTGCCGGGATGGAGAGAGCGAAGCTGGGGCATCAGAGCGCCCAAGCCTGTGGCTGTGCCCAGGCGGGGGGGGGGGGGCTCGCCCAACGGAGGACAAGTGGGAGGCCAACTCTTGCTAGTAGCCAATCTCCTAGCACGTTGGCAGAGCCACTGCACATTTTGAGTCCAAGACTCTTCTAAGACAGGGTAAGGGTGAAGGGCCAGGGGGCTGAGTCACTGTCCCCGGGGGGCCTGATCCACCCACCGTCACTGGTCAGGAGAGCAATCCTGGAAAGGGAGGGTGCTGTGCCAGTTTCACGTGAGCACTGGAGCTCAGGGCACTCGAGCGGCGCGCCCCATGGCTGCAGTGCACCACGTGTCATTTCCCCTCTGGGCACTGGCTGTGCAAGTACCTGTCACTAATGTCAAGTCAAACATACGTGCTCGGTGATGGAAGCAGAATTTTCGTTTGTGTGTGAGACATTGTTTCCCTTCATTCTGAGACGTCCTGCTGCTGTGCTACACACAGCCCTTTCTCCACCTGTAGTATCCTACCCTTCGACTAAGTTCTCACTCAAAATATCAGAAAATGCTTTCTCCCTTGAACCGGAATAACGCCTTCCACATTTTTCTCACGTCTATGCCCAGGCCTTCAAATCTCTTCCCAGGCAACCAGCTATTTCTTCGACGTCTTTCCAGATCTATTTCATGCTTCCTTAAGCATTATATTTGTCTGTGAAACAGCTATGAATAGCAGCTTAGTAGATCCTCTTCTGCACCTTACTTCGTCTTGTGTTATCTGAGAGATATTCAATAGCAGCGCACACAGGAATCGCCTCGGTTCTTCTCAATGACCAGGTCTCAGTGATGACCCTGCCATAATTTAAGCACCCTCATGATACACAATTAGGCTCTTCCCAGTTTTTTGGCCTTTTTTTTTTAATTTCAAGTGTAGCAATAAACATCTGTACATAGTTTTTAAAAGATACCGGGGAGTTCTGCCATGTTTATTAAGCAGAAGATTCAATATTGTTAAGGTGTTAATTCTCCCCAGGCACATCTATGGACTCAACACAATTCCAATTACAATCCCAGGAAGTACATATATATTTTTTTCCCAGAAATTGACAAACTAATTCTAAAATTTATATGGAAATCTACAGGACCTCAACTAGCCCAAAGAACTTTGCAAGAGAAGTGCAAGGACTCCCACTACCCGAGTTTAAGACTTTCTATAAGGCTATGGCTATCAGGACTATGTGGTATTGGTGAAACAACAGATAGATGGATGGGACACAACAAGGAGTCCACAGATAGGCACACCAACACGCACACACACTCATGACTAATTGATATTTGACAAAGGTGACATGGCATTTCAATGGAGAGTGGTGCTGGGGCTGCTGGAGACAGGCACACAGACTGACCTTGGGTCTCATGTCGTGACAGACATAACCTTGGGATGGGCCACATACCCACATGGAAGAGCTTAGCAGAAGATAGAGGAAGGAAACTTCATGATGGGTCAGGCAAAGATTTCTTGGAGAGGACATAAAAAGCATGAGCTATGAAGAAAAACCCTAATTAATCGGCTTCATCGACATTTAGAGTCTCTGCTCTTCCAAAGTCACCGATGTGAGAGTGAGAAGACAAAGCCACAGATTGGGAGAAAAGAGAGGACTTGTATGTAGGAACACATCAAGTCTTGTAACTCAGTAAGATGAACCACTCAGTTTAAAAATGAGCAAAAGAAGGGATATGGGTGGCAGATAAGCCTGAGAAGATGCTCAACATCATTAGTCATTTGCGTTAGAAATGCAAATTTAAACTCCGTGTGATACCACGATTCAGCTACTAATGGCTGAATTTAATGGCTAAAATTAGAATGATTGACAACACCAAGTGTTGGTGAGGACGGGGGAGTAACTGGGAATCTGGCCCACTGCTGTGGGGTGGAGGGGAAATGCAAAATGGAACAAACCAAATTGGAAAATGCACTGACGGTTTGTTATCATGTAAAATATGCGCTAACCAGCGATCCCATGCCTGGGCGTTCGCCCAGGAGAAATGGACTCACACGTGCACGCCGAGACCGGTACGTGCTGTCACCGTAGCTCTCCCCATGACACCCCCAAACTGGAAGCAACGGGAGGTCCGTCAACTGGGGACCTGAGGAACACAGCGGCGTGCTCTTCAGCGAGAACAGGAGACAAACTGATCTTGCAACATCCCACGTGGGGATGAAACTCAGAAGCAGCGAGCTGAGTGGAAGAAGCCAGACGGGAAAAGCTGCACGCCGCGTGATTCCATTTGCAGGACATCCTGGAAAGGACAGGGCTGGAGGGGCATTCGCCGGGTGGGCGGAGGTGGGGAGAGGACGCTGGCTTTGGGGGGGAGGAAGCGGCCCCTTATGCGGTGGGCGCGGGGGTACTTGCCTCCGTCCACTTGCCAAACTCACAAAGCTGTGCACTGAAGGAGAACTTTTATACATGAGAAATTTGTACATAAATTAGCCTCAATAAACCCAACTAAAAATGAAAACGCTACTCATTTTCTTTTTTAGGAAGTAGCAGCCTTATAAATGTCTAAAATCCGACAATAAAAATAAGACGTCCAATTTAAAGAGACGCAGTCACAAATTGCACGACAGAAGTCTGAACACGCGGCGAGACATACGCAAGGGAGAAGAGATGCCTGTGAGTGCCCAAAATGCTAATAAATTGCCATTGTCACCAAAGGAAGAAGACAGTGGTGTTGTAAACCGCTCTCTTTGTTTTTCACGTTTCCTGGAATGTGATTACTGATCCTCGATAAAAGTTATTTTTTTAAAAAAAGCAAAAAACGAGCTTTAATGGGGTGCCTGGGTGGCTCAGTGGGTTGAGCATCTGACTCTTGGTCTCAGTCAGCTCAGGTCTTGACCTCAGGGTCGTGAGTCTGAACCCCCGCGTTGGGCTTCACGCTGGGTGTCCATACAATGGAGTCAGTATATATGATTTATCATGGTTCCTATGGGGTGGTAGGGATGAAACTCGGTGGGGTTAAGCTCAAGAGAGATTAGAAAGAGTTTCTGGAAAAGGTCTTATCTCGCCCTAGACATGAAAGACAACCCATGGAGACCTTGGATACTCTGGCCACCAGTTGAAAAACAAGCCCTGCCCTGGGCTCCATGCTGGGTGTGGAGCCTACTGGACCAGTAATAATAATTTTATTTTTTTTTAATTTTTTTTTTTATGATAGAGAGAGAGAGAGAGAGGCAGAGACACAGGCAGAGGGAGAAGCAGGCTCCATGCACCGGGAGCCCGACGTGGGATTCGATCCCGGGTCTCCAGGATCACGCCCTGGGCCAAAGGCAGGCGCTAAACCGCTGCGCCACCCAGGGATCCCCTAATAACAATTTAAAAAAATTAAAATTTGGCAGCCAGGGTGGCTCAGCAGTTTAGCGCTGCCTTTGGCCCAGGGCGTGATCCTGGAGACCCAGGATCGAGTCCCACGTCAGGCTCCCTGCATGGAGCCTGCTTCTCCCTCTGCCTGTGCCTCTGCCTCTCTCTCTCTCTCTCTCTCTCTGTGTCTTTCATGATTTAATAAAATCTTTAGAAAAAATTAAAATTAAAAACATACTTTAAAAACTTACTTGATTAACAGACAACTATAGAAAAAAACCAACACAACAGAACGACACCGGTGCAGTCTAGAGCACGGCCCGTGCGCCTGGGCCTGATCCCTTCAAGGGTTGAGAGGGAATCTGCTTGGGGGTCTGGAGGCATCTCTGCTGCAGCCCAACTTCCCGGGGCAGGGGGCTCTGCACCAGGCCGTCCCTGCATTTCCCTTCGGGAAGTAAGACAAGTCTGCCGGCAGGGTGCCAGGAGACCCAGGTGTGCCCCCCGCCCCGAGGGAGTGTAAGGTGTAGCTGGCGGCCACCCTTCCCGAGGCTAAGCCCCGTATGGTTTGTGGTTTCTGCCTCTTTTGAGAGCTGTTTCCTTTGAAAATATGACTTCTGGTGTTTACTATGGTCTCAACCATGATTATTCACCTGTGGCTGGAACTTCGTCCCTCACGTTGCAAACACTCAATGGCTAGCCATGGTCTTTAAAGTGTCTTTATATTTTTTTAAGGTTTTGTTTATCCCTGAGAGACAGAGAGAGAGAGGCAGAGACACAGGCAGGGGGAGAAGCAGGCTCCCTGCGGGGACCCCGATGTGGGACTCGATCCTGGGACTCTGGGGTCACGGCCTGAGCTGAAGGCAGATGCTCAACCGCTGAGCCACCCAGGTGTCCCTTTATTTTTTATTTATTTTTTTTTTTAGGTGTCCCTTTAAAGTGTCTTTAAAGTGACCACCGGTCCAGAGGTCACATACGGGCTTTCCCCGGGGCCGCTGGGTCCAGATCAGGGGGTGTTCCGGCCGGCCTCCACGAGCCCTGCTGGACAGCTGGCCACTCGGCCGCCCCCAGCGCGATGGAGTGTGGCGTCGGAGCAGTCCCGGAAGGCCTCGCCGCGCCCCTTTGTCTGGGGGCACATCTTGAATGGATGCTGTCTGCGCCGTGGCCCCGGGTTATCCTCGGCAGGGATGCGGTGCCACCTGCCAGACCCCAGCCGAGGGAGGCCCGGTGGGGCCGCTGTGCCAGGGCCCATGTCCGCTCACACCACACGCCCTTCCACCGCTCCCTCCTTTTCTGGCAAATCCAGGTCATGAGAGAGCCGCCCTCCGAGGGCCTGCAGGGCCACGCCAGGCGCAGCTGAGCACGGGGCTGTCAAATCCCGTTATTATTGCTTGGCTCTGAGCTCCACACCTGACCTGCCGCGGACCCCACCCCAGGCTGTCAGGAGAGCGCCTCTGCCGCCCGTCCCTCTGCGGGAATGAAAGCGAAGGAGTGTGGACGCCGTAGAGGCCAAGGCTCCAGCCCTCCCGCAGCAGGCGCTGTGGGCCTGGTAACGAGACCGAGCCACACGGGTCGACCTCCCCCGTGTTTTCATGACAGTGCGCGGTGGCCCAGCAGGCAGGCAGACAGGAAACGCTCCGGCTTTCGGCCAAACGTGCAGCTCGTGGATGAGACCCACGGGGCAATATTGCGGTGCCCCCGCCCCAAGCACCGGGAGATCGGATCTTCTAAGAGTTAAACTGTAGACTCGGCGTCGATGCAGAGATTGTCCCCAAGAAGAGGAAGAGCAGAATTTGGCTGGAACCTGATTGAGGGCGTCGTGTTATCAGGAAAAGTCACACGGGTGTCAGGAGGGCGGGGGACGGCAGGGGCCCGTCGAGGCAGGAGCGGCCAGAGGCAAGTGCGTGGACGGACTGCGGTGCTCTGGGGAGAAGTAAGAGGTCGGCGGGGCCCGGGGCCCCGACACTCCCTGAACAGCGACCCGCTTGTCCCCGGCCCTGTGCTTCTTCCCACGGGTGAGACTCTGCTGGTCAAGGGTCAAGCATCAGCCCCTCGGTGCTCACATTTCCCAGTGGACGCCGGACCTTGGCATTCTCACTCTCAAGTCAGCCTCTGCTAAGCCCCGTCCCTGTGAACTGACCCCGAGGACACAGATGCACTCGAGACACGATGGCAAACCCTGGCTTCTGGGCCCGAGGACTCCCCAGGGTAAAGGGTCCCGCCACGCCCAGACCACGACAGGGGTGCTGGCCTCACACCGGGCGACCCGGCCATCAGCCAGGACGCCAGGACCTTCCTGCATCTTCCAAGACGGACTCTGCGCTACGGGCTGGTATTTGGCATTTCCTGCAGCCGCTGAGCCGGCCTGGCGGACGTGGGGCGGGATTCTGTTTTGGGACGGCCTGACCTTCGGTTAAACTGCTCAGATCGCCTCCTTCAGCCCTACGCGGACGCAGATGGCGCGTCTCTGCAGTTACAGCTCGCAGCTCTCACGGTGTCCCACGGGGGAACGTGTCTTGAAGGTGGACCTCATCCTCTGGGGCCGCGTGTGGTTGTAGGAGGGACAGCTGGACCAGACGGCGGCTACTCCTTAGGGCTGTCGTGTGTGTGCGTGCACGCGTGAGCACTATTTGGCTAAGCTATCCCCCCCCCCGACCTGCCATGCGCGTGTATTCTAAAAACATGGTATTGGGCAGCCCGGGAGGCTCAGCGGTTTAGCGCCGCCTTCAGCCCAGGGCAGGATCCTGGGGTCCTGGGATCGAGTCCCGCGTCGGGCTCCCTGCATGGAGCCTGCTTCTCTCTCTGCCTGGGTCTCTGCCTCTCTCTCTCTCTGTGTCTCTCATGAAAAAATAAATTAAATAATTAATAAATAAAATAAAATAAAATAAAATAAAATAAAATAAAATAAAAACATGGTATTTCAGGAGGTGGCTGGCCGGCCCAGTCCTTACAGCATGTGACTCTTTTCTTTTTTCTTTTTTTTTTTTAAAGATTTTATTTATGTATATCAGAGAGAGAAAGAGAGGCAGAGACACAGGCAGAGGGAGAAGCAGGCTCCATGCAGGGAGCCTGATGCGGGACTCGATCCCAGGACTCCAGGATCACGCCCTGGGCCAAAGGCAGGTGCCAAACTGCTGAGCCACCCAAGGATCCCCAGCATGTGACTCTTGATCTTGGGGTCATGAGTTTGAGCCCCACGTTGGGTGTATAGTATTACTTAAAAATAAAAATCTTTAAAAAATTAAAATAAAAAATAAAGAGAGTAAAAGAAAATAGTGCTAAAAACATGATTTTTTCCCCATTAGTCAGATGGGTGCAGTCCAAATGTGTAACATGCTGAGCTCTCCCCGGGCTCTGGAACGCCACCGTGGGCTGAGGCGGTCGCAGCCTCCTGGGGTAGTAATACCTGCAGATCTGAGCATGTACGTCCCCCAGAACTTCAGGCTCGACAGAGAGGATAATGATGGAGCGTGACATAAAATACAATAATCCTGGACGTAGGTACACGCCGCAGCACCAGTGAAGCAGGTGTGGGTCACCGCCCGCCGCCCAGATGCAGCCCGGCGGCACCAGGAGAGGGAGGAACCAGCAGTCTCCATGCTCAGATTTGGAAAGATCTCCAGGGCACGACAGCCAACGAGCCAAGCCAGGAGCCCTGCAGTGTGCGCGCCTCGTTTTTTTGTTTTGTTTTGTTTTTTGTTTTTTTTCCCTAATCATTAGGCCCCAAACGGAAAGTGTCTCCTACTGTCAACCCCCGGGCCCCGTGCTGTGGAGCTGACAAGTGGTTCGCGCACTGCTCCTCCCTGTCCTCCCCAGGTGGGCACGGGGCGCGGGGTGCGACCTCCAGGACCTGGCGCCGCCCCTGGGGCCCCATCCCTCGGGCGGGTTGGGAACTTAGGGCAGTGCTGGGACCCGGACCCCCTGGCCCTGACAACCCAAGCCACACAGAAGGGAGCGAGGGGTCTGCAGGGGGGTCCTCTTCCTTTCCCCCCACTGCGGGGAGTTTAGGTCAGGGTCCTGGTTGGCACGCGTCGCGGAACAATCGCCCAGGGAGGGTTTCCCCACGCAGGGGGTGGAAAGCAAAGCGGAGAGAGACCTTTCTCTCCCAGACGTAAAAACCCCTCTCTCCTCGCACTCTTTCCCCCAATCCTCCCAGGAACCCTGATCAGAGAGCTCTGCTGCTCCTGGTACCACGGAAAGTTTGAAAAGGCTTCAGAAGCCTTGAATGTTGGTGAACGACAGGGAGCTCTGGGCGTCGAAGCGGGGCTGCGGGGCTGCAGGTGTAGCCCTTTGTCCCAGCAGGTCCAGTGGGATGGGCGCCCACCTGGGAGGCCCACCTGGGAGGACGTGGGGGCCCAGCGGTGTGTACCTGCCACCCCGAGCCCCCGGCCCCTCCGGGATGCGGGTGCGCCCATACCTGAGCGCCTCCTGGATGGTTCTGTGGGCCTCGTCGCGATGCTTCATGCCCACCAGGCAGGTGGCCCACTGCTGCAGGATGCGCCTCTTCTCCATGTTAATGGCATCGATCTCTGTGCAGGCCTGCAGTGGAGAGAGGGTTTTGTTTTTGTTTTTGTTTTAAGACTACTTATTTATTCATGAGAGACACAGAGAGAGGCAGAGACACAGGCGGAAGGAGAAGCAGGCTCCATGGGGAAGCCCAATGCGGGACTCGATCCAGGGACCCCGGGATCACACCCTGAGCTGAAGGCAGGCGCTTAACCCCTGAGCCACCCAGGCGTCCCACTTGTGGGGTTTTGAATGTGCGACATTTTTACTTGTGTGCATCTTCAGTAGTTTCCTTGGGATGAAGCCCAGGTGGTATTTGGGAGGGGCTGCGGAGTTTTGGGGGGGGGTGGGAGGCTGCAGGGAAGGGCCACCCCTCCCTCGCTGCTTCCTCTTGGAGAGCCTGGTAGGATCGGTCCCTGCCAGGCCCTTGCTCTCAGCGGTTCCTCATCCGTTGGTTCACGGATGTCTGTGGTGCACCTGCTGTGTCAGGTGCAGGAAGGCAAAGTGGAGAGAACACAGGGCGGCCCTGCCTGGGTGTGTGGGGGGGACACCCCCAGCAGGGAGGGGGCAGGAGGCCCGGAAGGAGGTCAGGAGAGGAAACGTTACAGCATCGCGTGGATGTCCATCAGGCACACAGTAGAACCGGGCTCGGGGGGCTTCTCACTGTTTTGCACAATCTCTCCCCCCCACCAGCCTGTCTTTCCCTGGTGGGTCTCCCGTCTTTTCGTTTTGTTGCTGGTGCCCTCGACCCGCAGGCGCCATGGTCCATGTGCCTCACCCTCCCCGTCTGCTCTGTTAGAGGGTCTGCTCTCGGGACTGTGCTTACAAAAGCCTCTGCCGCTCCGGATTTTTAAAAATATATATATATATTTTTTTCTTTTCTTCCAGTACATTTTCCCCCATTTAAATTCTTGATCCCATCTGGAATTTATTTTAGTGTCTGGTATGAGGAAAAGGTTTAATTTTCCCCCAAATGATTAACCAAACATCCCTCCTGCATTGTGCACGATTCGCTTGCTCTCCGCTAATTTATAACCCACTCGAGTTTTATGTAAACGTTTGCTTCCTCCAGGGCTCTACCCATGGGCCACCGTGGCCTGCCCGTCTGTCCCCTGACTCCGGGAACACATTACTTTACCTGCCAGGGCTTTGTAGCAGGTAATGTTTGATGGGGTGATGTGAGGGTGACCCTCCACCCAGGTGTGTCCGGGGCTCTGCTGGCTTTGGCACAGGAAGTCCCATGTCTCGGGAAACCCCTCAGTTCCGGGCAAAAACTTGTCATGAACTTCCCTTCCTGAACGATCCCTGGCCATTCCCCTGAATTTATGCTTCAGATAAACCTAAGAGTCTCTCTGCTAATTAAAAACTGCCTCTCACCACCCCGCCCCCCCCCGATATTCTGATTAGAACACACTCTAGAGGGGCCCCGGGGTGGCTCAGCGGTTGAGTGTCTGCCTTCAGCTCAGGGCGTGACCCCAGGGTCCCGGGATCGAGTCCCACGTCGGGCTCCCTGCATGGAGCCTGCTTCTCCCTCTGCCTGTGTCTCTGCCTCTCTCTCTCTCTGGGTCTCATGAATAAATAAATAAAATATTAAAAAAAAGAAAAGAAAACAGTCTAGGTGCACAGGCTGGAGAGTCTGGGCCGCTCTCCCCTATGAACCCAGGTGTGCCTGTCCCTTTGTTCAAGGATTTTCTTTTCCCCAATAAGAGCAGCTTGTTTCCTTCGCCTTGTTCTGAACACATGACTGCAGACAGTCGCTCACAGATTTACAAAAAACAGAAACAAAAACAAAAAAACAAACAAACAAGGAAGGCCCAGCAATGTTGCTTCCTAGGGTGGGCCTCTGACCGCGGCGCTGCACCGAGTCTCTCCTGCCCGCTGGCGGCCCCGGGCTCAGCATCATCAGGGAGACACGCAGCAGTGGGGGAGCGGGTGGGCTGAGTGGGGCCCTGGGGTGCTCTGGGCCGGCGCCGCGAGGCGGGACCAGGTGGCTGCTCTCCTACCTCGCTCACGGCTTTCCTGAGAGCCCGCGTGTCCTCGGCCTGCGCGTAGCTCTGAGCCTCCAGCAGGGCGATCTGCTCCTGCAGCTGGTTGGCTTTGGTGGTGAGCTGGTCCACGTGAAGGTCCTGGGGAGCGAGACCGCGGGCGCTCCAGGATCCGCCCCCACCAACCCCGACCTCCACCAGAGACCCCAGGGGCTGCGGTAATTCACGCGGGAGGCAGAGCAAAGGGGCTTTCGGGAAACGGAGGGTTTGGTGGTGGCTGCACCTGCATCGAATTTGCACAATACCTGCTGCTTCTTCTCTACCTCGGCCCGCGTGCGCTCCGCCTCTGACTTCTTCACCACTTGCTTCATGACGCGGATGTCGTCGCGCACGTCCTGGTCTATGTTCTGCATGTAGAAGAGGTGCAGAGCCAGCCTCTCCAGCTCGGCTTGCAGAGCCGCCACTGTGGGGGGAGGACGGGGACGACGGCTGCTCAGCACCCGGCGCGTGGCCTCGGGGCCCGGAGCCCCCCGCACGCTCCCCTCCTGCCTTGTGGGCCGAGCCTGGGAACCTGCTCCTAAGCCACCACGACCCTGACTTTGCCATCGAAGCCCTGCAGTCTAATTGGAGAGACAAAAACGTAGGCAATCCACGGCCAGCAAGAGCAACCAGCGCCTCACTGCCCCCCGTGTCCGAGGCGCCCCTGGGGTCCAAGGCCCTGCTGAGACCCGGGCAGGCTGGGAGGCCCCGTGCTAAATTTTACAGATTTCTTACCGTGTAGAGGTTGGAAGTCTTAGGTAGGGCCCTACATCCTGGGGGGAAACCCGCTGGAGGGGGTGCAGAGCTCCGCCAGAGGTCCCCCCATATGGAAATGGCCATGTGGGGCGCAGGCCGGGCACTACCCACTCCCCGACTCAGAGCCACACGGCGGATTTCCATGCACTGCTTGGAGGGGACCCCACTCCGAGGAACTGACTCCTTTTAACAAAACTCGCAGGGGATGGAGTTAGAAGGCCAGATTACCCATTCATTCGGGGAGCTAACCCTCCAGCGACAGCAGTTTGCTCCCTCGCATGGAGCGTTCCTTTCTAAGTGGATTGGTCCACGCAGAAGATGGATTTGTAGAATATAAATATAAATTCACCGTGCTGGGTGGCAGGTGTCCTCGAAGGGTTGCAGCTTAACCCTGAAACACATTATTTTGCACCCGAGGGGACTGTAAAAATCCCACCGAGGGAGAAGTCTCTGGGTCCTGCGTGGGTAGGAACTATGGGGGTGGGGGGAGGCGCCAGGGAGGGCGAGGGAGGGCGCGGGAGGCCTCGGGGTGGCCCGGGCAGGCCTCGGAGGGGACTGCTTTTGGAGACGGGGTCTCTACAGAGAGAATAACCGTAAAGTGAGGTCACGTGAGGGGGGCTAACCCCTCTCGGCTGGTGTCCTCACGAGGACAGGCGATCAGGACACAGATGCGGCCACAGGGAGAAGGCGGCGGTGGCGGGAAGCCCAGGAGAGAGGCCTCAGGAGGAACCGGCGCGCTGCCCGCTCCTGGACCTCGGCCCCCCTCGGCCCCGACGGCCGCCCGCGCTGACCGAGCGCCGCACCGAGCCTCCGGAAACGTGCGGGAGCCCTGCTGCCCCCGGGGCCCGGACTTCCACCTGCTTTGCTTCGGTGGCTGGTTGAGTCACTACAAGTCCGTATTCCCAACGTTTGTTTACGTTTGCAGTCTTCTCAGATCAGTGGAGTCGAACCTGGTTTTACTGTTTTAATGACCGTGTTTGTCCCTCCCCCAAGTCCCCGGCTCACGGCCTCGGCCACACTGCTACTGGGACGCTCGTCTCTCCTTGCTCGGCGTCGTAGAAGTCTTGATGAAGTAAAGGCGGGGGGTGTGGAACTTGAGAATGGCTCCCGCGGCCTTCGGGTCCTGCTGAGCCCCCCTGCGACCACGTCGTGTTATCCGTCCCAGGGGAAGTTGCCAGGTGGGCCTGGCCTAAGCAGGCGAGCCCTCCAGAAGCGAGAGTGGCAAGGTGGAGGAAGTGAGGGTGATTGGCAGGGTGAACGGGATCCTCTAAGAGGGGATTGTCTGCAAAGCTGGCTTGGAGAGGGAAGGGGCCAGACGGCGAGGGACGCGGACAGTCCCCAGGAGCTGAGAGCCGCCCCCACCCCGACAGCCCATGAGGAAGCAGGACTTCGGTCCTGCAGCTGCAAGGAGCTGAATTCTGTCAACGACGTGAACGAGCCCGGAGTCGGATTTTCCCGGGTGCTCACAAGAGAACCAGCCAACCAGCACTTAGGGTGCGGCCTCAGGATGCCCACGGGGGGGGGAGCGCCCAGCCAGACCTCTGACCTCGAGCTGTGTGAGCACCCAGATACACCTGCTTGTTTCAAGCCTCGAAGTCTGTGGGAATTTATTTCCCAGCAACGGAACCGTGACACAGAACACATGGAGGTTGTCACCGATGTGCCAACAGGGTCCCCCCTGCCCTGATTTGTGTTTGTCTTCTGACTTTGTCGTGCTTCTTGATATGTTTTTATGTTTTCATAGGAGCAACACTGTCAAACTCCTCCTCTCTGGTCTCCGTACTTTCACATCACGCTTCTGGAGACCTGCCTCGCCCCAAAATTATTTTAAAAAACTGAAACAGGGATCCCTGGGTGGCGCAGCGGTTTGGCGCCTGCCTTTGGCCCAGGGCGCGATCCTGGAGACCCGGAATCGAATCCCACGTCGGGCTCCTGGTGCATGGAGCCTGCTTCTCCCTCTGCCTGTGTCTCTGCCTCTCTCTCTCTCTCTCTCTGTGACTATCATAAATAAATAAAAATTTATTAAAAACAAAAACTGAAACAAAAACACAACAATCTTCCATATTCTTCTAACGTTTCTGTGATTTCCTTAAATATTTATAGTAGCTGATTTTACTTTATTTATTTACTTACTTATTTTTGGTAGCTGACTGTATATTTTGTACAGTGTGAAATAGGGGTCTGGGTATTTATTTTCAGGAGACCCAACAGTCAAAAAAAATATATAGTGGTTTAAAAAGGCAGTCTGTACATGTATATAATTTGCAGTAAATAGCTAAATTCCCACGTGAGTTTCCTGGTATCCTCTGCTCTCCACCATCGATCCGAGTGTCTGTTTTTTGTTTTTTGTTTTTTCCTTCAGTGCTGTCCTGGTTTTATTGCTGCCGACTGATACCGTGTTTTGATACCCGATAGGACAATTTTCCTTCATTATCTTCCCTTTTCAAATTTTTCTTGGGTATTCTTGTGCATTTACTCTTCCAAGGCAACTTTGAAATCAATTTGTGGCGAATGGAGAGCTTTTTATATATTCAAAAGGAATCTTCTGTAGCACGCCTCGGTCAGTGGGTGTGACATGCAGGTCTTTGATTTTTTTTTTTTTTTTTTTAGAGAAGATGCCCTTGTAACTTTGCTTTTACATGCAAAAACACCTTTAAAGAAACACACAAGAAAAAAAAAAAAAGAAATACACAAGAACCAATAATCCGCCTCTGTGGAGGAGGAAGAAAGGGATTCCCATCCTGGAGCTCAAATTTTGAATGATTACTCCTTGAACATGAATAAACAAATTACTGTGTCAAATAAATTTAAGTTCACCACAAACAACGCATCGTGGACTTTAACTGGAGTGGCACGGAACGGCCTGTTAATCGGGACGGCAGGGACCACCTGCATACGGGGTGGCTTTCCTCCCAGTAACACGGGAGCTTTATTCATTGAAATCTGTTCTACGCCCCTTAGTGAAATGTTGTCCTTTTTTCTCCGCTCACTCCTTCTTAGATCTATTCTACGTATGTTATGGTTGTTATAACCGTGGTGGATGAGACTCTTAACAACGGTCTGGTTCTTAACTGGATATTACTGGGATAGGAGAGAGTGCTAGATCTGGCATTCAGCTACTTTATGGATTTCTTTCCCGTTTCTATTACTGCCTTTTTTTTTTTTTTTAAATCTTTTAGGTGAACAATCTACGATTGGTAGACAGTGGGAATTTCACGTCCCAAATCCGCACCTCATTTATTTTGCCTGCCGGAGCCCCTGAAGCAGGAACCAGGGGGTGCTGGCAGCGTCCCCGTCTCCGTCCTAACACCTTCTCCAGTGTTTCTTGTTCATGTCTCAAAACAAGATAGAGAACTAGTTTGGGAAGTGGTAGCAAACACACATTCCACGTCCACTCAGAAAATCCTTTGTTCCACCCTCGCCTCCAACTTATTGATATAATGTGTCAAATTAGCAGGCTTCTTAATTTCAAACGAGGCTTGAATTCTGCAGGGAAGCCCTTCTTCTTGACTGCCGGGCGTTTTTCTTTTAATAAATGTGGCCAAACTCAGTCTGCTACTATTTTATTTAGGATTTTCATGCCTCACGGGGCGGAGACTGCTGTGTTTGAGGCTGTCGCCTTTGCAGGGAGGGTTTATCCTAACCTAAGCATTGTAAAGCGAGCCTGAGAGGTTTCCCAGATTCCCCCCCTGCCCCTCTCAGGGTTGAGCAGCACAGGGGGCGTCTGTTCCTTTCGCGGGTAGCGGGGAGGACTCCTCCGCGACATACAGACTGGTGCTTTCTGGGGAGATAGAGGCCGGACAACGTTTCCAATGTCTTCAATAATGAAACCAGTGCAGAGCGTGGCCTTCTTGAAATAAAAACGCAGTAATGCCTCTGATTTGTCCTCATTCCCGGGGTTTGCTGCTTGTGCTACACCCCTTTTTGTTCTTTGTCGGGCGTGCCACAGGTTTACTCAGTTTGCTGGTCGTTTCAAAAACTGAGTATTTTTATTTTTCTCTATCAGGTCAACTCTTTGTTTTGTTTTTGTTTTTGGGTTTTGTTTTGTTTTGTTTTGTTTTGTTTTGTTTTGGTACCAGTTTCTGCTATTTTGCTTTATTAACTCCTCGTTCCCATTTCTTTTAGTTTACTTGTCCTTTTTCAGGCTTCCGAGTAGAAAGTCTTATTTTCTTGTTGATGAAAACTGTGCGAAGGTCATGGGTCTTACCGGAGTGCTTTCCACGCGGCCAGGAGCTCTGATACGGGGACTCCCCTTTGCCATTAATGCCGGCTGGTCAATGATCTCCATGCGGACGGGACTCTGTCCTTTTATGTTCTGAGCATCGCCACCTTGTCACTGATGTTTGAGATCCGTGAGTCTCAGCCCCAACTGCCCATTAGGATAACCTGCAAGCCTTTAAAAAAAGTAAACAAGACCAGGGCAAGAAACAAAAGATCCTGGCCCTTCCTTCAAACAACAGCTGAATGGGAGCTGTGGGCCGGGCTGCGTGTGCCCCGGTGGCCGCGTCCCCCTGGGCCCGTGCCAGGGCCAGCGGGTTGCTCTCCGCCTGCCAGAGTCTGGTTTTGTCCGGCCTGGAGGCCGACAGCACTTTTTTCCCTTTTGCTTTGGAATTTTTAAAATCTCACCCGCTGTGTCTAGGCACGTTTATTCTGTTTTCCAGCTGTCGGGCCTTCTGTACGTCTTTATATTTGAAGACCCACCTTTGCTGAACTCGCGCAGAGATGTTCTCTGATGCCGTCCGTGGGCCCCTGATCTCCCGGGACTTCTGCCTGATGGGTGTCGATGGTCCCAGGTCTGACTTCCACGTCTTGTTTCTCCTCCTCAAAAAGTCCCACCCATTGCAGTTTTTGCTCTGAATTTGGGGAAGGATTCCTCATACTGGCCTCTCGGTTCACATGTTTGATTTTCGGCAATATTGCTTTGTCTGTTAAGTGATCTTTTTTTTGTTTGTTTTGGCAAGATGGTTATATTTTTTAATTCCAAGTATCCTTTTCCCCTGACGGTTTGCTCTCATTTTACTGATGTGACATCTTTTATTTATTTTTTTTTAATTTTTATTTATTTATGATAGTCACAGAGAGAGAGAGAGAGGCAGAGACACAGGCAGAGGGAGAAGCAGGCTCCATGCACCGGGAGCCCGACATGGGACTCGATCCCGGGTCTCCAGGATCGCGCCCTGGGCCAAAGGCAGGCGCCAAACCGCTGCGCCACCCAGGGATCCCTGATGTGACATCTTTTAAAGTCTCACGCAGAACACCACCCGGTGCACGCTTGCACTCCTGTCTGTTTTTGGCATCAGGCTCGTGCCCCTGGACATATCCGCTCTGTCCATTTAGCCCCATCCCCCGAGTCTGGAGGTGCTGCCGAGCACTCACATTTTGATGTGAAGGTTCGGTGACCCCCTCCCAGGTGGGGTGGGCAGTTGAGGACATTCTCCAGTGGCAAAGCCCGAGGGGCAGGGCGGTGGCAGCGCCAAATTCCCTAGTGCTCAGAAGGGAGGAAGCGTGATGTTTCTGGAATCCTTGCTGGTTGAACGGCTTCCTGTGTCCCGGTGATCTCCAGAAAGGACACGACGCCCAAGAGGATGTTTTCATCTCTCCAGAAGCCCCGGCCACGTTCACCGCCTCCACTGAGGGCCGCTGGCGCGGAGGCCGTGTGGGCCTGTGTGTCCTGTCCCATCCGGAGCGCACGTGGCTCTTTCCTGCGTCCCCACGAAAGAGGTCGCGTTCTTCTCTTCTCAGTATTTTCTGTGACTGGTGGACATCAGGGAGGATGCTTGGTAAACGAGCGCTTAGCCCGACTCTGTCAATCCAGAAAGTTCTGCATCTCTCAGGGTCAGGATCCTTTCTCTGCAGCCACACTTGGGGCGTCCGTGTGATTCAGTCTTCGTCTGGGTCTGTGTTGGTTGCTCCCTCACTGTGATGATCACGTCGTTGATGGAGAAACTTAGAACGTAAAGAAACCCACAGCCGGAAACGCTCACAGCAGAGCCAGCAAGCGGCGGCTCAGGGCGGCCACCGCCCGGCAGGTGCAGGGGCCTGGTCCCAGGGCGTCCCCCGGGCCTGTGTGCTTGGGACCGGCCTCCCCCGGGGTTCCCGCCTCTTCAAACCTGCCCACGCCCAGTGGCCTCCCCCCAGCCTCTTCCCCCTTTGCCTCTCGGGTTTCCACATCGGCTGCTTCCTAACCACGGCGCCTCCTCTCCCACGGAACCACGGAACTCCCCCCCCCCCCCCGGGGGGCGCCCACGCCCTGCACCTCGGAGCCCTGTGGTCGCACGCGGGGTGCCTTGCAGGCCCCCCCCCCCCCCGTGGCCGCGGCCCACGGGACGCCCAGCCTTACGCTTGCGGCGCTCGCCGTCGGCCGCCTCGCAGGCCCGGGTGTAGAGCAGCCGCGCGGCCCGCAGCTCGGCCTCCTTCTGCTGCCGGGCGCGCGCGGCGATCGAGTGCAGGTCGTGGCTCTTCTCCAGCTGCATCTGCAGGCGGGCCAGGTGCTGCTGGACCCCGTACAGATCCACCCCCAGCTCCTGCCGCTGCCCTCGGCTCTGCTTGGTGGCCAGGCTCTGCAGCAGAGAGACAGCCCGGTCACGGGAAGCGGGCACACGCCGGGCGGGGCGGGGCGGGGGGGACGGTCGGGCTGGACAGACGGACGCGCACCAGCTCTCGAAGTTCCAGCTTCAGCTTCTCTATCTGGCGGTTCAGGTAGTTCTTCAGGGCAGCCTGGAACCTCACCATCAGCGGCTGGCACAACGGGGAAGCAAGCCTGGTTACGGTCGGGCCATGCGGGCGTGGCCTGAGTCACCAGAGCTCTCCCTGGGGCGACAGGAAGGACGTCCAGGCTGGGGGCTCCCCACCTCTGCCCGGGACTTGCCCTGGCAGCCAGACTAAGGACACCACGGTCCCGTCCCATGCACTGAAGACCTGAGTGAGTATTTTGGCAAAAATGACCGGGCGAGCTGGAGTGGTGATCCTGGATGCCCCCTACGCCGGGGACAAGGGGGGGGTGAGGGGCCCCAAGCTGGAGTGGTGGTCCTGGGTGCCCCCGACCCCAGGGCTGAGGGTGGGCGAGGGGCCCTGAGCTGGAGTGGTGATCCTGGGTGCCCCCGACCCTGAGGCCGAGGGGTCAAGGGGCCCTGAGCCTCTGTTCCCAGAGGACCGCCCAGCTTTTCTGCACCGTGGGCAGCACCAGCTTTCCAGCCGGGCTCACCCAAGCAGGATTGCCTGCCCGGCTCGCCAGAGGGTGAGGGAACCCAGTAGGTGCCCTCAGAGCCGCGGCTGTGAGTGGGGTGACTGCACCCCCAGCCCACATCCAGGATGTCACGGCTAAGGGGCAGGGGTGCTCCTGGCGTCTGGCAGGAGGAGCCGGGGTGCCGCCCAGGACGGTCCCTCCCCGGGGAGTGACCGGGTCCCCACGGCGGCAGCACCAAGGTCGAGGACGGCTGACTCTGGGCGAATAAGACCGAAATGAGGGGGGACCTCAAGAAGCAGCGGCCCCAACGGAGGGACAAAGTGGGGGCGGGGCTGGCAGCGTGGGCAGAGGCGAGCCTGGGCAGCAGGCGGGCAGGTGTCGGGGGTCCTTACGTGGTCGGGGTCCAGAACCACCAGGTGTTGTCTGTCCTCTTCCGCCTCGTCGCTCCCCTCGGACTCCATCCTCCCCACCGTCCCCTCCTCGGTGCTCAGCTGCTGGATCCGGTCCAGGAAGGCGGGCTCGGCTCCTCCCTCGGGCTGCGCATCAGGCTCCTCCGGGTGGACCCCTGGGGACGGAGTAAGCATCACTGGGTTCATACAGTGGCTGCGGAGGCCACCTTGCAGGTGCTGTCCAGCAAGGCTGGTTTCCAACCTCATGCGACAGGATGGAAAAGACAACGAAAAGGCTTCCCATGGGTGACGGCTCAGAAGCGCGACCCACGGTGTCTCCTGTTCGTGAATCTTCTATGCGTTGGTTTCAACATGTTCTGTAGAAAGGATCACATTTTAAAGGTAATGTGTATTAATTACCTTTAATATATTCCAAGAAGGAAATAAATTTTGTAGATACTTTTTAGACACAAATAGTGAGTGAACAGGAAGGTGCCTTCTTGTGTATGGACTACATTGATTTTTTAAAAATATTTTATTTATTCATGAGAGACAGAGAGAGAGAGAGAGAGGCAGAGACACAGGCAGAGGGAGAAGCAGGCCCCATGCAGGGAGCAGGACTCCATCCCGGGTCTCCAGGAACAGGCCCTGGGCTGAAGGCGGCACTAAACTGCTGAGCCACCCGGGCTGCCCTGATTTTTTTTTTTTTTTTTTTAATGGGAAACAGCTGATAAGATTAAAAAAAGAATCAGGGAGGCTCTAGTTCTGCTCTCCTATCTGCCTGAGCTGGAGAGATCCTGTCCTGTTTTTAACTCATTCAGATGTGTGCATGGGCCATCCATGCACGTGTCCCATAAGGGATAAGAAATACCCGGGTCTGCTTTCCCTAGTCCACAGCACTGGGGTACGGGACGGGGTGTGCTGAGCGACTCTTTGAGGCTCGGTCAAGGCCTGGCTCTGTCATTTACCCAGGTGGGTCACTAAGTGACTCTCAGGGTCTTTGTAAAATGGGAGAATGGCTCCTACGTCATTGGGCTACCATAAGGATGACGTGAGATAAAACAGGGAACACTCCATCCGTATCATCCATATCCGTTAATGACATCTCTGTCGTTCAGCTCACCGCTGAACAGGAAGCGAGGTAAGAGAGGGCAGACGAGTGGCACCCCTTGCTCAGAACGGGATGGGGAGGGGCTTATCCCATGGGCAGGACAACCTGCTGGTGCCCCAGTACCTGGCTCCCCGAGGACGGGCTCCTCTTCGGGCTCCTCCTCGGGCTCCTCCTCGCTCAGGAGCAGCTCCTCAAAGTCAAAGTCGGAGGAGGTGTTGCTGCTCCCCTGGCTCAGTTGAAGGTGGTGTTGTGCCCCCAGAGGGAAGACTTCCTGTGGGAGCTCTTCGCTGTTTTTTTTCTAGAGCAAGAACAACCAAACCTGAATCAATAAGGCCGTCATCCGGACTGAGAAGTTATTTGATTTTGATCTCTCGCAGTGTTCAAGATTCAGTATAACTGCGAAGGCAATAGGAAACCATTTGGATGTAAAGGTTAGTTGGCTTTTCCAAAACAGAAAACACCTACCTGCCCCCACCCTCCACCCCCACAAGGAATTCGGGATTGGCCTCTGCCTGTCTAGAGCTGTAGCAGAGTGTAAATGCTAAGGTATGAGTGTGTGTCGTACATGGGTTTCTTTTCTTTTTTCTTTTCTTTCTTTATCTTTCTTTCTTTCTTTTTTTTTTTTTTTTTTTTTTGGTTTCTTTACTCCCAAATGCTAATCTCCCCGAGGATGGTAAGCAACATCTCCAAGCATCCTCTTTATAAAAGGATGCTGGAAAACCTCAGCCCCAGGCGAAGGTCTCCCAGAGGGGCTGTTTTTACTTCTCTTTTTTCAAAAGATTCCAGGTTAGGGACACTTTTGTGTTTTTGCTATTGTTATTGTTAGTTTTTGTTTTTGTTTTTTTAAAGTAGGCTCCACACCCAACATGGAGCCCAATTCAGGGCTTGAACTCACAGTCCTGAGAACAAGACCTGAACTGAAAGCAAGAGTCAGATACTTCACCCACTGAGCCACGCAGGGGTCCCTACCTTGAGACATTTTGATTAAAAAAAAAAAAATCTTCTCTTGTTAAAAATGCATGGCTCCATTTTAGCTTTAAAAGAGTCTCTTTTAAAGAGTCTCTTGGGCATCCCAGTCCCTTGGGCATCCCAGGTGGCTCAGCGGTTTAGCGCTGCCTTCAGCCTGGGGTATGATACTGGAGACTCAGGATCGAGTCCCACGTCGGGCTTCCTGCATGGAGCCTGCTTCTGTCTCTGCCTCTCTCTCTCTCTCGTCTCCAATAAATAAATAAAATCTTAAAAAAATATTAAAAGAGACTCTTGGGGGGCACCTGGGTGGCTCAGTGGTTGAGTGTCTGCCTTCAGTTCAAGTCCTGATCCCAAGGTCCCAGAATCAAGTCCCACATCGGGCTCCCTGCATGGAGCTTTCTTCTCCCTCTGCTTGTGTCTCTGCCTCTCTTCCTGTGTCTCATGAATAAATAAAAAATAAAATAAAATAATAAAAGAGACTCTTGCCATTATTATTGTTGGCAATAATTATTGCTGATGATGACCTGGTGAGTATTGGTGATAGGAATGACCCTGCATAACACCCTGTGAGGCAGATAGGCATCACCTCTGTTATCTGAGGGGAAGCAGCCTCACAGAAGCTCAAGACCTTCCCTGAAGTCCACATAGTCGGCCATGGGCTGGTTCAGAGTTGGGATGCTCAACCCCTAGCTCATGTAATACTTGCTCAGATAATGCTGGTTCCAGAAACTTCTCTGAAGCAGCCAGAACCATAACGGTAGTAATGAGGACCCAGAGTCAAAAGTGCTGCCCTCTGGGGTGTCCATCAGGGGCTTCTCCTACTATGAAAGCAGTGAGGCCCCCATACACCATGGTACTGAGGAGCTCCCACTCCAATTCCTGTTCCTTCTGAAGGCTGAGCACCAGCCGGGAGGAAGGGAAATAGGGCTTCTCTCTCAGGTCTGCCTCTGCCCTTCTGGTTGATCCCTGTGAGTTTTCTGGAAACAAGACCCAAGGGTGGAAGCTGAGTTTATAGCTCATTTTGTGGCCTGCACTTCAAATCTCCGGACATCTTACAAGGTGAAGACACTTGTTTTTTTAGCTTAATTAGCAATCATCAAATCATGTCACTCTCCAAAGTTATTAACTTTTTAGGGGTCACCAGGTGGGGTGGGATCGTGGCTTTGTGGTTCAGAATGGTGGCTTCGAGCAAGAGCAACCATCCCAGCTGCATGACCCTGGGCAGGGAAGTCCATCTACCCGTGTCCTCATCTGTACGGTGGGATAATAATAGTTCCCACCCTGTATGGTTGTCAGTCACTGAGACACAATGTCAAAGGTGCACGCATGTCCAGACCAGAGTCGAAGACGGAGGAATGTAACCCTGCTCCTTGCTTTCCTTCCAGAACAACTCAGAGCTGAAGCCAGTAGTGGGGAGGCTGCCCTAATGTGGGGTGAGGAGGGTGGGTTTCAGAGCCTGTCCCATGGGGAGTCATCACAGCACAGGTGACAGGCCTGGGCCTGCTGACAAGAGTCCCCACAGAGGACAGCCTGGCACAGAGTCACAGCCCAAGAATTTGGGGCTGGCCTGGGTGGGGTTGGTCCAACAGTGATGAGGGTAACAAGGACAGTCCAGTGTGGGAGCATCTGGGTTCAGGTGGGGTGAGGAGGGTCCACTTGGGGGTGGAGAAGTGCAGTGAAGGTTACATCTGGGAGACCGATCAAATTAAGACATGGGAAATGGGGGCTAGGCTTATTGCTGGACAAAGGACTTGGAAGTATGGGAGGAGAGGACACTGAAGGGAACCCACTCAGCAGTGAGGAGTCAGAGAGGGATTGATGTGAGCTCTGTGGTGTGTGTGTGTGTATGTGTGTTGTGTATGATACTGAGAGACCTGGGGACAGTGACATCCTAATGGCAGAGAGATTATGTAGCACCCAAATCATGACTTCTACGTGTTATTTTTCATGAAAAGAAACCAGGCTCCTGGGATGCCTGGGTGGCTCAGTGGGTGGCTCAGTGGTTGAGCATCTGCCTTTGGTCAGGTCACCATCCCGGAGTCCTGGGATCGGGTCCCGCATCGGGCTCCCTGCATGGAGCCTGCTTCTCCCTCTGCCTGTGTCTCTGCCTCTCTCTCCGTGTCTCTCTTGAATAAATTTTAAAAAAAGAAACCAGGCCTCTGGAGAAATGCCTGATTCTAGGGCTGGGCGGTATGTACCAGAGAAAGAGAAAGTGTTCCAAGGATGACAGTGGTGAAAAAAAAAAAAGAGCAACTCTGGTGTGTTAGAAGGACACACAGGCCAATTTAAATGGGCTCTCACTGGCCACACGGGGGACAAGTTCTATTCAGTGTTGTACTGGAAGTTCTAGCCAGTGTAAGAAGGCAAGAAAAAGATATAAAGGGCATCCAGACTGAAAAGGAAGTTAAACTCCTTTATGACAACACGATCATCTTTATGAAGAATCCTATGGATTCTACCAAGAAAAAAAAAAAGCCACTAGAACTAACAAGGATGATTAGCAGTGTTGCTGAATATAAGATCAATATACAAAAATCCGTTGTATTTCTATATATAACACAGCGCTGCATACGATTTAGCAACAAATAAGTGGAAGCCGATTACAATAGCATCACAAATGCAAAATAGTTAGGGGTAAATCTGACAAGAGATGGGCCTATACAGGCTGCTAAGAGAAATATGAACTCCTAAAAATATGGTGGTCATCTGTTGTGATTTTTTTTTTCATTTAAAATACTCACTTTCTTATCTCAAACAAAAAGAGCACCTTCCCACACAATTTTTCTTAAATGCAAAGGGGTGGAGGGTAATTTCCCAGGGGAGAAGGCTGGTGCTTTTCCATCAAGGGATCCACACCAACATCATTGGTAATGGGACAAACTTCAGTCATGTACCACCTCATAGGACACGAGGCGAACACAGCCTCCCTCTGTGACCCCTTTCCAAGGATGGTAACCCAGATCGCATCAAGAGGAACACTAGGCAAGCGCCTGGGTGGCTCAGTGGTTGAGTGTCTGCCTTTGGCTCAGGGCATGATCCCAGGGTTCTAGGATCGAGTCCCACATTGGGCTCCCTGCATGGAGCCTACTTCTCCCTCTGCCTGTGTCTCTGCTTCTCTCTCTGTGTGTGTCTCTCATAAATAAATAAATAAATCCTTCTTTTTCTTTCTTTCTTTTTCTTTCTTTCTTTCTTTCTTTCTTTCTTTCTTTCTTTCTTTCTTTCTTTTTTTTTTTTTAAAGAGGAACACCAGGCAAATCCAAACCAAGAGCCATTTTAAAAGTGGCTGGCTGGTGATCTTTATAAGAGTCAAGGTAATTAAAGTCAGGGAAAGATTAAGACCTAAGAGATGGGAGAGCTAAAGGCAACGTGTGATTTGGAACTGTACCTCTGCTCTAAAAGGTATCGTTGGGACAGTTGGTGAATGAGGCCTGAGGATTATTTGGTGATGCAATGAAATATCCTGATTTTGACAGTTATACTGTGGTTGGTTGTGGGAAACACACACACAGAAGTGTTTGGAAGAAGTTGGGGCATCAGATCGTCGACTGACTCTCCAAGCCTTAAAAAAATAAAAATAAAAAAGTGCTTCTAATCATACTTCACCTTTTCTGTAAGCCCATGTTTGTTTAAAAACAACAACAACAAAGGAAAAGTGTGGGACCATAACTATTGTCATTACAAATCATTATCGTCTAGAATTGCCCTGTCCAGTAGGGTAGCCAGTAGCAACAGGCAGTTATATAAATTTAAGTTCTTTAGAATCTTCATTAAAAATTCAGTTCTGCCATCTCCCAGGCCACATTTGGAGTGCTCTGTGTCACCCCTTGTGACTGATGGCTACCATGTGGGACAGTAAAGATAAAGAGCATTTCCAATACCATGGAAAGTGCCATTGGACGGTGCTGTTCTGGAGACCAGAAACCTGGATGCCCTTACATGGAGCGTCCCCTACGTTGGGCTTGGGAACACCAAAGAAAGGCCCAGGAACCCTTGGCATTCACCAGTGGGGCCAGAGACCCAAGTCTGCTTAGAAATTTCCAACAGAGATTGCAGTTTGGTTTTAGAATATGCCCTGCGATCCCTCACGTAGGGTGACAAACCACAGTAAACACTTTGATAAGATAGACCCCGGGGCCGCTTACCGATCTGCGAGCCCTGGCTCCAGAAGCGTCTGGGCCTGCTTGCTCGGGTGAGCCTACCGCCTGCTGGGATGGCTGCGTGGAGAGGTCCCTCGAATCTCTGGCCTCTGATGGATGGGGGGCGTCTCTGTCTTTGGGAACGCCTTCCCTCCTTATCTGCTCAACCGGGTACGGGTACGTGGGGCCCACTTCCTCTCCGGCCTCCTCCCAGGCACCGACTTCTGAATAAGCCAGATCCGTGGAACTGGCTTTCTTCTCGAGGGATACGGTTTCGAGATCTGATTGGAATCCCCCTTCGAACTCAGGTTCCTTCTCCGTTTCCACCTGCCCATCCGTCTCCACTTCCCCCTCGCTTTCAATTTCTCCTTCCGTTGTGACTTCCTCAAAGGCTGTAATTTCCTCTTCAGAAAGTTCGGCAGCACCAACAGCCTCGTCATCGTCCTGGTCACTGCTCTTCCCAGTGGGTGACACCTGCAGATATGTGGCGGGGCGGGGTGGGGGGGAGAAGTCAGGAAACACAGGCCCAGGCTGCCGAGAAGTTCTGCTCTTAGTCGTGTAATTATGCTGCAGGAGAACTGCATCCGCACAGGCCTGCGTGTCCCTGAGAGGTTATGCTCCGTGCTTTATCTCTTCCTTCCAGTGTTTGTAATTTTTTGGCGTCCTTTGTTACAGAACCTGAGTTCTGAAAACCTTGGGGTGATCTGAGCAGGAGACACAGGACATCCCAGCCAGCCACCAGCGACGGGGCCGAGTCTGTTCTAGTGCAAAGCATAGGATCCCCCTACGGTGTTCTCGAACAGCTCTTAACTCCTTAATTCCTAGTCAAGACAAGCCCAGCACAGCCCACCCCACAGGGAACCTTACCCTGTCCCCTTCATGATTCTGGGCCTCGTCTTCTTCAGAAGTTGATTCGCCTTCCAGCTGAGACCTGGTTGCAGAAATACAGTTTAACAGTTTAAAATAACAGTGTTCTTTCTCTTGGCATTTGTCACCTCCCGGTGTCTGGATATATTCTTATTGACTTGCTCATGATCTGCCTCCCCTCCAGGCAGTTGGCCATGACTTTGTCCAAATACTAGATCATGCCTGTCACATGGAGGGAGGGAGTGCCACCAAAGAGTTGCTCCATGAATGCATGAAAAATAATTATGGAAACATTCAGGGAACAGCACAAGTACAGGATAACAGAAAAGTCACCTTAAATAAACTTGTGTCTGGGGCCAAACTGGGGAACAGAAATATAGACCAAGAGAAAGTTGCACAAAAGTGACTACTCTAGAGACTCTTGGTTGGTTTCTCCATGATTTAGATAGTACAAGAATGTCATGATTTACATTCTTAAAATTATTTTTTCGTAATTAAAAATACAAGCTCCGGACGCCTAAGTGGCTCAGCGGTTGAGGGCCTGCCTTCGGCTCAGGGTGTGACCCCGGGGTCCTGGGATCGAGTCCCGCGTCGGGCTCCCTGCATGGAGCCTGCTTCTCCCTCTGCCTGTGTCTCTGCCTCTCTCTGTGTGTCTCATGAATAAATCAATAAAATCTTTTTTTAAAAAAAAATACAAGCTCCTTTAAAAAAAAAAGTCAAACTAATACACAAATGTGTGACACAGATAATGAAAATCCTCTGTGGTTTTCCCTCCCTTTCTCAAGATAACCACTAGTAATAAAAGATTCAAGGGAACATTCTTTCAAATATTTTTCTACGCCTGTAAACCCACACACAATCAGAGATCACAACTCTACATACTGTTTTCCATTTAGTCGTTTCGTTTCATATAACCTGGACTTCTTTCCATGTCAGTTTACATAAACCCATCTTTTAAAAAAAAAAAAAAAAAAAGTGGAACACTACTGAAACGCCTAAGGTAAAATTATTTCTTTTTTTAGAAAAGGATTTTATTGATTTATTCATGAGAGACACACAGAGAGAGAAGCAGAGACACAGGCAGAGGGAGAAGCAGGCTCCCTGCAGGGAGTCGGATGCGGGACTCCATCCCGGGACCCCAGGATCACGACCTGAGCAGAAGGCAGATGCTCAACTGCTGAGCCATGCAGGTGTCCCTTAAAACAGTTTCTGTCCCCAGCCCCCCCGTGGCAGGCCTGGGGGCAGCAGAGGAAGGGGCGAGGTCCCCACGGTCAGGAAGCCCCTCGGTGAAGGTCCCCCGCACACAGAGATGGAGTCAGGTAGAGACCCTGCCACCAGCCCCTGCGCCCTCCTGCTTTATTCCAAAGGACAGGAACTCTCGGGGGCAGGCAGGGCCAAGCATCCTGGTTGCCATGGTTACTGCGGGCCGAGCCAGCCCCGGGTTTGAGAGCCCAGCGGCCAAAGCAAGGGGAGAGAGGGGAGGGGACCGGAGCTGACAAAGGGACCGCAGAGCAGAGGGGCGCGCAGGGCTGGGGGGGGCCGGGGAGGCGGGAAGGGGGTGGACGCGGCAGAGGCGCGGGGGAAAGGGCGTGAGCGCAAGGGGGCGGCGTGGGGGCGCCGAGACCCTAACCCTCCGCTTACCCGCCCGGCTCCGCCATCCCCGTTGCTAGGCGACGCCGTCAACATCCGGCGGGCGGGGACCACGCGCGGGGCCGGCGCGGGCGGCGCGGAGACGCGGCCTTTGTGCCACCGCCGCGCTGCAGGCGCGCAGCACCCACCCGTGTAGACACATGGAGACATAAACAGTTTCTCCGTCTCTAAGTCCGGGCTGCGTCCCGCCTGGCTCGGGGGCTGCAGAGCGACAACCCTGTGCCCACCCACGAGCGTCCAGCCAGGCAGCTCCGATGTCCCGGGGACCCGCGACCGCTCAGTGCCCCGAACCCCGGGGCAGGCCGAGGTGGGGGCGTGAGGGGCTCCGGAGCACCCCCCGGGGGGTGGGGGTGGCTGCGGTGCAGCCTGGAGCCCGCCCATCCATCCGCAGACCCGGGGCCCCCCGGGGAGGGGGAGGGGGGCGGAGGGATGCTCAAGGGCCTTCGGGTGGGCGATGGGTGATCCCGCTCCTTGCCCCAAAGAGGAGAGGCGCAGGCGGAGGATGGGGAGGGCGCGCGGGGAGCGGCCCAGGGCTGCCGCCTTCACTGCGCCCCGCGATCAGGACGGCCCAGGGCAGGGCACGCGGGTCCCCAGGGCGCGAGGTGGCTGGGGCAGGATCGGGGCGAGCCGAGGGGCGGGATGGGGTCTCCGCTGGGCCGGGGCGGCCGGGCCCGGGTGGGTTAGGCGGGTCCGGGTGGGCCCGGCGAGGGGCCTGGCGAGGGGCCGGGGCGGGCGGGGCGCGAGGGGGCGGGCCGGGGGCCGGGCCTCGCCGCGCATCCCCGCCCCACCGCGCCTCACTGGCGGCGGCGGCGGCGGCGGCGGCGGAGGCTCCGGGAGCCGGCGCGAATCCGGCCCCCGCTGCGGGACCCGGGTGGGTATCGGGGCTCGGGCGGGGGGTGCGGCGGCGGAGCCCGAGGGGGCCGCGGGGGACCGGGCGGCGCCCCCTCTGCGGGGCGGGGAGGGGGCCCGCGGGGCGCTGGGCCTGCAGCGGCGGGGCCGGGAGGGGCGCGGGCCCGGGCTGGAGCGGGGCGGGGGGAGCCCCCCCAATCACGCAGAGGCCCCCTGGGGACCCCCCGCGGCGCACCGGAGCGGACCCCATCCGGGGAGACTCGCCCCCACCTGCGTGGGCCCGTGGACCCGACAACTTGCGGTCTTTGTCTGGCTGTAGGGTCGGAGCACGCGAACGAGAACTTGGAGGGGCCCCCGCGCGCACCCCCAGCCCCCCCGAAGTGGGTGCCTTGCAGCCCAGCAGCGCGCACACGTCCGTGTCCCTGGGCCTTGGGTCGGTGGGCTGGCTGTGAGGACCGCATGTCAGGAAACTCACTTCCTTTAGGCCCAAGAAAGAAAGAAAGAGTAGGGGGGGAAAAAAGGAGAAAGAGAAAAAAAAAAAAAAAAAGGCAATTTGAGATTGCTAAATATAACCTAAGCAACCCTGCCAGGAGCCGGTGAATCTTGAAATCCTGTGATTCCCACACTCGGAAGTTGGTGTCATATGTTGGCCACAGACTAGTTCAGATTCTGTTCCGGAGATGGAAACGACATATCTCGTCTTGCGCCACCCCCCCACCCCCACCCCCCACTCTCAAGTTTGTTTACCTGCCTCCCCAAATTCAGGGGACAAGCTGGGCAAGTCCTCCCTGTGGTCTTAGGGACCTTCCTCTACCACCCGAAGGCCCCAATTCTTGTATCTGGAAGTAAGAAATGGTTGTCAAAAGTGGCCATGTGGGATCCCTGGGTGGCGCAGCGGTTTGGCGCCTGCCTTTGGCCCAGGGCATGATCCTGGAGACCTGGGATCGAATCCCACGTCGGGCTCCCGGTGCATGGAGCCTGCTTCTCCCTCTGCCTGTGTCTCTGCCTCTCTCTCTCTCTCTCTCTCTCTCTCTGTGTGACTATCATAAATAAATTTAAAAAAAAACAACAAAAAACAGTGGCCATGTGAGGAAGGGGGTCATCAAACGGTGGGTTGCAGAAGCCCAGATCCTACAAGTCATTCCCAGTCTGGCATCGATTGATTAGAGAACTTTCAGAAAGCTGTGTGTTAGTTTTAGAAATTCCTCGTTAGAAATATTAACAATTAATTGATTAGTGACCATCAGAGGCTTGTAAGAACCAGGAAAACTTTGGCAAACGGAAGGATTATTAAAGCAGGGATGTCCTCAGGGTGGTAACCAGAGGGTTTAGGAACAGCTGCCCCTTCTTGGTCCGGGGAGGCACGTGTGTGCCGAACGCACTCACTGTGTTCTCTGTGGCTTGTGGACTGTTCGGGGCGAGCAGAATCTCGGGATAGCTGAAGAAAGTTCTCATAGTGGAATTTTAAGATCCTTCCGCAGTGATGGTTGTTGTGTACGAACTTTCTGATTATTATTAAGTGAATTCACTTAATCCTAAAAACAAGCCCGTAAAAGTCAGGACTGAGGTTATCCCCATTTTACAGATGGGAGCCCTGAGCCTTAGAGAAGTAGATTCCCCAAGTTCATGCACCTAGGACAGAACTGGAGGCCTCAGGCCTGGAGGCTCCCGCCCAGAAACGGGGGCGCACGCCGCCTCCTCCCCTGTAACCGACACCTGCTGTTCACGCGCACATGCTCTTCCTGACCCCTCTTTTTGCAGCCAAGACAACATGGTTCGCTCTGCCTTATGATTGATAAAAAGCAAAGGAGTGGAGACGGATCCCATGTCACCACTGGCTGCTAATAACAGTTCTCTTTCGTCCAGAAAGAACCTCCCGGGCCTCGTATAAAGGCATTTGGGAAGACAGCGGTCAGGTTTCCGCAGCCCACCTGCTTGCACAGGTCTCGCTGCCCTGGTTTGGGGGTGGCTCCGTGCAGCGCTTGCAAACGTGGCCTCCGAAGTAGATTGCCGGGTTCAGATACCTAGCCCGGTGCACTGTACCGGCTTAATTCCCCTGTGCCTTAGTTTCCCCATCTGTACAGCAAAGATGGTTCTACCTGCCTCAGAAGCAATGACCATCCAAAGCACCTAGTGCCCGGCATGTACCAAGTGTTTGTTACTTTTTAAAAAAATATATTAAAAAAATTATTAATGACCTTCATTTGGATTTATCCCGTTTAGCAAAATTGGTCAAAACATTTTGATTTTTTTTTTTTTAGTTCCTTGTGTATGTGGTCTGTCCAGCGTGAGGCCGATCTGTGCAGAAGTGGTATTTACCGCGTAGATCAATTTACGCTCTTCGCTCTGTAACTTGGCTGACTGTTCAGGGACCACGGCCACCAGCTTGTCTGGCAACACACATCTCAAGTAGAGATTTTACCTGGTCCACTGCCCCCTCCTCCCCAGCTGAGGGGCCCTGAATTTTTATGGGCCTGAATCCTCTCATGTAAGATTAGCCAGGTGGTTTCTTTCTTTTTTTTTTTTTTTAAGATTTTATTTATTTATTCATGAGAGACACACAGAAGCAGAGACGCAGGCAGAGGGAGAAGCAGGCTCCTCAAGGGGGGCCCAACATGGAACTCGATCCCAGGACCCCGGGATCACACCCTGAGCCAAAGGCAGAGGCTCAACCCCTGAGCCCCCCAGGTGTCCCGGCCAGGTGGTTTCATACTGTGGGACAGCTGGGGGGAGGACAGGAGGACGGCCTTGCCCCTTGACAGTGAGGCAACTGTAGCAGCTGGGGCCCACATGGCTTTTATTGATGTACATGGTATTGTACATCGTTGTGTTATATTTGTACAATACTGATGAGCGTTGATGAGCCCCGTGCACGGAAGAGAAAGCACAAGTCTGCAGTCTCCTTCTCCACCACCCCTGCCCCCCAATTCAGGGAGCTGGCGTAAGACGTCTTCTTCCTTTCACTTCAGTCGTGGTGGTTTTTGCTGTTGACCACCTGTGCGCCCCTTGGCACTGGATCTTGCGTCTTTAATAAATCTATTCTGATGAGCTGTCTAGTGATATCGGCTCTGAAGCTCGTCTTTTACTGCGTCTTCTGAACCAATATAGCCATCCTCATAGAGGAGCAAGGTCCAGCCCCCAGAAGACTCCGTGGGATGCCCCCGAAGCTGTCACCAGCCGGGATGGCAGGCCGTTCCCTCGCTGAGCCTTGGGCAGCCAGTCTGTCCAGGTGTTTTTTTTTTTTTTTTAATGTTTTATCCATTTATTCATGAGAGACACAGAGAGAGAGGCAGAGCCACAGGCAGAGGGAGAAGCCGGCCCCATGCAGGGACCCCAGGATCATGCCCTGAGCCAAAGGCAGGCACTAAACTGCTGAGCCACCCAGGTGCCCCTGTCCAGGTGTTTAAAGTTGATGAATGTGATGAGCCACCAGTAGGGACCCACCTGACTGCAGGTACACAGGTGTGGCGGGGTCTTCCGTGCTCTCTCTGGATTGGCTACTGGAGAAACCACCATAATCGATTGGGAATGCAGCCCGAGCCCGTGTCTGCACTCACTTGCACACTTTGGTTTATGTGCTGGTTTTCCACACCGAGTGACCCTGAATTCAATAGCCTGATAAATTGGTCATTACACTCTCCGGCTTTCTGAAACTGGGGCAAAGGGCACACTTAACGGATGTCATTTTACACTCTTTTGCTTTTCAATTTCTGTGACTAAAAAGCTTTCCCTGGGCAAGATCAACTGCGTTGCTCTTCAGGGATATTGTCAATATATGCCCCCCCCCGCACCCCCACCCCATTTTATTTTTGTTTTGTGGTGCATTCGATTCTCCTTTTTCACGGACAGAGCACCTCACCTCTCTGTATGAAAGTTTACAGGAGCAACGTCGAGTCAGGTGCACCTAACCCGCTGCAGGTCAGCTGTCAGCTTCCTGCCTGGATTTGCACCTTTCCTTGCTTTTTTGGGGGTTCAGTCCTTCCTTGTTTCTCGATCCTGGCTCATCTGCCAGGTCAGTTTCATCTCCCAGGCCCCATCGCCTCGGCTCTTTGGGGGGGAAATAACTGTTTTGGTATTTGCTGTCAAGGGGGCACAAACAGCAGATGGTCTCTCGCTTGAGAGGCAGAGGCCTTGGGGTTTTCCAGGGAGTAGGTGATAATCAAAGTGACAGCTGGACGGCGGAAACAGCGAAGCTGGTCACCCCCCCCCCGCCCCCCCGCCGGGTGTCTGTGACTGTCTTGTCCTCTCGGCCTGTCAGAGGGCCTTTCCCGGTGGCCGTAGTCCAAGGCTCCAGTGCTGGGGTCTCTGCCCTAAGCTCTGTTCCTTCATTTTAAATACAAGTTGGTTCCCCGGGCCGCCTCCCTTGCATGCAGAGAGGCCCCGCCCGCAGCGACCCTGTTTCTGGGTGACCGTCTGTCTTTTCCATGGGGATCCTGGATGTGATGTATGTGCCGGGGACACCTTTCTCTTCTACAATAATCCCGGCACGGCAGCCACGGGGAACCCACACGTGAGGCACAGCACAGGAGAGAGGACGGGTCGGGCCCGCCCCCAGGTGTCCTGTCTGGACGATGAGACTTGGAAGACCCAACTTCCCCACATCGTGCACCCCACGGATCGGGGCCCTGGCCCCGTCTACCTGCAGGGTCCACATCACCCTTTGAGCCACCAAGCTGGGGCTTCCCCGAAGGACGTGGCGCGCACGCCTGGTCCTGGGGAGGCGGAGAGAGCTGGGGTCTCCTCCGAGGTGTGGTAGCAGCAGATGTTGTGTGCGAGGAAAACGATCCGTGTTTTCGTGTGTCTGGCTCCTGTTTAAACAGCATCGCCTGTTCCCCGTGTTGATCCTTGATCCGGCTTTGAGAGCAAAGCAGAGGAACCGGTTTCTGGCTGCCACATGCCAGGTGGCCGGAGCTCAGGGCTTACTGCTCCTGAGCAGTCGGACGGTGACAGGTCCAGGTGGGCTTCGTCCCACAGTAGGTTCCCTTTAGTGTCCAGCCCCGCCCCCCCCCCCGGACCTGCCTCCCCCCGCTGCTGTGAGCGGCTGTCACGACGGGTGTGGGCTGCAGGGACTGGCAGCCTGTGAGGTGCCGGGACCCCATTTGCCCTGCCGACAGCTGCATCCCAGCCCCGAGCCAGGGTGGCCCGAGGCAGGTGCGCAGCTCAGAGCAGCAAACAGGGAAAGTCAAGCTCGTGCCTCTTAGGGTGGCTCAGGCTACCCTATTTCTTTGGCCTTCCTGGGAAGGTTCTAGAAGAGAACTTTGTACCTTTGCTCCTATTTGTTTTTCTGTTTGGCAACTGCTGGGGCCCTTTATGACCAGGACAGGAAACCAAGGCTCTGGGCAGAGAAGGCTGCCAAGGGCAGGCACTGGCGTGAGTGTGCAGCTTTCCTCTGACCCGTCTTGCTGCTCCCAGAGGGACATGGGGACGCACGTCCCCCTCTCTCCTGGCTCTAGGCCTGGGTCCTCATCATATTGCCTAAAACATGGTTGCTCTGCCTGGGGATTTGACAGTCGGTGGGGGAGTTAGATGTCCAGTCTCTACCGTGTCCTCACCACGGTGTCGTCAGCAGCAGAATGGTCCCCAAAGAGGTCCACTCCTGAACCCCAGGCACCAGGGATGAGGTTAGGTGATGTGGCACTAAGGTTGCTCATCAGCTGCCCTAGACAGGGGGGGATTGTCCTGGCTTATCCAATGGGACCGGTGTCATCCCAGGGTCCTTAAAAGCAGAAGAAGGGGGCAGAGGGTCCGCATCAGAGCCATGTGATGGGGGAGGACCTCAGTGGCCACCGCCGGCTTTGAGGGTGGAGGGAGGGCCACGAGCCAAGGGCTGCGGGCGGGTTCTCGAGGCTGGAAACAGATTCTCCCCCAGAGGCGCCGGAAGGGAGGCAGCCCTGGGTTTGAGCCCGGGGAGCCCCGGGGAGCCCCGGGGAGCCCTCCTGGCCTCCAGAACTGTGAGCTACTTTATTTGTGTTGCTTTAAGCTGGGAAACGTGTGGCGATTTGTTGAGCAGCAGCAGCCGTGGGCAACCACGCGCGTGGGCTGGACGTGCTTTCTGAATGAGGCGCACGGGCGACTGGTATCTTTTCCGAGGGGGCCAATTCTTGATCCACGGGTGGCTCGTTTCCAGCTGGCTCGTGGGTGACCTTGTCTCCATCTCTGTCTGTGCGGGACGGCTCTTCCTCAGGTATAAATGCCCAGCTCCGGGGGACTGAATGCCGGGCAGGGGCGTCTCCACTTCGCCCCTGTACACGTCAGAGCGGAGCCCCCTGAGCTACCGGGGCCTCAGCTGCTTCAGGCCCGGGTCGTGGCAGGTGCTCCGGGGGCGTCCGTCCAGGAGCCAGCGCGGTTGGTGGAGGCCTGCTGCCCCCTGGCCCCGGCCCAGCAGCACGGCCAGTTCCAGACTGGGCTGTGAGATAAACACCTGCCCACCTCCCCGCTTCCCGGCTCCCCCCCCGCTCCCCAGCCACCCCCAAACCCCTCTCCCAGGCCCCAGCGCCCCTTACCCCATAGGCTGTGATGGGGGGGCGCCGAGAACCCACAGTTCTCAAAGGTGCTGGGGATGCTGCGGAGCAGAGAGGGCTTTCTGCGGCGGGCAGCCCCGTGTCATGAGCATGTGTGTATTTTGAGGGGAGGCCAAGTTGTTCTGTCCTTTCGAATTACACAGTAGCCTATTTTGCAAAAATCTGGCCCAACCTCAGTCGCCGACCACTCACAACAGCACAGAGCTCAGCTTGCGATCACGTCCCAGATGGCTAGAAACCAAGCACTGGCATTTTTTACTTTATACCTTTTAAAATCATTACTTTTTTTTTTTTTTTTTTTGTGCACCCAAACCGATGCTCATTCTAGATCTTGGCCTTAGTCCATCTTTCTGTTCCTTCCGCGTGCCAGCAGGCTGGCATTGCTGTCCTTTCCATCAGCAAAAACAGAGCGTGTGGATCTTGATTGAAGGTGGCGCTCTGTAGCACGTCATTCACAAGGGGACTTCTCAGAGATGTCTTGGACTCAGGAGCTTAGAATCTAAAACCCACAAGAGTGACACGGGCATAACCGTCTTAAAGTAGAAATATTAAGTGAACGCATCAGAGGAAAATGACGTTTTTATCGTCGTCCAAGGATCTACCTTGAGCAGCCTCTCTATCCCCCTTCCTCTCGGGATTTGGGGACAGGCTCTGTAATATTGGTACAAAGTGCTTTTGAGCATCTCGGCTGCTATTTTGATTTCAATTAACTCCGAGTCCTTGCTAGAGGAAGTCGGGGAGCCGCCCCTGGCTGCCGGCTCCTCTCTGCTCCCTTTCGAGCTGGTTTTGTGTGTCTTCGGATCTCTGTGGACGGTGTTTCAAGATGGTTCTGCCCTTCCCCCCACTCTGTGCGAGGTCCGATGAGAATAAGTAATACGCGGCCGGAGGAAGACCCCGGATCCACGGAAGGGGACCTGGGCCTCCTACCAGCTCAGAGTTCCGTGCCCAGGAAGACTTTCTGGAGCACAGCTTTCTGGTCTCCAGGGAGGGGTGACTGTCTTTGCTCCTTCCCGCCCCCGTGGGACACCAGGTCCCTAGGGTCGTGGGCCTAAACTGCTCTGCAGGTTGTGAGTGAGAAGCACTCAAGGTCATGCATCTTGTGGATTCAAGGACACCGGGAAGATCCCCGGCAGGTTGTGCAGCCCTTGCCAGGCCCTGGCATCGCTGCTGGCAGCTTCCCTCGGCCTGGACATCCGAGCTCCCTTTGTCACCCTGCTGTCGTTCGTCCTGCCTTAGCTCCCTGCCTGTCTCTTGCCTTCATCCACACGAGTCCACCCTCAGCCTGGCTTCTTTGGGTGCATGTCTTCTGGTCTCCACCCTTTTTTTTAGTTAATTGTATTTTTTAGAGGGTTTTGGTTTTACAAGAAAAAAAAAAAGAGCAGAAAGTATAGAGAGTGTCAATATATCCCTCTCTAGTTTCCACTATTCTTATTTTTCATCCCAGTAAAGTATCCACAGCATGGTGACCACTCAGGCCATTCTGAAGTGTGCAGTTTTATGGCCCTGGGACCGTTCACATCCTTGTGCTGCCGGGCCTCCCACCCATCCAGCCGGGGAGCTTCTGCAGCCTCCCCCCACCCCACCCTGCTCCTCCCACCCGGCTTCCCTGGGTGCTGCCCACCGCCCAACCCCACCTGGCCCCTTCCCTGCCGGCCCTTCCCCGCTGCTACCCGCAGCCCCCCTCTCCCTCCTGCTCTCCCTCCCCGATTCACATCTGCATGGCTTGTGTCACGACGTCACCTCTTCCTGGATCTGTGCCCCACTCTGGACACCTTGTCTACCTCCAAATTTCCTCTTTTTTAAAGGACACCAGCTGCCCTAATGGCCTAATTCCAACTTAATCACTCCCGTAAAGACCCGTCTCCATTCGGTCGGAGGTGCTGGGGGTTCGAGCTTCAACATATGATTGGGGGGGCTGGGGGGACACACACTTCGACTCATTAACACGTGGGAAAATGCATGTGTGATACTATGACTGAAAGAAAGACCCCGTGTCATCCCAGCAGGGAATCTCTGGTTTTCTTTAAGATAGACATGGAACATAGGGGAAAACACGCAATGGTTTCAGGTCCCGTGATTGAAGGAATTGATGTTTTTTATACTTCTCTGAGCTTGTTTCCTACTTAATGACAACAAAAAGCATTAAAAAATAGGTCAAGGACTCTCTCCACGTGCAGTTTGATAGAGAGCAGAGGTTGGGAACCAGGTCCAATCTCAACGAAATCGGCTCACAGAGCAACAAACGCGCTTAGAGAAGTGAGAGGTGTCCCAAGAGAGTGCGTGTACCTGCGGGTGGTGTTTGACGGACACCCCAGGCCGCGGCCTCCCGGGGCTGGGGGGACTGTCCCCCGCCTGCCCGGGTGGCTGGGGTGGGAGGGGAGCTAGCTCTGAGCACAGAGGACAAAGGTCTCGGGTGCCAAGCTTTTCTGCTCACGGAGTGACCTGAATGCTCGCCACCTGTTTCCTTGTTTCCAAAACCGCGCGTTTAAGGAGGCTGCGCGGCTGCCAGAGCCGCAGTGACACCGAGCATCAGATCCGCGTCTGGCGTGTGGGAAAATGCTGGATTGTGAGCACTGGTATTTTGGGATCCCCTTCAAATCTTCCAGCACATTCTTTTGATTATCCTCCACGGTGGCAAACATCTTCACTTAAAAGACGGTTTGGTTTTTAGAATCAGCTGAGAGTTGTTTGCAGCCCAGTCTGGCGGTTAGACGGATTAAGGAGGGAATACCATGGGAGGCCCCAGGAGGTGCGGCTCCAGCCTCGCCCACGCGGAGGCCACGAGCCCCTGCCATGTGGCTGGTCCCCACTGAGATGCACTTAATGCAAAACAGACACCAGAGTCTGCAGGCCCAGGGAACGTAAAGCAGCTCATCCATCATTTTTTTCGTATTGATTACGTGCCGAAATGATACTGTTGGGGACATAATGAGTTAAATGAAAGTATATTACCAAAATTAATCTTCCTCATTTCTCTTTAGTCTTAAGAAATGTGGCTAGTAGGATATTTGAAATTGTGTATGTGGTCGAATTAGATTTCTACTGGGCAGCGACGGTCTTGGAAAGAAGAGAGTTCTGCTTCTGTAGGGTTCATTAAGCGACCTTGTAATCCTGGAATGATTCTTGAATTCTAAAAATGTTCTGGATAACAGAATCTTCCTTAGAATACAAATATAGTTTTTCTAGGTGGTTAGTCGGACGGTCGACGCACGTTGTGATGTGTAGGTGCCCGTGCGGTTTTTTTTTTTTTTTAAAGAGTTTCTCATAAGACGGGTGTCATGCGCCGTGGCGTGCCCTCGAAATTCAGACAGTAGAACCGGGGGTGAGAGACAACGAGTGGACATGCCCTCGACCTGAAGAGGCCAGGAAGGCCTCCCAGAGAGGCTGCCCATTGGCGGTTTGGGTGGAAAGGAGCTGATTATCCAGAAAGTGGTCCTAGCCAGGGGTCGGCTATCTGCAGCCCATGGGCCAAATTCAAGCCTTCTGCTTGTTTTGTAGCCTTCGAGCTAAGAATGGGGTTTTGTATTTCTAAATAGTTGAAAAAAATTGAAAGGAGTGTTTTTTGTGTGTGTGACATGTGGAGATTTGTGAGATTCAGGCCAGAGTGTCTAATAACCAAGTCTCACTGGGTCACAGACACACCTACTGGTTACGGTCTGTGGGGCTTTCACACTGTGGGACACAGACGATTACTGTCTGGTGCTCCTCAGAACCAGCTTGCCGCCCCCTAAGCCGAGGGGCTGAGGGGTCATTGAAAGTGTTGGCATGGGGGAAGCCTGAGAAGGGTGGGTTCGGGAGAGCCGCTGGATTCGGGGCCCCGGATGTGGCCAAGAGCAAGTGACGTCCTTGGCTTGTGGCTGGGGAGGTGAGGGTCCCAGGTGGGATTTTCAGGGTGATGCCAATATTGGGAACCTCAGTGAGTAGAGAGAAGGGAGTGATGGATCTTTCTAGGTATAGATGCAGATAGGGGAAGGGTGGCTGTCCGGCTGCAGGAAGTGGTTAGAAGAATCCTGTGCTTGGGAGAGTTGGTGCCCTTTTTGGGGAGACCTGAGAACAGAGTTGGGGGCCAGAAGGGGCCCTTAGAGAACCAGGTGGGCTGAGGATCGACGTGGCCCCGGACCGGCCAAGGGCACACTGAGACCGCCCTTCCACCCCGAGAGCCTGTGCAGGAAGAACCTCACTTAGGGGGCAGCCCTGGTGGCACAGCAGTTTAGAGCCGCCTGCAGCCTGGGGTGTGATCCTGGAGACCCGGGATCGAGTCCCACATCGGGCTCCCTGCATGGGACCTACTTCTCCCTCTGCCTGTGTCTCTGCCTTTCTCTCTCTCTGTGTCTCTATGAATGGATAAATAAAATCTTTAAAAAAAGAAGAAAAAAAAAAAAGAACCTCACTCAGGGAAGGCTCTGGATTTGGGGAGAAGCGTACAAAACACGATGAGCCCAAAGTAAGTTGATGGTTCAAAAACTCGCTTTATTGTGGTAAAATATACATGATATAAAAATGTACCATCTTAACCTTTGCTAAGTGCAAGGTCAGTGGCATTAGGTACATTCACACTGTTGTGGGACCATCACCACCATCTGTCCGTGTCGGAACATTGTCATCGGCCCAAACTGAAACTCTGGCTCCAAAACACTAATGTCCCATCCCCTCTGCTCCCCCAGCCCCTGTATGTTCTCTCTCTATGATGCTGAAGACTCCAGGGGCCCCGTGTAAGTGGAATCCTACACTGTTTGTCCTCTGTGGACGCTGACCTCACCGAGCACCGTGTCCTCAGGACCCATCATGCCATAGCAGGTGTCAGAGTGTCCTCCTCTTTTTTTTTTTTAATTTTTATTTATTTATGATAGTCACACAGAGAGAGAGAGAGAGAGAGGCAGAGACACAGGCAGAGGGAGAAGCAGGCTCAATGCACCGGGAGCCCGACGTGGGATTTGATCCCGGGTCTTCAGGATCGCGCCCTGGGCCAAAGGCAGGCGCCAAACCGCTGCGCCACCCAGGGATCCCTGTCCTCCCCTTTTAAGGCTGAATACTATTCCGTCATGTGGACGGACCATACAGCAGAGTATTCATTTATTCATTTAATTTCTTTTTTAGTTTCAGAGGTAGAGTTTAGTGATTCCACTGCTGCATATTCATCCCTTTAATATTCATCCATCGACAATTTTATCACATTGGCTTCCACCTTCATTTGTTTTCCTCCCAAGAGGGGAAGGTGAGGTCCCTCTGCGGATGCCCCCGGCCAGTGAAGCCGGCGCGCACCCCTCCCAGGGTGGTCTGAGTCTCAGACACTTGCCCTCTCTGACCCAGGGCGGCGAGGCTCTGTGCTCCCACCCGTGGCTCTTTCCACGGCTCAGTGATGGTCTGCATTCGGGAGCTTGGCCGGTGGGAAGCGTCTGGTTCATGTAGCGAGAGCCTAGGCCTTGGATTGTTGGGCCTTTGGCTCAAATAAAAATTGCCTTCAGCCCGTCCGCTGGGTGTTGGGCTTTCGTTTGAGAATTCTTCCTTTTTATCAGCTCTTCGGTTAACTCTTCTGTGAATCATTCTGCTCCTTTTTGTCAGTGAGACTCTAGGAGTTCTGTATATATACTGGATCTCATCCTTTCATTTCTTGTTTATTTTTTTATTTTATTTACTTATTTATTTATTTATTTATTTTAAGATTTTTTTCTTTTTTTTATTCATGATAGACATAGAGAGAGAGGTAGAGACACAGGCAGAGGGAGATACAGGCTCCATGCAGGGAGCCTGATGCGGGACTCGATCCCTGGACCCCAGGACCGTGCCCTGGGCCCCAGGACCGCGCCCTGGGCCAAAGGCAGGCGCTAAACTGCTGAGCCACCCAAGGAACCCTTTATTTATTTATTTTTAAAGTTTTTATTTATTTAAGTAATCTCAACACCCTATGTGGGGCTCGAACTCTTGACCCCGGGGTCGAGAGTCACATGTTCCTCCGACAGCGCCAGCCTGGCGCCCCTCTCGTTTATTTTTTTTTTAAAGAACAAGTTGTAGGCAGACTCTGTCCTTCAAATACTGCTTGTGACACCCTTCCCAGCTGAGATGACCCGTTGCATGTCGGGACATCAGGCTGGGCCTGGGGGCGACAGGGTGCGGGCGGTGGAGGAGGCCAGGAAGGATGGGATGGAGGCCGGAGAACACTCCCTGGGAAGCACGGCGAGGCTTGTTGGCATAGACGTAGGAGTTAAAACAGAGCAAAGAGAAGTCCGGAGGTTTTCCGAGATCGCTGTGGGGGAGCAGAGCCCTCTGACGGTGGCTCTCACCAGCATGGTTTGGCCTCCGGGGGACGTATGCAATGGCTGGTGACATTGTTGGTGGGCACGGTGGAAAGGGCGCTGCTGGTGGCGCCCAGTGGGTGGAGGCCAGGGTAGCCTCGACCACGAAGAACGACCTGGCCCCAAACGTCCCTGGTGCCACGGCCTAGAACCGAGCGTGCCCTACACGGTGGTTAGGGACCACCATCCATCTCGAGCTCCCTAGTGTGAGCAGGACACAGCGCCAAGGACACTTGGCCCAAGCCCATGACCTTGGCTGAGGCGCCTCGTCTGTTTCCCTCTCCCACAGCCACGTCTGGACGAGCCCCGCCTGGGCCGAAGCGTGCGGAGGATGGAAACACTCCCCCGGCAATGTCTCTGGGCCGCCTCCTTCGCCGGGCCTCCTCCAAAGCCTCGGACCTCCTGACCCTCACCCCGGGCGGCGGCGGCGGGCCCCCCTCCGTCCTGGATGGGGAGATCATCTACTCCAAGAATAATATCTGCGTGCACCCCCCAGAGGGGCTGCAGGGGCTGGGGGAGCACCACCCAGGTGAGCCCAGGAGGCGGGAGGGCCTGGGGGGGGGGGGATTAACATGCAAATGAAATAAAGCAGTCTGTTTGCTCTGGTGGGGGTGCAGATTTGGAATCCTCGGCCCCATTTCTTTCTTTTTCTTTTTTTTTTTTTAAGATTTTATTTATTTATTCGAGAGAGAGAGAGAGAGAGAGAGAGGCAGAGACACAGGCAGAGGGAGAAGCAGGCTCCGTGCAGGGAGCCCGATGTGGGACTCGATCCCAGGTCTCCAGGATCACGCCCTGGGCTGAAGGCAGCGCTAGACCACTGAGCCACCCGGGCTGCCCCTCGGCCCCGTTTCTTTCTAAAGTAACCAAGCCTCAGCTGCGGAAAGCTTTCGTGTCCCTTCCCCATCTGTCCTAATTTCCCCATCTTCGAAGGGACCGGTGACCTTTAACTTACACACCTGGGATGGGACGGTTTAAGGGGAATCAGCCTCGGAAGACAGTAGGTCGCTACAGGGCTGCTGGGACCAGGGGACCCCCCCCCCCCCGGCAGCAGGGAGGGAAGCGCGCCGCCGTCCTCCGTGGGCGCCATCCGCTGTGGCAGGTGCACGCCGCTTGCCCTAGGGCGTGGCTGCTGCTTCCTTCCCGCAGCCCCGGAGGCTGGGAGGAGAACGGGGTGCAGCGTCGGACCGGCCTGGCGATCTGGAGACATGGAAATCACCAGTCCTGTCCCCGCCTGCCCCCTAACCCCACTGGTTCGAAATTAGGGAAGAGAACTCGGAGCCGGAGTCTGTGGCAGGGAGACGTAGGAACCTGGGGCCGTGCCCGGGACACCGCAGCACCGGGGCCTTCATTAGCCCGGGGGGGGACACTTTTCCTGTGGCCACAGCAACGTTGCTCTCTGGTGCCAAGTCACAGAGAGAGAAACTGCGTGTTTTTTCAGGGCTCAGGCTGTATCCTGAGCCCTGCAGTGGCGGCAGCTGCCCTGTGCACTGCAGGGCTGCGGGTCACGGCGCACAGCAGAGCTTCTCCTCCAGGACGTCGACCGCGGGGGTCCCCGGGGCAGGCGACAGATCTGAGGCTCTCAGATCGGGTCAGAGCAGCCGGGCTCTCACCCCGGGGCCGGGCGGGGTGGCGGTTCTCTCAGGCCTGCTGCCCATGGGGACAAAAGAATGGGCTAGTGATACCCCAGTCCTGTGTGACCCTTCGTCGTTTGTGCAAATGACTTGCCACAGATAAATGGACTGCTTTCTTTTGTTTGCATGTTAACCTCATCAGAGTGCCCGGAGCCCCGGGCAGGCCCCCCCCCATTTTTTTTTTTTTGAACCAGGAGGCTGGGCCACTGCCAAGGCTAGCCCCGGGTGGAGGTGTGGCAAGGGCAGGCTCCGGGCAATCCCCACGCTTCCTGTGGCCTCCCCAGGCTGCTGGAGGATGCGCAGGGTCCCCAGGGCAGGTGCAGCCTGGCCTCGGCCTGGGGACTTGCCCACCCAGCGCAGACAGAGGCCCCACAGCAGATGTCAAGACATCTAAAAGTCATAAATCACAATCAAGTCTGAGCACGTTACTGTATGCAAGTTACATGTCAACAAAAGACTGAATCGATTAATTAAAAGGAAGTTTAGATTATGTTAATGAACGAGGCCTACCTTGGTAAGGCTGTCTTTATAGTCACCCGGAGGGTCAGGTGCGGATTTGGAATCATCGGCCCGACAGGCTCCAAAGCAGGAGACCCGACCTCACTTTGTCTTTCCTGCACTAGGAGGGACCTCGGGGTCCCACGTGTGGACACCCCAGCCCGTCCACAGCCCCCCCAGACAGCTCAGGAGCGGGCCCTGGAAGCAGAGCCTGGACTGTGTGGACAGGGAGTCCCAGGGTCCTGCCTCCCCGGAGGGTGCTCTAGAAGGGGGTGCAGGCTCTGGGTGGCACGTGGCCGTGGACGCCTGACCCCAGGGCCAACTCTGAGGATTGGAAGAGGACACAGAGGTTCTAGGTCGGGCCTGAGAGTGGTAGCTCTTCGGGTCTAAATCAGAAAGGACCACACAACCTTGGGAGAGCTTGTGGGGATGCTGTCGTGCTGGAAGGCTGGGTGGGGGGCAGGGGCAGAGGCCTGGGGCTCCCTCCCCAGTCCCCAGCTGCAGGATCTAAGCGCGTGGCCTCACCTGCACCCCACCGTTACCACTGAGTTTCCCGGCATCCTCTGGAGACGGGAGTGGGGCTCAGGAGACTCTGGTGCAGGTCCTCAGAGCCCCGAGGGATGCCAGGGCCCAGCCCCTGCCCCCCGGGGGCTTTCCAGAGCAGAGACCAGGAGCCCTGGACACCTGGCCTGTTAGGCCCAGGAACCAGGACATCCAGAGATGGCAGGAAATGCTCCCCCCACCCCGCCGGCCTGCAGGCTGAGCATTTGGGACCCCAGAGAGCCCACCCGCTGGCTGCGGCCTGAAAGGGACCACTCTGTTGGGTCCCTGGCAGCAGCCTGGTGCCTGACATCAGGGACGGCCCCTCCTTCCGCAAAGCTGAGTTGAAGAAGACATGCTGAGACCACAACTGGCCGCAAAAGGCCCCACACCCCTGTCTGGATTTATTTTGTATGAAACAGAAATAAGGTCCGCAGCCTCCATTGCTCCCAGCCATGGTGAAATGAGGCTCCCGGGACCCCCAGACCTGGAAGCTGGCCACAGGCAGAAAAGCCCTGGGGCCATCACCCCGTGGACAGGGTGGAGCTCTGAGCTGGACGGGGCTCCCCATGCATGGAAAGTGACAACAGGTCACTGCCTGGGGGCCCGGGGCCCCCGAATCTGCTCGGAGGTGCTAGCAGGTGCCCACAGCTTTCACCCGCCTCAAGCCTGAACGCACCCCCGGCCGCGTTGTGCTGGGGCTGGGCTGTGTGTGCAGCCTGGGGGCTCCCCGCGTGGTGGCTCCCTGCGTCCTTGCTGACCAGGGCCGGGCCTCCGCCACAAGCCACGGCGGCACGCGCATCACCGTCCCTAACCGGCCTGTCCTCCTGACCCTCCCAGGCTACCTGTGCTTGTACATGGAGAAGGATGAGCTGCTGGGGAGCACCCTCATCCTCACGTGGGTCCCCAACTCTCGGATCCAGAGGCAGGACGAGGAGGCGCTGCGCTACATCACCCCGGAGAGCTCCCCTGTCCGCAAGGCGCCCCGCCCGCGGGGCCGGCGCGCCCAGAGCTTGGGGGCCCCCCACCAGGCCTCCCCCACGGAGCCCAGGCCCGCCCTGATCCCCAGAGACGCGGACGCCCTGGGGGTGGCGCAGAGCGTCCCAGACACCGTGCGTGTCAGCCCCTCCCCGCCTTCCGAGGACGGGGACAAGCTGGCCCGGGGCTTGGGGATGGCCCCGCCGCCTGCGCACAGCGACTCCGGGATCTTGTCGGCGGTCAGTTCGCAGGACGGGACGGAGGAGGGGCGGGAGCCGCGGCCCGAGGCGGGCGAGGAGGAGGGCTCCCTGGAGCTGTCGGCCGACGGCGTGAGCAGGGACAGCTCCTTCGACTCGGACTCTGATGCCTTCTCTTCGCCCTTCTGCCTGTCGCCCATCAGCGCCGCCCTGGGGGACAGCGGCAGCTCCGTGTTCCTGGACAGCGAGAGCGGGTGAGTCCCAGTCTGACCCCAGGCCCACCGGGGCCTCCTGGGGAGCAGCTCCCTAAGTGCTGAGGGGGGCCTGCCGGGGTCCCGCGCTCCCCAGGCCAGGCCTCGACGCCCGGGTCCCATCACTTGATGCCCCCCAAGGCGATGGTGAAGGACGCGCATGGGGGGTTCCACCTCTGTCCCCTGTCCTCCTAAGCCTTCCCTGCCAGGTCTGACCTGCCCCGTAACCCAGACTAGACCCCACAGGGCCAGGCCCTGGGCATCCTGGTGTCCCCTGTTCCCATCCCTGGGGGGACAGTAGATTGTCGCCCATCCCACAGCCCCTGCAGATGGCACACTCAGAGACTCCCGGCTGGTGGCATAAGGCTTCGTGGCTGCAGCCAAGGCAGGCACATGGCCCAGCCTCCTGGCCGTGGGGGATCCTTAGCTCTTCTGCCCAGACCCTTGAGCTGTGAGAGGCTGGAACAGGGTCCTGGCAGGAATGTGGGTGGCATTCCCTCCGCAGCCGGAGCGCCCAGGTTACCAGGTGCTTGGGCACATGGGCAGCCTCACTGGCTCAGGCCACACGGGCAGGGGCCGGCTGCGGCAGGAGTTACCTCGCCCTGGGGTGCACCTGGCGGGGTAGGGTCGTCGCAGCATCACTAGGGGGCCTCACAGGGCTGGGTGGGCACAAGGCTCACGAGCAGAGGGCTGGCACTAACCCAGAGTGGCCAGGCCAGCGCGGGCCAGGCCACCCCTGACGTGGGCAGCCCCTGCCTGTGGCCTGGCTGTGGTGCTCGCTCTCCTTAGATGTCCAGGTACACGGTGACGGTCATGCTCCTAGGCGCTGACTCAGCAGCACAGTGAACTCAAGCTGGGAGCCAGGCTCGTGCTGGGGGTGGATGGTCCCAGCCTTGCGTGGGCAGCAGGCCTGTGTGGCAGGATGACTTACGCTTATGACGCTCGCGACTGCCCCAAACCCTGGGAGGCGGGTCCTGACATTACCCCCGGGTGTAGAAAGGGAAAGCGAGGCACAGAGAGGTTATTGAAGTTGCCGGAGGTCACAATGCCAGCAGGCCTGCGGAGCCGGATGTGAACCCAGACCCGGAGGACACGAGGTCACACGGGACGGACGTAAGCCAGGGAGCAAAGGAGAAGGAAGTCGAGATGGGTTCTTACCCGGTGTATCCCCTCAATGAGCCGTGGTCGTCAGAGCCGAGGGTGGACTCATAACCTTTGTCTCAAGCCTTGGAGGGCGCACAGGACCCAGGCCGGGAACAAGCTCGAGCCTGGCTTCCCACGCACAGCTCGGTCAGAGCGCCCCTGGCGGTGCCCCTGCCAGCACAGGTACCGTGCAGGGGCCCAGCACCCCAGGGCCCAGGTGGAGGGGGACAGGGGCCCAGCACCCTGGGCCCAGGTGGAGGGACAGGGTCCGAGCTCCCATCTTTACTGTGACCCAGGTGTTCTGGGCCCAGCCTGTGGTCACATGGCTGAGGTTTTAGTGGCAGAACCAGGATCAGGGCCTGGCATAATGGGCCCCGTGGGCGCCTGATCGTGGAAGAGCTTGGATCTGGGAATTCGGGAGACCTGGTTGGCAAGAGCGCCCTGTCTTCTTGGAGCCTCATCTCCTCGTTGGTCAGATGAGGACAGTAACACCCATTTCGTGGGGTCACCTCTTTGCCTTCTGTCTGCCTTGCTGGGTCCCCACCCCGGCTGCCCCTGAGAATGTCCCAGGGGACCTCGTATACGCTCCTCAAGCCCAGGCAGTTCCCGATGCTTCCAGAGCAGCCCTGGGGCACGTGTGACAGTCTCAGGGCTGAAGGTGGGGATGTCATCGGCTTCTGGCGGGCGGACAGGGAAGCTGCCGAGCGCCCCCCAGGCCCTGGGACAGCCCCACCCATGACAGAGCCATCCTGCCCACCTGTCTCAGCGCTGAGAACCCTTCCCAGACAGTCGGGGTGGCCCAGGCATCAGGAAATTGTTTTGTTTTCCTAATTGTGCGAAGATACACACAACATGAAATTTGCTGCCGCGGCCATTTAAAATTGTACAATTCAGCGACGTTTCATGTGCTCGGGGTGTTGTGCAACAGCGACCACAGTCCAGATCCGAAACTCTGTCCTCACCCCCAAAAGAAACCCCATCCCCACTACGCCGCCACTCCCCGTTCCCCCTCCCCCAGCCCCGGCAACCACTAACCTGCCTCCTGCGTCGATGGACTTGCCTGTTCTGGATGTTTCCTGAGGAAAGGAAAGTGGAATCCTACAATACGTGGCCTTTTGTGTCTGGCTTCTTCTGCTGAGCGCGATGTCCATGCCGTGGCGTGTGTCAGGACCTCCTTTTCGTGACTCCTGACTATGAATTCCTGTGGTTGGACGTGACGGCCCCACTCTGAGCCGCGTGCAGACCCCCGAGCCAGAGCAGCGGGTGTCTCTGGGTGCAGGGGCTGGGCTCCCGCCTCAGGAGGCCTTTCTGTGGCCTCAGGAGCCGTAATTTTGCTTTGCAGACCCCGGCCCCACGCGGTTTCGTCGGGGGTCACCTGCTTGCTCAGAGCCGCTTCACGGACAGTGCACCGATCTCTGGGTGTGCGCCCCAGACGGCAGTGCGGGCCATGGGGGGCCTCAGCCACCAGAGTCCCCGCAGATCCACGATGCTCGCTCTCCCGGCCGTGTCCGTCCAGCGGGGCTGAGGCTTTGTGCTAGGACAGGACAGACGGACGGGACCTCTCCCCGCCTCCTGGCCGGGAGCAGGTGCTTAGCGAGGTGGGTGGCGTGGGCACTGCCCGCGTCCCAGGTCCCGATGGGTGTTACACGGGGGCGCACTGGTTCCCGGCCCAGCCGTGCATGACAGGTGGCTGGGAGCTTGGAAACGCAGATGTGGATTCTGGAAGGGGCTGGGCGGGCCCTGGAATCTGCATTTTTCAGAGGCAGATTTGACGAGAGCCAGATTTGGGCCCTGGGCCAGCCCCTGCCGTGCACATTTGCTTTGCTGCTTTACGCTCTGAGCTCCGCGTGTGGTTCTTGTCTCCGCCACCACACTGGAGCCCCTAGAAGGTGTGCCTCCCTCCCTTCCTCCCCACCCCCCTACAGCGCCCACACACTGGTGGGACTGGGAATCTCAGACTCAAGGGCCAGGTGTACTGGACAGGTGCTCCCCACCTGGCCGCAGGTGAGGATGCCTCAGGCTGCCTTGGAAACGCCCAGTGCCCCCAGAGGCACCCAGACCAATGAGTCCAAAGCTGCTGGGCCTGGGGCCCAGGCACGAGCAGCGTTTGAATCCCCCGGGGGCTTCCAGCGAGCAGCCTGGTTGAGAAGCGCAGCTCAGAATCCGGGGGCCACAGGAACAGAGAGGGCATCTGGGCGGAGGTCCAGAGCGCCGCCAGCATCAGGGGGAGCAGGCGCCCCGCAGCAGGGCTTGGCTTCGAGGACTGGCATGCGCCCATATAGCTGCTCCTGGAGCCAAGGCTCCTCCTAATGTCCCTGGGACCTGGGTCCCCAGGAGGGTAGTGTAGACGGGCCTGGCTCACGGGATCCCTCTAGTGGCAGAACCGAAGAACTACATGTGGAGGCTCCGCTGGGGCTGGGGCTGGGCAAGGAGGAGGGAGGAAGGAGGAGGGAGAGGGAGGAGGGAGAAGGAGGAGGGGGAAGGAGGAGGAGGAGGGGCAGGAGGAAGAGGAGGAGGACAAGGGGGAGGGGGAGGGAGGATGAGGAGGGGAGGGGAGGAAGAGGAGAAGGAGGAGGGGAGGGAGGATGAGGAGGAGAGGAGGGAGGAGGGAGAAGAAGGAGGAGGGGAGGGAGGATGAAAAGGGAAGGGAGAAGGAAGAGGAGGAGAAGGGGAGGGGAGGAAAAGGGAGGAAGGAGGAGGGGGAGGGGGAAGGAAGAGGAGAGGAAAGGGGAGGGAGGAGGAGAGTGAGGAGGGAGAGGAAAAGGAGGAGGGGGGATGGAGGAGGAGGGGGGAGGAGGAGGGTCACCCCTTCTGCATCTGGGAGTCCCTCCAACATTCCATATGTGACGGGTAGTTCCCAGAAGGGCAGCGTCCAGGGTGTGGTGGGGTGTAGCGGGGTAGGACCCGGTTCCTAGGTGGCCAAGCCACCTGCCCTGCCCAAACCCCCCCGCTCCCAGCACAGTGATGGCCCGAAATCCGTGACCATAGGGCCACGCCACTCAAGGTCCACCGGGGAATGGGGAGGCTGAGGAGAGAGAGCTGCTGCTCCCGCGGAGGTCTGGGCCCCAGCGCAGGGTTGGGGTCTGTGCCGCCCACGGTGTCGGGAATCAGGGCTTGGGATGGGCACACAGGTGAGGATGACCACCGGCCAAGGTCAGTGGCCAGCCAGTCATTCGTCCGCCCTGGAAGTTCCCCGGGGCCAGTCAGGAGGGCCGGTGGGTGTGGGGTGTAATATGCCAGGACCCCCGTGTGGACCCGAGCGGCATCCGGTTGCGGCCCCCACCCCCTCCCCGGGAAGTGCACTGGAGCACTGAACGCGGCCCCTACCTCCCAAGTGGTCTTCTGAAACACTTTCCATAAATAGTCTGAATGACAAATGAAACGCGTCTGCGCGAAGATGTTCATCACGGTGCTTCTTACAACGGAGAAAAGGGGGAAAGAACTTAAACATCCAGCAGCCGGGAAGGAGCTGACCCCGCCGCGGTCAGAGCAGTCTTATCTGGGGTCAGTGAGCCCCCGAAGCCATAGCCACCTCTTGTGTGTGTGCTCACGGGGGCGCATTTTCCTGAGGAGGGGGGCACCCCCCGATTTCTGCGAGTGTCCGTGACTCCCGACTGCTGACCACCTCCGGGCCAGCAGGTGGGAGTGTGCGGTAGGGAGGCCGAGCTCACACGGAGACCACAGCGTCCGGACAGCAGAACAGGGGGCAGGTCCCGTGCACATTTTGATTAAAGTCTATGAAAAGGCCCCGATTCGTGGGGCGGGGAGGCCACGCCGGCCAGACCCCGGATCTGTGCCTCGACGCAGCGGCCCCTGGCCTCATGCACAGCCGGGGATCCCTGGGAATGTGGCGGTGTGACTTCAGGCCCTGCATTTTAATGTTACGTGATGTTGATGGATATAAATTTCAATGGCGCGTGTGGCCACCGTGCTGACCGCACAGGTCGAGAGGACCCGGCAGCGATACGTCACCATATCGTGATAACGAGTAAGGTCTTACTTGTCTTCAGTTTTCAAAAATGTTGTTCTGTGGCCATATGGGATAAAAACCGAGTTTTAGGGGCACCTGGGGGGCTCCGTCGGTGAAGCATCAGCCTTCGGCTCAGGTGGTGATCTCGGGGTCCTGGGATCGAGTCCCGCTTGGGGTCCCCGCTCAGCAGAAAGCCTGCCTCTCCCTCTGCAGCTCCGCCTACGTGTGCTCGCTCTCTTTCTCGCTCTGTCAAGTAAATAAGTACAATCTTTTAAAAATAAATAACCACGTTTTAAAACTAGATAGCCGGTTGGGATCCCTGGGTGGCGCAGCGGTTTGGCGCCTGCCTTTGGCCCAGGGCGCGATCCTGGAGATCCGGGATCGAATCCCACATCGGGCTCTCGGTGCATGGAGCCTGCTTCTCCCTCTGCCTGTGTCTCTGCCTCTCTCTCTCTCTGTGTGTGACTATCATAAATAAATAAAAATTTTTAAAAATAAAATAAAAATAAATAAAACTAGATAGCCGGTTAAACTGCTGCCCGGCTCAGACTGGCCTTCCCGGCCTGGCCCGCACGCCTGTTAGCGAAAACGCTCTCCGGGGCTCACCAGTAACTGAGGTCCTGCCAGCAAAACCGACGCTAATGACCTGCCACCAGGTCCCCAGAGCTGTGCTCCTGCCCCCGGGGAAGGGCTGCTGCTTCCTCTCTGCCTGGATCCTCTTGTCGTTCCTGCCGCGTGTGTCAGGGCGGCCGTCCCGCGTGGAGGGTGGCGTGCAGGTTGCAGAACTGGGGCTCTCACGGTGGCTTCGTTGGTGCCGTGGTCCAGCAGGTGCAGACGTGAGTCTAGGAGAGCGGGGGGACCCCGGGGGGCGGGGACGGGCTGGTGACAGCTGGGCCACCTCCCCTGGTGTCCTGCTCGTCTGCCCTGCGCGGATGCCCACCTGCCTCCCGCCTTTCCTCTTGCTCTTCCCGGTGCGCCGGCCTCGCCGCCTCGGCTGGGAGGTGCCCCCAGTGCCGCCAAGGCCCAGCCCGCCCGCGGGGGGCGAGGACCCTTTTCCCCGCGCCGCCGCTCTGCGCGGCTACGGCTACGGCCGCCTCGTTCAGCTGTGCTTGCCACCGGCCGCCTCGCGCTGCTGCTCTCTGGAGTCTTGGCAGCGCCGCGCACCAGAAGGTTCCGTGGCGGCGACGCTGCCCGGGCAGGAGTCGTTGGCCACGTGTGGCTGTCGAGCCCTGGAAATGGGCGTCTTGAGACTGAACAGCTGGATTTTTAATTTTGTTTGTCCTCAACAAATTTAAATTTTGATAGCCCCACGAGGCGAGAAGCTTCCGTGCCGGGCGGTGCCCGTCCCCGCGGCGCAGCCCTCGTGGGGAGGGTGCAGGTGGCGTCGAGGGCCCCCGGATTCTCTGTTGGGAGACAAGGAGTAAAAGAGCAGGCGGCCAGGTGCCCCCGCCCCCAGCGCTGGTTTCCGGGGGCGCCCGGGGACTCGGGTGGGCCTGACGCCACAGGCAGGAGGCGGCGACGGGGGCGCTCCTGCCCACTCCGGGCGGCCCTCCCCGCAGGACGCGAGGCGGAAATAAATGGTATCTTAAGTGCTTTTTGCCTTTAGGAGGAGAAGGCCGCATGACACCAGGCTATCAGCCGTAAAGGCTGAATTATTGATGTCTCTCGTCGTCGTCGGTGTAACCGGCCCGTGCACAGGGGACGGAAATGAGGCGAGAATCCCAGCCTCTCAGAAGGATCTGGAGCTGGCAGGCTCAGTGGCCCGGGTCTGAACGCCTGGAGCTGTCACTGCCAGGGATCCGCCACGAGGGGCCTGGGGGGGCCGTCCGGGGTCCTAAGCCAGCTCCGGGCGGGAGGTGGTGTGAGGCCCCGGGTTTTTTCACAAATAGCCTGGCCGTTCTTTTTCAGCGCATCCACCCCAGGCCGCAGGGCGCCCGTGCAGGGGAGGGGGCGGGAAGGCCGTGACCCTGGGCAGACCAGGGGGTCCGGGGACGGGGAACCTCTGGGCGAGGTGACCGTGTCTTTTCTTTCCACTAGGGGACATCCCAGGCGGCCGCCCCAGCAGCACTGGAGCCGCCTGGGGCTGGGGAAGGCCTGGGGGCGGCTGCCACCCAGGAGGGGGTGCCCGTCTGTCGGGCAGCTGTGGAATGCCGTGCGCGGGCGGGAGTGGGTCCCGGAGAGGCGGAGGCGAGCGGCCAGGAGCTCGCGGGAGACGGGGTGGCGGGAGGTAGAAGGGGTGCATCCCCTTCCTCCAGGTTTCCGGAAGCTTCCTCTGCGCTCAGCCCTGGGCCCGCCCTGGCGCCCCGATGCCCCTGAGGAGATGCTCCGGGAACACCCGCCCTCGCCCCTCCTGGGCCCTCAGCAGCAGCCTGGCAGCCGGGAAGCTGGCAGCTTCCAAAGATCTGTTGTTTGGGTTTGTTTGTGCTTCTGTAACCGGGAGCTGAGATTTATTTCTTTAAAACATCCCATCTCCCGACACCCTGCAATCTGTTCTGCGCTTCGTTAAGACTAATCTTGTCTTCTGTTTCTGTAGCACTCGGCAGGCTCCGTGCCGGCGTCCCTCCCTCCCTCCCGCCCCCCCCGCCCCCCCCGCAGTCAAGGTGGCAGTCACCAGCTGCTCCTCGTGCCCGGAGTGGCCGACACCGGGCTCTGGAAGAAGCTGCTTCAGCAAGGGCGGCCGGCGGGTCCCAGCCCCGTGGCCTAGGCCGCAGCCTCCGGCGGGCAGACTGGGCAGCCTGGCGGGTGTCCAGGGCCGAGGACGTGCCCTCTGCTGCCTGCTCTCGGCCAGGGAGCTGCCCCCGGCTCCTGAGAACCCCGGGCAGGGAAGGGGCAGGCGGGCTCGGGCAGGCGAGGCCCCGTGGGTCCCGCAGGGCTCGGAGGCTGGCGAGCTCTGTGGTCAGAGCAGATGTGAACCTGCGCCCCCCCCCCCCCCGTGGCCCCTGGCTGTGACCTTGGCAGCGCTCCATCTCCCCGTGCGTCCTCATCTGTGAAGCGGGGCCTGCACGGGGACCAAGGAAGCACCCAGAGAGGACGCAGGCCACAGCGGGTCACCCGCGGGGTCCGCGTGACGGGGACGCTGGCCTGGCGCCCGACGGCGTGCCAGCCCAACGCTGAGTGCTCAGCGACGCCGTCCTGGGGCTGCTGCGGGGACAGAGCACGAACCGGGCAGCTTAGAACCACGGAAATGGGTTCTCCCAGTCGGGAGGCTGGAAGCCCGAGAGGGAGGGGTCTGCAGGCCGCACCCCCTCTGAGGTCTGCCCACCTTGGGGGGCATCCGTCCGTCCCTGCTTCTGTCCTCACGTGGCCTTCTCCTCCGAGCACCCGGACACCTGTTCTCGTAAGGACTCCGGGCGTCGCACATCGGGCCGGCTCTAAATCCGGGGCCGCCTCTCGGGAGACCCCTGACACCCGCCTCTGTGAAGACCCTGCGTCCGAGACGGTCACATTAGGAGGTCCCGGGTGGACACGCATTTCGGGGACGCCCTTCGACCCCGCACACGTGTGCTGGCGCCCAGGCGGGTGCGGTTCTCACCGCGTTGCAGGGAGAGCAGGGAGGCGCCGACCTCAGGTCACCTGCGCAGGTCACAGGGGCCGCCACCAGCCGCAGGTACGGGATGGGGCGTGGCCAGCTTCCAATAAAACTTCACGTATGAACCCCGGATTTTGAAATTCGTGGCGTTTTCACGTGTCGTGAACTGTTCCCCTCCTCTTGGTTTTTTTCGACATTGAAGAAAACGTTCCAGACCGTTCTTCACACAGACACCTGCACGCGGGTGCTTGTAGCAAGCAGCCCCCGCAGTTAACTGCCGAAACCCGGGAGCAAGCGGGTCGCACGGAGAAATAAACCACCGTCCGTCCAGACGGGGGACCGTAGTCGTTGCTGAAAGGAAATGAGCTCGAGACGAGTCACGAAAAGACCTAAAGAGCCCGGAATGCGTATCGCCGCGTCCGAAAAGACTCCGTGCTGAGCTGTGCGCGCTCCGGCCGGACGACGTTCTGGGGGAAAGCAGGGCTGCGGCGACAGAGGACAGGGGCTGCTGGGGGCTGGAGGGCGTGGACGGGGCGCGGAGGAGGCCCAGGGGCCGGGCTCCTCTGGATGACTGGGACGCCGGCCCCATAGAGTGCGCAAGACCAGGACGAACCCACTGGAGCCCTGGACCTTGGCCCGTCACGGTAATGGGCTGCTCCTTGTCAGTCATACCAGGTGCGCCCGCTACGACAAGAGGTCGGCAACGGGGAAGGGGCGTGCGCGTGTGCGTACGTGTGGGGAGATCTCTAGGAACCCTCTACTCGATTTTTCTGTAAACTGAAAACTGCCCTAAAAAAATTAAACCTTATAAAAACAAGTTCTCTGCTGTTGGGCTGTACAGGGACAGGGCAACGGGGGCCGTGTGGGCTGATGCTGGTCCAAACCAGCCCAGCCCCGTGGAAATGTAATGTTGAGCCCACGCACGTCTCGTTTCTAAACGCTTTTTAAAAAAGATTTTATTTATTTACTCATGCGAGACACAAAGAGAGAGGCAGAGACACAGGCAGAGGGAAAAGCAAGTTCCCTGCAGGGAGCCCAACGTGGGACTCGATTCCAGGACCCTGGGGTCACGCCCTGAACCGAAGGCAGATGCGCAACCCCTGAGCCCCCCGGGCGTCCCAACACTTCGTTTTGAAATAACTGTAGAGTCATAGGAAGTCACAAAAAAAAAGAATGTAGGGATCCCTGGGTGGCGCAGCAGTTTAGCGCCTGCCTTTGGCCCAGGGCGTGATCCTGGAGACCCGGGATCGAATCCCATGTCGGGCTCCTGGTGCATGGAGCCTGCTTCTCCCTCTGCCTGTGTCTCTGCCTTTCTCTCTCTCTCTCTGTGTGACTATAATAAATTTAAAAAAAAATTTTTTTTTAATTAAAAAAAAAGAATGTAGAGGGAGGGACCATGAACAACCTCCAGCCCGCCCACCTCCCGAATGCCAGCACCCTGCCTGACACCACAGTGCACCTTCCAGGCCAGGAAGTCGAGGTGGCTACACTGCACGGGTCTCGCCGGTTTTCCAAGCACCCATGGGGTGGGTACGTGGGTGCAGAGCTCCGGGTGGTGGCGTTCCCCGAGTAGCTTGGCGTCGCCGCCAGCGCCCCCGAGACATGGAGCTGCTCTCATCATGGGCCAGCTCAGCACCCCCGAGATCACCCTGACATCGAATGGCTTTTGCATCTTTGCAAAAAACCGGTTGAACATACTTGCGCGGGGTCTAATAGCCACCTTTTAAGAAGTGAAACGGAGGCACGTCAAACTAATTTAACTGTGATCCAGACGTGGCCCAGACATTACCACCGAGACACGTCATCAATGTCAGGCTATTGGTAAGAAGTGCTTGCGTTCCGCCTTCGTACTGGCGTCTTGGGAAGCCCGCTGTGCACTTGTCCCGTAGAACACATGTCTGTGTGGACTCGCCATCCTTCACGTGCTTGATGCCCCGTGGGGATTGCGACCACCGCGTCGGCCAGCTGCCCTTGGTGTCCTCCGCGTCGTGTTTAGGTTTCTCTGGGCAGCCCTTTGCCCCCTGGACCTCCCCTCTCCCTTTGTCCATGACAGTTGGGCCGCTCCTAGGAGGAGGTCTGGAGAGTGTTCTGCTGGGGACCCTCCCTGCTAGGGACGTTCTGCAGACCTGCCCCTCCCTGGCTCTGAGCAGGGATTCCGGAGGTCCCCCGCCAAGGGTGTCACCCAAGGAAGCAATTGCACCTGGTGGTGGGTCCCCTTGAAGTCATGTGGTTGCTGACCATCCTCCAAAGGACTGTCAGCTCTTTTTTTTTTTTTTAAGATTTTATTTATTTATTCATGAGAGACACAGAGAGAGAGAGGCAGAGACACAGGCAGAGGGAGAAGCAGGCTCCCTGCGGGGATCCCGACGTGGGACTCGATCCTGGAGTTCCAGAGACAAAGGCAGATGCTCAACCGCTGAGCCACCCAGGCGTCCCACCGTCAGCTCTTTAGCAGCAGGCTGGCCTCTTTCTATTAAAGCTGTCGGACAGCGGGGAAAGAAGTGCATCCTTCCCTCCAGAACGGAAAAGAAGCAAGTCCGGCATCCAGGAGAGGCAGCACTGGTTCCCTGGGGACTCAGTGCTCCCGCTGCAGGAGGGCATGTCAAAGGACAGGAAAATGAAACTGTTGTCCTTCTCTGCTCAGCTCACAAACCACGACAGCCCCTCTGGGGGTCCTTGATGCAACCCTGGATGATTTGTTGCACTAGGGCCGCGGGGATGCTCTCCGGGGAGCTCTTCTGCTCCGACTGCGTGGAGCCGCCTTCAGGAGCAGGAAGCCCGAGTCCCCGGGGGCGCCTGGGGGTTACATCAGCAGCCCTGGTGGGGGCCCTGCAGGGCCCAAGGCCCGCATCAGCCTCTGAGAGATGTAAGCGTGAGGTCACAGAGGCAGTGACGTGGGAGGAGACACGCTCCAGGTGACACGGGGAGCCACGCTCTGTCTTTGGGGACCTGAGCCTGGCTGTTGCAATGTAACCCAATACGGATGAAATTCTCCCTAAAATTGAGAAGCGGGGGCAAATGACCTTTTTTTTTTTTTTTAAGGTTGATTTATTTTAGAGAGAGAGAGAGAGCAGGAGGAGAGGCAAAGGGAGAGAGGGAGAGAGAGAGCATCCAAAGCAGGCTCCCCGCAGAGCATGGACCCCGACACGGGGCTCGACCTCGCACCTCTGAGATCATGACCCGATTCAAAATCAAGAGTCGCTTCACCAACTGAGCCGCCCCTGACCTTGATCTTTTGATTGAAATGTTCTCCTACCTCTGTTTGCCTTAACATTCGTTCCCAGCAGGGTAAACAGAAAGGGCATTTTTACTTGGGTTTTCTGTTCAGTGTTCCTCAAATCCTTGTGGTGTACAGGGGCAAAGGGCCCCCGGAAGCCCCTCCACCTGTACCCACAACATGCTTCCTTGCTTTGGGGAATCTGAAAGGATGGTTTCCCTGAGGATCCGGGGCAGGTGGAGCCCCCAGCCACACTGGTCCACACTGGCTGCCCTTTGAGAGCAGAGACCTGGATGCTGGTGCCAGCAGGTGGCCTAGAGCAAGCCCCTGGCCTCCCTTAGCCGCAGGCGGTGATGCAGATGGTCCCTGAGCCTGGCGGCCCTGGAGCCCCACCGCTGGTCACATCCTGGCTCCGCTTGGCCACGTGCCCTGGCAAGTCCCTACCCTCACTGCCCACCTTTCTCCTCCACACAGTGGGCACGGTGACCGACGCGTCCACGAGGCCATCATGGGGAGTGGCCCCTACGTGGCCTTGAGGTCCTGAGAACCACGGCTGGGAGCCCCCTGAACCCTGTCTCATCCTGGGGTCCCAGGCCCAAGGGTTAGATGGCCCACCTCTGTCCTCTTCCATTTTATTTTGACAATCTCCAAAATGGGGTGCAAACCTTTTCAACCAGGAGGGGCCTGTCCTGAGGGGCTAACGGAAGGAGGTGCCTGCCAGGGTCGGGTAACGTGGGAGTCAGAAGCTGGAAATGGCTGTCTTGTGGGTCCCTGGAGGGAACCCGGACACGTCAGGGAGGTGGGGGGTAAGTAAGACCCTGACCCAGCAGAGGGGGTGGAGGGTGGGGTCTGTGTGGCCTCTCCCAGAAGCCCCAGGGCTGGCAGTTAGGGCCGGACTCTATAGATGGTAAAGGCACCAGGGTCCGTCTTGTTTCTGTAAATATTTAAACACTGGAAGGATTATTTTTGGTAGCTATGGTCCCTCTCCGAGCCTGGCGGGCTGCCGGGCTGCCGGGCTGCCGGGAAGGGTGTCGAGTGACAGCAGGCTCGCTGCAGGCTCCCCGGGCTCCCCATTCTGGCCATCCAGTGGCCACCATCTAATGGGGCTCATGGACCCCCTTTTGGAAGAGTGTGGACAGACAGAGGCTCCTGGGCTTTCCCCTGCGGGTAAGGGCAACATGACAAACGTGGTCGTCACGTCTGGGAAGTCTCCCTGACAGTAGTTGCAAGTGACAGTTCCTTGAGCTTCCAAACCGCGAGCAGCAGCAGCAAAGTGCAGGGCCAGCAGCCAGCCGGGCACCCCAGGGAGGTCGCCACGCTCCACGGGAGCCACCTAGGGTGAAAGGGCGCATTGTGCGCCCCGCAGCGCCAGGGGGGCCTGCAGAGAGGCGTCTTTGTCGGGCGGGCGAGCGAGGAGCGTGCTTCCCCGCAGCCCCGGCCCCGGTGGGGGGGGACACGGGGGACAGACGTGCCCGTGGGCTGCAGGGGCCACCAGCCCGGCTCTGGGCAGAGCTGCCGCGGCCCCGGGGCCACAGGATCAGGCCTGGCTGGGCCTTAGGGCTGAGCGGCTCCCGACCCCCCCCCCCCGCCGCCAGCCCCGGGAAGAACGGAGGACGAGGCCCCCCGAAACTCCATTTTCCCGTCGGTGGCACCTCAGCTGCGGGAGGGACCTCCGCGCGCCCAGCAGATGGCAGGCTTCCTCCAGATCAGCCAGGGGTGTCCGGGCCCGCGGCGCCGCCCGCTTCCCGGCCCCGCCCCGACTCCCACACCCCGTCTGCTGCTGCCCCCCAGGGCGGGCTGGGGGGGCCCTTGGACGTCCTGGGGGGCTCCCCCCCGCCCCCGCTTTGTGGCGGCCACTCCTCGCTCCCTCCTCCTGAGCCGGTTTGCAAAGCCCCTCTTAGTGCGGATGGGAACCAGCCAGTGCCTGCAGGCATGGCCATCGGGGCAGGGGGTGGGGGCGCAAGCTCAGAGCCAGGCCGGGCACCCCCAACCCTGGGACGCAGGATGCTCCCTCCTCTCTGGCTGCAGTGGCTGCACTGACTTTCCACCTCCTCTCTCTGGGTGTGATGTGGGTAGAGAGTTGCCAGCAGGACCACCCCCCACCCTTGTCAGGCTGACCACGGCCTCCCCGGGGACCAGACAGGTTCTAGACAGGCTAGGCCTGGGCACCTCGCTGCTCTCCGACCCGGGAGTGGCCAGCTGGATGCAAGCACACAGGGATGCAGCCCGGTTCTCGTCCTTCCCACTGCCCCCAGACCCGCTGGACACATGTGGACCTGCTGCCCCCGGGGCGTGATAAAGACTAGAGAATAAGGAGGAGACGCCCCCCCAAAGGATTGAAAGCAGGGACTCAAACGAGTATTTGTGCACACCCGTGTTCACAGCCACATTACTCACCATCGCCAAAAGCTGGGAGCAACCCCAGTGTCCATGGGCGGATGGATGGACGGATGAACTAAATGGGGCCCGTCCGCACAGGGCCTGTTACTCAGCCTTGAGAAGGAAGGACATCCCGACACCTGCTACGACACGGATGGAGGTTGAGGACGCGGTGCTCCGTGAAGTAAACCACTGAATAAAAACACCAGTCCTGGAGGATCCCACTTATGCGGGGCTCCTAGAATTGTCATTTATGGGGACAGAGAGTCCCCATAAATGAACAGGGGTCACCGGCGGCTAGGGGAGGGCGTGGGGAGTTGGCGTTTAATGGGGACAGAGTGTCAGTTTGGGACGATGACAACGCTCCGGTGGTGATGGTCGCACAGCAGAGTGAATGTGCTCAATGACACGGAACTAGACCCTTAAAAGGGGCCCAAGTGGTCAATTTTATGTTGTATTTTGCCACAATGGGAGAGAGAAGGATGCGCTTGAGGTCAGCAGGGTCCCTTGGGCTGCGAGAAGCCACCCGGCGGCGCGTCTTCCCAGCCCTTTGAGAACCAGTGTTTTGGATGAAGCTTGGACTGTCCGCCGCCCCAGCGATGGGCCTGGACGTCGGGCACCGGGAGCCGCAGGGCTGCTGGCTGTGGGCTCGGGGGCCGCTCGGCCGGGAAGGAGAGTCCGACGGCGGCGCGGGCTGCCTGCCCCGGGTCTCCTCTCGCCGGCGGGGGCCGCCCCGGGAGACGGACGCCCGCTCTCAACGCAGCTTGCTCGGTCCTGATCGAGGGCAGCTTGGAGAGAAGTCAGGAGCTGGGCCCTGGACGCTGGTTCTCCCAGGAGACTCTGTGGGGCAGGAGAGCCCGGTGGAAGCTCCAGGAGCCGTGTCGGGTTATATCAGGGCATAGAAACCACCTTCCCATTTTCCAGAACTTGGAAAAATAGGTTCTCCCCCAGGCTTCTGGACACTGGGGAACTGACCCTTCTGGGTGTGAGCACTGGGCCTATAGCAGAAGGGAGGCGTCCACAGGCCTGGGGTCGGCTCCCTGACACGACCTCCCTCCCGGGCACCCCAGGAGAGTACGGCTGGGCCTTGCTGTGGTCACGGCCAGGGGCCCAACCCGCTCTCCCTCTTGCTCTGGTTCAAAGCAGCAGAGGATGGGGTGCAGGTTGCAGCGGAGATACCTGAGTGGACGCCCCACCTCCTCGCAGGGCACGCCTGCCTTCCTCCCGGGATCTGGATGCATTTGACCCATTGTGGGTGTTTCCAAAGTCAGGGTCCAGAACCAGCCACTCCATGGCATGACCTTTGGGTCTGGCAGATGTTAAAGTTCAACCCTAACCTGCCCTGAAAAGGCCAGCCTCCCTGACCTCGCAGGAGCCCGCAGTGAGGACCTCAGGTCGTCCCTGGGGCCCATGCCTGGGGTTATGGTTCATGGGGTGGCCCAGCTGGGAGCCCGAACCCGTGGTGACTCAGCACCCATCCGCGCTGCCATACAGGGCCACGCGGCAGACAGAGCCTGTTCAGACTCGCCCACACGGGGAGAAGCCTGGAAGACAGCTCCGAACTCGGCAAAGGCCCTTGGCCGCGGAGGGCTCTGGGGAGGGAGGGCAAAGACATGGGGCGCTTATTAGGACTTTGTCTATGGCGCGCAGAAACCCCCATATGTCTTCTCACCCTCGAGGTGATCTAGCGCTGTGCTGCGTCAGTGGCATCGCTGTCACCCAGGCTCAGCGCCGAAAGCTGGCTTTTGCTCAGAGCCGCGCGGTTAGAGGTGACCCAGCTGGCACAGCCCCACCCTGCTCCCCAGCCCAGTAGGTAACCAGTGAAGGAGGCCCTGGGCGTGTGAAGCGCCTGTCTAGGGCGACCCCTGAGCAGAGCCTGGCAGGTGACCCGGCTCCAGGGACCCCGCTCCGGTTACTTAGTGAGCAAAATTCATTCATTCCTGGCTCTCGGTGCTTTTCCATCGGGGAAAAACAGCGCTGCCTGTCAGGGCCTCAGAACCCCCCACCCCGACATCTGGGGATCCCTCAGGGCCCCCCTGCTCCCCCGAATGCCGCCTCTGAGCGGGATGGCAGGTCGCTGATCCCTGGCCTCTCACACCGAGTTCGGGTTTGTACAATAGACAAAGTAGAAAGATGTCCCTACTGACCGCTCTGCTCTTTGTTTTATTTCCCACTTAAGAAACGTCCTTTGGGGAAACCTCTTCCTCCTTTACTGGTGGAAGGGCTTCGAGCGGGGCTGGCCGGGACAGGCTTCGCTGTACTGGGCAGAACGAGGCTTTGATTTTTTTTTTTTCACCTCAGGCTTTGACCAACAAAACAAGCAGGGGACCACTGAGTTTTGCTTTGTAGCTCATTACTACTTAAAGGACCAATGTCCCGTGCATAGAACCTTCCAGAAAAATGCCCTTTGCCCCTAAAGTTAACGATCTGGGTTTTGTTCCCCCTGTGTTGGAGTTGCTTTTGAACGGCCGGTGCGCGCTGATAAAACCCTTTGGTACAAAACACAGGAGTTTAGATTCAGCAGAAGCCCCGGCCGGCGGAGCAGGGTGCGGCCAGCTGTGCCGTGTCTGACGTTCTGCCGCCGTGTCACAGTTGGGCACATCCGAGGCGTGGAGCCCCGTCCTGGTCGTGCCCGCCATGCCCCTTGGTAACGTGCCGGCGGAGCTGGCTGTGCACGTTTGGGTTTAACGCAAAGCTCTGTGGTTGATAAAGGGAGCCTGTGTCCAGTTTGGGCAAATCAGCCACAAGTGTTGCTGGAACCAGGGAGGGGGCCCGTGAGCTGGGGCGACTCCTTTGGGTGGTGGTGGTGCTTTGTGCTGTGACTTTGGAAAGAACACACAAGACGGGACAAATGCCCACTCGCCGAGATGCCCAGGGCCACGGCCAGGCCAGCGCTTCCCTGTAGATGTCAGGGGGAAACGTTCAAAGTAAATAAATGTGACAATGAACGGGGTGTGCGTGACACCTTGCCCTGCTTCCCGATCCTTGTGCCTTGGGCGGGATCCCCAAGGGGATTCCATGTATTCATAGGCACACACGCACATACCTGCACACATACACACATGCACATGTGTGCACACATGTCTACATACCACACATGCACACACGGGCACGCAGGCACATGTATGTGCAGATATATGCACACATACACATATGCACGTGGCACATACACATGTGCACATGCCTACGTGCTGCACACACAGGCACACAGGCACGTGTGTGCAGATACATGTACATGTGTGCACATATGCACATGGCACATACATGTACACATGACCCCACACGTGCACACATGGACACAAGGCACATGTGTGTGCAGATACATGCACATGTGCATGCAAACACACATGTGACATGCACGGGCACACACGGTGTATGCCCAGCACACACGTACACACACATATACACATGCACACACATGTGCATGCAAAAAGTTTCAGGGAGACAAGCTTCACTATCTTTTGAGTCCAAAGAAAATATTTCAAATCCTCTCATTCTTTCCGATTTCGTTTTTTCTTTTCTTTCTTTTTTTTTTTTTTTAAATCCCTTTCAGAATTGCTGGGCTAGTTTTTCCCAAGTTGAGGAGTTTCCCCTGCAGATCTCGCCCTGGCATAGCTTCCAGGACCTCCGAGGGCTCCCAGAGGGGTGAGGCCAGGTTCGAAAGCTGGAAGGGAAGCGCACTTCCCAGGGACGCCTCCAGGGGTGGAGGAAGAGTGCTGGTTCTTGATCGCTGGGCACATTCCTGCACCTGTTTATTCTGTTTTAAAAATAACCTCCTTGAGGAAATGTTTGCTCCTCACCCACATCCATACAGATATTATGAAACAATTCCCTGTGTCACCTGGGGTTGGGGTCACAGCCTGGAAAGATGCTCCTGGCTGGAGGCCCAGCTCTGCCTTGGGCAATGATACTGGCCACATTCCCATGACGGATCCGGGCCTGCCCTTCTGGAGATGCCTGGGCCCCACCTCACGTCCAGGACCGTCTGTGGGCACAAAATATATCCCAGGGGACTTTGTTCCAAGGCCGCTGCGGGAAGGGAGACCACAGGGCAAGAGGGTACAGCTGACCGCAAATGCAGCTGGTCCCAGAGGCCATGATCAGTGCAGCCCCGGGGTGGGGGCCCCCACCACCACTGCCCCGCCTGCCCAGGGAGGGGCCTCAGACGCTGCTCCGACTGCAGGCTTCTCCCTCGGCCAGAGCCCCCTGCCCACCGGCCCAACAGAGGTGACGTGTCCTATGGGAGACGCGGGGCATAGGGCTCAGCCACACCCCCTGGAGGGTCAGGTCTGCTGGGCCTTTGCTAGTGAAATGGAAAACCCAGCTGTGGGGTTTCGGTTTCCAAGATTAAACCCATGCACTCACGGGGGCAGCCCCACCCTTCAGGAGGAGGCAAGGAATAGGGCGTCTCGGGCACCGTGGGGTGACACGCCCCAGCCATTCATCCTTCCAAGCCAGGTGTGGCCGCTCAGCACCTCTGCCTTCCAGGATGGAAGACACCTTGGTCGGGGGAAGCGTCTGTCCCCTTCTGTTCTCTTTGCCGAGGGAGGGCCTGGGGTAAGGAGACTTTACAAGGATGCTGTGCAGGCAGGGCCCCCCCAAAATGTCCTGGGGGGGTTGGAGAATGCAGGATGCGCGCGTCTGCTCCTAGGTTCTGATTCCAAACTGCATTTGTGTCCATCAAAAGCATCACCGTGGGTCGGAGGACGGCCAGAGACCTCCTTGCACTTATGAAGCAAGCACAGACGTGCCCAGCGTGTCCTAGAGACACCGGGTCTGAGGCCAGTGAATGGAGCCGGCCGTGGCTCTTGACCCAGACTGGGTGGGCGCGGGCCACACGTGCACCTTGGCTCCCCGCCTCTCGTGCACTGGGCACCAGGCCGTAGCTGGCCTCGCAGTGATTTATCCAAGTGTTAATCAAACACTTTTCTGATTATCTCTCTGTTTGATGGATGGCAGATGCGAGCGCAGTCAAAATATAAACAGACTCCAGTCAGAACGTTTCAAGGAAGAAGTCAGCCGTTCCAGGGAGCAGAGGACGACACCCCTTCTGCCGCCTGGCAAAGAGTTTCACTGGGAAAAATTATTTTCCATAACCTTTTTGCTTTCTATTTAAATTAAGCTTCGCCAAGCAAGTTTGGCAGTAACCGAGGACTCCTAATTTGGTCCCCCTTGACCTCTGCCGCCTTGATTGGCAGCCCGTTGTCGGGCTGGAAGTTGTGCCTGGGAGGTGAGAGTGAGCAGAACAAATGCCCAGGACAGCTCCGCGTCCCCCGAGGACCCGGGCGGAGGGGGGAGTGTGCAATTAGAGAGGTCTTCACACAGAAAGTTAATTAGCTACTAAATAGCATTTAGCACAGTTTACGATGGGAAATGCACGTCTGAAAGCAAATGGAGGAGGTGACCGGGGAGCGGCCGCCGCAGGGCGAGGGCAGCCGGGCCTGCTGGCATCTCCCCTCCGGGCCCCACTCAGCCAGCCAGGGCCGGTGCTCCCGGGGCGCTCCCGGGGCGGGTGGGTGGACAGAGCAGACACGGCTCACCGGAAGGACCGGCCACGTCCCCAGGCGCGGGCCCCTCGGAGACGGGACGGGGCAGGGACTGGGCCCCGAGTGGCTCTCCTACCTCATGCACGCGGCCCCCTCTCCCCGTCGCGAGTGGTGGTTAAGTGTGTCTCCGGTTACTGGGAACTGCGTCTGTCGGGGGTTGCATGGTGTTCCCCCCGGAATTCAGGTCCACCCCAAACCTCCGCTGCGATCTTACTTGGAGGGTAGTAGCAGATGGAGCTGAGCATCAGGATGAGTCCACGCGGGATTGGGGTGGGTCCCAAGGTGGGTGTCCTTGTAAGACACAGAAAAGGCCACAGAAAGACTCAGGGAGGAAGGTCAGGCGGGGACAGAGGCAGGGGTCGGGGGGATGTGTCTACAAGCCAAGGACACCAAGGCTGCCCGAGAGGCGAGGCGGGAAGCCCCCATCGAGCCTTCGGAGGGAGCGCAGCCCTGTGGACACCTCGATTGCAGGACGCTGGCCCCCCAGGGCTGCAGGAGGATAAATTTCTGTTGTTTGAAGGCACCGGGTCGGGGGTGATCTGCTCTGGCAGCGGGGGTGCAGGTGTCGGAGGCCGGGGAACACGGCTAGGTGTGCGGGGCAAGGAGGGGGGAACCGGTCGGTGGGGGGGGCCCAGGAGGGCGAGGAGACCTCGGGATTGCCTCTGTGTCCTCTAAGTGTTGATGATCATTTGACCTTTTTGTTTTATTTCCCCATTCAAACTGCGGGCAGCCCGGGGTCATTTTTTTGTTTGTTTGTAGAGGGGTAGGCTTTCTTTTTTTTTTTTTTTTTTTTTGCTTTGTTTTGGGTTTTTGTTGTTTGTTTGGGTTTCTTTGCCTTTGATGTTTTTTCCTGATTTGGAGGGTTTTTTTTTTTTTTAAATTATAAAAGCTCACCAAAGTAATTTCAGAAAGGGGGGACGTATGAGCTCTCACCTACGACCCACCACCTATTGCAGCCCCTGCGGATGTTTGGGTGTGTTTCCTCCCTCCTTGCCGTTATTCCTTATTCGTGTGTTTCTGATGCCTGTGTTATTTTACAGAGCCGTAGACACGCTGTTTGTGAAATTTGGTCTCTTGGCTTTTAAAATAATAATTATTAAATATTAATAATTAACATTTAATAATTATTAAATAATATGCATTCGTAACATATAAATATAAGTTATTAAAAATATGCTATAATTTTAAATATGTTATATATTATGTACTGTATATTATATATTATATTATATATTTTATACTATATATTATATTATATACTATGTATTATATTATATATTATAATATGTTTAATAATATTTAATAATTATTAAAAATAATTTAAAATTTCGTCATATGTGATACCTGCAAGAAGTACGTGCGGCCTGTGTCAAGGTGCAGCATCATAGTTGCGTGAGCCTGTCAGCCCCCACGTGGACCAGAACCCCCAGGGCCACCCCGGCGGCACCTCCGTGTCCGGGAGGGGCCACCTTCTGCAGCCACGTGCATTGTCTTCTCCGCAGTGGGCTCCCCACCTAGGGGCGCCCTTACCAGCCACGTCGCCTGTCGTCCGTGTGATTTTGAGCATTTTGAGACGTCCCCGTCCTCTGCGGTGCGTGTGACCAGGCTGGTGCCGCTCATGCCTGTGTCCAACGTGGACGTGGCGCCGGCGTCCACGCTTTGCCTGTTTCTGGTCATCCGTGAGCCTGTTGATCCCCATCCGGTCTGTCTTTGGGGTTTTCCTCTGGGAACAGCGCTGTGGCGGCAATTCTGCACCGTCCGTGGTGTGGAGAGCAAACCCCCGCAGGGCGGGTGGGGGGACACGCGGCCCCCACGTCACAGGTGGCGCTGGTTGTCTGCCCCGGGCGGCAGGCTGGCCACGCGCCTGCCCCAGGACTGCGGGAGCTGCGTCCTGCTCTTTGCCATTCCCGCCCTGACTCCGCGTCCTCCCACCCGCAGTCATTTTTAACGCCTGCCTGGTATCCTTTGGGTAGATGTGTGACGTTTCACTTGACCACACGCCTCTCGGGGACGTGCCCTCGTCTCTGGCTCTCCGTGGGCCCCGTGAGGGCGCCTGTGCGCGGTGCTCGGGCACAGATAGGATCATTCCTCCAGAACCGGAATCGGAGAGGGAAGCGTTTTCGGTTCTTGAGACACGTTGCCAGTGGGGCTTTAGAGGTTTGAGCCTTGGTGGTGGACAGACAGACAGCCGCGCACAAAGGTACACGTATGCGTGCCACGCGCAGACACGCGGAGGTTCCCTGCATCGTTTCGTGCGTGCACACGGGTTTAACGCGGACACGTGTATGCACACAGGCGCGCACAGAGAAGGTGGACGTGATACCGTTTATCTCACAAACAAAACAAAACCAAAAAGGGAAACATCTCAAGTCTTTGTCTATAGAGAATGTTTAAAGAAATACACGGAGCCTGAAGCAGTGCTTAAGGGGCGCCCGGGTGGCTCGGCGGTGGAGCGGCTGCCTTCGGCTCAGGTCGTGACCCCAGGATCCCGGGATCGAGTCCCACATCGGGCTCCCCGCATGGAGCCTGCTCCTCCCTCCGCCTGTGTCTCTGCCTCTCTCTGTCTCTCGTGAATAAATAAATAAAATCTTAAAAAAAAAAATAAGGCAGCCCTTTGGAAGAGGTGTGGCCAACCCAGCATACTGATAGGACAAAGGCCACGGTACGGTGATGGAAACATCCAGCGGTGACGCAGCGCTGACAGTGTGATCCCGTTTCCGCCGTAACAGGTCTGCACGTGGAGCACCCCCGGAGCCTACCAGGGAGGAGCGGGGTCGAATCTGGGCTCAGGCTGATAAAGGAACGGGAGACTTCCCAGGTTTGCTTTACCCACTTCTGAGTGTCCAAATCCGTGACAAGCACATTCCTTTTCGCTTTAAAGAACTCCTGAGAGGGGCAGGGATTTGCCGGGCCACTTTGCCTTGGGCGGGAGGCGGTGCCTGCGGATTGCAGACCTCCCAGCTTCCCCTGGAAATAACCCCGGTTCAGGCACTTAAAAGCCGTGTTCGTTTGCGTTTCCTTATGACTGACACCTCTAGAGGTAGTTCTGTGTGTTGACTCACCTTGTTTCTTCTCTTGTGAATAAAAAAAACCCAACATCGGCCTATTTATCTCCTGGGGTCTTGGTGGGTGTTATGGAAGAGCACGGCAGAGAGAAGATGCTCTTGGCCCTCGCGCGAGGGTCCCCAAGACCTCCTCCGAGGACCATTTTGGCTCTTCGTGGAGACCAAGAGGCAGGGGAGGCCCCCCGGGTCGGCCACCCATCCCGTGCTGGCATCTTTATCCCTTCTACCCCGTGAGCCACCTTGGAGGGCCGTGAGCTTTGGTGTCAGGCCGACGGAGGAGGCTGCGCCGCCCCCAGGAGCGGCCTCTCCGAGCTCCCCAGGTTCGCGAATAGACGTTTTGCTCTGAGAATGCTCTGTCGGCCCATGTCCCAACCCTGGTTTGCCTTAAATACCCCGAGCCAAGCCAAGCAGTGGCCCGGCGCCAAAGAATGCTGTTGGTCAACCTGGAACCAGGCCCAGGGGATGAAGAAACAGGAGGCGAGTAGGGGGCGTTGGAGGGAGCGGGGGAAAGAGTCAAAGACCAGTCTGGTGCTGACATCACTGGTGGAGGAGGTGGTGTATGTGAAATTCAGGCTTGCGGTGTCAGGCATGTGGATGGAATTTAAATGAATATAAATGAGTGGCCCTATCAAAGAATGCAGGTGATTTTATTGTGTTATCACGGTTTGCGGGCTTGGGTGGGGCGGGGTGCGGCCCCTGGGGCACTGCTCTGAGTGTGCTGTGGGCACAGGACGGCCTGTGTTGGAGAGCCCGCCAGGACCTGCCGTCCGCGCCGTAGGGGCTCCCAGGGATGGTTCACAGCAACCCCAGAAGTGAAGGAGACGCCCCGGGTGACTCCAAGCCCAGAGCTTGGGATCCAGAGTGTTCTGGCTCCACGCTCCACCCTCCCCGCCGCCGCCCCCGCCCACCCCGCTGTGTTTCTCAGCTGGTCCCTTCCACTCCCTGCACCTCAGCATCCGTGGAGGAACCTGAGCTGATCGGCCTCAGGATCTCGAAGGCGCTTCTGTGACCACGTGCTCCTTCTCTGGACAAACCAGACTCCAGACTCCCACTGCCCAGCCCCACTCTCGCCGCCCCCCCACCGTAAACCTCTTCCGATGGTCTTGTCCCCCTGGGGAGGGTTGTCGCAGCCCGTCAGGTGGAGCTCGCTGAACCCAACGATGGTCAAGAAGTCCTTGCCGTGACGCCCAGAGAGAAGATGAATTTGGGCTGAAAGCCTGAAAAGGAGTTCATGAAATTTAATCAGATGCCTAAGGGGAACACCTAAATTTAGTCAAATTATTATTAGTATTCATTCCATTTTTAAATTGCCTAGGGGAACGTCACCGAAAATGTCGGGAAACCACCAGCCTGGGCGGTGATGGTTCTGTTTCTGCAGAGCCGTGGGGCGGGCCGGGGCGCCCTAGGGGTCCCTACAAGCCACTCGCCTGCCGCCAGCGGCACCCAGGCTGGGAGCCAGAGGGCCCGGCGGGGAGCGGGTGACCACAGGGGGTCAGGCAAGCCTGAGGGTTTCCTGTCTTGGGTGTAATGGACCCACAGTGAGTCACTTGTTGACCCCTAGGCCCCCGTCAGCCCCAGACGCTGGGCCCTGGAGCCCACCACGCACGGGAAGGGCCCCCCCCCAGACGATCCCCACCCGGAGGCTGCTTCTTGCGGCTCACTCACTCCCTTGTCAGCCTGTTACGCAGCCTGGCCTCTACGTCTGCTGGTTCTGGAGTCTGGGGCGGGCTTTCCAGTGCGTGTGCGCAGTTCCTGGAACAACAGGTGTGGGGGGGAGGGCACAAGAAGGCCCCTCCCTGCTCCTGGTAAGACCCAAGACCTGTGTGATTTGGGGCCCAACAGATTGGAAGGGGACGTTTCAGGGCCGGTGACCCATCCCAGGCATTTTTTTTAAAAAAATATTTTATTGATTTATTTGAGAGAGAGAGTGAGCAGGAGGGAGAGGGACAGAGAACCAGAGGCAGGCTTGGAGCTGAGCGCAGAGCTGGGCGCGGGGCTCGACCCCACGACCCCGAGATCATGACCTGAGCCAAAACCAAGAGTCAGACACTCCCAGGCGCCCCCGCTGCTCCCACTCCGGGCACTTTTGCAGAAGAACCACGCATGGCCAACGTGGTACCTTTTTATTGCAGGTTGTTTAGAACGTGCCACGGAGCAGCCCGTGCTTCCTCCCGTCCCCATCGAGGTCTCCTGGCCTCCCCGCCGCCCCCCCGCCCTGTCCTCTTCCAGCGTCACATTGTTGGTCTCGGCGTGGTGTCCCAGCTTTGTCTCAAAGGGGTCCCGAGGCTGGCGGGCGGAATGGGCCGGGGCCTGCCGCCGAGGGTGCCCGCCCTCTCCGTCGAGGCTGGGTGCCGGGACCCGCCATGGGCGCGTGTCCTCCGCCTTTGTCTGCTGCTCAGGGGTCTTGCCAGCGTGGTCCCCGGGGGCCACACGTCGCTCCGTATTTTCCTGGGGGCTTACACAACTTCCCCAGTGAGGCCACGAACGGGCCGAGGACGCGCAGCTAATGATCCTACTTGGCTTTAGAACCGTCTTGTGTTCTCGCCTGCACTAAAATCCTGTAAAATCTGGGAGGAGAAGACGTGTAACCCGGCTTCTCGTTGTTTGGGGGGTTCGGAGAGATCTCTCTCGTCTTATTCTCTGAGTCAAGTCTGTTTCACGGACGAAGTCAGCCGGGAATGAAGCCGAACAACTGGTCCTCAAAAGCCTGGTTCGGGAGCCGCTAGGAGTGGTCTCCAGACTGCTTGGGCTATTAATTATTTCGCTTTATTTATTAGATGTACCCAGCGTCCCTTAGCTTCCAAGCATATTTGCAAATGCCTTAAGGGAAAAAGAAAAACAAATGATTGCTGCCATCAGAGTCTCCAGCCCATCATGAATAATACCATATAATGACGTTAAGTGGAAAAGGCCCCGCACAGCATCCCCCCTACGTCCTGGGTCTTACCTGTGTGTGACAGTTGTAATGCATCTGACGCACGGAAGCTCGGAACCTCACGAGACCGATCGGGTTGTTTAAATGAAATTCTTCTTAATTTTACTTAGAAATCTGATGGTGTCATTCTATTCAACTCGGGGGGCGGGGGATGCAAACAGAAACAGCACACCGCGAGGACCGGTGCGCTCTCTCCCGCCTGCCTCGCGCCCTGGCCAGCCCAGCGCCGCTCCCCCCGGGCTGGCAGGGGAAGAGAAGCAAGGCCTGGCCCGGTTATCTTTTCCTAAATTGTGTTGGTAATAAACCTGAATAATGCGCCTGTTCCCTTCTTCCCCGTGATTTACGCCTTTCATAATTAGCCCCGCGCGCGCTCACGTGATGTCAGGGACAGAGACAGAGACGCTGCCCCCTCGGCTCCGAGCAGCGCGCCGAGCCGTGATTGATGCCCGGCTCGGCCTGCCTTCCCATGGCCCGCGGCTCCCGTGTCCCTCCAGACGGAAGAGCCAGGCTGGCCTCGGGTGCGGGCCGATGACAGGCGAGCTCAGCCGCAGCAGGTTCCAGGGACTAGGCTTGCAGAATGTGCCCGGCCTCTGCTCTGCAAACCCGCGGTCGCGTCCAAAACGACGCTCTAAGCCTAGGAGCACCGGCCCCTGCGCTGCTGTCCGGCACCGAGGCCTCCAGGGAGCTTGTCACGCTCACGCGGGCAGCGCCAAGGGCCACAATCACCCGGGATTCGTGCACTGGCTGGTTGCTCAGGGAGGGACACTGACTGTCCTCGCTGTGCACCGCCTGGCTGGGCCCTGCCAGCAAACCCCAGAGCGGGCCCCACGGCCGCCGTGGTCAGCAGAAACCAGATGGGAGCCCAGCGCGGCGGGTGGATTGATCCAGCCCTGTCTGTGTGCATGTGTGTGTGCTTGTGTGCACGGGTGCGTGTGTCAGTTACGGCAGGACGTACCTTCGGGTTTGCTTGGAACAGCCGGCTTAGTGTGCGTCTTAGAAACTGCCAGAACTTGAGGGCCTAATGGGGTCTCACACCGCAGAGTCCGGGCCCCGTCTGTGCGGCCGCTCCGTTTTACAGCCAGAGAGGAGGATGCAGGTGGCGAGGCCTCCCTTATCACCTGCCCGTCTCCTGCTCCGTATGGGCCCTGCTGGGCACGGGCGCCATCCCTCTGGGGGCAGCACGTCCCAGGGAGGCACACGTGCTGGGAAAGGGCTCGGGGCAGGGCTGAGGGCTCAGGCAAGGCGAGTCCCTGGCAGTGGAGTCAGACACTCCGAGGCCCCCGCCTCTCCTCCTCTTGACACAGCCCTGGCCAGGTCCCCTCCCTGACAGGGTGCAGGGCACAGGGGACGGCCCGGTCATCCCTGACCCGTCACTCACAGAGGGTTCGGCTGGGTTCCAGAAGATTCGAAGAACAGAAAGGTGTGCAGAGGCCGAGGGGCGGGGGCGGCCGGGACCAGGCCCTTCCTTGGAAGGAGGTGATACAGGGTTGCAGGGGCGCCCTGCCTGGACTGACTGTCCCGTAGCCACACACAGCGGGCCGGGCAGCAAGCTGCACCTGACGGGCATCCACCAGCCCTGTCCCCGGGGTCTCTCCCACCCACATGTCCCAGATGAGGAGACTGAGGCCCAGCAGCCGTGGGTAGCTGGCCCGAGGCCTCAGGCTGGTGAAGGCGCCAGGCCAGGATTGGTCCCACGTCCTCCGGGCGCTACACGCGGCGAGGGAGGATTTCCCATCGGCTTGTCCTTGGCTGGAAGAACATAGGCACACCCCGTGCGTGCCTGGTGCTCACGTTGCTGTAAACACGCGAGCACGTGCCGCTGCGTGCGCTGTACTTTCAGTCGGCTGCTTGTTGGTCGGCCGCCGCTTGAAAACCCCATATGAGCAACGCCGGTGCTTGGCACGTGATGGGGGGTATGTGCCTCGGCCGCAGATCGCAGCAGCCTGGAGCAGTGGCCGGGGCTCCCTGGCCTCAGTTTCCACACCTGAGCAGGGGGCGTGCCAACGATGCAGCGGGGATCCTGCATCACCCGGGCCTGCTCTGTGCATGTGGGTTATTTTACCCGAGCCTCTCGGTGCCGGGATCCCTGGTTGGGCCGTGTGCGGACTACTTCGCTTCCCGGAACAAGGCAAGAACGCGGAAATGCCCGGCGTCACGTGGCCGGCAGCCAGGACCCACCAGCGGGTGACAACGTCCCAGCACGGTGTCCCCACCCCGACGGCCGCCTCCCCTGGGAGTGGCAGAAGCGGAGAGGGCGGGGGTGGCCGTGCTCGTGCCAGAGAGGGAGGCTCTGTCACCAGGAACCCAGTGGCTTTGCCACGCTCGGCGCAAACGCGCCTGCTCACCCCCATGACAGCCCTGCCCTGCACCGCGGTCCCTTCTAAGGTGACACTCATGCTCCACCCGTGTGGGCAGATGCAGGCAGCGCCCGAAATCGCATGTGTGCTCGGGGCTCCGGGGACACGGTCCCTGGGCCGCCAGCAGCAGGTGGGGGACTGTTGGCTGCAGCCTGGGGCTGCCTGTGGGCTCGTCCTCCCCACTGCGGGGACCCTGGGGAGCACCCCAGGGAGCACTGGCTGGCCCGGAGCAGCCTTCCCAGGATCCGCGGGGGCGGGGGCAGCTTCCTGGCGCCCAGTGTGGGGCGGGCTTGGCCGGTGTTGCCATCGGGCGGATGGCAGGACAGCGGATCCGGTTTGTTTGGTTCTTCCTTGAACCCCGAAGGCGGGCTTGCTTCACATTGACTTTACCAAATGGGAAGAGAAAAAAAACAAAACAAAAGTTTGCTTTCCCAAAACCCAGAGCCCTGCTGGGGGGTGGGGGGAGAGTGCCACGCAGACCACAGACCACAGACCACGGGGGCTTCTGGGTCTTTGTAGGCCCTGCAGGGGACGTGCCACTTCCTTCCTCAGTGCCTCCTCCTCCTCCTCTTCCTTCCAAAATACACGTAACAGGGGAGCCAAGGGGCACAGTCAATTGAGCATCCCACTCTCGGCTTCGGCTCGGGTCGGGACCCCAGGGGCGTGGGATCGAGCCCCGTGTCGGGCTCTGTGCTCAGTGCAGAGTCTGCTTGGGATTCTCTCTCTCCCCCTCCCCCTGTCTCTGCCCCCCACCAAATAAATAAATACATCTTTTTTAAAACATCCACGTAATGTGACCACGTTAACCATGTTTAAGCGTCAGCTCAGTGGCATTGAGAACGTTCACATCGTCATGCGGCCGCCACTCCGTCCACCTCCAGAACTCCTCCGTCTTCCCCGACCAGAGCTCTGCCCCCATTACACACCCCGCCTTCCCGTCCACCAGCCCCCAACACCCACTACTGTCTCCGTGTCTGTGGTTTTGCCTCCTCGAGGGCTCCCCGTGAGTGGAATCCCACAGTATTCGCCCTCTTGTGACTGGCACCGTGTTCTCCAGGCCCGCCCGTGCTGTCGCGGGTGCCAGGATGACCTTCCTTTGTGAGACAGAGCCCTGTTCCAGCGCGTGGATGGACCACATTAGTTCATCCATCCATCCGCGTGTTTGGGACCTTGCCTTCCAACCTTCGGGGCAGCCCGTTCCCAAAATCAGCACCGGGCCCTCCTCACAGTGACTGTGACCAGCCCCTCTGGCTTTCTATTCTTTCCACGCGTGCCCCGCATCTGCTGCGGCCCCAGCCCCCCCCCCCCCCATGCCCTGGCCCCGCTGGGGATGCCCAGCGCTTCCTGCTTCTCCCCAGCCGTGCACGCCCTGCGCGGTGTCCCAGCCCCTGCGTGCGCCCTAGCTCTCCTGCCAGGTCCCTGTCCCCCGGTGGGCAGGGGACCAGCTTTCCCAAGTCTTCAGGGGTGAAGGTGAGGATGCAGAGAGGAGCCATTGACTCTACTTCAAGGAGTCGGCTTGAATATAAAAGATCAAAGGCCATTCCTCTTTGCGTCCTCCGAGGTGGCCACAGGTGCCCCTCAACGGTAGGGAAGCGCGGCCGCGGGGCTTGGGAGAAGGACTGACAGCTTCTGGGGGTACGACGCGGGGCAGGGTGGGTGGTGCGCGGCGGGTACTTCCACCGCCGACTCCACACTGTTTTTAAAATCTCGAACCGGAAAAGTGAACATATTTATTACTTGTGAATTTTAAGCAATAAAAGAATTACAGGGAGTGTCTTTTCATGTAAAATTATTTGCAATGTGAGATCATTTCCGCGCCCGCACTAGGGAGGAAAGTTAAACTCAACAGAGTGAGAGCAGTCGAATCTGTTTCCAGGGCGCTGTTCACGGTAGGACAGACCCCGGGACTGCCGCCTTTTCCAGCCTCTTGTGCTCATTGCACGTCCTCCTTCCACCTGGGCTCTTTGCTTTGCTGGCTCTTCCCCCTCCCCTTTTCGGGACCTCACTGAGCCCCCCAAGACCACTCCTCTGGAGGGGCCGTCCCCAGCCCCTCTGCCGCCCACCCCTGGGCTCATGGTCCCCAGAGCAGCCGCCGGTGACACAGCCGATTGCTTTCTGTGTCTGCCCCCTCGGCCCCCCGGCACAAAGGTCCACACCTTGGTCCCCAGCCACACCGGGCCACACCGGTGTGGGCCACTGGTTTGGGGCCACACCGAGCTGTCCCCAGCACAGGAGGGGCAACGCCGAACTTTGTGTTGAATAAACGGACATCTTCCGAGGTCGTGCTTGGAGCAAGACCCTTTGCTGGGAGATGCACAGGATGAATCGGGCAGGGGAGGATGGGGCCAGTGGCTTGCCTTTCACACAGCACAAAAGTCCACAACCCGGGGCACCTGGGTGGCTCATCAGTTGAGCATCTGCCTTTAGCTCGGGGTCCTGGGATTGAGTCCTACATGGAGCTTCCTGCTCAGTGGGGTCTGCTTCTCCCTCTGCCCCTCCTCCTGCTTGTGCGCTCTCTCTCTCTCTCTGTCTCTCAAATAAATAAAAATCTTTAAAAAATAAAGCATACAACCCAGTGGCATATCGTACATTCACATTGTGCAGCCATCACCACTAATCCCAGAATATTTTCATCACCCCAAGAAGGAAATCCCATCCCCACTTCTCCCTCCCTCAGCCCCTGGCAGCCACTAACCTACCTTCTGTGTCAACAGATGTACAGGCTGTGGGTGTTTTGTGTAGATGGACTTGTACGGCGTGTGGCCTTTGGTGTCGGGCTCCTCCCCATATGTTTTCAAGGTTGACCCATGTTGTAGTGTGTATTGGCACCTCATTACTTTCTGCAGCTGGATAATAGCCCATTGTATGGATGGACCCATTCGGTTGATGGACATCACTTCCCCTCTGGGGCTGTTATGGGCGACACTGCTATGAGCATCCGTCCACGTTGTGGGATAGACCTTTATTCTGGGTCTTCTGGAGTAGGTGCCTAGGAATGGGACCGCCTGGCGACAACTCTGTGTTTAAATTGTGAGGAACTGCGAAACCGTTTCCCACGGGAGCTGCACGGTCCCCTGTTGCCATCCGCCATGCACGGGAGGGGTGTGTGCAGTGTCTCCAGGTCCTCACCAACACATACTGTCCCCCATTTTCTGGTTCTGGCCATCCTTGCAGGTGTCAGGTGGTGTCTCATGATGGTCCCTGATGCCTGATGACGTTGGGCGTCTCTTCATATGCCTGTTGGCCACGCATGTGTCTTCACTGGACAGATGTCTGTTCAGACAGACCCGTGTCTGAGCCGGGTCACCTGTCTCTTCATCATTGAATTCCAAGTGTTTTTATATATTGTGGGTTCGAATCCCATAACAGATATGTGATTCACAAATATTTTCTCCTATCCTGCAGATTGTCTTTTAATTCTCTTAGTAGTTTCCTTTGAAGCATCAAAGGTTTTCGTTTTTATAAAGTCCGAATTGCCTATTTTTTTCTTTGGTTGCTGTTGCTTTTAATGTCATATCAAAGAAATCACGATCTGATCCAAGGTCATGAGGATCGATGCCTGTTTTCTTCTGAGTGTTTTATAATTATGCCTCCTACATTTAGGTCTTTGGTCCTTTTTGAGTTAACTTTTGTAAATGGTGTGAGGTAGGGGTCCGACTTAATTCTTTTGCACATAGATGTCCAGATGTTCCAACACCATTTGTTAAAAAACAACAAACTCTTCTTTCCTCCTGAAAACTGTATTATTTTGACCCTTGTTGAAAACCAGTTGATCGTAAATGTATGGGTTTCATTTCTAGACTCTCCATTTGATCCGTTAATCGACATACCTTTTCTTATGGCAACACCACACTGTCTTGATTACTATAGCTTTGTAGTAAGTTTTCTGTTTTTAATATTTTATTTATGTATTAGAGAGGGGGAGAGAGAGAGAGAGAGAGAGAGAAAGAGAGAGAGAGAGAGAGAGAGAGAGAGAGAGAGAGAGAGAGAGAATGCCCGTGCAAGCAACCAGAGAGGAGGGGCAGAGGAAGAGGGAGAAGTAAGCTCCCGGCTGAGCAAGGAGCCCGATATGGAGCTTGATCCCAGCACCTGAGATCACAACCTGAGCCAAAGGCAGACACTTAACCCACTGAGCCACCTAGGTGACCCCGTTTTTGTTTTTTAGAGAGAGTGTGTGTGTAAGCAGGATGGGGAGGGACAGAGGGAGAGGGAGAGAGAATCTTAAGCAGGCCTTACCCCCAGCATGGAGCCTGACACCAGGATTAATCTCACCACCCTGAGATCATGACCTGAGCTGAAATCAAGAATTGGACTGAGCCACCCGGGCATCTCTGTAGTAAGTTTTGGTTGTTGTTTTATTTTAAGATTTTATTTATTTGAGAAAAAGCGAGAGAGAGGGACGCCTGGGTGGCTCAGCGGTTGGGTGTCTGCCTTTGGCCCAGGGTGTGATTCTGGGATCCCGGATCGAGTCCCACATTGGGCTCCTTGCGGAGGGCCTGCTTCTCCCTCTGCCTATGTCTCTGCCTCTCTCTCTGTGTCTCTCATGAGTAAATAAATAAAAATTAAAAAAAAAAAAGAAAGCGAGAGAGAAAGAGCACGAGCAGGGTGAGGAGCAGAGGGAGAAGCAGACTCCCCACTGAGCAGGGAGCCCGATGTGGGACTCTGGGATCGTGACCCCAGCCAAAGGCAGGCGTCCAACCAACTGAGCCACCCAGGCACCCCTTGTAGTTAAGTTTTTAAATTGGGAAGTGTGAGCCCTCCCTTCAACTTTATTCCTCTTCCTCAATATTGTTTGGACTGTTCTGGGCCCCCTGCATTTCCAGATATATATTAGGATCAGCTGGTAACGTCTGCAGGAAGGCAAGTAGGATTTTGATAGGGGCTGTGTTGAATCTTTGGATCAGTTTGGGGAGTATTGCCATCTTAACGATCCTGGGTCTTCTGGTCCGTGAATGCAGGATGACTTTCCATTTATTTAGCTCTCTTCTAATTGATTTCAACAATGTTTTTATGGTTTATAGGGTACACATCTTGGATGTTGTGTGTGTGTGTGTGTGTGTGTGTGTGTGTTGTAAACGAAACCCTTTTTTTAAGATTTCACTCTAGATTGTTTATTGCTGCTGCAGAGAAATGTAATTAATTTCTTAAAAATTGATCTCACAAAAAAAAAATTAAAAAAAAATTGATCTCACATCCTGCAACTTGGCCGAATTCACATTAGTTGTAATAAGTTTTGTGTGGGGGCGTTTGAATTCCTAAGGATAGTCTACGTGCAAGATCATGCCATCTGTGACAAGAAATAGTTTTATTTCTTTCCTCCCAACCTGGATGCCTTTTATCCCTTTCCTTGCCTAATTGCCCTGAGTAGAACCTCCACTACAACAATGAACAGAAGTGGAGAGCGGACATCCTGTCTTGTTCCTGATCGCAGGGGAAAGCTTTCACTCTTTCATCATTGAGTATAATGTTGGCTGTGGGTTTTTCATAGATGCCCTTTATCAGTCTGAGGAAGTTCCCCTCTATTTTTAGTTTACTAAGTGTTTGCATCATGAAAAGATGTTGGATTTTTGTCAAATGTTTTTTCTCCTGCTATTGAGATCATGTGGTTTTTGGCCTTTATTCTGTTAATCTGGTGTATTACATTGATTGCTCTTCATATGTTGAACCACCTTTGTATTCCTGGCATAGATCCCACTTGGTCATGGTGTATAATCCTTTTTATATGTTGTTGGATTTGGTTTGCGGGTATTTTGTGGAGAAATTTGTGTCTGTATTCATCAGCAGTGTTCAGAAGGGCCTGGAATTTTGTGTTCTTGGGATGTTTTCGTCTGGTTTGAGCATCGGCAAAGTGACTTTATGCGAAGTCAAAGACAAAACACGCAAAAGAGAATGATAAACATCTAAGGATTTCCCAAGAAATAAGGAAAGTCAGCATATATTGCCTACCTGGTACATGCCAGGCACTCTGCTTAGTGGCTTCTCCAGGGATCAAGAGAAAGCAGCGTGGATAAGACGGTATCGAAGCTGGGCCTTGGAGAGAGAAAAGAATTGGCAGAGAGGCAGAGTAGGCCGCCCCAGGTGTGTAGGGTGGACCAGTAGCGGGTGTAGAGAGAGGACCTCACGGGGTGGAAAGGTCAGGAGCTGTGCAGTTTGCCTGGGATATAATGGAGCATGAAAAGGGGTACACTGGGTTGAATGATGTCCCCAAAATTCATGTTCTCCCGGAACCTCGGAATGTGATCTTATTTGGAAGTCAGGTCTTTGCAGATCTAATGAGTTAGGATGAGGTCATTCTGGACTAGAATGGGCCCTAATCCAACGGCGGGTGTCCTAATAAGAAGAGAAAACAGAGGCAGACACCCACACATGGAGGCAGAGATGGGGGGGGCGGGGGTATCCACCGGTCGGGGAAAGGCAAAGATCGCCGGCAGCCGCCAGCAGGTGAAAGGCAAGGAAGGGTCCTCCGCCCGTGTTCACAGGGAGCATGGCCCTGTTGACGCCTTGCTCTCAGGCTTCTGGCCTCCAGAACAGTGAGGGGGAGCCTCTATGGTCGTAAGCCTTGCAGTGTGGCGACACGACCTTACATGCCAGGCTAGGACTGGGGCTCCGCCGCGGACAGCACTGGAAGGCTGACAGTGTCCGAGCCAGGGGCCTGGGGCAGAGGCGAGGAGTCGACAGTTTTTAGGGGCATCTTTACAAGATGTCTTTAAAAATAGAGTTTTTGTTTTCCTTTGAATCTTCCTTTTCATTCTTTTAAATTGCTCCAACTCCTGTTGGAAGTCATACGGCGTAGGAGTCAGGAGCTTGAGCTCTGGATCAGCCACACTCAGCCATTTACCCCCTGGGAAATCTCAGGTCATCATTCCTGGCCTCAGTATCCTTAACTATAAAATGGGGTTAATAATATCTCCCTCATTTAGCAGAGCGCCTGGCACCTGGGAAGCCACTGATGAATGGTAATCGTGATGACGTTCCATTATTTACACTTGACCTTTTCCTGTCATTTTTTTTTTTTTTATGGAATCATCCATAAAGGTTGGTTTTTTTAGTATAAAAACCATTATAGGCTTCTTGTTAAAAATAAAAGATATGAGCATACAAGATTAGCTTATTATTTCTGATTATCAAAATGATTCATTACTACTTTTAGAAAATTTCTAAAGTAAGAAAACAAGATGAAAAAAACTATAGTGGTGCCATCTGGACATGATCATTATTATAATTTGGGGGCCATTTTCTACTTCAACAATATATTTATGTAGATATAAAGCATCTATAAATATTTATTATACATAAAACTATACTGTTATATCTCACATAGTTCTGCATCCCACATTCTTCATTTCACATAACAGTGTGAGCAATTATCTTTGTTCTTTAAATACTTCTATGAAATGTTTTATAATAACTTAATGGCATTGTATTATATTAATGGGCCACAATGTATTAAAATATTCTCCTGTTGGGGCACCTGAGTGGCTCAGTCAGTTGAGCGTCTGACTCTTGGTTTTGGGTCAGGTCATGATCTCAGGGGGGTGGGGTCGAGCCCCGCGTTGGGCGCCCCAGTCAGCAAGCAATCTGCTTCTCCCCCTCCCCTCACTCCTCCCCCTGCTCATGCACTCCTACTCTCTCTCTCTCTCAAATAAATAAATAAGACCTTAAAATATTGTCCCATTGTTAGAAATTTAGCAATAGCCCTGAGTTGAATATTGGTGGGTTTTTTATACTTTATTGAAGTATAATTTATGTATATTAAACTGTATATATTTGAAGCGTACAGTTGCTGAGTTTTGACGCATACACATGCACACACATACACACACTCATAACGGTAAAGCCATCACCACGATCAAGTTAGCGAGCATCCATCACCCCCAAATTTGCCTTGTGTCCCTTTTTAATCCATCCCTTCCTTCAGCCCCTGCCCCCAGAATGACTTTTCTGCTATGTCTGTCACTATAGATTAGTGTGCATTTCCTAAAATTGTATATAAATGGAATCATGCAGTATGTACTCTTCCCCCCCACCCTCGGGTCTGGCTTCTTTCACCATCATGAGGATTTAGTGACGTATCCACATTGTTGTGTGAAGGAAGCAAGAGTTCATTCATTTCTGTTGCTGAGTCCTATCCCATTGTAGGTCGGAACCACAGTCTGTTTATTGATTCACCTGCTTCCCCACCCACCTGACCCACCTGCTGGGTTCGTCTCAGTTCCCAGCCACTACACATAAAGCTGCTATGCACACTTATGCAGAAGCCTTGCATGTGCACATGGCCAGCTCAACTTTTTTTTAATTTTTTTTGAAGATTTTATTTATTAATTCATGAGTGACACAGAGAGAAAGAGAGAGGCAGAGACACAGGAGGAGGGAGAAGCAGGCTCCATGCAGGGAGCCCGATGTGGGACTTGATCCTGGGACTCCAGGATCACGCCCTGGCTGAAGGCAGGCGCTAAACCGCTGAGCCACCCAGGGTGCCCAGCTCAACTTTTTAAGACACTGCCAGACGGTTATGCAAAGTGGTTTTCCCATGTTACACTCCCACCAGCCATGTGCGTGAGAGTTCCAGGTGCTTCAAGTCCTTCTCAGCCCGTGGTATCGTCGTGGTCAATCTTTTTAATCCTGACAGGTGTGTGGGAGCATCTCACTATAGTTTTAACTTACATTTCCCTGATGGCTAATGATGCTGGATATCTTTTCATATAATCTTTTGAGTCGATCTTTTTTTTTCACACGATACATTTGAGATTCACCCATATTATATGTATTATGGTTTATGCCTTTTTATTGCTGAGTGGTGTCCATTGTGGGGGCGTCCCACTGCTTGTTGCTTCATTAGCCAATTGAAAGGCCTACCTGCTGATTCTCGTTTTTTTGCATTTGTGAACAAAACTATAAGCATGCACACACAGATTGCTCTATAAGCATTTTTCCTTTCCCTTGGATAAGTACCTAGGAGTGCTGAGTCATATGGTAAGTGTATGTTTCCAGGGTGACTTTTTGGTGTGCATTCCCGCCAGCCGGCCACGTGTGAGTGAGTTGCTCTGGGTCCTGCCAGAGTCTATGCTATTGGTTTTCATTTGTGTTTCTTTCTCATAGGTGTGTCATGTGTCACAGTGTTTCTTTATTATCGTATTATGGTTTCTATTTACACTTCCCTCATGACCGACCATGTCATGGGGCGCCTGGCTGCCTCAGTCGGAAAAACATGCAACCCTTGATCTTAGAGTCATGAGTCTGAGCCCCATGTTGGGTATACAGATTACTTAAATAAATAAAACAAAACAAAACAAAATGACCAATGATGTCAAGCACCTTTTCATTTGACTATTTGCCACCTTTTTTTGTGATGGGTCTTTTCAAATCTTTTGCCTACTTTTAAATTGTGTTTGTTTTCTCATTACTAACTTTGAAGTTTATACATTCTGGATACAGATCCTTTCAGAGATGTGGGGTTTTTTTTTAAGATTTATTTATTTATTCATGAGAGAGAGAGAGAGGCAGAGGGAAAAGCAGGCTCCCCACAGAGAGCCTGACGCGAGACTGGATCCCAGATCCCAAGATCAGGCCCTGAGCCAAAGGCAGACACCCAACCACTGAGCCACCCAGGTGCCCCTCAGAGATGTGTTTTGCAAGTGTCTTTCCTCAGTCTGTGGCTTGTCTATTTTCTTAGCAGTGTCTTTCAAAGAGCAGACACTTTTCATTTTAATAAAGTCCTAGTTATCAATTGTTTTCTTTTATGGATCATTACGCTTTGGTGTCATATCTAAAAAAAAATCTATATCTAACTGTACTATTGAGTTTTAGCAGCTTTTCATACATATTCTGGGTGTGTCTTTTACTGGACAGGTGTGTTGTGAATATTTTCTCCCAGTCTGTGTTTTGCATTTCTATTTTTTCTTTAATGGTGAATTTTGAAGAAAAGAGTTTTCAGTTTTCTAGTTTATTAGTATTTCTTTGATGGTTTGTGCTTTTTGTATTCTAAGAAACCTTGGCCTATTCTAAGGTGACAAAGTCTTCTTTCATGGATTCTTCTGGCAGTTTTATAATTTTAGGTATCACATCTAGGTCTGGGACCCATTTTGAGTTGATTTTTATATATGACATGAAGAAAGGGAGGATGTTAATATTTTTTCATACAGATACCCACTTGACCTAACACCACTTGGGAAAGAGCTGTCCTTTCTCCATGGAATTGCATCTCTGTTGATTATCAATTGATCCTATTTATCTATTTCTGGACTCTATTCTGTATCATTGCTCTAAAAGTCTCTGTTTGCACCAATGCCAGTCTGCCTTGATGACTTTGGATTTATTATCAGTCTCAAAATCAGAGAATCCTTTAACTTTCTTCTTTTTTGTGCTTACTTTGGCTATTCTAGGTCTTTTGCATTTTTATATGAATCTTAGAGTGCGTTTGTCAGTTTCTACCCCCCACCCAAATAATCCTATTGGAATATTTATTGGGATTGTGTTGAATCAATAGATTGATTTGGTAAGATTACCATCTTAACAATATTAACTGCCTCAATCCATGGACATGGTATATCTCTCCATTATTTATGTTTCCTTTAATTTCTCTCAGTAAGGTTTTGTGTTTTTCAGTATAGAGGTCTGGAATGTCATTGGTTAGACTTATTTCTAAGCATTTTATGTAAGACTTTTTTTTGGAAGGGGTGCTATAAATGGAATTTTTTATTGTATTTGCCAATACTCTGTGGCTAGTCTTTAAGAATACAATTAGTCTATATTAACCTTTTATCCTGCTATGATGCTAAATTCACTTGTTCTATTTTGTAAATTTCATGGGATTTTTTTCACATAAACTATTGTGTCATCTGCACACAGGGATAATTTTACTTCTTCCTTTCCAATCTTAATGCATTTAGTTTCTTTTCTTGCTTTACACAGAGGCTAGAACCTCTAGTGCAATACTGAATAGAAGCGATGAAAACAGGTGTGCTAACCTTATCCTGACCATAGGGAAAACAATTCAGTCTCCAGTCATTGAGTATGACATTTATGGTAGAATGTTCCTAGGTGACCTTTATCAACTTGAGGAGGTACCCTTGTATTTCTACATTGCTGGTGGTTTTTATCATGAATACGTATTGGATTTTTGTCAAATGATTTTTCTGTATCTGTTACACGTGTGTACTTTTTTTGGGCATCTCTGCTTGTTTTTTCAGGATCAATCTCTACAAATGAAGGTAAAGGGTCAAGGTGTATAAACATTTTTAAGCCTTCTGCATCCTATTTATAAATTGCCAGAAAGAGAAATTTGACCAATATACAGTGCCTCCCCACCCCTGGCTGTGCAAGAGTGTGTATTTTCCTAAAATCTTACCAACACCATGTTCTATAGTTTTTGGTTGTGGCCAATTTTTCATGGACCTCAACCTCCCTCTAAACAGTATCTTCTTTCATTTGCATTTATTTCATTACTCTAGACATGAAAATTTCATTGGTTATTTGTACTTATTCTCTAGTGAGTCGTTTTTTTCTTCTTCTTTTGCCACTCTTTTGTTGGGCATTCTTTTGTTTTGTTTTGTTTTGTTTTGTTTTGGTTTACTTAGATTTTTACACATGAAAGCCATATATATATATATATATATATATATATATATATATATATGTGTGTGTGTGTATCTGTGTGTGTGTGTGTGTGTGCGTGTGTGTGTCCCAGTTTGTCCTTTGGCTTCTCATTCTGTTTTGTTCTGTTTTGGCTTGTTTTGTTTTAATAGATTTAACAAATTCATTGTATAGTGACACACACGTAACATTATAGCATCATACAGACTATAGTTGATCCTTGAACAATGTAGGGATTAGGGCTGCCAACCCGCACTCCTCCAATCGACATATAACTGGAACACCTGGGTGGCTCAGTGGATGAGTGTCTGCCTTCGTCTCAGGGCCTGATCCCAGAGTCCTGGGATCGAGTCCCACATAGGGCTTCCCGCAGGGAGCCTGCTTCTCCCTCTCTGTGTCTCTCATAAGTAAGTAAATAAAATCTTTAACAACAACAAAAACAACAAAATCCACATAGAACTTTTGACTCTCCAAAAACTTAATGTCTAATAGCCTACTGCTGATCAATATCATAAAAAGTTGAGTCAAGTAACACATATTTTGTATATTATATGTATTATATACTGTATTTTTGCAATAAAATGAGCTAGAGAAAAGAAAATGTTATTAAGAAAATCATAAGGAAGAGAAAATACACTTACAGTCCTGGACTAGTTTATGGGGAAAAAGTCTGCATGAAGTGGTCCCATGCAGTTCAAACCTGTATTGTTCAAGGGTTATCTGTGGTGTCACTGCCCTGAAAACCCTCCATGCTTTGCCTGTTTATCCCTTCTCCTGCCCCCAATCCCTGACAACCACAAATCCTTTAGCCATGTCCATCAGTTCTGCCTTTTCCAGAATCACAATCTGTAGCATTTCCAGGCTAGCATCCGGGTATCTTTCACTTAGTGATATGCATTTGAGGTTCCTCCATGTCTTTTCATGGCTTGATAACTCATTTCTTTTTGGTGCTGAATGATACTCCCTTGTCTGGACGGACTGAAGTTTGCTTATTCATCCACCTGCTAAAGGACATCGTGCTTGCTTCCAAGTTTTGGAAATTACGAGGGGCCACCAAAGGGTGGCATTATCTCCAGCCCCTTCCCCACCTCCAGCAGCGTTCCACACGCACACAGCACCACCTCCAAACCCTGCACGCCCTCTCACCCCGTGGGGCAGGCCCAGGTTTCCAGAAAACAGATCCAGAGGGGAGACTCACTCTGGCAGAGTCCGGGCTGGAAGAGTCCCTGCTCCGCTGCTGCAGCCGGGGCACTGGTTCCCTGCGGGGGGAAGGGGCCGATTTCAAGCCAGGAAAAAGCCCCAGAGACAGGATCTTCCACACACCCTCCAGGGGCAGCTTGTCTCCAGGCAGAAGGCTGCTTATCCTCTGCCATGACTCCTGAGGGGGAAATTATTTGCATGAATTCATTGATTGATCCATTAACTCAAGACGCTATGCTTGGGACCTACCACCGGGGTTCACTGGACTTACTGTTTTATCCAACTCAGAAGGCTCAGGATGAAGAAAAACAAGAGCAAATTTAGAAGTTTGGATATTTTAAAAACATTAAAATCCAGCCCCAATGCCTCTTTGACCTTGAGAACCACAACAGTTTTGGAGGTTTTCTCCTCCTCACTCCAGCTTTCTCTGAATAGAGACCCTTCCTATGATATGCCGGTTCTCTGCTGCCGTGTAACAAATGACTCCAACCCTTAACAAATGACTCCAACCCTTAGCAGCTTAAAAACAACCCCGTCTTATTGGCTGGCAGTTCTGGCTGGCCCGGGCTGAGTCACGGACACCGCTGGGCACTCAGCAGCTGTAGCTGGTGCGGGGAGGGGCTGAAATGGCCTCTGTCCACAAGGTCTGGGGGCTGCGCTGCTGCTGTGGGCAGGTTGCTCCCCCTCCTGCCTCCTGGTCCCCTGCCACCTGTGCCCGGGCTTCCTTACGTGGCAGCCGCCCAGCAGTGGGCGAGCCTGCCGCCAGGCTCCTGAGGCCAGGTCTGGACGCCAAGGTCACTCATGCCACATCCCCTAGGCCAAAGCATCAGGGGTGGGGACGCGCCCACCACCCTCTAGGAGCTGCTGCGGAGAATCCCAGAGGCTGCGTCTAATCTCCACCCACCTGATGTGGCCAAAGTTACTAAGTGGAGAAAGAACTCGCTTTGCATGTTCGGCTGTGACCATGCCGGCTTTGCTCTATTTCGTTTGTTTCTGCATTCGGGTGATCCTCAGAAAACAACAAAAACTGAGAGTTGTCACATTCCTTGGAGTTTAGCGTCTCTCCTGGCTCTATCTGTGACACATTTTTAACTTGTAGTATTTTGGGAGTGATTGCCTAAATAAACCATCCATTTCATTTTAATGCACCACACATAATAATTTTATGAACAACCCAAATTACACACAGCACATTTGAATATGCTTAAAGCCAAACTGTTCTCCATGTGTAAACAGATAAAAAATAAAAACTATGATTTTAGTTTTCTCCAGATCCTTCTTTACTGTTCTTTTTCTACGGCTTCAAAGTTCACAGATGTTTTGCACGTTCGTCCCAGGCTTGGGTATTAAGTGGCCGTGTGTTCTACGCCGGGACCGTGCTGGGAGCTGGCGATGCAGAAGTCACTGAGACACGGTTGTGTCCTCGCGGCAACAGGTCTCAATGGAGAAGCAGGTGTTATGTTAGGTGAAGGAGGTGGCCACAGGGTCATGTGCTATCACAGGCCCTACGCCGTGGAGACCCAAGGCTTCCATCAGCTTTGCTCTGGTTTGAACCCCTGGAACCCTGGTGGTAGGTCCCAAGCATAGTGTCTTGAGTTAATGGATCAATCAATGAATTAATGCAAATAATTTCCCCCTCGGGAGTCGTGGCAGGGGGTAAGCAGCCTTCTGCCTGGAGACAAGCTGCCCCTGGAGGGTGTGTGGAAGACCCTGTCTCTGGGGCTCTTTCCTGGCTTGAAATCGGTCCCTCCCCCGCAGCCCCTGGGGAACCAGTGCCCCGGCTGCAGCAGCAGAGCAGGGACTCTTCCAGCCCGGACTCTGTCAGAGTGAGTCTCCCCCCTGGATCTGTTTTCTGGAAACCTGGGCCCGCCCCACGGGGTGAGAGGGCGTGCAGGGTTTGGAGGTGGAGCTATGTGTGTGTGGAGCGCTGCTGGAGGCGGGGAAGGGGCTGCAGATAATGCCACCCTTTGGTGGCCCCCCCTCTCCAGCCGGTTTGGAGGCGAGCCCGGGATGGGCCGGCCAGCCTGGGAAGCATGCAGAGCCCACGAACTCCCAGCCGCGGGGGCCTCATTGTTCAATAAGCAGATTATGAGATGCTGCATCAAGTGGCGTGGTGGGGGGCTGTCCTCAGGCCCGAGACTTGCCTTGTTTTGCACACAATGATCGTGTAACGCAACCCGGTCAGGGTCCACGCTGCAAGGCTGCGCCTGCCTCAGCCTCTTTGGGTCTGAGTGTGCTGCTCGGCCGCAGTGGATCAGCTCATCCGCCTCCCTTCCCGCGCAGCTGCCTATGTGCACCGGAGCCTGTCCCGTTGGAAAGCCCAGGGGCCCCACGGAACAGCAGGACCGGCTCAGCCCCCTTCCTAAGACAGGGAGGGAAGTAAAGCCGCTGTGTCCTGCACGCCAGGCTGGTTATTGTTCTAGAAGCAGCAAAGGTTCTAAAAAGCCAGTCTTTCTCTTTGAGGAAGTTCCAAGTCACTGGGGATTGTGCTCGAACCACCCAAAGTGACTTTGTGTGGAGACCTGGTGCCTTTTGGAGGAAGAGATGCCTCGGGGCTGAAACAGGGAGGCACGATAATCAATCGCTGTCGGGTCTCTGTAGGATGCTGGGGTCGGGCCTGGAACGGATGCTTGCCTTTACTCCGGTTACGTTTCCGCGGTACTTGCTAGATATTGCCGTTAAATCTCAAGAGGTGGCATTTAACCTGTGGTGTGGCTGAACCCGAGGAATAAGATATTTCGCAGCTAGGGTTTTAAACAAATTCATGAACTAAAAAAAAAAAAGAAAAAAAAGCATAAGTGGGGTTGTGTAGCTGAATTTGGAACTTCAAGGCAATAAAATATGCTGGTGAGGACCTGAGCCGCAGAGCGCGGCTTCAAGTCCCAGCTGCAGCACCTGCTAGCTGGGTGACCTCGGGCAAGCCACTTAACCCCTCTGGGCCTCAGTTCCTCTCTTCTGTACAATGAGGGTAATGACATCACACATTGTGAAGGATTGTTGTGAGGATTATAGGTAATAAATGCACATGAGAAGTGGGTAATACAGAGCCAGGCCCATTCTGAGTGGCCTAATATATGTTCGTGATTCATATTATGAGTATCAATAGCCCTCGTGTTTTCTTACTGAACCGTAAACTGAACCAGCTTTTTTTTTCAGGAAAATAGTGAACTTAACGAAACTTAAACAGAAGCCCCATGCTGTTCATGAAACAGCTTCTCCTAGGGAACTCTGAGGACCAGGGTGCCCGGTGCCCAGCGCTCTGCTGCCGTTAATCCTACGTGAAGCCCTGGCACCATCCTCACGTTGCACCTGTAGACACAAAGGCTCAAAGGGGCTTGGTGACCTGCCCGAGGTCTCCCTGCCTCGGTGACCTCATCAGGGTGACCTCATCTGTCATTAGGTCAGGTTACTGCCTCGGTTGAGCTGGGGTGCAGTTTGGTCATACACATGCTTCCCCTTCCACACAAGAACGGGACTGGGCATGACTGTGATAGGCCTCATTCATTCGTTCATTCATTCATTCATTCATTCACGGGCGCCTGCGGAGTGCCCACCACCCGTGTGGCACCTCCCGTCATGTCTGTGTGTGGGTTTGAGCCTGGGCCCACGTTTAAATGTTTCCCCTACGCCCTCCCTGCCCTGCCCCCGTGGCTGCACGGACAGGGAACCACGTGGCCATCCCACGACCTGCCCCACCAGCTCCCCCTCGGGCGCCGATGCCCACCTGCGGTTCCCGGACGGCACCGGCCTCCTGCAGACCCCACGCTGGGATGAGCCGCAGAGGGCCTGTGCCCTGGAGCAGATCTGCGGGGTGTTCCGCGTCGACCTGGGACAAATGCGCTCCCTCCGCCTCTTCTTCAGGTGAGAGCCTCTCTGGGCAGCTTCCTGGAAGCTGGCTGATGGTACAGGTGTCCCGGCGGGCGGGGCTTCAGGTCCAGGGCCGTGCTGGCCTTCCCAGCTGTTTGCTCCCTAAGCTCGGGGGCAGGGGTACCCCGCGATGGCTGCCGCCGGGGAGCAGGTGGGGGCAGCTCTCAGGCTCTTCCAGGTCCCTCAGGGTGATGGGGGCCGCACAGAGAGCGGCTACAGGTGCTCCCAGCCACCTTTCTCGTGGTGGGCAGACCATCCCTATTAGTGTCCTGTCTAGTAGCCACGTCACATCTCTCCTGGAGGGCACGGTGGCCCAGCTGCAGAGTAGCCCCAAGCTAAGACCTGCATGCGAAGCAGGCATGTCCCTGGAGGGGTCCCGGGCCCAGAGGCACACTCTGGCCCTTTACGGAAAGACAGGCAAGGTTGGGCTGACGGCCCCTTTGGATGTGTAGCAAGCTGCTCTGGAGGAGTCTCCCAGAGTGCCCTCCAGTGCCGCCCCACCTGGGTTCAAAACCGGCTTCCACCTAACGCCATGCACCCCCCGGGTCTCCCAGAGAGGAGGGACCGTCCGGCGGGTGGGGACACCAGGCCCCTGGGCAGCCCTCCAGGGAGCCAGGACAGTCCTCCTTCCCAGCCTCCCCAGGAGAGGCTTGTTTGGCCTTCTTCAGCCAAGGGGGGTGGTGGCTTGTGTGCGGGTGTAACGCTGTCCCCCTGCGGCCAGCAGCCAAACTCCGCGGGGCCTTCCTGTTTCCTGCCTCTGAGGTCAGTGATAGGGGCCTCTGATTATACTTGGAAATAAAAGCCCCGTGTTTCCACATTCATCGCTCCGTCCTCCCCCCTCCCGCGGCGGCTCAGCGATGAGGCCTGCACCAGCGGCCAGCTGGTCATCGCCAGCCGGGAGAGCCAGTACAAGGTGTTCCACTTCCACCACGGCGGCCTGGACAAGCTGTCCGACGTGTTTCAGCAGTGGAAGTACTGCGCCGAGACGCATCTCAAGGACCAGGTACCCCGGGGGGGCAGAGGGCGATGCCTGGGGGCGGAGGTGGGGGAGGGGAGGGGAGGCCCCACCCCGGGACTCACTGGGCTGCCCGCACCGCCCACAGGGGGCCAGGGCCTCCCCGCACCAAGCACTCGCAGGGCGTGACCCTCAGTGGCCCAGGGCGGCCCCTGGTCTCTGGGTGGCTGATAGAGCAGCGACTTCGGATCTGAAGCAGATGCCTGGGTCTTCTTGTAAAGTCAGAGCTCTGCACTTGAAAAATCATGTTTTGACAAGGCTTCCTGCCATATTTTGCTCAATCTACATACAAATGTAATAAGAGCTCTTTAATTATCTGTTCAAGATACTGTATGTGCTTATTAGGACGGGGCTGGCTTGAAGATCCCCTTCCTTCCCACAGAGCCTCCTGCTGGCTCCCCTTATTACAGTAGTGTGGCTTGCTTTTCCCCCTACATTGAACAACCTTTGATTTTTGAATTAAATGTCAGCTGCAGTTTTGCCCTGGATTCGTGACTGCCCGTGGAGACAACCTGACAGGCGGGCTCCCTGCTCGGGGAACAGCGGTCCCTTTGTTTGTGACCAATCACATGTAATTTATTGCAGGCCCTCCCGGCAGAGGGAAGTTGGGCCGAACGAGGCATTAATTCCGTTTTTGCGGCCGGGGGTCGCAGGGAGAGTGGGGGAGGCGGCGAGGGGGCGGCGGTCGTTTGCTGGGTCGGTCGGTGGGAGTGGGCCCGGGAGCCCAGCGACCCGGGAAACCGATGTTAAGATGAAGGTATTTTCATTTTAATTGCATCTAATTACACTTGCCATTTAGGGGTTTGTATGGGGGGAGAGCGGGTCCCCCCTCCTTGCAGGGGGGAGAGAGAGGGAGGCTTCCCTGTCCCGGGAGAGCGGGAGAGCGAGCGCGTGGGCTTCGGCAGCCTGCCCGCGAGGTGCTTATCTCCCTGAGTCTCGTCCTGGCCAGCAGGTCGCCGACGAGAAGACGTGCATGCAGTTCTCCATCCGACGCCCCAAACTGCCCTCCTCCGAGACGCACCCCGAGGAGAGCATGTACAAGAGACTGGACGTGGCGGCCTGGCTGCGCCACCTGAACGAGCTGGGCCAGGTGGAGGAGGGCTACAAGCTGCGCAAGGTGAGCCGGGGGCACCCAGGGCCACCTCCCCGGCGGGGGGGGGGGGGGGTGCCAGCCCCTCGCACGCGAGGAGGCGCCGTGTGAGCCCGCCGATAAAGCAATCAAAGGCTCTGCGTTGAAAAGCAAACCTCCGGAGCGGGTTTGGGGGACCCGGCGTCAGCCTGCATAGAAGAGCTCCGGTGAAATGCAGCTTCCAAAACCGGGATTAGGCCATGACGTGAGAACGACACGATAATCTGAGCGCCACACCAGGGTGGGCATTGACATTGAAATGAGCCTGGTTGTGTCCTGTATGGGAATGGAGGGCCGCCACTTTCCCCTCCAAACATGTGCAAATCACAGCGACCTGAATCAAGGCATCAGTTGTCACCCAGGCACAGCACAGCCACCAAAACACAAATCTCCGGGGACTGGGGGTGCTCTGAGCCGCCCCGTCTCGGCCCCTCCCCAACCTTTGCCGCTTCCTGCAGGCCATTTTCTTCGGCGGCATTGATGTGTCAATCCGGGGGGAGGTCTGGCCCTTCCTGCTGCGATATTACAGCCACGAGTCCACGTCTCAGGAGCGGGAGGCTCTGCGGGCGCAGAAGCGCCGGGAATACGCCGAGATCCAGCAGAAGAGGTAAGGGCGCCCCGCCCCGGCCGCTGGGGGGTCGGGGGTGTCCGCCAAAGAGGTGCAATCCCGCTTTGACAGTGTGGACCGTGACCCAGACTTTCTTTGGACAGTGGGTCCCAGGCACAGAGGGATGGGCTCGGACCAGTGCCGTCACCCGGCCCCCGCTCTTGGCCTCAGTGCTCCCCAGCTCTGTGTCAAGGGTTGAGAGCCCCTTGTCACCGGACTTCACAGGGCACCGGCCCCCCGCTGAGAGTACAACCGGCTGCAGGGGGGGCGGGGCAGGGGTCTCTCCCAGCCTGGCTGACCCCGGGCTGCTCCCCAACGCTGGATAACTGCACACACACCCCCGTTAGTGGGGAGCCCCCATGGGGAGCAGGGGTGGGGAGGAGCAGGCCCTGCCTGCAGCCTGCACACTGGCGCTGCTCGCTGAGCCCCTGCGAACCCTCTGCTCCGTGCCAGGCTCTCCATGACCCCTGAGGAGCACAGAGCATTCTGGCGCAACGTGCAGTTCACGGTGGACAAGGACGTGGTCCGGACGGATCGGAGCAACCAGTTCTTCCGGGGCGAAGACAATCCAAACGTGGAGAGCATGAGGTATGCGCCGTCCCTGGCCAGCGAGGTCCCCTGAGAGGAGGAGAGCCCGTCACCCCCATTTCACTTCCTCCCCTGCCTCTGTGAGTGTCACCTTACCCCCAGGGCCTCAGCCAGCCGCCTGGGAAGGAAAGGAGAGGCAGCACTTCTGCAGGGGTGGGGGGCTGTCCAGGTTCATACCATCGACTCCCCGGAAGCAGAGGATTGTTAGCTATTTTAGGCCACGTCAGTCAACGTCTTGTGGCCACAGCGTCCCCCGGGGGGCCCTGTAGGTTCCAGCAAAGCCTCCCGTGCCCTGGGCATCCTCAAGCCTGTGTCCGCTTGGCTCCCACCAGCCCCGGATGGGCCTCCCCGGAGCCTCCCAACGGGTGGTCCTCCGGCCGATAAAACCACACAGAGCCCGAGGCTGGCATCTTTGACATTCTGCTGCCTGGCGAATGATTGCACAAAATTAGCAGCCCGTAAAAATGTCCCTGCCAGCCCACCCTTTGTCACCAGCGGGCCACCACTAAGAAATTCAGACCCCCATTCGTCTTGTCCCTGCCCTGGAGGTCTGGGCCTGGCAGGGGGCTACTGTAGGCCCCTCCATTTCCCTAGACGCTGAAGACGGTCCCCAGAGCCCCGCCTTCTGGCCCCGAGATCGAGGTGAAGTGGGGAGAGGCGGGGAGGGGGATCCTGGCAGTCTGGGGCCTCCAGCCTGGAGTTCTTCCTCCCACGGGCGACACCAAGCCGCCCGGGCTGCGCTGAGGCCCCGCTCTCTGCTGACTCCCTCCCTGCTCTCTGCCCTGCGTCACCAGGAGGATCCTGCTGAACTACGCCGTGTACAACCCGGCCATCGGCTACTTCCAGGGCATGTCAGACCTCGTGGCGCCCATCCTGGCCGAGGTCCTGGACGAATCGGACACCTTCTGGTGCTTTGTGGGTTTGATGCAGAACACGATCTTCGTCAGCTCTCCTCGGGACGAGGACATGGAGAAACAGCTGGTGAGGCTGGGGGATGCGGGCTACAGCACGCTGGGGGACAGCACGCTGCCTCCTGCCCCTGCTGCCAGAGGTCTCAGGGGCCACCGATGGGGCCTGGCGGCTCAGCCCTGGGCCACGGGGAAGGCCCAGCTCCCTGAATGCTATTCCTTGGTCCCCACCCCATGCTCCCTGCAGGCTGGGCTTGCAGGGAGGCCCCTCCCCTGGTGACCTGCTGCCTCCCTGCATGTGGCCTCCCAGCCCAGGCTTCTGGTGGAGTGAGGAGGGGGAGGCCCACCACGCCCAGCCCTGTGCTGTACAGAACGGGCCCCCAGCTACATCTGGGCTGCTCCCTGCAGGGCTCCAACACGGGATGCGGGAGTGGGAGGGGCTCCTGAAGCCACCCTGGGGGCCCCCTGGGCAGTCGCCTTGCCCCATTCAGGGCCGCAGGCCTCCCCTCTGTGCCCAGCCAGCACGCCCCCTCCTCAGGGCCTCCCCTAACCTGCACGGACCCGGCGGCTCTGAGTGTTGGGGCAGGGGACAGCAGAGCCAGTGAGACAGGGCCTGTGTGTTCCAAACACCTGCCGGGTGCCGGGTGGAGGGCACTGGGATGTGGCCTGGGCCTTCCAGTCCCAAAGAGAGCCCCGGCCTGGAAGCTGACGGAGACGGGCAGCAAGGCCAGCAGGGCAGGCTGCACCTGGGATCTGCCCAGACTTGGCCGAGCACAGGTTCGGGCAGCCAGACTGTGTGGCCTGGTCTTTTGGGACCAGACATGTCAGGTGCAATGAGGACAGAGCTGAGTGGAGCCGCTCGAATGCCAGGGCCAGGGACTGTCTGTGAACGGGGAGCAGAGCACAGCGGGGGATCTGAGGATGAGGGAGCCAGGACCGGGAGGTGTGGCTTGGAAGGGGAGGGGACGTCCCCGTGGGGCCAGGGAGGGGTAAGCTGCGTGCGTGCGTGGTCTCGACCCTGTGGTGGGCCGCAGGGTGCAGAAACTGGCCAGTGGGAAAGGATCCTCAGAATCAGCCCCTAGGAGGGCCGGTGCCCCAGCAGCTGTCTCCAGCGGGAATGACGGGAGGGGCCTGTGAGTCACAGAGCCCTGGCCCAGGCGCCCCCCACCCCCAGCCACCCCCTAGCTGCCCTCTCTCCGCATCGCATCGGCCCTGGGATGTCAGGTTTCCACGGCACCTAGGGAGGTAATTACGGGGTCTGACACGATTCGCCCCTGACGGGCTCATGCCGCACACGGCCCCGTGACTCATTAGCTGCCGGAGATGGATATTCTAAGGGCGCTGAAGTCAGCAGCCCGAGCTGGGCGCTGCCAGAAGTAGCCTGATGTCGTCCCTCACCCCCCACGTCACTGGGTGGTGACCGTGAGTGCAGGAGTGGAGCGCTGTGAGGCTCAGAAATGCCCCCTCCCCGCTCTAAGTCGACTCTGGAAGACGATGGGTCTTGGTGATGGGAAGGTGGTTGGGCTGGGGGTGCCACGCACGATCTGCTCGTCTTCCCAGGAGGAGGGAGCGGCAGAGACAGCCCTGTGCAGTGGCTGAGGCCCAGAGAGCTTCCCCGGCCACAGCAGGGCACCAGGCCCTGGACTGTGCCCCCAGAACAGTCTGAAATCTGGGATAAACTAGCCAAGACGAGTGTGAGTCCGATTCCAGCAGCAGAATAAAGGAAGCAGGTGCAGACACACCCAGCCGGTGGGGACCTGGTGCTCGACGTGTGCACTCCCGGGGTTGGGGGGCCCGAGGAAGGGTCCCAGAGGGAGTGGGCATCTCGGGCAGAGCCTGGGGGGACTCACTGGTCCTGGCCTCGCCCCCAGCTCTACCTGCGGGAGCTGCTGCGGCTGACACACCTGCGCTTCTACCAGCACCTGGTCTCCCTGGGCGAGGACGGCCTGCAGATGCTCTTTTGCCACCGCTGGCTGCTGCTCTGCTTCAAGCGCGAGTTCCCCGAGGCGGAGGCCCTGCGGATCTGGGAGGCCTGCTGGGCCCACTACCAGGTGAGCCGGGGCGAGGCTCCAGGCACCGGTCACCAGCGGCGCCCTGCAAGGAGGGCGGGGGTCTGCATGACCATGCACCTGCCCCGGGGTCCCCCCCTCTGCAACCCCAGCCTCCACATCAGGGGACTGCCTTCTAGTCCCTCCCTCATCCAGTCCCTGGGGGCTGGCTTCAGACCTGCAGCTCGCCTCCCAAGTCACCGAAACAGATGCGAATGGCCCACTGACTGTGCTCATTACCACGTCCTGGGGCCGAGCTCCCTGCTGCCACAACCAATCAGTGTGAAAGACATCCCTGACGGTGAGCAGGCCTCCTGCAGCCCAGGCCGCAAGAACCCCGGCCCTCCTTCCCTGCTCAGGACGGCTCAGGGAAAGAGCCTCCGACCCTGCATCCCCGTCAGCCCCTCTGGAGAGCCCAGGACCCCACTGTCCCACCCTCCACCCCCAGATTTCCACTTGCAGTCCGCTGTTCTCAGAGCCTCCTCTGCAAACCCCCTGAGAGCATGGGGCCCTGTCACACGGCTTTAACACCCAAATTAACAACAAGCTGGCGATGTTAAAGGATGGACAAGTCTCTTTTGATCCATCAACCTTAAAAAAAAAATAGTATTGACGCATCCGTGAGGTGGCCAGGATCCTTTCTGCAAGAGCCGGCTTTGTGCTCACGGTGCAAGCCAGGCAGCTTCCTTAGGCCTTGTGGGTAGAGGGGACGCCCCGGCAGCCAGCCTGCTCCACCCTTACTGATGGCGCAGGAGGAGCATTCGTGGCCGAAGAGGCCACGCTGGGGCCATAAGCCGTCTCTGTGTCCGCCAGCCCCGTGTGCCCTCCGCGTGTGCCCTCGCCCCTGGCCCGGGTCTGGCTGTGCTGACCGCCTGGATGAGGGCGCTTGGCGTGTACGTTCAGGGTGAACCATCTGCATTCATCAAAGGACGCGCAGCGTGGATGGTCCGAGACACTGGATCACGTGTATTTTTTTGACTCGAGTCTGCTCTGCGGGGCTTCCTTGTCTGTTCCCAGCAGCGGATTTGCCACCCTCATTATATCGTGTTTGGGCCTCACGTTGCAGTGTCCCCCACCGCCGGGGCCACGTGGCACGGTGATTTTGATCACTGAGCTCTGTCTACATCCCAAGTTTCATGAAATCTAGGGGAAACTACGGGAGAGGCCCGCCTGGACGTCTCCGGTAGCCACCATTCTGCTTGAACTTGCCGCACATCAAGTTTATGCCTTTCAGATCCTGGACCGAATTTGGCCACGTTGGCCCCTCCCCTTGACCACATTAGTGGCACGGGGGTGGGGAGGTGGTCAGATGGTGGCAGTGGGAGGAGGCTCTTCGCTTTATGAGTCTTGGGGTGGGGTGGGGGGCTGGACCGCCTCAGGCCTCGACCTGGGAATGGAATTGGGTCCGTCCTGCTGCCCAGCCCCGTGCGGGACATTTCGCTCGCTCGGAGGAGCCGGACAGCCCCCTTCCTGGAATTCTGCCTGCCCCACCCCACCCCACCCCACCCCTGGCCAGAGTTCAAAAGGCTGCCAGAGGGTCGTTCCGAGCCAAAGCAAGACCATTTCCAGATTAGTTCAAAGGAAGGGGCCGGGCGGCCCCGGTGGGGGGGACAGTCGGCCCAGAGCAGGCTGGCGTGGGGTGCTGGCTGACCCAAGCCTCTGCCGGAACCGTGGGCTCCACTGGGCCGGCCCAGCTGTCCCATCTGGGCGGCCGGTTGACATCAGGAGACTAAACACGAGCTTCCTGATGCTCCTTGCTCTTCCTCTGCCCTCGGGAGCCAGTGTGAGTCAAAGGCAGCGTGCTCTCAGAGCATCCGGGCCGCAGAGCACACAGGATGCGCCCCAGTCGAGTGCAAGCCGACCGGGCGCTGGCTTCCTGCCGGGCGCCTGGCGTTGCTGGGCCGTGGCATGAGCTGGTCTCCGAGGCAGGCGGCAGGGTCCTCGCGGAGTCCTTGCAGAGACAGGACAGCAGGATCATCATACCCACCCCGCGGGGCCGGCAGGAGGCTGTCCATCTCCTCTCTGTCGGGATCTTCTCGATTCCTTAGCAACAAACCTAGGAGTCGTGTCTGGGGCAAGCGTTGGGATGTTCAGGCCGGAGGCAGGAAGACCCTGACCCGTGGGAGGTGGCCCACACATTCTCTGTCGCTGGCGTGTTCCCAGACCCACTGGAGAGGATGCCGACCCAGGCTCTGCGCACACCCTCTCGGGCTCTTCTCAGCCCCTCTGTGAACAGGCTTCGGGATGAGCATGGGCCAGCCTTCAGAGGAAGCTTGCTCGTGGCCCCTGTGATGGAGGGCACCCAGAGGGCTCCCAGAGGAACAGCAGCCCGTGGGTGGCACGAGCTCTGTCCCTTCTGCGTGTCACAGCAGCCTCTGGGTGCGGGTACCGCCCCTGAGCCCCATGTCGGGGGGGGGGGGTGTGGACAGGGCAAAAGAGGCATGTGGCTTGCCCAGGAGCCCAGGAGCCCAGCCTCACCCCACGCCTCTCCACTCAGCCTCCACCTGAGGGCTCATCTGAACCCTGCTGTCCTTCCCCCCTCCCCCCAGACCGATTACTTCCACCTTTTCATCTGCGTGGCCATCGTGGCCATCTACGGGGATGACGTCATCGAACAGCAGCTGGCCACTGACCAGATGCTGCTGCATTTTGGAAACCTGGCCATGCACATGAACGGGGAGCTGGTTCTCAGGAAGGTGAGTGCCTGCCCCCCTCCACGTGGCCCCACCTGCCAGGCTTGCAGGGCCCCGCCCTGGGGCCACCACCGCAGGCACCCCAGCTGGTCCCACCATCAGGCCCGGACACCAGCGCCTCCCCCGCTGCTGCATGGACTGAACAAATTATCCAGCTTGATAGACAGGCCCCCGCCCTCCTTGGGGCACCTCGCTCATGGCCCAGAGCACACAGATTGGGAAGGCAGCTTTGGGGGAGGGTGGCCACGTGTCATCAAGGCTAGTGGAAGGAAGAGGGGACGCTGAGCTTGGCCACCTCCACTTCCCAGACCCCACTGGCGATGCCACCCGTGAAAGCTCTGTGGTGGTCTTCGGGGGCTGTAAGGAGCCACCCAGGCGCCAGCGGTCACATGGGTAGGAAGAGGGCACGGCGCTGCCCAGGACCCTGCAGAGGTTGAAAGGTAAAGGTGCAGGGCCAGGGGAGCGCTGGGGCATCCTGGCCGGGGGCTGAGTCGCAGGGGACAGACGGGAGGGCCTGGACTGCCTGCCGCTGAGGCGGGACCCTCGGTGGCACCTGGCCACCCTGCTCACCCCTTGGGGGACGGCCCTCGGGAGCCTGCCCCAGCCCCCACCACCTGTCCTCTCTTCGCAGGCCAGGAGTCTCCTGCACCAGTTCCGCCTCCTGCCCCGCATCCCCTGCAGCCTGCACGACTTGTGTAAGCTGTGTGGGACCGGCATGTGGGACAGCGGGTACATACCCGCTGTGGAATGCACGGGCCACCACCCGGGGTCGGAGAGCTGCCCGTATGGGGGCACGGTGGAGACACCTTCGCCCAAGCCCCCCAGAGAAGGCAAGAAGGGCCCAAAGATGCCTCGGGAAGGCTTCGGTTTCCGCAGATAGGGTGGGCTCCCTGTGCCGGATGAAGGTGGAGGGGACCTCCGCAGAGGTCCTGGGCATGTGGGAGGGGGTGGGGATGGTAGAAACAGAAGGAACAAGACTTGGGGCAACAGGAAGGGATCCTTTTCGTGTTAATGACATAAGCAGAGCCTTGAAGTGACAGCTGCCCAGAGAAGAGTCACCTCCCAAAATGGGACCGGAATGTGCGGCCGTTCCTCCTGGAGCGGCAGGCTGGCTGGGTTCTCGGGGTGCCTGCCTCTGAGCCCGGGGCATCTTTGCACACCAGACATGCCTCTATCAGGCCCCATTTTCTGAGCGGGCCAGTCTCACTTTGCACAGCTTCAAAGCTGCTATGAAGAGATCTGGAAAAAAAAAAAAGAAAAAGAAAGAGAGAAAAAAAAAGAAAAAAAGCGCGGTGACTACGGGATGGACAGGTGGAGGCGCAGTGGAGGGTCTGAGAAGCTGGGGGCTCTTCTGTGTCCACTTAAACATTCTTTGCTCCTGGTACGTGAAGGAAGCTGCCCGCCTGAGCCCGAGCCACGGCTGTTGGGGGTGGTTGGACCCCTCTCCCATAGTTGGGGGCCTCCTGCATGAGGGTGTGTGACGTTTAGGGTCAGCCTGGCCACACACAGCTGGTGGCTGGGGGCTGCGTGGGCTGGGCCACGTGCACAGGCCAAATCTGCGATGTGTGGGGGACGCGGGAGCCCGTGAACTGAGCAGCCTGACAAGGGTGCCCGGGAGGCCCAGTGGGGCTCCCGCTTCCCTTTGGGGCCTGCGCGGCGTGAACGTGGGCCCCGTGCGTGTCAGCTTCTCAGGTGGCTGAGCTCAGCGGCGACTCGCTCACCCTACGGTGGCCAGCCCTCGGGACCCCCGCCTCCCGGAGCTTTAGGTCAGCTGCTGCTCCTTTGGGCGTTAGCGAGGGACGGAGGAGGACGTGGGAGGGCCCCAGCCTGCCGAGGAGCATCCAGCCGTCTGCACCGAAAGCCGCTTCTTGAGCTGCTGGGATCTTGGAGGCTGGAGTCCTTCCCTGAATCTCCTGCTCACCCTCGAAGTGCCCAGGGTCCTGGTGGAGACACAGCCTCCCCTGGGGCTTCTTCCTGCCCTCAGCTCTGCTCCCCGGAGCGCGAGCGGCACTGCTGCTGCTGCTGCTGCCACTTTAAAAAGACGCTTACGGACACAAGGGAGGACATTACCCACCTCCTCCCTCCTGAGCTTCTCCGTGACCCCACTATGTCCTCCGGCAGGCAAGGAGACCGAGACTGGCACCTCTGAGTTCCCAGAGCCCTCTGGGGAGAGTCTCCTGGAGCCGCCTCGGTCCCCAGATCCTTCAGTCCAGCCGCAGGGTCCAGGCTGGGTGGGGCCGGACTTGTCACCTGCCCTGCCTCGCGGCAAAGGGGCATTGCCTTTCTGTGCCGGCCCCCGTGCCCAGGAGTATCAGTTAGCCACCGCCTTGGCAGTGCCACGTAACAAGCAGCCCCCAAAGCCATCTCACCCTAGTCTGAACACCAGCGGTTCAGGCTAGGTACTTCTGGTCCTGGCTGGGGCTTGTTCCCACGTCTGGCGCACCTAATGGTTATGTCCCAGAGGGGTGCTCGCGTGTGTAGGGGTCAGACCTGGCGCTGCTCCATGTTTCCTGCATCCCCCCTGCACGCTAACCCCAGTCAAGGCAAACGTGCAGAAGCAGAAATGCTCAGGTGCCTCCCCAAGCCTTGGGGGAGGCCACACCTGCTGTCATCCCATTGCCAAAGCAAGTCATGGGGTTGGACTCAGCATTGGGGGGGTGGGAGGTGAGAACAGACCCCCCCCCTTTAGCAAGAGGTGCTGCACAATGACGCAGGGAATTCAGAGCATGAGGAACTGGTTGGTACGTCTGACATGCCTTTCCAGGAGATTTCAGTCCAAATAACCCTGTTTGGCAGGGGGGTCCCCTGTCAGGGGCAGGGCGTGTCCCCCTGGGAAGGCTGGAGAGGCCCAAGAGGAAGGAGGATGCTCCTCAGCGCACCCCGTCTGGCAGGATAGCAGCCGTGTATTGTACTGAGATACCTTGTGCCTTTGGGCTGCTGTGCGTGTGTGGGAGGGTGTCCAGGGGTCCCTTCGCTTTAGAGGGTCCTGGGTGTGAAGCATTCATGCTGCATCTCCCGGCTCCCACAGCTCCCCAAGACCTCGTACCAAGTGCCATCCCGCCCTCACTGCTCCCGCCTCACGCCCCTGCACTGCTGAGCTGGGCCCCCGGGAGACCTAACGCCTCTCAGAGCAGCCACAGTCTCGGAAGCCAAGGACCTGGACATGTGGGCTCTTTGAAGAAAGGCTGCTCTGGAGGGCTGGGGAAGGCCCGCCTTACAGGGCTCCCTTAATCTGGGTGCAATTAGAGGAAACCAGCCAAAAACCCTGCGGCCCCAGGATTATTCGCAGCCAGCTAAAGGCATTAGGGTGATAATTCCGTCATTAGACTTCTAGCCTTCCCACCTCCCAAACGTGCAAATATGGGATAATCAGCCCGGCACGGCCATCCTCGGTGATGCTGCTTATTTAACCCATTTTTTTTTTTAAATGACACTTAATGTTATTGGCCGGTGTGCGTGTGCGCGCATACTTAATTTCCCCACCGCTAATGTCTCTGCCGACGATGCAGGATGTCGTCGGGGCCCCTGGGAAGAGAGGGCGCTTTGGATTCGCTCCTGCTGGCACAGACGGGGCAGCGTGGCGGGGGCTCGCCAGCCCGGGGAGGGTTCGTGCTCCCTGGGCAGAGGGGGTGGCAGGAGGATGCTGGGCCCGGGAGGGTGGGGGACGCCCGCGCTGGCGGGCTCGGGGCCTGGTTGGGTGCAGAGGAGAACACTGTGCTATTCCAGAAGGCTCCAGCTCCAGTCCCGGCCAGGAAGGCTTGGAACTCACAAGTTATGGGAAGAGCTGTCCCCGAGCCAGTGGGTGTGGGAGGGACGGACAGGGTGGCGAGGGGCCCCAGCCAGCCCCCGCAGAGGGGAGGGTCTGCGGTCCAGGAGGGGACGGAGGCTCCATCGACAGGATGACGCCCCTGGTCCTCAAACGGAGGCTTTTCCCAGGCGAGGTGGCGGCGGCTGGCGGAGGCCAGCCACACTGAGGTTTGACGGGTGGACGTTTGGAAATGGGGCAGAGACTGTGGGGCGGGGGGGCGCTCTGTGCCCCCCTCCGTTTTTGCGAGCTCCCTGAGCTCCCTCGCCCGTTCCTTGTTTGGCAGAGGTTGGAGCCTGGCGGTCGGCAGGGTGATGGGCATGGGCGCAGGGCGGCGTCCCGAGCAGGCCTCCGCATCGGCTCCCCTCCCTGCAGGGAGGCTGGGGTGTCAGGCCGTCCACCAGGGCGGGCACCAGGGATCCCGCAGCAAAGAGAAGGAAGCGTCTTCCATTTCGTCCAGCAGAGGCCCCCCGGGGCCGCCCTGCCCTGCGAGGCCGGAAGGAAGGGGCATTGCCCCAGGGAGACCTGCCCGCCCCGTGTGCAGGGGTGTGGACGGGTGTGGACCGGGCCAGACGAGGGGCCCGAGGCAAAGGGAGGGACCCGAAGGTGCAGCCTGAGGCTGGACCTGCCACATCCCCAGAGACCCCAAGGAGGCGGACAGCCCAGGATTCCGTTAGCCTGGCGGCCAGGCCGCGCCTTGGAGTAAAAACCGTGTCTGGAAGCTCCGGGCTCAAAGGGAACAGCCCCAAAGGCAAACACATGGCCTCCGTGGTTGTGAAGCCCGAGGCCAGGGCTCCCCTAGGGGGCAAGTGGTCTTGAGCCTCGGTTTCCCCATCTGTAGGATGAGAAGGGTGCCGCCCACCCCACCCCACCCCACCCCACTGACCGTCCATGGGAAAGCTGCCCTGAGGGTGGTTTACCAAGCCCCCGGGGCCTCACCCCGCCACTCAGGGAAAAGAGGCCAGAGCTCGGCCTGCTGCAACCTTGCCCACGCGCAGCCACGTGCCCCCGGACTCCGGAGCTCGTCAGCGAGCCCGCTCCCTCTCACGCCCACCGTGCTGCGTGTACCCCGCCCACGGGAAACCTCTCTGTGCCTCTTCCGTAAAGTTCACCCCACTCCTGCCACCAAGAAAAATCAACCAGGAACCGGAACCCCAGTGACCCTGCAGGACGTCGGTCTGCGTGGGCGTGCAAGGCTCTAGAGCAGGGATGTGGCGCGTGCACGCAGGGTCCTCCCCGTCCACGGTGGAAACCAGCCGAGCTAGGACTGCGGCCTCCCGGGCGGTGCTGGAGGACCAGGAGAGGGGCGACCCTGGGCCTCCGGGAGCAGGGCGGAGGCGCGCGCGGCCTGCGGGCATCTGGTCCTTTAGCTACATCGCGTGGACTTTCTAAGTGGGAAGATGACATGTGTGATTCAGAGAGCTCAAGCCGCTTGGCCATCCTGTCTCCCAGCACGTCTGGTTAGAGGGCGGGGGTCTGCTGTTCAAGGAAAATTTTAATGGACTGTCCGCTATTACCAGCAGATGCCCTGGTCCGTGGCAAGCGGTGCTTTCTCTCTGTTTTGTTCTGTTTTATGAATACAATTACCTGTCAGTCAGGCCCTGCCCCAGGCCCAGGACTGGTCGCTGCGACCCACCCCGTCACCATGGCCCCAACAGTGCTTCCGGCTCTCCTGGATTCCCCTGGAAAGTAAATAAAATCCTATCGACAACAAATGTATGCTGTACGGCGCCTCCGGGAGGTCCGCGGCAGGGCCCGGTGCTGGGCACAGAAGGTCCCCACAGAAGAGCAAGGAAGGCCCTGCTGATGCTTCTCGGGGACTCCAGGATGGGGGGGCGGGGAGCAAGTGGACGGCGGACGGATCGGGGGTGCAGGAGGGCAGGCCAGGGCCTGCAGCGCCCAGAGCAAGGGCGGCTCCTGCCTCCGCCTTGGAGAGGTCGGTGGGAGAGTTAATGAAAGGCTGGGGAAGGCCTGTGAACCCCCGGCAAGTGGGGGCCCCGAGACCGGCCCCAGCGCCTGGAAGCACACACAGTGTTTTATTGAGACTCAGCTGCCAGGGCTCCGGTTTCAGGAAAAGCTGGAGTCTTGCATTTGAGAACTTTTTTCAGGAGGCAAACAAGGTGAATTTGACCTTGTTGCAGGGGGGCGGAGCGGGGGCGAGAAGCTGCATCCGTGCCTCTCACCTCGCAGCCCCACCAAGCCCTCCGAGCCGTGCTGTGCTGCGGGGCCAGGCCCTGGGGGCTCTGGGAGGGGGCCCAAGGGGAGGCTGGGGGTTGTTCTGGGTCCTCCTGGAGCACCGGGGTGGGGTGATGGGCTCCAGCCCTAAGGACGGGCCACGCATTTCCACTGTTGCATATGCCATTCCATTCTTGGCCTGCAAGAGGTGGGGGACAACTGTGAAGCTCTTCTGGATGTCTACACCGCTGGATGTCTCATGTCAGCAGGGCCCGCCTCACCCTCCACCTACCTGGCCTCGTCGGCCCAGCTCTGCATGCATGGGTGCCCCTGCCTGAGGCCAGCTGGGCAGGTGCCACCAGGCCGGGGGTGTGGGCGGGCAGCAGGACAGGCGATGCATCAGCCTCCGCGCATGCCTGGTGGCTCCAAATAGAGAAAGCTTGGCCCTTTCTGGGGGGTAATGTGCTGTTGCCCCATCATGCTGGAAAGCCAAGCCCCAGCCCTCACCTGGGATCTGAAGCGGGCGGAGATGGGGCCTGGAACCCAGGGTGGGAGCAGCTCGTCCTCCGGGAAGGATGGTCCAGCCCCCACAGCTTAGCCCTGCAGAGGGATGGGGCCCCTTGTGAACCCCCACCTTGGGCCAGACTGTCCCTGGCCCCACCCAGAAGGGCCTCTCAGAACTGTCGGGCAGCTGGCTCCCTGGGTCTGGTCCAACCAGGATGCTCCAGCAGGATGTTTGTCTTTGCTCCACTTGTCCTCCCCTAAATAACAACCTAGTGTCACGGCCACGGGGACATGCTGCTCCAGTGAGCCAGGCTCTTCAGGGGCCACCCTGGAAAGGCCGAGCTGTCCGCCTTCCTGCGGTCCCCAGGACCCTGTGTGGGAGCGGCTTCTGCTGCAGTGTAGACAGCCGTCTACACCACTCACGGTATCTCTACCTCAGCTAGTGCCAGAGGGGATGTTCCTGGGGGTCTCGTTCACTTCAAAGCGAGTGACCTCCTGTAGGGAGGCCTGGTGCCATTGCACCGTGCACCTGCTCCAGGGGACTGAGCGAGCACATCCTTGGGGCTTCAGGGACAGGTGCACCACAGCCCTGCAAACCAAGGATAAGCAAGGATAAGCCACTCAGACGTCCACGCCATCAGGGCCCAAGGGGCAAACCCGAAACACCCGGGGTCTGAGCAGCCTCTCCCCACTCTTCTCTGTCAGGCCCAATCACGTCAGTAGCCCCATTGACCCCCGTGTGCCTCCTTCTCCACCCACCCATCTGAGGATGTGGCATGAAGTGACGCTTCTCGCTACAGAAGGGCATGTGTGTGGCCTTGCCTGTGGGCACAGGTGCGCGTGCCTCTCCGCCTCCTTGCAGCCACCTGGGGTGGAAGGGGACAGGCCCACGTGGTCACTTTCACGCCCCAACACCTGCTGCTGGCCTCAAGGGCCACACTTGGCTTTGGCACCCGGACTCCCCAGAAGCCCCCTCCTCGTGTGCTCCCTCCCCGCCCTCCTCTCCCTACGTCACAGGAGAGAGCCCAGATCTCTGGGCTCCTGGGGCTTGTACCGTCATTTAGATAAAGTGGCTTGAAAATAGGCCACTCCGTCCCCGCGTCCTCAGCAGGTCAGAAGCCACCCGCTCTCCCATCAGCTATCTGACACTGAACAAAAAGGGGCCACTTTTTATTTTGGGTCGTTGGAGGGAAAGCCTTAACGATGTTCTGGGTCGATGTCTGGGTGCTGCAATCGGGATGCTGCAGCAGAGGTCGGGCGCCACGGACGGGGACGGGAGCAGGTTTGAAACCCCCCCAAGCAATGGAGGACACGGGCTGGGCAGCCAAACAGGAGGCCTCCGCCAAGGACCAGACACGAAGTTCATTGATTCCAGGCCATGAGTACACACAACAGAAAGAGGCGCTGAAGGTCCCAGTGGCCGCGATCACGGGAGTCCTGCTGGGAGGGGAGGTCAGGGCGCTGGACTGGGCTCCCTGGAGGCCAGTGGTCACTGTCTGGTCAGCAGCTCTAGGAGGACACGCGGAAGATTCTGAGAGGGTTACCCCAAAATGACTAAAGAGACCTGGAAAAGGCAAAGGATTGGGCCCCGTTCAAAGTAAAGACGGAAGGATGATACTCGTGATCAAGGGTTGGCGAGTTAGTGAGGTGCGGCCCGCTAGCTGGTCTCCGTTGGCAGATGGGCCGCCGGGTGGGAGGTGGGCGGGGCGGGGACAAGCTCTGGCTTTTTGTATTAGCTCAGCCGGAAGCCGACTTTCTGAGACGTGGCCCCCGTGTCCTGCAAAGGGAAACCCAAGTGTCCTTGACCAACAATTAGCTGAGACAAAAAACAACAACAACAACAACCAGGAAGAGAGACTGAGAGACTGTGGGGTGGGGAGCAGACGGGATGACCCCTGGTGGCATTTCCCCCCCATCAGGACTGGTTCCGGGCATCTGGCCCCACCCTGTCTTCTGTCCACACTGGAAAACTTGAGAAAGAAAGTGCCCGTGACCTGCTGACCCCTGGGCAGGTGCCCTCTGGGAGGATCCCACCCACCTACCCAAAGAGCAGGGTCGGGTCCTCTTTCCAGGCACATTTCCAGGCGTCTTCTCGATTTGCTGATAAATCACAGGTTCTGTGAAACAATTCATTTAGATGGACGTGGGCCCCAGGACTTGGTCTTGACTGCTCAACTGGGCGACGTGACCCCCTGAGCCAGGGAGATATGTACGGGTGAACTTTTGGATCACGGAGTTGGCCAGCCTGAAGCGGGGCGGTGTGGAAGGGGTGGGGGGAGCCCAGGGTGAGGGTATTTCCAAGGGAGCTGGACCCTTGGCTTTGCAGAGGTGTTGAGACCAACAAACCGGCTCTTCTGCATTTTGCGTGGGGTGCACACCTCTCTGCTATGCATGGGGATGGGGTCTTTCAGGGCGGGTGAGACCCATGGACTGGATCCAGGTTTAGTGCAGGTTTAGTGCGTGGGGCTGCCTTCAGGTGCCTGCAGGTGGGACAGCTCAGCAAGGCCGGGACTGGGTCCCTCTCGATTCTAGCCCGCAGCTTCCCTCTCCCCTTCCCCAGCCTTCTGCACCTCCCCTCCCTGATGAAGGATTCTGCAGATTTAAGAGTTGCTGCCCTCAAGCCCCTGGGCCAGACTGCACCCTCTGGGGCAGCCCCAAAGAGGTCCCAGGGTCCCCGAATGGGTGGGAGGATTGCGGTCTGAAATGCAGTTACTGGTTCCTACACAGACCCCGACCCCCATCACATGCCCGAAAAACGGACCCACCAAGGTCTGCTTGTAGAGTGGGCTCCTGGGGCCCCACAATCCGGGTAATGCTTACAAGGGACACCTGTCCAGGAGGAGTCCCACAGACCCCTGTGGCTTCCGTACCCCCAGCCGTGGATGGGTACCTAGGAGAGATGGGAGGATCAGACAGGACTGGGCCCCCCCGCCATGGGGTGTTTTCTAGAAAGCAAGTTCCAACGCCCCCTGGCCCTAGACACCGGGTATCTCCGAGGGAGGCAGCAGTTAGGCTGCACCTGCCTCCCCAGCCCCTTAGCCTCCCCCATGAATCCAGGCACAGAGCCGCTGTGGGACTCAGCAACATGGTCACGTCCCTGCAAAGCCTGGGCTGCTCACCAGGTACGGCTGTCCCAGGAGGGAGGGCGGTGGGCAGGTGGGCAGGCGGGCAGGCGGGCAGGCGGGCAGGCGGGCAGGCACTCACATCCCTGCCTCGGCCCTCTGGCCTCCCGAGCCCTCCACCCACCCGGGGCCTGGACAGCTGGGGTCCCCGCACTGCAATCCCCACTGGGGCCCAGGGCAGAAGGAGGCACGTGTGGGCACCGTGGGGCCACCCGACCTCAAAAATAATCCTCCACACTAATTCCCATTTCCCCAGGAAGAGGGCCCACCGCTCAGATCCATCCCATTTTCTGCAGAAGGGGCTTTGTTGCCGTTTCTTTTCACACCCTGAGAGCCTTTTCTGGGCCGTGGGGATCCCCGCCTACACCAGCCGGGGGAGCCAGGGAGAGGCACGGGCGGGGGGCGGGGGGCACCAGGGTGGGATGGGAAGAGGCGGCCCCCTCCATCCCCGTCCCTGCCACCCCCGGGCCCACTGATCTAATCGTATCAGGTGTGCTCCAGATAAATATTAATAACCCAGTGACAGAGGGAATTTGGGAGAATCTAATTAAAATGACACCGTGCAAGCTGGCAGCCTCGCCAAAGAATCGTTCCCAGTGAAACCCAGGGGCCGCGAGAATAAAACACGCGGAGCCCCCAGGAGGGTCTGGAAAGGAAGAATCAGCCGGCCCCTCCTCGCGGCCACACCCCCGGGACAGCCGCGCCGCCCACCTGCCCCCAGCCCACCCGCCAAGGCAGTGGGGCAGGACGAGCAAGCCTCCGAGGGCCCGCGTCCCTCCCGGGCACCACCCCTGGGACCCAGCCTGGGGCTAGGGCACCCGTTCCCCGGACACCCGGCCCCTTACTCCTCAGCACCCCCGGCCTTGCCCTTGGCCTTTGCACCCCACTAACACTCTGCGTGCAAAACCCGAGCACACACGCTGTGCCCCTCGGCCTCCTCCAGAGGAGAGAAGAGGGGGCCTCAGGCCTCAGACCAGCCACTGGGTACCGGGATCCCCGAGGGCCTGGCTGGGGCCTCTCGGCAATGCCCACAGCCCTGAGCTCCCCGGCCGCTTACCTGGGGCAACACCCTGGTGAGTCCATAGTTGGGCGACGGCCGTGGCCCAGAGCCTGGCCAGCCCGGCAGCTTCCCCTGTCAGGGGACCCACGGCCCCCGGACCCCTCTTCCCTTGAGATCAAGATTCTTGGGGGGTCCCTGTTGTGAGTCCACGGTGCTCCTTGCCTTCCCCTTGGACCTGGCGTGGTCCAGCCGGAGCAGGAGGGGCCGGGCGCGGGGCAACCGGTGGCGGGGCCCGGGGCCCTCCTGGGCTCCTCCCTCAGGCCCCGTCCCGGCCCGGGACAGGCGGCACCCAGGCTCCTGGACCCCAGCAGCGGCCTTGCTCCGCGTTTGGAGTCGGCAGGCCTCTCCGTCCAGGCCACGGCCCGAGACCGCGTGCAGGGGGAGCTGCCGGGAGGGCTGGGGCGCCGCTGCCCCGGCCACCTGCCTGAGGAGCCTCCCCGGGGAGGCCGCGGGGAGCACTCCCGCTCCAGGCTGCACCCTGTTCTCTGGAATACCCCCCGTAGTGGACAACTCCCCACCGGCCCCAGAAGCTCTCTGGCCGGGACACACGGAGCCCAGCGTGGACGAGGGTGGGCTGGCGAACACCAGGGACACCAGGGACGCCGCCCCCGCAGCCCGGTCACCTGCCTGCAGGCCTGTCAGTCCACCAGGGCACTCAATACCCCCAGCAGCCAGATGGGGGCGGTCTGGTGTTACCCGGTTCTTAGAGGGGGAAACAGAGAGGTTAAGTAACTGGCCCCAGGTCACCCAGCCGGTTACCAGTAGGGAGCACAGCCAGGACCCCTGTCTGCCCCCGCCCCCCGTCTTTCTGCCTCTTCCTTCCCTGTGAGTGGACAGTGTCCAGCCGAGGGCTTTGGACCGTCCTTCCGCGGGGGAGGGGGCACACTGCGCACTGCAGAGAGCACCTCGAGTCTCAGTTTACCTAACTGAACTGGGCCACCCGTGCTCTCCCTGGGTGCTCCCTCATGCCCACCCCGGACGTGAGGGGCCGCCGTGGACACCGAACAGGCCTCCCCGTGTCTAGGCCTTTGTCTGGATGGTGAGGGACACTTGTATCGCACTTGGAAGCGTGACCCCCGCCCCCCACCAGAGGACAGAAGGCTCCAGCTTGAGGGGGCTCACCTGGCTCTACCACCTCCCCTGGGACCCAGCTTCCCACAAGGGGAGGCCAGGGCCGGCCGTCAGCCCCCCAGCCTGAGGATGGGGGAAGCTGCGCCCAGCAGCCAGCTCCCAGCGCTCCGTCCCCAGCGGGCTGGCGAGAGACCACACAGGCGCTCCTGCACGTGAGGCTTGGAGCCTCTGGGGTGGAGGGACACACCCGCACACCCCAAGTTGGGTGCATCCCCGGGCTGGGTCCTGGGGTGCGGGAGGAGGCAGGAGCCTGGCCCCAAAGCGCAGCTCTGGATGGAAGGATGGGCCATTTGCTTCAGAGTCCCCCTTGGGGCAGATAGAGGGGCCCTAAGAGAAGGGGAAGCCAGGATGGGCCCCCTGGGAGCACAGCGGGTGCAGGGGGTGGAAATGGGGATAGGGTGGGGCTGAGTGGAGCCCATTCTGAAGGAACAGAGGTGATGCCTCACACCTGCCTTGTGTTGGGGGTGTCTGGGGTGGGGAATGGGGGGTAATGTGAGCTCAGGCTCCGTCCCCGGCCCCCCAAGTTCTTAGATCCTCAGGTCTCAGCACCCTGCCCCCTGGAGCATAGCACCTGCTGTATACCAAACCCCCAGTCCAGGTAAAGGATGTTTTCAGATGAGAAAGGAGGGGAAGAGTGTCACAGACAGATCAGGAGCCAGCGGGGCAGGCTGCTGGCAGCACTCTGCCCCCCCACCCCCGCAGGGCCAGCCCCGGGAGCCCCCGGCCCCTGGCCCCTTAGGACGCAGTCAGATCTACTGCGTGGGGCCAGGAAGGGGGAGACCCAGGCCACCTGACAGATGCTCATCACAAAAAACCACTCGGCAAATTCACAGGAAGCTTGACAAGCTCTGCTGGTGGCAGGAGGGCCCCCAGGGAGCACATGAGCTGCAGGCGGGCGGCAGGGAGGGAGGGCACAGCACAGCGTCTGGGCCTGCCGCGGGAGCAGCTCTCCCCACCATCGGAACCGAGGGTTGCACCCCTGCCTTAGAGGGAGCCCGCATCCCGGGTATGGGCATCAGGGCGGCACACGGCAAGGGGGGTCATGCTCCCGGAGGGGTCACGGGTCACCTGCGGGGTCCTGGCCCCGGGCCAGACAAGAGCATCACCTGGGGACTCTTTTTTTTTAAACTGGGGGTGCCTGCAAAGGTACAGGGAATATAGTCCGTGGTATTGTGATAGCTGCGGGGGGACAGATGGTGACACTCACAGTGAGCGCAGCACAGCATGTGGGCTTGTCGATTCACCACGTTCTGCACCTGAAACTAATGTAACATCGCGTGTCAACTATATTTCAATTTTAGGAAAAAGGGGAAAAAGTGGGGTTGCCCGGACCCCTCCCGAAGTGCAGGGAAATGAGGTGGGGCCTGTCAGCTGGAGGTCCCCTGGAGAGGACACCCAGGCCTCTCCTCTACGGGACTGCTCCCTGCTGAGGCCCGCTCCATGCCTCGCCCCTGCCCCTCCACCCCCTGCCCCTGCCTCCCCTCGCCCCCCCGCCCCCCTCCCCCGCCAACCTCCAAGCCTGCAGAGGCGCCTGAGGGAGGGTTTCCAGCCCCCAGCCCCTGGGTTCTCAAGGGAACCCAAGGAGGGACCCACCGTCCTCCCCGGGGAGGCACCGGGCCTCAGGTGCAGGAGTCTGCCCGGGAATCGGACGCTGGGGCGCCCGAGGGCTCTTCCCCTCGCCTCCCCCGCCGTGCTTTTATATTCTGGAAACCGCAGAAGGGGAACCTCCCTGCATCTGCAAGCTTAGGACTTGGCAGAAACGCAGACCTGCTGATTTTCTAAAGTGCTGAGCCGGTGCGGCCACGAACGCCTCGCGCCTCTTAGAACAGAAGAGCCGCCCGGGGAGCCCTCCGCGGCCCCCGGACCAGACCCGTCAGACCTGCCCTGCCCGCCCCACCCTCCCGATGCCAGCGCCCGATCCGAGCTGGGCCGGGCTGCCCTCACCTGCCCTGGGCAGAGCCCGGCCGGCCCCAAGGCCCAGCCCGAAGGCCCAGCCCGGCCGTCACGGCCCACCCGCAAGGGGAGCAGCCCCTCCCCTCATCTGTGACCCCCCCACGCCCGCCCGCCACCCCGCAGCTGCAGCCAGGTCCATGCGGAGGGCAGCAGAGAGAGCCTGGGGGCGGGGGCTCTGACTCTGAGGCCGTCTCCCCCCGGCCCCCCCCACCCGGGGGCTCCCAGACCTGGCTCCTTTTTAGGCAGCACGGGACTCCCCTAATGGGGACTTTGGCCCAAGGTCGCCCCCACAGCTGGGGCCCCGGAGAGGCTTGCGTCTGAATCCCAAGTTCCTCCAGCCGTGGGCCGTGGGCCGTGGGCCTGTAGGCACATCCCGGGTCTGGCAACGTGAGCGCGGCCACTAGGCCTCGGTCCGGTTCTGCCTCCCAGAGCCGCCTGCCCACGCCCACCACACCCCAGCCCTCCGCGGGGACAGGCCACACGGGGACCCGGCCCCCGGCCCCCGGCCCCACACCCAGGGCCATGCCTGGCCCGCAAGAGCGTCGTGGTGTTTGCTGGATAGTAAATTAATAAGCAAAGGCCCCGCCCTGACGGTCAGCAAATACTGTCGGAATGAAGGAACGTCACTACCAACACGACGCATGTCAGAGTACACAGACCATAAAAGAGGCTGTGACAAGTGCCGATGGGGCCGATAAGACGAGATCCCAGAGCCCCGGGGGACCGGCTCTGCAGGTCACCGAGGGGTGCGTGGGGGAGAGGAGAGGCCTTCTGCCTGGAGTGGGGTTCGAGAACATTCTCACTTCCTTCTGGACTCTCAGCATCGTGGGCCCCTTTGTTCTCATCCGGGCCTCTCCCTTGCTGGGTGACCTTGGCCAAGCCATTGGCTTCTCTGGGTCTCCCTTGGCTCACCTGTAACAGGTGGATGTCACTGTCCCCAGCTCTAACGCTCGCTTCGGGAATTCTATGAAAAGCACGAGGGACACATAAAGCATCAAGTGAGAAGCCCTCATGCTGCAGCCCTGTCGCGGGGGACGTGGGGAGTGCCCCTGCAGGGGACAGTGGGTTGAAGCGAGCCTCGCCCTGCCTTAGCTTGTCCCCAGCCCGGTGGCCCTCGCACCCTAGACCTCGCCCACCCGGGGTTCAGTGGCCAGGGCACTGTGACTGCAGCAGTTTGGTCTCAGCAGGCTGCAGTGGGGGGGGGGGGTAGCAGGGGGGAGGGGGTGTCCCTGGAGCCCCATGGGGAGATTTGGAATAAGGGGACCCTGGGTATGTGGGCCCCGGTGGTTAGCCTACACGGTGAGGGGCTTGGAGTGAAGTGAATGCTTTTGGGGCCTTAGACATGGTGGGGACCCAGCCACGCGCGGACAGTGACCCCTCCCAGTGCCACATAGCAGAGGGTTATCAAGGTCCCCGTTTTCTGGATTAGGAAACGAAGGCATGGGGAGGTTCCATGACCGGCCTGAGGGTCACCGGGACCAGGACTGGGTCTGCATCATCCTTCCCATACTTGTCTTCTGTCCTCCGGGTCACTGATGCCAACGGGGGGGTGGCAGTTCGGGGTTGGGGAGGGCGTCCTGGGAAAGACCGGCCAAACTCGGGCAGCGGACGCCGGGGAGGGGCAGCTCCCGCCAGAGAGCGCAGAGGTGCGGGCAGGTCGCCCGGCCCCGGGCTCCACAGGCACCGTCGGACGATGTCCCAAGAGAGAGAACGCGTGAAGCCCGAGCTCAAGGCCAGCGTCTGTCTTCCCCGCACACCCGGCCCCGAAGGGCGTCCCGGGATAAACCAGAGGCGGCGAAACGTGATGAGGAACGTGCACACGGCTCTGGTTCAGAGCCAAGCATTTTGTCACCCTCTGCGTGCCTCAGTTTCCCTGCCCAGCCAACTGGGAGGAACCTAACCGCTCCCACATAGGCTGGCTGTGAGGAGCAAGTCCCATAAGGCAGGTAAACAGCAGGTGGCACCGTGCCTGGCCGGAGCAGGCCCCGGGGCCGCAGCTGCCGAGGGGAATTGGGACGGAGCCCTCCAGGAGGAAGCCGGCTCCACGGCCTGGCACCCGGGAAGCCAGGGAGACGTGGGGCACCGAGCCAGCCCCCCCTTCCGAGGAGCCCCGTGAGGATGGACACGGGGGACGCTGCCAAGGCGCTGTCCGGCCCGGCCCGGACGCTTGGCAGAGGCCCCCGGGCGCCTGGAGGGCTGCTCCCGGAGGCCGCGCCTGGCTATCTCTCGACCTTGAACTTTCTATTCTGTTCTGCAATCACTTCAGAAAGCGGCCTCTCTAGCCTCGCTCCTTATCACCGGGAAACTTCTAACACAACAATAGTTGATTGTGGTGCTCTCCTGGGTGCGGCTACATTCCTGGACCCCCCTCCGAGGCTCCCCCCACCCCACACGCCGTATTTTTTTTTCTTTTTGTAGCTTTGGAACTATAATGATCCCATTGTGATTGGTCCGTTCAGGTGGCAGCGTGACCCTTGAATTTAGAAGCCTGAAAGCCTGGTGGGGGCTGGGGAGAAGGGGGCAGAGGAGGAGGGAAGGGGGCCCGGAGGCAACCAGTGAGGCATCCAAGGGACATCCTCAAGCCACCCCAGGGCGTGATTTGGCATCACCTGGACTGGCTGGACCCAAAAATACGCGGTTATTTGTCAAAACACTAATGGTTGTTTGGTTTGGGGTTGTTGGTTCCCCCCACCTCCCCCGGTTATTGAGAAATAAAATAGGTTCAAAATTTTCACCCCCGTCCCCGAGCCCAACCAGTAAGACTCCGGAAGTGCCCAGGTAGAGTGGATGTCGACCAACCTGAACGTCCCTGGCGGGCTGCATGCTGCCGCCCAGACACCGGGGTCAGGCTGGGCCCTGCCCGCCCCCACCATGCAGCTCCGTGACCCGTGACCCCGGCCACACCGGCTCCCCAGGCTCAAGGTCTGGAAACGGGGCAGGTGAGGAGCCCTGCCTGCCGGGGGAGCCCGTGGCCCACGTGTAGGTGCCCGTCCCTGTGCCAGGCCTCAACTTCCTGCCTTCGGTTCCCCAGCCCAGGGGTGGGGGGGGGCCTGCCCCCACCGCGGGAAGGCCACGCCCAGAGCTCTGGGTGCCACCTGCTACTATCACTGTCCCCTTAGCCCAGGGGACTTCCTGCCTTCCCCGGGCTCCTGAGAAAACCCCGGGAGGCTTTTCTTAGAATGTTCAGCAGTCACTGCACATTTAGGACTTGGCAGGGACCCCAGCGGCCGGAACAGGGAAGCAGATCAGGTTCCAAGGCCTGGAAGCCTGGTGCGCTGGCAGGGCCAGAGCGGTGTCAGGCATGGGCGCTGGCACCTGTCACTTGCGGAGGAGCGACAGTGGGCCTCCTGCCATGAGGCTTCTCGGGGCCTCTGTCTGCAAAGCGGCCCCTCCCAGCCTAAAACCCTTCCTTTGCTGGCCAGGCTGGGTAGATGGGGACACAGTCGGCATTTGACACCATGCCTTGGACAGAGTGAAGGCTCACGAACGGTTGTCATCACCATTGTTAAAAAAACAAACACACTTCAAGGCATTGGTATTTGCTCTCTCCTGAGCGTTTACCCAGCTTCTCCCAGCTCGGCCTTTCCTAAGTGGTCCCGGCCTGGGGAGAGGCCCACCTGCCCTGGTTAGAGACCTCGGGCTCTGGACGGCCAGTGTGTTCAGGGTGACGGACTCCAGCTGCCCGGTGGAACCCAGGGCTACCTGCCCAGGGGCTCACGGGCCCCAAACCTCATCTCTGCTTGGAGACCCCCCTTCGCACCCTGGGGCAGAGGCTCCCCCAGGCCCGTGGGACACAGCTTGGACATCAGAAGGTGGCCTGACATCATTTCCCCGAGTGGCAGGGCCACCCTGCCCAGAGCAGCCTCTGAGAGTTTGGGGTCCTGAGGGACTCGGCCTCAAGGAGCAACGGAATGGCAGCCAGGCTGGGGGAACCGTGCGGGGGCATCTGGAGGCCGCTGGGGTGGGGGCGTGTGAGGGCATGTGTCCTGGAGACGGGGGACAAGGCTTGTCCTGCCGCGGACAGGGTGGGCAGTTCAACCCAAGAAAGAACTTGCAGGCAAAGCTGTTCCGAGGGGAGCCCTGAGCTCTCGTGCAGAGCAAGGCAGCCTGGAGGGGGTGCTGGTGAGCAGGCTTGGGGTCCCCAGGGCACCTCTGAAACCTTGGGGAGAGGCCAGAGGTCCCAGAGCTCAGCTCAGTGGGGGACACGGGGCAGTGCGGAGGGTGGAAGGGATTCAGGCTAAAGGACAGCAGGGGCTGCGGGAGCTCCTCGGGCCCCAAGAGAAGCTGGAAGCGAGCCCCCAGAGCAACGGCGGCAGGCCGCCTCCGAGGGACCCTCAGAGCTGACAGGTCACCCCACCTCTGGCTCAGTAAGTGACAGAAAAATCTGAGCCATTAAAAAAATATATATATATAAAAATAATAATAATTTGGGATCCCTGGGTGGCTCAGTGGTTTATCACCTGCCTTCCGCCCAGGGCGCGATCCTGGAGTCCTGAGATCGAGTCCCACATGGGGCTCTCTGCATGGAGCCTGCTTCTCCTTCTGCCTGTGTCTCTGCCTCTCTCTCTCTCTCTCACTCTGTGTCTCATGAATAAATAAATAAAATCTTTTTAAAAATAAAAATAAATAATTTATTGAAGTGAAGTTCACGTAACATAAAATCAACTATTTTAAAATGTACAATTCAGTGGCATTCAGCACATGCAGAGTTGTGCAACCCTCCCCTCTACCTCATTCCAGAACATTCTCATCCCTCCAGAAAGGAAACCTTGTGGCCATTGAGCAGTTGCTCCTCGTTCCCCTTTGCACAGCCCCAGGTAGCCACCAATCTATCTGCTTCTGCATCGATGGCTTTACCTGTTCTGGATACTTCATATCCTAAGCCATTTTTAAAAAATTATTTATTTATCCATGAGAGACACAGGCAGAGACACAGGCGGAGGGAGAAGCAGGGAGCCCGATGTGGGACTCATCCCAGGACCCAGGGATCACATCCTGAGCTTAAGGCAGACGCTCAACCGCTGAGCCACCCGGGTGTCCCAACCCATTTTTTAAAAGAGCGGAAAGCAGATAGTTGGGACCCCAGTTCCTGGCTGTGTGGGCTGGGACATGATACTTTGTGTTCCTGGGTCAGTTTTGTCATCTGAAAAATGGGCATAAGATGGGGCTGTCGTGGACACAGAGGGCTCATCCACGCAGCGTCGAGCGCGGGGTCTGCCCCTGGAAGGGGCCCTTGGCACATTTTAGCTGCGGTTGTCATGGGCATCCGATGTCCGGTGATATGGGACTAGGACAGCTGGGACCACGGACAAACAAAACCCAGTACAGCAGACCTGTTCTCCACTGGGCACGGCTCACGGGTGTGACTCCGGGCAGGTCACACGCCCCATCCTAGTCCTGCCTCTGCCCCTTCCTACTCCTGTGACCTGGGCATTAGTTTCTCCATCTGGGGTGGGAATGCCGACCTCGCCGTGTTGGAGGGCGTGGGCCCTGGCACCATTCTGAGGGCAGGGGAGGCCCTGGGAGGAACATCCTGCCCCAAGCAGGGAGGCAGTGGGGATCGGGGCACCTTTAGAGGGGAAGGCCTGGAAGGGGTGATGGTGGGGGGCAGGGGGCATAGGTGTGCAAGGTCACAGTGAAGGGGTTGAGGGAAAGAGGGCCAGGCCTGAGAGCAGGCAGGCAGGGCCCTGGCTCCCCGGCCCGACGAGCCTTTGAACAAGTGGCTGATGCTTCCTGTCCTGGCTCCCCTTGCGGGCGATCCATCAGCCCGGCTGTTACTGTCCGGAGCCGGCGAGTGGCCATAAATGCGCCCGGCCCCCCCCTGCAAGCGGCCCAGGTTTTATGTTGTAAGAACACTGTGGGGCGTCTCAAACACACCGCTAATGACAGGCATCATGAAGCAATAAAAGTGATGGGGCTGGTGGGAGGGGGCCGGCGGGAAGGGAGGGGGCCACCAGTCCCCAGCTCCCCGGCGGTGGCGGCAGGAGCTCTCCGAGAATTGATTAGTCTTGGACGTGCTGACCTTTTTGTTCTTGAAAAATTGCTTTTGAGCAGCTGAGGCAATAAAAGTAAATTGATTCAGAGAGAACGGAGGATGAAATTTGCGTTAGGCGGGGAGGGGCGGATAAACGTCCCGTGACGTCAGCACACACACCTCCCCCCACCCCCACCGCCGCCCGCCCCTGGGCAACAGGAGGGCAGGACCCGGGAAGCCAGGGCAGGCTGGGGAGAGTAGGAAAGGGGGGGACGGAGATGAGATCGAGTGATGGGGGGGGCGGAAATGAGGAACACGGAGGGGGACAGGGAGGGGGATTTGGAGAAGGGCTGTGGACCTAGAGGGGCCGGGAAAGGAGAGAGGGGATGAGATTAGCACGGGGGTGGGGGTGGGGGTGGGGGTGGGGGCTCTCTCCAGCCGGCCCCTGCTCTGCCTCCTTGAATCCCCACAAAGCCTGATTTTTGTTCCCATTTTATAGACCGAGGGAGCCGAGGCCAGGGAGGTCAGGTCACCTGCTCAAGGTCACCCAGCTGAGAAGTGGGAAAGCCCACCTGAGCCCTTCCGAAGCCCCAGGGTAGGCTCCCGAAGGTGGGTTCTTTAGGGAGTGACGTCAGCACCATCCTCCCCTCGCTGGACCTAACACGCCCCCAACTCAGGGGCAGTCCCAGCATCCTGAAGTGGAGGCTGGCAGAGACCAGCATGCCCCCCCCTTCCCCATCCCCCACCCCCGCTCCCCACCCCCCACCTCTAGCTGCACAGACTCCCTGTCCTGCAGTATTGGCCTGGGCTCCCCACCCCCACCCCGGGAGGCTGCAGCCAGAGCCTGGGGGTGGGGGGTGGGGGCAGTGAGCCAATGACAGGAGTCCAGGTCTGTGACAGCACCAGCTGGTTGCAGGTGTGCCGCCCAACCGGCCCAGCCACTGGCGGGGAGAGGCTACACCGGATTTCACCCCAGCGGCCGCCCAAATCCCCTCCACCCGCGTCCCAGTCCCACTCTGGAGGCTCGGGCTCTCCGAGTTCATGGGCCACGCTCTCCGACTTGGATTTAGATCCGGGTCTGGGGGTTTGAGCCGCTGGAATCCCATGACGTTTTGGTTGGACTGAGTGGCCTCACGTGGTGCGTAAACACCCAACGGGGCCAGGGCAGGCGGTGGTGGATGCTCCCCTAAAACGCAGGCACCCCCAAGAGGTAAAAACCCAAATCCTGCCAGAGCTCGGTGGGTGATCCTGGGGCCTCTGGACACAGGTCCCCCATGCTGCCCTCGGTCCCCGGGCCCTGAGCGGACCTCGCCTGCATGCCACACCCTGACACAGCTCCAGCACTCCCCCCACCGCCCCCTGCTGCCCCCCAGGCTCCCGCCCACGGGCAGCTCACCAGGCGCTCAGACCTGCGCCCCCTCGCCCTCGCCCAGCCTCCCGAGAAGGAGCAGGCCCAGAAGCTTTGGGCCTGTTTCCCGGGACTGGCTCGGCCTGGGTGTCCTGCCTCCCTCCGCGCCGGCACATGGCCCCCCGGGCGCCCCAGCCCCGCGAGGAGCTCCAGCGGGCCGCTGGGTCCCCGCCACCCTGCCATCTGCACCCCTCCTCCCCCGCGGGGCTCCCCGGGGCGCCGAGGGCCTGGGGCGCGCAGGTTGCCCCGGCGACCGAGCCGTTGCCCCTGGAGACGCTCCCGCACACGCCCCCGGGGCTGCTGAGCAGCAGCGGGGACCCTGGGTGCCTGAGCGGCGTCAGGCGGGCGAGGAGTCGTCCTGGGGCTCCTCCAGCCCTCCGGCCGCAGCCCCCTCTGCCCGCTGCCACGGTCAAGGCCAGGAGCCCACCCCCGCCCCCACCACCTGGGCCCACACCCCTCCCTTGCCCCCCCACCACCAAGGAGGAGCTAGCAAGGAGCATGGAGGGCGGAGGGCGGAGGGTGGAAGGCAGTTGTGAGCCCCGCTGCCATCCTCCCGGCTGTTTGCCTGCAGGGGTCCCCCGAGGATGGAAAGGGGTCCCCCGAGGATGGAAAGGGCATTTTTCACGGAGATGAGTGGTTTCCTTACAGGGAAACTGAGGCTGAGGGGGGCTGGGTGGCTCACTGAGGTTTTGCCCCAAGGGGACCGGAACCAGGCTGCTTGACGCCCAGTTTCAGCCTCTCCTCACCCAGGCGCACACTTGGTTCCTGGGTCGGTGGGTGACGCTGGGTGGGTGGCCCCCCGCCCTCTCTGGCTGCCCTCTGCTCCTGGGAAAGGCTGTGGGAGTGGGCGCCAGGGCGCAGGCCCGGGCCTGGTGCAGGGTCGCGAAGCCGCTGCTCGGCCCCCCTCCGTCCCCGAGCGGGGCTGGCACTGCCCGCGCCCAATCAGGCCTGGCCTGGCAGGGGTGCGCAGGCTGCGATCCTGGGCCCGGCTGCGGGGGACACTTACCCTGGGGCCGAGGGGCAGCTGCGCGGTGGTCGTGGGGCCCAGTCTCCAGGATGGTGAGCTCGGCCAACAGGGGACCCCGCAGCCACGTCCGGAGTGGAGGGCCGGGATCTCACGGAGGTCAGAGTCGAACCCTCAGCTCCCCTCCCCTGAGGGCCTGCCTGGGGGAGCGGCAGCAGCTGCCCAGCAGGTCGCCTCCCCTGCTTTGACTGGTCGGCCAGGCCTGCGGGGTCCAGCCCTTGGAGCCACAGCGGCCGAGATGCTGGTGAGGGCCTGCCAGGTACGCAGCCTGTGGACGTCCACTCCCAGAGGCTCGCTCAGGAGCTTCCAGCCCCGGTACTGCCGTGATAGGATGCAGATTCCCCCGATGGGTCATGGAGCCCAGGGAGGTCCTGTGGTTTTCAGACACTAAACGTGGCACCGCCCTCCCCCAGCAGGTCTGTGACTATCGATGACTTTACAGAGGGACCCCTTCTGGGAGAAGCAGGCCACCCCAATCTAGATAACGCGCCCACCACCACCCCCATCTGTCTCTCTCCCCAGCACCCCAGGTTGGTGAAGAGGAGAGCCTTCTCTGTAAGGCCACCCTGACTCACCGCCGTGGTGGCCCACGAGTCGTCCAGTCGCCAGGCGTCCTGGCTGGGCCGCACCCTGGGCTGGTGGCATGTGGAGGAGAGGTGGTCAGGGTGCCCACCCCACGGACCAGGACGGAAGGGGCACGCCCCCACCCCGCAGGCACACAAGGGAGGGTAGGCTCCTGTGAACACTTTGGGAGGAGGCAGGATTCCTGAAGTGGGGGCTGGGATGGACCCCACCCGCGGGGGAAGGTCTGGAGGGAGCAAGTGGGTAGAAGCGCTCAGGACGCGGCCGAGACAGGCAGGCATCACCCTGAGCCCGGTCCTGGGGCTTTGCAGCCGAGCATACTCCTGGCTCCTGGCTTCTCCGCCTGCCTCCCCGCTGCCCGTCACCACCACCCACCGGCACCTCCACCACAAGGAGACACCAGCCAGACGGTTGCCCCCGCCTGGATGCACGAAGGCGAACACACGTCACAACCAGCTTGGGCATAACCCACGTGAGAGCACGAAGGCCCAACATAGAGGAAATTGTGAAAAGCCAGGAGAGGTGGCTGTATGGTGCCTTAAGACCCTGCGCACCTGAGCGTGGCGACTTGGGTAGGGGTGCCCTGTATGGATGCTGCCCACAGGCGGGCCCTTGGCATACAGTGCACGTGCTTATACAGCGTGCACACGCACGCACGCACGCACACTAACATCTAGGCAAATGCCTTTGCACGGTGGGTTGGTGATAATAACCACTTTGCAGGGGAAGGGACTTTCCAGGGACCCTGAGCAGTGTCCCCAGAGAGGTGAGCAATCCCTGCCCTGCAGCCAAAACTGGCCCCCCCTGCCCTGATCGGTAGGAGAGAAGCTGACACAGAACCCCAAAGTTTCCAGCTTTACTTCCCACAGACCCCCTGGTGCACAGTACCCCACCCCCCCACCCCCGCCAAGAACTGGTATTTTGGAGAGATACACAGTGGTCCGCCGTGGCTGAGAATAGTATGGAAACTGCCTTTTGGACAAGTCACATGAAAACCCCACTCCCGCCGCTTTGTGGCCTTATTCAGGCTTTGTCTTGGTCTGGGTTTCAACTGTGTGCAGTAAGGTCTCCTTCCACGCCGGACCGCTCACCTTTTCCACCGGATCTGGGCACGTCCTTCCAATAATCATCTCCATCAGCAGAGAATGAGGGTGCCCACCAGAAAGGCCATCCCAGAAGCATTTGGTAGGTTCTGGAAGAGGAGCCCCAGCTCCATCCTGAGCATGGACAGTGTGTGGCACCACGTGGGCAAAGTCCGCTGGAGATGTGACCGCCCTGACCTCCGTGTCGCCATCTGATGTTTGTGGAGTGCCTCTGCGAGCTGACACTGTCAGCGCTGGGGGAACCCGGGTAAGCCAAAGAGGGGCCCTATTCTCTGGGGGAGGCCACAGGATGGCCCACTCTTCCAGCGGGGTAGTGTGCCATGGACGAAGACGGGGAGGGTGCTCCGCCTTCCACCTCATCCCTTTTGGTGGGGCGGGGGGGGGCTGGTCCTCCCAAAGCAGATGAATGTCCAAGTTAACCAAAATATCCAACAAGGGAACGCGCTGTCCTCACAGATCAGAACCCTGAGCACGCATTTAACATGGGGTTTCAAAAAAATATTAAGATCCCAAAGACCTTTGTGTGATTCCATTTGTATGGAACGTCCAGAATAGGCAAGTCTCTAGAGCTGTAGAGACAGAAAGAAAATTAGGGTTTTCCAGGGCTGGGGGGGTAAGCAGGGGAAGCAGGAGTGACTGCTAATGGGTCCAGGGCTCTTTTGGGGCAATGCAAATGTTCTGGAATTACATTATGAGGGTGATTGCACAACCGTAAATTTACCAAAATCATTGAACTTGATACTTTCAATGAGAGCATTTGGGGCATATTGATTATATCTCAATAAAGCTGTTAAAGATTTTAAGTCTCAAGGGAAAACGTTCCTGATGGTGTTGGCCAGTATGCACATCTGATTTCATCTTTATAAAAAATATGTGCACCATTAGGATCACCCTCTAGGGATTCCTGGGTGGCGCAGCGGTTAAGTGCCTGCCTTCGGCCCAGGGCGTGATCCTGGAGACCCAGGATCAAATCCCACGTCAGGCTCACTACATGGAGCCTGCTTCTCCCTCTGCCTGTGTCTCTGCCTCTCTCTCTCTCTCTTATGAATAAATAAATAAAATCTTTAAAAAAAAAAAAAAAGATCACCCTCTAAGACTCTAAGATACGCACACTGATTGAGAATAACAGAAAGCAGACCGGTGATTGCCTGAGCACACGGATGGAGGGACCGTGGCCAGGGGCAGGAGGGAAAGATTATAATTGGGCACAAGGAAACTTTGGGGGATGATGGATGTGCTCGTTAGTGTGATTGTGGTGATCATGGCACGGTCGCATGCGTATGTCGAAAATGACCAAGCTGCACTTCACGTATATGCAGTATTTTGTGTCTGCATTTCTGCTGCATCTCAGTACAGCTTTTTCTTCTTTAATATGTGTGCAGGGGTGTGTAGTGAGAAGACCAGAAGGAAGTAGACCAACACATGAACGGCAGCTTCGTCCGGGGGAAGGAATCGGGGCTGGATCGGTCTAGAGTCAGGGTGAGGCTGAGGCCCCGCGGCCAAGCCCCTGGACCAGCCCATCCCTGCCCCAGGCGAACCCCATGACTCACCAGCAAAGGCATGGAGCATCAGGCGGCTAGAGGTCAGCTCCTCCCCGGGGAGGGGAGGCTGCAGGGCCGGCGGGGCAGGCAGGTGAGGCGGACACAGCAGGCGTGGTGGGCAGGCTGGCCGCTGAGGCCCACTCTGGCCGGGAGCCTCGGCTGGTTCCACTCAAGGGCAGACGGGCAGGAGAAGTCAGGTAGGAGACCAGCAGTAATTACCCCACCAGGAGGGCGGGCTTGGCACCTCTCCTTCATTCCCGAGGAGAGAGGTCACCCCTGGCACCTGGGCCTGCCCTAGTAGTGGCATTGCCCAGCAGCAGAGCTGGCGGGGTTGCTCATGACCCTGCAGGACAGGTCAGGCAGGGAGGCTGGCCTGGGAGGGAGTCCACCGGGGACCTGGCCTAATTCTCACACCAGATCCCCAGCAAACGCTCAGCCCCCAGAGTTTCTATTTTGAGCATCCAGGTCCCAGGGCTCTGCAAAAGAGCTGGCTTGATAAATCATGGCGGACAAGTGAATGGGTGGACAGATGGATGAATGGATGGATGGGTGGGTGGGTGGGTGGATTGGTGGGTGGATGGATGGACGGGTGGATGGGTGGGTGGGTGGATGAATGGGTAAGTGGGCGGATAGATGGAAGGATGGATGGACAGATGGATGAGTGGGTGGGTTGGTGGGTGGATGGGTGGATCAGTGGATAGATGGATGGACAGAAGCATGGGTGGGTGGATGCATGGGTGGGTAGGTATGTGGGTGGGGGGCGAATTCGTGGATGGGTGGATGGGTGAGTGGATGGGTGGGTAGGTGCGTGGGTGGGTAGATGAATGGGTGGGTGGGTACGTGGGTGGGTGGGCAAATGTGTGATAGGTGGGGGGTGGATGGATTGGGGTGGATGAAATGAGACCGTGGTCCTACAGGTCACCTCTGGGCTAGCAGGAGGCACACATGGCCTTGTAAGGAAAAGTGCGCAGGGAGCAGGGTCAGCAGCACGGGTGCTGCCTGAGTCACTCGGTTATTCCTGGCCACGGAGGACATCCAAGGCGGGCGTGGGGCTGAACGAGGGGCCCCCTGGCTGCCGGGAGCTTGGTGAGGCCCATGGTGGGGAAGTTCAGCCCCGGGGTGAATGGAGCAAGAATGTCTGGGGCCCAGGGAGGAGGTTTTCAGACGGCAGCTGGGGCGGCCGTGGGGTCAGTGTCCAAACCGGGGCCTGAGCGCCGTTAACAGAGAGGCAAAAGCTGACATCTCGGCCTGCTCGCGGCGGAGCGGGTGCCTGGCCAGCCCTTCCTCAGGCCTCGACCGACTCGGGGCAGAGATGTGACCATGAATAAGGAGCCACAATTATCCCTCCCTTCCACTGCCCTGTCGCAGACCTGGCTGGTGCACGGGGAGGAAGGGCAGCCCAGCGGCCCCCGCTGCTTCCAGAGTCCAGGGGAGCCCGGGGGGGCTACAGGTGCAGCCGCTGTGCGTGGAAAGCTCACAGCGGGGACAGCCATGGGCTCAGCTCCGCACAGAGAGGCTGCGGAGGTCTGAGGGGTGCTGGGAACCCGAGTTCATACTGCAGCTCTGCCTCGTCTAGCTGTGTGGCCTCAGACAAGTTACCTCACCTCTCTGAGCCTTGGTCTCCACTGTGAAACGAGGTTAAAAATACTGGGTCTGGGGGCACCTGGGTGGCTCGGTCAGTCGAGCATCCAACTCTTGGTTTCAACTCAGGTCATGATTGAGTCCCTCGGTGGGCTCCACACTCAGCAGGGAGTTTGCCTGAGATTCTCTCCCTCTCCCTCTGCCCCTTCCAGCTCTCTCAGTCTCCCAAATACATAAATACATCTTTTTTTAATTTTCTCTAAGATTTTATTTATTTATTCATGAGAGACAGAGAGAGAGAGAGGCAGAGACATGGGCAGAGGGAGGAGCAGGCTCCCTATGGGGAGCCCGATGTGGGACTCGATCCTGGGACTCCGGGTTCATGCCCTGAGCCAAAGGCAGATGCTCAATTGCTGAGCCACCCAGAGGCCCCTAAATACATCTTTTTTAAAAAGAAAATAAATATATATGCAAAGCAGTTGGCATGTAGTTTGTGCATACCACGTGGTGACTGTTATTATCTTATGATTATTCTTAGTAGATGAGTGTTAGTGTCATCGTTTTATTACTGTCCAGTCCTCGCATCTGTGATCCCAAGGCAAGATCTGTCCCCAGCCGTCCAGCCTCCTCCCCGACTCCAGGCGCTTCACACTGGTGACTTAGAACATCATAAGCTACTTCTTATGGGTCTGAAAGATTTTGTCCCATCTTTTCTGACTTTGCAAAAAACCCTCAGCGTCATCCCTGCCTCAGCCTTAAACTTGGCCACTTGCTTCTGGCCAGGCTGCCCCTTCCCCGGCTTTGGTGGCCTCCAGAGTGATCCTCCCGAGTCCTCAGGGGCTGGTACCTTCCCCAGTTAGGAGGGGGCTGGGAGGGGAGGCTCGGGGAAGGCCGGGGAAAGTGGAGTCTCGGCCTCTGAGGTCAGCCCATCTATTTTTACATCCCTTCCAAAAGGAGCCAGGACAGCAGCCCCGTGGCCGTCACTCAGCGTGCCTGTAATCCCCAGGGAATCCGGTGTCTTTGGGAAATTGGACCCAGGCTAGGGATGCTCAGGGGCCCTCGGTCCCCAAGAAGGGCCTGAACTGGTGGAGATCCTGGCCTCTGGGGTCAGACGGTCCAGCCGGACCCAAGAATGGGGCCAGGGGCTCCCCTCTGAGAAGCGGGATGACCTCCGGTCTGTTAAGGACCAACCCCTCGGGGGGTCGAGCCGCCAGAGGGTCTCCGGGCTGACATGTGGCAGAGAGTCGTCTGGTCGGGCTCCCGGGCCGCAGGCATTCTGGAAAGGGCTCACCCTGCGGCAGGCCCTGCTGCTCTGAGGAGGGCACACTGGAGGCGGCGGTGGGGTGGCCGCAGGTAGGGCCAGCACGCTGACTTGATCAGAAACCTAAAGGCCTCAAGGTCTGCCCTGTGAGGGTCAGGGATCTGCGTGGGCTGGAAGGTCCCGAGTACTAGTGCTAGGTCGTCCAGACCCCACTTCGGGAAGAAGGAGCTGGTTTCCCAGCCAAGGCTCAGCTCCGGCCCCTGTGGGGCGCTCCCATGGTGGAAGAGGGGGCCTCAGCCAGGGGCACACGCTTCCTCCCAGGGCAATGGGCCTCCGTGAGCAAGAGGAAGGGATCTAGAGGCCCGGCCCCTCCACCCAACTCCAGCACCCCGACGCTCCCCCAGGGTCAGCTGAGCCTGCCTTGGGAGAAACCTCAAAAGCCCTTGCGCCTCCTGACCTCACTCCTGCCCCTCAGGATCGGCTTCCTGGGAACCCACGTTGCACGCAAGGGACCCAGTGGGACTTGGCCCTCGTGGAGGAGGCTGGGCGGTGCCTCTGAGCCACCGGAGCCCACCGCCCGTCCCCAGGAGATCCCACACAGACCCCTAGCTCAGTCTCCCCAACAACATAACCCGCCTCTGGGACGTCTGCAACAGGTTCGGCAACATCCCCCCAAAATTCATGTCCACGCAGAACCTCAGAAAAGGAGGAAACAAACAAACAAAAAGAAACAAAAAAGAAAAGAAAAAGAAAAGGAGGAAACAGGGTCCTTGTATGTGTAACTAGTTAGGGATCCAGGATGAGAGCTTCCTGGACTCAGGCTCGGCCCTGAATCTAATGACGTCCACGAAGAGGAAGGGACACAAGACACCCAGAGAAGGCCGCGTGCAGATGGAGGCCCAGCTGGAGCCGCCGCTCCAAGCCCGGGACCCCCTCCCCCAGCCCCCCGGAGCCAGGGTTCCCCCGCAGAGCCTCCGGAAGAACCAGCGCCAAAGTATCCACGCCCTGAAGCAAGGCCACTTTCAGAGGCGAAATGGTCTAAAGACGCGAGCACTGCACTGTCCCCCCAGGTCCTGTGCCACGCGGCGGGGTAGTCTTATCTTGAGGCACCTTGGAGTCTTTGGCAGGAGAAGCAGGATAGGATTTAACCAAGAGAAATGAGTCCCTTGCAGCTGTCACCGAGCATTTGCTGGAACAGGACGGGGGACCCACAGCAGGGTGACCTGCTGCCCCATTTGAGCCCCGAGAGGCCCACGGTGGAGGCAGCCCCAGTCCTCGGCGAGAGGGCACAGTGGGCCAGCCTGGCACCCCGAAGAGGCCGTCTGTGCGCCCCCCGAGAGACAGCGGGGTTGGAAAGCCCGGAGGAGATGAGTGTCAAGAAGGGAAACAAAGACGCGGGGGTCACCCTTGCGCAGCGCCTCCACCCTTCTGGCAAAGACGGAATACGACCCCGGGAGCGAGCCGGGAGACAGCGGGTGTCACTTCGGGGACTCTGTGTATGAGTTACACACTCGGCTGTGTGCACCTGAACCTGTCGTGGCGCCGTGTAAAGAAAAATGGTCGATTTTATGCTAACAGTTCAAATTCTTGATGTTTCTTGGCTTCCAGGGGCACGAAACAGCAAACGGAAACACAGCACGACAAGCGGAGGGACAGCAGAAGGGCCGGGGGAGAAAGCTACTGTCACTGCCATTTAACGGCGCCGCTCTTCTCCCGTTTGGAGGAAGGAGTCGTCTACGCCAGCAGCAAAGCCCGAACGGCAGATGTGCCACAGCAGAGGGAGCGACGCTGAGAGGCGGGGCCGGGTCGGAGCGGGGGTTCCATGGAAGCCTGGGGGGAACAGGGGCTACCAACCACGTTCCGTGGGAGACCCCGGAGGACACGCGGGTCACGGGAGGGATGACAGAGCCAGCGAGGGGAGGCTCCTCTGCAGGACGGGGCTGGCAGGCAGTGGTGCCATGGGGACCCAAAGTGTCATCACGGTCCCCCTGTTACAGGGGGAGCCCACGAGGGCCAAGGTCTGGCTCGTAGTCGGTCCGCTGGCTCCGAAGACCCACGCAGCCCCGTTTCCTGGCCCCTGGAGATCACCGGCTCTTGCACGCACCTCGTGGTTAACAGAAGCCCCACGTCGGTTCACGATCCAAGACGTGGGAGCTCTTGTAACCAGGAGACCAAGTAAAAGCCACCCAAAGTGTACCCCTCCCTCTGCTCGTCAGAATGACAGCACCCGAAGGAGTCAGCGCCCTACTCCCCAGACGCTGTGAGCCCGTCTGGTTCTGTGGCAAAGGAGAAATAAGGCTGCAGACGGAAGGAAGGAGTCTAATCAGCTGCCTTCAAGTCGGGGAGATGATTCTGGATCATCTGACTGGGTCCAATGTGATCACAGGGGGTCCCCCGAGGTAGAGAGGGGCACGGGAGGGGCGAGGGAGAGAAGACGTGAGCCCAGGGGAAGCCAGGGCGAGGCCGCGGGAGCGGGACTCGGGGGAAGGAGCGAGGCCAGCCTGCAGAAGGCGGAGAAGGTTCCCCCCCGAGCCTCCAAGGGGGAGCGCGGCCTGGCCCCCACCAAGGCTCCAGCCCAGGGAGGCTCATTTTGGGCCTGTGACCTCCAGGACTGTCTAAAAATATGTTTGTGGGGCTTCAAACCACGAGGTTCACAGGGATTCAATAAGCAGCAATAGGCAATAATATATCACCCCCCGCGCCCCCGCCCGGGCCAAGGCCGAATACGAGAGGCCGCGCTTCGTCCTGGGGAAATAGCGGAGACCGCACACCCCGGAGGACGAAGGCTGCAGCGCCGGCGGCCCCTCTCGCGTGCCCATCCGAGTGACTCGTGCTGCCCTCGGAGGCACAGACCCCGGGGGAGGGGGGGAGAGAGACCACGGTCCCGCGGGAGCTGCTCCGCCGGGCGTGAGTCCTCGGGTGGCCCAGAGCGACGCGGCCTTGGACCTGTGCTGCGTGGCAGCCTCTGCCACCAACCCCGCGGGAGGATCCGGAGTCCGGCTCCGGTTCACGCTCCGGGCCTCGCGCCACGGCTGGGTTTAGGCTCCTGCCCTCTGTCCTCACGCAGTCCTGCCGACGGGTCATCCTGGAGGTCGCCGTTCGGGCTGCGCCCCTGAGGCTCTCTTGCTAACCAGACCCCACGAGCGAGAAGCTACCGGCAGCTCCGAGGTCTCGGTGCGATGCGTGCCCCCAGGGGGTGAGGGCCAACCCCAGGACGTTCCCAAGGGCCCAGAAGCCTGAGGTGTGCTGGGACATTAAAAGTAGAGGGAGGGGGGGGTGGCGCCTGGCTGGCTCAGGGCGTGACCCCAGGGTCCTGGGATCGAGTCCCGCATCGGGCTTCTCTCTCTGCCTGTGTCTCTGCCTCTCTCGGTGCGTCACTCGTGAATGAATAAATAAAATCTTTTTGAAAAAATAAATAAAAGACGAGGACAAATGATGGCGTCTGACACCTGCTACCCCTTCTGTTCCGGAAGGGGCATAGTCCGCATTTGAGAATCCAACAAAGGGTTTTGGCTTTGCGAGGACCCGGAGCAGGAGCAGTAGCGGGACCTGCAGTGGGCGAAGCCCTGCCACGCGAGCCACGTGACCTTGCTGACCTGGTGGTTTCAGAGGTGGGGGTGAGGAGATGCCCCGTGCCTCAATGGCAGCCCCAGCGCCGAGTCGCAAGGTAGATCCCCAGGGCCCTGGGGCAAGCCGCACCTGTCACAGCAGAGAATCACGAGTCGTCTGGAAACCAGCTCCTCCTGTGCTCTTGGCTCGAGAGGGACTGGCTGGCCATCAAGCTTCGGTCGCACACCGGCACTGCCAGGGGAGCCAGGTCACGTTGGGCCCCCTGAGAAGGTCAGGCGCACCCAGTGGTGACCCAGCATGAGGTGGGACAGAAGGCACAAGCACCATCACCGGGCACCTAGAGCAGTGGGAAGGCGGGAAGTGACCCCCTTGGACCGAGGGACCCATTTATGGCAAAGAGGGTGCAGGAGTGGCCGGTGACCATGACGCTGTCACACTGTGCCACTCAGAAGCCACTGGTCTAGAAGTGGGACAGGGTGGCCTTTCCAAAGTGTAGCTGAGACGCCCATTTGGAGCCGTGACGTCCACCTCCAGGATGCGAGGATACGGAATAAACCCGAGATCAAAGACTGTGGTGGGGGCCGTGTCCCCAGAGGTGGAACCCATTGGTCCAGGAGCCAGCCCTGGGCAGGGGGAGGGAGTGTCCCCACTGACTCTCACTTCCAGGCACAAGCTTGGGGAGTGTGTGCTTTCCTCAAGTGGGTGTAGACGGCCTGATTCCCAGAAGGAGTCACTTCCACCAGGGTCACAGCAGCTCCTCTGCCGGTTGGTCTCTTCGGGCTCCTGCGCCAGGAGGGCCACCCAGCAAGGGAAGGCGTCACCACCCTGGCAGGGTCGTCACTCTGATCCATGGGGGAGACGGGGCTGCGGTTTACCATGGGGCAGCAGAGACGGTGAGCGGCACCCGGGAAGTGCTGAGTGTGACCTTATTTGGATAAAGGGTCTTTGCAGATGTAACTCAGTTAAGGATGGAGAGGAGATGCCCCTGGATTACCCGGCTGGATTCTAAATCCAGCGACAGGTTCCTTACAGGGGACAGAGCTTGAGCACAGACACAGAGGGGCTGGGTCCTGAGAAGAGAGGCAGAGACTGGAGGGACGAGGCCATGAGCCAAGGACCACCCGGAGCTGCCAGAAGCTGGAAGAGGCAGGAGGGATCCTCCCCCGGAGCCCCGCAACCCCATGACCCCAGCCTTCTGGCCTCCAGGCCTACGAGAGGAGAACTCCCATGCCTTAAGCCCCCCAGCGTGAGCTAATCTGTTGCAGCAGCTCCAGAAACTCATTTGGGGACCATGCAGGTCCGGGAGGAAGCATTCCGGCGGGGGACTTGCTCTACCGATGGATGCGGGGGGGGGGGGGGGGGTCTGAGGAGTAGGCGGTAGTGGATGCTGGGATGTGCTGCCCCGAGTCCCCTCAGGTCCCGGACACCCGTCCCGCACCTGCCCATAGCTGATCCCCTCCTCGGGCATTGCCCTCGGGACGACTGTCTCCTTGCATCAGCCGGGACTTGTTGATGGGAGCCCACAGGGTGGGTTCAGGGCTCCCTGCGGGCCGCCCCAGCTCCAGAGTCCCCACCCCCACCCCACCCGGTCAGTGGGGCTGCAGTGTGGTCCAGCCCTGCCCTCCGCCCAGTCCTGCTTCCTCGTGGCTGTCCTTCCTGAGAATGCTCCCCAATAACCCCCTGCACCCCGTTCTTAGTCTCCAAGAACGATTCTCCAGAGCTGACCCACGACAGGGGTTATTTCAAAGTCCTCAGGGAGGAAAGGATGCGTTATTTAATAAATGGTGTTGGGATGAGCTGGGCGCCGTCTAGAATAAAAATTGAACCTCACGCCGAACACCAAAGAAATTCCGGATTTCAAAGATTTAAAAACCCTAAGGATTCTATAAGAAAGCATAGAGGGATTTTAAAATAATCTTTCTAAATTTCATTCCAGGGACCCCTGGGTGGCTCAGTCGGTGAAGCGTCTGCCTTCCACTCAGGTCAGGATCCCAGGGTCCTGGGATCGAGCCCCACATCGGGCTCCTTGCTCAGCGGAGAGTCTGCTTCTCCATCTGCCTCTCCCTCTCCCCCCTCATGCTCTCTCTCACTCAAATAAATAAAATCTTTTGTAAAAAACAACAGCAGCAGCCCAGGTGGCTCAGCGGTTTAGCACCGCCTTCAGCCCAGGGTGTGATCCTGGGGTCCTGGGATCGAGTCCCGCATCAGGCTCCCCACATAGAGCCTGCTTCTCCCTCTGCCTATGTCTCTGCCTCTCTCTGTGTCTCCCATGAATAAATAAATAAAATCTTTAAAAAATAAAAATAAAAAACTACAGAATTACACATCAATTTTTAAAAATTAATAACTCACCAGTAAACTGGCCAAATGCCCTCAGCAGGCCACAAACGATGACAGACACACGGCTCCTGAAATTAAAATTCGCTGAACTTCATTTTTTTTTTATCCAAGTAAAATTCTCAGAGCAAAATTAACCACTTTAAAGTCAACAATTCAGTGGCATTTAGTGCATTCACCACCCCGTGAGTTCCAGAATATTTCCATGCCCCCAAAAGGGGACCCCGTCCCCCTCAGCAGTGTCTCTCCATCTCCCTTCTCCCCCCAACCCCGATCGCCAGACCCCAGCAGCCGCCAATCTGTTTTCCGTGTCTGGATTTTCCCTTTCTGGACATTTCATATAAATAGAATCATACAGAACGTGGGCTTGGGCATCTGGCTTCTTTCACTGAGCGTGTTTCCCGTGTCTCATCCGCATCGTGGCAGGTGTCAGAGCCCTGTTCCTCTTCACGGCTGCACCTGCTCACCCACTGACCCGCTAGTGGGCACTTGCCTTGTTTCCACCTCTTGGCGACTGTGGATTTTCCGGGCCCCTGTTCTCCTCTCTCTCGAGTACACACCCCGGAGTGGAGTCGCCTTTCCCAGACTTGCCATTTCCCCTTTCACTGCTAACCGGCCTGGTGGGTCCGGATCTCCTCCTAATGACTGGTGAGTGCCGCTGAGCCTCTTTTCACGTGCTTGCTGGCCCTTCGTGTGTCTTCTGTGCACAAGTATCTATTCAGTCCTCTGCTCATTTTTTTAATTGGATTGTCTGCCTTTTTGTTGCCTAACTATCCTTTTTGAATACCAGATCCTTATGATACGCGATTTGCAATATTTTCTCTCATTCTGTGAGTTGTCTTTTCACTTTCTTGATAATATCCTTTGATGCACTAAAGTTTTTAATGTTGATGAGGTTGGGGGATACCTGGGCAGCTTGGTCAGTGAAGCGTCTGCCATCGGCTCAGGTCATGATCTCGGGGTCCCGGGATCGAGCCCCACATCAGGCTCCCTGGTCAGCGGGGAGTCTGCTTCTCCCTCTGCCTCTCCTTCCTGCTAGGGCTTTCTCTCTCTCAAATAAATAAATAAAATCTTTAAAAAAATTTTTTTGATGGGATCCAAACTGAATGACAATTTTTCGCTTATTTATTTGGCAAAATCAAAAACTTCAATTATACACCGTTGGTGGATAAATGAGTTTCTCATGCAAATGCATCCGTGAACTTCTTGGAGAGCATTTTTTCTCAGCAAGCACCAGGCCAGTTGGGAAAACAAAGTCGGTCTTAGACGCTCAGGACCCCCAGACAACCGTGGCCTAGCTCGATTTTCTACTGGTCGTGGTCCGAAGCCATCTCAGCCATATGGGGGACTCATAAATCTAGATAGAGGGCTCGGCCCTGCATCCTAGCTCTGCTGGTGAGGGCACCCCCTTTCCTCAGAAGGGCCCTCCTTTCTCAGGGTGGGGTGGCTTCCAGGGAGGCTGCCACGCTGCAGAAGCGCTGGCCTGGAAAGCTTGCCTCCTGCAGACCCTGCTTAGGGAGCTGCTTAGGATGTGCTCCGGCCCCGCATCCTCCAACAGCCGCACAGAGGACCGCCGTGCAACCAGCAACACCATCCCAGGCAGGCACCCAGATGAATTGAACGCAGACACCCCCACAGGTCCACATGCACACGGCAGCCTGGTCACAGCCCCCTAAAGGTGGAGGCAGCCCAGCGTCCGTGATCGATGAGCAGATAAACAAAATCGGCCTATCCGCACGATGGAACCGTGTTCAGCCTTCAAAGGGACTGAAGCTCCCACACCTGCTACCATGTGGGTGAAAACAGCCAGAGCACGATGCTCGGTGAAAGAAGCCAGGCACAAAAGGCGTCCTAGCGCATGATTCCATTGATGGGAAATGTCCAGAATCGGCCGACCCCCGGAGAGGAAATTCGTGGCTTCCCGGGGCTGGTGGGAGCGGGGAAAACGAGGAGGGACTTCTTAATGGATCCAGAGTTTCCTTGTTGGGGGCGGATTCAGGAACTAGATGGAGGTGGGGGTTTCACAACTCTGTGAATGTGCTAAACGCCCCTGAGCTCTGGATTTTAAGTCAGTTCATTTTGTGTTATGTGGATTCCACCTCGGTTTGGAAAAAGAAGCAGTAGCACTGCTGCGAAGCGAGTAGCATGGGTGGAGCCAGTACTCCGAGTCCTGGCAGCAGTGCTGGGGCACCAGAACCCTGGGGGCCACCCCGGGCGAGGCAGGTGGAGTCCCAGGACGCAGGCGGAGCAGTGGCTCTCGCTCACCAGCCACCCTCCAGCGGGTGCAGGGGATCCCCGAGACTCCTCTCCCATTCGGAGGCATTTGAGACAGTCTATTGTTCACGAGTTGGATGCACCGGTAGGTGACCGAGGCCAGAGATGCCAACAAAGGGAGGACACTCGGAGGGCCAGGGAGAAACATCAAAGCCATAATCACTGTAGGCTATGCAGCTGCGCATTGAATTATTATAAACAGTCATAACACTCTAACTGCTATTGATCTGGACTTTAGCACCAACCTATAAAGAAAGCCAGAACGGTAATTGGCCACAGAGCAGAGCACCCACTTCAGCAGCCTTGGCGATGGCGAGAAGCAGAGCTGCGGAGGGTGGGTGTGGAAAGCAGGGGGAGCCCCGGAGGGCAGAAGCCCGAGACCTGCTGGGGCAGGTTCCTCCGAGGCTCCAGAGATGGGGTGGGGACAAGGCTCCATGGGCGAGCAACAGGGAGTTCAAAGCAGCGGTCAAGGGGTGCAGTGGGTGGAACTGGATGAAACCCTCAACCGTCCCAGCAGGCAGACGAGAGATGGTATCTCAACGGGGGTGCAGAGGCAAGAAACAGGCTGTCATTCCTCCGGGCCGTGGCTTTACCTGGCGTCCCCGTGCACCACCATCTAGGCTTGTACCTCCCCCAGCTCGGGCAACCGCATCTACCCACAAACTTGATGTCATCACTAGGCCAGCAGGAAGCAACCCAAACCCGACATGGCCAAACCTGACCTTCCCATCACCTGCTCCACACTCGGGCTTCTCCCTCCGTCTTGACATTGGCAGCGCCGTCCTTCCAGCGGCTCGGGCTCCAACAACACACGGAGCGTCCGGGACCACCTCCTCCTTCTGCTCCTCATCTCCATCCCACCGGCAAATCCTGTTGACTTTGTCTTTGGTGTCGACCCAGAGTGCTCTCCTGCCCAAGGCCACCGTCGTCTCTTGCCAGGGCTGCTGCATGGTCTCCTCACTCACCCCAAGGGCCAGTCCTCAACGGAGAAGCCGCGTGCTCCTCCACAACCCTGGTAGGTCCACTCTGCTCAGAACCCAGAAATAGTTCCTTGTTACTCAAAGGGGGAAAAACTGAAGTCCTTACAATTGCCTCCAAGGCCGGAGTGCTGGGGGCCCTCCCCATCCTCTCTCTGCCTCCCCTCCTGCCCCCAGCCAGCCCACCACCCCCTTGCAGATCCCTGAACTCACCACCACACTCGCACTGCAGGGGCTTTGCACTGGCTGTTACCTCTGCCTGGGCCACTGCCTCCAGCCGCGCGGCTCACTCCCTCACCCCTTTCAAGCCTTCACTCAAATGTCCTCTTCTCAATCTGGTGTCCCCTGACCAGTCTATTTTCAATTGCACCCGCCTCTCCCTGGCACTCCTGACTCCCCCTCTTACCCTGCTCCTGGTTTTCTCAAAGCCCTTATTACATTGTTAGGTATGGTCCAATGTATATGTTCATGACATCCACTGTGCTGTCTGTCTATCTGTCCCGCTGAAATTATGTCCACTCCAGGGTGAAGCTAGCCCCATCTCTCAGCTCTCGGAAGGCAGAGATCTTTGTCTTGCTCACGAAGCTTCACTAGGGCCTACGATGCCTGGCATGCAGTAGGCCCTCAGGAAATATTTGTCCAATGAGTGATTGAATACATGTGTCATCTGGAAGCAACGGCCAAGAGGAGCTAAGGGCCCTCAACGTGGTCGCCTCTGGATACCAGGCTCGGAAGAGGGTAAAGGAGAGGAGGATGTTTCTGCACCACTAAAAAATCTGTACATATGGGGGAGCCTGGGTGGTTCAATCAGTGAAGCATCTGCCTTCGGCTCAGGTCATGATCCTGGGGTCCTGGGGTAGAGCCCCAAGTTGGGCTCCCTGCTCAGCAGGGAATCTGCTTCTCCCTCTCCCTCTGCCGCTCCTCCCTGGCCATCCTCTCTCTCATTCTCTCTCTCTCTCTCTCTCTCTCTCTCAAATAAATAAATAATCTTTGAAAAAAAAAGAAAAAGATAAAACGTATGATTATCTCAAAATAGAGTCAGATAAGATCCAACATCTATTCTTGACCAAAAAACTCTCAGCACACTAGGAAAAGAAGGGACCTATCTCGCCCTGACAAAGGGTGTCTCTGAAACACCCAGAGCCAAGCCCACCCTCAGCGTGGAAGACCCACTGCTTTCCCGTAAGACCAGGAGCAGGATGAGGACGTGGCCCCACCACCCCCACCCTGCTCTGTACTACAGGCTCTAGCCCACGAAAGGAGGCAAAGGGGAAAACGCATTCAGATTGGAAAGGAGGAAACAGAGCTGCCTTTATTTTATTTAAACCACAGAAATCATCTATGCAGATAATCTGATGGAAAACAACCTGCAACAACATATAAGTGAGTTTAGCGAGTTAGTGGGATCAACCCCAATACGTCAAAGTCAACTGTATCCTATGTAATAGCAACAATCAGAAATTCAAATTTTTTTAAGTATGATTTTCCAAAGCTCTGAAAATACGAAACGGTTACGGACCAATCTGGCAAAAGGTGTCTAAGAATTGCCCCTAAAACCTACAGGTAATTGCTGAAAGTTTAAAGAATATCTAAGCAAGTGGGGAGACATGTTCTGTACATCGCTTGAAAGACCCAATGTTGGTAAGATGCTCCTTCCCCCCGAATTATATGTAGGGTCAGTGTGATCCCATCCAAACCCCAGCAGGCTCTCTTTGGTAGAGGCTGAAAAACTGATTCTAAAATTCACCTGAAAATAGTGAAGGACCTAGAACAACCCAAACAAATTTGACAAAGAAGCTCGAGGTTGGGGGACCAACATCACCCAGTGTCAGGACTTATCTCGGGGCCACAGAGGTCCAGACAGAGAGGAAGTAGTGCAAGGATGGCCGGAGAGATCGAGGGAACGGAAATAGAGCTGCACACACACCCACAACCGATTTTTCACAAAGGTACGAAAGCAATTCAGTGGAGGGAATTTTTCAACAAACGCGACATTTGGATATCCATATGCAAAAAGAGAGCTTCAATTCATGCCACCCACCATCTACAAAAATTAACTCAAAATGGATCAGCGACCTAAATGTAAAACCTAAAACCGGGAGACTTGGGGGGGGGGGCGCTGGGGGGGGTTGGGGACAAAAAGAGAAAAAATGTTGTGACCTTGAGTTAAGTAAGGATATTGTAGATGTGCTACCAAATGTGAAATCCATGGAAGAAAAACTTGATAAACCGGAGTCATCAAAGTAAAAATCTTTTATGAGTAGTTGCCTAGCGCTGGGGGAGGGGGTGACAGTAAGGAAAATATTCTAAATGTTCCAAAACTGACTGTGATGGTGTTTGCACATATCTGTGAAGACACTAAAAATCTTTTGAGTTTTTCCACTTAAGTGGGTGAAGTGTACGGTCGGTGACGTGTATCGCGGCAGAGCCAGTAGAGTTTTACAAAGAAAAAAAATGGCAACTTCTGCTCCTTGAAAGACACTGTTAAGAAAATGGAAAAACACCAACTAGGAGAAAATATCTGTAAATCATACGTCAGATAGGATGTGTACGAAGAACATATAAAGAACTTTTAAAATTCAATAATAAGGGATCCCTGGGTGGCGCAGCGGTTTGGCGCCTGCCTTTGGCCCAGGGCGCGATCCTGGAGACCCGGGATCGAATCCCACATCGGGCTCCCGGTGCATGGAGCCTGCTTCTCCCTCTGCCTATGTCTCTGCCTCTCTCTCTCTCTCTCTCTCTGTGACTATCATAATTAAATAAAAAAAATAAAAAAAATAAAATTCAATAATAAGAGCAACCGCCTCCCTCCAGCTCACTTGCCCAGAGGACCCCCCCCCCCACGTAAGATTTGAACAGACGCTTCGTCAAAGGAGATGCCCGGGTGGCAAATAAGTGCCTGAAAAGATGCCACACGTCACTGTCATCAGAGAAATGCAAGTTCACGCACCTGTTGGAGCGACGAGCGTGAAGCCCGGCGATGGCGGTGTTGGGCGAGGGCTGTGGACGCACGAGAATTCCCACCGGGGCTTCGGGACGCGCGAGGCAGCTTCCCAGGAAGTTAGAGACGCGCCTATGGGGGCCGATGCGGGCCGATGCGGGCCGATGCAGGGCCTGGCCTTTCGGTGTCCGGGTAATTCAAGCGGGAGCGTTAAGTCCGCACACACCCTTGCACACGAATGTCCTTGGCAGTGTCTTCGCAACGGCCTGAAGCTGGAGACCAACCGTCCACAGGGGACTGCGTAAACAAGCCGAGTTATGTCCACACAGTGGAGCGCCATCCTGCAGGAGCAGGAGGCAAACCCTCGCCACATGAGAGAAGCCAGACCGGGAAGAGGACACGCGGGATGCTTCCATCCAACAAATGGCATAAAATGCAAACAGATCTGTGGTGAGAGAAAGCAGATCCGGGGCTGCCTGGGGGGTGAGGGGCGGGAGAGGAAACGTCGGGCCTGATGGATGTGTTCGCCGTCTTGGCTGGTGGTGATAGTCGGACGGGTGGGTGTCTAGACGTGCCGGAGCTTATCAGACTGTACCCTTGAAACGTGCGGCTCGTGTGCCAGTTACACGTTAATAAAGCTGATTTTTGCAAGACACCCTCACTTTAACAACTGAACCAACGCAAAATCAACCAAAAAAAAAAAAAAACTATCACGTCCCTCACCTCCCCGAATGCCCATCCCCTGGGGTCCCCAGTGTCAGCGGCCAGTTTGGGAATTTGACACAGATTTCTCACGTTCGTGCCACAACACGTGCCTGTGGCGGGGTTATTAACGTGGGGATCGAGCCGCAGGCCTTCTGCGTGTTGGGCTTCACTCCTCTGCACGGAACATTTGGAGACCAGCCTCCGCTCCGCGAGCGTCGGGTAAGCCCCGCCGTCGGCACGCCGGACCTCAGTGGATGCGCCGTCCCCCGAGGATGTACGCGTTGCTGGCTTCTCGATCATTGTCGTTTTTGCTTCTGTTTGGCTTTGGGTCTGCCCACCATAATGCCGAACGCAGCTGTGTCACACACGTGTCACACGTATGCCCGAGCATCGCACACGCACACACTGATGCACATGCACACGCCTATACACGCACGCATCATCCAGTTACGTATATACACGCCCACGTGCATCGCACATGCATAAGCAGAAGTATACACAAGCACATGCATCTACCTGCAGCACATGCATGTGCATCACATGTGCCGTGTGTACATACAACATATACATGCACAAACATACGTGTACACGCACATACACATGCAATTGCGTTTCATGTTACTGTGCAATGTGCACATACAGTGCACACATGCATGCATAGACGCATACACACATGCGTCATACATACATGCGTACACAGGCATCCCGTGCACACCGTGGGGAGAAGGGCATATTCCCGGGCACCTTCCATCAGGAGGATGGGCAGGGTTTGGGGTGAAGGCACCGGAAAGCAGAGGGCAGGCAGATGGGCTGTGGGTGGACAGCCTCCTCCACCTCCCGGCACCCATGTGGGGAGGCCCCGGTGCTCCTGCACCCCACACCCAGCACCCCTGGCCGCCACAGCTCGCCTCCACCGTCCCTGCGGCCTGCAAAGAGGATGGCCGTGCTGCCAGGTGAGCAGAGGGGGCCGCGCCCTTGTGTCTCGCCCCTGCCAGCGTCCCTTCAAGGAGCCTGGACGCCAATTTCGTCCCTGCCTGATGTCTCTCCGGGGTGTCCTGGGTGAGCAGTGTGACCATGTCGAACGGGAAACTGCTTTTTTTCCCTCCTGCTCATGAGACTCTGCTCTTAAGACGTTAGTTGCAGAAGGCTCTGGGGTTGGTGGGCGCTCGTGGTGGCCTGGAGGCGAGCTGTCGTAGCAGAGTTCACTCCTAACACGGGGATGTCATCTTAAATATAAATTATGTTAAAACAACACCTCAGGGACGCCCGGGTGGCTCAGCGGTTGAGCGTCTGCCTTCAGCTCAGGGCATGATCCCGGGGTCCCTGGATCAAGTCCCACACCGGGCTCCCTGCAGGCAGCCTGCTTTTCCCTCTGCCTGTGCCTCTGCCTCTATGTGTCTCTCATGAATAAATAACAATAAAAACTTTTAAAAAAAATAAATAAGGGGATCTCTGGGTGGCTCAGCAGTTGAGCATTAGCCTTTGGCCCAGGGTGTGATCCCAGGGTCCTGGGATCGAGTCCCACATGGGGCCCCCCGCAGGGAGCCTGCTTCTCCCTCTGCCTGTGTCTCTGCCTCTCTGTCTCTCATGGACAAATAAAAATAAAATATTTTTTAAAAAATAAATAAAACACCACCTCAAAGGAAGAGACTAGCAGAGTCTTTTTTTTTTTTAAACGACCCAACGACACGCTGTTTACAAGCAACTCACTTCGGGATCCCTGGGTGGCGCAGCGGTTTGGCGCCTGCCTTTGGCCCAGGGCGCGATCCTGAAGACCCAGGATCGAATCCCACATCGGGCTCCCGGTGCATGGAGCCTGCTTCTTCCTCTGCCTGTGTCTCTGCCTCTCTCTCTCTCTCTGTGGCTATCATAAATAAATAAAAATTAAAAAAAAAAAAACAAAAAACAAGCAACTCACTTCAAATTCAACAATGACCTTTCACCGAAGAGGATGCACTCGAGGCAAACGACCCCACGGAAAGACGGCCGGCGTCACGAGCCGTAGGCCAATGCCAATTCAAACCACAAAGAGATGTCACGTACACACCTGTCGAGAAGGTTAAAATAAGAAGTAGCGACCGCACCAAACGCTGGCGAAGACGCACGGAGCGCAGGCGGGATGCGGAATGGTGCCGCTTCTCCGGGGAATGGCTCGGCAGCTCCTTGCAAGACGTGAACGTGCTGCGACTCTCGACCCCGGGGTGGTGAGTTCAAGCCCCACGTGGGGTGCAGAGATTACTGAAAAACAAACCTGAACGTGCAAGCAGCACAGGCTCAGCACTGCGCTCCCCAGCATCAAACCAGAGAAATGGAAGCTACGGTCACACGCGAACCTGGGCGTGAGCACACGTGGCCGCCTCGGTCCCAAAAGCTGAAAACTGGACACACTCAGAGGCCTTCGACCGGCAAGGAGGTGAACCTGGTCCACCCACCCTGTGAACACTAGCAGCCCAGCAATACGAAGAATGGACCGTTGTTACCCGCAACAACCTGGATTCATCTCCACGGGGTCGGTTTGAGTGAAAAGAGCCAACCCCGAAAGGTTTAACGGGCACTGATTTCATTCATATCGCTTTCTAGAAACAACAAACTTAGAGAAACGGAGAGCCGAGCAGCGGCCCCCGGTGGGAGGGGGTGGGGGGAGGGGGGGAGGCCCAGAAGGACCTCGCAGGCCACGTCTTGGCCGTGGCGGCGGATACACGACCCTCACGGGCGACAGAGGCGTGCACACGAAAATCTCACGTGCACATGTGCACACGCGCACGAGCACAGGGGAAATGGGAAGTGTCCGTAAGATCTGTGCCTTGTACCAACGTCTGTGCCTCGCCTGGGGTTTTGTAGGGGACTTTTACACGCGCTACCATGGGGCGACGCTGGGGAGTGGGGCCTGGAATCTCTGTTACTTCTCACAACAGCGCGTGAATCTGCAAGTATCCCAACGTGCAAAGGTTACTTTAAAAAATAAAAAGCAAACGATAGCAAACAAGACTCCCCCGGGAGACGTTTGGGTGGCTCAGTGGTGGAGCGTCTGCCTTCGGCCCAGGTCATGATCCCGGGGTCCTGGGATCGAGTCCTGCACTGGGCTCCCTGCATGGAGCTTGCTTCTCCCTCTGCCTGTGGCTCTGCCTCTCTCTGTGTCTCTCATGAATAAATAAATACAATCTTAAAAAAAAAAAAAAAAAAAAGACTCCGTCCGGAGAGAACTGAGCTTCACCTCTGCGATCCGTGGGCTCCTCTCCCGCACCCCTGCCCCCACGCCCGCTCCCCATCCGGAGTTCCTCCTCCAGATGCTCAGTGGAGCCCCACTCCCCTCCTCCTCCGTCCTTCTGTCCTTCCCTCCCTGAGGCTCCCGCCCAGGATCAAGCTTGAATCCGGGCACCTCTCTCGCCAGAGGCCACGGCACCCAGGCCCCGCCAGGGGACTGGGCTGCGGGTACTCTGAGGAGTGGGAGGACGCGGGCCCTGGCTGGCGTGCCTGGGGAAGCCAACCTGTGCCCCTCCAAGCATGCCCAGGGCGTGGGCCCCCCGGAGGCCAGCAGGGGCGGGTGGAGGGCAGGCACGGCCTGTGCGTGTTAAAGGCCAACAAGAGGGCAATGGGGCGGTAGCGTGGCCCCGTTGAAGCCCCAGCAGCGAGGTCATGCCATGGAGCTTCCACCCGGGTCCAGGGAGGCAGCACAACCACCCGGGTTCTGGATTTCTGCTGGCGTCTGTCTCTGCACTCGGTGAGGTCGGCACCCGTGTCTCCCACCCTCTGTGTGCCTGCAGAACCCAGCATCCTGGCCCTGGGGGTGCTGGGTGTGGATCCCCCCAACCAAGCCAGGATGTGGGGGGTAGGAGTGTGTCCTGCGAGAAAGGAGAGGGTGTTGGTGGCACCCAAGCCCCAGATGGCTTCAAGGCAGAGGGCCCCAGGTCCGAGGCACCTTCCTCCAGGCAGGTGATAGGGACCCCGTTCCTCTCGCTCCTCTGAACCACGGTTTGCTCCCCTGATTGCATCACAACCACCTGGACAATTTTGGAAAACACCCCCCCCCCCAAATCCCATCTGTGCCAGGTTCTGGTGCAAATGGTCTGGGCACGGCCTGCTCGTGGTATGATTCGGAGCTCCCTGTGAGCCTGTGCAGGTGCAGGGAGGACTCCGCTCCAGGCTCCAGTGCTCATCTGTAAACTGGGGGCCACGGCGCCGCCTGATGGGGACATCCTGAGGCGTAAGGGATGCCGCCTGCGTCTCTGCCTCAGAGGCACCTGTGCTATGGTGGATCCGGAACCAGCAGCCCTGAGTTCAAATCCTGCTGCTGCCAGGGCTTCCCGCGGGTGTGATCTGGGGGCAGAGATCATAGGAGGCCCTAACTGTGGGAGCTTTAAAACTAGGAACTTCGGACCCATCCCAGGCCGAGTCAGGAAGGACCCTCCAGGGGCAAGAGCCTAGCATTTCTGTCCTAACCAGAACAGCAGGCCCCGGAGGCAGCCAGCCAGATGCAGCGGGAATGTGGCATCTGAAACCTCACACCCCCAAGCCCGTTCTCCCGTCTGTGAAATGGGCTTTTAAGGGTGACCTCACAGCACCAAATGGGACAAAGGCTGAAAAGGCAGGGACAGGCCAGCAGGACGACTCCTCCTTCCCCCGCACCCCAGACTCCTGGTCCCCCAGAGGGCCCACGGGCACGGCCGGAGTCCGGGGCCCCTCATGCCCCACCCCTCCCGCTTCGGGCTGCTGGACTAGCCTGCCAGCCTCTGGCCCACCTCCCCCAGCACCAGGTGGCCTGACTGACGGGCTGGGGGGGTAGAAACACCCCCTCGGCCGCCGAATAGCACGGCCCCCAGCGGACCGGCCGCGGGATCTGTGCGCCCAGTGCTCAGAGGCCGAGAAGGAGTCAGACGCAGACTTGCCAAGAGCGTGGGTGTGCGGGGCCACGGGGGTGCGGGGCGCGGGGAGCTGCAGGGGTCCACTCAGCCAACGCCCCAGTGGGGGGACCCTGCGGCCCCCCAGGCCACCTCTCCAACCCTGCGCGCCTGCAGAGCCACGCGGCCCTCGGGTCCCTGCCTCGGGGCCCGTCTCTCTCAGCCTGCGAGGGGACAAAGGGGAGCGCTCACGCCAGACCCCGAGGGCTGCGGGGACACCAGGCAAGAAGAAAGCCCCGGAAACACACGTCCTGGAGGCAAGGCCTTCTCCCGACCCGCCCGAGCCCTTCCTGCTGCCCGGAGCCCTCTCCCTGGCCCCGGGCGGCGGCCAGTCGCTGTCCCGCGGCACCTGTCGCACCACTTGGTCTCCGGCCTGGATCCGAGGGCTCCGCCGCCTCCCCAGCACCGAACGGCTCCGGTTCAGCCGCAGAGCACAGGCACTGTCACCCCAGCTTCCTCCGTCATCAGGAAATCCTGCAGAAGGACCCCTCCCTGCCCTTCTCCTCACCCCACCGGGTCCCAGACACCACCCTCCCGTGGCGGGTTTTTGCCAAGTTCCCCTAACCGCCTCCCTTGCTTCTAGAACACGTCTTCCAACAGAGCTGCCGACGTGCCCCTGCTGCGAGCACTGCCACTCCCCAAACGGGGCAGACCCTGATTTCAGGACTTTGATGAAAAGCCCCCGGCCCCTGCAGCTCCTCCGAGATGTGTGCCCCCCACCCCAGGCTACTCCCCCAGTCAGAACTTGCCTCTTGACTTCCACCCCGTCGAAGGGCCCCCCTCCTCACAGCTCCCAGGGGGCCACAGGCACGGGTCTGGGGGTGGGCATGGGTGGCACGGTTAGACTCCTCCTCAGTAGTGGGTGGTGGGAGGACCTTGCCTCCAGACACTGCTCCCTTGGGAGGTGCCCGCCCGGCCAGCACCGCTCCCCGGAGACCCCCCAGGCCTCGGAGGGGGTGGGCATCTCCCTAAAGGAGGGAGAGAGTGGAAAGGAGGAGGATGGGGGGGTGAGTGCAGGTATGGGGGTCACCCCCCCTTCCTTCTTTCAGTCCCCTGGCCAGGCTTGGTTGCTGTGGGGTCTCAGGGACAGGAGCTTCGGGAGGGAGTCTGGTCTGCCTGGGAGCCTCCCGAGCGCTCAGATGCAGACTCCCGGCCTTTCCCACCCCTCCCTGCACATGATCTACGGGTGCATCTGGGTTGAAGAGCTTGCTGAGGAGCAGAGAGAAAGGCGAGGGTGAACACGGGGGTCCGCTTGGTGGGGGCAGGTGAGGGGGCCCGGAGAGCTGGGAGACAGGTCACTTCCAGAAGCAGTGCTCAGTCCTCGGTAACGCTTACCCTCTCCCACCTTTAACTCCATTTAAATAAGCCCTTGAGGGCAATTCAAAGCCCTGAACCCTGAGGGCAGTCCGTGGCTTTCATCAGGCTGCCCCGGTCCCAGGAGGTCACCAGAGGCCTCCCCATGGCTCAGAGGCCCAAGCCCCGCATCCGGGGGAGGAGGTCCCAGGGGAGGGTGGCATCGGCACCCAAAGCCCAGCTCAGGCCTCCCTGGCCCCCGGTCGCCACCACCTGGCTTAGCTACCTCTGGTTCTCTTCAGCCCAAGCAAAGCAGCCCCAGCTGGGCAGACCTGGACCCAAACCTTCTTCCTGGCTGAGAAGTCCTGGGAGTCGCTTAGCCCAGCCACTTCTCTGGGCAATTTCTTCCTGTTCAGCAAAATCGGTTTTGCTGCTCTTGTGAGGGGTAAGTGAACCTGACCTGCTACCTGTCAGGCGGTAGGGCCAGAGTATCACCTGGTCAGGAATGATGCAAGCAGACTCAGTTCCCTCAGGTGTGAGCAGACTAATCCCTCCAGGTGTGAGCAGACCAGTCCCTCTAGGTGTGAGCAGACCAGTCCCTCCAGGTGTGAGTAGACCAGTCCCTCCAGGTGTGAGCAGACCAGTCCCTCCAGGTGTGAGCAGACCAGTCCCTCCAGGTGTGAGCAGACTCAGTCCCTCTAGGTGTGAGCAGACCAGTCCCTCCAGGTGTGAGCAGACCAATCCCTCCAGGATGCCTGGACCCCCGTGTACAAAACCACTGAGCACCCAGAAGGTAGGGCTGCCTGACAAAATATAGGACACAGTTAAATTTGAATGTCAGATACATTCATTTTTTAGTCATAAGTATGTCCCAAATTTGCATGTCACTGTTTATCTGAAACTCAAATTTAACTGGGTGTTCTGTATTTTTATCTGCAAAATCTGGCGATCTTAATTGAAGATATCCAGTAACAGGGGGTTTGGTTTTGGTTTCTTAAATACGCTGATGGGAAGAGGCAAGATAAGAAAGTTAAGAGAAAAGCAGGATACAGATCTATAAATACACTGTCATCATTACTTGTTTTTAAATTTTAATGTATGTTCGCGTAGAGAGAGACAGCAGCCCAGACATGGTACCGGCGGAGCCTGCGACAGGCCCCGGGGAGGGGCAGCCCCGCAGGGAGGGCAGGAGGGCTGGGCCAGGTCAACAGGGATACCTCTGGACCACAGGCTCAGAGGCAATTTTCATTTCTTTCTTTCCCTTTTAAAATTTTTCCAACATTTAAAAAAAAAAAATTGTAACATTTTTCACTAAACATATATTACTTGATCTAAAAGCTAAGTTTTTCTTTTTTTTTCTTTTTCTTTTGTTTGAAGCTATATATATTTTTTAAAGCTATATTTTTAAAACAATCGCTCATGTGGAAACTCAATTGCTTCTGCATTGTTACGGGACGCCGAATAAAAGAAGGGAGAACAAGGATCCCTGGGTGATCCAGCGGTTTGGCGCCTGCCTTTGGCCCAGGGCGCGATCCTGGAGACCCGGGATCGAATCCCACATCGGGCTCCCGGTGCATGGAGCCTGCTTCTCCCTCCTCCTGTGTCTCTGCCTCTCTCTCATCTCTCTCTGTGTGACTATCATAAATTTAAAAAAATTTTAAAAAAAAGAAGGGAGAACATTCACGTGTCACCCTCTCATCCCGGTGCATCCTAAACATCCCCATGAAGATGCAGGGGCTCCCCACGCAGCCGGCGTGCTTTATCCTGTCCCTGATGAGTCTGAGCTGTGGGCACCCACAGCCCATCAGGATGGAACCCTGGTGCTGGAGAGCTGGTGACCTCAGGGTCGGGGGCACCCTGGAGGCTGGGGGGGTCACTCGTGCTCCCACATTCAGGCCCGCCCCCCTCGTCCCGCCACATTTCAGAGCCTTGCACCGTGTTTGCTTGCACACAGTGTTGCCCACTGTGCACCGTCACCACCGCCTTCTCCGTGACCCCCCCACCAGCCACCCCCATGGCCGTGTCTCCCTCCCATCCCTCCGTGAGCTCCATGGTTAAGAGCGTGTAAAGTTCCAGGGAGCACCGTCACCCTCCCAGGAGGAGAGGGTGAGAGCGCAGGCGAGGCTCCGTGCTGTCCCTCGCTGTCCCTCGCGGCCTCCGCAGCCACTCAGCACAGAGGCAGCTCTTCTCACCGGAGTTCTCTGCGCTGCCGGGCGAGGTCACCTGCCAGGTGAGTGGACGTATTGGGAAGATTGCTGGGCCCCAGCTCAGAGTCTGCACACGACGCAATCCCACTACTATGGGAGATTGTGGACATATCCCTTGGAGCGGGGCCGGGGGTGGGGGGAGAGGGGTTCCCAGCTGAATGAACTAGAATAAAGGTCACAGGAAGGTTCCAACAGGTCAACAGAGATACAGGCTTAGAGGCAATTTTTATTTCTTTCAGGTGACCGGGGCTAAAAGGTGCATCGGTTGGGGTTCAGATGGAGAGAACAGAAGCCACTCTGGCTACTTTGGGCAGAAAATGAAGTGAGGTGCTTACAACAGCCGTGCGGGGGCCCGAGAAGCAGCCTATCCCTTGGCTTCGAGTGATTCCCGGGACACGACCACGCCGGCCCGCCACATCTAGAAGGTGGGGGCCCAAGAGGACACTTCTCGAGCTGCTGGCCTCGAAACACCCGGAGCAACCCAAGACTCCGCACCCCTGCGACCTGCCCCACCTGCCGGGCTCACCCTGGGCACCAAACAGCCAACCCTCGCCCCGCCTCTCAACACCCACAGCCGGCCCCCCGCCCGCAGCACATGGCCCAACACCCCCCCACCCCCCCACCCCCCGCGAGCCGAGAGGGAAGAGCAGAAGCGTGGCCTCCACGTCACGTCCCAGTTCCGAATCCCTGGGAATGCGTCTGACCGGCCAAACCTGAGCGGCAGGGAGGTCTGGAAGTGCCAGGTTTGGCCCTTCTCGGCGGTGGAGGGAGGTGGCCGCGCAGCCACCGAGCACCAGCCTGCACGTCCCGCACAGCGGGTTCTGAAAAGGTGGCCGGGGTTGGGCAGGAGTGAGAGACCAGGCCGCCCACCAGCCTAGGACACGTCCATCGGGGGGTGAGGGGTCCCGGTGGCATCACTCTAGCCTGAGCCTTGTTGTCGTCCTCCGTAAGTGTCACTTGCTCTGATGGCTGCGGAGACAGCAAGGGAGATCATTAAAGTGCCCTGAAAAGGCCTCCCGTGGGGGAGCCCGTGCCTGCCACGCAGTCCCACGGTCCCCGCCTCAGGCAGGCAGTGTGGACGCCGACGTCCTTCCACGACCTGACGGGTTCCAGAGGGACGGGCGCGCCGGCGCAGGTAGAGCCAGGCCACGGGGACACACCTCCCGCAGCCTCCCTCCTCGGGAGCCCTGCCAGCTGGCGGACTTGGCGTTGGCAGCTGGAAACCGGCTGCGGCGGGAACGGGCCAACGATGCACGTCAGGGCCTTTGGTCCCCGCCCCCCGGAGCTGATGCGCACATGTCCCCTGGCGTGGCGTTGATTCAGGCAAGGAGGACAGTTGAAGTTTCCCTAAGTGTGAGCTGGGGGGACCCCCACCCTGGCCTCTTGTGAGGGCCACCTGGGGAGCTCTTATCAAATCCCCAGGCCCGGATCCCACCCCGGACAAAGGAATCTGCAGCTGGAGGAAGCCGAGGACCAGGGCAGCCAGCCAGAGAGGGTCTCGCGGTGACAGGAGGTGACGGCCCCCACGTCCGCGTCTGCTGAGGCCTAGGGACCTGAGCGAAGAGCAGAGTCTGCCACGAGCCTGCAGGAATGAGACCAAGGCCACGTGGTAGGGGGAGGCAGGGGGGGCTGCTGGCGGGTAGGACCGGGAGGACGTGGTGTGGCCACAGGGGACATCTGTTTTCTCAAGGAGGGGACATCTCAGCCGGCATTGCACTGGGGACGACGGGGGCTGACGCCGACCGCCCTGCGCCCCAGGACCCAGGAGGCCCAGGGAGGCAGGCCCTCCAACAGGACGCGTGATCAGCAGCAGAAGCAGAGAGGCTCCCCCTTCCAGCTCAATCCAAACAACAGACACTGTGGAGGAGGGTTTTAACTGCTTTATTGTGTTTGGAAAAAACAGTGCTTGGTGGTTTTAAACTAAATTTAAAAGCTCCAAAGAGGAGGGCGCCCAGCTGGCTCAGTCGGAGGAGCAGGCGACTCGAGCTCAGCGTGGAGGCTTCGAGCCCCGCGTTGGCCGTAGAGCTTACTCCAAAATAAAATCTTAGCGGCGCCCGGTGACGCAGTTGGCTACGTGTCCGACTCTTGTTTCAGCTCAGGGCTCGATCTCAGAGTCGTGAGCAACAGCCGCAGGTCGGGCCCTGTGGGGCGTGGAGCCTGCTTGAGATTCTCCCTCTGCCCTCCGCCCAGAAAGCTCAAAAGAGAAAAATAAAAATCACCAGATACTACTGCCCAGAGTTGGTGACAAGGGGGTGACCATCTCTCCAGGCACCTCTATGTGCAAATGTGCGTGCACATATAGACAGTACACGTGGGCACACATGCACAGCCATAGCCGGGGCGGGTGTGCAAGCATGCACGCATATAGATGATGCCAGCCTGCTCAGCTCCGATCTGTCTGCAGCCTGGGACCCAAACAGGTGAGGAGAGGGGAGTGGGGGCAGGGCTACGTCCAGCCCACCCCAGTGACCCCATGCTCTCAGCTCCTTGCAGGTCACAGGTCTATGCCAGGGACAGTGTAGACTGTGTAGATTCCAATTCCTGCTTCCCTGCTGGGCACCCACTGTCCCTCTAATCTCCTGGTGACCATGGACACCTCCCCACAAACCCTTGCCTCCCCACCTTCCAGAACATCTTGCCTGTCTCTCTCCTTCCCACCTGTCTCTGGACTGGCCACCCTCCTCCTTCCCAAGACGGACCCCCCCCCCCGAGCTCCCAGCACCCCCCACCCCAGTTCTGTAATTCCTCTATTCCTACCCCGAGCCTGCCGCTCCTGTCATGCTTGACCCCTGTGGCCCCTCCAGCCGCAGGCCCCCACTCACCTCTACCGACGGCCTGCCCTAACACGCTCAGTGGTCAGGCCTGCTGCCTGTGTGCGCGCGTGTGCGTGCGTGGTGTGCACGTGTGCACCCCGGTGCCCCTGCTGGCTGCTGCTGCTGACACCAGTCTCTCCGTGTTCCCTGCTGGCCCCTGGGCCCCCCTCAGCTCCCCTCTGCGCCCCCTGCCCCGCCTCCTCATCCTCCTGACACCTGTCTCACCTGATGAGACACCTATGTCTCATCACATAGATGATGCCCGGCCTCTGGGACTCTGCTCCACCCTGAACCGGCTCCCCTTCCTCCACACCCGCCCCCACTGTCTCCTGCTCCTCTTTCTGCCCTTTGCACACTGACCCCGTCATAGCTTCAGTATGTTCTGGAATTAACCAGAGGGAACGGCAACAACACGATGCCCACAAGCTCCCTGTCCCCCTGTTTCTCACTGCCCAGGGCCACATCACGCCCATATCAGGACCCCCCCAGCCCACCCCCAGTCAGGATGGAGCCCAGACACTGACCCAGATGGTCCCCACGCACCTGCCCCACTGCCCACTGCCTCAGCTCTACCTGCACAAAACCACGTGCCCTCCTGGTGACCTAGAGCCTGCGACCTCTAACCCCACTGTCACCCAATTGCAACAGTGACAGCATCTGTCCGTCCTGGGGCAACGACCGGCTCTCGTCTGCATGTCCGTGTCCACCCGGCTTCTGCTACCCCAGCAGTGTCCCACGGGCCTCCAGCACTGGGGGCACCGCTTATCAAGCACGGGGTCGCGGCCTGGCTGCGATTTGCATCAGGTGAGCTCAGAGAAGTCCCCTGGAATCCTGGGGACCATTGTCCCGGATGGTGTGTGTGAGCTGGGGGCTTCGACAGACAGAGCCGGGCTCGGGGATGCCCGCTGAGGCTCAAGGAAGCTGCTGGGGTGCTCCTCCTATCGTTCGGGGGTCCACCCAGCAAGTGACCCGGGGTGGCCGTAACGCAGGACCGCAAGCTGGGGGCACGACAGAAATTGCTTCTCTTACAATCCTGGGCCCAGAAGCCTGAAATCAAGGTGTGGGCAAGGCCATGCTCCCTGAGAGGCTCCAGGGGGGATCCTTCCCTGCCTCTTCCAGTGTCAGGTGGCTGCTGGCAGTCTTTGGGGCCCTTGACTTGCAGCTGCATCACCCCAGAGTCTGCCTCCTGGAGCTTTCTCCCCTGCACCTTGTCTCTGCTTCCAAATCTCTCTGTTCCCATAAGGACACCCACCATCGTGGGCTAAGAGCCCCCAGCCCTCATCTTCACCTCACTGCATCTGCAGAGACCCGATTTCCAACAAGGTCCCATCCTGAGATCCGGGGGGAGGCAGTCCTCGAGCCAGTACTGGGGTGAGCCAGCCACAAAGTGGGAGGACTCGAATGAGGCACACCGGAGCAGCCTCGAAAAGTCCCAGGAAGGGGGAGGACGGGGAGGCTGGGGGGAGCCTGGAGCTTGTGGCTGGAGGGCGGAAGGAGGACAAAGCGAGAGGGACAAGGACAGGAACAGGGACCCAAGGACGGGACATCCCGAGGCCAGAGTTCGTGGCCATGTGCCCCATAGATGGCACCATCCCGTGGCCCTGCGACAGGGAGCTGTCTGCCCGCACAGGTTTGCATTTTCATCCCAGGCATCGGGTGCCCGGGGTGCCAGCGCTTCACCCCTCAGTGAGCAGCTGTCCCCACCAGGCCACCAGCCCCCAGGGAGAGCGAGACACATGCACAGACCGTCCTCAAGGACGCAGCCTGTAATTACCCCCAGCTGCCAGCAAACAGCATCCCCTTAAATGATAAGCAGACCCTGGGAGGGGGCCAGCCCCACCCGGACCCAGTACGTCCATCCCAGGCCCACTGACCTCACGGCTTCCTGCCTGCAACCAAACCCTTGACCACACCTGGGAGCAGAAATAAGCTCCAGCAGCCCCCTGACAGCCAGCAGCCTCCTAGGATGCAGGGAAACTGCTGTGTCCCCAGATGGGAGCCTTTGAAGGGAGCCCCTGTGTGCAGAGGACATGCTATATTGTGACCTTTCAGATCCAGAAGCCCAATCCAACAGCCCCTAGGGTGCCTGTGAAGGCCACCACCCATCCTGACTCTGATGGCATTTTCTAGGGCGATCTAGGTCGGCCTCCCAGAGGAGGTGGGCTAGAGGCAGGGCTCTCAGTTGGCACTGGTTTGGCCCCAAGGAAGCCCTCTTGCCAAATCTCATGTGGGTCCTAACCACATGCCGGGCACACAAATACCCACGTGACCACTGATGCTGGCTCCAGCCACCGGCGCTGCCTCAGGCCCTCAGGACATGAGCCAGAGAAAGAGCCTAGAGCTCCAACAGGCCAGACTCCAGAGGGGTTTGCTGAGCTGGGATTTGGAATCTCCCCTGGCCCCAGACCAGCCGTCCAGTCAGGGCCACAGGCCACCTGTGGCTGTTGCATGCCAGTGAAGAGGTGCAAAATCCACACCAGATTTCCAAGACTGCGAACAACAAAAATAAAGTAGAATATCTCATTAATAACTTTTGTACCAGGAGACAAACTATAAGAGACCCTTAACTGCAGAAAACCAATGGGTCGCTGGAGGGGAAGGGCATGGGGGGATGGGGTCGGTGGGTGAGGGGATGGGGTCGGTGGGTGATGGGCATTAAGGCTGGCACAGGATGTATTATACACAACTGATGAATCACTAAAGTCTACCTCTGAAAGTAATAATACATTATATGTTAATTAATCAAATTTAAATTTAAAAATTAAAAAATAATTTTGTACTGATCATGCATTAGAACAATATTTTAGATATAGAAGACTAATAACAGATATTATTAAAATTAATTTTACCTGCTTCTTTTCACTTAAAATAACTTTTTTTAAATTTTTATTTATTTATGAAAGTCACACAGAGAGAGAGAGAGACAGAGACATAGGCAGAGTGAGAAGCAGGCTCCATGCACCAGGAGCCCGACGTGGGACTCGATCCCGGGTCTCCAGGATCTCCAGGATCTCCAGGCAGGCGCTAAACTGCTGCGTCACCCAGGGATCCCTTAAAATAACTTTTTAAAATTGTTATGACGGAGAGAGAGAGAATGTCTCAAGCAGATCATGACCCAAGCCGAAATCAAGAGTCGGTCGCTTCACCGCATGAGCCGCCCAGGTGCCCCTCTTTCTGTTTTTTCAACGTGGCCAGCAGAAAAGTTTACAGACGATGCCCGGGTGACATTTCTACTGCACAGTGCTGCCTTAGAGCCTCAGGGTAGCGAGGAAAGTCACCCAGAGCTCCCGACCCTTGTGAAGGAAGCCCCATGGCACCTTCGGCTCCCACGTGCTGAGGGACCCTGAGCGATTCCGGTGGCCTCCCAGAGCCTTGTCATGTGTAAAATGGAGCATCCCGGTCCCAGTGGGCCCATTGGGAGAGTGGAATGACAAGGGTGATGGCCACCCGACAAATGCACTTGGGCCTCATGACACCCAGGCCTCATGGCCAACCTCACTGTCTCCTTCACATTTATGCATCTCTCCCCAAGCACGGCCGTGTGTGCCTGCACGCCTGCTGGGACAGGGACAGACGCAGATATGGAGAAACGGCAGGCACGCCCCCGCCAGCCCGGAATTTATGGGGGAGCTGGGCAGATAAGGCATGTGCACCCCCGGACATGAAAGAGTCACATCAGCATCCGACGGCTGTGATGAAGTGTCACACGAGAGCTGCAGATGTGCAGACGGACCTAGGGAGCACCAGGAGGGGACGCCTGCGCGGCGCCGTCTTCCCCGGGGTGGGGGGCCGCAGAGCCCGGGGTGGGGGTCGGGGGCTGCTCAGGCCAGGCATAGGCGGCGGCTGGCCACGGCGCACAGTGTGCCTGCACACAGTAGGTGCTCGACGAGTGCCAGGAGCACAGACCGGGGAGGTGGGTGCTTGTGTCCTGAGTCTGACCTCAGCAGCAGTGGGAGGCCACTTCGGTGGCATCTGAGCTTGGGTTTTCTCAGCTGTGAAATGGGGATAAGATGAATCGCGGGGCTTTTAGGAGGAGCCCGTGTGGGAGTGGAGGGGGTCGTGCCAGGCCTGGGATGCAGGGCGAGCTCCGCACATGTTCGTCCCCTCTCTCCTTGCCCTGCAAGGAGAGGGCACCCCAAAGGGTGCAGTGGGGAGGCTGCCCAGCTGGGAAGGAGCTTCTCCAGAGGAGCAGGGGGACGTATGGGTCAGAAGAGGAAAGGCCAGGCAGCAGGTGGGTGCCGGGAGGCCTTTGGTGCCCAGCCGAGAGGGACCAGGAGGTTTGGGCATCAAGGGGCAGTGAAATGGTACTTGAGATGGATTCCTGAGGGAAGACAAGAAGCAGAGAGCCCAGAGCTATGGCGCTTGCCCTAATCCAGGCATCTGGAGACGAGGGTGGGACCCAGGCAGGAGGGAAGGATCAAGAATAACCCCAAGAAGACTATCTTTCCAGGCCTTTCTCTGGGTACATGTGCTTAGAGGGGATTTTACGGGCTGGGCGTCCACGTAGTGACTGCCTCGTCTTACCCTGCACATGCAGGAGAGACCCCTTCTGTGAGTCCCCACCTTCTCCAGGCCAGGCCGAGCCCCCCCACCTGTAAAAGGGACAATGAGGGAGGTCTCCAGGCTGGCGGGAACCGAATGGGACACGAGCCTCAGAGCAGGTGTGCCCTTCTCCTACCAGTCAGAAAGGAGGCCTCGTGGCCGACACCCCCAGGGTCAGAGCCCAGCTCCATCCCAAACCCAAGGACTTAAAATGAATAGCAGCCTAATCTCTCAGGGTTCTAGAGGCCAGAAGTCAGAAGGGCGTCGCTGGGGCTGTGCTGCCCACAACGGCTCTCTGGGGGGACCCCTCTGTGGCCCTCAGGTTCCCGTGGCTGCGCTGTCCCCAGCCCGCCTCTGTCCCCTTTGTCTTCTTCTGCAGATGCAAGGAGGATGTCTGTGTGCCTGGATCCTCTCCTTGTCCATCTCATGGGGACCCTCGTCATGGGATGTAGCCCCCCAATCCAGGATGGTCTCATCTCAGGATCCATACCATAATTACATCTATAAAGACCCTTATTCCAAATAAATTCACATGTCTGGGGGGCTACTATTCCACCAGTTTGCCCCCCACACTAAATAAAACCATAAACTGCAACAACAGGGACTAGAGTCTCCTAATTCCCTCCAGACCGTCCCACAAGCCCCAGGCCCTCCCCAGGCCTGGCCACGGGTGTGACGGGTCAGATAATGAGGGAGAGCCCCGCGGAGCACGCCTTCCAGCGGGAAGGCCGAGGGCTCGTCTGGGGCTGCCCACCCGAGGCGGGATCCCTGCTGCCGCCGCACGACCAGTGAGAACTTCGGTTTCTCCACCTGTAAGTGAAGGACGAGCTGTATCTCTCAAAGTGAGGTGCACGGCATCTTGTCGCGCTGCCATCCCAGGCACGTGACACAGCGGATCCCGGGCCCTCCCACAGGCCAGCGAGCGGCTCCCCTGGAGCCGGGGCTCCCTAGCCCACCTCTTGTGGACCCGCAGCCCCCACCTTGCTCTTCCAGCCCGGGATGGAGCATTGACACGGCCTGCCCACCCTGACCGCCCCGACCACCGCATGTGTCCAAGGCTGACACTGGGCTTGGTGTGAAAAGATCCTCTTCATATGCAGTGAGCTGAAGACCTGAAACAGGTGACACAGATGCCCCGATCCTGACTCTACTTCCCAGAATGGGCTGTGGCTCCAACCAGCAGTTCCAGCCTCCCAGGGCTGCCCAGGCGAAGACAGGCTCGCTCCCGGGAACCAAGGACTTCCTGGGACCGTACAGACCCCGGGGTGGGTGACCCCAAACTAAGGATAAAAGCCTTCCACCTGCCCCAGGGATCACCCATCAAGGCCAGCAGGGGCCAGGGCCATCCACAGAGCAACAGGACTCCAGGGGCTCCAGGGGCCCCAAAGGTGAGGCTCCTGGAGGTCCACAACTTTCAGCTGGACCACATACAACGTCCGCTTCTGCCAAGGAGCAGCAGGATGTGCCGCTCAAGCCTCACCAGCCCATAGCGGGTGTGGTCAGCTCCCTTGACCCCAAGAGCCCTCACCCTGGGCAGGGGTCCTGACCTGGGCTTGGCTGCCTGGGGGGCGGCGCCTCCCTGTCCTAACACCGATCAGAAAAAAAAAAAAAACAATAAAAAGAACTATAATAACAAACGGGCACTGTGCCTCACTCCTGCGCAAAGCCCTGTGTCTGTCGATCCAGTTCACCTCCAGGACTACCTACCAGGTGTTTTATCATTAGCCTCCTTTTCAGGCTGGGGACACTGAGGCACAGGGCGAGTAAATGGCCTGGGGGGACGCACACCCCAGCAGCCTGGCTCCCAGAGTCCATGTTCCTCAGCTCTGTCCTCTGGTTTCGGCCTTTGAATCTTCCCATCCGTGTGCTTAGAGGGGAGAGGGGACTTCTGAGACACTCCTCCAAAGAAACGGGGTAGAGAGAGGGCCTCCGGGAAGCCCCAGTCCTGCAGGTGCCTCCGCAAATCCAGGGAACTTGTCCTCCGGCCAGGCCTGACCCTGTCATCGAGCCAGCACAAAACGGTCTCCCCACTGCCCTGCTTAAAACCTCCAGAGGCCTCCCACGGCGATTAGATCGATCAGATCGAGTGCAAACTCCGAGTCACAGCCACTCGGGCAAACTGTCTCTGTCCCTTCCAGCGGGCGCCACCACCGCCTGCCCGCACTCAGCTCTGACTGTCCCACCCCTGCCTTCATCCTGCTCCTTGAACACACCTTGTTTGTGCTTGCCTCAGGGACTTTGCACCTGCTGCCCCCCAGCCCCCCAGCCCCCCCCCCCATCTTTACCGTGGTGGCTCATTCTCAACACTAGGGTCATAATTCACATGTAATTTGCTCAGTGAGGCTTTCTCTGACCACCCAGCCTGAAGCATCTTTTATGCAAACGCAATTAAAGAACAAAACAAAACAAAAGGAGAATTCTTTTCCTCCAGAAAAAAGGTCAGGGCTGGGGTTGGACCAGCCCCTTGTAAGGGTTTAGCAGATACAGAGGCCGGAAGAGTGGACCTGCTCAGTCCCAGGATACGAGGTCCCCTAACCAGCTGGGAGGACAGAGCGAGAGCAGCACAGGGCAGCCCCCGAGGAGAACGAGGCCTTTGTCCAGGGGCCCGGAGCCCTTCGCCCCCTGGACAATGCCTGGAGGGGGGGTGGCTGGCAGCCTGGGGATTTGCACAGCCTATGTGTCCCAGGAGGGGACGCTGTAGGGTGACCAAAGGCCCTGGTTCCCCATCCACGGGCCTGGGTGCCCCTTCACCATGGCCCCAGAAGCAGGCCAGGTCTCCCCTAGCCCCACGGCCACCCCCGCCTGGCGGCGCCCATGCGCCCCAGGCCAGCCTCCTCCCATCACCCCACCTCCCCTAGGGCTGCGCTCGTCCCTCATCCCATCAAATGCTTCCCGTCTGTTCACAAGGATCCGAAGGCCCCCTCGGGGCTGGTTCCCGGTTGAGGCGCCGCTAAGCGGTCAGCAGAGCCAACAACCCTCTCTGGACAGAGAAACGTCCGTGTTCTTGACAAAGGACGCGCATCCTACAACCCACAAGTCATAATAAGATACGCAACGTTCTTTACTGTAACCTCCGTGTAAGCGACTGGTTCACGGAACGCTGTGATGGATTTTTTTTTCCTGCCAAACTCCTGGATCGGTAGGCAGCCCCTGCTTGCACGTCCAGCTAGCGCGGCTCTGGCCGAGGGGGGGCCGCCCCTTTCTCCGAAGCCAACGGGCAGAACGACGGCGAGAGGGCGGGAGTCCAGCGCCTCGCTCGTCATGACGGGAGCAGCTTCCGCGCTGAATCCGATGAGCTTTTAATAGCGGGAGGGCATTTCCTCAAGTTCTCCTGCTGTTCGCTGTGTAATGGCTTTGGGCTCCGCACACTTTTATGTTTAATCTGCACCGGGGCGCCCGGCTGGCTCGGCCGGTAAGCGCCTGTGACTCTTGATCTCGGGGTCATGAGTTCAAGCCCCACGCTGGGTGTAGAGCTTTCTTAAAAAAATAATAAATAATTTAAACTGCATGATTCACATGTTTCCATCACCGTCTCAAGTCTAGACAATCAACAAGACAAAAAATCAAGCCATGGGGACACCTGGGTGGCTCAGCAGTTAAGCACCTGCCTTCGGCCCAGGGCATGATCCTGGAGACCCAGGATCGAGTCCCACATCGGGCTCCCCGCGGGGAGCCTGCTTCTCCCTCTGCCTGTGTCTCTGCCTCTCTCTCTCTCTCTCTGTATCTCTTTCTCTCGGTGTGTCTCTCATGAATAAATAAATAAATAAAATCTTTTTTTAAAAAAAAGCTAGTTATAAAAAAAAAATCAAGTCACAATTTGCAGTGTTTGCAAATGTTTCTGAAAAATACTCCCACCATGGTTGACTTCAAGCTGCCCCCAGGAAGCCACTGAAGTCAGTGTTGGGACAAGATGCAAGGTGGCCACCATGGCCACCATACAGAGACAGAAAACACAGATCACCCTCAAGAACCCCAAACTAATACAGTGGCATGAAATCATTAGGATGGGGGCGCCTGGGTGGCTCCGGGGTTGAGCATCCCCCGGGCATGATCCCACGATCCGGGACTGGGGCCTACATCGGGCTCCCCGCAGGGAGCCTGCTTCTCCCTCTGCCTGTGTCTCTGCCTCTCTCTCTGTGTCTCTCATGAATAAATAAATAAAATCTTTTTTAAAAAAGAAAAGAAATCATTAGGATGAAACGAGTTTTGAGCACTTGCTACCTTTGTTTTTAGTGTAATTTATTTAAGTCTAAATTTAAATAATCGAATTTTTAATAATGTCTGTTTAACAACCAGATCGCAAAATCTCTGAAAATTGAGCCATAGGCTCCCGTGAGCCAGGACGAGCCGGCTCCAGCACGCCAGGGGCAGCCCTGTCTTGCTGCTTGCAAAAGTTGTATTTATTCAACACCCATTCGACATGTTTGTACTGAGCATCTCCCGGGTGCTAGACCATGTTCTAGGCATGGGGGACACACCAGACAAAGGAAGTGAGCAGGACCCTGCCCCTGTGGACTCATATGTCAGCAAGACACACACACACACACACACACACACACACACACACACACACACACACACGGGGAGCATCAGCCAATCACAGAGGCCCTGTCCCTTAGGAGGTGAAGGTGATGCTACAAGAAAGAGTCCAGGGACGCGGGGAACACAGGGTTGGGGGCAGGCCGTAGGGTGGTCAGAGCAGCACATTGGAAAGATGACATCCGGCTCTCACGTCTGGGCTGCCGACATGCCAGCCACATGGAGGAAGACCCGGAAACTTGGGGGCCACGGGGGCCAGGGCCACGGCCACGTGGGCAAGCATCAGAACCAGCCAGGAGGCCAGGGGCAGGGGGCGCTGGTGGCATGCACCTGCACAGGACCAACTTTGACGAATATCACCCAGGTTCCTTGGGAGAAGTTGGCACCAGGCATCGCCACTTAAAGGGGAACCAGAGCGGGGCACCTGAGTGGCTCAGCGGTTGAGCATCTGCCTTTGGCTTAGGTCGTGATCCCGGGGTCCTGGGGTCAAGTCCCACATCAGGGTCCCCTCGGAGAACCTGCTTCTCCCTCTGCCTGTGTCTCTGCCTCTCTATGTGTGTCTAATGAATAAATAAACAAATTCTTTAAATAAATAAAAAATTTATAAAAGGGGAACCAGGGCTCCTGCCCAACTGTCAACCTTTATAAACGCGCGGGCCTCGGTCAGTGTGCAGACACGCTGTCAGAAACCAGAGTGGAGCTGCTCCTTTCATTGACACGGTGGGATGGAGCTCCTACAACATTGTAGGAAAGGGAAAGCTCTCCCCCAAACAGCCAGGCATCGTGAAGTCCCGATTCTTCAGTAGAAGAGCTGAGGAGAAGATCAGTGGGGAGCCTGTGTCCTGGAAGCTGGAAGCCACGTGGAGGGAGGTTCACTAAATGAAAACAAGTTCAAAAAAAAAAAAAAAAGAAAAAGAAAGAAAGAAAGAAAGAAAGAAAGAAAGAAAGAAAGAAAGAAAGAAAGAAAAAGATAACGTCTGAGCAAAGACTTGGAGGAGAAGGAGAGAACCATGCAGTCACCGGTCCAGTCTATGGTCACAGCCAGAGCAAAGGGCCTGAGGCCCCAGTGTGCCCGGAGTGTTGGGGATTCCATGTGGCTGGAGCAGAGCGTGCAAGGGGGAAAGCCGGAGGAGAGGAAGGCAGAAGGTGACAGTGGCGGAGGTGTTGAGCTGAGGTCTTGTCTCCTTTTCGCAGATGAAGAAACTGAAGCCTGGAGTCACCAGGTAGCAGGTGGGAAGGTCGGGAGAAGCCCGTGGGTCTGGCTCTAATGACACGGTGTTCTTGCCACCTCAAGGCAGAGGGCTGACGGTCAGTAGGTGTCCAGTCTGTCCAGGGTCTGTCCTCTATCCCAACGGCCCTCACTGGCCAGGTCCGAGGGTCCTTGGGCCAGACCCCTCGGTTCCCAACACGTCTGACTGGGTGGCTCATGGGGCGGGAGGGAGGGAGGAGAAGAGACGCTCCATCAGGTGTTCGGGAGGAGGTGGAAGGAGTGGGGAGGCACCACGGCAGGAAGCGGCCTGGCAGGCTTGGGGACAGAGAGGCCATGCCGGCCTGGCCCCAGACCCCCTCTAACTGCCCCTGCCACACGAGCCTGTCATCTTGGGCGGAGCTGGCCACCTGAGCACAGGGCCACCGCAAGAGTCTCCCCCAACAGGGATGACAGGACTAGCGGGACAGCTGGCCTCTTCTGAGGCCCTGACTGCTGGAGGAGCCGGCCGGACCTGTGGGCTCGGGGACCGGAGATGAGATGGGGGGGCAGAGACTGGAGGGGAAGGCAGGTGCATCCCGGAGAGCCAGAGAGACCGGGTCCGACCTGCCCTAGGTGGGGACCGGGCCAGCTTCGCGACGTGGCACCTGCACGGACCCACGGTGCCCGAGCTGGGGAGGGCCCCATCCTGCTTTAATGCTCCGTCGTCTTGAGGGTGTTTGTGATTTTTGAACAAGGGGCCGCACGTTTTCATTTTCATTTCGCCCCTCACAGTGGACGAACAGGCCCGCTGGCTGCGCGTGGGGCTGGCAGGCGGTCAGGAGGCCAGACCCTGAGCTGACCTCTGGGTGGAGGATGTCAGGTTCCAAGGAGGGGACTTCTCTCTGTGTCGCTCCGGGTCGCAAGCCGGAGTCGGGGTGTGGGACTGGGAAGTGGGAGGGAAGACCCGTCCGTGCCGACCACGGCGCCTTGCGAGAGGTGGGGTGCGGGGGGCTTTCTGTCCTGGGAGACTCGTGCCCAGCCCGGACGCTGTCTGCGGGGCTCTGGGACGGGCGAGGAGGGCCAGCGCCGGCTGTTCGGAAACACAATTACGGCCAGTCAGACAGGCCTGTTCAATACTCTATCGACAGGTTCACCTTGGCAACCTGGAGCCCGCGCCGGGAGCACCTCTCCGCCCGCGTCCCTGGTCTTAAAGGCACACCTCCCTCCCCTCCCAGCAGGGTTGCTCGACCCAAGGGAGGCACGAGGCCCTGTGCTTTGGCTCTGCCCCCAGCAGAGGACAGGGACTCCTGTTCAGCCAGCAGCTGCCCTTCCACCCTGCAGCGGGGACCCTGCCCCCCCGTCCCCCATCTCAGGAACATCACGACAAAGCCCTGGCCTACCTGCCATTGGACTTGATGGACGTAGATGACCTCAGCCCTAGCCTCCCCTAGGGAGGTGCACGTGTGGATCCCACAGCGGCAGGTCTGGGCACTCCTCTGTGGGGCTCGAGGGTCGAAGTCTGGGGCGGGGGAAGGGGTCTAAATTACAAATAACCAGGCTTCTAATGAGTGACGTAAAAACAGCATAATCCGTGCTGCTCAGAAACAGAGCACCAGTTCCGCGACTTCTGTGCATAAACACCAGCCTTCTTGCCTTTCTGAAGACCAGAGCTGCCCCAGAGCTGGGACATGTCCCCCCCGCCCCCGGGGACACACACACACGCACGCACACACAGGTCCCACTGCAGGGCACAGAGCTGTTTCTTAATTCCTGCCACGTGTAAGAGCCACAGGCAGGAGTGGTCCCCCTGGGTCAGGCTGAGAAGCCAGCGGCAAGCCAGCGGGGGCTAGGTCGCCCTCGGTTCAGGGGCTTTCACAGCTGCAGCATCGTATCTGTGTCTGCCTGTCTGTCTGTCTGGGCCTATTTGGAGAAAGAAGGCAGAGGCCAGGCTCAGTGTAAATGGGAATGCGTCTTGACCAGTAGGTAGCAAGGAAGGAGATGAAAGTCGCCTCAGCAGAGGGTGGGAGCGAGCGACCCCCACACGGCCCCGTGTACAGAACAGCGGGAACCCTGTTTTGCGAAATTCCAAGAAAGGCTTCTCTCCCACGGAGACCTCTGCAGCGATAGTCCCCGGGTCCTCTGTGATATTTCTTGGCTTCTGCAGGACTCGTTCGTTCCTCATCACCAGGCCAAGAAAGGAAACCCGTAATCACCCGTAGGTTCAAAAACGAGAAAGACCCTTTCTCTATATGGATCTGCTGGCATGAGACTCTGCCACGTCTTTGGTATAAAAAAAATTTTTTTTTTTAAAGAGTCACCAGCTTCAAAAGCAAGGGGATGGAGGCAGGGGGAGGCCTGGGTCCGTTTCTGAGCCTTCCGATCCGAATGAGTCAAAGAATACAAAATCACCCCATTATCATCATTACTGTCAAATCACAGGCAATCAACTCGCAGACACAGGCCAGATGGACATCCGGGAGAAATCCATAGAGCCGGAGCTGGGTCTGAGCCCTGCAGACCTGAACTCTTAAAATAAAATGAAAGAAAGAAAGAAAGAAAGAAAGAAAGAAAGAAAGAAAGAAAGAAAGAAAGACCTTTCTATGTCCCGCGTTTTATTTCAACAGCATGGGACAGAAGCCTGTATTCCCTCCTGAGCAGAGGTGGCCCCAGGACCCCTACAGGTACCAGGGCACATACACAGGTGAGCCAGCTGGGCCCTCAGAGCCCTGAGGCCAAGCCCAGCGGCTCATTCACGTGCACCCACCCACACTCAGAGCCGCTGGGCCCCTCCCACCAAGCCTCCCAGTGGTGCCATCCTTGAAACCTCTCCTGGACTTCTCATGGGTCCTGGGCCCATGGTCTTTTTGTGGATTCTTCCTCCCTAAACAAGCATTAAAAATGAGTTTATAGGGGCACCTGGGTGGCTCAGTTTGTTGAGCACCTGAATTCAGCTCGGGTCATGGTCCCGAGGTCCTGGGATCGAGTCCCTCATTGGGAATCCCTGCTCACTGGGGGGCCTGTTTCTCCCTCTCCCTCTGCTGTTGTCCTACCTGTCCTCTCTCTATATATCAAATAAATAAAATCTTTTTAAAAAATGAGTTCATAGGGACACCTGGGTGGCTTGGCGGTTGAGCACCTGAATTCAGCTCCAGGTGTGAGCCCAGGGTCCTGGGATCGAGTCCCCCATCGGGCTCCTTGCAGGGAGCCTGCATTTCCCTCTGCCTATGTCTCCGCCTCTCTCTGTGTGTCTCTCATGAATAAATAAATAAAATCTTTTTAAAAAATTTAATGAGTTTATAACTGCCTTGGTAAAAAGAAGAACATATTAAGGTTATATATGAAGCCGTTGCCTTTGGCCTAAAGATTTTTTTTTTCTTCCGATTTTAGAAGAAATTGGACCTACATCCAATGGAATAGTATTTAGCTTTAAAAAGGAAGGACGTTGTGACACCTGCCACAACAGGGCTGGACCTCGGAAGCATGATGCTGAGGAAAGTAAGCCCGACAGAAGAGGACAAACACTGTAGGATTCCACTTACATAAGGTACTTAGAGCGGTCAAATTCGCTGGATAGAAAGTGGAATGGCGGGTACCAGGGGCCGAGGGAGGGGGATGGAGGGTTAGTGTTTAACGGGCACAGAGTCTCTGCTAGGGGTGATGACCAAGTTGCACAGGCTGGTGGCGGTGATGCTTGCCCAACAATGTGAATGTGCTCAATGCCACTTAAAAATGGTTAAAATGCTAAGTTTTATGTTAATACGTACTTCACCACAATTACTTAGATAAACAGCTTCTACCAAAAAAAGGAAAGGAAGAAAAGAAAAGAAATTAGACCGTTTTTGTGGATCCCTAAAAGTACCACAGACCGTGGCATCCAGGCCTGATGGAGGAGCGACCCTGCCCAGAAAGCACCGGGCTGGTGGGCCTGCACGTGCCCTACGTGCACCTTTACCAGCCCCGCACTCACCCGTGCACACAGCTACTACGTTTACCTCATTTCCTCCTCCATCAGTGACTACCAGAGCCCAGAAAAAAAAAGAAAGAAAGAAAGAAAGAAATTCTGAACTTTATGTGGAACTCCAGTGATTATCAATAATCTCAGGACTGGGCAGCCCGGGTGGCTCAGCGGTTTAGTGCTGCCTCCAGCCCAGGCGTGATCCTGGAGATTCTGGAGACCCAAGATCGAGTCCCGCCTCGGGCTCCCTGCATGGAGCCTGCTTCTCCCTCTGCCTGTGTCTCTGCCTCTCAATCTCTCTGTGTCTCTCATGCATAAATAAATAAAATATTTTAAAAAATAATAATCTCAGGACCCCTCCCATTCTGAAGGTTGATGCTCCCACCAGAGGCCCAGGACTGGGGGGGGGGTCCCTTTTTTCCTACTTGGGGTATCTCTAGGGGTATTAGGGTCCTCCCACTTAGCAACCCAGGGAAGCACCCCTTAGGGGAAGTATCAGGACGCTTTTCAGAGGTGTCACCCGTCAGCCACAGCGATCTTTCCTTAGTGAACCCCAGGGAAGAGAGTTCCTGGTGGGGCCTCCGTGGCAGGGCCCCTGTCCGCTGGGATTCCTACATTAAGTGAGGCTGGCTGGGCTGCCTTGGGGAAATGGACGCTGCAACATGGGTTTGCTTCTTATTGGCCCTTTGACAGCAGAGCAAGGGGCTTTCTGAGGCCCTTGACCCGAGATTGCCTTGAAAACCCTCAAAGAGAAAGATGCACGGAGGCTCCTGTGGCCTTCTCGGTGGGAGGGGGAGGGCAGCGGGCAAGGGGCGCTTCCGGGACGCACAGGCCGCCCTCCGCGCTGCGCGGAGATGCGGGGGTAGGGTCAGCCCTGGGCCCCGGTGCAGGGGCTGCGAGGCTCAGATCACTCGGGGTCTGCTTGCTTCCGGCTGGGGGAGCAGCGGCCTCGCAGGCAGGGGCGGGGGAGGGGGGGCGAGGGGGGCAGAAGCAGGGCGCGCGGGGCTCGGGGCCAGGCCACCCCCCGCCCCGCTCGCTCCGCCTGCGCGCGCCCCTCCTTCCAGTCCCCGGAGGAGAGGCGCGGAGGGCCGCCCTGGCCCAGGCCCCAGCCGCCCGCCAGCCCGAGGGGAGCCCGCCCCCTAGGGGAGGGCGCGGCGGGTGCAGCTCCTCGGCTCCCCTGCCCCGGCCCCTCCCGGGCTGCGCGCCCCGCAGGTGAGGCTGCGGCCAGGCCCCCCCACCCCACCCCCGGGAGGAGCGAAGGGAACCCCTTGGGGGTCCTCAGACACCACCCCAGGACACGGCCGTCCGGAGCAAGTTGGGGAAGGGGACTTGTCGGGCAGGCCCGGGGCATCTCTCCGGAGGCGGCGCCAAGGGGACCCCCACCCATGTCGGTGGCGCCCCAGGAGGGCGGCGTGGGGGTAAGGACTGGGTGATCACGTCCGACGACCTCGTCATCGGGGTGGGGGCGGGGCGGGGGCCTGGACAGGGAGAGACCAGGTTGTGCGGCAGCCAGACACTGCTCCGGAAGTGCCCAGATGGGGGGGACCCGATGGAGAACACGGGGGGCCCTGGGGGTGCCCGGGACGGGCCCCGCGCTGCAGGCCGAGCTGTGCGCTGGCTGGGCCCTCCCGGCCGCCATCCCGTGGTCACGGGATCCCCGAGCACCCCCTCTGTTTGCCCCTCGATCCTTCAGGGACACCCCCCTCCCGGGCCCAGCGGGGCGCGCGGCGTGCCCGCCCCTGGGGATCGATCGGCCGGCGGGCGACGCGCGCCGCGGCTCCTGCTCCTCCGCCCCCTCCCCCGCTCGGGCTACGCAGGACGCGGCCTCCGAGCAGCGTCCTCGCCGTTCCGGGCCGCGGCCGGGCTCGGCTCCGGGCCAGCCGGGGAGGCGGAGGCGCACCGGGCCCCTCCGATCGCGCGCGCCCCGCGACTCCAGGGCCGGTGGCAAGGGGGGGGCGATGGCGCGCCCGGCTCCCCCGGCCCGCGGCGCCCGGCACCCCTCCCCGCCCCCCTCCTCCCCGCCTCGCCAAATACCCTCGCGGGCGCGCGCCTCCCCCGCGGCGCGCCGCCAGGCCGGGCGGGGGGCGCGCGGGGGGCCGGGGGGAGGCCGCGCTGGGGTGGCGCGGCGGCTGGCGACCACTTCGGGGTGCGCCTGGCGATTTTAATTTCATTCCCGGCTTTGCTGCAGCAGCTCTCGTTTGGAAAAAGGAAAGAAAGAAATCTGCCCTGCGTGTGGGCCCCGCTGGGTCCGGGGGCGCAACGGGGGCATCCGAGAGCGGCACACAAGGGGCGGACGCTGGAGGGGCGACCTCGCGGGCAGCGGAGGCCCGCGGGGAGACCTTGGACAAACCAACCCCAAATGAAAAACACACAGCACGCAGAGGCCGTTGTGAGCGCGCGGCGGCGGCGGCGGGCGGTGGAAGCAGCTCCAAAGATCACATTTGAAATATGGATCCCGGGGGCGCACATCACCAGGCCGGCAGGAGACCCGCCACCGAGCCTGCGGCGGGGGGTCGGGTGGGCTCCTCCGGGCGGGCCAGGGGAGGCCGCCCTGCCGGGAGGGGTGGGCCGGCAGACGTCGCACCACACTGCTCCTCCGGCTTCTGCGCCTGCGACCCCCGCGGGCCGCAGCCGGAGACGGGGCCCCGCGGGCGCCCTGTGGCCCCCGGGGATGCCCAAGACCTGCCACGGGGCCACGACCTCGCCGCGCGCCGGGCCCGTTGCCCCGCCCGCGCGCCCCGCCGGACCCTCCCACCCGGCGCCCCAGCCTCAGCCCCCAGCAGCGCAGGGCCGCGGGGGCGTCGGGGCTTTCGACACCCACGTGAATGCCGACCTTTCGCGGGCGGTGTAACAAAGGGGACCGGCTCTGGGGGTGAGGACACGGAGGGCGGAGGGGCGCCCTAGGAACAAAGCCGAGCCTCGGAAGAGGGTGCCGGGGGCGGAGTGCAGGGTGCAGGGCTCCCGCACCGCCTCCCCGCCGCTCTCCTCCTGCCCCCCCACCCCCCTGCGCACCGGCCGGCCAGGTCAGCGGCCGCTCAAAAGGCAAAAGCACAAATGGCAGCGCTGAGGTCAGGGGCGGGTCCCCCGCTAGGAGCAGAGCAGAGAAGGGAGCTCCTGTGAAAGCCTGGGTGGATTTTGTAGTTGTCGTGCTAGTAAATTCTCCCCCGGCTGTTTGAAACCCACCTCCCTGGACCCGGAAAGCCACCGCAGCCTGAGAGCTCGCCTGGCCCAGGACTGGCCGGGAAGTCACCAGCGGTCCCTTCCGGGCAGAACTCAGACCTGGGCCCCACGGCGGGAGGTGGCAACTCCCTGCAGAGAGCGTGTGTTCCGGGAGATTTTTGAAGCTGCTTATTCCCCGGGGTTGGGGTAGCTGGGGCCCCTCAGGGACCCAGACTCTTACCACCCTCGGGCCCAGGGCGGTTAGAGACTCCCGCCTTTCCAGGGTTTGCTCTTCAGACCCCCTCCCCTCCAGCAGGGAGGCTGTGGCTCGGCCAGACCGCATGCTCCTCACTTGGGGCCCCTGGGGGCCCCTAGGGGCCCCAGCCTGAGATGCCGCCTGGAGGGTTTCTGCCCCTCAGCGCAGCCCCAGGGCACACTCCGTCCCTGACTGGAAGGGGGCAGCACCAAAAGCGCGGACCTGCGACCCTTCTCCGGGGTTCCCCGAGGGGCTCGGGATATCCCGGAGTTGGAGGCAGGGGCCCCAGCCGAAGGCTCTGGGAATCCCGAGTTTGGGCTCTGCTCCCCTTCAGTTCCCTCAGAGGGGCCCACGAGGGGGTGGAATGGTAGGGGAGGCCATTCCAGAGGTTTCCAGGAGGGGCTGGGAACTCTTGCAGGGCGCCCCCCCCTCCTCCCGCACCCCCCAGATTCTGTCTGTGCCTTCCCCATGCAGCCCCCTGATGCTTCCCCGGACCTGAGCCGCTCCCCACACCCCCCTGGCAGGTGAGGGGTGGTCTAGGGCCGGTAAGGTGAGACTGGGGCTCTCGGAGTCGGCCTGTCTCCATAGCCACCCACCCTCCACGGGGATAAAATAAATAACCCGACGCAGGGGTGACTTGCCGCCTTCTGCCAGTGCCTGTGTATTTTCGGTCACTTGGCACAGAAAGGCCAGGCGCGGGGGCGGCAGGGGACTCCCGGGGCTTCTGAGGAGCTTGGGGGCGTCCCCTCCCGCCGTCTGGGGAGCCTGGCTGCTGCTCACTGGGCCACAGGGGCGGCTACAGAAAAGATGCCGCTGCACTGGCCGGAGAGAGCCGCTCTTCCTCCCCAGCTCTGCCACGGGCCCCAGGCCCAGCCCGGCTCCTGCGCAAAGTGGCCGTCGGGGCACCGGGTGCTGCCACGCGTGGCCCCCCGAGGTCTGGAGCGCCCGCCTGGAGGTGCAGGGGCAGAGCGGGTGGAGAAGGGCGGAGTCCAACGCCCCTGGCGGCGCAGAGGCTGCAGCAGCCTGAGCAGGATGGCGCGGAAACACCCACTAGAGACAGATTTTCCAGGGGATTTTCTAGTGAGGGGGGCAGGCGGAGTGTCGGGAAGCTCAGCCCCTCCCGGGAAGATGGGGCTGTCCAGGACAAGGTCCTGCAGACCTCCCTGCCGACTGCAAGAGCCTACGGCCTGGCGGCTGGTCTACATGTGGCGGTGACCCTGGCACTGACATCGCTTCTGTGCCAGCCCCGGGGACCCTTCCCCTTCCTCGGCTAAGGTGTCCCACCGGAGAGCTCCTCGTCCTGGCCAGGACAATCAGAAAAGCCAAAAACACAGGAGGAAAACGTTTTCCCTGGGTCCCCCCTCCCCAAAACTCCGCCTACCCCAGCTTCTATAAACCCTGGGAGCCCCCCCCTCCTCGAGGACCATAAGCGGGCAGCGGCCCCACTGACCGCCCCAGCCGCGCGCCACCCCCTCCCCGCCCCGACTGCTCGAGGAATCTTGGGTTTGTGCCTCGGGCTTGCCGGAGAGCAGTCACTGCAGCACGAGCCCCCGTCTCGGGCCGCCAGAAGACGACCCCCGCTCCCAGAACCGCTGGCAGGGAGGAGCCACGCCAGGGCCAGGCGACTCGGGCAGCGGCCGACCTCGCCACAGAAGCGGCCACCGCCGCTGGAGCTGCGAGGTGCTGGCGGAATGGTGGAGTCAACGTGTGCGTTCGTGAGCACCACACTGTCTGCAGGCTGCGCCCGGATTCCTGCGAGAACGCCGGCCCCGAGCACGCCTGGGGGTGCGCCCCGGCACCCCGGCCCTCCCCGGGCCGCCCGCGCCCCCGCGCGGCCCCCACCCGGCATTCTGGGACGTGTGTCAGGGCGGGAGCCAAGACCCGGATGGCTCTTTGCCCGCCCCCCTCGCGCGTTCCACTCTCGCTCGGCTTTTGCTCTTTTTCTTTCTTCATGGACGCTCAGCCAAGGGATTGCGCAAGCTTCCTGCTCCCAGTCCTTCAGGGGCCGGGAGCGGGGGCCCCGACACGCCCCGGGGCAAGCGCGCCCTGCCCCTCCTGCGCCCTCCTGCGCCCTCCCGCGCCCCGCAGCCCCCTCGCCACGACCCCCGCGAGCTCCGGGAGGCCGCGTGGGGCGCAGCAGCTCCCCCAGCCGGACGCTGGAGCCACACGCAGAACGCGCCGTCTCGCCGCCGCCGGAGGTGCTAAACTTCACACTCTGCATCGGGAGGGCCTCTGCGGGCCGTGGGGAGGGGGGGACCCGGCAGAGTAGGGACGGGCGCCGGGCTCCCCGGCCACTGCATTCACCTCCCCTTTGCGCGGCCTCGATGCGCCCCCGCTCCGCGGACACCTCTGCGCGGCCCTCCCCGCTGCCTCCTCCGACGATGCCCTTCCCGGGACGCCACCGAGGCCCCGAGGCCCCCGAAGCAGATCTGGACATCCCCTGCGCCCCCTCTGGGGTCGCCCCGTCGTCCCGCTCGGCCGCGGGGGGGGGGGGCGGGGGGGCGGCTGCTGCAAACCAGACTTCCCGCCGCTGCCCCCCAAGGAGAGCGCCACGGGTGCACCGGGAGCGGCTCGGCGTCGGCGGAGGCCCCCTCTGGTGAGGCCCTGGAGCGCTAGGGCCCCGGCCTGGCTGCCCCTCCGTCCTCTGCCCGCGAACCCCGTTCTCTCCTTCGCCTCCCTAAATGCCCGAGGCCTGGGGGGCGGGGCGGGGCACGCAGGGTGGGGGGCGCGAGCTGCCCCGGCCCCGATTCCGCCCCCTGCCGGCTGCTTCCCCCGCACCCGGGGCTGCACATGACGCAATTCTGTGCAACTGGTAACTGCGGTGGATGCTTCCGTGGCCCCCGGCGGGGGGTCCCCGGGCAGTGCGCACCGAGCCCGGGAGGCGGAGGCGGGGAGGGGTCGCCGCGCAGCCCCGGGCCCCGTCACGCTCCCCACCCGCGCTGCGCCCCCAGCCGACACACCTCCCTGTCCCCGGCCCGCCGCCGAACCCTCCCCCTGCAGCTCCCCGGCGCCCTCCTCCTCCGGCCCCCTCCCGCGTCCTTCCTTCTCCCCCCCCCGCACCCCCCCTGCCGCCCAGGCCCGGGGCCTCCGGTAGGCCCGGCTGCGCCAATCCCGGCCGCGGCCCGCCCCCTGACGCCGAGCTGGGCCCGGCGAGGCCCCGCCCGCTGACGTCCGGATTTGCATGAGTTCTTGTGCAGCCGCGGCCCGGGCTCAGTTGTCTGAGCGAGCGCGAGCCGGGAGTCGGGGCGGCGCGGGCAGCGGCGGGCGGCCGGGCTGTGCCGGGAGAGCGGCGGCGGCGGCGGCGGCGGCGGCGGGCGAGGGCGCCTCGGCCCGGGGCAGCGGGCGCCGGCGGGAGCTAGCAGCGTCTGCAGCCGCGCCGGCCGCCCGCGCCCCGGCGCGCTCGGGCTCGGCCATGGAGCTGCCAGCTGTCGGCGAGCACGTCTTCGCGGTGGAGAGCATCGAGAAGAAGCGGATCCGCAAGGTAGGGCGGCGCGGGCGCGGGCGCGGGCGCGGGCGCGGGGCGGCGGCGGGGCGGCGGGGAGCGGCGGCCGGCGGCCCGCGGGGAGGCGGGGAGGGGGTGGGGAGGCTGCGGCCGGGCCGGGGATCCCGCGGAAGCTGATGGGGCGCTGTGTCTTCCCCCCGCAGGGCAGAGTGGAGTATCTGGTGAAATGGAGAGGCTGGTCCCCCAAGTAAGTAGCGGCGGAGGGGCGGGGGCGCCGGGTGCCCGGCGCGGGGCTCGCGGGCTCCGGAGCGCCGCGCTGGTGGGGCGGTGGGGGGAGCGGCCGGGAGGCGGGGTGGAGGTGGGGTGGAGGGTGGAGGGTGGAGGGTGGAGGGTGGAGGGTGGAGGGTGGAGGGAGGAGGGGGTGGGGAAGTCGGTGGCAGGCACTGGGGAAGCCGAGCCGCCGAGCCCGAGCCCGGCGCCCTGCGTTGTGCTCCGCTCTCCGGGAAATGCCATCACTAATTTATGCGCTAAGAGGAGCCGGAGGAGCTGGCGAGGCGCGGGGCCGAGCCGGGGAGGCCGGCGGAGGGAGGGCGGGCGCAGGCACTGACTGATGTGCAGCAGAAAATGGCTCCTTTCCCCCTTCCCTCCACCGAACGGCTCCATATTGCAAAACCAAAAAAAAAAAAAAAAAATTAAAAAGCGACGAAAACGCGATGGTGTGCCTCTGCCCTCCTAGTGGTGCGGGGAGAGGAAGAAAAAAGGCAGAAAATGTTGGGGACTGTCACTGCGGCGCTTTTGGTGGGGGATTTTTTTTTTTTTTTTAATTTGAAATGCGAAGGCACCGGATGGAGACAGACGCGCAGGCACACGCACACGCGCGCACACACACACACAGGCGTATTTTTATGTTGCTGTGTATCTGGGGGTGCTTGCGGGTGACACCGGGCTGCAGGGCTGCGGGGGTGTGGGGGGGCGCTTGGCCGATGGTGATCGGATTAGGGGTCAAATGGAGAACAGCTGAAGCCCTCGCGGAGACTCGGGAGAGGAGGGGGACTGCAACTTTGCCTCTCGGCTGCTTTGCACGCAGGGTTCCTGGTGAGCAAAGTGGCTTTGGAACATGTCGCGGGGACATGCTTAAAATTCTTGACAACTGCAAAATAAACTGCTAGTTTCATTTTTCTTACCCCTCCCCTTTCTTCCTGCCCTTGTGTGTTTATTTTGACTTGGGGGGGGTGGCTGTCGGGGACCGTGTCAGGCCTGCAGCAGCCCCCCCTCCACCCCCCACATGCACAGCTACAGAGCTCTCGCTCCCGAAGACAGAGTAGGGCCTTATGTCATTCCCCACCTGGAGGCCGCAGAGCTGGCTCGGTTTTTTTACGCCGTGTCCCCTCCCTTTCCTTTGCAAGATATAACACGTGGGAACCCGAGGAGAACATCCTGGATCCCCGGCTGCTGATCGCCTTCCAGAACAGGTGAGCGTCCCCCAGCAGCCGCGACCGCATATGGGAATGGGAGAGGGGGCCACGCAGCAGCAGGAAAGAGGGGAAGGGCCTGGAGGGGCCTGCACGGGCACGACTGCGGCCTCCGCTCCTCGGAACCCACGTCCTTGGCGGTTGCGGCAGCCCGGGTGGGGGCGGGGCGGGCCGGAGAAGGCGAGGCTGCTGTTTTGGGGGGAACTGCCAGGAGGGTGCATGCGGGTGGCCCTGCCGCTGCCCGGAGACCTGGAGGCGCTTCTGGCCACCACCAGCCCCCCTCCCCCGCGGGCCCCCCTCGCGGGCCACCTTAGGGCCCCACCCCCGGAGCCTAGGTGTTCCTGTCCTGTAGCCGCTGGCCGCTTGGCACCAGCACCTCTCCGGGCAGCTCCGAGGGAGCTGGCATTGTGAAACCGCCGGACGTCACAGAACTGAACTTAACCTGTTGGGGGCTGGAGAAAACTTGACAAGGCCTTACCCGCTACCCCCGCAAGCTCCGAGCCCCAGGGAGCTGGGGATAAGCAAATCAGTAGACTCTGTCTGGTGCTGGGTGCCCTTCACCCCCCCCCCGCCGTTCAGTGGGTGTGGGTCCCCATCCTGGGGGCAGGGGGGACTTGGCCCAAAGGGTGTGGGATGGGAGCTGCCTGGTGGTGGAGGGGCAGCTTGCAACCAGGGGCTCATCCTTGTGCGCACAGATGCTTGTCATGCTGCAGCTGCTGCAGCTGGACCCACCGCCGGTGGCTGTGGTTCTCTGTTTCGGGGAGGACGGAGGGGGGAAGGGCGCGCGGGGAGCAAGGGAGGCGCGGCAGGCGACCGTGGAGCCGGGCCACCCCGCGGCCTGCCGTCCCCCCTCCCCCCTTTATTTTGCATTATTTCCTGTGGCGCGTTTGGCGCTAAAACTGTCAACTCTAGCCCCTCGGAGCGAGCCACCGGCGGGGAAGTTGCTCTCCCGCGACGCGGGGGGGCGCCGAGGAGGGATCCTGCCCCGGTTCCACCTGGGAGCTCACCACCCTGTAACCATGTCAGCGGCTGATGCCATGTTGCATAATGGGTCCCCGAAGAATTAAAACGCAGGCTGTTGCAATGCCACGCAACTTTGCAGTCAGGCCCCGGCCCGGGCCCCCGGGCCTGGCGGAGCTCCCCTGGGTTGGCCCACGAGCAGGGGGTGGGGGGGCGCCTGGGGTCGCCGGAGAGCCAGTTTCGGGCCGGGAGCGGGTTGCAACTTTGGCAAGCGCTGGAGAGGTACCCCCTTCTCCCACGGAAGGCTGGGCATGCCGGGCGGCCCGACCCCCAGCCTCGGCTTGCCCCGCCAGGCCGCAGGCGGCCGCCACCTCTGGTGGGCTTTACTAATAATTGGGAAGTCGAGGGGCTGGGAGCTGGGAGCCCGGCGCGGCCGGAGGCGGTGCCTCTGCGCCCCGCCCCGGCCTCGCCCCGCCCCGGCCTCGCCCCGCCCCGGCCTCGCCCCGCCCAGGCCGACCCGGAGCCGGTTCACCAGGTGGCTGCGAACCTGGCCGGGCCGTGGCCTCGGCGGCCGCCCCCGCCCCCAGCCCCTAATTGGCTCATTTGCCGCCGTGTAAACAAGGGCGCAGCCCCTCCCCCTGTTTAGTGCCTGGCTTTTAAGAAAACGAGTCCTCCCTTCTGCCGGCGGCACTCGTTATCTGAATCTTAATGAGGTCATTAGCATCCCGAGCCTCTGACTGGGAGGGACGCGTTCCGCGCACACCTCGGTCGGGCTTGCGTGCATCCCCTGGACCCCCGCGCCCACCTCACTCGGCGCAGGGCCACGGGCCCAAGGCTGTGGCACCCGTGCTGGCGACCTAGCGCCCAGCTGCTGCCTGCCCCCCGCCCCGCAGAGAGGCAAGGCTTGGGGGATGGGGCAGTTCAGGTGCAGATCTCAGAGATGGGGGAGCCCTTCGCGGAGGACCCCTGGGGCAGAGATGGGTGGGTGCAGTTGCAGAACGGAGCTCTGGGACCTGACCGAGGCGCCCAGCTGGCGGCACAGGCGACCTTCTGCCCTGAGCTCTTGATCCCTCCGGGTCCTGCTGGCCTGGCTGCTCGCAGAAGGGGGTGGGGGGCCGGCGTCACGGCAGGTCGGATCCTAGCAGGAGCGTAGGTCCCCCCTGAGGCTAACAGTCCTGCCCTCTATTCCCTCCCACCCCCCCAGGGAACGGCAGGAGCAGCTGATGGGGTATCGGAAGAGAGGGCCGAAGCCCAAACCGCTGGTGGTGCAGGTGAATATACTCGGTGGGCCCCGGCCTGTCCATTAGTCTTCCCCTGGACCTTGCCACCCGAGCTGCCTCCAGGCCCAGAAGGCAGGACGCCTTGTTCTCCGGGGCACCCAACTCCACTTCCCTCCTGCTGGACCTCCCCATGCTGCCCCTATAAGGCAGCTGCTGACCGCAGTGGGGCTGGGACACTCCTGATGCCCTGGGTGTGCTCTGGGCTGGCCCCAGCCCTCTTTTCTCACCTGCCCCTTGCATTCCCGCCCCCTTCCCCCAGGTACCTACCTTTGCCCGCCGCTCCAACGTGCTGACTGGTCTCCAGGACTCATCGGCAGACAACCGCTCTAAGCTGGAGCTGGGCGGTCAAGGCAAGGGCCAGGGCCACCAGTACGAGCTCAACAGCAAGAAGCACCACCAGTACCAGCCGCACAGCAAGGAGCGAGCCGGGAAACCCCCACCACCGGGCAAGAGTGGCAAGTACTACTACCAGCTCAACAGCAAGAAGCACCACCCCTACCAGCCCGACCCCAAAATGTACGACCTGCAGTACCAGGGCGGCCACAAGGAGGCGCCCAGCCCCACTTGCCCGGACCTGGGCGCCAAGAGCCACCCGCCCGACAAGTGGGCACACGGCACGGGGGCCAAGGGCTACCTGGGAGCTGTGAAGCCCCTGGCAGGTGCGGCCGGGGCTCCCGGCAAGGGCTCGGAGAAGGGCCCCCCCAACGGGATGACCCCGGCCCCCAAAGAGGCAGTGACGGGCAACGGGATTGGAGGCAAGATGAAGATCGTCAAGAACAAGAACAAGAACGGGCGCATCGTGATCGTCATGAGCAAGTACATGGAGAACGGCATGCAGGCGGTGAAGATCAAGTCCGGGGAGGCCGCGGAGGGCGAGGCGCGCTCCCCCAGCCACAAGAAGCGGGCCGCCGAGGAGCGCCACCCCCCGGCCGACAGGACTTTCAAAAAGGCCGTGGTGGCCGAGGAGAAGAAGGCGGAGGCCCCGGCCAAGAGGAGGGAGGAGGAGGCGCCGGGGCCCGGAGACCCGCAGCCCCAGGACACCGCCGGCTCCCGCAAGCTGTCCCCGACCAAGGAGGCCTTCGGCGAGCAGCCCCTGCAGCTCACCACCAAGCCCGACCTGCTGGCCTGGGACCCGGCCCGGAGCTCCCACCCGCCCTCCCACCATCACCACCACCACCACCACCATCACCACCACCACCACGCCGTCGGCCTGAATCTCTCCCACGCGCGCAAGCGCTGCCTCTCCGAGACCCACGGCGAGCGCGAGCCCTGCAAAAAGCGCCTCACGGCGCGCAGCATCAGCACCCCCACCTGTCTGGGGGGGAGCCCGGCCGCCGAGCACCCCGCTGACGTGCCCCCCACCGCCACCCTCCCGCAGCCCGAGGTCATCCTGCTGGACTCGGATCTGGATGAGCCCATAGACTTGCGCTGCGTCAAGACGCGCGGCGAGGCCGGGGAGCCCCCCAGCGCCCTCCAGGTGAAGCCCGAGGCGCCCGCTGCGGTGGCGGCCGTGGCAGCTGCGCCGGTGGCCGCGGCCGAGAAGCCTCTGGCCGAGGCCCAGGACGAGCCCGAGGAGCCGCTGAGCGAGTTCAAACCCTTCTTTGGGAATATAATTATCACCGATGTCACCGCGAACTGCCTCACCGTCACGTTCAAGGAGTACGTGACGGTGTAGCCGGAGGCTCGGGAAGGGGAAGTGCCATCCCCGCGGGTGGCTTAGCACTTGGTGCCTGGGGGCGGGCTCCTCCTCTCGCCGACCGCGGGAGCTGCGGGGCCTGCCCGGTGCGCGCACGCCCGGAGCCGCACCATCCGTGCCCCTCTCTCCGCGGTGCGCGGCCCGCTCCGGGCTGGGGTGTGCCCCCCGGCCTCCCCCGGGCCCCTTCCACGCGGTGCCTGCGGGTCTCGCCCCCCACTGGCCCGGTCCCCGCGGTGGACCTCCCCTCAGTCGTGGACCTCCGGGACTGACCGGGCAGCCGCGCGCCCCGGTCGCAGAGTTATAGTATTATATTTTAACCGTGCTAACTCGTCAAGTGCAGACTTTACTCCCGTTTGTACGTGGTGTTATTATTGAAATGTATTGTTTGAGCTCAAAAGGCCCGATCACCCCCTTCGGGCTGATATATATATATTTATTTGTAGGTATTTATATATTGAAATATAAAAACCTAGATTTATGGAGTTTCCTCTAGATCATGTTATATTCTATATCAGACAAACTATTTTCTGTTGCCCTTTCTTCCTGTTCATTCAGTATTTCGGTTGATTTCATTTCCTCCCCTTCCTGGAACTGCAATACCAGTAACGTTGGTATATATTTTTTGATACTGTACACATGGATGTGTTGTTTCTATGTGCAAAAAAAAAAAAAAAGTTTGTTTAAAGGCTAAACGAGCTCTCTAGAACCTGCTGCTACTAGAAATGTCTAAACTATAAGCTTCCAATTATTACCTGCTTGAATGTAAATATTAAATGGAGATGTTGAAGGTGCATTTTCCGCTGTTTGAGACGAGCGCACAGGGAGCGTTGGCGGGTTCGGGAGGCGGCTGGACCCTCTCCCCCCCCCCACCCCACTTGCACTCTAGGCCTGGGGAGGAGACCTCCCCGCGCCCTGCGTCCTGCGCTGAAGCCTTTTTTGCAAAAGCGAAGCGGACTGGTGGCAGGGGCGCCTCTGCCCCGCGGGAGGAGTGACCCGGCTCCCCGGAAGTGGAGAGGCGCGCTCCCAGGGAGAGGGGAATTCCTGCGGGGGGAGGAGGAGGGGGTCCGCGTCGCCCCCGCTCTCGCTCTCGGGCGCTGGCAGCTCCGGGGATCCGCGTGGTGGGGGGAGGGGTGCAGGGGCTGCAGGGGGGGAGCGGGTGGGGCTGGCCCCCTCGCCCCGCAGCCGCGCCCGCCGGGCACCTGCTGATCCTTGCACCCACCCACCCGGTGCGCCACACGCCCGGGCGCCGGCCCCGGTGGGGCAGGGGTGTCTCTAGCAATCCCTGCCCGGTAAGGCAGGTTCCGCGGGGAGGGGACCCTCCCACCCTCCCACCCTCCCACCCTCTCCGGCGTGCTCGCTGGCATCGCTGGCCCCGCCCCGCCGAGGAAGCCGCCGAGGCTCTTTCTCTGCCAGGCTCTCTCCCCGGAAACCACCAGGCCAGAGGCTCCGGCTGGAGGCGCAGCGAGCGCGGCCGGGGCAAGGGCGGGGGGCTTCCTGCGTGGGGGAGGGGAGGGGAGGGGAGGGGCGGAGGGGGGGAGGCCCGGCCCACCCCCATTTCCCCAGCGAGGGAGGGGACTGGGGGACCCCGTGCCCCAGGTCGTGCTGTGGGTGGCGAGGCTGGGGCCCTGGGTGTCGCGGGGCAGGAAGGGGTTAAGGGGCAGGGGGGAGTGGGCCGAGCCCCGGGTCGCCCCCCCCTGCGCCCCCAGGCCGGGAAGGCCGCCGCGAGGCCAGCTTTCTGCAGACGCAGCGATCTTCCTCCCGGCTGCAGGGCCGCGCAGGGCCAGGGGCCGCGGGACTGGGGCCCCCCCGGGCCTCCGGAGCCCCTCGCCCGCGCGCCTGGGCCGGAGGCCGAGCCCTTGCGGGGCGCCCGGGCGGAGGGAGAGGTCAGCGAGCTCCAGAAGGGGAGGGGGCGGCGGCGAGCGAGCGGGGCTGGGAAGGCCAGGGGAAGAGATAGAGGGCCAGGAGGGCGGGAGGCCTGAATGCGGACAGTGTGGCCAGTGTTGGCTGCAGGCCACCGGCGGCTGGGGGTGGGGGAGGGGAGCCCAGGGGGGAGGGGAGCGAGCGAAGGGAAGTTCTAAATAAAAAAAAAAAACCGTTGGGAGTTTCTAGCCTTGGCTTTTGTGAATTGTCCCTCCCACTACCCCCATCACCCCAGCCCCCTTTCCAGTGAGTTAAACACTCCCCCCTCCCCCCTCCATGTAATGAATGCCCTTTGCCACCCTGGGAGTGGAGGGAGGGGTGATCTTGACTGCTCCTGGCAAACTGCCTGCTCAGCACTAGAATTGGGCCTGTCGTTCACCAGCGGGTAGACAAAGGCGCATGCCAGGCAGGGCTCTCGCTCCCTGTTTTTCTGGTAGAGGAAATCTACAAACTCAGGAGTGGGAAGGGGAGCCCCTTGTTCAGGTCTGCACGGTTAGTGACTTGGGAGTGAGCCTTAGCCCCCCCCCACAGTGCCCCTCCCACCCAGTGGGTGGCCTCTGCCCGGCTGAACCCCCCAGGAGCCCTGGACCAGGGAGGTGGTTGGGGGGGGCATGATCCAGGATGGCACTGTTGGCAGCAGGGAAGAGAAAAGTGGTCCAGGACCATCCCCATCCAAGAGAAGGTGTGGCCTGCAGGTGGCCTGAAGCCTTGAAAACCCGGTGGCCTGGCGGCAGAACTTCTGGGACGGATCCTGAGGAGGGTGGTCCTAGGCAGAGCCTGGAGCCTGAGGTCAGAAGGCTGACAGGGGGACAGACACATGGGTAGGTCAGGACGAGCTGCAGGGATGCCAGAGTCCAGCGCTCATTCTGGCCCCAGGAGCCTGCCATGTGCTGAGCTCCTCAGACCCCCGAGGCCCCACCAGAACAGCTTGTTCCATTCAGACCCCACGGGGCTTGAGGTTCCCTGTGGGACTCAGAACAGCCTGTCCAGGGTGGAGGGCACCGCCTGGTTCTGCGCTGATTCTAGAGCCACGCTGTCTGCTCCACCACCCTGCAGAGAGGTACTCCACAGCCACTTGACCTCTGGGACCTCTTAGACGCATGTGTGTCCAGGGTTGGGAACAAACGAGCGGGTCGGGAGCCCTGGCATCGGGACAGAGGGGAAGAGTCCAGTAGCCCCAGTTCCTCTGGGCGTGGACCGATTCTTCGTAACTGGAGGCTGGATGTCTGTGGGTGTGCCGAGCCCTTCACAAGCAGAGGGTTGTCCACCCTCCCTTTGAACCCAAGTCCAGGAGGCAGAAAGCAGGAAGCTGAGACCTTAACCCTCCGTACTAGGAGACCCAACCTTCATTGTTTTTTCTTCAATGAACCTTCCTGAAGGGGCTGAGAGCCTTGAGCATAGAGAGCTGGAGCTGACCCGCCAAGAAGACCTGGGCTCTCGAGTATCCCTTCACCCCTCACCAGCCGGGTCCCAGACCCTAGCGCTGCCCGCCCTGTAGCTTGTACCCACTCCAACTCCCCGTCAGGAGGTCAGCCTTTCCCTCTGCTCCATGTGGTCTTTGCATCCCCCCGAGGTGCTCTGGAGCTAGGGTTGCCTGACTTAGCACATAAGAATCTAGGATGCCTAGCTGAATTTCAGTTTTATATGGAAATGCATACTTTTTTAGTAGGTCTCATGAAATATTTGAGATATACTTTAAAAATGCATTGTTTATGCGAATTCGGATTTCACTGGACATCCTGGATTTTATCTGGAAAGGCCATTTGGGTCCTGACTAGTCAACATGGTCAGTCCCTGCCTGCAGGGAAGTCTCACCTCCCCCTAACTGGGAGGGAGAAGGTGCAGAGAGCTGAGCATCAGGGGCCCTGGAAACACTGTTATCATGAGGACACTGAGAGTGTTGGCCGGGCACAGAATGCTTACACTGGGGTAGCCACCTTGATTCCAGGTGGCAGTGAGGTAAGCACGCGGCACAAGTGGACAAAGGAGTGGGGGAAGGCCAGCTATGGTCCACCCTGGGGCCCTGGGTGGAGGCCCTTCCTCACTCCCGCCCACCCCAAACAAGGAACGTCCCGAACATACAAGGAGGGGCAGAACAGGTCTAGTCACAGCACCCACTGTCCCCCTCAAGAACCCTGCCCTTCCCACATCTCAGCTTCCTTGTCACCTTCCAAGATGTGCTCTATCAAATGGGTCAGGAGAGAGCCTTGAGCACTTCTGGAAACCCCCCTAAGTAAACAGATAGGCTCTTTTTTCACCAGGGAACATTAAACATGGCTTGTCAGTTCCAAATGCCTTCCAACGACTCCTGGTCTGGAGCCTCGGCGCGATGGAGGGACAGACACCCAGTGATGTTTACCTGGAGCCTGACTGCCCTCCTCTGTAACCCCGTGGGCACCAGCAGGCCTCTGCTTGCTGGATTACCCGTTGACCTGGGGCCCCAGGCTGTATCCTGGGTCGCCGAGAATGACCCTGGAGCATGAGAGTCAGGACGAGCCCCCATGAGCCGGACCCGCACTTGTACGGAACCAAATCCCCAAGCTTTGCCAGCCAAGTTTCCTCTGTGCTTCCCTGTTACGTTTGCCGTTCACCTGAGAAGCTAAGGGCTCCGAAGAGGACAACGTTATTCTGGACACACTAGTATCTGGTTCGGAGAGCACTGCGTCCACCCCCCCACCCACCCACCCACCCCATGCCCTCCGCGCCTCCCTCTTCCCGTTGCAATTACTGATAACAGCTGACATTGGCTGCGCGCTCGTGATGAGCGGGGACCTTAGAGGGATGGTCTCACTGAGCTGAGGCATCTTCAGCAGGTAGGTCCTATCACTGTCCCGGTCTCACAGGCGGGGAGCGGAAGGCCTAGAGCCTCGAAGAAGCTGTCCAAGGTCCAACATCCAGGGCTTCAGAGATAGACGTCTCTGTCTCCAGGGGCTGTCCTCCCACCCTCCAGGGTGCTGCGGGTCCTTCAGAGGACCAGCTCAAGCCCCATCCCCTCGCTGTGGTTGTTCTAGATAATTCCAGCCTTTTACCAAGGCTGGCTGCACCCTGAACTGGTGCAGGACTTATTGCGTCCCCCCAGACCATCGCCGACTGCATGCCGCAACATACACGTTGTCCAAGTAGACACAGCCCTGAGCCCCTCAGCAGGCGGGGGGCATGTCCTGGGTATGTTCTGCATCCCCAAATCTTGTGCACAGCTTAGATAAATACCTTGGAATCAGATGTCTTCTGTGTAGACACGGAGTCCCGTGTGTGTGTGTGTGTGTGTGTGTGTGTGTGTGTGTGTGTGTGTATGGTGGGACAATGAAGTGTGGTCCTGCACTCCGAGTCATACTCAAAGGCCACGGGCCATGGAAGGACCCCGAGCTGTCCCCAGGGCCTCAGTGCTGAGGCTGCAAAGCAGAAGCGGGGGACTCAGGCCGATCCCTCTCTCCCCAGCCCGTCACCGGTGTGTGCGTACACACACATGCACATTCAGCTGCTTTGGGGTGGGGGATCCTTCCACCCCCTCCTCCCTCACCTGATCCATTTGTGAGAGTTTCAGGAGGCTCTAGGTAATCGTGTGGTAATTGAATTTAGGGAAACAGACCCTAAGGATAATCCTGGAGTCAGCTCCAGGAAGGATCGTGGTTTAATTTCCGTACTTAGCTGGTGGTACGCGTTATACGGGTCCTGACAGCCCGGTGCCTGCCTCATCATTATATATTTTGTTTTAACGTGTGGTTCGGAAGAGGAGAGAGAGGGAGAGAGAGGCGCGTCCGTCCCGACACACATACCCACGCTCCGTGACGACGAGCGGAAGACCCAGCACACTCGTCTCTTATTTTCATACGTGGTCTTCATGTGAGCCGTGTGGATAAGGCCTCACACGTCGTGAGACCTCACTGAATGTCACTGGTGACTATTATTTCGCTTAACTAATTCCCTGCAAGTTCTCAAACCTCAGTAGGGGCAGAGAGCTGGCCTTACCCAAGGATGTCCCAGGTGCGTGCACATTCGAGTGTGTGTGTGTGTGTGTGTGTGTGAGCAGGCAGGGCTGGAGCAGGGTCACAGCAACGCGGCCTGGACTGGTGGGGAATCCTCTGCTTTGCTGCCTGAGTGAAGGACCCTTTCAAATACACCCTGGAGTTTAATATTGCCAACAACTGGCCCTGACTCCTTTCAACCTGAGCCAGGTGTAATGTAAACCTCCCTGGATTTCCTCCCTTTCCTGTTTCATCTGAGAAATTCTTCACTAATTCCATGGTATCTGGTTTCTCATTGTTTCTCTCCGCTTCAGACAGCCCCTTGGGGTGGGCTTTGGAAAGGTGTGCTTAACGCTCTCAGCTGTCCAAAATGACACCGCCTCTCCCCTCACTACCACCACCGCCCTCCAAAACCTCTGAAAAGGGGCTGCTCTGCTCGGCCTGTCAGGGCACTATAAGCCCGAAGGCCCCAGGGAAAGGAAGCAGGAGCCTTTGCCCAAATCCCAGAAAGGTCTTGGGTGGTCACTTCCCTTCTGTAAAGCGGTATGCAGACTGGGAACGGGACAATCATGTTAAGCTCTTTCGTGATATAATGCGGAGATTATATGAATACAGCAGAATAATGGTAAACCAGGCATTCTTTGTTGAGGAAGTCCTGTTCAGGGGTGAGGACAAGGAATAATCCAGGGCGGTGGAGGAGGCCTGGGCCATTCCAGATGCAAGCAGGGGACCATCTATTTTCCTCTGACTCTCTAGAGGAGGTGGGGTTACGAAACCATGTGGATGATGGGGGGTGGGGAGAGAAGAGCCTGGCAAGCAGAATCCCTCCTATGAGCAGCGGAAGCGAGCATCCTTATAGCCATTTCCTGCTTTGTTTTTTGCATTCTGGACTCTCCTGCCGGTGCTGAGCGGGGAGGAAGCACCAGGAAGATGCAAGGCCTGCAGGGCTCCTCTCAGCCTTAGCTGTGTCTTCCCACCCCACCCCCGTCCTCTCTCCAGGCACTGAAAATTATTTATGTTTGCAAATTGCTTTTGACTCACATGAGTTATTCTCTTGCCTGCCAACAGGTCTGGGGATGGGAGAGTTCTCGAACCGGCGAGCTGAGAAATCAGGGCGATGGCAGAAGGAGCACTGATGTGAAGTCACAAGCCCTGGGATCTGGTCCCAGCTCCACTGCTGCCGTGCCATCACCTCCATGGCCTCTGGCCTCGGGTGTCTCATCTGCAAGGGAGAGGGTGGGTGCAAGCTCTCCAGACCCTAGTGACTCGTGACTCTGGCGTCCCCTGGGCCAGTGACCCCCAAAGAGACACAGATGAGGTTGCACCAGCCTCTTCCCTACTCCTGCACCAGCACCTGGCAACCCTGCTGCTGAGTGCTGCAGGGTAGAAAAGCGCTTACCCAGCCCTGGCCTGGCAGGAAGAGGGGGACAGAGTGGCCGGACAGCCAGGAATGCTTCCTGCCTTCATGTTTTCTTCACGCTCGTCCTTACCCAGGCCTCTCCCATAGATGAGGATGAAGACAAATGTCTGCAGAGGACGGATCAGGGTGGAAAGTCCCTGGGGCTGGTCCAGGAGAGATGCACACAAACACCCCCAAAAACATCCTAACCACAAGCACAGGCAGAACAGGATCAGCTCCATGGCAGGTGGGTAGAACCACCTGCCCTTCAGGGAGGGACGGATTGGCCTGTTGACCGTAGGGTCATGGAAGCTGGGAGCAGAGAGGGGCCACTGAGTTTTTAAGTCCTTCACTCTACAAATGGAGAAACTGAGCCCTCAAAAGGCCAAAGTCAACATCAAGGTGGATTTCTGATCATTCTCTGCCCACAAGTGGGTATGTGTGTTCCAACAAGGATTCATGCTCACCCAACTCACTACAAAACTGAATTTATTAACAGGGTTAATGATAACAGAACTCAAAGGCCAATGGCATCACCATGAGTAATGAGCTGCATGCTGAGTGCCATGGTCTGGCTTCTAGTCTCCAGACTGTGGTTTGGGGCTTAACCTAGAGAGAAGACAGGAGGATCTGGTCTTCTTCCAAGCCCGTGACCACCCGGGGCAGGCGGGGGTGGGGGCGCGCGGGAGATGAAGGTTGTTAGGGGTTCAGCTCTCCACGATGGCAAGAAATCTGCTAACCTCAGAGCTCGGAGTTGGCTCTGCCTAGGCAGAAAGGTGATATTTGCTCAGCCTTGGGTCTAGAGTTTGGGGTCTCTATGCTCCTTCATGAGAGAGGACCTGTGGTGGGCAGAAGGCAGCTGGATAGTAGGGAGACGGACTGTCCTGCAGCAGGTCTCTCACCCTGAAACCTGCCCTTTCTCCTGGGCTCAGGGGTGTATTGTCCAGAGCAGGAGATCCCCCTGGGTAGATTCCGGTGTCCCAATGGCCCAGCCTCTCCGAGCAAGCTCTCATCAGTCCCATTTGCACCCTCTTAGGAAAGAAGCACAATGCAGAGGATGCACCGGGTCTTCAGCTGTGGGCTAACCTGGTAGCTGGTGTAAGCGGCGCCTGCACACATATGGTAATTTGGAGAGAGAGAGAGAGAAAGAGAGAGAGAGAGAGGAATGGGTGAGCCAGGGCCAAAATCAAGGAAGGAGGCGGTGGCAGCAGAGAAAAACGGAAACCAGCCGGGACCAGTGATAAAGAGAGAGACAGACACAGAGGTAAAGGAGACCAAAAGAACAGGCACAAGGGAACAACAGAAAATGCTCAGAAACAGAAACCGAGGGACGCCTGGGTGGCTCAGTGGTTGAGCATCTGCCTTTGTGGCTCAGGGTGTGATCCCGGAGTTCCGGGATCAAGTCCCACATCAGGCTCCTTGCATGGAGCTTGCTTCTCCTCCCTCTGCCTCTCTTTCTGCCTCTCATGAATAAATTAAAAAAAAAAAAAGAGGGATCCCTGGGTGGCTCAGCGGTTTCCGTCTGCCTTTGGCCCAGGGCGCAATCCTGGAGCCCGGGATCAAGTCCCACGTCGGGCTCCCAGCATGGAGCCTGCTTCTCCCTCTGCCTGTGTCTCTGCCTCTCTCTCTCTGTCTATCATAAATAAATAAAAAGAAATCTTAAAAAAAAAAAAAAGAAAGAAAGAAAAAAAAAGAAACAGAAACCGAGACGAGAAGCAGATGAGGACGCGAGTTGGTTCAGAAACACCAGGTTGGAGGGAATCAAAGTCAACATCACCAATCTCGGGACAAACTGGCAAGTGCCTCTTGACGTGATGTACTGACGAGGACAGAACATCCCTCGGGTGGCATTCCCGCCCCAAATGCGGAGCAGGATCTAACCATGCAGAAATATCCAATGTGTTCTCTTCAGACCGCCAAGGTTAAGGTACCCAGAGGAAGGCAGAGGCCCTGTCCCAGCTTAAAGGACACTCAAAAGACGGCATTGAATGCAATTCACCATCCTGTCTTGGCTCTTGAAGAGGAAACACACACTCACACACACACACACACACACACTACTTATAAAGCGCATTGTTGAGAAAATTGACAAAAGTTGCATATGGACTGTGGGTTAGTATTGGATCAATGGTAAACATCCTGACTTCAGTAACTGCACAGCGGTTGTGTAAGAGAGTGTCCTTGTGGGACACCCGGGTGGCTCAGTGGTTGAGTGGCTGCCTTTGGCTCAGGGCGTGACCCCCGGATCTAGGATCGAGTCCCACATCAGGCTCCCTGCATGGAGCCTACTTCTCCCTCTGCCTTTGTCTCTGCCTCTCTCTCTCTCAGTCTGTGTCTCTCATGAATAAATAAATAAAATCTTAAAAAAAAAAAAAAAGAGTGGTCTTGTTCCTAGGAGAAACACACTACAGTATTTAGCCATAAAGTTTCCAACACACCCTCAAATAGTTCAGAAAAAAATATGGGAAAAATACATACATACATATATATATATATATACATGTATATATATATATATATATATATATATATATAGAGAGAGAGAGAGAGAGAGAGAGAGAGACATAAAATGATAAAGCAAATGGGTAAAATGCAAATAACTGGGAAATCTAGGTAAAGAATGAGCAGAAATTCTTTTACCACACTTGCAAGATTTCTGTAAGTTGGCAAAAGTACTGAGTTGATATTCAAAAGGGAGGTGCATGGAACCTCCCTGCTGAGCTGGAGGACAGGTGCTGGCTGGCGCTGGTGCCCTTCCATGCGGCTGAGAAGAACCTGAAGAGCCTCCGCCTGCAGGTGGGCCTGAGAACCAGCTTTCCAGCAGCCGAGAATATCCGGGCAACTTGACCCATCCCTCGCCACCTACTTGAAGTTTTCCCAACTACTGGGTTTTCCCAACCCTTCACCCCATGACCTCAACACAAATGAATGGAGGTCCAGGAGGGTGGGCCCACAGCTGCTGCCCTGCACCAGGTCCCAGCCACCTCCAGCTCACACCACACAGCAAAGTCCAGCCTTGCTCTTTGGCCACGGGAGGAGGGGGGATACAGCAGAAAGGAGGATTAGGTCATCGGACAGACAAGGCTCCACGTGCCAGCTGCTCTGTGGTCACGAGTTCTGTGTCCTGGGGCTGGTGGCTCTGTCCCCAAATGCTCCCCAAGGCTGGCCCATTCTTACCATTTGGGTTTCCTAAATATCTGCTCTTGAGAGACTTCCCTGACCAATGACTACATTGTAGTATCCTGTTTTTTCTTCTCATTGATTTGTTGACTTGCCTTGGGTGTCTCTGTGTGTGTCTGTATCTGTGTGTGTGTGTGTGTGTGTGTGTGTGTGAGAGAGAGAGAGAGAGAGAGAGAGAGAGAGAGAGATTTGGCTTTATTCAGGGCTCTGAGCAAGTCATAGCGCTAGAGATGAGGTCTCCCAGCCTCTTCCCTGCAGACCTGACAACTCAGGGGTGCTGTGAATATGGGCGGGCTGACCGGCCTCGTGTGGTCCAGCTCCAAAACTGCCTGGGCCCCAGAAACCCTTAGTCATGTGATCTTGTGAAGAGACCCTCAAGAGGAAAAGCATCCCTAGGCCCCCAGATGGCCCTCCTCGTGCTGACCTGGGTATTCCCGTGAGGGTCACACCTTTCCCCTGTCTCACTTGCCCTCCAGAGACAGGAGCGAGCAAGGTCAACACAAAACAGGCGATAATGTTGCTGCCAACCAAGTTCTGAGTGGAGAAGTGAGCCAGTGAGTGAATGAAAACCTCTGATGGTTTAGGTGAGTTTAGCTCATAATTTGGTTTCTTCCCTAACACATATGACACTCAAAGCACCGGGCAGACCTCAGTTAGGCCTGAGCTTTGTCCCTTCCCTGAAAGCTGGCACTCCAGAAAGCTCATCAGAGGTGACCTTGGCATCCCAAATGGAGCTGCTTCCTTCCCCAGCCTAATGAGGGCCCAAGGAGACCACCCTATTGAAATTCAGGTCCCAAGGAGATTGGAAGTAGCTCAGAAGGTGTTGAAGAAAGGCTTCAGAGTCACATCCACTGAAATTTGTTTACCGCTGCTGGCTGCTTTGTGGCTTCCCTTCTGACATTGTTGAAAGACCTCAATACCCCGCATCCCCCTCACCCCGGTGCATTGCAGGGAACACTCGGCACAGGCCAATTTAGCTGATCAGATCTTGGCAAGTCAGCAAGTAGGGACCATATTGACATCTAAAACATTAGAGGCGATCTCCTGGTCTGCTCCGGCCGCCTCCCCAGCTGGCTGGAGAGATGAAATGTGCCTCCAACTCCGGACCAGCTGGGTCTCTTGCGGATCAGCCATCTCTTTGTCTCATGCACGCCTTGTGCAGCGGGTATGGGGATTGCCATGTTGAATGATTGCTGACAAAGGAAGAAACTGACTTGTGACCTAGTGTCCCAAATTCCCATCCTCAAGATAAGAGTGGGCAAACAGTCAGATCTATAAATAATGCTTCCTGAAGCACCTCACAGACTTGGCAGGCGTGGGCGGCTCACTTGTCTCTTCCCCAGCCCGGAGCTGGCCGGCTCCCTGCCCTGACCTGCGGAAACCCAAATGCAGGAGCCCTTCGTGCCTTTCCCCACCTTGCACAGAATCTTTAGGCCCATGAGATGGTTCTCATCCCTCCACTCGCCCGCAGCCCTGCAGCTGCCTGGAAATTAACTTTGGTTAATTTCCCTCCTTAAGGAAATTAAGGCTCCTCAAGAGCCCTCCTTAAGGTCTCCGATCCCCAGTGCACCTCCAGTCTGGGTGAGGAGCCTCGGCCAGGCTGACTGAGAACAAATCTAGAATTCCAGGCCATGGCGATGGGCTCCATCTTGCCCTGCAGGTTCCCCCATGTGACCTCCCGCCTGTTGATGTGAGCAGGAGGCAGGGGACACATCCCCGCCTCTCTCACCGCCGTAGCCAGTCTGTAGTTACTGGACTCGGTCTTTGTCCTGGTTCTTCTCTCAGCTACCAAAGGGATCATTTTTGTCATAGCTTATAAGGCATTTTGTTCTCTCTCTCTCTCTCTCTCTCTCTTTTCATCATCAGCTTGACTTCAGAAGAGATGCCCAAAGTGACACCAGCCCCTGGATAAACACCACTGCCTGGTGCCCCCATGACCTGATAATGACAGTAACTCACAATTACAGAATGTTCACTGAGCCCGGCTCTATGGAAAAGCCTTTAGGTGATTTGTCTCTCTTTTAATCCTCACCATAACCGGATGGAATACAAACTATTATTACCCCCAGGAGGAAATGGATGCTTTCAGAGGTCAAGTACCTGGCCTGGGATCACAGAGTGAGTGAGTAGTGGGGCCAGGGCTTGGATCCAGGTAGCCTGGGCTCCTCACCAGAGTCACACTGCTGCCATCAGGGGTCTCTGGACACAGAGAGTACCTGGCCAGGGTGTCCCCCTGGAGGAGTGGTAGGGTAGCCACAACCACCCATACATCAGAGGCACCAGCTGTGAACCGAGATGAACCCCACAAAGTGATCAGGTCTTGGGGCCACAGAGTCACCACAAGGGTGGAGCTGGAAGGAGCCTAGGAGAAATTCCAGAACACCACCCCTCCTGTAAAAGGAGGTGAATTACGAGGATGCCTGAGTCTCACAGTTCACTGGTGAAGCATTGGAGACCATGAGGGGACACTGGTCCCCCACTTTGGGGTTGGTTCTCCAAGCAGACTGGGGCAAGAGAAGTCAGCTTGATATGGGGCGGGACCTGCTCAAGATCTGGTTCAGACCCAAATACCCTGGCTTTTTCCAGAATTGGCTCAGCCCTCTGGAGGCCCCCCTCAACGTTGAACATGTCTGTAGGGTAGCCTCTAGAATGAGAGGCTGCTGGTACATCTGCCCTCTAGACCTGGCAATAAACTCCCCCTCTTCACACCTGAGTTTCTTTGCAGCCTCTCCTCTCCTGCAAAAGCAAGCCGATAAGAGGATTTTTTATTCACCATCTTCACTCCTGGTAGTTCTATTTCCATGGCTACTCCATGAATGCTCAAGCTTTGCTTACATCCTCAACAGGCTGAACTGCCAGCCCTAAAAATCCTGAGCCAGAAGACTGTGCTGGTCAGACAACTTCCATCCTGGCCTATCCTGCAGCCCCCAACCCCAGATTAACCCATTATATGCTCTCAATATCACCCAACACTTATCCTTCATTGCACTCATCAAAGTTGTAAACCACAAAGGGTGTATGGTTTTTCTATTACTTACCTCTCACCCCAGGCTTTAAGCTCCATGAGGTCAGAAGCCGGGTCTGTCTTATTCATAAAAAATACCCCTATGGGATCCCTGGGTGGCGCAGCGGTTTAGCGTCTGCCTTTGGCCCAGGGCGCGATCCTGGAGATCTGGGATCGAATCCCACGTTGGGCTTCCGGTGCATGGAGCCTGCTTCTCCCTCCGCCTGTGTCTCTGCCTCTCTCTCTCTGTGTGTGACTATCATAAATAAATAAAAATTTAAAAAAAAAGAGGTGCCAAGTGCTCTCTTAAAAAAATACCCCTAAACTCAGCACTGGGCTGTCTAGGATAGAGAATATGCCCAGGAAATTTTTATTGGATGAATAGGTAGGAGGGATGGATGAGTGGGTGGGTGGGTGGGTGGATGGATGGATAGATGGATGGATGGATATCAAGAGAGTGAGTAGAAATGTTTCTAGGGAAAATAAATAAATAAATAAATAAATAAATAAATAAATAAATAAATAACTGTTTCTAGGGAAAAAAAAAAAAAGAAAGGTTTCTAGGATGCCATATTACCAGAACAGCCTCCGAAGCTGAACACCATCCCACTGTGCAGAGAGGCCACAGTAGATGCCTTTATTCTATCCCCATCTTCCTTTCCCTCTGCAGTGTATCCTGGGACAACCCCAGAGGCCTCCTGCTAAAAATGCCCTAGAATGCTCTCCTTTCTAACCAGCAGCCCCCTGGGTTAGTGGCAACCTCAGGTGGTTGGTGAATGATATGAATGATACTACACTCTCTTCTACTCATTTGAGTTTTGCCCCTCCTGTCTTTGCCAGCTGCCCCACGGAAGGTTTTATGGAGTATCCCATTAACTGGGGGGAAAGCGAATGAGCAGCTGGAGTGGTTGCCTTCATGGCCTACTCAGAAGGAGCACAATCTGGGGCGGATGCTTTATGTTGTGGTTCCCCCAAGGAGACGAGGTAGACAGAGGAGACGGAGAGAGAGAGAGCATGGTCCATTCTCAGAGACTCCAGTTTCCTCCCTCTGCCACTTCTACGCTGGTGACCCACAGGACTCTGTAGGCACCTTCTTCAAGTCATTGGTGCTGGCTCTAGAACAGCGCGAGGAACAGATGGGACACTTACAGAAACTTTTCCATAATCACCGTGGTAAAGACGATCATAAGGACATTGACACTACTGTAGAAAGTAAAGGCTCTTAGGAGCACCTGCCTGGCTCTGTCATCGTCCGTTGGGCTGCTGACTTTTTTTTTAAGATTTTATTTTATTTATTTATTAGAGAGAGAGAGAGAGAGAGAGAGAGAGAGAGAGAGGCAGAGGGAGAAGCAGGCTCCATGCAGGGAACCTGACACAGGACTCCATCCTGGGACTCCAGGATCATGCCCTGGGCCCAAGGCGGTGCTAAACCTCTGAGCCACCTGGGCTGCCTGGCTGCTGACTCTTGCTGTTGGCTCAGGTCATGATCTCAGGGTTGTGACATCTAGCCCTGCGTTGAGCTCCAGTCTCAGATCGAATATACTTGTGGTTCTCTCTCTCTCCCTCACCCTTTGTTCCTCCCCACTCACATGCTGGCTCTCTCTCTCTCTTTTCTTTTTAAAGATTTTATTTATTTATTCATCACACACACACACACACACACACACAGAGGCAGACACAGGCAGAGGGAGAAGCAGGCTCCATGCAGGAAGCCTGATGGAGGACTCGATCCTGGGTCTCCAGGATCACACCCTGGGCCGAAGGCAGGTGCTAAACCGCTGAGCCATCCAAGGATCCCCCACATTCTCTCTTTTTAAGATTATTTAGTTATTTGAGAGAGAGTGAGAGCAAGAGAGATCACAGAGGGAAAAGCAGACTCCCCACTGAGCAGGGAGTGCTACATGGGGCTTGATCCCAGGACCTTGCAATCTCCACCATAGCTGAAGGCAGCTGCTTAACTGACTGAGCCACCCAGGTGCCCCTCACATACTCTAAGTAAGTAAGTAAATAAATAAAATTGAAAGAAAGAAAGAAAGAAAGAAAGAGAGAGAGAGAGAGAGAGAGAGAAAAAGAAAGAAAGAAAGAAAGAAAGAAAGAAAGAAAGAAAGAAAGAAAGAAAGAAAGGGAGAGAGAAAGAAAGGGAGAGAGAAAGAAAAAGAAAAAAGGAGGGGACGCCTGGGTGGCTCAATGGTATAGCACCTGCCTTTGCCCAGGGTGTGATCCTGGAGTCCCGAGATCGAGTCCCACATCAGGTTCCTGCATGAGCCTGTTTCTCCCTCTGCCTGTGTCTCTGCCTCTCTCTCTCTCTCTGTATCTCTTATGAATAAATAAATAAATCTTAAAAAAAAAGAAAGAAAAAAAAGGGTTCTCCTCCCCACTATTATTCTAATTTGGGCACCTACTAAGTGCCATGCACTGCCTGTGTTATTTGACAAAGTCCTGCCAAGGCCCCCTTGTCCAGACAGGAAACACAAGGCCTGCAGAAATTCAGCACTAGCAGAGCCGGGGTTCAAACCCAGTTTGGGCCATGCTTCTTGCTTCTGTCCCCTCTGTTCCCTGGACCTCTGGAGGGAGAGGCCCTAGACACCATTCAGGTCTCCTCCGACCTCAGCGGGAACTCCTCCATGGCTTCCCAGGATCATAGGTGGCCCAGGAACCCAGGCAGGTATCCTGCTTGCACACTCTAAGGTGGCGCTCTTTGTTGTCTGCTCCTCCTTCACCACCTTGAAATCCAGTTTTCCTGCAACTCCTTCCGTTCTCCTTTGGGCTCAGCCCTTGGGGTAGGGCTCCAAGGCTGGGAGCTGGAGGTGGGGGCGGGGACAGCCTTGGCAGGAGGGTTCCCCAGCCAGCCAGGCTGAACCCCAGCCCCCACTCTGCCACTGTCTCTTGAACTGTGCCTGTACCCTCGCCCTTGGCTCCTCTGAACACACACACACACACACACACACACACACACACACACACTTTCACCAAGGAGGCAAACCTCTACCTAGCACTGGATGAAAGAGTAGTAGCCTTTCTCTTGTTCCTACTACTCCACCCCACTCCCACCTGCTTTCCTTAAACCTTTCAAACTGGCTCCTGAGGAGGGGAGGTGCGCCTGGGGCAGCCGGCTGTCCTCGGCCCCCTCCCCGGGGTAAACTGCTGCGGGGGAGGGAAGCACAAGGGTGCAGGGAGGGGTGGGCTGGTCCGGGAGGGCACCCCAAGCACACCGACTTAGTGCTGCCGGCCCTCTCCTCCCCCCCCACCACAAAGCAAGGTGAGGATGGGAAGGAGGCGGGGCTCGGGAAGGGGCGCACCAGCCTCCCTCTGGCCCTGCTGACTCGGCCAAGCTGACTCCGCAAATCGGGCTCCACCCTCCCCAGCCCCGCAGGAGGAGCGACTGGGGCCGCGCACCCCCTCTCCCCGGGTGCCCGCCTGCCCTTTCGCAGCCCCGCGCCCAGCCGCCGGCCTTTGACCCTCCTGGCCCCGGCCTCTGCCGCGCACACCCGCACCTGGCGGGACCCCGGCCCACCGGCCACCGCCATCGCCACCGGGAGCCAGAGGCGGCTGCCCGCACCGAGCCCGGCGCGACGGCGGGGGCACCGCAGCCCTGCCCTCCCGGGGCTTCGCATCCACAGCGCCGGGGCTGGAAGTCGGGGAGCAGTCGCTTTCCTGGGGAGACCTGGTGAATTGCTGGCAGAGCCTTTGAAACACCTGCGCGAGGTGGGCTGCGGGGCCACCCCACCACCCCACCGTGGCGGGGCTGCTCTCGCCTCTCTGCCCGCCGTCCCCTCGAGACCCATCCCTTCTCTGCGACCCCAGTCCCCCGAGACAATACTGTGACCCCACACTGCAGCCACTGATGCTAGGGCTCAGCTCCGTGCCCCAACCCAACTGTAAGCGCCCCCAGGGCAGCCTGCGTCTTGGCGGACCGGCACAGGGCGAGGTCAAGAGACAGCTGTGTGAAGGGTCACGGGGGTGCCCGGCTGACCTGGCGGGTGCCAAGCCACGTGGGCCGGGCGTGGAGCTTCCCAGCCCCGGGTGTTGTGCCTGGGAGACCAGGTGGGGAGCGGCCAGAAGGCCCGCAGCGCGCGGGCGGGAGTGTCCCTTTGCCACCGACCTTCTGGGCAAATCCATTCATCGCAGGGGCAGCCGAGGCTGCGGCCCAGCGGCTCACCCCACCCTGGGAGGTGGCCGCCCAACGCCCGGGGAGGCTTGGGAAATGGGCGAAGTGGTCAGACTGGTTTCCGGAGCCGGGCTCGGAATCCACGCGGGCTGGCAGGCGTTGGTGGGGGAGGACCGAACCCCGCCAGCGGCATCAGAGGCCACCCCGGGAGGCTTTGTTTTCCGCCTTCGAAGGCGACCCCACGGGGTAGGGGTGGGGATGGGGGGGACAGCAGGCATCCCCTGGGGGCAACCCGGTCTCCCAGCGTGAACCAGCAGGCTGGCCGCTCCCACCCCGGCGGGGCCCGGCCCCCACCCGGAGGCCGGTGTTGGACAAGAGCGCCCGAAGCAGGACCCGCCGGGCCACCGCGAGCCTGGCTCTGGGCTCTGAGCTCCGCATCTGAAGGACTAAGAGGCGGGGAGAGGAGCGTGGAGCAGGGTCCAGCTCTGCCATAACCTTCTGGATGACCTTGCACCAGTCACCCCCTTCCGCCGCCTGTGTCCTAATCCCCCGCTGTCCCTTCCACCCAGACATTCTTAGCAGTCCAGGTGGACCCCGGGGGGCGAGGGGAAGAGGGCGCCACAGCCGGTGGCCATGTGCTCCCGCAGGCTCGCAGTCCAAGGAGCCTGACCAGCTGCTGGGCACCCTGGGCATCCCCACCCGCTCCCAGGCGCCGGCTCCGGGATGGGAAATGGAGTCTTGGAATTGCCTCCCCCGCAGTAGCGTGGCACTGACGGGGTGGCTGGCAGGCGGCAGGCTCTGGGGAGGGCGGCTGCCCCCTCCCACTCCCACACCCCCCAAGCCCCTAGGCCTGGAGATCCAGTGCGGGGCGGGGGGGGGGGGGGCACTGGGGGAAGGGGCTGAGCTGGCAGGGGGACCCAGCGAGCCGGCACTGCCATCCAGAAAATGGAGCGCGGCAGCCGCTGGGCAGCGGGGGTCTGAGAGCCGCCCTGCTGCGGGCTTCTGCGAGGTTCCTCGGTGACAGGCGGGGGCGGGGGGGGGGGCTGGTGCTGCATCCGCGACCCCCCCCCCGCCCTGGGGGTCCTGCATCCGCGACCCCCCCGGCCCTGGGGGTCCTGCATCAGCGACCCCCCCCCCGCCCTGGGGTCCTGCATCTGCATCCGCGACCCCCCCGGCCCTGGGGGTCCTGCATCCGCGAGCCCCCCCCCCCGCCCTGGGGGTCCTGCATCCGCGAGCCCCCCCCCGCCCTGGGGGTCCTGCATCCGCGAGCCCCCCCCCGGCCCTGGGGGTCCTGCATCCGCGAGCCCCCCCCCCGGCCCTGGGGGTCCTGCATCCGCGAGCCCCCCCCCGGCCCTGGGGGTCCTGCATCCGCGAGCCCCCCCCCCGGCCCTGGGGGTCCTGCATCCGCGAGCCCCCCCCCCCCCCCCGGTCCTGGGGGTCCTGCATCCGCGAGCCCCCGGCCGCATCACCGGAGGGAGGGGGCCGAGAGCTCCGGGGCGGGCGGCCCCCGCCCCCGCCGCGCCCGTGGGCGCCCCCGCCGGGCTCGGGGCTCGGGGCTCGGGGCTCGGGTGCAGCCCCGCGGCAGGCGCGCAGCGGGGTCCCGCCGGGTCGCAGGGGTCGCGCCCGCGGCCGTGGCACGCGGAGCCCGGGGGGCGGGGCGGGGTCCCGGGGCCCTCGGGCCGCCGGGCGCGGGTGGGCGGCGGGGCCCCCGCGGGCCGGGGCCGGGCTTTGTCTGCGGCGGCGCGGCTTTGGGAAGGCGCCAGCCCGGGTACAAGATGGCGGGGACGGGGTGGGATCGCGGGCGCTCGCCACGCGGAGCCGCCCCGCTCGGCCGGCCTGGGGGGGGGCGCCCCCCGCCCCCGCCGCGCCCCCGCGCCCGCGCCCCCGCCCCCGCGCCCCCGGCCCCGGGCCGCGCCTCCCCCCGCCAGCCCGGCCGCGGCCGCTGCAGAAAATGGCTGCCAAAGCGGCGCCGTCGCCACGCTGCCTCGGCAGGGGCGGGCCCGCGCCCCCGCGCCCCGCGCCCCGCGCCCCGGGACCCCCCGCCGGGCCCCGCGCAGCGGGCGCGCCGCGGGCCGAGCGCGGGGGGAGGGGCGGCTCCTGCGGGCGGCGCGGGGCGGGGGCGGGGCCCGAGGGCGCCCGGGTCCGCGCCCGCCCAGCCTCCCGGGGTCGCGGCGCGCGGGTGGGGAGATGCGACGCGGCCGCGGACCCCCGTGACCGCGCCGTCCCCGCCCCACCCCCACGCGGCGGTGCCGCTGGGCCCGCCCGCCCTGACGCCCCCCGCAGAAAAATGAAAATCCAGTTAGAAGCTGCGTGCGCGCCGACCGCACCGCCACCCAAGCCCGGGGCTCCGCGGGGAAGATCCGGGTGGGTCCTCGGCGCCATGAACTGCAGCGGCGGCGGCGGCTCAGCAGGTGCCGCGCGCCCCCCGCCCCCCCCGCAGGGAGCCGCCCCCCGCCCCCCGCCCCCGCCGGCCCCAGCAGCCCCGCCGCCCAGGCGCCCGCGGCCACCCTGCGGCTCCCCGGCACCCCGGCCCGAGCACGCCGCTCTGGGCGCCCAGGGGAGCTGTGGCGAGGGGCGCCCGGGGACAGGGGAGACCCCAGCGCCGCCCGGCACAGAGCCCAGGGGCGCGCACCGCAGCGGGGAGGAACCTGCCCCCCGAGCCCCGGGCTGGGGGGTTCCTGAGGAATAAACGAAAAGTCCGAAGCGAGGGCCCGTGGGTCGGGTCGGGCTCCGGGATCGGGACCGCCTGGAGAAGAGTAGGGGGTCCGCACCCCCCTTCCCCCAGCCCGGAGGAACCCAGGCCCCAAGCGCCCGGGCCCGCCGGGGAGAGGTGTGTCTCTAAGTTTGGGGCTTTATTTTTCCCTCCCTGCAAGTTTCTCTCCCACCCCTCCCGCCAACCGCGTTCTCGACTCCAGCGATTTCACTACTACTGGCTGGAAATCTCAAAATTCAGTAAATAGGAGAACAGAGACTAGGAGCCAACAGGTCAGGTAGAGGCGTTCCCAGATTGGAGAGCAGCTTCTGCTCTTGGGGTTTAAGAGTAGAGAAAGGGGCGCACCCAAGGAGGTACATCCCTGTGCCGGGAGAAGTCGGAGGACCGCTGGGGACCTGCACCGCCCCCCCCCCCAGCCACCCGCTGGACCAAGGTGTCCCTGTACCTAAGCACACGGACACCTGGGAATGGGGATTTGATACGAGCGAGCCGGCTACATGGGCGTGGGCAGGCACGGGGCCGGGATGGGCTTCGTGGGGGCACTGGGAGGCTGCGCCCGGGCATCCGCAGGTATTCCAGGACCCAGAGAGGTCTCCATGGCACGGGTCCGGCGCGGGGCGCAGACCTGGGCAAACGTGCCGCCCCGAGGGCATCCTGCGTCCCTGCGCGGGAGGGAAACTGTGCTCTCCGTTAGGCAAAAAGCACGGCGACGGCCCATCTCAGCCAAGGTCAGGGAGGGATACGTGCTGGCACCGAAGGCTGCTGCGGCCGCAGAGCTTCCTTCCGCAGAAACAGCGAGGAGGAGGCGGCCGAAGCTAACTCGATCCAGCAGGCAGCGCCCTCCCCATCTCGCACCCGCATTCCCTGGCAGTGCCCGTTTCCGCCACCTTCCCCCAGGAGGGGCCAGGTGGGGGGGGGGGGATGTGAGGTTTGGAAGGAAAGGAGGGCGAGGGCAGGGGAGGATGCCCGAGACGAGGCGGAGGTCAGGCGGGTCATCGCGCCCCGCTCCCCATCCCCCACCCGAGCCCGCCTCCTGTGCGACCCCCACCTGCGCCGTGTTCCAGGCGCAGGCTTCCCGGTAGGGGGCATCGCTCCGCGCCTCCGCGAGGCGGCTGCCCTAGAGAGGCGAACTCGGTCACAGGCGAAGTCCCCAGGGCGCTAGGGTACCCATTGTCTTCGCTTTCCTCTTTGGGTCCCGGGGGACAGGAGCGCATCCCCAAGGGGGTGCCTCGGGCCGGGCTGGAGCGGTGTCGCTAGGAGGACAGGCGCTGTGCAACCGGCGACCGCCCGGGAGGGGTCAGTCGGACACCTGTGTGTGCGTGTGCGCGCGTGCGCGCGCCTCTGCGCGGGAGGGAGGGGGCGAGGGGCGCCCCCGAACCGCGGTGCCTCCGCAGGCTGAGTTTGAGGCGAACGCGAGGCTCGTGCCCAGAGGAATAGTGACGTCTTCTGCCTCCGCGGGCTCCCACCCCGCGGGTGGGCCCAGCGCTGGGCACCTGACCTGCATCCCGCAACTACCGCTCCGCTGCATTCTGCCTGGAAAGCCGCGGATGGCTCTTCGGGAGCATTTTCCTTTCCGCATGCAGGGTTGTTGTGGTTTTTTTTTTTTTTTTTTCCTTTTTCCCCTTTCCTCCCTTCCCCTCAACAATTGGCAGGTTTTTAAAGTAACCTTTAAATGAGACATCGATTTATCATTATTATGATTGCATTCAGAAACCCAGCCCGAAGGGAAACCCCGGGAAACGGTAATTTGGTGGTACCTAGGGCTGTTGGTGGTTCAGCACACCCCTAGCCCCGCAAGCACATTTCTCGGGCAGCTAATTGCTCTGATTACCTTTGGGGCGGGGGTGGGGGTGAGTGTGTGCGCGCATAGGGGAGACTCGGGCTGCTCCCCGAGCCCGCGCGTGCACGCCGTGGACCTGATGCTGCGGCGGCCACTGCAGCAGCGACGCACACCGCCCCCCCCCACTCCAGTTCCCCTCCCGCATCCGGGCCTTCCGGCTCCTCGGCCGCCGTCCGCTGGGTTTGGGGAGGGGGGTTCGTGGGGTATGATGTGGAAGCGTGCGCGGAGGGGGCGAGGACAGGCCGAGCGGGAGGAAGGGAATGACAGCGAGGCGGAGGGGGAGGGGGAGGGGGACCACCGCGCGCAGGGAACTTGGGGGAGAGGGTGCAGGCAAAAACGGGGGTGGGCAAGGAGGGGGTGCCGAGGCGGGAGGCGGGGATGCAGGGGGAGAAAGAAAGGGAGGGGGCGGGGAGCGGGCGGGGAGCGGGCGGGGGCGGCTGGCTCGTTTCCACTCGTGAGAGCCGGTTGCCGAGAGACGCGCGGGCCAATGAGCGCGCACCAGCTCAGCCCGGCGCCCGCCGCGTGCCCTTATATGGTGAGGCCGCTCGGCGGGCGCTCGCGCACATCGCCATATAAGGGCAGGAACCTAAATACAGGCTATACCTTGTTCTCCGCTCGCCCGGCCGCGGCCCCGGCGATCGATGAGCGCGCCGCCGAGCGGGCTGCAGCGCGCGGGCTCCGAGCGCGGGCTGGAGAGGGCCGCGCGGCCCGCCCAGATGTGGCCGGCGTCACGGCAGCGCGAGCCAGCTGTGGCGCTCGGGGTGGGGTGCGGTGGGGTGCGGTGGGGTGGGGTGGGGGGAGCCGCCCGCCGCCGCCAGGCAGCCCTCTTCGGTCCTCCCGCGCCCCCCCCCCGCCCCCCGCGCTGTTTCCGAGGTGCAAATGCAAATGAACTGGGATTGAAATCTAATTGCTTTTGTTTAAAAAAAAAAAAAGAAAGAAAGAAAGAAAAAGAAAGAGAGAAAATAAGGCGAGCGAGTGTGCGTGGAGTCTGAGCGAAGGCCCAGAAACCGAGTCCAACCTCCTGGCCGGCGGTGGATGGGAAGGAAGGAGACCTGGACTGTGGTTTGGGGGCTGGGGGTCCTCCCGCTGTCTCCTGGGGGCCGGCCCACCGGGCGGTCCTCCGAGATCCCGAGCCTCCTTCCTCGGATCCCCTGGGCGCCAGGCCTGGCCAAGGTCCCAGGCGGGCGCTGGAGGGCTGGGAGCTGCGTGTGGCTGGCGCGGCGGGGACCCACGGGATCGATGGCCCTGCGGCGCGAGCAGCCTGGAGCCAGCCAGGCGGTGAGAGAGAGAGAGAGAGGTGAGAGGCGTCGCTGTCACCTCTCTCCGCTGTCTCTGTACTGGCCCTGCGCCCTGACGTCAGGCCGAGTGCTGCTCGCAGCGACAAGCCGGGCAGGTCCCTGTGCAGCTACAGGATTGGGCCCCGTAGGCGACATCAGACCATTAAGGGTGGGAGGGGCCCGCTGGAGGTCCCTTTGAGTGGAGAGGTTGGTGCAGGGTGGAGCCCCTGGACGGCCCATCAGCCTCCACCATCTGGGCTCCTGCCTGTGCCAGAGACCCCAGAGTCCTATCTCCAGGGTCGCCTGCCTTCTCCCTCCCCACTTCTGGCCAATCCCCTCGCCCATCAAGAGAGGGGTGTTAACCTCCTTCGGGTGTCAGGAGTGGCCCCTGGCCAGGAAGGAGGAGCCCCAGTCTGGGACCTGTCCTGTGCTCATGCTGTTGTCCCTCACGCCCCGGGGCAGCACAGCTCCACGTTTTGGGTGAATGTTGTTGGAAATCCCAAATAGCCCACCCAGCACTGCCCCCCAACACACACACACCACGGTGTCTGGGGCTAAGGCCTTTCTCTCCCACCGGTTGCAGTGGGCATGAGAGACCCCCAGAGACCCCTGGCTCAGCAACAGGGTGATGATCCTGGAGCAGCGTGTGCACCTGGATCAGGGGCCTCTGGAGTCTGAGAGAGCCCTTGCGGGGCACACGCACACTCCACAGGTGCCTCAGATCCCCCTCTCCGGCCAGTTTGGAGCGAGGCTGTAGTGACCTGCCTTGGCTTCCCCCGCGCCTGGAGATGCCACGGAGAGAACCTCTCCCTGCTGAAGAGGCCATTTCCAGTAGCATGATGCCACCTATAGAATGTACCTGGAATTAGTCCCAGCCGCGGCAATGCCTCCAGCAGCGTGGTGCTGGCGAGGGAGCTGCAGGGACCATAATGCCCTCTGTTGTCCTTGACGGACGTTGGGGAGGAGAAGGGGTTGGAGAGACTGTCCAGGCACCCAGAGCTTCCTCCGGGACTCTCTCTGTCTTGCTTTCCTGGGTCCCCTCGCTAGGTGTTCAGTTCTGCACCTGGCATCATCGTTGGGGAAACTGAAACTGGTACCCGGCACAGCTGGGACTGCTCTTGGTAGGAGTCTCCGTGCCTTCCAGACAGTCCCACGCTCCAGGGGTTTGTGTGCTGGCTGAGGCGATGTGCCAGTGGTCAGCCATCCATGCTTAACAAGTATTTTTTTAAAGTTTCTGGAATCCCAATAAACCAGCCTGTGTGGAATGAGGAGACTAAACACTGCTGAAAGGATACCTGGCTTTAAATTGTTGTTTTACAGGGAGAAGCTGAAGTTGGGAGAAAGAAACTGACTTGCCCAAGGTAACTCAGCCAGGAACAGAGCAAGCTCCGGGCTGGACCCAAACCTTTGAATTCCCAATCTACTGGTTTTGGGATTATGCAGACTCACCTCCATGGTAGCCTTCCGTATCAATGTGGCTTGGTAGTCCCGGAGCCCTGCAGCTGGTGCACGGAGGGAGACCCTCGATGGCAGCCTGACTGGCTGTTTCAGTGCTTGGAACCCACAATCATCGATGGCAGCCAGTCACTCCGTCAGGGCGGCTGGCGAGGATGGGGCTAGAGACAGAAAAACTCTGCCGGGTTCTGGCTCCAGGCTGCTGGGCTCCCGGTCTTGCCAGAATCTAGGAAGTCCAAGAACCACGGACAGCCCCCTACCACCACCAATCCCCGCTCTCTGGTGCCAAACCCCACAACTCAGAGCAGCAGCAGGACTGTACCTGCCTCCCTGCGGAGCCTGGATCCACTACCAGGGAGAGGGAGAGCGACCCCAGAATCTCCTCTTAGGCCCTCAACTCCTGGGTGACAGCCTTAGGTCAAGCCCTGTCCCATGGCTAAACATGGTCACCGGCAAGATACTCAAGCTCTCTGAGCTGATTTCTGCGTCTTCAGATTAATTCATAAAGCCTCCCTCTAAGGGCTGTGATGAGGAATAAAAGTGGAGTTCGGGAAGCATCCGGTACAGAACTTGGCATGTAGCAGCCCTTGCTCAGGGGATGGTAGCTACATGTGTCCACTCCCACCTTTCGCGGGGCGGGGGGTGGATACCCTTTTTGTGACGGGGGCTGGGTGCTAGGCTCTTGGATACAAATGACCTAAAACATCATATGCATTGATCCCCGTAGAAACAGGTACTGGCAAACGCTCGCCTTGCAGGCTCCCCTGGACAGTCATCGGGTGGGTGTCGGCTCCAGCCTCCTCCCTACCCTGGAATAAATTCCTCCAGTCCGCCTCTCCAGCTTCTGCCTGGCTCCACCCTCAGCCCCGCCCCACCCCCTGCTGCCACCCAGGACCCAGCATCCTATCCCTAGGCTGGCTTCCCTGAGCATTCATGGGAGCTCCGGTGTAGACAGCCCTAGGATCTTTTCCTCCAGGGAAAGTCAGTGCCTGTACTCACACAGAGGCTGGAAGAAGTAGTGTCTTATCCTAGGAATCAGCCTGGGACCCTTTCCTTTCCTCATCTTGGAAAAACAGCAATGGGTGTGTGTGTGTGTGTGTGTGTGTGTGTGTAGTATGGAGTCCTGCTTTCCTGAAACTCAAAATCCCCTCCATGTGGGTCCATTACAGGTGTCTGTCAAGCAAACAAAATGGAAACGAGCCTGCCCACTTGAAAGGTGGGAATACTGACTTTCCAGAGAGGAGTCCGAGCTTGCAAGGTGCAGACGCTGGCGGGGCTTCCCTGGATTCCTCCGAACTTGGAACAGAGGCTTGGCAGCGCTGAGCGCCCCAGCCGGAGGGGGCGCCCGGGTTAGCACCTGATGGACAGTGGACAGGGAGAGGAAGAAGCGAAGTCTGAGGCTTGAGCCGCCTCGCTCGCCCAAAGCATCTCTCTTCCATTTCTGTGCCCTTCCCCTTTTCTCTTCCTCCACATTTGTCCCTGGCACACCCTCTCCTTCAGACCCGCGTCCCCGCATGGATACCAGCTCACCCCTGACCCGGGCGCTTCGGAGTGGTGCGGCGCGGGTAAAGCCTGGCTAGACCCCTCCGCCCCCCCATGCAGTCCCTGCACCCCCTCTGCCCACCCTCTGCATTTCGCCTGGATGCAACCCTGCGGCCCGACTGGTGCAAAGTGGGCATCGAACTTTTTGCCTGACCCGACTCAGGCATTTGCTCTTTGAAATTCCCGACCACCCGGGGGTGGGAGGTGGCAGGGAGCTTTTCACCCCGCTGCCCCGCCTCAGAGCCGGGCCACCCTGGGGCCTGTGATGGTGGCCCTCACTGCTAAAGCCCTGCGCCCTACACCCGCAGCCTGCCACCGTCCTTCCCGCCCGCGGTGCCCCCTTCCCGTGGGCTTCTGTGATCCCAGCGCTCCCAGGGGCGCACTTAGCTTTGGCTCTCCGGCAAACGAAGCCTTTACTCTGGCCCTTGCAGGACATACGGCGCCCCCCTCGGGAGGGGAGGCTGCTTGCGACCCAATAGGTCCAACCTCTCCTGTTAGCTTGGGGGTACAGGAAACGGGGAGTAGAGTTCTGGGACTCACCATTCTGGGGCTGCTAGACAGTCAGAGCCGGCGGTACAACAAGGTGGGCAGGACACCCTCTTCTGCAAACTTAAGGTTTCGGAAGCTTAAAAGTGACAACGCCCTGCAAGGCGTTCAAGTTGGAGCCCTTCTCTACTCTTCATGCTGTGACCTCCCTAGTCTCTGAAAGGGAGAAACTGAGGCTGGGAGTGTGATGGGGAGGCCTGGGATGCCAACTCCCGTGTTTCACAGCTAGGAAAAGTCTCCGGGGGCATCCAGAATCTTTGCTGGGTCATTCTAGGGGTGCCCTCCCCCCCCCCCGGGGAAGAAGCTGTGATAGCTCCCACATCACTGGGAAGAACACGATACCTCTGAGGTCTGTCTGCACCACCCGAGGAGGCTAAAGAAGTCAGGATGGAAACCGCATCCAAAAGGCAGCATGAATGAACGCAGGAGGAGAGGGACCAGGGACTCACTGTCCCACCCCAGCAGCCCTGGATCTCCAGAGACAGCCCCTCCCGCACCTCTTCAGTCTCTTGGCACCGGCCTCCCTTCCTGCTGAAATGGCCAGTCCTTCCCCGGCGGGACTAATTCTCTGCCCACTTTCCCTCCTGCCGGCCCATCTCTGCAGCATGCTCCACCTCACAGCAATTCCTAGTGCACTTTGCTCCTGTAACCCCGATTTTAAAAGGAACTTAAGAATTGTTCTGAAAGAAGTGACCGTGAGGGTGGCATCTTAGTGGCAAGCCCGAGCCTCCACCACCTCCTTAATAAATATAAAACTTGCATCTTTGGGGAAAAGATAGGAAGTCTTCGTCTGCAGCAGGATGCGGGGGTCAAGGGCGGGTCTCCTGCCCTTTTGCACTGGGCTCCTCTGCACTGTCTACCGGGTGAGGGGTGACGGCAGCCCTGCAGGGCACTAGTTCTGCTGCAAAGATCCTCTGGAGCCCAGAATCGCCCCGAAAGTGGCCCCGCGATTACAATTCTGGTACAAATTCATTTACCATATTTATTTGTGGATTTTCTCCCTCCCACTCCTCTTCATATTAAAAAAGATCAAAAAGATTTTTTAATGTATAAAAGATGTTTCCTTCACATAATGCCCTCAACCACCACCCACCCACCCACACACACACACACACCCCTTTTTTTTCCCCTGCTTTGAATTCAAAGACTTCTGCCCCAGTCAGCAGGGCGACAATCTCAGAGCAAGGAAGTGCTTCCTCTGATCTGTCCAAAGGGTGGGGAACTGAGTCCTCGCGGGGCCAGACCAGAGGCCCAGAGTGCCGCCTGGCCGGGCACCTCCTTAATCCGTAGCCGCCAGGGTCTCCCTTCTCCCCCGCCTAACCTTCAAAGCCTGCCTCCTCCGATACCGCCAGCCACAGTCATGCTGACCCTGTTTCTGGGGCCACCCAACCTCCCATGAGGGATGGGGGATAGACAGAGTGTCCTTGGGGGCTCTCACAGCGACTCAGCCCTTCGCCCAGTTTGGCCAAAAAGTAGCTAAACTCCAAGGCTGACCCTGAAAAAAATAACAGAAACTCAGCTTTTAATTTCCACTACCCTAAACTTCATCTCTCCCCGGTCCTGGTCCAGAACCCCACACTCCCTGCAAAATCAGTGTGTGTGTGTGTGTGTGTGTGTGTGTCTGTGTGTGTGTCTGTGTGTGTTTGCCTTGAGCCTCTATTTGCTGGATCTCAAGGACTAGCTGAAGAAAAGAAAATTAATTTTGCCTCTGATTGCTGTGTTATTCTAGATAAGCCATTATTATGCAAATGAGGGAGTGCGGCTTTCAAGATGAATAAGGACGGTTCCGGGTAGCGGCGCAGGACAGCCCCAGATGTTTGCATAATTACTTGTGCCCCAACTTCGAGAGTGCAAAATGTCAAGGGAGGAAGTTGTGCGGGTAAATACGGTACCACGTTCCCTGAATTTGATTTCCTAGAGCAGGGCGGGGAAGCGGGGCCGCGGCTTCCCTCCGCGGGGAGGAAGGGCGTCCCGGCTCGCCCGCGCGGCGGTCCCGGCCCCCGCGGCCGGCCGCGCGCTCCCCCGGGGGCCGAGCCACCCCGCGGCCCGGGGCGGCGGGAGAGACCCGGGGCTCCGCCGGGCAGCGAGGCGCTTGCGCGGGGACGGAGCCGCCGCTGGCCGCGCGCTTTCCGGCAGCCCCGGAACCGGCAGCGCGGCTTCTGGGCGTGCGCGGAGCGGGTGCGCCCTGGGCGCGCAGCCTCGACGCCCCACCTGCCCCGTTGGGGCCTCGACAGCCTGCCCCCCACCCCGGCCCCGCCGCAAAGGCCGGGGGTGCCCCGCGGGGGGCGCGGAGGCAGGAGCCGCGCCGCGGACCCCGGGGCGCATCGGAGAGGAGGGGGACCCGCGCGCGCACCGGCGCCTCCGGGCCGGCGGATCCCCGACGTCCGCCCCCGGGTCAGCCGCTCTGCCCAGTCCCGCGGGAGGGGGGGTGCGCGCGGCGGGCCGGCCGACCTCTCTGCCCCCCCCCCCCGGGGTTATTGGGGAGGCCCCCAGCTCGTGCGTCCTCGGGCGGCCCTGTAGGCTCCTGCGCCTCGGTGTTCCTGGCTCCCAAAGGGGAGGCTGGACCCGGGTTCATCTCAGCCGGGACAACCAGATAAGGAAGGGCACTGGCGGAGGAGCCTCCAGTCTGCAACTCCTTGAGGTCCCCCCCAGAGCCCCAGCAAAAAAAAGTCGCTTCAATTCCTTCCGCTTGGGGGCGAGTTGGGAAGCGAGAAAGTGAAGCCCCCCGGCGCCCCCCTCTCCCCCCCGCGTCGGAGTCCCGGGCGCCCTTACCATTTCCCCGGGGCCCAGAGAGCCGGTTAGGGGGTGTTTGTGGGGGAAGGGGGGGGCTGGACAGGAGGAGCCGGTGACCAGGGACTAGCAAGGCGGGCTACCTAGGTGCCCACTCTGGCGGAGCTCGGGTTCAAGGGAGCGCAGGCTCTGGTGCCAACCCCGCCTCGGTGTCTTCGCTCTCGGGGAGGGTGCGTGCTCCCCGCCTCCCCGACGGGTGGGGTCGGAGGGCGAGGGGGCTCCCAGGGACCGGGCCGCGAGGCCAGGGTCCTCTCCGGACAGACAGGATGGGGGCCAGGCTCCGCACCCGGGGCATCCTGAATTCCAGGCTGCCCTCGGTGGGTCGAGCGGTCAGTGGGTCTGGAGCCGCCAGTGCCCGCGCCCACGCAGCAGCAGAGTCCACGCGCCCCGGCCCTGCCAGGCCACGGGACTTCTGATCGCGCCCTCCTCTTAGATGGGGGCTCCAAGGCCTTGACCCCTGGGCCACCCACCTGTCTCTGTCGCCACACCCCACCGCCCTCCCGCCTCCCGCGCACTGTCGCCGGGCTGTGCCTGGCCCGTCCTGTCTGAGCCCCTTCTCCAGGAGCGGCGGGAACCCAGCGCCTGGACCCACCCGCCCCGGGACCGCTTCCACTCCTCGAGACCCGCACGGGGGTGGAGGGTGCAGCCGCTCGGCTGCCCCCCCCCCAGTTCAGGGCCATCTCCCCCGTGCCCCCCGCCGGCCGAAGGTGCCTCCTGGCTCCGGAGCTGGATCTCGCAAGCAACACCAGGCGGTCTTCCCGGAGAGGATTGGAGGGGGCCCACCCTGCGGCGCGCGTGAGCGCATGCGTGCCGGCTCTGGCGCTGTGCGCGTGCTCCCGCCTCCAGGCACCCGCCGTGTGCCTGGTCTCCGCGCTGCGAGGGGCCGCGGGTGCGGTTCCAGGGACACCACCTGGTGGGATGCGTCCTGCAGCAGAGGCCCTAAGGGGCCAGTGTGCACCGTCGGCTTCCCGGAAAGGGCCGCTGAGCGCCCAGCTCCCTCTTCTTGGGTGCCCCTCGCGGGAAGTTGGGACAGCTCAGGCTGACACTCTGTTGGAGGAGGGGGTTGTCACCTGAACCAGACACACCGGCTCCTATCAGCTTGACCTGGTCCCAGGGCACCAATTTTACAACAACCGAAACTAATAATTGGAGCATTTACCTGTGCCTGGCAGTGAGCCGTGCCTCCCCGAGCCCTCCGAGCCGCCCGGTGGAGTACGGCTGTGCATGCTCTCTTGTTTCTCTGCACTTACGGTACCTGGAGCACGGCGTGGTTAAAGTAGTGTGCCCAAGGGCACACGTCTAGTAAGTGGCTTTGAATCCAGGCAGGCTGGCCCTAGAGCCACAATGCTAGCCCCGGTGCTCTAGGACGAAGGGAAACAGACTTCCACCAGCATCTAGCCTCTAGCCCAGTTGGCGGGGACCGCCTCCCACTTCTGATGCTCCAGTCTCATCTCTTTTGCTAAGGGCCCAGAGCGGTATCATTGCTTAGCAGCACCAGTTTGCTGATTCTGGTGATGAGACCCCTGGCTTCATCTGTGGCCACTCCAGGAGGTTCCATAGGCTCTTTCTTACCTTGAATTCTTGCCTTAAGCCCTGGAGGAGCTGAAATGTCCAGAAGGTCTGAAGCCCCTGGTGTGGAGTATTAGAGAGACTTAGGCTTAGGACTTCTCCAGAACACCTGCTGTGTGCCCCTGGGCAGGTTACTTGGCCTCACTGTGCCTCATCTATAGGATGGAAGCAATGGACTTGATCTTACCTGGTTGTTCGGAATCTCAACTGGCATCGTGCAGGTGCCAGACAGCAAGTGTTCAAGGGATGTCGCCTGCCTCTGAGGGGCTGCTATTCCTCCTATGGAGGGCACCTGGTTTCAGTTCATGTGACTTCTGGAGGCCAACGTCAAAGGTGGCTCCTCAGGTATGTGCAGGCTTGTAGGTAATCATTGGAGCATGGTCAGCCCCCCTTTTATCCTGTTCTAGTGTTTCTCTAACAGGGACGGTCAGTCTACTAGGGAAGAGAAAGTGGGAACTTGTTGCTCCTGGGAGTTCACGGGAAGTAGGAGCAGCTCAGGCTGACCCTCAGCAGCCTCACCTCCAGCCACTGGCCAGTGTGTCCCGTCCAGGTCATTGGGGACTTCTCTGCAGGGTGTTGGGTCACCCCTGCAGCTCCCCCCTCCCCTGGAGCTGGCAATCAGTGCCCTCAGGCGCAGGCCCCAGCTTGGGCATGGGGGAGGCAGAGGCTGAGGACACCCTCTGGTTCTGGGGCCACCGAAAGCAAGCCACAGGTCCCTGTTGCCACACAGGAGGCCACATCCCATTCGGCCATGCCTCAGAGCCACCCTTGCTCGCATCACAGCCAGCCCCGTCATCGCTGCGGAACGGAACAACTGGGTTCCAAATCCGCCCGCGTCGTGGCCAAGACCAGGCAGGTCCGACGCCCGCCAAGCCCCGGAGTTGAAACGCTCCCAGTGAACGAGCCGAGGCCCGGCCTCACCCTCCAGCTAGAGGACGCGCTCGGGCTTGCTGCTCTGGCCAGCGACCCAGGAGCCAATCGCCTTGCCCGGCCTGCCCCTCCCCTTCCTTCTCCTTGGACCCTGCGGCCTCGGGCCTCCCTCCCTGGCCGCTGCGTCTGTTGGCAGTGGGCACAGGGAGGCCTAAGCGGTCCCCTGACTCTAGGGTGGCCTCCAGGCTCAAATGGGACCATGACCCGGAGCACAGGATGGAGGCACCTTCCACAGACTGGGGCGGAGGGCTTGGCTGGCTCTCAGGTGTGGGGAGCAGGTTGGAGGTCCTTTGTTGGGAAGGGACATCGGGGCTGTCCGCCCAGGTCACCAAAACCAGTGCAGAATTGGGCAGAAGACCCAGGGATTGGGGAAGCAGGTGCCCCGAGGTGGGCGGGCGCCTGTGTTTCCGTAAACAAAGAAACCGGGCAGCTCATCTCAGGAACTAGGGGTGGAGGGAAGGCTGCTAAGAGAATCGCCGACAATTTCCTTCATAAAAATGCGATCTGAGAGCATTTGATTTCCACTTTCACTCCCCCCTGCCCCCCGCCCCAACACAAGCACTGTCTCCAAAGACACTCAAATTGCAGCCATATGGGGCTAAAGTAATAGGAAGCAGTTACCTTATTTACTGCAGAGGCTGCGCACTCCAACCTGACAGCCACAGCCTAGGGCAGCGGCGCAGTGGGCTTAAAAGCAGAGGGTTCCTGTTCTTTGAAACTTTGTTTTGTTTACTCCCAGGGGTGCACGCGGGAAAAGCAATTATCTAACTTTGAAAGACAAAAGCAGTTGTGTGGAGGAAAGAAGAGGTGGTGAGAGTTGAAGGATTCAGGAAGGGACATTAAGAAAGTGGGAAGCGGGGTTCCAGGCTCTCCTGGTTTCTAAGTCAGCGGCGACGGGAACCCTTGCGGATGCCGCTGGGGTGACGCCTCCACACGCGGTCCCCCTCCCCGGCCTAGCGCCCTCTCCTGGCACGTACAGGCATCCTGGGTGCCCCACGGCGGAGGCCCGGGCTCTGGGTCCTGCCGCACTGCAAGCCCATTTCACAGACTGCTACCTCTCAGTCTTCCAGCCCTCCGGGAGCTCAGGTCACTCCCGTCACCGGTTTTCCCACTCTCTGCAACCCTGCTCTGTCTGGGACAGCTGGTGGCGGGTGCCAAGCAGGGGGTAACGCCTCCGCCTTTGGGGTTTACTTTGGTCCGCAAGACTGAGTCTGCTGCTGGGAAGCACCGGGCTCCGTCTGATGTCAGATTATTCTATACCTCCCGCTCCCTTCTGGACTGAGTTCTGTCTTTGCTGTGGGCTCTGCAGGAATAATTCCCGATGTTTGCAAACTCAGACACCTCCCAAGCGATCATTTTGTTCGCAACCGGAGTTTTCACTACCAGGCATAAGGAAAGGCAGAGAGGTGCAGCCAGAAAGCGAGGGGGAACATTTCTCAGTACCCCTCCAGAGGAGGGGGCCGCGCGTAGCCCCACCAGGGTTTGCATCTCCCCACTTCAAGCTCCCAGGCATGCAGGCAAAGAAGGAAAGGGGAGACAGGGAGCAAAGGAGAGAAGCAGGAGGGAGAAAGGAAGGGAAGAGAAGGAAGGGAGGGAGGGAGGAATAAAAAGAAAAAAAGAAGGAGAAAAAGAGAAACCCAGAGGGAGGAGGCGCGCTAACTTTTTCAGCGTGAAACTGAAACCATCGACCTCTGCACGCCTCGTGCAAACTCCCGGTCTGTGCAGGCACCCAACGCAAACACAACTCCCGGGGACAGGGCTCCAGTAACCCTATCTGAAGGGAAACCGCCACTCCTTGCGGGCGCAGGGGTGGGGGGAGGCGGGGGCGAAGCGGGTCTGGTCCTCCGGCCGCTCCGCGGAGACTCCCTCCCTCCGGGCTCCAAGGTGGCCCTCGACACCGGCCCTGCGGCCGTGCGGGGCCCGGGCGGCCGCGCAGTGCGCCCTCGGCGGCCGGCGGATTCCAAGAGGGGGCAGGCGGGGGGCGCGCACGGCGACCCGGGCCCAGGGCGGAGGGTGGGCTTTCTCTGGGCGGGGAAACCAGACACTTATAGGCGGCTGAGGCCGACTTTATTTTTACTGCCCAAACTGTTGGAAAGTATTTAAGCTTAAACAGAAACAGCTGTATCGCTGGCACCGGCCAACGAAACTATTTGTTACCGGGAATGACTTTTTATGATTAAGGACGCGGCCGTCGGCGGCCTCTCGCGGGCGGCCCGCGCGGGTCGGCGGGGCGATCTGGCCGTCGCCAGCTCGCGGTTCGTTAAGACAGAACGGCCGGGGATGGGACCGCTCAGCCCGGCGCCCACCTCCTCAAGTCTGGGAGCGAGGCCAAAGCTGGGAACCCCGCGCGCCCAGGGCGGGGGCGGGGGCGGGGGCGCGAGGCAAGGCGCGCGGGCCGCGCCCCTGCCGCGCGCCCCCCGGTGCGCCCCTGCCGCGCGCCCCCCCCCCCCGTGCGCCCCTGCCCGCGCGCCCCGCAGCGCCCCGCGCCCGCCGCGCACCTGGGCCTGGACGGGAGGGCCTGGACGGGAGGGCCTGGACGGGAGGGCAGCTTTCGGCTCCGGGCTCCCGGCCTCTCCGGCTCAGACTCCTTGGCTCGCCCCTGCTCGCTCGCTCTCCCTCTTTCTCGTTCTCTCGCCCGCCCGCTCTCCCCGCTCCCCCCTCTTCTCTCCCTCCATCCCTCGCCAAGGGAAGCCGCTTCCCGTCAAGTGAACCAGCGATGTTTTAACTAAATCCCGGGTTCCGAGGACCGCGTGCGGTGACTGGCAGCGCGGGCGGGGAGGGGAAAGGCTCGGGGAGAGCCGGGTCCGGAGGGCGCTGCGGTCCCCGCCGCCGCCCCAGCCCCGGGGCCCCGCGAGCCGAGCGACGGCGCCCCCGGCCCCGGCCCCCTCCCGGGCCCGCTACGGTCGCCCGCGGGCCGCGGTCTCCCCGGCAGCACCGGGCCGCGCGGTGCCCCCGCCACTCCCGCCCGGGGCTCCCGGGCCGCGCGTCTGCTGCGCCGTCGGGAAGAGCCGCCGACAGGAAGTGCAGGGCGCAGGCCCGCAGGGCAGGTCGCGCCCCCCGCCGCCGGTCCCGCCGCCCGCCGAGCCCCGGGCCCTCCCCCAGCACGCCCAGGCCCCGGGCAGGGGGCGGCTGGCGGCGGCGGCGGCGGCGGCGCGCGGGGCCGGGGCCTGGGGGCGCCGAGCAGCTCGGGCGGGCGGCGGGGGCAGGTGGCGGCGGGCGGCGGGCGGCGGGCAGGGGCCGGGGCCGGAGGAGGGCGCGCGGCGGCCCCGCGGGGTCCCGGGGCGCGGGGAGGCTCGGGCGGGCGCGGCGGGTGGCCCGGGTGCGCCTTGGGCTTGCGAGCTGGGAGCGAGCGCTCGAGGGCCCGAGGGTGGCCGAGGCCGGGCCGCGCGACCCGAGACAGACACAGGCACATTGATTCGCTAGCGGGATGGGGCGGGCGGCGGCGGGGGAGGCCGTCGTCATGGAGACCGAGGCCGGGCGTGCGGCGGGGGCGGGGGCGGGGCGGGGGCCGGCGGGGGCGGCTCTCGGGGTCCCGGCAGGGCCCGCGGCGCCCCGGCACCTGTGCATTGTGCATTGTGCGGCGCGGGCGGCGGCTGCGGGGGAGGGGAGGGCGCGCGTCCCGGCGGTGGGGGTGGGGCGGCCGGGGTCTGCCGAGGGGGCGGGGCCCGGCTGACACCCCCGCGGGGGTCCCAGCGAGGGCCCTGGGGGCCGCCGAGCACCGGAGGGACGACTCGGCGGCGGGGGAGGGGGCCCCCGGCGAGGACAGAGGGCGGACGGCCCCCTCGCCAGCCCGGCAGACTGACAGCGGCCGGGCCCGCCCTCCCCGCGACGTCACTTCCGGCGGCGGCCCCCACCCGCCTCGCGCCCGTCTCTGGAGTAGCCTCGGACTCCGCCCCCTGGCGATTGGAACGCGGGTCACGTAGCAACGCGGGGGAGAAAGGGAGAGGGGCGTGGCCCGGAGCTCGGCCAATCAGCGCGCAGGGGCGCAGGCCCCAGCCGCTCCGCTTTAGCAACGTCGTTAGCAACACGTGGGGCCGGAGGAAGCGCGGGGCGGGAGGGGAGGGGGAGCGGGCGCGCGGGGGGGGGCGGGGAGGGAGCGGGCGCGCGGGAGGGGGAGGAGAACTGACGTCAGCGGGAGAGTATTATGGTCTGTCGTGCGCTGGCTGCTGCTTTTCTGCTCCTGGAAGCGGCCAAGGGGGAAGCGGCGAGTCAACATGGAGCTTTCGGCGGTGGGGGAGCGGGTGTTCGCGGCCGAAGCCCTCCTGAAGCGGCGCATACGGAAAGTAGGTGCCCCCGGGCCTCGGGCCGAGGCTGGCCGAGCCCTCCCCTCCCGGCCTGGGTTCCCTCCCCCGGCTGCAGCCCAGCTTCCCTTCCCCCAGGTCCCAGCAGCGGCCGCGGCCGTGGCGGCGGCGGCGGCGGCTCTGAGCCCAAGCGCTTTCCTTAGACTTGCAGCGATGCACAGATTGCATGGGTGGGGGGCGGGGTGGGGGGATGAACGCCGGTGCATGCACTTTGTGCAGCGTTTCGTGCAGGGGGTGATGCAGCGAGCGCGTGCCTTTCGCGGTGGGATTTCGCGCATTCATTTGGTGCATGCATTTTTTGCATGTATTTCTTGTGTCCTCGTCATGCATTTCTCCCCTTGCACACACACATTTTCCCCTTTGCATCCGCAGGGACGCATGGAATACCTCGTGAAATGGAAGGGCTGGTCGCAGAAGTAAGTAGGTTATATGCAATCCTCAACCCCAGACTGTTGTTCGGGAGGTTTCTTTCTTCCTCTTTTTTTTCCCTTTACGTTGAAATACAACACAATGCAACAAGAAAAGTTAGAGACACACACACACACCCCCGCCGCTCTTTCCCTGCTCCCGGGACTGACGCCCACTTCTTCCTGATTTCCTCTAGGTACAGCACATGGGAACCCGAGGAAAACATCCTGGATGCTCGCCTGCTCGCAGCCTTTGAGGAAAGGTACAGGCCCTCTCAAGCCTCAGGCCCTCGCTCAGGGACACAGGTCCAGTCTGGACTGCAGTCCCACTAGATTCTTTACTCACACACCCCCTTTCTCTCTCTTTCCTTCTTCTAGGGAGCGGGAGATGGAGCTCTACGGCCCCAAAAAGCGAGGACCCAAACCCAAAACCTTCCTCCTCAAGGTAAGATGGCAGTGTCCAGCCACCGGTGGGCAGCACTGTTATAGTGTGAGGTTTTGGGGAAGGGGGCCCTGAGGGCTTGTGGACCTTTGGGGTGTCCGCTCTTGTTGCCTATTTATGATGGAGGAAGGAGTCCCCAGACAGGGGACTGTCACCAGGTCAGTGGCAGCCCCAAGGGGTGTCTGGGGGAAAGGGGCTTAGCCACACTAGAACTGTGCCCACAGCCATCCCAAATAGATGCGTAATCAAATACAAGCAAGAAGCGGCGCTTGCAGCAAATGGCTTCTTTCAGACAAATTCTCTACCACACCCCCCTGGACGCTGTGCCTAAGCCCCACCCCCACCCATATAGCAATTCCTGGGCATCAGAGGGTAACGCAGGGAGGCTCTAGTGGAAGAGGGGGTCCTGGGGAGGGAGTGGGCTGGGGACCCTGCTCTGCTTTTGACATGCCTTCTCTCCTGCAGGCCCAGGCCAAGGCAAAGGCCAAAACATACGAGTTCAGAAGTGACTCTGCCCGGGGCATCCGGATCCCCTACCCTGGACGCTCCCCCCAGGACCTGGCCTCTACTTCCAGAGCCCGTGATGGCCTGCGGAACATGGGTCTGTCCCCGCCCGGAAGCAGCAGCAGCACCAGCAGCACCTGCCGAGTGGAGCCCCCTCGGGACCGGGACCGAGAGCGGGAGAGGGAGCGCGAGCGGGAGCGAGAGAGGCAGCGCGAGCGCGAGCGGGGTGCCAGCCGCACAGATGACAAGCCCAGCTCGCCGGGGGACAGCTCCAAGAAGCGAGGCCCCAAGCCCCGGAAGGAGCTCCTGGACCCCTCGCAGAGGCCCTTGGGAGAAGCCAGCGATGGCCTCGGAGATTACCTCAAGGGCAGGAAGGTGGACGAAGCCCCTCCCGGGGCAGGGAAGTTCCCCGCTGGCCACAGCGTGATCCAGCTAGCCCGGAGGCAGGACTCGGACCTGGCCCAGTGCGGTGTGGCCAGCCCCAGCCCCGCGGAGGCCACAGGCAAGCTGGCTGTGGACACCTTTCCGGCCAGGGTCATAAAGCACAGGGCCACTTTCCTGGAGGCCAGAGGCCAGGGGGCCCTAGACCCGGGTGGCCCCCGTGTCCGGCATGGCTCAGGCACCCCTGGCTCTGTGGGGGGCTTGTATCGGGACATGGGGGCCCAGGGGGGAAGGCCCTCCCTCATCGCCAGGATCCCAGTGGCCAGGATCCTGGGGGACCCAGAGGAAGAGTCCTGGAGTCCCTCTCTGACCAACCTGGAGAAAGTGGTGGTCACTGACGTGACCTCAAACTTTTTGACCGTCACCATTAAGGAAAGTAACACGGACCAAGGCTTTTTTAAAGAGAAAAGATGAATTGCTGGGTGGGTGATCCCAGGACAAGAGAGCAGGAGAGAGAGTGGGAGCGCAAACTTGGCATCATGCTTTTTATTTCTGGGTGGGAGGCGGCCTTCTGGCTGGTCCTGTCCCCAAACTTCACACGCCCAGCCCGTTCCATTCCTCCTCCCTCCCCTCAGTTTTGGTTGGAAAGAGTATCTCTAGAGTTATATTTTCTATTAGATGTAAATATGTTATTTAAGAAAAAATATCTAAATATATATATTTCAACTCTTGAAGTTGTTTTATTTAAACAAGGAGAGAGAGAGAGAGAGAGAGACTCAGTGTGGTTTAGTTGGGGCAGACGGGCTGGGTCGCCGCCCCTCAGCCACCCGGGCACTAAGGAGGCTGGGGACCGGGGTACTGGACCTCTGATGGTGTCTGGAGGGACCCACCTCACCCCTCCTTCCTTTTCCCACAGCCCCTTGGCAGACCCCTGGAACCAAGGCAGGACCCGGATTTTTTCTCTCTTCCCATTGGCCCAGCAGGCCAACAAAAGATTGGCTCCCCAATCAGAAAAAAAGGGGGTGGGGTCAGTGTGTTTTGCCTTTTCTTTTTTTTTTTAAGAGTAAGAAGTCTGTTTGGGGGGGGGGGAAGTATTAACTTGAATAACTTTTGTGTGTGATGTTGAAGGTAAAAAGTTGCAGGTGGGTGGGGAGCATCAGATTCTCCCCCAGGACCACATCAGGAAATGCACTTTACGGGAGATGTGTGTGTCACACACGCCCATCAGATCGTGTGTACGTCATGTGGATAAAAATCTCCCAGTTCCCTCGATTCCTTTCCTTACTCCACTGAAAGAAAAGAAATGCAGCGAATCTGTTTACATTCCCGAAATGCCAGGATAAATTGGGAGGATTGCATGTCAGTGCCCAGAGTTCGAGACAGTTGTTGTTTTACAGGAGAAGTGTTTGGGGGTGGACTTGTTCCCTTCCGCGTCCTCTAGCCTCGCCAGGAGAAGAGCCGGTGGCCCCCACCTCCCAGGAAGAGTTGGCCCGGGGAGGGCGGGCCCCGGGCCGGACGGGCCCACCCTGCGGGACCCACGGAGGGCGGCGCGGCGGGCGGCGGGCGCGGCTGGGAGCGGGGGTCGGCGCCCAGGCCTGGCCGGGAGTGCGGCGGCGCCCGGGGCTCGGGGCTCGGGGCTCGGGCGGGCGAGGGGAAGGAGGGGCGAGGCGAGCTTTCCATCCAAGAATGCGCATCAGAACTTTTGCTCCCCCCCCCCCAACTTCTTAAAAGCAAAAGCTATAATTTATAGGCCTTTTCGATTCGCGGAGTGTTCTCTATTTGAACTCGACATTCAAACTCCGCCAAAGGGGGCGGGAGGAGCGGGAGTTGAAAGGAGGCGGCCGCGGCGGGGGAGGCCGGGCGGCGGCGGGGCCCGGGGCGCCCCCGTGCGCCCCAGGCACGCAGGGCGCGCGCCCCTCTTTGGACTCGAAAGCACAAATCTGTCCCCCCAGCCACCCACACACCTCCTTGTCTTCGAGGGCTGGTCCTGCGGCCTCCCCCGGCCTGGAAGGGCTGCGAGGGTCCCACTGCCCACCGCCTGGGGAGGGAGCGCGTGGGGGCCCCCTGTGCGCGCGCGCGCGCGCGCGCGGGAGGAAGCACAGACTCGGGGCGAGCGAGGCGGGGCCGGGCCGGGACTGGGGGGTACAGGGTGGGGCCTCCAGCCCTGTGCCCCTCCGGACTCCCCCTCTCCCCGCCTCCCTCTCACCTCCAGACTTTCTTGCCTTTAAAGAGAGGGGGTACAGTAAGTGGAAGACGGTGTACTACATGATTTTATTTGTTTTTGAATATCAAATTGCGCCTATATAAAGAAGCCCCCCGGAATGGGGATTTTTATCTGCTCACATTTGTAAAACTGGTATTTTAGACTTTGTATAAAGAAGCGCCGTTTACCAAGTGTATCTACTACATGTGGACGCTATTTTCAGATGAAGCTTCAATGGAGGGACACGTCTGTGACCCAGTGGACGGGGACTCGGGGATGCGCGTCTACCTGGCTGTCGCCTTCCTTTCTGTCTCCCTCCCTCCGTGGGCTCCCGCCTCCCTCCCTCGGGGCTGATTCTTCTCCTTCCTTCTGACTTCCCTCCCGCGGGCCAGCCTGGCTCTGCCCCCGCCGCCCCTCTGTCCACCGTCTGTCCGTGGCCGTGCGTCTGTGTCTTCTCCGCTCGCTCTTGCGATGCTGACCTGGGGGGGGGGGTGTGGGTGGGCAGGGGCCAGGGCCGCGTGGCTGAGAGTCTGCAGCCACTCGGGATGTGCGCCTGTGGGGTTTATTTAATTCTAAGATTTGTACAAATCTCGAATCGATCCCCGCCTCAGCCCAAGAGTGAAGCTTCAGTACCTATCTTCCGCGGTCGTGAATGTCTGTATCCAATACCGCTTTCTACGTGTTTAAATATATACTTTGTAAATAGAGACGTGTCTCGGTTTTGTTCCTTCCCTGCCCCCCTCACCCCACCCCCCACTCCCATCCCCATCCCCATCAGAGCAGAGGGACGACCACCCCGGGAGAGAGCACCCCTTCCTCCTGTCTCATTACCCACCCCATCCACCACCCCCCTCGCCCCCGTGGGCCCGGAGGATTCCAGCTGCAGAGGCCTTTCCCCAACTGGGGGAACTTCCCAGCTAGGGGAGGGGGAGAGGGGGCTCCAGAGGGACTGGGCTCTGACTCCACTCAGTCCCCAGGGGGAGGCCGCAGCTCTTCTCACCTACCGGCCACATTCCTCTGGGTTCCGGGCAGACCTTGGGGACACCGGGAGGATGGGAGCAACCTTTAGGGTCCCTTTTCTCCTGGCGGCGCTCCCCCTGCGAACCCCACCCCTAGGCCCGACGGCAATGGTCCCCGAGGCCCTGGCGCCCCCGGCCGGGCGCCCCTGCGGTTCCCCTGCCTGCTTCCCGGGGCTGTCCTGGGACCCGCCCCCCAGACCCACCCAGCCTCGCCAGCGCTCCCCGAAATGCAGCGCCTCGCGCCTATTGATTGAGGAATTGAATTCGCGGGTATTGCTAGGCAACTGGCTGCTCGGAGCCGGCGCAGAGCACGCTGATGTGATTAGTGAACCTGGCGCTGCCGGCGCAGCCCCGCGCCCCCCGCCCCCCGCCAGCCTCTCCGTCCCCGCTCCTCTTGGGGTGGTGAAGCCCCAACGCCGGGCGAGGCGCGGTCGGGGGGGCGGAGCAGGGCGCAGGGTGGGGATGGGGGCTCTCGGCCCTTCCCAGCCGTCGGCTGTGCGGGGCGCGGTCGTGGGGCAGCGCGGGGGCGGCCTTCGGGCGCCCCACGGCGTCGGCCCCACCCCATCCACCCCATCCCATCCCATCCCACCCCATCCACCCCATCCCATCCCACCCCATCCACCCCATCCCATCCCACCCCATCCACCCCACCCCATCCCATCCCATCCCATCCCATCCCATCCCATCCCATCCCATCCCATCCCATCCCCATAACCCCGCGCAGCCCTCGCCGCAGAGAAGCCCCGACCTGGGCGCACGGCCTGGCACGAAGGGAGGGGCGTGGGGACGGTTCGCCCGCGCATCTCCTGTCTTCCGCCAGCCGGTTGCGGACCCGCCCTTGGCGGTGCTCCCCGCGCCTCTTTCCCCAGTTTCGGAGAGCTGAGTGGGAGGACCAGGGGGAGGGAGCCAGCGGCACAGGGCCCAGGGCAGCGGGTCACGGGGCGCTGGGTGCCCTTCGGACTTGAGGGGCCTGCGCAGTTGGGGCGGGGAGGGAGTAGGGTGGCCCGGCCAGGGGCGCCACCAGTGACCAGCCCCTGAGCCGAGGCCCCGCTGCCCGGTCGGGGACTCCCTCCAACCACCTCTCCTGGGTGTTGGGCACTGGCGTGGACTGGTGTTTAGGAGGATGCGAGGGCGCCGACCCAGTCCCCCTTTCCCGGCTGACTGGCCACTGTCCACCTCGGCCGGGCAGCTCCTGGCGCGGCTTCTGATCCGGGGAAGGTTGGCCAAGAGCCGCCAGGTGCAGAGGCCTGGCCCGCGGTGTCGCCCAGCCCTGGGTCGGCCCCCCTGCGGCCCTACAGCACCGCCGCGGGCAGCTCTGGAACCTGGATGGCTCCCCGGAGCGCGGCAGATCGAATCCATCTTCCTGTCCCTTTGATGCTTACAGTGCGCCGGACCCAGGCGAGGCCTGTGCCTGCACCGCAGACCCGCCGCCGGGAGGCCGGCACCCAGCGCCTGGGGGTCACGCTCTGACATCCTCCAGGCCCAGAGGGGGCCTCGGATCCAGCTGGTCTGAGATGGGGGCTGCTCAGTGCTGGGCGGCGCTCCCCAGCGTCCAGCCTTGGGGGCCTGCACCCGGGAGAGGAGGCTGTGGCTTGGGGTTGGGGCCGGGGCTTTCTTCCCGAATGGAGGCCGCCGGGGGCACCTGAGTGACGGGGGGAAGGGGTCGCGCAGCTCGGTTCCCCGGGCAGCTCCAAGCCGGCGGCGGGGACGTGCCCCCGCGCGTCCCAAGAGCCGGAGGCTCCGAGTCTGCGGGTCACGCGCGCCCTCTAGAGGCCACGGCCTCACCCCTCCCCGCGCCCACCCCCTCCGGGCCTTAAGATTCGCCTTGGGCTCGCGGCCGGTGCCTCTCTGGGGCTCGCGGGCCCCGGGAGGGGCGCAGCTCCCCCGCCCAAGGGCACGCTGCAGCGGGCCACGGTGGCCCCCCTCTGCGCCCTCCCCGCGGGGAGGAGGGGCTGGTCAGCGCCGGGATCCTCGGAGCCTGCTGGCCCATCCCGCCGGGCGCCCTGCGGCTGGGCCCAGTCCAGGAAGGCCGCGGACCGGGTCGGGCCCTTGGCAGCCCAGCCCATTCCTCTGGGAAGGCGGTGGATTAGGCCATCAGACCCGCTGCGCAGAAACGAACAAAGGCCGGCGTGGGTCAGGGCCCCGCACCCGCCTGGCCGGGGCTCCCACGAGAGCCCAACCCCGGCTGCCTGCACCTACTCCTTCCCCGCCACCCTCACCCCCTTTCGCAGCTCTCCAAAGCCAGAGGACCGATGCCCACCTTCTCCAAAACAAAATAGCTCCAGCCTCTGCAGGGGCGACAAAGAAAGCAGGGCTGCGGCCTTGCCCCGCAAGGGTTGCGCTTCAAATTCTCGGGCCTTCTCTGCAGAGTGGGTTCTATTTCTATTCCTCCCCCTGCAGGAAAACATTTCAGGCCTTGCCTCAAACTAGCCTTTCAACTTCCAGGTCCAACTTCTGTCTTCACTTCAAAGGGACCTTGGTTCTCCCTGGAGGCTCAAATCTATGAACAAATTCAGGCTGAGAGTGATGCAAATCTTGAAGGCCCGCAGAAGGTTCTAGAAGAAGCGAATCATCTCCTTATTGTGAGCTCTTAGTACAGTAGCACCAGGGACTCCAAACCCCTGGAGCGCCAGAGTGACTCCCCTGGAATCTTGCAGCTTTCAAGCCGTGTCTTTGGGGTTAAAGTATTGCCTTCTGGGGTTAAAGTATTGCCTTTTGGGAAACGTCTGAGTTTATATTGTGCAGCCTCCCTGGCCTCTGCTCACTAGATGCCAGGAGCAGCAACACTTACCCCTGCCCCCCAAAACCACCTCCAGACACGGCCAAATCGCCCTTTATGAATGCTGGTGCAGGGGTTCACGGCTGTAACCAACCCCACCTTTGCTTAGAAAAAAACACCTTTTCCGTGCTTGCTCGCACTCTGGGAGAGGGGCTAACGGCTTCCAGAAGCCTTGGATGTTCTATGCTTTAGGCCACATCCAGAGTACTTCGCCTCAGGAAAGGGCAACCGAAGAGACTATCGTTTCCAGGCATCAAGCATCACGTACACCAGGCTGACAAGTTAAAGATTTATTGATATACTAAAAGTTAACAAAGACAAAAACCTGACACCACTCACTCTAAGGTCGTTCCCCTGCAAAATAAATTAACGTCAAAAGAACAACAAAAAAACTCCCCCAAAACCTGCAACCTAGGCCTAGTGTTAGTTTTCCAAAAATACTAGAAAAACAACAGAATCTTAAGATGTACTTGAGCAAAAATCTGGTCATCTAGGCACTACCTCGCCCCTCCTCCCACCCCTCCCCCCAACCATGGCGGGCTTCCTGGGGGAAGCATTTTCTCCAACTGGCAGGTCCTGATTGAATATGGGGGCTGGGCAGCAGCCCTGCTTCAACAAAGATCTCAGGCTTCCTGGGGCAATAACATCTTCACTTTTGTTCCCTCTCTTTTAAAAAAGCAAACAAACAGCCATAGTTTAAAGCAATTAGAAGTGGCATACATGAATGATTTTTTTCTTTTTAATTAAAAAACACAAATCAAGCCAGCCATTGGCACTGGTCCAAAGCTCTGGTCCTCCCCGTTTCTCCTTCCCATCCCCCCCTCACGAAACCTCCAGGCCCAGAGCCTTCTTAGTCAGGTCAGAATTTTGAGTGTAACCAGATCAAGGTACACTCTTTTTGGTACCAAAAAATATATATAAAAATATGTCCAACCCTCTTAAGAAAAGGACGGCCTGGCTGGCCACTTCTTCCTATCCGTTGCAAGCAAACAAAGACACGACAGGATTCACACACCCATTCGGTATACACCGTGATGCAGTCCATGTGGGTAACCCCGCAGAACAGACCAGGGTCTCTGATGTGGCTGATGCCCAGCGCACACACACACACACACACACACACACACACACACACACACACATATAGCAGCAAATAAAAAAAGTACTACTTTTATTGGTAAACATGACATTCAACTCTTCAGCAAAGGCAGTCACACACACACACACACACACACACACACACACACACACG